>NW_024429266.1:169539735-170956235 GCF_017639785.1 Mesocricetus auratus
CTAGTAACACTCTCACAGTTTAGAGAGTTTTTTCCCCTAGAAAGTGGAGGAAAAAATCCTGGGCTGTAGGCAAGCAACAAGTACTGTGCTACTCAGCTGCAAACAAACTGGGTAAACTTGGATAGTGACTTGATAATTTAGAAATTTAGAGTACCCCTTTTCCCACACTTGCAAAACAAGACAATTAAGTTAAATGATGCTTCCAGTTCCTTCTGGCAAAAACTGGCCACATTCAATCATTGAAAATTTGGATGACTAATGTTGATAGAGGTGCAAAGCACTTGTAAGTAGCTAGGAACCAAGTTGTCGTTGATGTCCAGTAGTTAATGAAACAGGGAGATTTACATGAATAGCTGCACTCATCACTCACTTCCCTGCCAGTGATCTGCTGATTCCACTTCCTTGGTTAGCCGGGGTTACTATAAATTAAACTGACTGCATTTTTTCCCCGGGAATAAGGATCTGTAAATCAGCACTAGAGGAGAGAGGCTCTGTCAAGAAAGCCTTTCATGGGATACTGTAACGATTGGAAAAACAACAAATTACTTGGCAACTACTTCTAAACATTAGTTTATGCCCTAATGATTGTTTCCTTAATAATCCAAACCTGTCAACAAAACGTATCTCACATGGCTTGGACATTCCCCTTGCTTTCTTGGCCTGTTAAAAATATTCATTGTTTTCCATCCTCCACACTGAACCTTCCTTTCTGTACATGTTGCAATTAAATAAACAGACCCATTTCCCACAAAATTATTTCATTAAAAGAATCTCCCAAACACATTTTTTAAACAAGGACACAATGTGCCTAGTATTAGATTGTGCATTAGTGCCTGCTTAGCAATCCATGCTGTTCTAGTGTGGCTGGTCCTTGTCTGGTGGGTGAATGTTTCCTTCAGCTCTGAAGTTTGGTCTGGTAAGCACCCATGTTTGCAGATGGTCAGTGTTTTTGTTTTAACTATACAGTTAAAAATGTGGAAGTCAGATCAGTGTTAGCCTGACTATCCACCCTGAACAAGAAGAAAGATGTATTTGTGCCAACCTTGGTTGGCATGGTGAACTTGAGGATTCATTGGAACTCAAGCCATTTTCTCATTAAAACTGAAGCTGAGAGGCTAAATGACAGCTTAGAGACAGAGCCCTTGCTGAGAAGGTATAAGTCCCCTGGTTTGATCCCCAGTGCTGCCACCCCAAAGCCCCCAAATGAAAATAAAGCTGAAGTTGGTACTAACATTTCCACACAATTCTAAAAGCTGCCTTCACCTAAGCCAAATAAGGTCATGGAAGAACTGTAACTGAAGTGCTTTTCTAGAGGCTTCCTAGGTTTACTTACCCAAAGAAAAGAAAGCTAGCATGCTCCCAAGCATGCCTTTTCAACCCACAAAGCCTCAGTGGATAATTGCTGTGGCCTATGAGCACTCAGCTGCTCTGAAGTCATTTTAATGAGAATGAGCCACCCCTGACAATTACAAGGGTGACAGATATAATCACCTCTCCATGGGGACAATGCACAGGATTAGGCAGTCCATTACAGCAATGTTGGACGTTGAATGAGAACTCTCGGAAT
The DNA here is from genome assembly GCF_017639785.1 of Mesocricetus auratus. Lineage (NCBI taxonomy): Eukaryota > Metazoa > Chordata > Mammalia > Rodentia > Cricetidae > Mesocricetus > Mesocricetus auratus. The sequence continues at coordinate 169,541,303 of NW_024429266.1, forward strand.
AGAAGGTAAGTGCTGTTGATTATATATCAGCTGCTTCCAAGCAATAGCTTCTCAGGATGGCTCAGCTCTGCTGAAGATCACATGATGCCAAGATACCTGTAAAAAGATTTAGTTAGAAGGCATTTCCAAGGCAGATAGAACTCGGGCATATTTAACCCACCAAGAATGGCTCAAGCTGGGAAATGAAGTGAACAGCTCAGTATTGACAAAAATTGGGTTGGGATTCATTTTCTTTCCTGTGACTTGCTGTATTTGTGAGACAGAGCTTGAGCTGTTGAGGTGATTTTAAAAAGAGGGATATAATGCATCCTTTTTGGAGGAAGAAACCAGACTTCATAGGTGGCTAGAATAGACTTGAGTTTGGCAGCCACAGAATTATTTGTATACAGAGGTTATAGCTGATGTTGAACGTGTCTTACATTTGTGCTTTTGGCACTACTTTTGTTCACAATGAACCCATGACTACCTGTGAGCACCACTCTCTTTGTGATGGTGGTACTGGGTATCTGCCTACCTGTGTATGCATGTTGAAGTAGGGGCTGAAACATTGGTGACTGAGTGTCCCAGTGGTGCTGTCTGTTCTCTGTATTCTTTCAGGGTGATCTCATTGACCTAGACCTCGGTAATGACCAAAGCACTATCATGCTCAACAATATATTTCAAAAAGGACTTCTCATCTGCACCTTGCTTCCCTACTTGGCCTCAGGTCTGATTCTGAGGAAACTCAACCTAATTTAAAAGATAAGGTTGCCAAGCAGCAAGACATTATATTGCACTGTGACATAATGTAGCTGTCTCCACTTCTTCTTTTAATGTCACATAAGACATAGTGTAAGACGATAACACATTCCTGGTTACTTCATGGGATACTTGTGGTTAGAGAGACTCTTTCTTCTTAGTCCTCAGCAGAGTGCAAAGTGAAATGCTGACTTAGACTAATCCTTGGTTACATTTCAATAACATGTAAATTTGGCCCAGTTAGGTGATTCTATTAGAAAACAGCCCCACGAGTGACTTAGGGGAAAGCTGAAGTGAATGGTAGGGTTAAGAGTTGAGGTTTGGTATCATCAGTCAGAGTTCCCAGCAGAGTCATGATGCAGTATTGAGGAGTAGGTGGTGATGAAGAAATCTGAGGAGCAGCATAAAATAGGCCCAGAACAGGTGGTAAATGTATCTGCAGGCAAGGTTTTTGTTAAACATATGTGCTGAAAGTAAAATAGGATGTAAATTGCATATCAGAAAATATGGTGTTTGAGTGCTAATATTTCAGATTCTCATTCTATTGCATCTTCTCACCCCAGAAAAAACTGGAAAGTCTGCCCAGAGTCGGGATACCTGGTACCTGATGTACTGTAGAAGAGGTAGAGCTAGTCAGTTTATATCTTAAAGTCCTAAATTACAGAGAATGCAAATGGAGTTTGTGTCCTACATTTGCTGAGTCCTGGTAATAATTCCCAGCAGCTACCTCCAACTCAAGAAAAGACAAATGGTGGTGTGACCATCTTTTGTTTTCAACAAGGAGTATAGCTCTACTATCTGGAAGTCAATCTGGCAGACTTTTATAGGCTTGCTGATCTACGGTTATTTTTTTCTTTGAAATCAAGACATATATATGAATAAAAATATTAGAAACATATTTTGAAGGATACAAAAGCACAGATATTTGCAAACTCTTTTTTCTTCAGTTGTTGTACTCTTAGACAGGGAATAGGGCATGGATGTAGAATTTTGAGTCAGATGTATTTATCATGTCACTTTGAGCAGTCTGTCAGCATCTCAGCTTCAGTTTCTTCCTGTCTAGAAATGGGATGCTGGGGATGCTGATAGTTCCTGAGCCTCAGACATGATGTGAATATTACATGTAGACACAACACTTGGTATTGTACCTGACATGTGGCAAGGCTTAATAATGGCAGCTATTATGATCTTATTTCCTTGCATGCAAAATGGGACTTCAGTTACTTATGCTTTGTTCTAGCAAAAATGTGTGGAATATCTACTGAGTACTTGACACTGCTGAGTTAATATGCAACACAGATCTTGGCCTGATGGCATATGAGGTAGTCATGATTCTCATTATCATGGGAGGACATTTAAGGTAGCCTTAATGCCAGTTGGTATCATTGTTGTAGATCTGTGAAGATCTCACAGTGCCAGATCTCTCCTCCAACTTATAATGGTTCCCTCTATTATGGTATCTCTCATCGTCTTCTCTGTTCCCAATAGAGGAGTCTAAAGTGACTGAGAGACACTTGAGAAAGTGCTCAACATCCTTAGCCATCAGGGAAATGCAAATCAAAACAACTCTGAGATACCATCTCACTCCTGTCAGAATGGTTAAAACCAAATTAATTTTTATTTTTTAATTAGCACACGAAGCATTAGATGTCGCTAGGGAAATTTCAAGTAAAGTGTGTCTTAGCAGATTGTATTCATCCCTTCTTCTCCCCCAGTATCTCTTTTCTTCCCTCTCTGGTAACCTCCCTCAGTCTCTTTTCTACTTTCATGTTATGTGTTATTCTCCCTACCTCTTTCTTGTTCAGTATCTTTTTCTGACATGTATCAATTATAAGACAGGAATCCCATATGCAATAAAATGTACAGTATTTGTCTTTCTGAATTTGAGTCACCCTACTCAATATATTTTTTTCAGAAAATTTCATCTGACTTTTATTTATCACATGTTAAAATTCTGTTGTGTGTATGTGCCACATTTTCATTATACTTTCATTTGTTAATGGACATATATGCTGGTCTTATTTCCTTGATATTATAAATAGAACAGCAATAAACATGAAATGTGCAAGTATCCATGGGAATAGGTTACAGAGTCCTTTGGGCATATGTCCAAGAGTGGTATAGCTGTTACCATGTATTTTCTTGCTTGTTTATTTAACAAACATTTAAATAGCAGTTAAAATGAGCCAGGGAGTATTGAAATTCACTTATATTGAATCATTTAACATATTTTATAACAACCTCAGGAGACTAGTGCTGTCCCCATTGTACAAAATAGAAGTTGTACTTGTGTTACTGTCATCTTACAGAAGAAGCAAAGTGACTGAGAGGTTGAATAAGACAGATAGGTCTGAGATCTCAAACAAAACAATGTGATTCCTGAGTCAGGCCTAACCACTGTCACACACATACAGTCAGGTACAAACTCTGATAAGTGAATTAAAGAAGTAACAACAGAGTCTGTAACCCAGATTGCTATAGACTGCAAAGAAGTATAAGTAAATTGTGACATGTAATGGACGTCTTGGTGTTTTCCTTTCTCTCTGAAGCAACCACTGTTCAACTTTGGTTTTGAACTGCCAGACAAAAGCAGTCTATGGATGATTTGTCTGCAAGCTTTGGGAAAGAGAGATGAGATACTTCCCTGAGGCCACTTGCAATCATTATATTTCTTTCAACTTGAATAATTTAAACATTGGTCCTTATGTAAGATCTGGTGTTAAGGCCTTCAAATGCATGAGGCTATTGTGTCTATAGGAAAGCCATGGAAGAGAGCATTCATGTCCAGAGGTCTGATGGAGAACCACAGCTTGGAAAGAGTAGAGAGATTAAACTATATCCCATAGATGAAAGTGGTTAAATCATGATTTGAACTTGACTTCCGTAATTCTGAAGTCTATATTCTTGGCTGCACATACCATCCCTCAGTGTGTACTAGCTTTCCTTTAGTTGATCAGGCTAAAGGACTCATTAATCTGGACACACTTGATAAAGAAGATGGCTGTGTCTTACTCAGACACTTCCAATAAAACAAAAAGGATTTAAGAAAACAGTAATGTGCCTATCCTGGTCATTAAGGCTTCTGAAAAATAATGATGACCCAGAGGTATCATTACTTGGAATATCAGCTTAGTGTCTCTTTCAAAACAGTGATAATTTTTATGCTTTGCCATAAATGATCACTTAAGAATCTTGAAATGACATCAGGCCACAGTGCCTCTGTGCTTGTGGGCATTATGCGTGGTGGCTAAACTTGCTCTTAAGACGATATGTGCATCTGTGTGGAAAACTTTCCATTAACTCTTTTGTGTTTTGATCTATTGTGGCCCTATTGGTTTTTCCAGTGGAGAATGGCCAGCTATGAAACCATACACATACAATTAATAAAATCCAATTCATCAGGTTGCATTTACAGAAACATGTATGTAACAATTCAAGAAACAGAGGCTATCAACTTGAGAGTCAGGGGAGGAGACATACTTGGAAGGGGCTGGAGGGAGAAAAACAAGAGGAGAGTAATATAATTTTATGTCAATTGCAAACTGGACATTCACAAGCTTATCCTGGGCAGAGGTAAAGGAAGCACAGGAAATGCTTGTGCCAGGTGGAAAAAGGCCATGAGTGGGTTTCAGAAACCACATGGAAGACTCTGGAGGGTTTAATTGTGGCATCAAAAATATGTGTCTTAGTTTTGGTTTCTAATGCTGTGGTAAAACACTATGATGAAAAGCCACTCGGAGAGGAAAGGGTCTATTTTAGCTTAGGCTTCCATATCACAGTCCACCATTGGGGGAAATCAGGGCAAGAACTCAAGGCAGAATCTGGAGGCAATAACTGATGCAGAGGCCACGTGCATCAGTTGGAGTGCTGCTTGCTCCCCAAGGCTTGCTCAGCCTGATTTCTTACCGTATTCAGAACCTCTTGTCCAGTGTAGCACCACCCTCAATGGTTTTGGCTCTCCCACATCAATCACTAAGTAAGAAAACATACCACAGGCTTGCCTGCAACCCAGTCTGGTGAGAGTTTCTTTCTAAATGAGTCAGTAAGTTGACGTAGAACTACCCAGCACCAAAGATTTTGGTGAAGTCCTCACTTCAGGTGCCTGAGGATTAAACATTGTTTGGAAACAAGAATTTTGTAGCTGTTACAAAGGTAGATATTTAGAAGATACCATACTGGGGCAAGGTAGAGCCTTACTCTAATGTGAATGAATGTTCTTATTAGAAGAGGAAAGAGGTGCGCAGAGGGAAAGATAACTAAGAGATGGTGACTGAGGAACCGATGCAGCTACAGGGACCACAGGGACCTTAGAAGTCAAGTTACTATTCTCTGGATTCCAATCACCTTGGTCTTAAATGGCTAGCACCCAGAATGGAGAGACAGCAGGTCTAAGCTAGTTCAGGACAGTAGCCAAGCAAATCCTACTTTTTAAAAATTAGAAACAAGCTTGCTTCATATGTCAATCCCATCTCCCTACCCCTCCCCTCCTCCCTCACCCCCCATTCTCTAACCCCCCCACTCAATCCCTATTTGACTCTCCAAGGAGGGTGAAGCCCTTCATGGGGGATCTCCAAAGTCTGTCATCATCTGGGACAGGGCCTATGCCCTCCCCCAAGAGTCCAGGCTGAGAGAGCATCCCTCCATGTGGAATGTGCTCCCAAAGTCCATTCAGATGCCAGGGATAAATACTGATCTAGTACCCGAGGCCCCATAGATTGCAGAGGCCTCCTTACTGATACCCACGTTCAGGGGGTCTGGGGCAGTCCCGTGCTGGCCTCTCAGTCATCAATCCATGAGTTCCCCCTTGTTCAGGTCAGCTGTGTCTGTGTGTTTCACTCGTCCAGTCATGACCACTTTGCTCATCACTCCTCATACTCTGCAACTGGTTTCCAGGAGTTCAGTTCAGTGTTTAGCTGTGGGTGTCTGCTTCTGCTTCCATTGCAAATCCTACTTTTATATGATTTCTATGAAGAAAGTAGCACATCTGTGTACAGATGAGGGAGTGAAAATATTAGTCTGCTGGTCTTTACTCTCTTCTTTGCTTCCAATTCAGGTAGAAAGCAATTTTATGTAGCAGTTTACAGCAAAGCTTAGAACCAGACAAACATACATGTGGATTTTAACTGACTCTTCTAAATTGGTTGATTTTTGACCATACTAAGCTTTATTATTTATTAATGACAATAATTCTGTGAGGGTCTAAGAATCACTGAAGGAAGACCCCAGACTCAAAAGTATGCACACACAAAGAGCGTTTATTCTGCAGGAAAAGCCAGCAGACAGCGGTCAATCATCCATACAAAATGGTGGTGACGGCTAGGGACAAAGGCACTTGGGCTCTTTTAAAGGAGACTTGGGGAATTCTACGTATCTCTGTTCTACTTGGGAAGTCTGGGAACAGTTACATCCTATGCATGTTGATTGGAGGGGGCTAGTGGCAGTCTCATCAATTGTGGGTTTTTCAACATTGTGTGGTCAGCAACAGCCGCATCCTGTAAGACTGGATCTCTGCCTTATAAGGTCAGGTTCGAAACTGATTAGCTGTTTGGCCAGACTTGGCTGGGGGATTTCCTGGACTCAGGTTTAGGTTGTTATTTACAATGGGGGATTGTTCTGTATCTAAGGTGGAGACACATTCTGGCCCCTTCAGTTTTGCCTTCTGTGCCTTAGGCTAACTCTGATGCCTCCATTTTACAGGAAACGAGCCTGCCTGTAGCATAGTAAACATTTCTCTTAGGCAGGTAGTTCTAGAATTAGTCTAGTTATTTTGACTTGAGTGATTTTGCTGTTAATTGCAATGGGATGCTTGAGGCTCAGTGTTACCAACTGCTAACTGGTTAGGATCAAAATACTTCCAGAATATCCAGAAGGTTCCAATGAAGAATTTGGCCATGTATGTGGAGAAGGAAGCATAGTCATTCATTAAAACTCTTAATATTACATAATTATAGACACACAGAGATGTAAAAACATTGCACCAAGGACCCATAGATATTTTGGTTAGTTTTTCCCATCATGCATCTTTATCACACACACATTTAAATGTCTATTTATTTTTCTCCCTGCAAAGTCCAACTTTGGGCTTCAGTCTCATAGGTGATGGTTATTTCCTACCTAAACAGAAAAAGCCAAGATTAAAACACTTTAATTTTAGAGTAACAACATGAAGGGATGAAAAAAAGGCAAGACTATATCAGTAGACGTTTATGAAGTTGTTTCTTTTGGAAGAATATACTTTTATTTTTAAATTTTCTCTTCCTTTTTTAAAAATTTAAGTTAGAAACAAGCTTGTTCCACATGTCAATCCCAGCTCCCTCTCTCTCCCCTCCTCCCCCGCCCTCTCCACCAGGCTCCCAAGTCCCCCACCCAATCTCCACTCTGATCCTCAGAGAGGGTGAGGCCCTCCATGGAGGTCTCCAGAGTCCCTCATTTCATCCAGGGCAGGACCTAGGCCTTCCCACAAGAGTCCAGGCTAAGAGAGCATCCCTCATTGTGGGATGAGCACTCAAAGTCTATTTGTACTCCAGTGATAAATACTACCCAAGGCTCCACGGATTACCTAGGCCTCCTCACTGACACCCACATTCAGGGTGTCTGGGTCAGTTCCATGCTTTCCACACAGCCATCAATTTGGGGTCCAAGAGCTCCCCCTTGTTCAGGTCAGCTGTTTCTGTGGGTTAAACCAGCCCAGTCTTAACGCCTTTGCTCATCAGTTCTCCCTTTCTGTCACTGGATTCCAGGAGTTCAGTTCAGTGTTTAGCTGTGGGTGTCTGCCTCTGCTTCCATCAATCATCGGATGAAGATTCTGTTTCCCAGACTCTCTGACAGTGGGATTGTATGCTGGCACTCCCCTGATTCATGTCTAAAATCCATATAGAATATACTTCTTAATGCAGAGCTATGCAGTTTATTTTTTAAAAAGATTTAAGTTGTATCTATGTGTGTGTATGTATGTATGTATATACATATTATACATGCATGTATATACATGCAAATGAATGCATGTACCTACAGAATTCATAAGAGGGCATCAGATATCCTGGAGCTAGAATTACAGGTGGTTGTAAGCCACCCACCAGGAGTGTTGAGGACTAAACTGGGGTCATCTACAAGAGCAGGAAGTGCTCTTAACTTCTGAGTCATCTTTCAACCCCCTACACAATCTACTAAGGATGCATTGAGTTCCTAATATACCTAGAATTAGAGTAATGGGATAAAGGCATCACATAATACTTTCCATTAATTTCAGATTCAAGAGAATAGGTGAAAGGATTAAGGATCAATCTTAAAAGCAGCAGAAAGAACAGAGCAAAGGCAGAACCAAACCAAGTTCAGTTGTATAAAATATTAAAAATCAGGTCATGCTTTCCTAAACCTGCTTAGTGATGAATAGGCTGATACCTAGAAATTGGAGACTAAAATCTGTCCTGGAGTGATTTCCATAATCTTGGAGCAGTGAAATATTCTGAATGATAAAGGTATTAGGGAGTAGGTATGGCTTCTGGGCATGTGAACTGTGTAAGCCAGTAAGGCTGATAATGATAAATCCCTGTAGCAATGAGTTTATTCACATAAGTGTTGCGTGACAATTTCTTTGGAGACAAAACAGTTCATTTTGGAGGGAAGATTAAGACGAAGAATGTTATAAAGGGAGGTGAAACAATCAAGCCTACAAGGAAGCTTCTTATGCTCAGGAAGTAAACAATTCAGCACCCAGAGAAAGTTCCTAAAACTGACCACAATTGCTATGTCCTTCCTTCTCCAAGCGTTAGTAAGTTATAAGTTCTTATGCTCAGGAAGTAAACAATTCAGCACCCAGAGAAAGTTCCTAAAACTGACCACAATTGCTATGTCCTTCCTTCTCCAAGCGTTAGTAAGTTATAAGGATTGCCGAGACATACCCAGAAAAGCCAGGCTTCCTAGAAGACTCTCAAACCAGAAAACTGCCTGAAAGAAGTTCAGACCAATTCAACTACCTGGAAAAGACACTCTCCAACATGTTTAGCTGCCTGCAAATTGTTCAATATACTCCAGTTTTTGTTTCTTTTTTAGTTTTTTTTGTAGGTTTTTTTCCTTTTTTAAAATATGAATTAGAAACAATCTTGTTTTACATGTCAATCCCAGTTCTCTCTCCCTCCCCTCCCCCATGCCCCCCATCAACTCCCAATCCCATCCCCTTTCTGCTCCCCAGGGAGTGTGAGGTCTTCCATAGGGATATTCAAAGTTTGTGATATCATTTGGAGCAGGGCCTAGTCCCTCCCCTTTGTATTAAATCTGAGAGATTATCCCTCTATGTGGAGTGGGCTCCCAAAGTCCATTCACATTCTAGGGATAAATAGTGATCCACTACCAGAGGCCCCATAGGTTGCCCAGACCTCCAAACTGGTATCTACTTTAAAGGGGTCTGAAACAGTTGTATGCTGTCTTCCCAGCTATTAGTTTGGGGTCCATGAGCTCTTGTTCAGGTCAGCTGTTTCTGTGGGTTTTTCCAGCCTGGTCTTGACCCCTTTGCTCACCACTCCTCCCTCTCTGGAACTGGATTCCAGGAGTTCAGTTCATTGTTTAGCCATGGGTGTCTGCTTCTGCTTCCATCAGCTACTGGATGAAGGTTCTAGGATGGCATATAGGGTAGTCATCAATCTCATTATTGGGGAAGGGCATTTAAGGTAGCCTCTCCACTATTATTTAGATTGTTAGGTGGGGTCATCCTTGTAGATCTCTAAACATTTCTCTAGTCCCAAATTACTCTTTAAACCTACAATGGCTCCCTCTATTATGGTATCTCTTTTCTTGCTCTCTTCTATTCTTCCCCTGACTCCATCTTCCTGCTCTTTCATGTCCCCCTCTCCCTTCCTCTTCTTCCCTTTTCTTTCTCCTAACTCCTTCTCCCCTCCCCCATGCTCCCAATTAGCTCAAGAGATTTTTGTCCCTTTCCCCTTCTCTAAGGGATTATGTATGTCTCTCTTACGGTCCTCCTTGTTTCCTAGCTTCTCTGGTGGTGTAGATCGTAGGCTGTTCATTCTTTGCTCTATGTCTAAAATCCATTTATGAGTGAGTACATACCATGTTTGCCTTTTTGTGACTGGGTTACCTCACTCAGGATGGTTTCATCTAGTGCCATCCATTTGCCTACGAATTTCAAGATTCCATTGTTTTTTTTCTACTAAGTAGTACTCCATTGTGTAAATGTACCACATTTTCTCGATCCATTCTTCAGTTGAGGGGCATCTAGGCTGCTTCCAGGTTCTGGCTATTACAAATAATGATGCTATGCACATGGTTGTACAGATGTCCTTGTTGGGTGAATGTGCATCTTTTGGGTATATACCTAACAGTGGAATTGCTGCATCTTGTTGTAGACTGATTCCCATTTTCCTGAGGAACTGCAATACGGATTTCTAAAGTGGCTGTCAAGTTGGCACTCCCATCAGCAGTGGAGGAATGTTTCCCTTTCTCTACATCTTCTCCAGCATAAACTGTCCTTGGTGTTTTTGATTTTAGCCATTCTGACAGGGGTAAGATGGTATCTCAGAGTTGTTTTGATTTGCAATTCCCTGATGGCTAAGGATGTTGAGCACTTTCTTAAGTGCCTTTCAGCCATTTAGATTCTTCTTTTGAGAATTATCTGTTTAGTTCTATGCTCCACTTTTTAGTTGAATTACTTGGTGTTTTAGTGACTATCTTCTTGAGTTCTTTATATAATTTGGAAATCAGCCCTCTGTCAGATGTGGGGTTGGTGAATATTTTTCCCATTCTGTGGGCTGCCTTTTATCTTGTTGACTGTGTCCTTTGCCTTACAGTAGCTTCTCAGTCTCAGGAGGTCCCATTTATTAATTGTTGATCTCCTGTTCTGCTGCTGGTGTTATGTTCAGGAAGCAGTCTCCTGCACCAATTTGTTTGAAGGTACCACATACTTTCTCTTCTAAGAGGTTTGAGTGTGGCTGGATTTATGTTGACATCTTTGATCCAATTGGACTTAAGTTTTGTGCATGGTGATAGATATGGATCTATCTGCAGTCTTCTACACATCAGCATCCAATAATTCTAGCACAATTTGTGGATGCTTTCCTTTTTTTCCATTGTATAATTTTAGCTTCTTTGTCAAAAATCAGGTGTTCATCGGTGTGTGGGTCCATATCAGGATTTTCAATTTGATTCCATTTGTTTACCTGTATATTTTTGTGCCAATACCACGCTGTTTTTCAGGACTATAGCTCTATAATAGACTTGAAGTCAGGGATAGTGATGCCTTCAGGAGTTCCTTTATTGTACAGGGTTGTGTAGAGAGCAACCTGCCCCACCATCTACCTGGGCCCTGCTGTGTTGTCTGAACCCCCAAATAACTCACAGGACGCTGTATTAATTATGAAGCTGTTGGCCTTGCTTGTTTCTTACAGGTTAGCTCTGACTTAAGTATTTACTCCGTAATTGTTAATCTAAGTATTTCTCTTACCAGAGAAAAGGGTCCGGACTTCTTACCCCTATGGCAGCTACATGATGACTCCCTGTGTTTCTCCTTCCCAGAGTCCTCCTGGACTCCTAGTCCCACCTATCATGCTTCCCTATTGGCCAACAGTGCTTTATTGACATATACACAGGACTTCCCCATCAGAGTTGTTTTGGCTATCCTGGGTCTTTTGTTTTCCATATAAAGTTAAGAATTGTTCTTTCAAGGTCTGTGAAGGATTGTCCTGTGATTTTGATGGGGATTGCATTGAATCTTTAGATTGCTTTTGGCAAGATTGCCATTTTTTACTATGTTGTTCCTACCTATCCAACAGCATGGGAGATCTTTCCATTTTCTGGTATCTTCTTTAATTTCTTTCTTTAAAGATTCAAAGTTCAGTCTGCCATTGCAGTTTCCATCCCAGTGGCAGGAGCCAACTCAACCCAGCATCCAAGTCTCCTGCTCTACCCATGGGACTAGGATCCAAAGCACCCAAGCATCCTAGTACATTTCTCTACCCACGAGACGAGGAAATGGAGAGCTACCAGAGCATTGGACTTGCCTACATCCACCAGAAGGAAACCCTGATCCCACACCCACCAGGAGAGGAAGAGGAACTCTTACAGCTGATAAACACCTTTAGCAAAGTGGCAGTATACAAGATCAACTCAAGAAAATCAGTATCCCTACCATATACAGACAATAAAAGGGCAGGGGAGAGAAAATGGGAAAAATAGTGGGGGAGAAGAGGAGGGCAGAGGAACAAATGCGGGAGCTGGAAGATTTAGTTGGGGTAAGAATAGAGTAGAACAGGATAAGAGATACCTTAATAGATGGAGCCATTATAGGTTTGAGGAGAGAGCTGACACTAGTGAGATTTCCAGAGATTTACAAGGATAACACCAAGTGGCAAACTAAGCAATAGTGGAGAGACTACCTTAATAGCCCCTCCCTGATAATAAGATTGATGACTACTTTATATGCCATCCTAGAACCTTCATCCAGTGACTGATGGAAGCAGAGGCAGATACCCAAAATTAACCACTGAACTGAACCCCTGGAACCCAGTGACAGAGATGGAGGAGTGATGAGCAAAGGGGTCAAGACTGTGCTGGTGAAACCCACGAAGACAGCTGACTGGACAAGGGGGAACTCTTGAACCCCAGACTGATGGCTGAGAGGCCATCAGGGGACTGATCCAGACTCTCTGAATGTAGTTTCAGTGAGGAGGCCTCAGAAATCTCTGGGGCCTTGTGTAGTAGATCAGTGTTTACAATGGTGTACGAATGAACTTTGGGAGCCCATTCCACATGGAGGGATACTCTCTCAGCTTGGACACAGGCCTAGGTCCTGCCCTGGATGAAATGACAGACTCTGGAGATCCACCCATGGAGGACCTCACCCTCCCTGGCGAATGGTAAGGGGGTTGGGGGGTTGGTGGAGAGATAAGGGAGGAGGGATGAAACAGGGAGCTGGGTTTGACATGTGAAGTAAGCATTTCTAATTTAAATAAAAGCATGAAAAAAGATTCAAAGTTCTTGCTATACAGGTTTTTCACTTGTTTTGTTAGTGTTACCCCAAAGTATTTTATGTTGTTTGTGGCAATTGTAAAGGGTGATGTTCCTCTGGTTTCTTTCTCAGTCCCTTTATTATCTGTATATAATAGGGCTACTGATTTCTTTTTGAGTTAATCTTGTATCCTGTCACTTTGCGGAAGTTGTTTATCAGGTGTAGGAGTTCCCTAGTAGAGTTTCTCAGGTCACTTATATAAACTAACATATTATCTGTAAATAGTGAACGACTTCTTCTTTTCCAATTTCTATCACCTTGATCTCCTTTTGTTGTATTATTGAGAATAATCCTGTTTTTGTGAGCTTTCATCCATGCTGGTGTTAGCTTTTTTTGATGTGGTTGTCTAAATATTCTTGTTCCTGTGTAATGGGGGGTGTCCTTCTGTATATATATATATTTCTCTTATTGGTTGATGAATACAATTCTCATTGGCCAATAGAGGCAGGAAGAGAGGCAGGACTAGGAGACAAGGAGAATGTTGGGGAGAGTGGAAGGTAGAGAGGGCCAGGAAGAGATGCCATGTAGAGACCAGGAAGATAGGATGTGTCAGGCATTCTCTGGTAAGATAAGGCCATGTAGAAATACATAGATTAGTAGTTATGGATAATAGTTAAGACATTAGTTAAGTCATAAGTTAACATTAGATAATAGTTAAGATAATAGTTAAGCTAGCTAACAAGAAGTCCTACCTATGGGACAACTAGTTTATAATTAATATGTGTCTGTGTGTTTATTTGGGGCTGAAGGGTGGTAGGACCTGGTGGAACAGTAACCTCCATCTTCACCTGTGAGTAACTTCAATGAACTCATTGGTTCAGCAAGTTGGATTTGGTGATAGCCTTACTTGGTCTGTCATGGATCCCCTGTCTGGGCTGTGTAGGTGTTGGTTGCCGTCTCCCCACGAATAGTGTTACACAACATACACTACTGTAAATCTGTAACCATTTGGTGGTATCTGTTAAGTTTAAAGCTTTTAATATAGCAAGAGAGGCAACTTAGCAAGGAAAGGTATGATTCTCCAATGTAATTAAACAGAAATTGGAGATTATAAGAGAAAATAGAGAATAATCGTGTTTCAGTATCAAATCAGTACCCAGAAAGAATAACTAACATTAAGGTTAGTCACATATAGCTTCAATCCTGATAGGAGTGGATAATTTTGTTCAGAAACTGTCTCAAGTATCAGTTCAGCATTTGAGAATTCAAAATCTGGACTGCCATAAAATCAGAACTTTTTGAGCACTGACATGATGACATAAATAGAAATTTTGCCTTTGACCTCATGAGATTTGTCTCAGTCAGACTTGGGTGTGCTAAGTAGGAATGCTGTGGAAAACTCATTCAGGCTGTGTGCATGAGTTATATATAAAATATAAATAAATTCTGTGTTCAGACTTGGTCATAGCCCCAAATATATTATTATGTATACCTAGATGTTCACAAATCTGAACACAAAAACCCAATAAACCAAACAAAAAATACCATTTTTTTGTTTCAAGTATTTTGAGTTAATGATACTGGACATGGTTTAAAGGGTTTTATTAATGTTTCCACTGTTTCTTTCATTGTGAATGATCCCATTTGCTTGTGAGTGAGAAGCAACTAGAACACATGCTCTCCAGCTTTGTTTTCATCCTTCTGAATGCATGGTAGCTACATCTGTCCAGTCTTTGCTACATTGCTTCTTTTTGTCCTTTTCTATTTGGGGAGCAAGTACGAAATAGATGAGGCTCAGGGAGTGTGTGCTTCCAGGGTCAATGGTTTGGGAAATCCCTTCCTTCTCCTAGTTCTTACCTATTTCCAAGGTTTGGGCCCTCTCAATGTCTCTGGCTTTGGAGAAATGGTGTTTCCTCTGATAGGGAGCATTTTGTATAAACAGTGCAATTTCAAACCAAGAGTATGACAATGGTACAATATACCTTAGTCTAATTTTTCCATATTACTCATTTGTGTGTGGGAGTGCCTATGTGGGTAAAATTTTGTGCAGTCTTGTCATATATTTAGATTTATGTAATCACAACCATAATTGATACGCTACTCTTTCCTCTATAAGAAGTTCTTCAGGTTAAACTTTTGAGATTGTGCTCCAGTGTTCACCCTTAATTTCTGTCCACCACTAACCTGCTCCCTGTCTCTATAATTTATTATGTTGAGAAGATTATACAAATAGAATTAGACAGTAGGTAATTGTGATTGACCTTTACAAAACATTTGGTGGTTAAAAATTGGTAATTGTTTTTTATCTTTATAAAACTGGTAAAATAATAATATGTTAGAAATTTTGGATCCCAGGAATCTGGGGTGCATAGTCTCCCACCTGGTCCCCTGGTCCTTTTGGTGGAAGCAAAGACCTGGGATCTGGGGTGCATGGCTCCTGCCTGGATTGGAGGCTCTGTGGCAGTCCCCAGGCACTGGTCCCCTGGACCCGTTGGTCCCCTGGTCTCCTTGGTGGGAAGAGAAGACCTGGGATCTGGGGTGTGTGGCTCCCGCCGGGATGGGAAGTTCTGTGGCAGTCCCCAGGCAATCCCCAGGCGCTGGAATGCAGGCCTGGATGCAGGACCTGCTTTTCCTGGTCCCACCAGACCCTCTGGTCCTGCTGATCCCCTGGTCTCATTGGTGGAAGAGAAGACCTGGGAGCTAGGGTGCTTGGCAAAGTGCCAACACCTGCAGTATGTGCCTATTGCTCAATGTTGCCCTTGCTGATTGTAGGTTTTAATTTGTGTGTGTGTTTTACCTTTCCTTTTCCTGGAATATACTTGACATTTGCTGTCATTTCATATAGATATGAAATTAGGCTTAAAACCTTCTTCTTTAGAGTAAAAGGGAAATTGTAGTGGCATCTTGTCTTGCCAGTGAATTCGTGTTAGTGTCTATGCCCCTTTGGGCGTGGATTCAGGTAGGGACAGGTAGGTGGAGGTGCAGAAGTCGGGCAGACTCCCCCCCCCCTCAGGTCACAGATCAGACAGGAAAGGCAGAGACTGCATCTTCTGGAGCAGGAAGGCCAAGGTTCTTTACTACTATCTGTGTAAGTTGTTCCCCAATAAAACACCCATTTGTCATTCATCTTGTGTTTAGTGAACTCATTAATACCCCTCCTTCAAACGCCCCACTTAGACCTAAGTAAAAAAGTTTTCTAGGTTGTTCCCAAGTTAAAAATGATAACAAGACAATAGGAGCAGGGGACATGGCTCAACAGGTAAAGTGCTTGTCAAACCTGGGTTTGGATCCCAGCACCTGTGTAATTAGCTGAGGGTGGTGACATATGTCTGATTTCCTAGCTCATAGGAGGCAGAGAAAGGAGGATACCTGGGGACTTGATAGCCTGATAATCTTGCTGAATTTGTGGTCCTCAGGTTCATGCAGAGACCCTGTCTCAAATACTAAGTTTGAGAATGATAGAGGAAGACACCAGACATAAAATTCTGATCTTAATGTGCATCTGCACACAAACACATGCAATTTATTCAACACACACACACACACACACACACCCCATTACCACCTCCATCACCAAAAGAACTCAAGAGATTTTATTCATTTATTTTACAGGTGCAGGCATTGCCTCTTTCTACACTGTCTTGTTTCCCAGTCATATTTTTCATCTAGTCAAACATTTTCTCTCTGTCAAGAGAAACATTTTCAGTGTTGTTATTAAGGAAGCTTTGTAGAGGCTGTGGTGATGTTTTAATCTAATCAACTCCAGAAGCACAGCATTGCTCTTTCTCACAGCGGTAGCTTGGGAGTCTTAATTGAGACCTTTTGCAGATTTGATGCCTTTGTGTTTCCACCTACCAAAGTCACTGCTGTATTGTTTGGTATGTCTATGGACAAAGGTTAATTCTCTGTGACTTTGTCCGTCATACACAGGTAGGTGGAAAAAAATGAAAAGGTGAACGTTGGTATGTTGTCTTTTTTAAAAATATACTAAGAAAAGTTTCATTCTGTGAAAGTCTGAGGCAGAATGGAAAGGCTTGCTTTACCAAAACGATCATGATCTTGATAAACTGGCTTCCTGCCTCATCACTATTCCCGAGCAGCTGAGGCTAATCACATACCCACTTCAGAGTTTCCCAATGAAAGAAAAGATTTGCACCTCCTTGAGGGCTAGCTTTCACTGTACTAGAATGTACTATCTTGCTCCCGAGGGAGTAAAACTACCAAGATTACTACTCACTTGTGATGCCATGAACTACAACAATGACCAGCATGGCCAGATCCCAACAGTGGTGCAACAGTGGCCCCTATATGTTGCTGGTAATCAACAGCAACTTGATTTAATTGAACTTGAGGTCCACCCAACAAGAGGGAAACTTACTCAACTTCCCTGGGTTAGTGAAGTCATGGATATTCTATGAGACTATTCTATCTCCACTTATTAAATCAGTAAATTTCCTAATTGCATTCTAAGTATTTTATTTTAAACTGAGAGACAAGTATAGCTCATGTCCTTGCCAAAGAAGCTTCTTTCTTGCTCTCCTCTATTTTTTCCCCGACTCAACCTTCTTGCTGCCTCATGTCCTCCTCTCCCTTCCTCTTCTTCTTTTCTCTTTCTCCTAACTCTTCCCCCCCCCCCGTGCTCCCAATTTGCTCAGGAGATTTTGTCCCTTTCCCCTTCTTCGGGGGACCATGCATGTCTCTTTGAGAGTCCTCCTTGTTTCCTAGCTTCTCTGGCAGTGTGGATTGTAGGCTGGTCATCCTTTTCCCTATGTCTAAAATCCATATATGAGTGAGAAAATATCATGTTTGTCTTTTTATTACTGAGTTACCTCATTCAGGATGTTTTCTTCTAGTTCCATTTATTCCATGCACAAGTTTTATATTACATAATTTCTATTAATCGTCTTTGCCACTCTAAGTCCTTTCATGTCCCTCTATTGATCCTTCTCAAATTCATGGCCTCTTCTTTAATTATTATTGTTGATGTATATGTACACACATGCATATAGAAATACAACCTGCTGCTATATACTATTGTTCTTAGATATAAAAGTTTAGGAATTACCATTTTGGAATAGTCTTTTCCTTTTAATACTGTGCTTAATGGGACACATGGAAGCAGCATTTAATTCTACAAATTATTTTTAATTGACATAATACTTGTCCACATTTGTGGAATAATACACAGTGTTAGAAACATGTTTATATTGAGGAATGATCAACTCAAAAGAGTTAGCTTTTTATTATTTTCCATGTAAATCCTTTCTTCTTGCCTTTTGGAAATACAGGTTTTGTTTTGTACTATGGTTATCCTCTTGTATAGCAGGAAGACACAACTCACTCTCCTATCTACTGACTAGTGTTTGCTTCTCAACCTTTCCTTCTTCCTCAACTCCCTTTTCCTCTTCAGCCTCCACTAGTTATCACTCTATTCACTACTACCATCTTCAAAGAGTCAGATTATGACTGAGATTTTATAGAATTTGTCTCCAAGTTTTGGGATTATGTCTCTTAAAATAAAGTTCTCTAGATTATCCATGTTGCTGTAGATGATAGAACTTGGTTGTTTTTAAATGGCAGAATAATATATTCTGTATTCTATGTAGTAGTATATATGGATATATATTAAACTTTTCACCCATTTATCCATTGATGAGCATTCAGAATGAATTTTTAAATGAAGTTAGCAAGTGGAGCATAGAACCAAAATAATAGTAATATGAATAATAGATAGCATGGGAGTTATGCTTATTATGTCTTAGTTATGTTTCTGTTGCTGTGATGAAACATGTTGGGGAACCTTGCTATTAAGGTTGCAGTCCACTATGTCTGGATAGTTCTCTGAGCTCCCTTTCTCAGCAGGGCTCCCTTTTCTCTGTCTAAGCTTATTTGGAAAGCATCTCTAAGATCAGATGCCTCACAGTATTTGGAGGATGACCTTGCACAGAGCTCCCTGCAAAGGCTGTATGACTCAGCACATATGTCCCACTCTTTCCTCCCACCCATATGTTAATTAGGTGCTGTGTCATGACAAATTAGCCCTTCCTACTTGTAACCCTAAGAAACCTTGTAAACATTACACCTGGAACAATAAAATGAGCTTTCTCTGAAGCTGACTCCCAGATATTCTTTCCATCACACTCACAGCTGTCTGAACCGTGCTAACTGCTTCTGCTTCCTTTACCCTCATGGGCCAGACCCACAAGGAAAAGAGGACCCACAAAACCACTGGGACCAAGGCAACTTTTAGAAGGAAGGGCTTAATTGGCTTTACATTTTGGAGGGATAAGGGTGCAGTGTGGTGATTGCAGGTGTCAGGAATAGAAGCAGAGAGTTTATATTTTCAAATTTAATCACAAACTGGAGAATGCAGACTACAGGTAGGCAAGACTGTTTTACTCTCAAAGTCCATCTGCTGTGATAAACTTCATCTAGCAAGTCCACACCTCCTAAATCTGCCATCAACTGGAGATCAAGTGTTCAAGGACACAAGCCTATGGGGGCATATTCTCATTCAAACACCCATATTATGTCAGGTGCTCTACATTTTAGGCCAGGAAACTGAAGTCTTGTAATAGTTGATGACTGTTTTAGAGTTTATGTCCAACCGTTTGTGCCAAGAGAATGTGTCTGCCACCTTTATTGTGTATATGTATGTGCCACACCTGTGTGTCTTTATTGAGAAAGTGCTAAGAGGTCTCTCTCTCTCTCTCTCTCTCTCTCTCTCTCTCTCTCTCTCTCTCTCTCTCTCTCTCTGTCTCTCTCTCTCTGTGTAAAGAGGGAGCAGGCTTATGTACAGGGTTACAGCACAGTGGAAAAACCCCAGGTGTAAGAGCTCGTGTTTTCCTTGTGCTAGATATTGATTTCAGGCAGGCAAAGCAGGGGCTATAAGCCAGGACTAGAGAGCAGGATGTACCTGTGGCTATCAGCTGACAAGTAATGCACAGAAATCCGTGGGGGCTGGGACCCAACACCATTTCCTTATTGCTAGGTGTGTAGTTGGAAAGCACTATGGTAAATTAATTCCACATGGGGCTGAAATGATGGATAATGCTTGAAAGCAAGATCATATTGGCATCTCAACAGGAGACTTATGGAAAGACAAGACTTAGAAGCTTGGTTAAACCACTTGAAAGGGTGGTTTCTCTCCTGGTAGAAATCTCAGCCTAATATCAGGTTCTGCTGAGGAAAGGGTAGAGATATTTATTGGTCAAAAAGCCATTGCAGAACTACCTGACAGGTGGTTGCTGTCCCAGCTCTTGCATAAGACAGGCCCTATGGACTCACAAAGTACACGTGGGAAGTAATTTATTGATCATTAGGATATTTCCATTGAATAATGGGTCTTATTATCTGGGTACACATCTGTTCATCATTTGGTTCAGGGTAGTTGGGGTCAGAACAATCTACGACAGTTACAGGTAGAGAACAGATGCAGCTATTTGCTAGAAGTCACCCAACCCTGAATACTCAATTACATAGGACTAGGACTGGGGTACCTGTTGCTTTCCTCAGTAAGTGAAGACCTGAAGAGTCCCCATCAGTTTATATTGGAACCCAGGGAATACCATAAAGATACAACTAACCATTATGTACAATATTTTATTTAGGAAAATTATTTTAGTCTCTGTCTCTCTCTGTCTCTCTCTCACATACACACACACATACACACACACACACACAAACACACACACACACAGAGAATGCATAGATAGCACACATATCCTGTACCTCCTACTGGGTCTTACTTGCTGTTATATTATAGATGTGGGGAATCATAATGTTTTCTCTCAATGGAGAAACTACTTCATAATCTTTTTGGAGAATCTACCATGTTCCAGGTGCTGTGCTAAATACTAAGACTGGAATAATAGGTAGTAATACAGATCTGGTCTCTTCCTTCATGGACCACACAGTCTAGCTTAATGCTCTTTGGTGTAGCTGCTGGGTCAATAGTATCATATGGGGGACTTGTTAGATATGGGGGTCCACAGGTTCCTTCTCAGACCTATAGAGTCAGAAACTCTAAGATGGCATGTATAATTGAAAATGTCATTCAGGTTGGTGCATAATTATGTTTGAGAACTAATTATCTAGTACAGGGAATTTTGTCCTGGGAAATTAAAACTATTATGTGAGTGAAGGGATGAAGCTTAGTGCTTTCATACCATGCACAAGACTCCAAATTTTATCCCTAGCAACATATAAACTGGACATAGAAGCATACACCTGTAATCCCAGTACTTAAGGGGTAGTCAGGAGGATCAGAAATTCAAGGTAATTTTTAGCAATTTTACATATCAAGTTTGAGGCTATCAATCCCTATCAAAATCCCAATACAATTCTTCACAGACCATGAAAGAAAAACACTCAAGTTCATATGGAAAAATTAAAAGCTCAGAATAGCTCAAACAAACAATCCTGTACAATAAAGAAACTTCCCAGAGACATCACCATCTCATATTCAAACTTTACTTTAGAGATATAATAGTAAAACCAGTTTGATATTGGCATAAATACAGACAGATGGATCAATGGAATTAAATGGAAGACCGTGATCTCAATCCCCACACTTATGAACACTTGATTTTGAACAAAGAAGCCAAAATGGTACAATAGAAAAAGGAAAACCTCTTTAACAAATGGTGCTGGCAGAAGATTGCAAATAGATCCATAACTACAGGGCAAACTGAAAACGGGAGGGAATGAGATGGCCTAGGTGGGGAGTGATGCAATGGAAGAGCAATGAAAAAGTATCTTAATAGAGAGAGTCACTGTGATCTTAGGGAGAAACCTGGTGCTAGGGTAACTCCCAAGAATCTACAAGGAGGACCCCAGCTAAGACTGCTAGCAAGAGTAGAGAGGAGGCCTGAACTGGACTACCCTGTAATCAGATTGACGAATGCCCCAACTACATCATAGCACCCTCATCCAGTAACTGATGGAACTAGATACACAGAGAGCCACAGCCAAGAACCATTCAGAACACTGGGAATTCAGTCTAAGAGGGAGGAAGGAGCATATGAGCAAGGGAGGTCAAGATCATGATGGAGAAATCTACAGAGACAGCTGAACCAAGCTCATAGAAACCCATTAACTTTAGACCTACAACTGTTGAGATTCCAGGGGCCCAAGTTAGGCTCTCCATATGTGGGAGCCAGTTGTGAAACTTGGACTATGAGAGGCGCCCCTGTCAGTAGGACCACCATACAAACCTGGTATATGAGCTAGCTTGTTGGAGTCCATTCCCTATGGTGGGATGCCATGCTCAGTCTTAATGCATGGGAGAGGGGCCTGGCCCTACACCAACCTCTTGTGCTGGACTGTGTTGCCTCCTCATTGGAGCCCTTACTTGTGATGAGGAGTTGACTGAGTGTGGGCTGGAGGGAAGGTGAACGGGGTAGGAGGAGGGGTAGGAGAGTTGTGGTTGGAATGTAAAATGAAATAAAAATGGAAAAAATTGATATTTCATCATAGGAGACAGATCTATAGTAACACAGGAGGAGCTCATGTGGTCTGAAGGTAGGAGAAGTCTGTCTGAGGAAGGCATGCCTGAGCAGAAGGATGAGAAGGAATGGAGGGAATGTTCTATAGATGGAGATGGTAATCATGGAACCAGTGAGAGGCCTGGCCTTGAAATCTGTCTGTCTAGCCACTGTAAAATTGTGAATCAAAAAAAACCCTATCTTCTGTCTGAACCCAACTAGAGAATTCAATGGACTAGCTCTGACTTTCCCAAATATTGCAGCTATTGAATTTTAAAGTCAAATATACATTACAATTTAAAATGTTCTGTGTTTAGAAAGAGCTATGGAATGAGGAAGGAACATACAAGGCTTTTCCTGACTATTCCTTTTAATTGTTGGCCCACGTAGGGGATTAACTTCTGCTTCCTTGTGCTTACCTGTACGATGAGAGAGCAAAACTTCCATCCATTTAGATTTTTGGTTCCATGATTCAGAATTAGCTACAAATATCATCATATCACTGTTTACTTTTAAAAAGTACATTTATATTCATTTATTTCAATAGCTAATTCTGTCCATTGCCTACTGGTAACTTTAAGACAGCCTTCCTACTCTTTTCTTTAAAATTAGAGCCACGAGTTTATCCCACAAGGATATATTATGTGCTCTAATGAGCTGGTAATTATGAGGTAATGAAATGGCTAACCAAAAGTATGTTATTAGGAGTGGTTTCTCTGTAGAATATTTTTGTCATATGATTAGAAATGTTACTTAGATTTCAGCAATGCATAAGCAGCCACATGCTGAGGAATAGGAAAATGCATCCACATTCTTCCATCTTCTGTTGAAAATTAGTCCTAAACCCATGCATTAGGATCCTAATTCCAGTAGCTGGATTTTAAATCTTTAAGACACAGTATGCTCTACAGTTATTAATCAGAACTGTCCACTCCAGGGGAGTTGGGAATGCTTCTCTCAAGCTGCATTAGGCAGCTGCCTTCCTCAGATGACCATCCTAACTTCTGTGTCTTTACTAAAGAAAAGTTTCACCATGAGAGTACCAATCAGACTTACAGGGAGTTTTGCATAAGCAGTCAGACAGATGATATACTTCCTGAATAAGAATGGAGTTTTAGTTAAATGGGTTGAGATTGTTGGAAAGCTTCTTTGGTGCTGCTGGGTCAGCAAATGAGGTCCAGTACTCCCAAAACAATAGCAGTAGTTGTGATTGTTATTGTCCTTGGTTGCCTCCCAGAACTTGAAGATAAGATCCTATGGCTAAAGACATTGCATATTTAGGACACAAGGTTGAAGGAATTGAACTGTAACTGACCTGAAAGCTATCTTCCTGAGGGTGAGCTATGATAGCCTCTTTGAAGGTACTATACAAACTGCCAGTGGAGAAAAGTAATCAGTAGTCCCAGCTAGCTGTAATGCCTATAAACCACAACTATAAACAGAATAGCAAGATATACTGAAAGGGGCAATAGTAGCACTCACATCCTTCATCAAGATGTGCATAATGACAATACCAGCCAACATGCCATGTGATTGGAAAGTATTTCAAAAGTTTCCACACTATATGTAAAGAACAAAAGAGAATCAATAGCTTCCAAAAGAGGGAGAGTCAGTTTTGTCCAGGGATGAATCCATGATAGGTTATCCAATTTCAAGTGGTCAGCCATGAACACATGTATGTATGAGTAACATTACATGGACTTAATTGATTGTGTGTACATGCCAATGACAATTAAAGAAGAGGGATTGGGGGAACAGGTGCATTTTTTGGGGAAAGAGAGGTGGGAAAGATGCAAACATGGGACTTAATATGTATAAAATTACCAAAGAATGTAACATAAAAACTGTTGAAATCACTTTTGCTGTATTTTTAAATGCTTTGTGGAGATGAAAATGTGTCTGGAGATACATGCACTGTGGTATAGAATCCTTGGTGCCAAATGCAGGCATTTATAATGATTAATTTTGCCTAGTGAGATTTTGTTTTTGTTTTACGAGACAGGGTTTCTCTGTATTGTTTTGGAGGCTATCAGTCCAGCCCGGCCTCGAACTCAGAGATCTGCCTGCCTCTGCCTCCCGAGTGCTGGGATTAAAGGCATGCGCCACCACCACCAGGCTGCCTAGTGAGATTTTAATCTCTGATTTTGGTAATCCCTGAATTGGCGCTGATATAGGTGAGATTTGAAATGTATTCTAAAAGGCTTGTATGTTAAAAGGTAGGTTTTCAGCTGATGAGATTTGGGGAAGTAATTGCATTCTGAGGGCTCTAACACAACCAGTGGATGCATGCTTTGATGGAGGCGTGACAGGACGGCACTGCTGTGAGGTGGCCCCATTGGAGGAAGTCAGTCATGAGGAGCTTGCCCTAGGGAGATGTTCTATGTCCCAATCTCTTCCTAGTTCTCTTCTTCACTTCCCAGCTGCTATGAGGTAGCAGTTCTTTTTTTCTACCATGCTCTTGCACAGTGATGTCCTGTCTCACCTCATGTGAAAGCCATAGAACCACCTAGCCTTGAATGACAACTTTTGTGACTGTCAGACAGAGTGTATTTTTCCTCTGAACCACATTTTAAAGGTGTTTGTTAAAGTCATCAAAAGTCTGACTAACATAGGCTTTTATTATCTTCCTTTAATATTCTGTCTCAAGAAATGATTCACATGATACAAAGTTGCCAGGCATTTTTTCTCCCTGGAAACAACTACCTTCTTCCCAGGTTTAATGGTCCTTTCTATACACTAACTGTTTTATGTGTTTTCCTTTCCTTCTATTTATGTATTTTTCCCCTTCCTCTGCTGTTAACTCCCTGAGGACAGAGTTCACTTGTGATTCATTTTGGCATGAGAATACATACTCTGCAGTGCTGACTTCCAGCCAGGAGCTTTGTATTTATTTTGTTCATTTTTCTACCTCTGCAAATAGGGTCCTTTGATAATACAGCCAGAAAGGTACTATGACCCTGCCAATAAGTGTAACTCTCACTGGAAAGATGTAAAGAAAGACCTACTCATTGCAGATAAAGAACACACTTAGAAACTGAAGAAATAATTCCATTTTAGTCCAGCTTAGAGAACCAATGAGAGTGTCTTGGGGTTCCTAACAGGAGCATAGATGATTCAAAGGCATCTAAGAAGAATCATAGACAATTTATGGGCAGCTACATCTCTGAAGATCCCACGGAATTCTACATCATTGAAGAGTCCTACTCAAGCACTGCATGACTTGTGAAAAGCTGTGAGACTCTTGTAGGTAATGTATGAGTATATTAGCAAAAAGTCCCAACCTTGTGGATTGGTTGCTTATCCTCTAACTTTGGGGAGAAGATGGGTCTCATGAAGATCTCATGAGCCTTGTGAGACTTCCTCCGTCCTCCATGATGGAATGTCAACATGATTGGTTTCTTTTGTCTGTGACCATGGCTGTTCACATTCAAGATGGCAATGATATTGTCAAACATGAAGGGAACAGCTACCCAGCACTCCATGCTTGCCTCTGAATTTTAGGTCCATTCTGTTCTTTCTTCTGTAGTATTCCCTGGGCCCTGGAAAGAAATTTAAATATGTGATTGTCTTTTCTTCCATATATAACCTTGTATTGGGCCACTAGGCAAGAATATAGACCACATCGACAGATAAACTTATTCCTATTAGTGCGATAAATAATGGCTGCCTATAGTTACTGCCATGCACTGTAAAAAGTTTTCCTATACTGTGGCCAATAGCATCAGCAATTGTCTTAGTTTGGGTTTCTATTGCTGACAAGAGACACCATGACCACGGCAAATCTTATAAAGGAAAACACTTAATTGAAGCGGTGGCTTACAATTTCAGAGGTTCAGTCATTATGGGGAGCATGATGGCATGCAGTCAGATGTGGTACTGGAAGAATAGCTGAGAGTCCTACATCCTGTAGGCCACAAAAGTGGATTGAAAAGTCACAATGAGGGAAATGAGCAAAAGAAATCGCAAAGCCCACCCCCAACCCCACACTTCCTCCATCAAGGCCACACCTTCTAATATTGCCACTGCCTTTGGGGCCATTTTCTTTCAAACCACCACATTTCACTTCCTGGCACCCAAAGGGTTATAGCCATATCACAATGAAAAAATTAATTCAGTCCAACTTCAAAAATCCCCATTCTAGTTAGTTGTTTGTACTCTTTGCTCTTTGGTTCTTTTGGGGATCTCCCGCCCAGCTACCAAATAAATCACATTAAACCTTATTCTTTCTTATGAATTCCTCGCCTTAGCTTAGCTTGTTTCTGGCCAGCTTTTCTTAACTCAAATTATCCAGTTTACATTTTGCCTCTGGGCTTTTGCCTTTCTCTATTTCTGTGTATCTTTTCTCCTTACTCTGTGTCTGCTATGTAGCTGGGTGGCTGGCCCCTGGGATCCTTCTCCTTTTCTGGCTCCTAGATCTTTTTTTCTCTCCCTTTCTCCTTCTGTTTATTTTCTATGCCTGCTGGCCTCACCTACCTTCCCTCTTGCAGTGTTAATTGGCCATTCAGCTCTTTTAGACCAATAAGGTGTCTTAGATAGGCAAAGTAACACAACTTTACAGAGTTAAACAAATGCAACATAAAACATATCTTTGCATAAAACAAACAGCATAAACAATGTAGCACATTTTAAAATAATATTCTACAACATCCCATAGTCCATAACAGTTTCAAACTTGTTTCAAAGTCCAAAGTCTCTTCTGATAATCATGGCAATCCCTTATCTATAATCTCTGTATAAAAACAAAAATCAAAAGCAGATCTGTAGTGGGTATTTTCTCTGTCCATGACCTTGCCTGATGGAGGAGGTTCTTCTCATCTGCTGACATAACCTCTTAAAAAGGAAGGAGGGATGGGGTTGTGCTCTTTAAGGTGGTGAAGACCAGGTCAGGAGGTGTGAAGCAGCATGTGATAGGTCCACAACTTTCCAAGGACTCTGCGACTGGATTTACCATATCCTGTATTTGTGAGTGTATTTTCCCCTTTTCCATATGCTCCTTGTTACCCCATAAACAGATGCATGTGGATTTATCACTACACAGATCATATATGTCCAACATATAATGGCACAGGATATATATTAACATTTTAAAACACAGGGAAGATATATAGTGAGGAAATACTGGACTAAAGCAAGACCAAAAACTGGCTGGGCAAACTGCAAACTCTGAAGCTCCATGTTTGATGGTCAAAACAGTCTTCAGATCTCCAACTCTGTACAGCTTTGTTGAGTGCAACTTACTTCTTTCTCTTGGGCTGGTTCCACTCCCTGTTAGCAGCTCTCATTAGCAGGTATCCCAAGACTCCGACATTTCTAACATCTTGGATTCTCCAAGGCAATCCAGGCTTCAACTTCACAGCTTCACAGCTTTACTTAATGACTTCTCTACTGGTCCTCCATTCAGGGACATCTCTGATACATGCCTGGCCTCAGTGGCTTTCTTTACGTGTGGAGGCAAATTCCATAGCCTATTTCTTCTGTCCTTAACAATAAAACCAGATCTCATATGGCTGAAGCTGCCAAGTTCTGCTGCTTACTGGGGTTGGATCATGGTCTTCTCAATTATATTGTCACCAACGTTCTGTCTTTCATGGCCTAAGTTTGGTTATCCTGAAACTGGTCTGTAGACCAGGTTGACCTCAAACTTAAAGTTCTGCCAGTCTTTGCCAACTCAGAACTGATGTGTCCCCCCCCCACATCTGGATCTAAGATTTTCTTTAGTTCCTTTTCACAAGTTGATAATTTAGCTGGGTGGGATCTTGCCCTGAGGTCACCACTGCCTTTATTCTGTTTCTTAATCCACTCATATTCTTGAACACAGAATGCAGCTTTATTGTACTTCCTGTTACTCTGTTTCCTCAAAATTTTCATTTTATAATTTATTCTGCTCAGCTTGCTCCTTTTCATTATAAATCTGCATTTAGAGTAACCACCAAAAACCACATGACGGAGTCTATTTTGGCTGTTCTGAGGTTTCTTATACCAATGGAATTAATCCAAGTCTTTTCACGTTAACCTCAGTCAGACTCTTAGGACAAGGGCAAAAGGCAGCCACTTTGTTAACCAAAACACCATAAAACAATCTCTAGACAACACACTAAAATCCTTTTCATCTGATACCACTTGAGCCAGCTCCCCACAATTCACCAAATTACATGTAACACCACTATCTTCCATACTAGTATGACCCATTAAGCAGTGTTTAACACATTCAACTACTTTTCTAACCCATAGTTACATCCACAAACAAAAGCATAGTCAGGCCTATCACAGCAATATCACAGTTCCTGGTACCAACTTCTGTCTTATTTAGGTTTTTATTTTTTAATTGCTGTGAAGAGACACCATGAGCACAGTTACTCTTATTAAGAAACATTTATTTGGGGTGGCTCACTTACAGTATCAGAGTTTCAGTCCATTGTCATCACAATGGGGAGCATTTCAGTGTGCAGGCATACGTGGTACTGGAGGAATAGCTGGGAGTTTGGCATCTTGCAGGCAGCAGGAAGTTGACTGAAAAGTCATACCAAGGGAAGCTTGAGTAAAAGAGATCTGCAAGTCTGCCCCCATAGTGACACACTTCCCCCAACATGACAACACCGCCTAATAGTGCCATTCCCTTTGG
Source organism: Mesocricetus auratus (assembly GCF_017639785.1). NCBI lineage: Eukaryota > Metazoa > Chordata > Mammalia > Rodentia > Cricetidae > Mesocricetus > Mesocricetus auratus. The sequence continues at coordinate 169,570,104 of NW_024429266.1, forward strand.
GGGCATTTTCTTTTCAACAACCACAGCAATATGCAAGAGTAAATGCAAGTATTTTGATTTTTGCCAAGTCTATAGATATAACAGTACCTCTGCAATGAACCCTATTCCGCATTAATTGGGTTCCCAGTACCTCAGCTTGCCTTAAATACAATGGGAAAATAGTTTGCTGCATCTGTAAAAGCCATGTGATTATTGCAGATCCAGGCACATTGTTTTCCTAATATGTTTATAGTATGCTATTCAGGATCCAGAGCTGAGCAGGACCATTGGTAATTACTCTCCAGCAGCAGTCTGTATTGCTCCTTCCTCCGCTAGGAATGTCAGGTACTTGGAAGACAGCTTGAGCTTTGTCGTAGCCTGATTTCTCCATGTTCTGGCATTTCTCAGCGAAAGAGACTCATCAACTAATCATGGCATTCAACCAATAGCAATCTCAACAGTTTGGATTGTGGGAGGGTTTCAAGGGTCTTACTGGTCAACAAGGTAATCTACCACTGGCACAGGAATTTTCCCTGAACAAATTTACAGCTTCAGCTCCCATATGGGTCTTTCTGAATTTAGCCTCTCCACTACTATATTTGCTGTTCTTATAGATGCCACTCAAATCTTTAAAATGCTTGTTATATGGATAGGAATCCATATAATGAAACCTTATTACTACAGAGGGTGGACACAAACACTGATGTTCTACAGTTATCATTCCTAGCAATTGATAATTGCCATTGGAACCCTGAAGCCAAGAGAATACAGAAAAAAGCTATTAAGGTCTGATACAGCATGAAAGCAAACCAGCACTTACATCAACAGTTCTATCAAAGGACTGACACTGGGTATAGTGACATGGCTTGGGGACAGCACCTTATCTAGCCCTCCAAAATATTCTCCAAGAGCTATCTGGTCACATCTGGCTGTTTAGTTATAACTGTTTGGGGGTATACCAAAGAGTGGTAGAGCTGGGCCATATAGCACTTCTCCATAACAAGTCCTATAATGGCTGCATCAGTTTACATTCCTATCAGTAATGAATAATTTACCCCCTATATCCACTGCAGCATTTGTTGTTTCTTGATGCTAGTCATTCTGACTGGAGAAGGTAGGCTCTCAAAAGAGTTCTAATATGTATTATAATGCTTTCCCAAATATTTATGTACATTTGCATTTCTTATTTTGAGGACTGTCTGTCCCAATCATCAATCCATTTATTGAGTAGATGATTTTATTTTGGGGGTTTAATCTTTGATATATATATATACATATATATATATATATATGCTTGATAGAAACCTCCATCTGATGTGTAGTTGGCTAGGATTTTCTTCCAATTTCACATCCTGTTCCTTTACTCTTTTTAATTGTTTTCTTTGATGTGCAGCAGATTTTGAATTTCATATAATCATATTTGTCAAAGTTGGGGATTATTTTTGTGTTATTGGATTCATTTCCAGAAAGTTCTATCCATGCATGTCTCTTGAAGTATTTTCCTTATGCTGTTCTCTAGCAGTTTCTAAAGTTTAAAGTCTTATATTAAGGCATTTGATTCATTTTGAATAGATTTTGGCACAGAGTAAAAAACATATATTTAATTTCATTTTTCAACATGTGCTAGTCTTGTTTTCTTACACCATTAGTTAAACACATCTTACGCATTTTAAAAATGTGTATTTTAAAAATTTTGTTGAAAATTAGGAGGCTGTAATTATTTCTTGGTGCATCATTATATTCCACTAGTCTATATGTCTCTTTGTGTGTGAAAACCATCACACTTTTGTTACTATGGCTTTGTAGTGTAATTCAAAAGGAGCTATTCTGATATTCCTCATACTGATATTTCTGTTTAGGATTGCATTGACTATTCTGGGTCTTTTATACTTCTAAATAAATTTATGATTTTTGTTTAGTTCTGTGAAGGATGTCATTAGAATTTTATTGGGACTTTATTAATATGAAGATCATTTTTGATGCAATACCCATTTTAACTATATCAGTTCTGTAAGTGTGTATGCATGGGAGTTCTTTACATCTTCTAGTTTCTTCAATTTTTTTCTTAAAAATAAAAAAGGGAAAAATAGAACAAATTTCTTATCCATTACCCAAATATAAAAAATAAAATGTCACAGCAGTTTCTTTCTGGGTTTTCAAAACTTGGAGACTGCTGGAGATATGCATGTGGGAGAGGAAGTCTGTTGTATTTGCTGACTTCTATCTTTCCTATGATTCATACTGTTGCTTGGGTTTTTATTGGACAGCTGCTGGAGACATCTTTAGTTTAGTGGCTTTCTTTTTGTATACAAGGGGCCTCTGTTAGCCATATTTAGCCTTGTAGTCTGCAGTCTGGGAAGTGTCCCTCCCCTTCAAGGTCCTCCACATCATACCCTCAAGAGTAGCAAATGTTCTAGTCCTGGGCTTTGTTCCAAATATCTTGGGAATGTAAAAAAAACTGTAGTTACCAGATCTTACAGGTGGACCTTCTTATTTTCAAGACCTCTTGAGTAATATTACTCACTGCATGCTAATAAGTAGACTGTTGGACCCTCAGACTTGTCTTGTTCCACTGTAGTAAATGACAAATAGATTGTTACAGGGGTCCATCCATCTGCTGACTTCAATTTCATGGCTACTGCACCCCAGGATTATTCTCATTTATGAGATCTGCTCCAGCCACTGAGAAGGGACCCATCTTCCCTGATGCATTTCCTTGCTTGAGGCTTCTTGCTCTTTGTATTTTTCCCTCTCTGGAACTGTCTCACAGGTTGCTTCACACTGTAGGTCTATGGTGGTTTTAATTTAGGCTCTCTGGCTTGTAGGTCTTTCCTCTTCATAGTTCCCCAGTGAGGCTCAGCTTTGAGCAGCTACTTTCCTCTCAGAGCTGCACCCAGTAACCACCCTTCTTCATACAGAGTGACAAAATGGGATTCCTCTTCTCATAGTTAATCTGTCTGCCAGAGGACTCACTGTCTCCCCAAAACCTGCAACTGCATTTGAGGTTTGTGGGGTTTATGTGCTACTAGAGTCTGGAAATTACGAAAGAACAATAGCCTAAGCCATGCTAATGATTCCAGGCCATAGTGACTTGGAAGTGACTCCTGACTGCTCAGGTGGTTTTCTGTATTGCTTTGTTTCTAAGCCTGCTGACATGTTGCTTCAGGTGAAAGTTGGAAGCAATGCCCTGGAGGGTCTGGAACATTATCAAGGCAAAGATTCTGTGATGAAATCAGGGTGTCAGTCTTTAGATTGGGGCTCACATGTGTGGTCAGAACAGGTTCAGTAGTGAAAAGGGCTTTCCAGTTAATCTTGTGATGGGAAAATAGGATTAAAACCTTTTTCCAAGTGAACAAAAAGAAGGAGTTACAGTATTATGAAGACCAATGAGGGAGCATCCTTCAGCATACCATCAGCAGGAAAAGTGAAGAAGAGGAAGAATGCACTAGAAGTATAAGGGTAAAAGGGGAAGAAGATGGAGAAGCCAGTCAGGGTCACTCAGCAGCAAAGATACAGATAGGTTCTAGATAAGTAAGCAGACTAGAAATTTCCTGCATGTAACCCATTAAGAATCAGAATAAGAGAAAATAGACCTTATTACAAAGAAGAGGAAGAGTTTTTTTAAATCCCCAAAGTAGTTAAAAGTACACCTAAAATTGCAGAGCAATATAGAGAAAATAAGCCAAAAAACAGCTATAGCAGTACAGCTGCCTGGTGACAGAAATGGGAATAGAAAAGAGACAGCTAATCCAACTCTCAGGCACATGAACTTTGTATGGGCAGCTACATTACTGCATGTTGAAGAATTTCAACCCAGTGAATTGCTTTCCTCTTACGTTGTCTTAGAAAGTGGAGGGATTTCCATGATGATATTCTACTATACTCATAGATCAGCGCTTTGTCCACTTGTCATCAGAGAGGCCTCCGCTGGCACAGATCAGAATGTATGTGGAAACCCACAGGCAGACATTATGTGGAGACAGAGTCTCCATCAAATCCCTCCTCCTTGGAGACCTTGGAACCCTGTGGAAGAGGGGGAGGAATGATTGTAGGAGTCAGAGGGGATGGAGGACCTTGGAGGAGAACATGACCCACCAAAACAACTAAGCATGGTTCACAGAGGCTCACAGAGACTGAAACAGCATGCATAGAGCCTGTATGAGTTTACACCAGGTCCTTTGAATATATATTATTGGCTATTAAATTAGTGTATTTGTAAGACTCCTAACAGTGGGAGTAGGTATGTGTCTGTTTCTTTTGCCTGCTCTTGGGACTCTCCCTCCTATTGGGTTGCTTTGTTCTGCTTTGATATGAGGGCTTCTCTCTTGTCTTACTGCATCTTGTTTTGTCCACATTTGCTGTTGTTTCTAGGAGGTCTGCTCTTTTCTTAAGAGAAAATGGAGGGGAGGAGTAGATCTTGGGAGATGGAAGAGGGGAGGTGTGTGTGTAGGGGATCTGGGAGTAGTAGAGGGAGGGGAAATGGTGATAAGGATGTATTGTATGAGAAAAGAATCCATTTTCAATAAAAAGTAGAAGAATCTCTTAAGGACCTCCTGAAACTTATGAGAGGAAAGAGCCTACCTCTATATTCAGGAGGGAATGATAATAGGCCCAATCCTCTGAAAGTCTCCTTTGAGTGATCTTAGCTGCTCAGATTCAGGAAGGCAATAGTTATGTCCAACCAGAAGAAAACAATTATGTAATAATGACAGGCTTGAACTCAGGGCCTCGTGTGTATAAGGCAAACACTCTACAATCTGAACTATATCACTAGCACCTGCCATCTTATAGAAAACCAAGGTATAATACTTAGAGACAAATATACAGTTAGTGCTGGAACCAATATTCAAACCCCTTCTTTCTTTCCTTCCTTCCTTCCTTCTTAAAAATTCTGTGATAGCTAAATACTCCTGAAATGGAAAGATACCCCTAAGTTATACAAACATCACACATTATTTATAAGATTCATCACAAGTTAATGCTATACATTGGGGAAGGTGAATAGCAGTGTGCTAAGTGGCATGCACTTGTAAACAGTAGCAACATCTCTGAGACACACTATTGAGATAAAGGAAGTAACTTTCTGATTCCCTGAATAAACCATGAGCTTTTTATTATCCTAGTCATACCTCCAGGCAGCCATCTCCAACAGGAGTGAGTTTGCCAAAATTAATCTTCATGGGTAAGGAGGTTCAGTTTTGGGGAATAAAATTGCTAAAAGAGGTAGTCAGGGGAGTATATCATGTTGCATTCCTGGTCTTTTTTTATGTTGTTCTATCCCATTTCATCCTATGTGTTAAGAGAAGCTTTTTCTTTGCTAGCCGCTTTGGTTTATCCCCCACCAGCCGCCTGGGCTCTGCCGCATTGTAGCCCCCAAATAAACACACAAGACGCTATATTAATTATGAAGCTGTTGGCCTTGCTTGTTTCTTACTAGCTAGCTCTGACTAAAGTAATTACCCCATAATTGTTAATCTAAGTATGTTTCTTACCGGAGAATAGTTCCAGGCTTCCTACCCCCATGGCGTTACATGTTGACTCTCTTGTGTTTCTCCTTCCCAGAATCCTCCTGGACTCCTAGTCCCTCCTATCTAGTTTCCCTATTGGCCAGACAGTGCTTTATTGGCATAAGACTTCCCCAACACTATGAATATCTTTTGACTAGCATGCGTGAATCACTATGTTAAATGGTGAAAATGAATAAGGATTATGTAAAATACAGCTTCTTCCTTATCCAGCTTTTTGTCTGCTAGGGAAATAAATGAGACAAAATGAAATTACAATGGGAAAGCTGTGAATGGAGTACAGCAGAGAGTCCAGAAACTTGGATTCCTGTGGCAAGGGAGGGCAGAATTTCACTCAAGAATGGGAGAAGAACACTTGGAAGAAATGTTTACTTAGCTAAGGTCTGGGATAGCCTAGTGTATTTTGGCCAACCAGCTGCAGTAAACTAATTTCAGTCAGTATCCAGTTGTGTTTTTGTCCCATTCACCATCTCCTCGAAAGATTTCAATCGCTTGTGCTGAGACTACCAGATTTGATGAAATGAAGGAAGGTTATCTTGGTTTTTTGTGAGATTCATGTTTACCTGGGCAATGCTTATGCCCACGGCAGCCTACTTTTATACTCAGAATTCCAAGATATTCATGGAGCATAAATTGATTTGAATGATGCTACTCCCTCCAAAATTAATCTTGAACTTTCAACCTCAGTGTGATAGGAAGAATAGGCATAGCACATGGGAGGTAATTATGTTGTGAGAGTTCTCCTCTAGGAAGTGGGATCAGCAGTCTTGTAAAGGAGTTTGGGGCTAAAGGAGGTACTCTCATGCTTTTCCATCCCTCTTCTGTGAGGACATAGTATTGCGTAGCCATGGAGAAGACAGCAACAAAACCTCATCTTGGGAGTAGAAAGAAGCCTTGATTGTCTTACAACAAATGGTGGTACCATGATATTACATTTCCTTGCCTCTAGAGCTGTGGGACATAAATGTATGTTCTTTATAAGTAACCCAAATTGTGGTTTATATATTTTTAAAAGAACAGCACAATTGAATTATAGCAATCTAAGAAGAGAGAGGATAGGAAATTTAGATATTACTGCACTAGTTAACTTTCTCATATCCATCTGGACAAATTCAGCCTTCATCAAAAGACGTGATCTAATTGCAGAATAATTAACTTCATTACCTTCATTATTCCCCTTTTTATATCTCTCATCTTTCTGTCAATACAATGCTATAGCCCAAAGCCTTCCTACTGATCTGTTTTTAAGACTCTCCCCTGACATCTCCCAGGCTCATACTTGAAAATTCACCCTTCATTTCTTTTTCTTGATGAAAGTATTTGCTTTTCCCATTCCCACTAATCCAACTAAAACTAATTCTCTCAGTGTGAAAGGTTAGTTTTAAGAACAATGGTGACTATCTTAAAATACTAGCCTCAAACTTTAAAATTTTCAAAGTACTCTCTCTCTCTCTTTGTGTGTGTGTTTTTGTGTTCTGGTGCCTAGGGAAGCAAGAAGAGGGCATTGATTCCCCTGTATCTGGAGTTGTGGGTTGCTTGACATGCGTGCTGATAATCAAACTGTAATCCTCTGCAAGAGCACTTCAAGCCCTCGTAGCTGTTGAGCCCAGAGAATCAAGCTTTTAAAGCAGCACTTCTTATTTAATAAAGGAGTCTTAGCCATTAGAATCTAAAAACCAAGAACGACTTATCAGGAAGCTCTCATTCATTTTAACATATGGAATTGATAAGTAAGTCACCTCTAGTAAGAAAATACTTCTGCAGAGTTGGAGTCTGTGTTAAAAGAGGCATCAAGTGGAGCTCGATAAAGGGGAGAAGAGTAACAGGAGGAGAGAAGGGAAAAGAAAAGATGAATCAAGAAGCAATTATATCTTCTCTAATGGCAAGTAGAATTTGATTCATTGTAAACAATTGTTTATCTTTCCTTGTAATTACAGTGTCCATTTATTAGCTATGTGATGATGTGGAAGTTATTTAATTCAGCTATTGTGGGAAATGAACTTAGTGTCTAAACACCTAAGGAGAGAATGACTACTTCATAAATGTGGGCCGTTATCTATCATTTGTACTTCCCCCTCCCCTTTTACTAGAAGTTTCACTCCATAGCCCAGGCTGGCTTGAGACTCTTTATGTAGTTGTTGAGCTTGAGCCAAGCCTTCTGAATGCTGAGACTGTGGGCATGAGCCTTTATGGTGCGTGTGCATGCATGCGTGTGTGTGTGTGTGTGTGTGTGTGCATGTATGTGTATGTGTATATATGCAACTGTGTGTTTATTTAACATTTATGCATCAGTAGAGGCATGGGAGGCTTGAGCATGCCGTGATGTATGTATGGGTTAGGGGGCAAATTCTCAGGAATGGGTTCTTGCTCTCTACTTTGTTTTGAGGCAGAGTGTCTGTTGTTTTTGCCATCTCACTACATTCTCCAGTCTAGCTTGCCTGCCCTCTGCCTCCCATCTCACTGCAGGAGTACTGGGATTACAGATGTGCTTTATTGCATCTGGCCTTTTTTGTGGCTTTCCTGAGGTCTGAACTCAAATGTTAGTCTTGTGTGACAAGTGCTTTTGTCCTCTGGGCCATTTTCCAGGTCCACCATACCTGGCTTTCTGTGAATTAAAAATAAACCACCTTTCTATTCTCTATATTTTTCAACCATGTTTTGTTGCATCTAAAACTTTAATAAAGCAAGACACTGATATAAAATGATAATAGAACACATCCCAGATCTAAGAAGTATTTTATTCTTTTCAAAAGTTGCTTTGGTATAGATGAAGCTATGATTGTAAGATATGTTGCCATCTAGACCATAAAAATGGGGACATACTATTATTGAATATTTTTAATAGAAGTAAGTTTTACTCTGAGTTTCATAGGAAAGAATTCCTTATGTTTGGGCAACATTTTCAAATATCTTTTTCAAAGCATTGAAGACATATTAAGAAATACATTTTATAGAAGAACAGAACAAAATAATGAAGTATTCAGGAGACTGATGGATGTGTAAAATATTGTATTAAGGAAATAACTGAGACTCTGAAAGACAACTCTCTCTTTATGTGAATCATAGCTTGTAATGCTTGTATCTGTATGTGTAAGGTGGGATGAGTATGACTATGCGCTTTGAAACTAGAAAGGAGACCATGAGAGGGCAAAGGGGAGTTTGGGGAGGAGTTGGAAGCCAATGAGGCACACGTGATTTGAGTGTAGAAAGAAAGCTATAAAAGGGTTGAAAGATACAAGAAAGAGAAATTTAAGGGGATGAGGCAACGTGGGAAGAGAATCAAGAAAAACAAATTTTGTTTGAAAATGCCACATGGAAACCTAATACTATAATGCTAACTAGAAATTAAAGTTAAAAAAGCTATTTAAACAAGTAAGATTGTGAGTATTTCCAAGGCTTGATCACTTGTCCACCCTCTATGTAGAGAAGATTTTGCATGACTGAGTTCTCAAAGATTGAATTGCCTTGACCTGCCCTTTTTTCAATGACTTAAGTTCAAACACTAGTGATAAGTTCAGTGTTAATGGATTTTGTTCCAGGATAAGAACAAAATATCTTGAATATCTGGTATTTTTGAGTACTAAATTTAGGGAATAGTTTAATGAAATGTGGCTCCTGAAATGCTGTGCAAAATAAACTGATTTTGGAAGTAGAGGGGGAAAAGACGTAGGGATGTTTTCTCCCTGTTTTTAAATTCGTGAAGCAAAACACTGAGTGTATTTGCTAAAAGATTTGGGTTGAATTAGCAGCACTCAGCCCTAATGGGTGGGATTTTTCATGTAACTATATCTGTCAGTTCTGAAAGGCAAATAATCTCATTGTTAAAGACTTTGGCAGTTATAGCAGTTACAGAAGTTTTTTGAATAAAAAAAGATGTGTAATTTCAATGAGGAGAAAAGCAGCCCACTCTTGATCCAGCTGAAACTCTTGGATGCTTCCTCCTTTAAAATATATTTATTAGAGGGGCTGGAGAACTGCCTCAGTGGCTAAGAGCACATGCTACCCTTCCAGATGACCTGAGTTCAGATCTGAGCACCTACGTTTGGTGACTTGTCATTATCTATGACTCCAGTTCTGGGATATATGACTCCCTCTTCTGACCTGTGTGGATATTGCATGTATATTGTGTATCTTAGACAAAGGCAAGCACACACATAAAACACAATGAATGTAATTAAAAATGTTTATTAGAGATACAACTTTCACTTGGCCACTTGGAACTGACCAATGATAGTATTTATGTAAACCTTTCAGCTTTTTGTGGTTTATTACATGGGAGTAGGTAGGTGCTTATTACTGGAATTGTGATGAGTTTCCTTCAACAAGTAAAACATTCCTTTACATAGTGTGGCAGTATCATTTTACACTAGACATGGGACTGACCAGGGCTGACATGAGAGAGAAAGCACTTATCTTGTTTCTTTTTTGAAAAGTGTTATTTTAGGGCTCTTCTCCACAGGGTTGCGGCTCTGACCAAATACCTGACATGAAGCAACTTCAGGGAGGAAGGTTTATTTCAACTCACAGTTTGAATGTGTGCAGTCCATAGGGTTGTGAAGGTATCTTGATAGAAGTCAGCTCCATGGTTACAGGATCATATACCCAAGACTCCTATCTCATCACTTCTTAGAAGAGCAGGAAACAGGAAGCTGGTAAGAGGTGAGTCCTGGCTATAAAACCTCAATGCCTGTCCCCATTGACCCACTTTCTCCAGTGAAGTTCCATTTCCTAAAGGTTTCACTGTCTTCAAAAACAGCACCACCAAGTGTTTAAATATGTGAATGAGCCCATGGAGGACAATTCACATTCAGACACTATACTTGTCCCTTCTTTTGTAGTTCCACTCTGAGGAAACACCTGAACTATTTTTTTTACAGTTTCTCCTGTGAACATAGTTTGCATTTTAGAGGAGATTCTTGTGGATGGAACACAGCCCACAAGAATTAATAGCAAATGGGCTATGGCAAGTAGAACCAGGCAGATGGTTAAGAACGCTGGTCTTAGATTCAGTTGGAAAGTGATCTTCCTTTCTCTCTTTTCCCTCTAACTTTGTTGAGTTTGGTTGGTTTAAGAAAAACTCTGCATATCTAAATAGTTATGACTTTATGAGTTTAGAAGGACAGCTGTGAAACCATTATACCAGCAAGTTCATTAGCATATGTGTCATCTACCAAAATTCATTTATTCTAATTTTTCAGTGTGCTAATTACATTTGCAAAGATTAATTCTCTTATCAAATTAGTTTATAAGATGATCGTATTTATGGACACTATTTCAGAATGTACCTTGCTTAACTGAAAGTGTATACCCATTTGATCATGATTAACTGCATTTCTCCATTCTCTTAATGGCTGTCAGGCTGTCAGTCCTGTTCTATTTCCCACTTCTGTGTATTTGACTTTTTAGATTCCACACAAGTAAGAGCATGAAGTGTTGGCCTTTTTGTCCCAAGGTTACTTTACTTAGCACAATACCCTCTCTCTTTACCCACTGTGTTATTACAAACCACTAGATTTTCTCCTTTTAAAAATCTGAGCGAGAGAAAGAGAGAGAGAGAAAGAAAGAGAGAGAAAAAGAGAGACAGGATACGTTTGTGTGAGACTTTTCGATCTATTTATACACTGAATATGTAGATTGTTTAAAACAAAATCCCTAATATTACTACTTTGAATAATGTGATAGTAGTCATAGAAGCCAAGTATCTCTTTAAAGTATTTTCCCTTTATTTTTAATTTTATCTTAATTTACTTTTTTGTTTGTGTGTATACGTGTGTATATGTACACATGTATACCATGGCATGCATGAAGGGTTAAAAGACAACTGTTCTCTCCTTCTATTATGTGGGTCCCAGGGATTGAACTCTGGCTTGGTTGCAGAGACCTTTGCTGAACTGTCCACCTTGCTTTCTGATACGGTATCTGATTGCTGTTTTATATAGTCAGAAGTGGTGCTGCTGCTAATTTAGATTTCTGAGGAGCCTTTGTACTAATTTCCATTATAGATGTGCATCAAGGTTCCTGTCTCTCCATATCCTGGCCTGGAAAGGAGCCTTTGTGAGCTCTGGTTTTGTTTTCTCATTTGGAGATGTTAATGATCTCTGTGATTTTTATTAAGATTAATTAGAAGGAAGACATGTAAATTATTTAACATTTTGATATACACAAAGGAAATGCTTGATACACAGAAGAATTCTAATAGTGTACTAAGACACAGGTTTGATTTAATGGAAAATATTTCTTAGAATGGGAATAATTGTGTGAGAAGGAAGGAAGTGATGTGATAGGAATAAAAATGTAGAAATAGAATCAACAAACTCTAGAGTCAGTATATTTGTTAGTCACACAGAACATGACACACAGGGACATGACAAGAGGGGAAAGCTACAGAGTGGAACTAACTGCAAAAATGGGGTGAGGGAGAGATAGTAAAGGGCTATGCTGAGTGAGACAAGAGCTTTCATCATGGTTAGATTAGCTACCACTGCTGTTAGTTGCTCTATCAGCGGGAGCCCCTCCATAGGAAAATGGTACTAGAATTTGAAAGATGATGCTCAAATGAGGAAATCATAATTAAAAAGTGGACTCAAGCCTGGTTTAATTAGCTTTACTCTGTGACAAAGTCTTGAACATGAAATGCAATACCTGAATGGACTGTTGTGGGAGATCTTCTGGGTTATAAACAGTGGAACTATACTGAGACTATTTTTTGAGTTCCCTGGGTGCTATTGTCTTCTTCCTCAACCTGCTGACTCCATTCAAGATGATAAATAACACAGATGCCCATGCCTTTTGTTCTACTTATTGGCAGAGTTACTGTTAATTAAAGAAACACAGATTTAAAAACAAAGGAACAAAAAGAGAAAAAAAAGAAAGAAGGCTCAGTCTCCTGGTGCTAGGATGGTTAGGAGGGTTTAGGGAATCCCAGAAGGCTGTTCCTTAGTATTTTCTCATTCCTTCTTACCATTGCCTGAGAAGGAAAGGCAAGCAATAAAGCAGGGAGCTAAAAGCTGTTACTCTGTTTGTTATCTTTGGACACATGCACACAAATGCACACATGTGCACACACATTTCTTGAGTCACACATACATGGTGGCACAAAGTCTTTGGTAAGTATTATACAGGGGAATATGAATCCTGGCCTAGAATTTTGACTTACTTGGAAAGCAAGTTTAGAGAATAGCTGCTTGATTTATATGGCAAGCTTAATTGTATTTAGGATTGATTTTAGTCCCTAAATCTTAGAAAGTGAATGTCTCAGTTCCAAAGTCTCAGTCAAAGATTTTGTACCTGAGTTATTTATATGGTCAAGGGAAGATTTGGAGTCCTCAGTCATTCCCCTCATTGAAGTCCATGAAGAGAGGTAGACTTGTCTGCCCTTTTCAGGCCTGAAGTCTCCATTCCCTGCATCCTAAATATGGCTGTTTTCTCTCAGATGCCAGCACCTTGACCTTATTTCCTGCCCATATCCCTAGTCTATCACTATATCCTAGAAACATGTTTTATATCCACAATCCTGACTTCTATTTTTTAACTTACCAGGAGCTTAGTAATGCTGTTGAAATATAGCCATAGCCACAACATGAAGGTAAAAGGACCAGATACCATTGCTCCAGGCTTAACTCATAATTTTTCTTGCCCTTTAACAGGAAACTAAATTATGTTCAGCCTATTTTAGTGTATAGGTATAAACCATTCAGTAGCATACAGGAGATATATAATACCTGTTGAACTCATGAGAAGTGACCTTTCATGATTCAGTGTGTAAATCCATGCTGTGGACCAGTTATAATGCCTGCCTTTCTGTGGATTTTATTTCTCTAATCACATACCAGCTTTCCCCCAGGACTGCTATCTTTTGCTGTGCTCTCTTATAAACTACACAGTAGAATGACCTGAAATTAGGGAAGGAAATTAACTAACATAAAGCTTGCCTGAACTGGGTAGCTACCTTGGTGGAAACAATGCCAAGAAGGGGAAGGCAAAGAAATGTTTTCTTGCTTTGCTCTCTGTGTTAGACAACTTTCAGTTACTATCACAAATACTCAACACAATCACCTATTAAGAGGAAGGTCTTGCCTGTGGTGAAGGAATATATAGTGGGAGCTTGTGGTGGAGAAAAACAACTTATCTGGTGGTCAGGAAGCAAGAGAGAAAGAAAGAATACAGTGTAGTCTCAAAATCGCCTTCAGAAGAATTCCCTCAAGTCCTCTGCCCTGAAAGTTTTCTCCACCTTCTAATAATGCCACACTGAGAGCCAAACCTTTTTTCTCAATATATGTTTTTATTTAAATTAGAAACGTGAATGTTTCACATGTCAGTCCCAGCTCCCTCTCCCACCTCTCCTCCCTTGTCCCTCCACCAGTCCCCCAGCCCCCCACCCAATCCCTACATCATTCCCCAGGGAGGGTGAGACCCTCCTTGGGGGGGGATCTCTAAAGTCTGTCATTTCGACCTAGGCCCTTCCCCATGTATCCAGGCTGAGAAAGCATCCCTCTATTAGGAATGGGCTCCCAAAGCTCATTCATAAAGCATGGTGAACACTGATCTATTACCCAAGGCCCCAGTAATTTCTGTGGCCTCCTCCCTGGCACTACATTCATGGAGTCTGGATTAGTCTCATGTTGGTCTCTCAGCCATCAGTCTGGGATTCAAGAGCTCCCCCCTTATCCGGTCAGCTGTCTTTGTGGGTTTCATCATCATGGTCTTGACCCCTTTGCTCATCACTCCTCCATCTCTGTCACTGGGTTCCAGGAGTTCAGTTCAGTGTTTAGCTGTGGGCATCTGTCTCTGCTTCCATCAGTCCCTGGATGAAGGTTCTAAGATGGCATATAAGGTAGTCACCAAATTTACCATCAAGGAGGGACAATTAATGTAGTCTCTCCACTATTGCTTAGTTTGCCAGTTGGTGTTATCCTTGTAGATCTCTGTAGATCTCACTAGAGTCAGCTCACTCCTCAAGCCTATAATGACTGAGCTATTATGGTATCTCTCATCCTGCTCTCCTCTATTCTTACCTCAACTCAACCTTCCTGCTCCCACATGACCTTTTCTCCCCTCTTCTTATCACCCTCTGTGTTTCTTGGTTCCCTCTCCTTTCCCCCTATGTTCCCAATGTGCTCAGGAGATCTTGCCTCATACCACTTCTCTGGGGTATCTTGCATCTCTCTTGGGGACCTCCTAGTTTCCCAGACTCAGTGGCACTGGGATTGTAGGGAGAGCCAAACCTTTAAAACTCGGTCTTCCTGGAACAGTTAAGATCAAAGTGTAGCGCCTCATGCCTGGTCTCCTCTCGGAAAACTTCTGTGACCCTTAGTGAATTAGCAAAGAAAGACGTGCCCTCATATTATTTCTCCCAAGGTGTAAAGGGGGCATTTAAATATAAAGAAGGAGCAACAGAGATTCGTGATGAACACAGGGAACCGTGAGTCTGTCTATTCTGAATTTAGAATGTGATGTTTTATAACCTTCCTGAATAGCCAGTTCTCCTCCACTGCTTCATTTCTAGGTGATGAGTCAAGGAGAGAGCAAGTCATGCTGCTAGAGACAGAAGCTGGAAAGTGTATGTCTCCTCCTCTTGTGATTTTAGAAAGCTAAATTGGAGGTGAGTCATCTTTGGAGTCTGCTAATGGGTTTGTTTCAGTGCTGTTTACACACAAAAATAACTCTATTACAGGGTGAATGTGTTTAAGAAATAACTAATGAACATTTCCACCCAGTCACATCGTAAATATTCTTCTCTAGGATCTAACCAGATAAGCATGCCTGAGACTCCCTCCCTTCCATACATACTCCCTAAGCCCCAGTGTACCCCACACTCCAGCTTGAAACAGAATACATGTCTTGCACACCAGCCAAGTCCCCTGTGTCCACCTGACTTTATTTCACCTAAACCATTTTCAACCTCTAGGTATACCCACCATCTTATCTTCTGCCCCAAACTTTTCTGTCCATATCATACAAAGAACTAACAAAAGAAGTCCATATGTCCAGATCACATCACAAAAAGACAAACAATATGAAACAGCAAAGCAGTGTCTCCCCTTTAAAGCCTATCAGTCCTGTAGAAATGTTTGCCAAAGAGAATTACCTAGATGAACCCTAGGACACAGAATTTAATAGAACAATCATAAACTTTGTTAAATAACTCAGGTGGTTTAAAGATGACACAAAGAAACTGTGCAATAAAATTAAAGAATCAAGAGAAAGAATTTAAAGAGAATAAATGCCAACTATCCAAGAAAACACAATCATAAAGGTGATGTAAATGACAATAATTGCAGGATTTGAAAACAGAATTCAGTAAAGAGGTAGACACATTGAAGAGAACCCACAATGAAATGAAAATTGAATTGAAAAACCAAATAACTGAACTAGAAAACTCACAGGAAAGCCTTATAAGTAGAATGAGTCAATCAGAAGATAGAAATATCAAGACTTGCAGAAAAAGTAGAGGATCTAGACCAAAAAAGCAAGGAATATGAAAAAACACATAGAAGAGGGACAGATATACAGAAATTGTGGGACACTATGCAAAGACCAAATAAGCAAGCTGAGAGAGATTAATATCAAGTCAATGACACAGACTAGATCTTCAACATGCTCATAGAAGAAATCTTTCCAAACTAAGGGTAGACACACCATACAAATATAAGAAGCATGCAGAACAACAAATAGACAAGATCAAAAGAGAAAATCTCCATGGTATATAATAGTTAAAACACTAAGTATATAGAAGAAAGAAAGTACACAGAAAGCTGTAAGAGAAAAATACACATCAGAATAAGGGCTAATTTCTCAATGGAAACTTTGAAAGACATTAGAACCTAAGAGTTCATTCCAAATCCTAAAAGACTGTGAGAGTCAGTCTAGACTAATATACTCAGCAAAACTACCTGCCATAGTTTAAAGAAAAAAACTTCTCATAATATAAGCAGTCTAAAACTTTTTATATCAACAAACCAAACCTAAAGAATAAACAGAGAGACCATGAGAAAAAGGTGAAATTATAATTAAAACACAAAGTACTATTGAGAGCATAAACAATACTAAAAATCATCAGTACACAGACCACAATTACACACACACACACACACACACACTTCATCCATAACTTTAAATATTAATGGCTTAATTTCTTCAGTCAAAAGACACACAGTAACTGAATGAATCAAGAAACAAAATCCATCTCTATATATTTTAGACTAACACATCTTAACTTCGAAGATGGGCACTGCCTTATAATAAAAGGATGAACAAAAATATTCCAAATGGATAGGATGAGGAAGCAAGCAGGTATTATTATCCTAATATCTGACAAAATATACTTAAAATTAAAACTTATCATAGTAGATAATGAGGGGCATTTCATTCTAATCAATGGAACAGTTAATGCAAAAATGGATTAGTATCCTAAATATATGTACACTAAACTCTGATGTACTGATTTCATTAAAATATACTACCAGGCTAGGCTTAGGTGACACTTACCTTTCATCCAGCACTAGGGAGGCAGAGGCAGGTGGATCTCTGTGAATTCTAAGCCAGCCTGGTCTACACAGCAAGTTCCAGAAGAGGCTCCATAGCAAAAACCCTGTCTTGAAAAACCAAATACACACACACACGCATACACACCCATACATATATACATATGTATATGTATATACAGATGAAAGAGACCGATTAACAACAGATCTTTAAGAATGGATGATTTCAGTAGCCCACTTTTTTCTAATAAAAAATTCACCCAGAAAAAAATAAACAGAGAAACATCAGAGTTAAATGAAATAATAAATCAAAAATGGACTTAGCAGATATTTCCAGAACATCCCATCAAACACCAAAGACTATGAATTCTACTCAGTAGCAGAGGGAATATTTTCTAAGATATACAAAATCCTGGGATGCAAAAAAAAACCTTTATAAATTCAAGAAGATTAAAAGAACTCTGTGCATCCTATCTGACAACAGTATAATAAAAAACTGATAGCAAACAAATCTCTAGTAAATACATAAACTCATGGAGATTAAATAAGTTCTTACTGAATGATGAATGGATCAAAGAAGAAACCAAAAAAAATATAAAATTTCTTAGAAGTCAATGAAGCTTAAAACATAGCAGAACAGTCCTTTGGGACACATTGAAAAAAATCCCACAAGGGAAACTGATATTTCTAACTGTCTACATAAGAAAAAAATCAGAAAAATCACAAATAAATGACTTTATGGAACTAAATATTTGAAAAACAAGAAGAAACCAAACTCAGTAAGTAGCAAGAAAAAAATCAGAGAAGTAATTACTGAAGTGGAAATGAGGAAAACAATATGAAGAATAAAACAATCTAAGGGCTGGTTCTTTGATAAAATAAACAAGATTGACAGACCCTTGGTCCAGTTAACCAAACAAAACAAGGAGAGGTTAAATTAACAGAATCAGAAAAAATCCTAGAAATATTACAATAGACACCAAAGAAATCCAGGATATTTTAAGGGGATACTTTAAAAATCTCTACTCCATTAAGTGGAAACTTAACTCTAAAAATGTTAGAATTTCCAGATTTAGCAAGACCGCCAACATTAAATCAGGAAGTCAATAATCTTAAACAGATCTATAACAAATGAGGAGACTGAAATAGCTAAAGTCATCTACCTTAAAGAATCCAGGGTGAAATGAATTCACAGGAGAATTCTATCAGATTTCAAAGACCTTCAGCCAATTCTCACACTAGTCAAAAGAAGAAGAAGAAGAAAAAAGACTCATGCCCAAACTCCTCTGAAACCAGTATTGCTCCATACCAAAACCAGACAGAGGAACAAAATGAAAGCTACAAGCCAATATCCCTGATAAACATTCAAAAAATACTCAGTAAGATACTTGCAAATAGACATATATCAAAAATATTTTCTATGATGACCAAGTTGACATTATCCCTGAAATTCAGGGATAGTTCAATACATGCAAGATGATAAATGTAATAGACCATATAAATGGACCCAAAGACAAAAGATACATAATCCTCTCAGTTGGTACAGGAAAAGTTTTGAATAAAATCCAACATACCTTTATGATGAAAAACCTAGAGAATATAGTAGCAGAGGGAACAGACTTCAATGTAATAAAAGCTATATATGAGAAACCACACAGCCAACATCATCTTAAATGGAGAAAAACTTCCCACTGAAGTTGATAAAAGGACAGAACTGTTCACTATGCGCACTCCTTTTCAATATGCACTTGAAATTGGAGTAATAAGGCAAGAGAAGCAAATTAAAGGAAAATAAATAGGGAAAGAAGACAAACTATCCCTAGTTATAGATGACATACTATTTTACATTAGAGATCCTAAAATTTTCACCAGAAAACTTCTGTAAATTATAAACAAATTTGGCAATGTAGCAGGATAGAGGATCAATACACACAAATCAATAGCTTTTTGAAAATACGCCAGTATCATGAAGGGGTGTTGGATTTTGTCAAAGGCTTTTTCAATGTCTAGTGAGATGATCATGTGGTTATTCTTTTGCAGGTTGCTTATATGGTAGATTACAATGATAGATTTTTCGGTTGTTGAAACATCCCTGCATCCCTGGGATGAAGCCTATTTGACCATGGTGGATGATATCAGCCTTGGAGAGATAAGGGGTAACAGTTACATACCTGAGCATAACAAAAGCAATATACAGTAAACCAACAACCAGCATCAAACTAAATTGAGAGAAACTCAACTCAATTCCTCTAAAATCAGGAACAAGACAAGGCTGTCCAATCTCCCCATATCTCTTTAATATTGTACTTCAAGTTCTAGCTAGAGCAATAAGACAACAAACTTTCACTATTTGCAGATGATATGTTAGTTTATATAAATGACCCGGAAAACTCTACCAGGGAACACCTACAGCTGAAAAACACCTTTAGCAAAGTGGCAGGATACAAGATTAACTCAAAACAATCAGTATCCCTACTATATACAGACGATAAATGGGCTGAGAAAAAAAATCAAAGAATTATCACTCCTTACAATTGCCACAAACAACATAAGATACCTTGGGGGTAACGCTAATCAAACAAGTAAAAGACCTGTATATCAAGAACATTGAGTCTTTAAAGAAAAATAATTAAAGAAGATACCAGAAAATGAAAAGATCTCCCATGCTCTTGGAGAGATAGGATCAACATAGCATAAATGGAAATCTTGCCAAAAACAATCCACAGATTCAATGTAATCCCATCAAAATACCGGCACAATTCTTCACAGACCTTGAAAGAACAATTGTCAACTTTATATGGAAAACCAAGAAACCCAGGCTAGCCAAAACCACCCTTTACAATAAAGGAACTTACAGAGGCATGACAATCCCTGATTTCAAGCTCTACTATAGAGCTATAGTTCTGAAAACAGCTTGGTATTGGCACAAAAATAGACAAGTAGACAAATGGAATCAAATTGAAAATCCTGATATGGACCCACACACCTACAAACACCTGATTTTTGACAAAGAAGCTAAAATTATACAATGGAAAAAAGAAAACATTTTCAACAAATGGTGCTGGCATAACTGGATGCTGACATGTAGAAGACTGCAGATAGATCCATGTCTATCACCATGTGCAAAACTTAAGTCTAAATGAATCAAAGACTTCAACATCAATTCAGCCACATTGAATCTCTTAGAAGAGAAAGTGGGAAGTACCCTTGAATGAATTGGTACAGGAGACCGTGTCCTGAACATAACACCAGTAGTTCAGATAGTGAGATCAACAATTAATAAATGGGACCTCCTGAAACCGAGAAGCTTCTGTATGGCAAAGGACACAGTCAACAAGACAAAAAGGCAGCCCAAAGAGTGGGAAAAGATCTTTACCAACCCCACATCTGACAGAGGGCTGATCTCCAAAATTTACAAAGAACTCTAGAAGCTAGTCACAAAATACCAAATAACCCATTTAAAAAGTGGGGTACAGAACTAAATAGAGAATTCTCAATAGAGGAGTCTAAAATGGCAGATAAACATGTAAGAAAGTGCTCAACATCCCTAGCCATCCTGGAAATGCAAATGAAAACTACTCTGAGATACCATCTCACTCGTGTCAGAATGGCTAAAATCAAAAAACACCAGTGACAGAGAGGATGTGGAGAAAGGGGAACACTCCTCCACTGCTGGTGGGAGTACAAACTCATACAGTCACTTTGAAAATCAGTATGGAGATTCCTCAGGAAAATGGGATTCAGTTTGCCACAAGATCCAGCAATTCCATTCTTGTGAATATACCCAAAAGATACACATTCATACAACAAGGACATCTGTTCAACTATATTCATAGCAGCATTATTTGTAATATCCAGAACCTGGAAGCAACCTAGATGCCCCTCAACTGAAGGATGGATAGAGAAAATGTGGTACATTTACACAATGGAGTACTACTCTATGCCAAAAACAAACAAACAAACAAACAAACAAACAAACAAAACCAGTGGAATCTTGAAATTAGCAGGCAAATGGTTGGACCTACAAGAAACAATCCTGTGTGAGGTAACCCAGTCACAAAAAGACAGAATGGTATGTATTCACTCATATTTTAGACATAGAGCAAAGGATTACCAGCCTACAGTCCACACTGCCACAGAAGCTAGGAAATAAGGAGGAACCTTAGAGAGACATAAATGGTCCCCTGGAGAAGGGAAAAGGGACAAGATTTCCAGAGGAAATTGAGAACATGTGGGGATCAGAAAGGGGGCTAGGAGGAAGAGAAAGGGAGAAGAAGAGGTGAGTGGAGGACATGAGGGAGAGCAGGAAGGTTGAGCCTGAGGAAGAACAGAGGAGAGCAAGGTAAGAGATACCATAATAGAGGGAGCCATTACAGGTTTAAACAGAAATCTGGTACTAGGGAAATAACCAGAGATCTACACGGATGATACCAACTAACAGTCTAAACAATAGTGGCAATAGGGGAGAAGCTACCTTCCCTCATAATGAGATTGATGACTACTTTATATGCCATCCTAGAGCCTTCATCCAGTACCTGATGGATGCAGAAGCAGACACCCACAGCCAAACACTGAACTGAATTCCTGGAATCCAGTTGCAGAGATGGACAAGTGATGAGCAAAGGGGTCAAGACCAGGCTGGTGAAACCTACAGAAACAGCTGACCTGAACAAGGAGGAACTCTTGGACCCTAGGCTGATAGCTAGGAAACCATCATAGGACTGATCCAGACCCTCTGAATGTGGGTGCCAGTGAGGAGGCCTTGGCCATCTATGGGGCCTCTATTATCAGTATTTATCCCTAGTATATGAATGGACTTTGGGAGCCCATTCCACATAAATGTATACTCTCTCAGCCTAGACACCATTGGGGGGGCGCGGGTGTCCTAGGCCATGCCCCAAATGATATGATAGATCCCCCATGGAAGGCCTCACCCTCCATGGCGGGCAGAAAGGGGATGAGATAGCAGGCTAGTGGGGGGCAGGGGAGGAGGGGAAGAGGAGGGAACTGGGATTGACATGTAAAACAAGCTTGTTTCTAATTTAAATTTTAAAAAATCTGAAAAATACACCAGTAACAAACATACAGAGAAAGAGATCATGGGCACACTTCCCTTCACAATAGTCTCAAAGAAAAGGAAATGTCTGGGAATAAGCTTAACCAAAGAGGAGAAGGAACTTTAAAATATGAAATTTAAAATTCTGAAGAAAGAGACAGGAAAAGACACTAAAAATTGTAAATACATCCTATGCTCAGAGGCTGGTAATATTAACACTGTGAAAATGGCCATTTTCCTAAAAGCCATTTACAGATTCAATGCAATCCAATTAAAACCCCCTCCTAATTCTTTATGGGAAAAAGAAAAAAGAACTATCCTAAAATTCATATGGAACCACAAAAGATCCTGGAGAGCCAAAACAATCCTGAGCAAAAAGAACAATAATGAAGGGATTATGGTTCCAAATCTCATGATAGCCATAGTAATAGAAACAGTATGGCACTGCCACAAAAGCAGACATGTAGACTAATAAAATCAAAGACATAAACATGAGTACATATAATGTCAACCATTAATATTTGACAAAGATGCCAAAAAACATCAGCTGGAGAAAAGGAGACCTCTTTACCAAATGGTGCTGGGAAGACTGGATGCTCACTTGAAGAAGTATAAATTAGACCTGTACCTATCGTCTTGCACAAAAACTAGCTATAAGTGGATTAAAGACCTAAACATGAAACCTGAAACACTGACACTGTTAGAGGAAAATATAGGCAGTGATCTAAGTATACATGATCTATGTATAAGAAATGATGTTCATGTGAGAAGAAAACCTTGACTGGGGAATTGTGGGCATGTCTCTCTGGGGTTGTCTTGATTGCTATTTGATGCAAGAGAACCCAGCTGAGTGGGTGTCAACACTACTTGGCTGATGGTCCTGCGCTATATAAGAAAGCTAGCTAAACATTAACTTGCAAGTAAGCCAGAGACCAGCGTTCATACATGGTTCCCCCATTCAGGTACCTGCTATGGGTTCTTACCCAGGCTGTCCTCAGTGATGGACTGTGACCTGGAAATGTAAGGTGAAATAAATCCTTTGCTACTCTACTACTTTTGGCTAAGTAATTCTGGTTTTCTAGGTCCCATCACCTGTCATTTTCCTTATCCCAAGTGCTGTTTCTTATACAGAACTTACCTCAGACTGACGTGGTAATATAGACTGGGTTTAATTTATTCTCTTAATTTATTCTCTCTTGGCACTAATCACAGACTGAATTATTTATGTGGGGATAATTTCAAAATCTTTATT
Organism: Mesocricetus auratus; assembly: GCF_017639785.1. Classification (NCBI taxonomy): domain Eukaryota; kingdom Metazoa; phylum Chordata; class Mammalia; order Rodentia; family Cricetidae; genus Mesocricetus; species Mesocricetus auratus. The sequence continues at coordinate 169,593,399 of NW_024429266.1, forward strand.
TTGCACCTTCCTGACAAAATTAGAACTACAATTTGTGAACGGCATAGGGAAAGGAAATCTCTTCCAAATTAGATCCTCCTGCACGTTTTCATGAGGAAACTAGGCACTATTTTGTCCTTCTAACGTTTTGAAAATGAAGTTAATTTTAGATTTAGAGAAAAAATTTAGAAAGATTGTACCAAGAGTTGGTATATGTCCCATGCAAGTTTCCTCTGTTCCAAATTTGTATTTTGATAAATTTGTCACATTCAATAAGTGAATTTATTAAATATTATCAAAAGTTTAAAGTTTGTCTAGATTTCTTTTGTTTATAACCCATTTCTTTTTTTTCTGCTTCTGAGTCTCATCCAAGATACTACAGTGTGTTTCATTATTGTGCCTCAATGGTATGACGGTTTCTCAGACTTCACTTGTAAGGTAACTTTGTAGGATAGATGTCATTTGGAATTTGGATGATATATTTCTCACAATTGCTCTTGTGTCTTGGGTTTGGGGAGAGCCAGTTCATAGAGGCAAATTATTAAGATATACACCACCAACATGCATGCCACTGTTATTTCGATGATCTGATTGAGGAAGTGTTCATAGGTTTCTGCTTTCTAAGAATGCTTTGCTCTGCCCCACCGTCATGCTTCACTCTTTGGGATTTAGTCATTCTGTGTGGCCCACACTTCAGAGTGACGGGGTGAGGGATATTCTCTTTTCTTTTCATCTGTCATTTGGCTGCCAGGTACTTGCACATTAATCTTCATTGATTTTATGAAATTATCTGATCAGAAGACTCTAGGGCCGTCTTATTTCATCTTCCTCAATCTAGACAGTTCATGTCAAAACTATGGTATTTCTGGTCTAAGAATTGGCATTTTATGATTAAATATAACATTTTATGTGCATTAGGTTTTATAAAGGCCATTAGGTTTCCTTCCATTTGCTCATGTGATCTCGTTAGCTGTTATGCTGAGATTCAGGACTTTCCACTTGGTTGGCCTTTGAAGACTGTGAGCCTTTTGTCTTGGCCTTATGTACCTGGTTACTTTGCTCTGTCCTTGCTTCTCTATGTAATTATCCTCATGGGGAAGATTCTGTGTCTCCAGGAGATTTCCAGTCTCCTCCTGAAGCTATTCCTGTGGTCTTGGTCTGCAGAAGGACAGCAATAGACTGGATTTGAGAGAAATGAGGAAGGATATGCAGTTGCCATTGATATGGTGATTAAAATTCACATTTCTGATTAGATTTGGATGTGTTGACTTAGCTTTCTTGGCAGTGATGCCCAGGAATCAGCATTACATTCAGTGTTCTCAGTGATTCTACTATACTCCAAAGTGATAGTACCACACATTAACTAATGTCTCGAAAGAGAGTACAAATTACAAAAGCCCCTCTAGCATGTTATTTTGCAGAAAGCTTTCTCTGAGATCAAAGACTGTTCTCTTGTACCAGAAGCTACCCCTAAAGCCTGGGCCCAAGTAAGCTGTCAATATATTTTCTCTTTGATTACCTCCATCATTCACTTTCCTCAACTAGCTCTTAGCAGCGAAGGGTCATCCCATTGGATAGGGAGAGAATCTGTGGGGGTGGGTAGAGACAGTGAAGGCAAGGAGGTCAGATGGTTAGGGGCATTGTTTGAAAATGTTCTCCAAGGCTGTGACAACTGTGAGAGTGTTGGGGTGTCAGGGATACAGATGTCAGAGGGGTAAGAGAAGGTGGGGTTCATGGGAGGCACAGTTGTGGTTTAGACTTTAAACAAATTGTACTCTGCAAAGGGTTATTGAAAGACCTTGTAGAAACAACCCAAGGAAAGTGTTTTAAGTTTGGAAATATAGGAAGTTATTGAGCATTTTGTTCAAAACATATATTGTGTCAGTAATTAATAATTATTTATCCTGATGTAAAATTTTATGTGTTTATTGTAGAATCATTTGTGGTAAGAGTTTCAAATACCTTTGGTGGCTTGGGTACAGATTTACAGAGATCCTAGACACCAATTTTTAACAGTTTTTGTCTTAACATTATTTTTTAAGATTTATTTTTGTTTATGTATATGTTTGCGTGTGTGTGTGTGTGTGTGTGTGTGTGTGTGTATGACATGTATACAGGAGTTTGTGAAGGCCAGCAAAGGACATTGAATCCTCTGGAGCTGTAGTTACAGGCTGTTGTGAACTGTCAGATGTGACTGCTGACAGCCAGACTTATGATCTCTAGAAAAATAACAAATGTTTTAAACCACTGATTTTTCTGTCCATCCCTGTGTTTAACATCATTTTTATATTAGATATATAATAAAATCTTAATTAATGTACATGATATGTTATTCAGTATTGAGGAGCCACTAAAGCTTAGTTCTTCATCTTCCAGAAACTTGTATTTTTTGGGGGAAGGGGCAATCAGGATGTACAGAATTACAGAATACTAAGAAAGTATCTGTGAGTGTCAGACATTTCCTGTTGACATGGTAGATCAGAGGATAGCTTCTTAACTAAGTTATCTGGGAATTATAACTTCATCAAGGGATGAATTTATGGGAAGAAGAAAGGAGTACTTTACATGGTAATATTGTCAACAATTAATAATGCAATGCAAATATTCATGGTTGGTTTGGTGAAGTACTTCTTACTCTGACTGGTTGGCACTATGGGTTGTTTATGGTGAGCTATAGGGGATAGCATGAAACATGAGCTTGGGGTCAGATTGTAAGGGTCATGACAACTCAAAGGAGTATCCATTGAAGATCTAGAGGGATGTAGACGATTTTGAGTGTGGTGGTGATATGATAAGAGTTATTTTGTGGACATGTTTGTTGGTTATATTTTGCTGGGAGGGCAGACAGTGGTACTCAGCACAGCAGAATGTATATAGGCAGTTTTTTAATAATGCAAGCATGCCCAGAGACCAAAAAAGACAACCAACAGCACAAATGTAGTAAAGCACAGACTGAAAAGATTTTGAAGAAGAATATAAATCTCCACCTAACCTTCTGCAGTTCCTTTTCTTTCATATCATCATCAACTCTACTAGGGAGTTTCTGACGAGGAGACGGTAGCCCAGAAAAGTGTTATATCCAAAGACCTATAGCATTTGAGTGGAGGGTACAGAGCTGTAATATCCAATCTATCAGCCAGTAACCATAGAAATTAATTATTAATTATATTAACATGATACATAATACATAATGATATTATATTGATTGATATTAATATATTAATTAAAATGAATTAAAGTTATTTTTTAAAATTTCAAAACAATCTTTTCTCATTTTACATGCCCATTCCAGTTCCCACTTCTTGCCCTCCTCTGGCTCCACCCACCTTTCCCCCCCATAGAGGGTAAGGCTTCCCCTGGGGAGTGAACAAAGTTTGGCACATCACTCTGAGGCAGGACTAAGACCCCCCTCCCCTTATATCTAGGCTGAGCAAAGTATCCCTCCAAAGGAATGTTTTCTATTCAAGCACTAGGAATAAATCCAGGTCTTCTGCCAGTGGCTCCACAGACTGCCCAAGCCATACAACTATCACTCACATTCAGAGGGCCTAGTTTGGTCCTATGCAGGTTCTCTTTCTGTCAGTCCAGAGTCAGTGAACTCCCACTAGCTCAGGTCAGCTGTTTCTGTGGTATCCCCAAAATGGTCTTGATCATACTATTGCTCCTCTGTCTTTTTGACTGAACTCTGGGAGCTCAGCCCAGTGCTTGGCTGTAGATCTCTGCATCTTCTTCCATCAGTTCCTGGAGGAAAGTTCAATGATGATAATTAAGGTAGTCATCAATCTGATTACAGGGGAAGGCCCAGGTAGGACCCTAAAATTAATATTTGAGAGTTAGATCATTTCTTTTGTTTTCACAAATTATTTTTTCAAGCCCCATCATAGTTTGCACTCCCTCCTTTCCTTCTGGTTCCTTCTGTGGTAATATATTGTATATGATTTATTAAAGCAACTGGAGAACAAAATAGCAAAGCAACCCATACTAGTTATCCATAGGAGCCAGGCACACACATTTAATTCCAGGACTCAGGAGACTCAGGAGACAAAGGCAGATGGATCTCTCAGTTCAAGACTAGCCAGGGCTGCATAAGATTGAATCAGCCTAAAAGAGCAACAGAGCTCACACCTTTAATCCCAGCACTAGAGAGGCATAAAAGGTAGGAGCAGGATCTTCAGTGTGAGTCTCAGGCTTAGTATCTAGCCATGTTGAGGACAGCATAGCAGTCTGAGTGAATATGAGGAGCAGTGAAGTTGGGAGCAGTCTGAAGATCACCCCTTTGGTCTGAGCTGAGATAGACACAACATCTAATGACTGATTGCTTTGCTTTTCTGATCTTCAGCTTGAAACTTGAACCCCAATATCTGTCTCTGGGTCATTTGTTTATCGTGCTGCACCCTTCCCCCAATCTCTGCTATTTATCTTGCCCCCATCCACTCCTCATCCTTTCCCTTCAGAAAAGGGCAGGCCTTCTACGTTAATCAGCGAACCATGGCATATCAACTAGCAGTAAGACTGGGTATCACCTCTCCTATTAAAGCTGAAAGAGGCAACTCAGTTAACTGGGAAGAATCCTAAAAGCAGGCATCAGAGTCAGAGACAGCCCTACCTGTCTCCCACTGTTAGGAGTCCCACATGAAGACCAAGCTACACAGCTGTAACATATGTGCAGAGGGCCTAAGTCAGTCCCATGCAGTCTCTCTAGTTGGTGGTTCAGTCTCTGAGCCCCCATGAGTTCAGGTTAGTTGATTCTGTGGGTTTTCCTGTGGTGTCCTTGGTCCCTCTGGCTCCCATAATCTTTCATCACTTTCTTCCACAGATTTCCTGAGCGCCACCTAATGTTTGGCTGTGGGTCTCTGCATCTGTTTCCACCAGTTTCTGGTTGAAGTCTTTTGTCAATTCATTAGGCATCAATATTTGAGTATAGCAGAATATCATTAGGAAATATTCATTGACTTATTTTTATTGCCAGTCATGTTTGATTCTATCCTGGGTCTCTGGGCTGTCTCATCTATGGCTCCTAGTCCTATAAGCAGGGCCAGGGTGGGCTCCCCCTCATGGTATGTGTCTCAAGCTGGATCAGTCATTTTTTGACCACTCCTATAATTTCTGTACCACCTTTACCCCAGCACATTTTGTGGGCAGAGCATGTAGATTCAAGGTTGTGTGGCTGGGTTGGGGTCCCAATCCTCGCAGTAGAAGTCTTGCCTGATTACAGGAGATATCAGGTTCAGGCTCTATATCCCCTATTGCTAGGCGTCTTAGCTAGGGTCATCCTCATAGATTCCTGGGAGTGTCCACTGCACTAAGTTTCTAGCTTGTCCTAGAGATGCCTCCTGATTCCAGGTGTCTCTCCCAGTATTCTCCCTCCCTCCTCCTCCCACCGGATCCCTCCTGTTCCCATGCACACACCCCCATCCAGACCCCTCTCCACATCTATCTGTGATGTTTGTTCTACTCTCTTTCATGGTAAGATTCATGTTCCCCCCCTCCCATCTGCCTTACTTGGCTTCTTTGGGTCTGTGGATTGTATCATTTACCTTTTACTTTATAGGTTAATATCCACTTATGAATGACTTCATACAATGTCTTTCTGGGACTGGGTTGTCTTAGTCAGGATGATCTTTCTGAGCTTCATCCATTTCTTTCTTTCTTTTTCCTTTCTTTCTTTCTTCCTTCTTTCCTTTATTACTTTCTTTTCTTTCTGCTTCTGTCTCCTGAGTGCTGGGATTAAAGGCATGTACCACCACTGCCCAGCTTCCATCTATTTCTTTTTTCCTTTTTTTTTTTGGTTTTTACGAGACAGGGTTTCTCTGTATTGTTTTGGAGGCTGTCAGTCCAGCCTGGCCTCGAACTCACAGAGATCCGCCTGTCTCTGCCTCCCGAGTGCTGGAATTAAAGGCGTGCGCCACATTTCAAGTGTTTAGAAACCTTGTATGGCTACTATTGAGGACAAAATATTAACAGATAATCACTTATGGGTCTTGAGATGTGGCTCACTGGCTAATAGTACTTGCGGCTCTTCCAGAGAACCTGAGCTCAGTTTTAAGCTCCCACATGGGATGGGCTAAAACTCTCTGTAACTTCAGCTCAAGGGGATCTGACCCCCTCTTCTCGTCTTCATATATAAATACCCCCCCCCACACAAATAAATCTTAAAAAAGCATTCTGATTTTTTGCAGAAGATTCTGCTGAACCGATTTGCAAGTAGTTATTATAAATTTTGAGCCTATATTCTCAATCCACTTTTCTACCTATCATTGATAGCCCCTACCAAATTAAACACGAAAAAATAAAACTGCTAATCAATGAATGGTCTCATGAACAGAACAAAGTTCTCAAAAAAGGAAACAGATGGCTAATAAATATTTTTAAAAGTGTTTAACATCATTAATTGTCAAGGAAAGAGAATTTTTAAAAATTGACAATATATTCTTTTATATATATACTCTGACAACAGTTTCCCCTCCTATAGGTCCTCCCTGCTCCCTTCACCACATCCCTCCTCCCCCAAATCTACTCCCCCTCTGTTTACCTTCATAAAAGACCTGGCCTCCAAGAGACAACAGCCAAACTGGACAAAATAAGACACATATGATGAGACAAGGCAAAAGTCCTCATTCTAAGGATGGACAAGGCAACTCATTGGGAGGAAGGAGTCTTAAGAGCTGACAAAAAAGTCAGAGATGTGTCCATTCCCACACTTAAGAGTCCCACAAAACACGAAGCTTATAGCTGTAATATACACACAGAGGACCTGGTGCAAATGCTGCAGGACACATGCTTGCAATTTCAGTCTCTGTGAGCCCATGTGAGCCCCTTAGTTTATTCAGTGGGCCATATTCTCCTACTGTCCTCCATTCCATTTGACTCCTACAATAAGGAAAGGCACATTACAATAACACTGAGATTCCATATTACCTCAGTTAGAATGGTTACAAGCTGAAGCCAGAGCAGCAATAGCAGCAGCAGCAACAAATGCTGACAAGGACCCATGGAAAGAGGAGTCCTTATTCACTCCTGTGGGGAGTGTAAACCTGTGTAGACACTGTGGAAATCAATATTTGTGTTTCTTAAAATTACAACCACTCTATGAGCTAGTCATAACACTCTGCATATATATCCAAAGGACTTTATATTCCACCTTAGAGATACTTCCTCAGTAATATTTATTGCTACTCCATTCACAATAGCTAAGAAATAGAATCAGCTTGGTTATCCATCAAAAGGTGAATAGATAATGAGAAAGTATGCGTACACAGATTGGAATTTTATTCATAGGTAAGGAAACATGAAATTTTAAGGAAGGCATATGGGTATTGGAATTATTATATTAAGTGAGGTAACTGAGACTCAAAAAGTTAAATACTGCATTTTCTCTAGCATACTCGATACTCACTTTTAATTTTTGTATGTGTTTCTTTACAGTGAATCTGGATACAGGTTATTGTAATAGTAACTTTTCTGTAGCTAGAAGAAAGAGTTTATTTTGGCTTACAATTCCAGACTGTTAAGCATCCATGATGGCAGGGAGGCGTGACAGCAAGTGGCAGACACGGGGCAGGAGCAGGAAGCTGGAAGATCACATCTTTAACCACTAACATAAAACAGAGAGAATGAACTGAAAGTGGGACTAGGCTATGATCTATCAAAGTCTTGCCCAAGTTTTATAATTCTGGCTGCAAGGGTGAACCTCGTAAACATCCCCAAACAGCACCAACAAATGGGACCAAGCCTTTGAAAAACTAAGCCTCTGGGGGGGCATTCTCTCAATAGCTGTGAAGCACAGCATGGGAAGAAGAGGCCTGCAGCAACAGGTGGAGGTTAGCTGAACACGTAATATGAATAGGAGTATGAAATGGCTAAAAGACATTTAAGAAAGTGCTCAACATCCTTAGCCATTAGGGAAATGCAAATCAAAACAACTCTGAGATATCATCTTACTCCTGTCAGAATGGCTAAAATCACAGCCACTAGTGACAGTTTATGCTGGAGAGGATGTGGAGAAAGGGGAGAAAAACTTACATTGCTGGTGGGAGTGCAAACTTGTACGGCCAGTTTGGAAACTAGTTTGGAGATTCCTCAGGAAAATGGAACTCAGTCTACCACAAGACCCAGCAATTCCACAGTTAGGCATATACCCAAAAGATGCCCATTCACACAACAAGGATGTCTGTTCCATTATGTTCATAGCAGCATGGTATGTAATTGCTAGATCCTAGAAGCAACCTAGATGCCCCACAACTGAAGAGTGGATAGAGAAAATGTAGTACATTTACACAATGGAGTACTACTCAGCGGGAAAAAAAATGGAATCGTGAAATTTGTGGGCAAATGGATGGCGCTAGAAGAAACCATCCTGAGTAAGGTAACCCAGTCACAAAAAGACAAACATGGTACATACTTACTCATATATGGATTTTAGATATGGATCAGGGGAGTGTCAGCCTACAATCCCAGTGCCAGTGAGTCTGGGAAACAGGGAGGTTCCCAAGGGATATGCATGATACCCCAGAGAAGTGGAATGAACCAAGATCTTCTGAGCAGATTGGGAACATTGGGGGAGGGGAGAAGGAACCAGGAAAAAGAGGGGGATAACAGGAGGGGAGAAGAAGGCATTAGGAACAGGAAGGTTGAGTCGAGGTAAGAACAGAGGAGAGCAGGATGAGAGATACCATAATAGATCTAGTCATTATAGGCTTGAGGAGAGAGCTGACACTAGTGAGATCTCCAGAGATCTACAAGGATAACACCAACTATCCTTAGGCAAACTAAGCAATAGTGGAGAGACTACATTAATAGCCTCTCCTTGATGATAGGATTGATGACTACCTTATATGCCATCCTAGAACCTTCATGCAGGGACTGATGGAAGCAGAGACAGATACCCACAGCTAAACACTGAACTGAATTCCTGGAACACAGTGACAGAGATGGAGGAGTGATGAGCAAAGGGGTCAAGACTGTGCTGGTGAAACCCACAAAGACCCCTGACTGGATAAGGAGGAACTCTTGAACCCCAGACTGATGGTTGAGAGGCCAACAGGGGACTGATCCAGACTCCATTAATGTAGTCTCAGTGAGGAGGCCACAGAAATCACTGGGGCCTTGAGTAGTAGATCAGTGTTTATTATGGTGTATGAGTGATCTTTGGGAGCCCATTCCAAATAGAGGGATGCTCTCTCAGCCTGAACACATGGGGAAGGGCCTAGGTCCTACCCTGGATGAAATGACAGACTCTGGGATCCCCCCAAGGAGGTCCTCACCCTCTCTGGGGAATGATGTGGGGTTTGGGTGGAGGTCTGAAGGGGTGCTGGTGGGGGCAAGGGAGGAGGGGTAGGAGAGGGAGCTTGGATTGACATGTGAAGCATTCATGTTTCTAATTTAAATAAAAACATATACTGAGGAAAAATAATATGAATGCAGAAAGGTGACTACAGGGATTGGAAAGGTATGTGGAAAGAGTGTAGGGAGAAGGGGAAGGAAGAGGAGCAGCAAAGATAAATTACACTTGAAAATGGCCTAATTAAACCTATTACTTTGTATGCTGATTGAGCAAATATTGGCCCCTCCAAATCCCTTGATGTCTGCCTAGATATGGATACATTAGAGAAGAGAAGCCATGTGGCGAAATGCAGCATTTTAATGAGTTCTCTATCAATATCTTAGTGGAATTTATTAAAACAATATACAATACTAGTTTTTTTCAATTTCAGTGAGTTAGGCTAATTTACATTTTATTGGGAGAAAATAAGCTGGAATTAACCAAGGATGTATACCTCTACAATGATAATATCATGTTAGCTTCTTAAGAGATACCAATTGCAGTCTGTTTGCAGTTCAGGTCCCTATTTCTAATTTGCAGATCCCTCTTGGCAACTTTTCAGCTTAATGAGATGGTACAGTCATGGTTACATGTCTTGTTCCTTTTCAGGTTTCTGTGAGAGGCTCTTTAGCCTGGTTTTTCACTTTCAAATGGGCTACAAAAATGTGTACTCATCAGATGCATGTTTCTTTACTGTGGGCACAATACTAGTAAACTGAGGATGCTAATTATATTGCTATGTAATATAGGGTCGAGGATAATGTTGAACTGCCAAGACATTGGTTTCTCTGATTTCAAAGGAATATAGATGAGTCTTGCTCCTGTAAGGAGGAACTTTAGCTATTAGGATAGTGAGCCTTCATTTCCTCTTTCCTATCAACATCAGTATTTAGCCAAAATGTTTTATCAAGTATTTATTTTTGTATACGTGTGTGCATGCATGTGTGCAGGTCCAGGTGTATGTGTGTGCATAGGCATCATACATCTTTGTTTATTGCTTCCACCTTATACATTAAGATAGAGTCTTTGCAGAACCCTTAGCTCTCCATCCAGCTAGTCCAGCTAGCCAGTTGGATGGGGGACTCCGTGTCTGCCTCTGTACACTGGAATTATAAGTGGGTGACTACGTGGGTACTTGTTGCATGGCAAAACTTCACCTTCTGAGCTACTGACTTCCCTGCTGTATACCAACTGGTAATATTACGTCACAGGGCATCTGATTTCCTCTAATTTGCATAGGAGAATCACATAGAATATTGGACTTTATGAAAGACTAACTTATTGTTCATTTTTCATTTGACTGTCTCCTTCCTCTGGCTTTTTGAAGTATATCTTTTAGGCATGCTTTTCTTTTTCTGTTTCTCTGTCTCAGTGGTCTAATAACTGAGACAATGGGAATAGAATCTTCGTCTCTTGGGATCTTTGAAAGGATTCTTAAGAAGCATTATCTTTTCCATACATCTTGAATATGGCCATGGGTAGGCTCACGCTGGTTGAGTGCTAGATAGTTGGTGAGTGTTTACCCAACATTGATTTGTTTGGTGACAATCAATTGTGCTCATGTGGAAGTTGGTTGCTGTTTTGTCTTGGGCTGTTTCTGGTCCTCCACATGGCTCAACTTCTACACATAGAATGTTTAATCAGACTGGATATAAATGTACAGACTCAGGACAAAGGCAGGCTGGAGATTTTGTATTTTAGTCAGTGCTTAAAACTAGTTTTTTCTTAGCAAGGGATTATTTAGAAATGCTTAGACAAATGCTTCTTTGTGGTTGTTTTGCACTGTATATGTGTTTTTCTCTTTTAATGACTTCAGTTATTGGTATTCAGCTGTATCCCAGAAGCATTAAATGAAAACAATTCCAGAAATAAACAATTCATAACTTTTGTTTTTGAGACAGTGTCTCACCATGCAGCATGGAAGTTACCTATGTAGACCAGGCTGGCCTTGAGTTCACAGTGATATGCTTACCTCTGTTTCCTCAGTGCTGGGATTACAAGTGTGGCCCTCTGTATCTGGCTTTTTTTCCAAAGATGTGGCTTCCAGGGATGGAACCCAGGTTCTCGTAAGGCAAGCACTTTACTGACTGAATCAACTCACCAGACCTGCAATATAGTCTTGTCATGGTACGACTAGATTATTGTTGTTGTTAATATCTTATCATGACTAATTTACACACCAAAATTTAAAAAAGAATTGCTTACTTTTATGTATATGAGTGTTTTGCCTGCATGTATGTCTGTGTGCAATATACATGCTTTGTGCCCATAGGGGCCAGAAGTAGGTACCAGATACCCTGGAACTGGATTTATAGATAGCTGTGGTCTCCATGTAGGTACAGGGAGATGAACCCAGATCCTCTAGAGGAGCATCCAGTGAACTTAACCACTAAGCCATCTCTCCAGCCCTTGTTAATGAAACTTTCCACAGGTAGCTGGGGGTGTACTTTCACACCTGCGATTTTAGAGCTTTGGAGGTTGAGGTTGCCTCAGAAACCTGAGCCCAACCTTGAATACATAGTGATACTACTTCTCAACCAACTAACCAACAAACCAACAGCTCTTCACCCTATATATGTAAACAAACAGCATGATTTAGTTAATGTTTGACAGTATCAGCAGCTTCAGGCATTACAACATCAACTTAGCAAACATAACAGGGAGTTATTTTCCATTCAAAGTTCCAGCATGAAGTATTTTAAACATTTGTTGTTGTTTTATGCTTGAGAACTCTAAGGGACAGAGTGCCTTGCTTGACCCTAAACTATTTGTTTTGATTTTGATAGCTGGCAGATTCAAGTGAAGAATTATATTCTCATTGCTTGCTGACTCTATTAGCCAGCTTTGCATTGCTGCAGTGAAATATTGAGGCAATTAGCTTATAAGGAGAAAGGGTTTATTTATGTCAGAGTTCTGGAGGTTTCTGTCCAAGATTAGATGGTCTCATTACTTCAGGCCTCTGGTGAGGGTGCCAGATGGCACTAGTGGGAGCATGTGGCAGTGCAAACCTCCTCACAGCCTAAGCTACAAAGCAGACCGACAGAACTGACGGATCAGGAGCCGCTGTCTCCATCTAGGGAATGACCAAAGAAAGGGACTATGATAAAGTCTCATTTCTGAAGATTCATAGCACCTCCTGGGCATAACACTTTAGAAACAAGCACAAGGTTCTTTGGGGGACAGTAAGCATATCCAAACCATAGTACTGATTATAAGGGGAAACCCTAAAAATAAGTTGGTGTTGTAAGAGGTGCTAGCAATATAGGATAGTCTTTGGTCTGTCCAAGTTATTTTTTTTTAATTTGGTCAAGATGCAGAGCATGTCACTAAAATAAGTACTGTCACCGTTGGAACAAAAAAGAACAGGGGTTTTTTTTTGTAAAGATGCAATTCTTCATGAATGCCTATAAATGTAATTTACTGTGTATAAAATATCATGCCAAAGTGTGGTGGTACACAGCTGCAATTCTAGAATGTGGGAGGTTGAGGCAGAAGGATTAGGAGTTAGAATTCAGCCTAGTATATGCAGTAAGTATAAGGCCAGCTTGTGCTTCAAGAGTAAGACCCCACATCAACAAAACAAAATACAAAATCATGGAGTATGGGAGAGGACAATGGAGGAAGAAAATAACTAAGCCCAAAATATAATGAAACATAGGTGTGAAAATGCCACATTGGATCTCGATATTTAGGGATTAAGATATAAATGTATGTCCTAATATATGGGACACAATTCAGTCTGTAATAGTCTGTCTTGAGGATCGAATGAGGTAATATCTGTGAAATGTTCACTTCTGGGTCTGAAACAAAATGAGTTCTTGATAAATAAAGCAATTTATTTAATTTATTTAATTGAGTGCTTGTTGCCACTGTTCTAGGTGTTGAGTGGCACAATAGTGAAACAAAAACATATAAACTCTTTTCTAGTGATTTTGGTGTTGTAATTGATTGTCAGCAGTGAAAACGCTGACCAATCAAGCCAAAGGCTGCAGCCAAGTACAGAGGCCGTATTAGAAACTAACCAAACAATACACAGTCTGTGTACTTCCATAGAGGACTTACAGAGGTCTGGCAGTAGAGGGTAATCAATATACTCTAGCAGAAGGAGTTTGTTTGTGAATTCTAGGTCTTAAAACAATATATGAAGCCAAAAAATATAAAAAATTGTTTTGAAGTGTTCAAAAAGACCCCTAGCAGACCTATAATTAATTTTATTATAATAATTTCTAAGCCACATTCTGTACTTTCTGAATACAGATGCTAGGTTTTATTTCAGGGTTTGGTATAAACTCTTTTATAATGATTGTCATGGGAATGATATCATCATATATATTACCTATCATACTTATATTACAGTATGACCAGACATGACAATGATCGGATTTCTTTGCTCTAGATATATATTCCTTATTTTGTTTAGTTTATTTGTTTTTATACCTTTAAATATAAAATGGTGGAGTCCTACAAATTCAAGTCACTCAACATTCTCCAACATCAAAACAAAGTGTAGAAAACACCACCAGAGAACTTCCACTCCTGTCATTGACTAATTGATCAACTGCTTTAAAATTCAATCTTTTAATGCATATTTATTTACAACCATATATCCTATTTGAAGTTAAGCTCAGAAAAACATAAATCACCTTGTCCTACCTAAGATGTAAGGCAGAAATATAATCTCAAATATGTTACAAAGAAGGACCATGAGATATGCAGTTTCAAGTAGAAAGCTTGACTTCCTGTGCCTGGGGCAGTCATGGGAAGGCTTCCTGAAGGAACTAGAAAAGATACACTTTAGAAAAAACTACTACCTACCAATCTGAATATTTCAGTTTACTTGGCAGGGCCTTTTGCTGAACTTTAGTACTTAGTCACCACCGCATCTGTTACATACTTCCTGTGAGGAAGGTATATCTTTAGGTCTCAGAAGTTAGTTTGTTTGCTGTTGCTATAGCAGAGTCACTGAGAATAGATAATATATAACAGTAATATGTTTGGCTTATGGTCTGGAGGCTCAGAAGTTCAAGGGCATGACAGCAGCATGTGGTAATGAACTTATTGTATCATCTCATGGCAGAAGTACTGAACATGTGCAAAAGAGACAGAAGGTCAGAGAGAGTTAACCTTGTCTTTAGAACAGGTCCACTTTCATAAGTAACTCACTACCAAGGATTTTGTAAGGAGATTAATTGATGAGTTAATTCTTTATGGCACAGCCCCCATGAACCATCTCTGTCTTGAAAGCCCACCTGATCTTACTAATTATTACTGTCATACTGGCAGTTAAAGTTCAACATAATATTTTGAGGACACAAACCAGAGCAGAGACAAACCAAATACCATCTTCATTCGTTTGCAAGGAGCCCTTGCTTATTTTAAAGCAGGGCTAAAAGTTTTACTGTAGGCCATCAAAGGAAAAGGCCAGATAGATGACTGTCCCTGGCACCTTTCCTTTAAACCCCTCCTTTGTATTTCCCTGACTGAGGACCTATGACTAAGCACCAAGAGAAGGATTTGTGTAGGAACTGTGGCAGAGGAAGAATAGTACCCGTTTTCCTTTTCATTCTGATTCAGCTTCTGTGCCTTACTGCTGTTAAGGCTCTTGGTTTGGAGGATCTACGTTAGAGGTCAGGTGAGAGGACAGTAGGTGCAGATAGATATGAGAACTGTGATGCTCTTACTGCCACTCCCTCCTCCTGTGTTCTGAGGATATTCCTAAACTGATCACTTTGCTCTTCCTTGCTGAGCTTGTATGAGGTCTTATTCTCCCTCTGAATGTATTGCTTTGGATGGCCATTAGTTTATTAGCCACAAATTGTTATGAGTTGATATAATTTGGCTTTTCTTGTTCTTGAATTTTGAGAAAAGTGCTAACCATGAACTTGATCCCATAATTTTACATTTTGCCCCATCCTCTTGCTTATGAGGGTAGAAGAATGGACAGGCCTTACACAAGCCCCTGTTCAAGAGTACATCTACTGGGTAGTATGCCTCCCACTCCCACCCCCAATTCAAAGACTAGATGAAGTTTCATGCCTGCTGACTTAAATAAGGTGCAACAGATGGGAGAGACAAGTAGTGAAGTCAAGGAACTTGCATATAAAGAAAAAATTAAGTTGCTTTGTATCCTAGAGTACAAGTGTGTCTTGATAGACCTTATATGTGGTTATCAAGTTTGATGGTTTCCCTATTATGTTCAAATATTTCTAATGTTTCTAAAGCCTATTTGGTTTGTCATTCTCAGATCTTCTAGGACAATGTCCTGTGTCACGTTTATTTCCAATGAGGATTGCTTTCTAAATCTCTTTGGTCTGTATTTTATGCACTTAGTGGTACATTGTCTGGAAATGTTTTTGATTTCCAGAAAGAATTCTCTTGTTTCCTGAGGCAATAGAAGGATTCCTCCATGGAGAAATCCAACTGTTGGTTGTGGTTAATGAAAGCTAGACATTATATTGTTAAGAAGAAAGAAATAGGAAAGACAAAGATATGCCATTTTAGTTACTTAAGATAGGATTTCCTACTGGTGTGCTGAGAGAAGCTATTAATATAAGGAAAAAAAGATCAGGAAAAAATCTATTGAGCCTTGGGCAGCAGATCAGTACCCATCCCAAGTATACACACGGACTTTGGACTCCCATAGAACAATGTGAGGTGCACTCTCACCCTGAACTCTTGGGGAAGGGTCTAGGCCCTGCCCTATATGAAATGACAGACTATGGACACCCCCATGGAGGGCCTCACCCTCCCTGGGGGAATGAGGGGATAATGGGGGCTGGGGTGGGGGGAGGGCATGGGAGGAGGGGAGGGAAAAGGAGAGGGACCTGGAACTGACTTGTGAAGCAACCTTGTTTCTTATGTAAATTTAAACTGGAAAATAAAATAAAAAACTTGAAGCAGGTGGATTTTAATATTATTGGATTTCATGAGAGAAAAATTAGTAATTACTACCATTTATTGGACACTAATTCTGTGTTGGGCTCTATGCTGGAACTCTTTTACATGCATTGTTCCTTAAAATTTCCTAAAGAAGTTTATGAAGGAGGAATGATTTCATTTCTTTTTTTAAAGATGAGAAAATAGAGGCCAATGATTTCAGATACTCTGCTCAAAATTTGTAAGCAATAAATCAGTGAGCTCAAAATCATAATGCTAAGTTATAATTAAGAGATTTTTAAAAATAGTACCTTCCTAAGATTTTACTACCTGTATATGCATTTATAATTTCACAGAGGAAGACAGAAGAAATAGCATTTTTCAAATATACTTTCAGAAACTATAGTTGCCTCTCAAACTTTTCCAAAACAACTCTTTTAAGGAATATGTTTTAGGATAAAATGAACTTAAGATGTTTTTTATAATACTAAAGCTTTATCCTTATTAACAAGCTTTTATAGCCATGGTGCCATTTAATTCTCATAAGCTTGGCACAAGGTACATTAGGTATTATTATAATTATTTCATAGCTGGGAAATTTATAGTGTTTCAAGTTCAGTCACTTCCTCAAGACTCACATTAAATCATGGAAGAGAGGATAATGAAATATAGTAAATTAGCAAAGATACAAGAGACCATGAGATTTATCCTCACTGGTTTTATTGTTGATTATGAGAAGGTGGCAAAGAATGTTTTTGATAGCAATAATCTACCTTAACTACCCTAAAATGCACTTGAGTGTGTGTTCATTATTTCCATTTCTAGAGTTCTGTCATAATGTTGAAAGATGTTCATGATAAAGGAGGGAAAGGAGCAACCAGCAGATTGGAAATATATAGTAGAGCTGTCTAATTAGCAGAGTGTGAAGGAGCAGACAGAATCATTTCTACAGTTAACCAGAGAAAACAAGAAAAAGGTCAACTCAACATAACAAAGTAGAAAATTTATATATAGTTGCAAGGAAGAAATAGAATAAAACATTTTGCATGATATTAGTTGATAATGAACTAAATATGTTCATTTAGACAGTGGGAGCTATCATGTAGGGATCTGACAAAACCAAAACCAAAACCAACTAAGCAACAAAACCCCACCTTAATAGACTAGGTTGAAACCACACACTCATTAAGTAATATAGTGTAATTATTATCAAATAATAAAATAGTAAAAAGGCATGAGAGGCAAAAGGAAAAGAGAAATTTGTCTTAGTAATTTTTAGTGGAATTTGAGAATTAACGGACCAAATGGTTAAGGATGCATACCACCTAAAAAAAAGAAGGACATTATTTACTAAGAAAATATAGTTACCACAAGCTTATATGTCATTGAATATTTGAAACAAAAACCATTTCAAAAGCAGTGAACACTTAACCAGTGTTAGAATAGTCCATCAAAGTTCTTTTAGAACTACACTGATTTAGAGCTGGAAAGAGTCGTCAGTGGTTGAAAGCACTTGCTGTTCTAGCAGAGGAGGCAGGATCCATACCCAGCACTCACACAACCACTAACAACCATCTGTAACTCCAATCCCAGGGAATCTGACATTATCTTCTGGCCTTGGGAAGTTGTACACATACATGGTATGCAAATATACATGCAGGCACACACCCATATAAATATACAAATACCTTTAAATCACACAGATGGTAAATGGTGTAGAGACATAAAAAGAAACAAAGTATTTAACATTACATATATATTATTTAGCCCATAAATTAAAGAGGGTATAGTTTTGCTCTAGTATTTTTGAAATATCTACAAAATGTGATATACATTTGGCGGAGTAGAAGATATTATATTTTTGTATCTCTAAATGTTGAATTCTCCTCTCCACTGACTGACCAATAGATCCTTCTGGGAGCCAGAGTGGACCTAGGAGACAATTTGGAATAGACTTCTGGGTGCCTTTCAGAGGTTGTGAACCATGACGATGCCAGTGGGGAAAAGTATGTGGGGAGGGGTGTTGGCAGAAGTGCATAACCTAAGGGATCATAATCCCAAGAGAACACTGCCTAAGGAGAATGAAGAATGTGGAAACAAAATATACAAGAACAGAAAAAAAAACACCCTAAAACACCTTCACTCCAGCAGATACATACATTTCAACATGGAAGCAGAAGAAATGTGCAAAGTGAGCCACCAAGACTTTTCCAAAACCCTGTAATGCCTCATGAACCTAAACTGAAGACACTGAGTGGATTGAAATGTCAGCAAAGAATTCAGAAGCTTAGTTTTAAGAATTATCACTTCTCTCAAGGAAGGCTCATATTAATGAAGTAAAGACATCAAATTCAGGAAATGGAGAAAAATGTCAGCACATACGAATAATAAATTGGTCAAGAAAATTGAGATTTCAATTTCCAGCACCCATGTTGAGCAGCTCACAGTCACTCATAACTCCAGTTCCAGGACATTTGACACCATCTTCTCGTCTCTCAAACACCTGCAGAGATGTGGCCTATATTCACATATATTTTAATATGTTCCTGAATGACTCATTAAATGAAGTTAAAGAAGCAAACTGGTAATTGCACTAAATGAAGCATAAGAAAGGTTATCAAGGACTGAGAATAACGTAGAGGAAGTATTTTATTAGGAAAGCATTAAAATAAAAAAAGTCTAGCATGATCAGAACATTCAAGAACTTGGAAATATGATCTAAGAACTAGCTCTAAGAACTCATATGGAAGAAGAAAACCAGAAATTCCGTTGAACAATAGTGAAATATTTCCCCAATCCAAGGAAAGATATTGTGGTGGTTTGAAAGAAAATGGCTCCCAAAGGGAATGTTACTATTAAGAGGTGGACTTGTTAGAGGAAGTGTGGATGCAGGCTTTGAAGTCTCATATATGCTCAAGTCACACCCAGGGAGACAGACAACTTCCTGTTACCTCTGGATCAAGATGTAGGATTCTTAGCTACTTTTCTAGCACCATTTCTGCCTGCATGTTGCCATGTCCTATCATGATGATAATGGACTGAACCTCTGAACTGTAAGCCACCCTATGAAATGGTTTTTCTTTTATAATAGTTGTTGTGGTAATGGTTCTCTTTACAGCAATAGGAACCCTAACTAAGGCAGATATTGAAATATATTGTAGGAACATTTAGAACTCCAAAGAAATATGACCAGGAAAGCATATCTCCATATCACTTTCTAGTCAAGATGCTAAGACTACAAACCAAAGAAACAGTAGTAAAAGTCAAAAGAGAAAAACACCTATTCACTTACAAAAGTAAACTCATTAGGAGAATATTAGATCTCTCAGTAGTGCTAGGAAAGTATTAATGATATATATCAAGCCCTGAAAGTAAATAACTTCTTCCTAAATACTATTATTGCCACCAAACTTATCTTTTATAGATCACTGGAGAATAGAGACTTTTTTTTGGTTTTTCGAGACAGGGTTTCTCTGTATTGTTTTGGAGGCTATCGGTCCAGCCCAGCCTCGAACTCACAGAGATCCGCCTGCCTCTGCCTCCCGAGTGCTGGGATTAAAGGCGTGTGCCACCACCACCTGGCTGAGAATAGAGACCTTTTAAGATAAGCATAAACTAAACCAATACATGAGCAGTAAGTCAACACTGTAGAAGATACTTAAAAGGATCTTATATACAGAAGGAGAAAGACCATTACAAATCATGAGATCCAAGACAAAATAAACTACAAAGGAAGAAACTATATAAAAACTAGTCAAGGGTTAAAATATTCTACCTAATAATAGAAGATACTTACATGACTAATGGAAAAGAAAAGAACAAATCAGTATTGAACTACCTAGAAAAATAACAAACAAAAAATCAGGAATCAGCAAGCATATCTCTTCATGACTCTAAATTATGTTGGTCTCAATTTTCCAATTAAAATATAAGACTTTCTTATTAGGTTGACAAAAAGAACTTATATTTTTGGGCTGTAAGAGACACACATCATAGGTATACACACAAAGTAGGCAACTGGAGAGGCTGCTTAGGGTATAAAGTGCTGTCTTGCTTGAGAAGTTATAAAGAATGAGGGCTTTAGTTCAATCCCCAGAGCCCACTTTAAAAAAGTAAAACCTGCTGATCCATGTGCATGTAATCCTATCATTGGAAGCAGAGCAGGCAGGTCCCTGGGGCTCACTTTTTGGCCAGCTTCACCTATTTGGCAAGTTTCAGGCCTTTGAGAGATTCTTTGTTAAAAAAAAGTTTGGTAAGATAGCATTTGAAGGAATGAGACCTGAAGAAGCTACAAGCAATCAAGAGTAGCTCTGCTCAAATCTGACAAAGTAGATGTCAAGTCAAAATTATAGGAGTTAAAGATCGGTAGGCATTAATGAGTAGAATGGTACATTGTGGAGAGAAATAGAGGCCAGCAAGATGCATTAGTGGGTAGGGACCCTTGCCACCATGCTTGAGGACTTGAGTTTGATCCTTGAAACTGCCATGGTAAGAGGTGAGAAATAATTCCTGAAGTTGTCTTCTGAAACATGCCCACCAATCCACACACAAATAAGTAAAGGCAAAAAAAGGAAAATAAAACAAAAAACAAAATAATAATAAAAACAAAACAACTGACACATTCAGAAAGAGAGACATTTGGGGTTTAGAATAGGGCCATAGATGAAGAAATGCAAAAAAGTTCTATTTTTAAAATCACACTTACACATTTATGACATCCCAGATCTACTAATAAAAGGTATTTTACATTGACTTAAAGTGCAAAGCAAGGTTGGCAAACTCAATTGCTTAACCAAAAGGAGAGAGGAAAGACCCAAATTAACAAAATTAGTTGTAAAATGGAGGAATTTACAACAGATAACAATAAAATCATTTGAAAAAACTTTAAAAAGTTATATTTAAATAAATTTGAAAATCCGAAAGAAATAATTTCTAGTTAAAATTAAATGATAGGGCTAAAAGAACTTACATGGACCTACAGTGAAGAGTGAGATTGTAGCATTAATAATCTCCAAAAGAAAGGTTGAGTATTTACTGTGGCATTTTATTAGACTTTTGAAAAAGACTAATGTAATCCTTCTTAAATTATTCCATAGACTAGAAAAAGAATGTATAACCTTTTTATATAAAGCTAATGTTGCCTGGATACTAAGACCAATTAAGGACACAACAGTAAAAAACCAAACCAAACCAAAAATATTTACCATAAATATATATGGAAAAATTCTAATTAAATTGTTAAAATACTTGCTAACTGAATTCAGCATGTCTTTAAGAGATCATATACCATGATGAAATTACTTTTGTTTTAGGAATAAAATGATGATTCAACACATGCAAATCAATAAATGACATAGAATCAAGAGTAAACATTGAATGATCTCTTCAACTGATACAGAAAATAACTTTGATTAAAAAACTCAGGCCTTAAAAACTAAGAAAGTGCTTCAGCAGAATGAAGGCCATTTAAGGAAAACACATAGTCAAAATTACAGTGTAATAGGGGAAAACTGAAAGAATTTCTTTTGATTCAGAACTGAAAGAAGAGCGTCTATTCTATTCATTTTTTAATACAGTGCTTAGGTACTTTGCCAGAGCAATAAGGTAGAAAAAAAACAAGAATGAAATACAGAACAGGAATAAATCAAATTATTCTTACCTGCAGATAATACAATTCTTTTGTGAGGTAATCCCACTACATGGATATTCTTAAAGCCAAAAAGAAAGTCTTTACTGCTAGCTGGCAGCTGCATGGGTAACTTGCCCAATTTATGCAACCCTTAACCTTACAGCCTTTTGTCTTTTATGTTCCTCGGCCATGAAGAGGGTGGCCAGGAGCTTCTGGCAATCATACTAGGTCAGCTGGTGGCTATAAAGACAGTCTCAAGGAGACTAAGGAGATTATGAGACTTTTTAAGAATGGGAGGTTCTGAGTTTTCCAATTATATCCTCATTGGTTAAAGAGAAGACATAAACTATGAAAGTGATAGAGGTGGAAACTTTGGGTCTTGGGCCCTTTAGGGCCATCCTCATTATAGGGAAGATGGGGCCTTTCTTTGGTTCAGGGACATTTCTCCCAGAATCCCTATAACCAAAGACTCTGAATGTGTGGCGGAGAGAGGGGACCAGAGTTAGAAGAAACTCTCACTATCCTCTCCCCTGCATTTTCAAGGGAACTATTTCCTCACCCCACCATCCAGGCATGGCTAGGGTCCACTAGGGCATATGGAGTTTTGGAAAAGTCAATTTATTCTGTCAGGGCAGAGCTTTGCATTTGTCTATGCAAATTGACTGAACCAAGAGGATTTGGGTCCCCAAAAGCAGGCATGGGTCTTAAGCCAGGCTTTAGGTGGGTCTTGGATCAGAGAAAGCCATTGCTCAATACAGAGAAAATGGTTGTGATGACTGGGGTTCAGATGGTCTGAATTGTCTGGTGGTGCAGAGACCCTTCACTGGGTCATCTGACTCCAAGGAGGGCCAATCAATTTCACAGAAGGTCTGTCATTTTCTAGGTGAGAGGAAGACACAACATCCAGCCTCATCTAGAAAATCCTCCTTGAAATACTTTAACATGCACTTTAATGGTTTCTTGGAACTGTTCACTCCCCCTCCCATTTTCAATAGGTTTACCCAATTAACAGAACTGACAGAAACACAACTCACAGAGAGATACATAGTAAGGAAAATAGTAAATACAATCAGAGGTAGATACATAGTCTCAAACAAGAGGATCCAGTTATGTTTCATGCAGATCCATCCACTGAAACTAGGGTTGCATCCAGTCTTTCCTAAGTGTTATATTTAGAAAGCACCATAAACAATCTTACCTCTGGAGAGGACAGATTTAGGTGACTTTCTATAATTTCACATTTTAAGATCCTCTGAGGCATTAGGAAGAAATGGAAGAAGTTTGTGGGACCCTGGAATGTCTCAAGTTGTGCAACCCCTAGGAACCACCCATTTTATGTACTATTTGCCCCAGAGTGCATCCAATACTACTGGTGTCCTGGCATCTCAGTCTCCAGGGATCTCGCTGGGGCCTCCAGAATATGATGAAGCAAATCCATCAGAGGCTACCACACAGGCACTCTTAAAATTGAAAAGAAAGTCTTTATTGCCAAATGAAAGCTGTCTACAAACTTGCCCAAATCATGTATCTTTGAGCCTTAGAGCCATTTTTCCTATATGCAATAAAACAAAACAAAACAACACAACAACAACATCAGCAACATATCCTATGCTATCACACATCTGTTAACAAGAAATGGAACTGCAGAGGAGAAACAAACAAATAAAAACCAACCAAGTTTAGTACATTTAGGGATTTTCCTGGACCTATAGACTATATCTTTGATGGATTAGGTCTTTGTTCCCGTTTTGCTAGGTTGTAAGGTCAGAATGGTGCCTCTAATAAGGAGTCAGTTGGGTCAAGGTTTGGTGGCCTGTTACAGTTTTTTTTACTTAATAATTCATGAAGTCAGCCAGGCATTGGTGATGCACGCCTTTAATCCCAGCACTCGGGAGGCAGAGGCAGGCAGATCTCTGTGAGTTCGAGGCCAGCCTGGTCTACCGAGTGAGTTCCAGGACAGCCTCCAAAACAATACAGAGAAACCCTGTCTCGAAAAAAACAAAAAAAATTCATGAAGTCTAATTCAGAAAACACTCAAGTCTGATAAACACTTTCAGCAAAAGCAGCAGGATAGAAGATCAACATATGAAATCAGTAGCCTTATTGTGTAGCTTTTATGTATTTGCTGAACAAGAATTCATATAAGTAATACAATTCATAATACCTGGAAATAAACTTAGATAGGGAAGTGAAAGACCTCCACTGTTAAAAACCACAAAACACTGATGAAAGTAATTGAAGTAGACACAAAAAGATGGAAAGACTTTCTGTGTTCATGGATTGAAAGAATTAATTTTGTTAAAGTAGCCATATTGCCCTAAGCCATTTGCAGGTGAATATAATCTCTGTTGAATTACCAATGCCTTAATCACATTCTTCACAGAGCCAGAAAGAAAAATTCTAAAGTTCACATGGCAGCACAAAAAGTATTGGAAGCAACTGAATGAAAAGAACAAAAGCTAAAAGAATCAAAATTCTTGATTTCAAATAACATACTCCAGAGTCCCTTGGTAACCTCAAAAAGTATCATTTGGGCATGGAAATACATACATACTAGTGGAGCAGCCGAAGGACTGTCATGGAAGTATTAAACTACAAAAAGTAGGGATGTTTTATTGAGGGGGAAGTCACTTACATGAGAAGTCAAGAAAGTCACACAGCCAAAGCCACACACCAAAAGGTCCACATGCTGCTCTCTGCCACGCAATGGGAATGCAACAGGAACCCAAAAAGTGATCGAGTCTCCTCCCCCTAGCTCTTTTATCCCCTGTATGTTCTACACACCTGTGACCATGCTCAAACACCACTATGAGTACATAGATCTCTCCTTACATTTCCCCTTGTAGTCTAAAGAAAAGAGTTAGACTTAAAACAAAACTGAATTGTTTCAAGCATACATAAAGCATATATACATAGAAGATGATAAACCCTAAGCATATCTGGAAGAGATACCCAAGTCTGAACACCTCCTTCCAGTCTCAACCCTAAATAATTGAAAACTAACTAACTCTAACAGGTGTAATGTCAACAGTAGAGAAGGGGGCATAGTATTCTCAGAATTACTTCCTGCTGAAATGGGACAATGATAACCTCATGGGATCCTGTAGGAAGAAAATGTTAGTGTAGTGAAAGTCTCGAGTAGACTGTCTACAACATTTGTACTCAGTCTCTGTTTGACAGGAGATGCTTGATTGAAGTTCTTGACTGAAGTTCTAATATTGATTTCTACTCATCTGAGACTCTGGTCAGGTCATAGAAGGTACACCATATCAGTTAATTAGTCTGGAGTGTGTGGGGCAATGTAGTCCCAAACCAATTTCAGGGTGGTACTTGTCAGTTCAGATGCATCAGGTCGGATCAGGTGGTGTCGATGAAGTGGGGCCCTATATTCTTTCTGAGATGTTTGAAGGTTGCTGTTAGGAAATTCCTTGTTCTCTGTGGAAAACTCAAACATTAATGACAACAAAGAAATTTCAACTTTTACACTTATGCATACCAGGAAAGGAAACAATACGGAAGATAGTAAATGTGAGGGAAAATAGACTTTCAGAGAAAGAACCAAGTATAAGCAGATGACAGTCCCTAGATTTTGTTTTCTTCTGTCTTACATCAATTGGCTCCTTGATATAATACAGAAACTCTAAATTGTTTTTAGCAACATGCTTAGATTTAGAGGAGGAGAGCCAAATCCAACTCCAAAGTCAGCTTTCGTTGAAGTGATTTGAGACCAGAAGAGTATTAGGAAGTGAAGAGAAACAGATATTATAAGGTCAAAGTGAAGAGAATTATACATTGATACCAAACATTAGATTCTTGTTTGTTTGATGGTCCTTTGGGTAGCCATCCTCCCTTCTTTAGGTATCTACATGTTCAGTATCTTGTTGCTGTTTGGAGATGGGTTTTCCTGTGAAGACAAAAACAAGCAAAACACTTCCCTTTTCTTTTGTAAAGTCTCCTTACACTTCATAGAATATGACATTGTGGATGAGCTGTCATCTTTCCTTCTTCCGAGGTTTCTCCTGTTCAGATAAAATCTTGATCAATTTTGATGGAATCCAAAGGTTTTCTTCTCCTGTGGAAACAAAGGCAAAACCCTTTCCCCAATGTAACACATATCCTGGTTTCCAAACTGAGGTCATTGTATCTTTGAAATATACTGGCTGAATTAGTTCAGAAGTTTTTTCTGTAGTCCAGTGTCTTTCTGCAGCTGTTTGTCCTTTATCATTAGGATTAAGAAAGTTTAATATTAATAAAGCATTATGTAATCTGTGTTTGGGGGTCTTTGATCCCTCTGGCTTTTTACGGAGCATTTCTTTTAAAGCACAGTTAAATCTTGCAACCACTGCTTGTCCTGTGGGATTGTGTGGCATACCTGTAATATGCTTTATGCTATAATATTAAAAAACTGTTCCAATTTGCTGAGACATATGCTGAAGCATTGTCAGTTTTTATTTGTGCAGGTATACCCATAACGTCCATCACCTCTAAGAGGTGTGTGATAATAGAATCAGCCTTTTCAGAGCTAAGAGCAGTAGCTCATTGGAACCCTGAAAAGTGTTTGTGGTATGATGTGCATATTTTAAACTTCTGGGAAAGTGAAACACATCCATTTGCCAAATTTCATTTCTATGAATACCTTTGGAATTACTGCCTGTTGGTAATGGTGTTTGATTATAGAAAGAACAGGTGGGGCAGTTTCTTATTTTTTCCTTGGCTTGTTGCCAAGTGATAAAAATCCTTCTTTAAGCCTTTGCTATTAACATGGTGTTTTTTATGAAATTCTGAAGCTTCTAGCACACCTCCTATTAATAAATGATCAATCTCATCATTACCTTGTGCTAGAGGACCTGGCAGATCCGTATGGGATCTAATGTGTGATATATTGGATGAGTTCTATTTCTGATAGTGTTCTGAAATTGTATAAACAATGAAGTTACTTCTATATCATCAGGGATAAATTCAGCAGTCTCAATGTGTAAGATGGCTCTGCATGTCGAGAGTCAGTAACTATATTGGGAGGTTCTGTAAAATCCACAAGTACCATGAGAGTGGCATACAACTTTGCCTTTTGTACCGAGTTGTAAGGGCTTTGAACTATTTTACTTATATTTCCTGATTTATAACCTGCCTTTTCTGACTTGTATGCATCAGTGTAGAATGTACATACTCCAGAGATTGGTGTTTTTCTTACAATACGTGGAAGGACCCAAATTGTTTTCTTTATGAATTTGATTCTCTCTGTTTTGGGATTGTTACTAATAGTTTCCAAAAAGCTACTTCAAACCCTTTGCCAATATTCATTATCCTTCCATAAGGAGGAAATTTCTTCATTAGTTAAAAGTATAATAATTTCTGTTGGGTCCTTTCCAGCTAGTTGACAAAGTCTTAATTTTCATTTAAAAATCAAATCAGAGATCTATTCTATATATGCCTTCCATTTTTTATTTTGTTTTTGTGGCAGAAATACCCATTCTAATATGATATTTTCCCTCTGCATTAATATCTCTGAGGGGTATTCTGTAGATGATAAAATAACCAGAATAAAGTCTAGTTTGGATCTACACGGTCCATATGTGTTTCTAGTATCCTGTTTTCTACCCATACTCATTCTTTTTCACTCTCAAATGATAATATTCATGGACTATTTAAGTCCTTGTCTCCTTTCAAGGCCATTTTCAGGTGTTTGAGATCATACCTTTCTACTCCAATAATTGTCTGTAGTTGAGCAATCTCTCCTAGTAGTTTTTGAAGATCATTAAGTGTCTGATAGCAATCTCTCCTAATCTGTACCTTTTTGTGGTCTAATTTTTTATTGATGACTCTCAGATCAATAAGCATTCTCCATTTACCAGACTTCTTTTTGATAACAAATACAGGAGAATTCCATGGACTGGTATATTCTTCAATATGTTCAGCATTTAGCTGTTCTGGATCCAGCTTTTCTCAAACAGGTTCATCTGTTAGCCATTTTAAGGGTAATGGTTTTGGTTCCTCTGTAGATTTGGCACTAGCATCCTGTTTCTGTATAGACTGTATGTTTGGCATCTGTTTTCTGTAGTGCATTGCAATATTTTTATACCACTAAGAGTTTGTTTATCATTCATATCTGATACAGAAAGAATGTTAATCTGTGTATTCCATTGTTCAATAGACCACACTCCAGAGATTTATAGCAATGCCTGAGATATATAATTTCAATTTTCTTCTTTGTCCTTCTGGCCCTATATAGTCAACCATCTTGTTCTCTGTTTTACTTGAGATAGGGTTCCAAGTCCTACAAATTGAATGTTTACTTCTTGTGGAGGTCATCTGGTGGGCCAAGATTTTTGAGTGATGATGGTGACATCAGAACCAGTGTCTGAAATTCTGATAAATACATTATTATTCATTTTAATTGGTAATTTGGGTCTGTGATCCTGTTTAGAAGCTTGCCAAAATATACATTTTTTGTTTCTTCCAGTTATGATTGATACATCCTCAGTAGCTAATCTATTATCCAGAGTGTTATTATTTTTTACAATAGGCAGTGGATCTTCTAACTTTCCTGGGAGAAATTTTCCTCCACAGTAACTGGGAATTATCAGACCACTTTTGACATGGGAGCCTTGAGAGGTCCCTCGTGGAGTTTCCTGATTGTAAAGGGTTACCTTGTTTGTCTATGGTTGACCTACATTCATTGGTTCAGTGTCAGCCTTTGCCACGTCTCGTACATAATCCCGAAGGCTGAGACTTTCTTTATAAATCATTCCTAGGAGGAGCATTATTTCTAGGAATTCTTTGCCTACAATTCCTACTTAGATGTCCTATTCTGCCACAGTTAAAATATCTGGTATTTTGATTTATTTTTAAAGCTCTGGAGATTGCTTCTCCTTCCCAAGTTTCTATATCCTCACAGTTAAGGCATTTGACATCTTGGTGCCTCTTCAAAACTTTAGAAATTGCCTCTCTTACCCTAGCTTCTATATTGTGACCTTTATACTCAATATTAGTTGATTACAACACTCATTTGATCAATGGTGTTGATCTGATTTTTAATGGTCAAAATAGCTGTTTGCATTGTGGATTTGCATTCTCATAAGCTAGAAATTCTGTCAGGATTTGCCTAGAATCTGAATCAGTTACCTGTAATTCTATTGCTCTGCACAATCTTTGTAAGAATTCAATGAACCTTTCTCTCAGTCCTTGTACCACCTTGGTATAAGGTCCTATCTTCTCTCCTGGTTCATGAACTTTATTCAAAGCATTCAGAGCTGCTGTAGGTCACAAAGACAAGATTTTTCATCATATCCAGTATGAACCTGTGGGTCAGAATAAGCACCCTCACCAAGAGTCTTATCTTGGGCAGCTTCATAACATTTCTTTAGTCCTTGAACCTTGAGTTACTTTTCTTCTTCCCTCCATAAAACTCTCCATTGTATTTGAGATGAATTTTCTAGCACAGCTGAAATTAATCGACTCCAATCCTTTGGGGTCACTCTATTCGTGTTTGCCCCAGAGTTCAGAAGTTCCCTGACATAAGGACAGTAAATACCATAAGAAACAATGGCTGTTTTGATTCCCTTCAGATCCTTCATAGGTGTGAGTTCCCCTTGGTAAGCAATGAAACCATTTGGATGCTTCTTCATTGTTGGTTTTTCAGTCATAGATACTGGGAAGACCATGGGAGATGGCATAGCAACCTTAGGAAGGTCTTCCTGGCATCTGAGAGGTTAGGTAAACCTCTGTCATGACCTGTTTCTATTACTTCTGATTCTCATTGGAGATCGTCTAAGACCTGCAGCCTACTGACCATTGTTTCTCTGAGTGCTTTTACTTCCTGGGTCAAAAATT
The DNA here is from genome assembly GCF_017639785.1 of Mesocricetus auratus. Taxonomy (NCBI): domain Eukaryota; kingdom Metazoa; phylum Chordata; class Mammalia; order Rodentia; family Cricetidae; genus Mesocricetus; species Mesocricetus auratus. The sequence goes on from NW_024429266.1 coordinate 169,623,035, forward strand.
TTTCTAAGAACTTCATAGAGTCTGTCAGTTTCTTGGATTCATCATTTATACGTGATTCCAAGCATTTAATATTCTCACCCTTAGCTATTACTTGAATGGCATGTAAATTGCCTTCTAAGAACAGTGTTCTATCTGTTAGCTGATCATTATCCTAAGACATGGAATGAATTGTTTCAGTAAGTTCACCAATCTGATGTTCCAGTCTTTGAGTTCTATTAATTGAACAGAAATTGTTTCTGACAGCCTGATCATGTCCTCCTGAATGGATTTCTATTTTGGCCATTAGGGCAGTAGTTTTAAGTTCTAAGTTATCTACCTTGTTAGATACTTCCCTGTTGACCGCAAGACTTTGAATTTTTGTCTCTAATTTAACAATAGTTTGCACAACTTCCCTGCTTTCCACCCTATGATCAAGTCCTCTCTTCCAGGACAGATGTGGATTATGAAGCTAATCATTAGCATTAGATATAAATATATTTAGGGCATGTTATAATCCTCTCCAGGATGTCATTAATGTGATAAGCAATGAGATACCTAGCATTCTGAATTGTAAGATTATCTACTGTGGTATAGAGTAGGTAATCTAACACCATCTTAAACTATGGGAATGCAAAATTTACCTCCAATTATCTTGGGTTGAGGAAATGATTTTTATCTGCAATAACTATGCTAGCCAGCAGGTTATACAGGTGTACCGCCAAATGCAGCTTCTCCGAAGAAGCTTTATATCTTCAAGTAAATATATATATGAAAAATTCCAAGCAACTTCCACAGAAAATTAGCGAGCCGATTCGTTAAAAGGAAAGAAAATAGCCCATGCAGATTGAGACAGCCTGTGGGCCTTGGAAAGGAAGTGGAATGCAGAGGGTAAGCGAACACTATGAGGCATGGCTTTTGGGATGCTAACAGCAGGAATCAAGGCAGAGCCATGGAACCAGGGTTTAGGAGCTTAGGAGCGACTGTTTATCTGTGGTGGTGGCTGCTATGGATGAATTCAGCAGCTCCATGGGATTATGGCTTCTGGCTCTTCCTTGTGGACTGCAGCTTCCGAGAGATGCGTGGTTTGCAGCCACGGGAACCTGTGGTATTTAGCGATGTTCAAAGGTGCCTGTTCCGCAAGTTCCCTGGCGACCGCCGCTTGTTGGACTAGTGTGGTGGGAGTGGTGATTTCTGGGAGGGTGGGAGGGCTGGGGAGATATGTGGTCTCTGGAGATGCTGGCGGTCTTTGTTGCAGCTGAGATCAAATGGAATGCTGCACCAAGCTGTTTCGAACACAGAGCAGCTTTTGTGCGTTGGTGTGTGTAGCTACTCCCAGGTGACACAGCCGGCTCCTTTCAGGAGGTTCCACTGTGGCTCCAAGGCAGTTCCAAGGCAGGAACGGGGCGTTTGGAGCTAGAGCCGGCAATGGCTAGAAAACAAAGGAGATGGAACCCTGTTTGGTGAAACAGAAACATGCCCAGCGAGAGAACCGGGCTGAACTGAGAAACCCTGGTGACTTAGGTGGACTTTGGGGGCTGCTCAGACGCATGGAGCCATAGGCCCCGCATTTAGGCTGGGTAAACTTACTTACTGATTTCTGACACCAGAATGTCGTGGAAGTATTAAACTACACAAAGTAGGGACATTTTATTGAGGGGGAAGTTACTTACATGAGAAGTCAAGAAAGCCACACAGTCAAAAGTCACACAGAAAAAGGTCTACAAATTGCTCTCCTGGATGCAACCGGAACCCAAAAAGAGAGATAGTCTCCTCCCCCTAGTTCTTTTATTCCCAGTATGTGCTACTACGTATTTGTGACCACACCCAAATGGTATGGGTATGTAGATCTCTCCCTACAGAGGACTGAGAAATAAACTCTCAAAATCTCCGTCAGCTTATTTTTGATAAAGATGCCAAGACTATACATTGATGAAGTCTTTCAACAAATGGTGCTGAGAAAACTAGTGTGTATATGTGGAAGGCAAAACAGACTTCTTCTGATTCCAGAATAATCATTTAAAATGTACTGAAGACTCAAAAAACTTAAATGCAAAGATCAGAAATACTGGAAGAAAATAAATACAGGTACAGCAAAATATTCATGCAGGCCTTGATTTTGTGACTGTTACTTCCAATGTACAGACAATTAAAAAAATAACAAATTATGTTCACCTAAACTGACAGACTTTTGCAACAGCAGAGTGATGGGATAACCTATGGAATGGGAAAAAAACATCTTCCACCCTTCATCTAACAGAAGGTTACTATCCAAAATATATAAGGACTCAAAAACAACTTACTATACTCATACTCTCGGTCAACACACTTATACCCATACTGGAGACATCTAAACATCCATATAATCACACACTAATGCACTCTTACCCTTACACAAAGCACTCTAACATACTCAGGCACACCCATACATTCACACAACCAGAAACTCTCTTTCACAATATTCTCACATATTCACACACTCTCAGATTGACACATATTCACAATGTAGTCATACATGCTCCAGAACTATTGAACAAATACATTTACATTTTTTATACATCACATAACTCATTACTTGTTCTACTTTGTTTCCTGCTGGTATGATAAACACCATGACTAATAGAAAGTAGGAGAAGGAAAGGTTTAATTCATCTTACTACTTCCAGGTTTTAATTCATCATCAAGGAGATTCAGGGAAGGAACTCAAGGAGAAACAGAAGCAGGAACCCATGATGGAACTGATCATAGACTTGTTTCCCTGACTTGTTCATCTTACTTCTTTTATAGCTCATGCCAACCAGCTTAAGGGCAGCAACACCCACAGTAGGCTAGGCACGCCTATATCAATTAATAACTAAGAAAATGTCTCACAGACATGGTCACAAGCCAATTTGATTGGGTAAATACTCTGTTTGAGACTTTCTCAGATAACTGGGCTGTGTCAAGTTGACAGCTGAAGCTAACTTGGAGGCTAGTGTAAAGTACCCAGTCAATAGCAGAAGACACAGGACTAAGGTCATTGGAAAGAGAATGGAACTTTATAACTAGCAGGGTATGAGCTGTGGCAGAATTGAGAGAGTGAGTGGGGATTTTATTCAAACACATCAGAGTTGAAATCTTAAATCTCCCAAATAATAATTGTGGAACATTTGACAAGACAATTAATTTAGTTTTATTGAACCTTGGTTTGTCTCAAAATAATGATAATAGTGGCCATCTTGAGGTTTTGTGTTGAAGGTTTAAAAAATGGCATAACGTTCCGCAGAACTATTAAACACTCAGAGGAAGCCAGTGAGAATTTATAGGGAGAAGAGAAGGAGGGCAATGAGAGCTGAGTTGTCTTAATAATGAAGGAACAACATAGAGGATGAGTAGAAACAATACAGTTTTGTGTGGATGGAATATTTCAGAGATCAGCCCAATTTAAATCTGATTACAGGGATAAGTACATTTTCTAAAGCAAGGGAGAATTCTAGCAACCAGACTACATTTTACAACACTACTGGGCATCTGTGCAGGTCATTTATAGCTTTTACGAGTCTTGATAGATTTGGAACACTTTGTTTTGCACTTGAATACAAATTCACCCCCTCTAAGAAGTGCTGTGAAATACGACTAGAGAAATCCCTGATATTGTTTATACTGCGGTGGGGATGTGGAACATGACGAATGAGAGTAATAGCTGGTAACCAATATTAGATCATGATGACAAGGAAATTCATTGTGGGGAACTTTCCTATAAAGAACGGATAGTACTATCAATCCATTCTCACAGTCAGAAAGTTACTTTTTGAGAAATTATCCTTTCCACTTCTCCTTTGCCTTTTCATGGTGCTGTGATTTGATTTAATGCCTTTCTCACGATGCCTGCTTTTGAGAAAAGTGCCTTTCACGTTTCTAATGCCATGACACTCATTGATGATCATTAATTTAGACTGCTGGTGCCTGCTGCAGCTTTTATTAGGCATCATGATAAATTTCATATTTGTGTACTTTTTGATGTTGTTTTTTTGCCTGTGAAATAAGTGTGAGTTTCACAGTGGCTTTGGCTATGTGTTCTCGATAATGCAATATAAGAGTTTTAAGATGGACTCTACCCACTTTTGACCTCCCCCGTTCCATTTATGTGTAGATCTGGTGGACAGCTATGATTCCCATCCATGCTGCCTCCCCTCCCATTTTATAACTTTTTCTTGCTTGGCAAATGGAGACTAAGTTTCTCTACTAGTCTGTGATTTTATTGTAGTATTAGTCTGGATCCCTTAGCCCCACCTCAGGAGGGTGTGCTATTCATTTTATATTTTGTACTCTCTTCCCCAGTCTCAGAGATTGCTTTATAGATTGGTGTTTTCACTCAATAGTATTTACGGAATATCTACTGCATGTTAGGTACAGCTTTTTATTGTGATATGATAGTGAGAAAAATAGAATCTTTGTGCTTATAGAATTTTCTTTCTAGTTCGGGAAAGCAATCAAAAAGCAAGTGAAAGAAATAAGATGTCAGGCAATGACATAGCTACATTTTTTAAAACCACACAACTCTGTTGTCTGAGGGAGGAGCATCCTTCCTTGTCCTAGTGAGGTAGACCTGGCCACATGACTTGTTAGCTAGTAGGATATAGAAAGTTGTGGAAGCACAGAAGACTTTTAATGTTCTTCTGTTGTCTCTTTTTAACAATATTTTTATCAATCTTTGAGAATTTAATGCAATGTATTTTGAGCATATACACTGTACCTCCCTTAACTCCTTCCACAGCTGTTCTTTCCACTTTGCTACCTCAACCCACACATCTGTGAGATTATTCCACTCCCTTTCTTCTTATTTTTCTTTTCTTTCCTCATTGAATTCATCTTGTGTTGCCTAGCTAGTCTTGAGAGTGTTGCTTGCCTTGGCATGTGGTTGACCTGATAGGGGTCACATCATTAAAAGAAACTGAGAATCCTACAGAAGTGGGGGCCAAACAATTATAGGAGTAAGATGGGTTGAGGGACACCAGGAGAACACAGACCCTAATCAACTAAGAAGTGTGCATATGGGCTCACAGAGACTGAAGTGGTGAGCATGGGGCCTGCAGGGTTCTATACCAGGTATATATGTTGTAGCTGTTAGCTTGACATTTTTTGGGACTACAAATCGTAGGAGTAGGTGTCTTTGATTCTTTTGCTTGCTCTTGGGACTCTTATTCTCCTGTTGGGTTGCCTTGTCCAGCCTTAGTGTGAGGGCTTTTGCTTTATCTTACTGCATTTTATTTGGTCATGTTTGGTTGTTGTTTCTTGGAGGCCTGCCCTTTTCTGAAGGGAGACAGAGGGGGAGTGGATAGGATGGGGGAACTCTGAGGAGTGCAGGGAGGGGAAACTGTGGTTGGGATGCATTGTATAAGAGAAGAATCTATTTTCAATAAGAAAAAAGAAATTGGACAGAGCTCCCAATCCCGGCGGGAGCATCAGGTAAACAGGCCAGCTTCCCGGCCTGTGTTCCAGAGCCTGCAGATCGCCTGGGAACTGCACAGAGCTCCCAATTCCGGCGGGAGCCAAGCACCCCAGACTCCAGATCTTCTCTCCCACCAACGATTCCAGGAAAGGAGAGGAGGCTGGGCGCACAGGGAAGTAGCTGTCCCTCTGGCATCATCAGGTAAACAGGCCAGCTTCCCGGCCTGTGTTCCAGAGCCTGCAGATCGCCTGGGAACTGCACAGAGCTCCCAATCCCGGCGGGAGCATCAGGTAAACAGGCCAGCTTCCCGGCCTGTGTTCCAGAGCCTGCAGATCGCCTGGGAACTGCACAGAGCTCCCAATCCCGGCGGGAGCCAAGCACCCCAGACTCCAGATCTTCTCTCCCACCAACGAGTCCAGGAAAGGAGAGGAGGCTGGGAGTACAGGGAAGTAGCTGTCCCTCTGGCATCATCAGGTAAACAGGCCAGCTTCCCGGCCTGTGTTCCAGAGCCTGCAGATCGCCTGGGAACTGCACAGAGCTCCCAATCCCGGCAGGAGCATCAGGTAAACAGGCCAGCTTCCCGGCCTGTGTTCCAGAGCCTGCAGATCGCCTGGGAACTGCACAGAGCTCCCAATCCCGGCGGGAGCCAAGCACCCCAGACTCCAGATCTTCTCTCCCACCAAAGAGACCAGGAAACTACAGGAGCCAGGGAGACCAGGGGAGTAGCTGTTCCGGATCAGGTACAACAGGACCCAGCATAGGGTCCAGGGGACCAGGTAGGAGGCTAAGCGCCCCAGATTCCTGTTCTTCTTCTCTACCCACGGACCAGCATTTGGACAAGGCATAGAAGAACCACCAGATTACTGGACTTACTAGCACCCACCAAAAGGGAACTCTGGTCCCCAGACCAGGAAGGGGCTCTTTCTGCACCCACTAAAAGAAGAGATGGGAAAGAGACAATACAAAAACACAGTCAGCAACAGTAAAACAAATATGACACCGCCAGATTCTAGAGACTCCACACCAGCAAGACCCCAATATTCCAACGCGAAGGAAGCAGAAGAGAACGACGTTAAAAGCACTTTCATGAAAATGATAGAGGCCCTAAAAAAGGATATTGGAAAATCCCTCAAAGAAATGGAAGAAAAAACAAACCAAAAAATGCAAGAAATGGAAGAAAAAACAAACCAAAAAATGCAAGAATTGGAAGAAAAAACAAACCAAAAAAGGCACAAAATGGAAGAAGAAATGAAGCAAAAAATGCAAGAAATGGAAGAAAAAGCAAAGCAAAAAATGCAAGAATTAGAAGAAGAAACATACCAAATAAGGCAGGAAATGGAAGAAGAAACAAAGCAAAAAATGCAAGAAATGGTAGAAAAAACAAAGCAAAAAATGAAAAAAATGGAAGAAGAAACAAACCAAAAAAGGCAGGAAATGGAAGAAGAAACAAAGCACAAAATCCAAGAAATGGAACAAAAAGCAAACCAAAAAATGCAAGAAATGGAAGAAAGAACAAACCAAAAAATTCATAAAAGGCAACAAACGGACGAACAGATAAACAGAAAATTGCAAGAAGCAATGCAAACGCTGCAAGGGTTGAAAACTGAAATAGAGACACTAAAAAAAACACAATCTGAAGAAAGGCAGAAAATAGAAAAGCTGGACAAACAGTCAGGCACTACCAATACAAGCATTACCAACAGAATAGAAGAGATGGAAGAGAGAATCTCAAGTGTTGAAGATACATTAGGAGAAATGGATTTATCAACCAAAGAAAACCTTAAATCCAACAAATCCTTAACACAAAACATCCAGGAATTATGGGACACCATGAAAAGACCAAACCTAAGAATAATAGGTATAGAAGAAGGAGAAGAAATCCACCTCAAAGGGGCAGAAGGCATATTCAACAAAATCATAGAAGAAAACTTTCCCAACCTTAAGAAAGACATGCCAATGAAGGTACAAGAAGCCTACAGAACACCAAATAGAGTGGACCACAAAAAAAAATCCCTCGCCACATAATAATCAAGACCCCAAACATACAGAATAAAGAAAGAATATTAAGAGCAGCTAAGGAAAAAGGTCAAGTAACATATAAAGGCAGACCTATCAGAATTACACCTGATTTCTCCATGGAAACTCTGAAAGCCAGAAGGTCCTGGATAGATATTCTACCTACACTAAGAGACCATGGATGCCAGCCCAGACTACTATACCCGGCAAAGCTCTCAATCACTATAGACGGAGAAAACAAGATATTCCATGACAAAACTAGATTCAACCAATATGTGTCCACTAACCCAGCCCTACAGAAAATTTTGGAAGGAAAACTCCAACCCAAGGAAGCTAACTACAACCAGAAAAACATAAGCATTAGAGACTCCCTCTCTACCAACAGCCAAAAGAACAAAGGGGCGAAATTCCACCCATAATTCCACCACCAACAACCATCGCAAATCGAAGAAGGATGAGCAATCAATGGTCATTAATATCCCTTAATATTAATGGCCTTAACTCACCCATAAAAAGACACAGACTAGCAGAATGGATTCGAAGACAGAACCCTTCCTTCTGCTGCATACAAGAAACACACCTCACCCTCAAAAACAGACATTACTTGAGAGTTAAAGGTTGGGAAAAAAATTTTCAATCAAATGGACCCAAGAAACAAGCAGGGGTAGCAATCCTAATATCTAACAAACTAGACTTTAAAATAAAATCAATCAAAAGAGATGAAGGAGGTCATTACATACTCATCACAGGTGAAACCCACCAAGACGAAGTGTCTATCCTGAACATCTATGCCCCCAATACAAAGGCATCCACATTCGTTAAAGAAACATTATTAGAACTTAAATCTCATCTAAAGCCCCACACAGTTATAGTGGGAGATTTCAACACACCACTCTCACCACTAGACAAGAATACCAGACAGGAACTCAACAAAGAAGCAAAGGGTCTAATAGAAGTAATGACCCAACTGGGATTAACAGATATCTATAGAACATTTCATCCACATAAAAAAGAATATACCTTCTTCTCACCACCACATGGAACCTTCTCAAAAATCGACCACATACTTGGCAACATATCAAACCTCAGCAGCTACAAAAAAATTGGAATAACTCCATGCATCTTATCAGACCACCATGCCTTAAAATTAGAATTCAACAACAACACAAATTGCAGAAAACCTACAAACTCATGGAAATTGAATAATGCTCAACTGCACCATCCCTGGGTCAAAGAGGAAATAAAAAAAGAAATTAAAGACTTCCTCGAATTCAATGAGAATGAAGACACAACATACCCAAACCTATGGGACACTTTGAAAGCAGTGCTACGGGGAAGTTCATAGCACTAAGTGCTCACATGAAGAAACAGGAAAACAGTTATACCAGAGAATTAACATCACAGCTAAAAGCTCTAGAACACAAAGAAGCAAACTCCCCCAGGAGGAGTAGACGCCAGGAAATAATCAAATTGAGGGCTGAAATCAACAAAGTAGAAACCAGGAAAACAATACAAAGAATCAATGCAACGAAGAGTTGGTTCTTTGAGAAAATCAACAAGATAGACAAACCTTTGTCCAAACTTACCAAACAGCAGAGAGTGAACACGCAAATTAGCAAAATCAGAAATGAAAAGGGGGACATAACAACAGACTCTGAGGAAATCCAGAGAATCATTAGGTCATACTTTGAAAACCTGTACTCCACAAAATTCGAAAATTTAAAGGAAATGGATGACTTCCTGAACAGCTATCATTTGCCAAAACTAAATCAAGAACAGATAAGCAATTTAAATAGACCTATAACCCCTATGGAAATAGAAGCTGTCATCAAAAGTCTCCCAACCAAAAAAAGTCCAGGTCCAGATGGCCTCAGTGCAGAATTCTACCACAAATTCAAAGAACAGCTTATACCAATTCTTCTCAAAGTGTTCCACACAATAGAAGCAGAAGGGTCTTTGCCAAACTCTTTCTATGAGGCTTCAATAACCTTGATCCCCAAGCCACACAAAGATACAACTAAGAAAGAGAACTTCAGACCAATATCCCTCATGAACATTGATGCAAAAATACTCAATAAAATACTGGCAAATCGGATCCAAGAACATATCAAAACAATTATTCACCACGATCAAGTAGGTTTCATCCCAGGGATGCAGGGGTGGTTCAACATACGAAAATCCATCAACGTAATCCACCATATAAACAAGCTGAAAAACAAAAATCACATGATCATCTCACTAGATGCTGAAAAAGCCTTTGACAAAATCCAACACCCCTTCATGATAAAGGTCTTGGAGAGATCTGGGATAACAGGGACATACTTAAACATAATAAAAGCCATATACAGTAAACCAACAGCCAACATCAAACTAAATGGACAGAAACTCAACGCAATTCCTCTAAAATCAGGAACAAAACAAGGCTGTCCACTCTCTCCATACCTTTTCAACATGGTACTTGAAGTTCTAGCTATAGCCATACGACAACAAAGGGGGATCAAGGGGATACAAACTGGGAAGGAAGAAGTCACACTTTCACTGTTTGCAGACGATATGATAGTTTACATCAATGACCCAAAGAACTCTACCAGGGAACTCTTACAGCTGATTAACACCTTCAGCAAAGTGGCAGGTTACAAGATCAACTCAAGAAAGTCAGTAGCCCTACTATATACAGATGATAAAAGGGCTGAAAGAGAAATCAGAGAAACATCACCCTTTACAATTGCCACAAACAACATAAAATACCTTGGGGTAACGCTAACCAAACAAGTGAAAGACCTGTATCGTAAGAACTTTGAATCTTTAAAGAAAGAAATTAAAGAAGCCCTCAGAAAATGGAAAGATCTCCCATGCTCTTGGATAGGTAGGATCAATCTAGTAAAAATGGCAATCCTGCCAAAAGCAATCTACAGATTCAATGCTATCCCCATTAAAATCCCAGCACAATTCTTCACAGACCTTGAAAGAACAATAATCAATTTTGTATGGAAAAACAAAAGACCCAGGATAGCCAAAACAACCCTGTTCAACAAGGCAACGTCCGGAGGCATCACTATCCCTGACCTCAAGCTCTATTATAGAGCTATAGTCCTGAAAACAGCTTGGTATTGGCACAAAAATAGACAGGCAGACCAATGGAATCGAATTGAAAATCCGGGTATTAACCCACACACGTACGAACATCTGATCTTTGACAAAGAAGCTAAAAATATACAATGGAATAAAGAAAGCATCTTCAACAAATGGTGCTGGCATAATTGGAGACTGGCATGTAGAAAAATGCGGATCGATCCATGTTTATCGCCATGCACAAAACTTAAGTCCAAATGGATCAAAGACCTCAACATAAATCCAGCCACAGTGAACCTCTTAGAAGAGAAAGTGGGTGGTACCCTTGAAAGAATTGGTACAGGAGACAGCTTCCTGAACATAACACCAGTAGCACAGACAGTGAGATCAACAATTAATAAATGGGACCTCCTGAAACTGAGAAGCTTCTGTAAGGCAAAGGACACAGTCAGCAAGACAAAAAGGCAGCCCACAGAATGGGAAAAAATATTCACTAATCCCACATCTGACAGAGGGTTGATCTCCAAAATTTACAAAGAACTCAAGAAGCAAGTCTCCAAAACAGCAAAGGACCCAATTAAGAAGTGGGCTGCAGAACTAAATAGAGAGTTTTCAATAGAGGAGTCTAAAATGGCTGAGAGGCACTTGAGAAAGTGCTCAACATCCTTAGCCATCCGGGAAATGCAAATCAAAGCAACTCTGAGATACCATCTCACTCCTGTCAGAATGGCTAAAATCAAAAACACCAGTGACAATTTATGCTGGAGAGGATGTGGTGAAAGGGGGACACTCCTCCATTGCTGGTGGGAGTGCCAACTGGTTCAGCTACTTTGGAAAGCAGTATGGAGATTCCTCAGAAAAATGGGAATAAACCTACCACAAGACCCAGCAACTGCACTCTTAGGCATATATCCAAAAGATGCCCATTCATATAACAAAGGTGTCTGTTCCACTATGTTCATAGCAGCTTTATTTGTAATAGCCAGAACTTGGAAGCAACCTAGATGTCCCTCACCCGAAGAATGGATAGAGAAAATGTGGTACATCTACACAATGGAGTACTATTCAGCAGAAAAAAATAATGGAATCATGAGATTCGCAGGCAAATGGATGACACTAGAAGAATCCATCCTGAGTGAGGTAACCCAGTCACAAAAAGAGAAACATGGCATGTACTCTCTCATATATGGATTTTAGACATAGATCTGGGGAGTGCCAGCCTACAATCCTATTGCCAGAGAGTCTGGGAAACAGAAACTTCATTTACTGGCTGGTTAAGTACTGAGCTGAACTCAAGAAAGCCAGTATCAGAGAGGGAGGACTGATGATCAAAGGGATTAAGACTGGGCTGGTTGAACCCCCAGAAACAGCTGACCAGACAAAGGTTAACTCTTGAATCCCAGGCATCAGCCTGGGAATCCAGCATGGGACTGATCAAGACCCCCTGAATCTGGGTGTCAGTGAGGAGGCCTAGGTAATCTATTGAGCCTTGGACAGCAGATCAGTACCCATCCCAAGTATACACACGGTCTCTGGACTCCCATAGAACAAAGTGAGGTGCACTCTCACCCTGAACTCTTGGGGAAGGGTCTAGGCCCTGCCCTATATGAAATGACAGACTATGGACACCCCCATGGAGGGCCTCACCCTCCCTGGGGGAATGAGGGGATAACGGGGGGGGGATGGAGGGGAGGGCACGGGAGGAAGGGAGGGAAAGGGAGAGGGACCTCGTACTGACTTGTGAAGCAACCTTGTTTCTTATCTAAATTTAAAATGGAAAATAAAAAAAATATTAATAAAAAAAATAAATAACAAAAAAAAAAAAAGAAAAAAGAAATTGACTCTCCTCTCAGCAATTATCAAATCCCAAATAGCTCATCAGCTAGTAGTGAGATTTTGTGGCTACCCTGTTGTTTTGCCTTTTGTATTGGATCACCACACTCTAGGTATCTTGTTGGATGACAATAGGCTGATATATGGAAGAATACCAGCTGCAGCTGAGAATACAGCCTAGACAAACCAAGCAAAGCTCAGTAAATTGCCAAACCACTTGTCTACATAGGAATATGAAGTATACTTATTTTTGTGTCCTACTGTGTTTAGGGCATATTTATTACCCAGCTGCATTGTAGCCCAAGCTTACAAATGTACTCAGTTAATAGAGTTGTCTGAAAAGGACAATTTCTGTATAAGACATTGAGGTGAGAAGCAAAAGAAATAGTTTTTAGTTTCCTCATTTTCAGAGGAAAACAGTAAGAAAGGACAAATTAACAGCAATTACAAAGACAAATGTACTTCAGAATGAAAGAAACCAAGAAAAAATATTAGGGGATAAGTAAATATCCATGAAAAATAAAATAAAAATACTCATAAAGACAAAGTAAAATACTTCAGTGTAAGACTATTCTGAGTGTCCTGGGTCTGGATGTGTGGAAGATGACTCCTGAAAGGTCAGGGGGATATTTTATTTGATAGAGACTGAACTGTCTTGGTAGGTCCATGTGGCTATTTTCCCAAAAACCTACATGTACTGCCACTTGCAGATATTTTATTAAAAGCAGAGTTGTAGCTTGGCATGGTAGCACAGGTCAGTAAACTAGAACTTAGGAGATTGAGCATGGAGGATGGTAAATTCAAGGCTAGGCCTCTCTATATTACTTGTATGTTGCTGTAGCCAAAATGTGAGGAATAAGCAGCCTGGTCTACAAGAGCTAGTTCCAGGACAGCCTCCAAAGCCACAAAGAAACCCTGTCTCAAAAAAACCAATAAATAAATAAATAAAGAATCAGGAGTATATATATATGTATATATATATATACATGGCATATTAGTTAAGGTAAATGATGACTTCTATAACATAACATGAAAATCCTTTCTATTGTTCTTGGTTAGGGGTGGTCTTCTTTCACTTTTGCAGTCATATTTGGAGTCTTAATAGGCTTGAAATCATTTGCTCTAAGCAGGTGGGTGGGTGGGTAATAGAAGATCATATTTGAGAAGTTTTTTTCACAGTGATTCCACGGTAAGCATATTTGCAATCTCTCTCTTTTGACAAATGCAGGCACTTGACCAAGAGCTTTCTAGACTATGTAATGAGTTCTCTCTGTTTTGTGAAGGGTTTCTGGCACTGCCTAAGCTCTGTGGGACCTTTTCCCAGCTGTCCTGTTGTTGAAAAGACCTCTCTAATGTTTTATTATCATTACAAAACTGTTGATAGGACCCATTGGACTAGGTCTTGGTAGAGTGAGTCATGATATGGAAAATGCTTGCTTATTTTATTAGAAATGATTTTCTATGGTTTTCTTCCTTGCAGTCCTGGGGGAGAAATAGGACTTTATATATGTTAGGCAGATATTTTACCCCAGAGCTCTATTTCTAACTCCAAAAGGATGTCAAGAGCTTGGTATGGGCCCATTATAATAAGCTTCTACCTGATGATGGCACCATGCTGAAATTCTTTTTGTGCATATATCCTAGCATCTGTCATTATCATGAAAATGAATTATTAATTGGCAGTTTGTATGGAATTGAATGTCTGGTGTGGAAAGTCTTGTGAATATTTATTTTTCCAGTAGATTGTTTAAAGTTTAGAATTCCTCCAAGTTTGAGAGTCTGCGGGCACCCTGAGGGTAAAAAGCCTCTGGGTCTGTCATACCTATACTAGTTGGTATTGTCTGAGTCATCAGTGCTGCCTGGCCTCTAGCAATGCCTCTGTCCTGAGAGCAAAGCAATAGTACACCGAGTGTGCATGATATCTCTTTCCAGAATGGCACCTCCTTCCTTACCTTCTCTGATGTTTCAGTCTCTTTACTCTCTTAACTTGTTATATCATAATTCCTCTTGAAGACAGCTCAATGGCCAAGGACAGGAGACCAAAGATCAACTGACTGCTTAGTTGTATGATTTGTTCCAAGTTTGTTATTGTTTGTTTTGCATCTTGAGTCTTGGTTTTTTTATCTGTTTACTCACCTTAAGTGAGACTTATCCATATTAAATGAGTCAATGCATGTAAAGTACTTAGAATATATCAAGCTGTGGCAAAGTGATGATCAGGTATTCCCCTCACTGTGATAGCTCTCTTGGCTGAGATTTGTCTTAGTTGCATCATTGCTCTGTCATCATCTCAAAGATTCATAGTACCAAGAGAAGTAGTTCTCAGAGAAAACCCAAAAGCTGGAATTTTCCTCCCCAAATGCTTTCATTGCTGTTGCTCTAACAGAATACTTGAGGTTGGATTATATATAAAGAACAGAGATTTATTTTACAGTCATGGAATCTTTCAAGCCCAAGGTTGAACAGTGTCCAGGGGAAAGAACATTCTTGCCATGTCATCCTATAAGAAATATAACAAGAGATGAGTATACTCAATAACAGTCTTAGTTTTTTCAGTTGCTGTGACAAAAACACCTTGATAAGGCAACATGGGGGAAAAAGGGTTCAGTTGATCTCTCAGTTCTAAGTTAAGCCCATCATAGCACTTAAATCACAGTAGCAGGAGATTGGGAAATTGGCCACACCCATAATCAGGAATAGAGTGCAAAGAATGCATGCTCGGTAGGGCTAAGCTTTCTCTATTCAACCTCATACAGCTTAGGTTCCACTGCTAGGGGCTGGCGTAACTCTCAGTGGGCATGCTTTCCCACCTCATTTAATCCAATCAAGATAATCCCCTGAAGACATTCCCACAGGCAAACAGTCTAGGCAATTCCTTACACAGACTCTAGGTTGAATCAAGTTGAAAATTGAAACTATCACAACAAGCCCATTTCTTAGTAACTACCCTTGGGACATTAAAGCTATGACGCTTCTCATTGGGAAACTTTGATGATGATAATAACAATAATTATGAGACCAAGACAAGGCTTGGTGATGTACTCATGTAATTCAAGCATTTCAGCACTTGAAAGGATGATCACAAATCACAGGCCAGGTTAGCTCCACAGCAATACTTAGCCCCCTCTCACGTAATCAAGCTGATAACAAATATTAGTTACTGAAATTTAACTACATGTCATAATCTACACAAGTAATTAAAAATCCATCATCTAATCTCTCCACAACTCTATTAGGAAGTATGAGTGCCCTCATATTATAGATGAGAAAACTAAGGCCAATGACTATGTAGCTCATCCAAGGTTCACAGATAGTAAGAAAGTTAGTTTTTTTAACATTAAAAAGATCTTTTGAGACAGAATTTCTCTGTATAGCCCAGGCTGTTCTAGAACTCACTGTGTCGATCAGGCTGAACTTCCACTCAGCCATCAACTGCCTCTGCCTCCCAAGTGCTGGGATTAAAGGCGTGCACCACCACCACCCCGCAACCTAAGGTTTTTAAAACTGTCCTTTTAGATTTATTTATTTATCTATTTATTTATTAATTTTTTTATGATATAGGTCTTTTGCCTGTATGTCTGTGTAGTGTATGCATGCAGTAACCAAGGAGGCCAGAAGAGGGAGGTGGAACCTTTGGGACTGGAGCTACCACCATGTGGGTGCCCAGAACTGAACTCAGGACCTCTGTAAGAGCAGTAAGTGCTATTAAGCGCTGAAGCATCTCCCCAGCACAGTTACGACTCATCCTCCTGCCTGCTTGCCTGCTCTTAACTGCTTTTGGTGCTGTCTTGAAGTGGGTAGCTCTTGTAAAGTAAAGAAGTTCTTGGCCTCTTAAAAAGCCGTTTCAGCATGGCATGTACTCTCTCATATATGGATTTTAGACATAGATCTGGGGAGTGCCAGCCTACAATCCTATGGCCAGAGAGTCTGGGAAACAGAAACTTCATTTAGTGGTTGATCGAAGAAGAGGCAGACTCCCTTCGTTAAGTACTGAGCTGAACTCAAGAAAGCCAGTAACAGAGAGGGAGGACTGATGATCAAAGGGATTAAGACTTGGCTGGTTTAACCCCCAGAAACAGCTGACCAGACAAAGGTTAACTCTTGAATCCCAGGCATCAGCCTGGGAATCCAGCATGGGACTGATCAAGACCCCCTGAATCTGGGTGTCAGAGAGGAGGCCTAGGTAATCTATTGAGCCTTGGGCAGCAGATCAGTACCCATCCCAAGTATACACATGGACTTTGGACTCCCATAGAACAATGTGAGGCGCACTCTCACCCTGAACTCTTGGGGAAGCGTCTAGGCCCTGCCCTATATGAAATGACAGACTATGGACACCCCCATGGAGGGCCTCACCCTCCCTGGGGGAATGAGGGGATAATGGGGGGGGAGGATTGGGGGGAGGGCATGGGAGGAGGGGAGGGAAAGGGATAGGGACCTGGAACTGACTTGTGAAGCAACCTTGTTTCTTATCTAAATTTAAACTGGAAAAAAATTAAAATAAAAAACATTAAAAAAAAAGCCGTTTCAGCTTTTTATATTCTTTGCTGTCAGTGTATAGCATCTATTACACAAAGTCGAGACTGAAATCACCCTAGAAATATCTAGCTGAACATAGAAGTCCAGGAATCTGCTTACATGGTGTGGTGAGGCTGAAACACAGGAGTCTGTATTCAAGTAGTCGGAGTCTGGAGCTTGAAAAGCAATCACCTCTTGAGGAGCAAAATCTAGTACAGAAATCTCCATACTGGGTTTGGGGTTGATCCTTGCTTCTGTCTGGCCAGTGTTCAGACCCTTAAATTGCCTTATGTCAGGTACTTAGACCACTTAGAAATCCCAAGTGAGCCTGGCGTGAGTGTGTGTGTGTGTGTGTGTGTGTGTGTGTGTCTCCCCTTTTCTGTTTTCATAGTACCTAACATCTCTTAGTAGAGGCCCAACTGCCTGGAGGCCAACCCACAAATGCACACGGGAGTTCGTTGGCAGGTTTCCAGCCTTACGTTGCACAGTGGAATGGAGAAGGTAGGCCTGGGCTGAGAGGATGGGCAATACCAACTATTTCCATGGTTAGAGTGAATGTCCAGTCTGGTACAGTACAGTACACCAGTTGATGGTGTACGTGGGCTTCTTTTTGAGAAGAAATTGGACCTGGCCTGTGTAACTGAAGAGATTTACTTTCCCCCACAAGCACCGTGCATTCAGCACTCAGATAACTCTCTCTCTCTCTGTCTCTCTCTGTCTCTGTCTCTCTGTCTCTGTCTCTCTCTCTATTTCTCTCTTTCTCTCTCTCCTTTCTCTCTCTCTCTCTCTCTCTCTCTCTCTCTCTCTCTCTCTCTCTCTCTCTCTCTCTCTGTGTGTGTGTGTGTGTGTGTGTGTGTATCGGATTCGCATGATTTTAGGGCTCAAAGCCAGCAGCTGTCTTTTAACACCCGACAGTCGCCTTCTGTGTGATCTTAAAAGGGGAAGGCACATCAGCCTTCAGGGTCACTTCCAGGAGTCATTCAAGCTATTGAGCATTTTCCCTTTTAGCTACACACCGTTCTAGTCAAAGTGTAAGAAAATCTGTGGCTGCCCTGGTACCATGTCTAATTTCCTGGGAGACTTTCCTTCTCCTTGAATTACCCATTTATTCTTGTGAGAAAATGCTTTGGGCTGGAGGAAGAGCCTGGCACCCTGTAGAGGAGAAGAGAGAGCCTGCAATTTGAAATGCTGAGTGGCAATTTCGCTTTAGCTAGGGTTGTCACCGGACTGATGAATGGTCCCCCAGTTGCATGCTAGTGATGTTAAAATCTCCCTCAGGTTCCAACCTAGGCATGCTTCACCCAAGTACATACAGGAACGCTAGGTGGCGCTGTGGTGTTAAAGGAGCGAAGCAGCGCGAGCCCATTAATGAAAAGAGAATTTATGGAGAAAGCACGGAATTGAGGAAAGCAAGAGACTTAGAGAGGCAGGGATAAACGAATGTGCATTCTCGCTCAGTGCCCTTCCAGTTCAGGGGAGCGTCTTCCTTTTCAGATCTGGGCACAGATAGGAAATCCAATTGCAGATGCAAACCACACTTGACTCTTTCAAATCAAAGGGTGCCATGTATTAGAGGCATCCACCTGACTCTGGAAGCTGGGTGCATCCTAGCAATAGAAGCTTGGCATCACTCCTCTCTCTGTTTTTGTCTCATTTTTCTTCTTTTCCTCTTCACTATTCACGCGCCCTTTCATCTTAACCGTGTGACTTCCCTGTTCTTATTATTCATCCAGTTCAATTTAGTAATTTTGAATCAGTTTGCTTCAGTATTATGTTGGGAGAGAGGAAGTAACATTCTTTTTCCTCGTAGGCAAATGGTTCTCAATATGTGAGTAGTGGCCCCTCTGGGGTTGAACCACTCTTTCACAGGGGTCCCATATCAAATATCCTTCATATCTGATATTTACATTATTATTTATAACAATAGAAAATTAAAGTTATGAAGTAACAATGAAAATAATTTTATAGTTGAGGCTGCCACAACATGAGGAACTGGAAGCTTGGGAAACACTGTTATAGTCACCATATAAACATTAACTGAGTATCTACTGGGTGCTTCCAACCCTGTGGTAGCTCCTTAATCCCTCAATGTTTCCCTTAAAAAAGTTTTAAAATGGATCCTTCTCTCATATATCACACCCTGACCACAGTTTGTTGTGTACTTCCTATGTGAGAAAATAGAGTAGTCATTCCTACCTCACAGTGAAGTCTTGAAAACAAAATGAGGAC
This sequence comes from Mesocricetus auratus, assembly GCF_017639785.1. NCBI lineage: Eukaryota > Metazoa > Chordata > Mammalia > Rodentia > Cricetidae > Mesocricetus > Mesocricetus auratus. The sequence continues at coordinate 169,642,110 of NW_024429266.1, forward strand.
ATTTGTGTCCAAGTTGAGAATGATAACTGGCATCTAGCAAGTACAGAAAATGTCAGCTTCCATCATTTTCCTCACTGCCTTCAAATTGTTAACGAGAAAGACAGCTACTCCCTTTGAAGATGTAGAATAATAGAATTTGTGTACGTCCATTGCCCCCAGATATGCTGCTGAAGAGTGCACCAGGTTAAGAGGGAGCGCTTCATTTCCGCTGGAAGTTATAAGCAAGGATTTCATGGTAGAGTACTTGCTTTGCTCCAGGAAATCAGAAATGACTTCTGACCCCCAAAGGGCCACGCACTCTGCAGAGAATTGGATGAAACCTGCAGTCCTTGCCCCTTGTCAATTCCACATAGGCATATTTAAAAAAAGAAACACTTTAGTGGGCTTATGTAATCTATGATTATTTGGGACGGGGGTGTAGACCACAGAATTAGGAGTTCCATTTTGAGATTTCTCAGAGGCTGTACGTTGTCTGTCAGATACCATAAGACAGCTTAAAGTGTTTAGCAGGTGCTGTTGGTGCCCTGTGTAGATCTCATTACCGTCCTGGGGCTCTCCTCCTCACATATCCCAGCTGCTGTGGGTGCTGGTGCCAAAGGCTCATAACTAGTTCTTACCTCCTGATTGTTCTTGACATATGGCAGTGTCCTCCACTACCAAACACAGAGATTGCCCTCAGCAACGACCGCCAGATGCGGAACAGCCTTCTCTTCTTCTGCATGGTCCAAGTCACACTGTGTGCTACCTTTCTGAGCACCTCTTGTTTTCAGACAGAGATTAGCTTGGGAAGCGTCTCAACTTTTGTCCTGGACTGCACATCCTCCCTTATATCCCTGAGAGTACTTTAATATATCGCTTGCACAAGAATCCCATCTCTGCTTCTGCTCCAGGGAACCCGATCTAACAGAGGAAGGCATTACAATAGGACTCTAGAACACAAGCAGGAGGATGAGGAAGGATGGGCAGCTCTCAGAGTCCCTGCTCTTCCATTCCCTCTGTCCTCCATGCTCCTATCCTCCCCTCACACTGTTATCTTGTGACACCCTGGTTAATAGTTCTGTATGTTTGGTATCAGTTTTAGAAGGATCTCCCTGGCAGGAAGAGGCATATGCAGTTACCTTGGAGCAATCTGATTTTGCAACAGTCTTACTGTTATACTCTAGGAAGACTTCCACACAGGGATGATGCTTAGTAAGGCTGCTGAGGAGGGCTGGTTAATGCACTAGGGCTGGGAAGCCCGTATCCTAGCAGGCAGTTTCTTTAGAATGGGTTAGGTAGATAAGAGTGCAGAATCACCTTTCGGTGTTTAATTTAGCAGCCCATAGCCTATTTTAATTATTCTGAAATAATTATCTCTGGCACACAGCTGGGCTTGTCTCCCTGTGACTTGTGAGTCACCCTGGCATGTATGAATAAATAAAGAAGGTTGAAAGGAAGAGCTGGAGCCAAATGACATGTAAAGAGGCTCAATGGGAGAGGCTCTGAGAATGCCAGACTTTGGACCTCAAAGAGGAGATTGATTGGAAGCATTATGTCTTCTTGTCAGAAGCAAACAGTACCAGCTATGGAGATGAGAAATAAATGGGCCTCAGGCTATTTGAGGGTAAGAGCTGTCGGTGCCAAGTGAGGGTGTAATGGAAAAGGCACAGTCATCAATGGTGGTCCTTAGAGATTTCTGGACAAGAGCATAGGAGTAGACAGACAGATGTGAAGTGAATTGGAATCTGTATTTTGTTCGTGTTTTCTTTTGTTTTTCACATCCTCGGAGAAAATAATTTTGTCTTTCAAATTATCACTGTCCTCAAGTGTATTATGAAATTAGAGAATTTATTTCTGGTGCTGTGTCATCTTCCTCCCATGTGTATGGTGAATTTCCCTGCTGCTTCTAAGGGCTCAAGAATAAAGTGACACAGGGCAGTCTCTAACCCATGCATCACCTTTGGCAGACATTACTAGTAAACTATAACTTACTCTATAGTTCAGTCTTCATTAGAGTACTTCTTAAAAGGCACTTTCAGCCAACTATCCCCTGAAAGTGGTCTTCCCTAAAATCATGTACATACAGGTGACACTAAATGGACTGAGTAGGTTCTACCTGTATATCTAGGCATTTATATACATGCAACAATAATAATTTAACAGTAAGGATGCTGTGATTCTGAGAGGGACTGTGGGAGGGATTGAATGGAGGAAATAGAAGGGGAAATTATGTAATTTTTAAAGTTAAAAAACATATAAAGTGATATTCCAGAGTTTTGAGAGAGACAGAGAGAGACAGAGAGAGAGACAGAGAGAGAGACAGAGAGAGACAGAGAGAGAGAGACAGAGAGAGAGAGAGACAGAGAGAAAGGAATCATTAGGGGCTGGATTATTTTGGGTACCACTCCGCCCATTCAGTGCTCTGCAGACAATCAAAAATGTAGTCTGTAAAGTTGGAACTGCTTATGATAGGGATGACAGAAGCCATCACACACACACACACACACACACACACACACACACACACACACACACACACCTCATGATGCAAGATGAATAGGTTAGTTATGCAATTATGAAGAATGAGAAGACCCATCATCTGCTATCTGTAAGCTGAAAACCAACATTGAGGATGCCCATTCTCATCTCTGATAGTCTCAGTTGTTCCGTTTGGTTCTTTCATCAGGGTTAATCCTAATGTACGGATTCCTATAAAGAACCAGATGTTTCCATTCTGAGAACACAGTCATTAGTTTTTGCTCTCACAGAATATATTGAGGGTTGAAAGTTTCTCTCGGAAGTGGAGCCTCCTGCACTTCCCACGTCACCTCGTGTGTGGGGTCTGACTGTTAGAGTACGTAGTGGTTTCCCTGACTAGCCTGGAAATATATTAGTCATAGTGGGTCTGACTCTGCTGTGAGTAATGAAGCTTGCATTGTTCTTAAAGACCTATTTACTCTTTAAATTATTTAGTGAGTATTCTTTCATAGCAGTAAAACTGGAAAATATGGCTAAACCAAATACAAATTTCACTGTTTAAATATGATTATTATGATAGACTTTTCTGTGCATATGCATATGTTTTATGAACATGCTCTAATGAATGTATTTATATATTTTCAATTTATGCCTTCTTGTCTAAAATACCACTATTATAATTTAATCTGTTCTTTTGCTTGGACTCTCATTTAGGTCGACCACATTTATTAGGCATCTGTTCTATGCTAGGTGCTTAGAATTTTTGTTTCTATAGTGTTAACAATATGGTATATATGGACAGATATGATCTGATATATTATTAATTATGATATACATAACATGATATTGTTATGTTGCTAATTGTATATACAATATGATATTGAGATATTACTAATTTTAATGTGCCTTCACAAACTTTAATCTATATATAAACATTGCTTTACAGAAACATAAATTTTATGCTGGGCTGAGCCTAGAAAGTGGAAAACCATTTATAACTTGTGTGGATACATGGGCTTATGTAGGAGTATGGCTTGCTTGAGGTTAGGGTGTCCAGAAAAGTGAGGGCTTTGATGGTTCGTTTTACATGCCATCTTGACTGGGCCATAGCATTTGTAGATTCACTGGTAATTCTGGAGTGTGTGTGTGCGTGTGTGTGTGTGTGTGTGTGTGTGTGTGTGTGAGAGAGAGAGAGAGAGAGAGAGAGAGAGAGAGAGAGAGAGAGTGTGTTGTATGTGGATGAGTTTAACATTTCAATCAATGGAGTCAGTAGAGTAGATTGCCCTCCCTGGTGAGAGCAGACATCACCCAGTCCATTGAAGGATCAGGCAGAATGAAAGGGGACATGCATCTCCAATCATTCTCATGAATGAGACAGACAGCTCATTGCCTTATATCCTGACTCTGGAATTTGTACTATTAGCTCTTCAGACTTAAACTGAATATACCACTGATTTTCTGGGTTCCATGCTGCAGATAGCAGATCTGTTTCTCCTCCTTTATAACTGCATACATAATGTACTCATAGTGAATATTGAGCTATGTATGTTTGCATGTATGTATAATATCTGTCTTTACATGTGTCTGTCTCTACTTATACAATATATTTTGTATCCAACATCTATTATTTATCTACTTACCTGCATATACTTATTTATTTATCTGTCTATCTTCTTCTCCTTCTTCTTCTTCCTCTTCTTCTTCTTCTTCTTCTTCTTCTTCTTCTTCTTCTTCTTCTTCTTCTTCTTCTTCATCTATCTACCTATTGCATCTATTACTAATATGTAAATTATCTCTCACCTATCTATATTATGTTGATTGTATTTCTCTGATGAACCCTGAATATTACAGGAGAAAGGAACACAGAGTTGTACCATGTTCTGTAATAGTCATCTCCTTGCTATTTGATGGGTGAGTCAGGTATTCCACACCTGTTTCCCACCTCCTTTATGAACTTCTGACTTAGCATCACAGCATGAGTGTAGGAACTAAGTTTGATGACACACAGGCTGCTTCCTTGGCAGATGCTGTGTTTCTTCTATAGCCTTTGGACTTTCCTTTATGGGGCATACAGCGAAGACTTTCACCAAGCAATGTGTGATTTTCCTGTAGGCTGCTTTGATGATCTGAACACATTTGACCAAGTATGACAATTCAGAACAGCTATTATCCAGTATTTTCCTTTCCTTTCCCTTTGTTTTTGAGTTTTGAGGCAGGGTTTCTTTGTGTAGACTTGTCTGTCCTGGAACTTACTATGTAGACTAGGCTAGCCTGGAACTGACAGAGATCCACCTATGTCTGCCTCCTGTTGCTAGGATTAAAGGTGTGCACCACCACTGCCTGACAAGCATATTCTATGCATGGATTATAAGCACTGTGTCTTCATTCTCTTTGGAGGCTAACCTACAGGTACCCTAAGTCTCAGAATTTTCTGGCTGTTTAGTCTTCAATTATACATGACACTAACTCACTTTTTGTTTTTCTATATTATTTTCCACTCTCTAACTGTATTCTGGGCTTCTGTTTCTAATAAACAATTTGGGATCTTCTCTTGGTGTGTTTACATGTGATCAGGTGTGTGTATGAGTGTGTGCATGTGATTGGAGGCCAGAAGACAAGATTAGATGTTTTTCCTCGGGAGACAGGGCCACTCATTGGCCTGAAGCTCACCAATCAGGCAAAACTGACTGGCCAGGGAGCCCCAAGGATCTGCCCCTCAGTGCTGAGATTGGTGGGCATGATATCCACAACACCTAGCTCTTTTATGTAGGTAATGGAAATCAAACTTAGGTCCTCAGGGTTGCATGGTAAGCACTGGACTGGCTGAACTCTTTCCCCAGAGTTCACAAGAAGAGTCAGGAGATTAAGACATGAAGGATGCCATGGATTTGAGGACAGCCTAAGCTACATAGTAATTTCCATACCAGAATGGGCTACAGAGTGAGTGACTATTTTGTGTTACTTTGGGATAAGTCAAAGATGGCTAGCTGGTCTCTCTGTCATCCTGGGTTCTTAATCATGAAGTTTCTTTCTAGGCTATTTCTTGGCCAATTTCACAGAAAATGCTAAGCTCACAAGCATCTGTCTATGGGACAGCAGAAAGGATCCTGGTACATTGTGTCATATAATGGTATACATACCAACAAAGGGCAGTTATTTGGATCTAAGGCAATAGCGAGCACTCTGGTGGTTTCGCTGTTGTACCTGTCGAGCTTCCTTCTGTTTAAACAATGAAGAAATGAACTTTTTATTAAAAACATCTTTGCTTATTGAAACAGAGGAACTTGTATTTGATTTCCACATTCCAGGGGTGGGAAAGGTTAGGTTGGGGATGAGGCTCTATTATGAAATTTGTGTCTACGGCACACATTTCTGTTTGTTTTTGTTGTGCACAGGGAATTCTAATCTCAAGGATCTAGGCCAGGATAAGACAAAAAGTAAAGGCTGTTCAATTCAGTATGGGAAGGAAGAAATGTGATTGAAGTTTGAAAAATAGTGTGCCAGTGTGTTTACATAAGTTATCTGATTTAATCTGCTGTAGCACTCTTGGAGATAAATAGCATTATTCTGTCTTGGGAAATGGAATCCTGTAAGGAAGTTGGTTGAAAGTTGGGAATTAAACCCTAGTGTATACGATTACACCTGCCTGTCCACCTTATGCACCTAACACTTTAAGAATGGGATTTTAGGCATTTATGTGTATTAGTTACTTGTTGCTGTGCCTGGAAGTCTGAGGGAAACAACTTGAACAAAGGAATGATTCGTTTTAGATGACTATTTAAAGGGATTAGCTCATTTGGCAGCAAGGCCATGGTAAAATAGAGGGACTCCTTTCACAGTGGCATGCAAGCAAAGAACAAGACAAAATGGACCCAGAGCAAACAATAGCATCCAGAGACATGGCCCCAGTCACCTACTTCATCCATCTAGGTCCCATGTCCTAAAATATGTAGAACTTTCCAAAATAGCCTTATTAGCTGGGATCAAACATTCCGTACAGGGACCCATAGGGGGGCATTTTTATTCAAACCATAATAATATCTCTCATTGCTCATAGAGCAGTTTTTTGGTATACAGAAAAAAAAGAAGATGAACCTGTGGCATTTATTCCCATTAATTTAATATATAAATTAGAAACGGAACCATCTGCTTTGGTAGGCACCGAGAACACCGTTATGAACATGCCACATCTGTTCCCAGGTGTTGTATACTGAATATTCTACATAATAAAACATAAGCATGTCAATAGTGGTAAGCATCGTGATTTAAACAAAGCAATAGTGTGAGAGTGATGATGATGGGAATGCAAACTCGATGTGCTGGTCAGAGAAGCTGTTACAGCAGGGGAGTGCGTGGCAGAGATATGGGGAAAGGTTACAGACAGAAGGGACAACATCTTCTGTGTTAGATTCCAGATGGGGTTAGGGCCAGTGTGACCAGAGCCACACCTACAGGGCAGTGGCACAGAAAGAAGTCTTCTAATTGTATAGGGTAATTTTACTGAAATTGGAGTTTCTTCTAAATATAAAGGAGTCTTTTAATTGTATAGGGTAATTTTATAAGAAATTGGAGTTTCTTCTAAATATAAAGGAGAGCTATTGAGCTTTCTCTGGAAAGGGAAGGTGATTTGTATTTTAAGAGAGGGCTTGGTAAACTCTGTTATGGCCTGGGTGGTAAATATTTCAGCCTCACCATTTTTGCTTTAGTGTAGAAACAGCCGTTGGGAATGCTAAATGAATGTGATTCAATTAAACCTTGTTTACAAAACCAGGTGGCTAACTCAGGTTTTAAAAAGCTGCTTTGACTACTGTGTAAAAATTATAGGTCCAAAAAGACAGAGTGCTGAGACCATTAGGGAAGGTGCCGCAGTCATTCTAGTAAAAGGTAATGGTGGAATTGCGCCATGGTGGAACTAGATGAGCTAGGGAGAGGACTGACTTGGAATGCATTTTGGGAGGGGCACCGGATGTAAGAGACGTGACCCTGGGTGATTGAGGTCTCTTCCTGTGGTAATAAGCATCAGGGAGGAGCAGTCCTTGTTTTTGAGTGGAATCCAGACATGCTTTTAGCATCTGTGCTTGGGATTTTGTTCGTGTTTGTTTTTTAAATTGAGAAATCTGTCAGGAATCACAACTTTATGTGAATGGACTTTGAACAGGACTATATAGAAATGCTTTTGGATTTCTTTAGTGATAAATACAAACATGAGGGCTCATAACATGATATGTTGATTCCACTACATTTAGGCATGAGTCAACTGCCAGTCTCTGCCTTCTGGGAACCACTGGAGTGAAGGAATCCAAATATTTTTGTGGTGTGTGTTCTACGGGGGGTAGTAGCATAGCACTCTTCTTAAAACAGATATTTGATGCACGAAAGCCAATTTAGTTATTAAATACATTATCATACCTTATTAGAGGTCATGGTTTTGACTTATTTATGGTGGGGTTGAGGAGTACATTATCTTTGACTTTCTTTGTTCAATGTATCCAGAGAGAATGTAATTACAGTACCTCAAAGCATGACAGGGCATTTCTTCTCTTACTTACCTTTTATGCTGATGTTATCTTGTTTGTATGTGTGTGTGTGTTCATGCAAGTGTGTGTGTGTGTGTGTGTGTGTGTGTGTGTTTGTCCTAAACTGATGAAAATATGCTGGATTATGTACAGGAATCCTGAAGGAAAGTATAAATTTGTGACTTACAAAGTATTTGGCCTCATATTTTAGGAACTAAAACTTTTGGTCAACCTTATTTTGAATGAATGGATACAGACAAGACAGACAGACAGACAAAAAGTCACAAAGGAAAAAGAAAGATTTAAAAGTAAATAAACAAAACTTTGTAGCAAAGTGATGTTAATAATTACTAGTATGTAAAGATTCAGATAACTAAAGAGAGATTAAGAGTGATCTTTCAAAATCACAGTAAAATTCAGTGAATTTATAGCCTAATTCTCTTGGAAAAACAGGAACTCAAGTCAGGTGTTCATATTTGCTTGAAACTGAGCCTTTGGGAAGTAAAACAAGGAAGACCAGGAACTAGAGGCTATGCTTCATACCTAGTGAGTTTAAGGCCACCCTAGGCTACACAAAACTCTCAAAAAACAAAAACAAGCAAAAAACAACAGCAAAAAACTGTAACAGAATCAAATACAAATGAGCATGCACACTCTGTCCATCTCACAGTACCAGTGAGATGTATAGGTTGATAATTAAGCATCACGTGAAACATGTCCTGATCTGACTATTCCTTCAGCAGCCATTACAGCATCAGATGATGCTGTATTTAGAAACAGGTTCCACTGTGTCAGATTTTTGTGAAGTAGAATCTTAGATGCTCTCATAGTCAGTGGAAATCAAAAATGAATGCCCTGGTCCTTAGCTGCTCCAGCTAGAGATGATTCCAGGAGATTTTCTAATTGAACTTTACTAGTTTCCTCTCCCATCCCTGCCTTTTCCATTGTAATAGTTTACTAAACAAAGGTAGCCAAAGGAGAGCTTTCTTGTCTGGTCTGCGTTCTTGTAAACTCTGAAGTCTCTAGAGTTTGCCCACCACACTGGACTTTTGGTTCCCTAAAGTTTTGCTTTTAGACTTCACTACCATGTTATAACTAAAATATTAGAGCAGTTAGTTCTTGTTCGATAGGTTGGTACGCTGCAATCTTAGAAGCATGTTTACCTGATATATCTCTTCTAATGTGGTTAATTGGGAGTGAGAACGAAGTAGGATGGTAGAACTAAGAAGGAAAGTGGGCAACAGTTATGGCAGCCAGAACACCTTCACCTAGTTAGTGTTAAACTTCTATAGGTTAATGTTAATCTTCTACCCACCAATAACAAAGCTTGATGGGTTGCATATTCATAATTACCAGACTCTGGAGTGTACGTCCAATTTGGAAATCAGTATGGCAGTTTCTCAGAAAATTGGGAATCAATCTACCTCAAGACCCAGCAATACCACTCTTTGGCATATACCCAAAGGGTGCACAATCATATCACAAGGACATTTGCTCAACTATGTTCATAGCAGCATAATTCATGAAGAACCTGTAAACAACCTATATGCCCCTCAACTAAAGAATAGTTAAAGAAAATATGGTACTTTTACACAATGGAATATTACTCATCATTGAAAAAACAATGACATCTTGAAATTTGCAGGCAAATGGATAGAACTAGAAAAAACATCCTGAGTGAGGTAACCCAGACCCAGAAAGACAAACACGGTATGTACTCACTCATAAATGGTTATTAGATGTAAAGCAAAGGATAACAAGGCTACAACCCACAACTCCAGAAAAACTAGGTAAAAGGAGGGACCCTAAGAAGGACCCACATGGAGGGCCCCAGGAAGGGAAAATAGTTAAGATATCCTGGGTAAACTGGGAGGGAGGTAGAAGAGAGTATGGGGGTGGTGAGAACATGAGGGATTAAGAAGGATGTGTTGGGGGAGGGGTGATAGGGGACAGTAATTAAAGAGATATCTTGATAGAGGGAGCCTTATGGGGTTAGAGAGACACCTGGTACTAGAGAAATTCTCAGGAATCTACAAGGATGACTCCAGCTAAGACGTCTAGCAATAGTGGAGAGGGCCCCTTTAATCAGATTAGTGACTATCCTGCCATCATAGAACCTACATCAAGTAATTGATGGAAACAGATGCAGTGACACATATGCAAGCACTAGGCTGAACTCCTGGAGTTCAGCTGAAGAGAGGGAGGAGGGAATCATATTAACAAGGGTGTGTATGTGTAGAGGGCATGTCAAGAGCATGATAGTGAAAACCACAGAAACAGCTGGCCTGATATAGTGGGAGTTCACAGACTATGGACTCATTGCCTGGGAACCTGCCTGGGTCTGATCTAGGCCCTCTGAACGTGGGTGACAGTTATGTGGCTTGATTTGTTGTGGGGGGAATCTGGCAATGGGATTAAGACTTATCTTGGGTATATGAACTAGCTTTTTGGAGATCATTCCTTATGTAGGATATCTTGCTCAGTCTTGATACAGTGGGGAGGGGCTGGGTCCTGCCTCACCTTGGTATACCAGACTCTGTTGATTCCCCATGGAAGGCCTTACCCCCTCTGAGGAGTGGTTGGGGGGTGGAAAGGAGAAAGGTAGAACAGCAGGAGAAAGGCAGGGAGGGAACTGGGGTTGGTAAAAAAAAATTAAATTAAAGAAAAGCATTCACTGGCATCAACTCTGCCAAGAAATTTCTTTGCAATTCTCTTGGCTGATTTGGATTGACTCGCAGTTTTATGAAATTTTACGATTCTTTTCTCTTTTTAGGTTTGTTTTGTTTTTTTTACGTGATGTATATGTCTATGTGAGTATATTCTACATGTATGGATCTGTGGAGGCCAGGAAGCAGCATTGGGTATGCTGGAGTTGGAATCACAGGAGGTTGTGAGCTGTGAATTTTGGGTGCTGGGAACCAAAATCAGGTCCTCTAGAAAAGCAGCAATTTGATGCTATTACAAATGAACCCAGACTTCAATGTGTGCAATTCTTACAGAATTTACACAATTAAAACTTGCATTAATTAATTTTTTACTGTATTTTTGAGTCTGATCATGATACTTTCTCATTTTACATTCAAAGTGAGTATCTCTTTGCAACTTGGTTGCTCATTTTTTGGGGGGCCTCTTAATTGGCAAGCCAACCTCACCCCCCTACCCTCATGTTTTAGGTATTTAGTAAAGTGCTGCTGGTAGAAGAAGTTTTCATTAGAATCTCCCTCTGGTAATTATGTATCAAGCCCTCAAAATATTTTCATAACATTTCTATATGAAAAAAATGAAAGAGGAAATAAAAAATTTTCTATACAAGTTATGAATCTGCCTAATTGTGTTTGTAAATTTGCATTTAAAAATAAAAAGTTTAAAGCTGAACATAGCTTTTTTTTAAATTTTATTTTCCAGTTTAAATTTAGATAAGAAACAAGGTTGCTTCACAAGTCAGTTCCAGGTCCCTCTCCCTTTCCCTCCCCTCCTCCCGTGCCCTCCCCCCAACCCCCCCCGTTATCCCCTCATTCTCCCAGGGAGGGTGAGGCCCTCCATGGGGGTGTCCATAGTCTGTCATTTCATATAGGGCAGGGCCTAGACCCTTCCCCAAGAGTTCAGGGTGAGAGTGCACCTCACATTTGAACATAGCTTTATTGACTCTCTCTTTTTGTTTCTTCTTTGTGTTCCTAAAGGTATTCTTTTACGTCCTTCCAGAGAAATTTTAATGCATCTATTAAAGGATAAATAGACTTTCCCCTTCTCTCATTGTATCCATTCCTGTCACTATATCTGTTAAAGAACTCAACAATAGTATACCTTATAGATCTTTCTGTTTCAGTAATAAGAGAAATAGCTGCGTCTATCTTGAATTTCTTCATCTTTGAGGGAACTGTACTTTGCTTGGTTGTAAAATAACTGCGTTAGATCCGGATATGCATAGGCCATCCCTAGTTTTTTAATAAGTAGCACCTGAGAGTAAAAATGAAAAAGCATAAACGGTGGTATGGCCATTTTATCAAAGTTAAGCTGGGTTTGGTTTTAAAGAACCCATCCAAGAAAGGGTTCCTGTCTTGTCAAATTGCTAGTCAATACATAGACATTAGTCTTTATCTTTTTAACTTTTCAATTCTTAATACTATTATTTTACTAAGACTCTTTAATGTTCTTGTTCCCATTCTTTTCCCTGGAAGCTGTGACCACCACCCCCCCCCACGAGCCATTCTGAATGTTGTACCTGAGTCACTGTCACAAGCCATTGAAGTATCCTTAGTGTTTGACCATGAGCCTTAGTGTAGCTGGATCTGGAGTATGCTATAAAGCACCCTTATCCCCATTAAAGGTTTGTTTCCCAGCCTAAGTAGTTGCTTGAAACTAAGTAGGGCCTAGTTTGGTGAGTTCTTGGTCATTAGGAATGTTTCCTCAAAGGTTGTCTTGGGACTGTGGTATGTTTCTGTTTTCAGTTTTTTTTTTAATTTTTGTTTCTCAGCCATGGGGTGAATGGCTCTGCCTATAACCTGCACTCTTCTCTGGTCTCTTACTACAGGCTTAATTGGAGAGGATTAATCAATTATGAACTGAAATCTCTGAAAATATAAGCTGAAATAAATCATTAACCTTTTGAAAATCATTTTTATATTTTATGTGCATCAGTGTTTTCCTTGCATGCCTGTTTGCCTAAGGATGTTGGATTCCCTGAAAATGAAGTTACAAACAGTTGTAAGCTGCCATGTAAGTGCTGGGAACTGAACCCAGGTTCTCTGGAAGAGCAGTCAGTGCTCGGTAACCACTGAACCATCTCTACAACCCCATTTTTTTCATAAAGACAGGGTCTCACTGTGTAACACTGACTGATCTGAAGTTTGCTAGGTATAGTACACATATAACATGTAGCATATTAATATTTTTCATACATTATTATCATTATCATAGTGTATATTTGTATATCTGAGTCATAATTGGCTGGGTATAGTGGTATATGTCTATGATCCTGAGCCTGAGGCAGAAGGATCATGAGGTTTTGGCCAAACTCATTATTTATTTATTTATTTATTTATTTATTTATTTATTTATTTATTTATTTATTTTTGTGTGTGGTGTTGGAACTGAATGCAGAGCCTTGCCCATAGGGTATCCTATGGCATTCTGAGATGCAGAATGAGACCCTGTCTCAAAAATAACTCCTTAAGCAAAATGAAACAACACAATGAATGTGTTATGAAAATCTTCTAGCAGATGCTTGCTGCATGTGTTGGAAGATGTTGACTTCCTCCTCTCATTTACGCAAACACTAAATAAAGGTCAATGGCCTCATTTTCTTATCAAAAATGGAATAAGCAGGATAGGAAATGATGTGACACAGTCTGAAACTGTCATCTATTATCATAGCCACTAAGTTTCTGAGTAGGAACTTAGCCAAGATATACTGTTTTGTTCTGCATATAACTGTGATGAATGATGCACTATTCTCCTTAAAATATTTCTAATGCCTAAGTTCTTTCTAAGCTCTACTTTTCTTTCTCGAGATTCTCTGAATCATGTTAATTTTTTGTATTTGTCTTCTTCTATAGCAGTTTCCTTTATCAATATGTCAAAGTGTGCAGACTGTGCTGTGCCATGATACTGGTAATATTGAGCACTGAGTAAATTCTGCAAGTAGATGCCTTTTAGAAATTCATTAACTTTTTTGATTAGTACTATATAGAGAATAAGTAATAGCAAACAGGAAGATAGAGTCATATACTAGCATGTCTTCCATTTGAGTTAAATCCCATAGAATGAGCAGGGGATTTCAACAGAAGAATATTAGGAGCATTTAAGGCAAACCTATAAAGCTCTTTGACAGAAGGCATGAGCAGTGTCATGTAATTGAAGAGGGATAAAGGGGGAAGGGGAAATAAGCCTAGAAAACTGAGTTAGTTCAGATGATAAAGGCTGCAAATACTGCATTAAACAGTTTGAAAGTTTTCCTGAAAGTATCCAATATTGCAGGGTTTTAGGTTTCAACAGTGGATAATGAGATAGCCCACGGCTCTGGGAGCTTTAAGAAGATGACTGGACACTTCTTAGGATTTTGCTGCCAGGATTCAAGAGCAAAAAGCTGAGCAGCTGAATCAGGGTAATGACAGTGGACAGAAAGGGTAGCCTTTTGAAAAAAGTCAATTCCAAGGAAAAAGAATCCATTAGCTTCAGTGACATTATGAATACATTAAAAAGAAGCTAACCCCAAGGATGGCTCCCCAAAAGCACTTGGGATTTTTAGGTTCTTCCCCCTCATCAGAATGAGTAGGTGATTTTAATCTCATATCAGGGTTTACTTCTCCATGCCTTCTGCTTGCTTGCTATTTTTTTCCCACCCTTTAAAGACAGTTTGATGGATCACACTCACAGATTCTCAGAATCTTTTAAATGTGTGATTGAAAAGTCAAGGACACAATGTAATTACAATAAAAATGCCAATAAAGCTATTTTATAGAGTTAGGAAAGCTGTTACTTAAATTCTTATGGAAAGCATGCATGAATGGAAAAGAAAATACTGGAAAACAAAAGAATGAGAGGACAGTCAACACGACAGGACTGAAAACATTTTTATGTCTCAGAAACTAGCACAATGAGTTGTATGCACATCAATAGATACATAGACTACTGTAAGACAAACTAAAATTAACTCCAGTACAGAAGAAGACCACCATGATAATGGTGACAACTTAAATGTCTATCATAGCAATAACTATGTTTTACTTGATTAAAAATTTGTAAATTTTATTATTCTGGACATTTTCATGATATATGTGTTTTCTTTTTTGTTGTTTTTTATTTTTATTTTATTTATATATACATATTATTTTTAAATTTAAATTTAAATTAGAAACAAGGTTGCTTCACATGTCAATTCCAGGTCCCTCTCTGTTTCCCTCCCATGCCTTCCCACCAACCCCCCCCAATATCCCCTCATTTCCCCAGGGAGGGTGAGGCCTTCAATGTGAGTGTCCATAGTCTTTCATTTCATCCAGGGCAGGGCCTAGATCCTCCCCCAAGAGTTCAGGGTGACACCATGCCTGGTTTTTTTACATTAGAGTTTTATCAAGAGTTGACATGAGGAAAATCTGGATGAGGGCAAGATGGGAGCTCTGTACTACTGTTACAGTTTTTCCTCTAAAGTCAATTAACTTCAGTTTCATTTCCTTTATTTTGTTAGCTGAGTTTCCCACAGGTATCTTGTAAATGAGAAATCACAGTTCATTGGAACTAGAGAAGAGCTGCAACTTTACCACCTCCTTTTAAAAATTTTTTTATTTTTCTTTGTTTATTTATTTATTTAGAAATAATCTTATTTTACACATCAATCCCAGTTTCCTCCCCCCTCCCATCCCCCCATGCCTCCAACTGACACCCCATCTTACCCCCATCTCCTCCCCAGGGAGGGTAAAGCCTTCCATGGGGGTTCATCAAAGTCTGTCACATCATTTGGGGAAAGGCCTAGGCCCTCCTCCCTGTATCTGGCCTGAGAGAGTATCCTTCCATGGGAATGGGCTCCCAAAGTCCATTTGTGCACTAGGGATAAATTCTGGTTCCTGCTGTCAGAGGTCCCATAGATTGCCCGGGCCTTGTAACTGACACCCACATTCAGAGGGCTTGATTCGGTCCAATGCTGGTTCCCCAGATTTACGACCAAGTGCTCTCACTTGGTCAGGTTAGCTGTTCCTGTATGATCTCCTTTAGAATAAAGGCACAGGATAGGTGAAGAAGATAACATCCATTCAGTTATATTGTCAACTTGGGTTGACACAGCTTAGTATCAGTGACTGAGCTTACAAAGGTAGAAATCAAATTAAGCATCTGACTGGGCTATAGAAATAGGCTCTTCTAAATAAGTCTGAACTTTCTGATTTTTGCTGTCAAGAATATATGGATCTCTCAGATAGACTAAATAGTGATACTTACTTGGGAATGTGGCTGGCTACATGGGGAGCTCATCTGTTTTCTGTATAGCTTGAGTGTTGATTTTCATTGCCACAAGTGAACTGTGGGGAGGAGAGTCAGAGATGGTACAAGTTGAAATGCCTGGAAGAGCAGATGTTTAAAACAAGGTCTAACTGCCTTTGTTAGCTTAGACAACCTTACATCGTCACAAGACTTGGGTACATTCAGATGCCTTGTAACGTTGACTTACTAATTTCCCCCTCTGTTCTCACTGTTTTTAGTGAATTTTTTAATGCATTAATCTCTGAAGTTATCTCTTCCAAATTTAACCAGATTGATGAGGGTGTGGGAAACACATTCCAGATAGAAGCAAGAATGTGAGCAAATGTTAGGTGATGATGAATTGTGGATGATGGTTTTTGATAATCATTGTTGCCTCTTGGCTCTGTTCTAAGACTTGCCAATCTTTATGGAGGAGGACTGCTAACAAGAATGGTGGATTCCTGTGGTCCTTCTCTTTTCTATCCCCCCTTTCTTATATTATGGTATCATTTTATTGGAACTCTGTACCCTATTATTACAAAACTTTAATTGAAATTCCATGTATCAAATCCCTTTCTGTTTTAAATAGACTAGCTTTTGATTCATAGAAAATGGTGGCTAGCACAGATTTGAACCTGAGCAAGTTTACTGAGTTCAAAAGCAACCAGTCTAACTGAAATATTGAGAATATGATACCAGGCAGGCAGGGGCAAGCCAGCTCCATAGAGGCGTTTACAAGTACATGATGTCTGAAGTGAAGAAAGGAACATTGGCAGAAGATGCACAAATCAGAAAGCATTCATGTTATCTAAAGATGATTCAGAAGTTTGCAAGGAAAGAAAGAAATTCAATATCTTTATAACTAGTACCAATTAGTAAGAACTGGGTCCTGCCTGAAATGCTTAGGCTACAAAATCTTTAATAAAGATTTATTAAAAAATTCTCAGAGATAGCTGACCTGAGCTAATGGGACCTAACATATTCTGGACAGACAGCTGAGTATTCTGCATGGTATCAAATTAGGTCCTCTGCATGTGGGTGACAACTGTGTGACTTGGTCTGTTTGTGAAGCTCCTAGCAGTGAGACCAGGATCTATCCCTAGTGCATTTTGGAGTGTATTCCCTATGGTGGGATACCTTGCTCATCCTTGGAACAGTGGGGAGGAGCTTGGTCTGGCCTCAACTTGATGTGCCAGGCTTTGTTATTTCCCCATGAGAGGCCTTACCATTTCTGGAGAGTTGGGGAGGAATGGGGGTAGTGGGAGAGCAGGAGGAGGGAAGGGAAGTGGAACTATGGTTGGTATGTAATATAATAAAAAATTTAAAATAAAAACAAAAGTTAAAAATGCATCTATCATAGAGTAATGATTAAGCAGACACCAGTAGTCATAATTTTCATTGAATGAATATTGTATAAGTAAAGATACAAAAACAAGAACATGATCCAGCATCCCCACCATCCCTGTCTTGCCCCTCCACCCTTTGGGAGAGAGGTGAGTACTGGGGGCTCTTCCAATCAAATGGATCCAAGAAACAAGTGGGTGTAGCAATCCTAATGTCTAACAAATTAGACTTTAAACTAAAATCAATCAAAAGAGATGAAGGAGGCCATTTCATATTCATTACAGAAGAAATCCATCAAGATGAAGTCTCAATTCTGAACATCTATGCCCCAAATACAAAGGCATACACATTTAGTAAAAGAAACATTACTAAAACTCAAGTCACACATAAAACCTTCACACTTACAGTGGGAGACTTCAACACCCTACTCTCACCACTAGACAGGATCATCAGACAGAAACTTAACAAAGAAACAAAAAGCTAACAGAAGTTATGACCCAATTGGACATCTATAAAACATTCCATTCAAACACAGAAGAATATATCTTCTTGTCAGCACTATATGGAACCTTCTCTAAAATGGACCACATACTTGGCAATAAAGCAAACCTCAACAGATACAAAAATTTGGAATAACCCCCTTATCTTATAGGACCACCATGGCTTAAAATTAGAATTCAGCAACAACACAAATTGCAGAAAACCTACAAACTCATGGAAATTGAACAATGTTCAACTGCATCACTCCTGGGTAAAGGGGGAACATAACAACAGACACTGAGGTAATCCATAGAATAATCAGGTCATTGAAAAATTTAAAAGAAATGAACAATTTTCTGGATAGATAATCACTTACCAAAATTAAATCAAGAACACATAAACAATTTAAATAGACCCCTAATGAAATAGAAGCAGTCATCAAAAATCTCCCAATATAACAAGCTCAGGGCCACATGGTTTCAGTGTAGAATTCTAAGAGAAATTCAAAGGTGAGCTAAAACCAACACTTCTCAAATTGTTCCACAAAACCAAAGCAAAAGGATAACTGCCAAACTTTGTTTACAAGTCTACAATTACCTTAGTAGCCAAACCACACAAAGACACAACTAAGATAGGAAACTACAGACCAATTTCCCTCATGATGCAAAAATACTCAATAAAATACTGGCAAACTGAATCCAAGAGCATCCACCATAATCAAGTAGTCTTTATCCCAGAAACGCAGGGACAGTTCAACATAACAAAATCCATCAATGTATTCTACCATATAAACAAACTAAAATAGAAAAACTACATGATCATCTCAGTAGCTGCTGAAAAAGCCTTTGACAAAACCCAAATCCCCTTCACTATAAAGGTCTTGGAGAGAGCAGAGATAACAGGAACATACCTAAACAGGATAAAGGCAATATACAAAAGTAACAGCCAACATCAAACTAAATGGAGAGAAACTCAATGGATTCCTTGAAGTCAGGGGTGGTGACTGTACAGACCTTGAAAAGACAATACTCAACTTTATATGGAAAAACAAAAAACCCAGGATAGAAAAAACAACCCTATACAATAAAGGAACTTCTGGAGGCATCACCACCCCTGACTTCAAGCTCTACTATAGAGTTATAGTAATTAAAACAGTTTGGTATTGGCACAAAAACAGACAGGTATACCAAAGGAATCAAACTGAAGACCCTGATATTAATCTACACACCTACCAACACCTGATTTTTTTTACAAAGAAGCTAAAACTATACAATGGAAAAAAGAAAGCATCTTCAACAAATGATGTTGGTATAACTGAATGTGGACATGTAGAAGATTGCAGATAGATCCATATTTATCACCATGTACAAAACTTAAGTCCAAATAGATCAAAGATCTATCAAAGATCCAGCCACACTGAACCTCTTAGAAGAGAAAGTGGGAGGTACCTTTGAACAAATTGGCACAAAAAACTACTTCCTGAACATAACACCAGTAGCATAGACACTGAGATCAACTATTAATAAATGGGAACTCCTGAAACTGAAAAGTTTCTATAAGGCAAAAGACACAGCCAACAAGACAAAACTGGAACCCATAGAATGGGAAAAGATCTTCACCCACCCCACATCTGACAGAGGGCTGATTTCCAAAATATACAAAGAACTCATGAAGCTAGTCACCAAAACACCAAATAATTCAATTAAAACATGGGGTACAGAATTAAACAGAGAATTCTCAATAGAGGAATCTAAAATGGCTTAACAACACTTCAGAAAGTGCTCAACATCCTTAGCCATCAGGGAAATGCAATGCAAAACAACCCTGAGATACAATCTTACCCCTGTCAGAATGGATAAAATAAAAAACACCAAGGGCAGTTTATTCTGGAAAGGATATGGAAAAAGGGGAATTCTCTTCCACTTTGGAAATCAGTATGGAGTTTTCTCCAGAAAATGGGAATCAGTCTACCTCAAGGTCCAGCAATTCCACTCTTTGGCATAGACCCAAAGGATGAACATTTGTACATCTAAGACATCTGCTCAACTATTTTCATAGCAGTCTTTTTTGTAATACCAGAACCTGGCAGCAACCTAGATGGCCCTCAACCAAAGAATGGATAAAGAAAATGTGGTACATTTATACAATGGAGTACTCAGTGGAAACAAACAATGAAATCTTGAAATTCCCAGGCTAGTGGATGGAATAAGAAGAAACCATCCTATGTAAGGTCACCCAATCACAGAAAGCATGTACTCACTCATATATGGATATTAGACATAGAGCAAAGGATTACCAGCCTACAATCCACACCTCCATAGAAACTAGGAAACAAAGAAGACATAAAAGAGACATACATGGTCCCCTGGAGAAGGGGAAAGGGACAAGAGCTCCTAAACTAATTGGGAGCATGGGGGAAGGTAGGAGAAAGAGGATGGGAGACAAAAATGGGGGCAGAGAACATGAGGTATCAGGAGAATGAGTTAGGAGATGAATAGAGGATTGCAAGAAAAGAGACACATCAATAGAGGGAGGCATTATAGTTTTAAAGAGAAATCTGATACTAGGGAATTGTACAGAGGTCCACAAAGATGACCCCAACTAGGTTTCTAAGCAATAGTGGAGAGGTTACCTTAAATGCTCTTCCCCTATAATGAGAATGATGACTACCTTAAATACTATCCTAGAGCCTTCATCTAGTAGCCGATGGAAGCAGAAGCAGACACCCACTGAGCAGAACTCCTGAAATCCAGTTGTAGAGAGGGAGGAGTGATGAACAATGACATCAAGACCATGCTGTGATAACCCACAGAAATAGTTAACCTGAGCAAGTGGGAACTTATGGACCTCAGTCTGACAGCTGGGGAACCAGCTTAGGGCCAAACTAGGTCCCTTGAACATGGGTGTCATTTAGGAGGAATGGACAGTCTATGGAGCCTCTGGGAGTGGAACTAGGATGTATCCCTAGTGCAGGAATGGACTTTCAGAGCTCATTCCCCATGGAGGGATACTTTCTTAGCCTAGATACATGGGAGAGGGCTTAGGCCGTGCCCCAAAATGATTTGAGAGATTTTGATGGTCCCTCATGGAAGGCCTCACCCTCCCTGGGGAGAGGAAAGAGTATGAGATGGGGGAGTGGTTGGTGTCAGGCATTGGAGGAAGGAAAGAAGAGGGTATTGGGATTGATATGTAAATTAAGATTGTTTCTAATTTAAATAAAAAGTAACTATTACTTGCATAAAACAAAAACAAAAGAAAAGAAAATAAAAAACAGCAACATTTCCACCATTATCCAGAAAAATGCAAATAAATAAAAGTTTTTAAGTCACTTAAGTACTTATGTTGGTTTAGCCTTTAAAATTTACTGATTGACTGCCTTGGCTGAGAATATTGAATAAATACAGCATTCAGAATGGAACAATAGAATAGTTTCCACATATTCCCATGCTGGAATTGACTTAAGAGAGTTTGAAACTTGTATCTGTTGTGCATTTATCATGGGTAGACAATAAACAAATCCTAAGCGAAGTAGGTAACTATAGCATAATTATTTAATTATATTATAGCCTTTGTGTTTAAGAATCATAGTCTCAATATGGGAGAAAAGAATCACATCTAAATTTTATCTAATATAAAACAAGTTGACTAAAATAATGTAGTTCAGAATTTTCGCTGTGTACTAAAACAAATTCATATGTACTTTATAAAAAAAAGAAGTCTACATTCTAATGTAGAATCAGCCAACTTTGTGTGTTTGATCTTTAAAACAGTATATTATACTAGCCCAACCTGTATAGCATTAGTCAGCCCTTTCATTACAGTCTAAAAATACTGATAGAAACAGCTTACACTAGCAAGTGTTTATCATGGCTCCAGGTTCCACAAGGTTTGGTCCAAAATTGTCTAGGTGCCTTATGAGTCTGTGGTGAGGCAGAATACCAAGGCAGTAGGAACATACAGAAGAGGCTTCTTACCTTATGGTTGACAGGAAACAAAGAGAGGGTCAAAAGCCAGGTACAAATTTCCAAGGCATGCCCCAGTAATTTACTTCTTGTCTTCACCTCCCAAATACTTCAACCAGCTGGGGACCAAATATTCAGCACACAAACCTGTGGGGAAACACTTCTTATTCCAACCACAACTGGGTTCACTCAGCAGATCATCAGTTTTTAAACCTCAGGCATGATTGGGGGGGGTGTTGTTTTTAGTTTAAAATTTTTTCTCTGTGGTTCAGTTATTTGTACTATTGCTTTTCTCTCCATCTTTGTCTTTGCCGCCAGCTCTCTGTTTGTTGTATCCTGTTCCAAATGCAACCTAACATTGGCAGGCAATAGGGAGTGTGGTGCTTAGTAAGATTTGATGTAAAACACCCCTATGCATTTCTACCTGGGAGTCTTGCTTGTGGCAGATTTAGAACTGAGTTTTAGTATCTAATTAACTATTCCTGTATTAAAAGAGTATTTAAAGAGATGCTTCAAGAAAATGCATACAACGAATATGGTTTTCCCTGTAGCTAATTCCTGCCCTATAACTCTTGGCAATAACATAATGAAATTTTATTTTTGAGGTGGAAAAATGTTAATACTTGACTATTCTGCTTTTATTGCTGGAGATATTGTTTTAAGTTCAATATCCTTACATGACTGCTAAAATCTTAGAGCCATTGAGATGTGCAATTTCATGTAATTAAAGAAGATTTATGGTCATTATGGAGGGGCAGGGAAAGCATAGACAAAGAGACAGACAGAACTAGGTTTGATATTCTTGGGTTGAGGATGTAACTCCATAGTAGAGTGTGTGCCTATCACAGGTTAGGTTCCAGCTTTATCCTTAGCACAGTGGAGAAGACAGAACAAAACCATTTTATTTGCTTAGCCTTAGCTGTGTGAATAGTGGCAAGTTCCACAGCCTCTCTGAACTTCTAGAAACATGGATTAGGAAGATTAATTAACCAGTTAAATATTTCTAGAGAGGAAGGCAAGTATGGGAAGTGTAGAATCACTATGACAGAAACACACAGTACATCTATGAAAAAGCCATAATGAAACCTATTATATATGATTAATATACATATAATCAAATATGAAACAATAATAGCAGAAAGAAATTCCCAAGAATCTATTTTATGCCAGCTCTTGCTTCAGACACAAACTTAGTCTGTGTACCTAGAATTCATAGTTCATTAGAAAGTTAGATGGGAAATTAATTGTAAGCAATTTGTAAGGGATTTTCTAGTGCAAGGGCATTTTGGCAGTCAGAAGCCATGGATTACTACAAAGTCACACCATGAAACAAATCTCACACAAGAGACTTATTGGGGAGAAGAACTGAATAGTGACTGTCTCTGACTGGGAGCTGGGACTGCAGAGGGGTAGTTTTTATAGGATCTTTTGAGAGTACACAGTGAGCTAGTGGAAAAGTTCAGTGAGGGATGTAGGTATTGCTTGGCCTTTAACTCTGAATCATTGTTTGACTATTAATGCTGAGTCATAGGGAGCCAGGATTTCCAACTCCAGGTCCTCAGGAGCAGGCCAGGGGTAGGATAATTACCATACACGATTATTGTTACTGTATACAATAGTTTTCTTATAGTTTGATGAGACACTACAGCATGCAATGAGATTAAATATAATAGTGAATGTGTATGCCAAATCTTCAAAAGTATGGAGACAGATGGGGGGAGGGAAGGAGAAGAAGGAAGAGAGGAAGAGAGAGAGAGGGAGGGGAGAAGTTCTAAAAGTTTTTAAGGCTAGATTTGGACAAAATATCTAAATAGTAGAAAATCGGGTGATTATTATTGGTGAATACTACTGCCATGCTGATGTCTTTTAAAAGGAATTTAGAATTGTTGCTGAGACTGAATTGGATATTAGAGATACCTTGAACAAATAGGCAAGCCCTCTGGTAATATATTCAGTTTTCAGTTGCCCCTGACCACCCTGGTCCTTCTTTACAAGCACAGGTGATTAATCAGACACAGAAAGGCTCCTGATTAAGGTATTCTCATTAAATTCTCAGATGAATTCCAGTCAATATTAATGAGTGTGCTCAAGTGGATGTAATAGGATCCTTTCCCACAGAGTTGAAGCATCAACTAGACGGATACTATTAATATTAGCTATATGTTTACTGAACAGGGGATGGCGGAGAAGCCTCCAAGGACCTGGAAACAGGGATTGGAAAGGTATAAGTAGCTGAAGAATTTCTCTCTACACTCTGTCCTCTTTGCTTTGTCTGCATAGCTTAAGAGATGGAGCATGCCTCTCTGTGCTTCTCTGTGTCTAGGTTATGTGAATTGCCAGACAACTGTAGGCAGTAATGAACTCAGCTTTCCCAGCAGGGCAGAGCTCATCATCGAGTAGGGACTTTCTCACACCCAATACCTAATGGCTCAGAAACTGAAGCACAGTATGTCATGACTTCAGCCATCTGTGGAAAGTACTTCGTGGGTTTATTAATCTCTGAAGTGTAGCAGTTCCAAACCTGTGAGTTTCGAAACCTTTTGCTGGTTGACTGATCCTTTTGTGGGTCACCTAAGACCATCAGAAAGCACAGATATTTACATTGAAATTGGTAAATTGAAAAATTACAGTTACAAAGTAGCAAAGAAATAATTTTATGGTTGGGGTGGTCACCACAACAGGAGGAACTATATGAAAACATTAGAAAGGTTGAGAACTACTGGTGTTGTGGGAAAAGAAACAGAGCAAATGGGATATCCTTTACCAGGAATGTTGTGAAGTTGAGCTGAAATAGTGTTTGCAGTAGTTGGTACAGCTCCTGGAATGAAGCCAACATCAATTAGAGTAAGCTACTGCTCTATTGTTCCTATTTATTGAGTAATTTCAGACTTTGTAGGAGATGCTTTTTCTCTGAGCCATTGGAAGTATTTTCGGGAGTTAAGAACAAACAAAGCTTATTCTGGAATCATCTCTAAAGCAACTTTGGAAGTTTGAGTCTGGGTGTACTTTTGTTAGTACAGTATCTATCAGTCCTGGAAACATGGCTCTCATAATTAAATTTGCTAGACTCCTTTCTTTATCATTCTGTTGAAGCTCACCAGATGGGAAGAAGGAAAATAAGAAAGCTTATCATTACTAAGGATTAAAAAATGTATTCAAGCCAGCTTCTTAGATGTTTCTCAGCTTCCAATGCACAAAATAGGCATTAATAGTAATATAATCGTTGGTACCAGTTGAAGCCTGCAGTTATTAAAGCAGTAATAAAAAGAAAGTCATCATAGCTATACATGATTTCCCTACATTGTAATAGGCATTTGCCTCTCTGAGTAATTAAGGCATTCCCATTAAATTCTCAGATGAATAATTTAAAGCAAATGAACATTTTAAGTCAGTATACACTGTGCCTGAAAATGCTTTTGTTTTTTATTTCTCTTACTTTCTAAAGTCATTTGACTGTGTTTTAAAAATTCCAGCAAATCTAACATTTTGCATTAAAAACAGGCAAAGTGATCTTTAGGAAATCATGCAGAAGTAGCTTATTTTTATTGGATATCTTACCTGTACAAAGTAATGGGTTTCAGCGAGGCATTTCCAGACACACATATCAGGTCACATTTCCCTCTGTCTACCATTTCTCTCCTGGATACCCCCTGCCTCCTCTGATACTTACTCTTTTCCTTAATAGCTTCCCTTCACTTTCATGCCCCCAAATAGTTCATAGTAAGAGGATGGTTGTGATTTGGGTCAGGTTAACCTTCATGGTATATTATCCAATCCCCAGAAGTCATCCCTAAGCACATATATATGAGCAACACCAAATGGACTCAGTGGAACACACACACACACACACACACACACACACACACACTCCTTCTTATCAGTACATATATATGTACAGCAATAATAAATAATAGAATAAGAGCCATGAATTTGCAATGAAATCAGGGGTATGTTGGAAGATTTGGAGAGGGAAATGTAAATATGCTATTCCTATGTGAAATTATGAGAAACAAAAATAAGAAACACTAGATTCAAGGCTATTAAAGGAGTATTGAGAAAGTCTTAGGTTCATTGCAGGAGAGAACTGAATGGTAAGAGTTTCTTCAGTAGAGGATCATGGGAGTGGTTTGGAGGAAACAGAGTAGATGGCACAGAGGACTGTACAGACCTCTGGGGGACATTGCTGAAGAGCAAAAATGGGGAGAGACTTATAAGAGACATTGCATTAGTTACTTTTATGTTGCTCTAATAAAAGATCATGACCCAGAAAACTAATAGTTATTTAATGCTATGGTTTCAGAGAGATAAGAGTCCATCACTACTATGGTGGGGAGGCACAGCAGCAGGCAGGCAGGAATGTGGGCTGGAGCAGGAAATTGAGTGTTCACACCCACAACTGTAAGCATGAAACAGAAAGCCAGTTGTAATGACACTGGACATTTAATTCTAGGCCCTTCTCCAGTGATGTACTTCCTCCGTGTTGCTATACCATCTAAACTTTTCCAAATTACACCACGAACAGGAACCAAATGTTCCAATAGCCAAAACTATGAAGTCCATTCCTCATTCAAACTATCACAGATACAAAGGTGATATCTTCAAATTCTTTTATACCTGAGTTTAGAATTGTTCTGAGTGTTTTGTGGACTTCATTGGATCATTCTCTTTTAACCCATATGCTTATTCATTGTTTTTCTAGGAGGGACAGTCTGCCTGTGATCCCAGAGTTTCCTGTGGGAACCTGTCTTGGCATAATTATTGTGATTGGTTCAGGCCCAGCCAATTAACATAGCTTCTTGCTTTGGTGACCTCCATAATAATAATAGTAATAACAATATTAATAATTTATGTGTGTATATGATGTACATGGTGAGTGTGTGTCCACATACCACAGTATCCAAATAGAGGTCAGAGGACAACCTTAGGTTTCAGTCTTCACCATGCCCCTTGTTTGAAGCAGGGTCTCTTATTGTTCATACTGTCCATGCTAGTCTGCTAGCTTTGGGAAGTTTCCCTGTCTCCACCACCCATTCTTCTGAAGGCATGCTGAGATCATAGATAGCTGTTATGGCATCTGGCTTTCCATGATGTTGTGCAGCCTGAAGTCCAGTCTTCATGCAGGTGCAACACATGCTGTGTCCCTCTGGCTACCATTAATCATGTTAATGTGGCAAACTGCTTTAAAATAAACCCATGAGTTACAAGCAGGAGAAGCTGTTTATTTTTCCTACTTAAAACTTGTACTTTGAAGGATGGTCTGGAGCTGGCAGTAGACATTAGTATCTTCTACTTAGCAGAGTTAACAGTGGAGCTAAGTCAGAGAACAGTGCATTGGAATGGTCTTGGTTACTATTCTGTTGCTGTGAGGGCTCATCATGACCAAGGCCACTTATGAAAAGGAAGCAATTCGTTGGGGGATTGCTTTCCATTTCAAAGTGCAAATCCCTGACCATTATGGTGGGGAGCATGATAGCAGGCAGGCAGGCATGGTGCTGGAG
The DNA here is from genome assembly GCF_017639785.1 of Mesocricetus auratus. NCBI lineage: Eukaryota > Metazoa > Chordata > Mammalia > Rodentia > Cricetidae > Mesocricetus > Mesocricetus auratus. Next base: position 169,669,317 of record NW_024429266.1, read on the forward strand.
CCATGGCTGAGAACTCTCATCTGATCTGTAAGATACAGACACACAGAGAGAAACCAAGACTGGGCCTGGCGTGGGCATTTGAAACATTGAATCCCACTCCCAGTAAATGAATCCCATTTCCAGTGACTCAAGTCTTCCAACAAGGCCACACCTCCTAATTCTTCCCAAACAGTTCCATTCATTGGGACCACCAAGCATTCAAACATATGAGCCTTTGGGGGACCATTTTTATTCAATTCACCACAGACAGGATCCTGCACTTGGTAATAGTGTCTGAGACCTAAATCATGTTTTGCATAAATGCAGAAGAAAAAGATTACAAATTTTGGAAGCATGAGGGCTTTCTTCTGTTGTGGCTCTTAGAATTTTCTGTCTTTGCAGTACATATAAATGTAGACTGCAGGGGATTTCTCAGGTACAGTTCTTCCTAATGAAATTTGTTTAAATGGGGTGCTGACATTGCATGCTAACAATTACCAATACTTAAAGAGTTTTGTTTTGGTAGAGTGACTTGGACCCTCTGTTGTTTTATGCAATTCATCATTGTTAATAAGAAGAACCTCTCTTTTTTCACTACGTGAATTTTTTCTAACAAACATGCCACTATGATTTCTTTAAATAATCAGTGTGTTCCCTGCTTATTTTTATCAGCTTTCTAGTAAAGAAAAATTCCACATAATGTTCCTAACTATATGCTTTTTTCTTAGAGAAAGGTGTTAGTTATATGTTGATAAATTTTAACTCCTAACTCCAGCTCCTAGGCTAGCGTTTCAGTCTCCTTCTGATACATGTGATGCTGTATGGAGTACCCTCTGCATCTCCCAAGCTTCAATGTAAACCACAGTTTACTATAAACAAAACAGTACTTTTCTACCCCAGGACAAAGATTTGATGTGATAAGGAGTTTTATTGGTTGGATATTGATTAGACTTAAGCCTAATTTTTAAGGAAAAATTAGTTGTAGGTTGTTTGTTCTATTCCTTCAAAAAATTAATGCCATTTGAGAATTACTGGGAAATCATCTGCTTAGTCATTTGATCATTTATATACCTATAAATTCCATGCGTTTGATTTAAGGGTCTGTTCTTGTGGACTATTTTCCTGGATTTTTGGACGTTTTGACTAAAGTCCCCATCACACTACTGATGTTTCTTAGCTGATTTATTCTGAGACTACGAACTCTATAGGAATGGAGGCTAAATGTATCTTATTGGCTGAAATACTCTGAAACCCAGGATCAGAGTCTGAGAAATAATCAGAGTTCAGTAATTATTTTTTAGATGGTACTCCATGTCTTATAAAAGATAGGAAAGAGCAGACCCTGGGGCACTACTGATAAAGATGTTCCAAAGTATTAGTACTTCAAAGTTGTTGCTGTCTCCATGAAAACACACCATGCTGGAAGGATATATCTGATGTCCTTTGCTATTTGCTTTTGATACTTCACAGTCTCTGTTTTCTCTTTGGAATCAGAAGAGAGGAGGCATATGTTTGTGTTGGTAGCAAGTGTTTGGGAAGGCTTCTAGCAGAGAGCTGCTAGATTGGTATTCTTATAAGCAAATCCCCCTTTCATCAACATTTCAATACTCTGCCCTAGAGGAAAGAGATGAGAAGGAGACTCAATTTAGGGCAGAGTGACTCAAGTCAAGTCATGAGCCTCCTGACTCACCCAATGCAGTTTTGCATTTAAATTAAAAGTGGCGGTTGATATCACAGGAAGAATGGGATGAGGCTGGGAGTGATGGGTTGCTATTTGACTGTGGGAATCAAACTCTGCTGTGTCTGTGGCTTCTGTGTTATTCCTTACCTTCACCTAATCTTTGGCCTTTCAGTATGAGGCACAACATAGATGAAACCTATTAAAGAGAAGCTTTAGGTTATCCATCAGGTATCCATGGAACAACCACGAGTCACTGATACAGTTGGGCATCCAAGCTTCCAAGTTTGAGAAAGCCATTATGTTTCTCTCAATTTTTAGGTAATAAATTTACCCAAGGCACAGTGATAAAAAGTCATGTTTAAAAGGAGGGAGGGGGAGCCAGAATTGCTATTAATAGTCAGAAAACAGAGTTTAGCACTATTCTGGATCTTTAATGTTTGTGTCAACAAAAGCTATACAAGTCATCCACCCTTCCTCAGTCTCCTGTTTGTCATGATCAACTACTCAGACCAGAGTTAGGCTGCTTGAGTTTGCGTCATGATGTCTGCAATGCAATGGTAAAGTGTTGTTAGTTCTGTGTCTCAGTTTGTAAACCTGTAACGTTAATGACAGTATAACTATCTTAGGTTATTATGAAGATTAAACGAGATAGTAGATACAACAGACTTGAAGGTTAGTGTCTAGCACAGGATGAGGACCCAGCACATTGTTTTTTTCTTGTTAATGAAGGGTTTTCATGACCACTTCAGGCCACAGAATTTGATGCCACTGAAATGTAACAACAAAATATTCTTATCTATGGAACTTCTTGTATAATGAGACACAATACCAAAGCCAAACCAATAAAAAAGAATGATTATCTAATATAAAAAAATTAAATAGAGACCAAAGGGGGAATCTCTTGCCTAATATGTTTCTAAAATATACATGTATAATATGTTTGAAAGGGACCTCTAGCCATTAATACATTTCACTATTGATATTTTAGTTATTTCTTTTTAAAATAAAAAGAAATTGCTATGGAATCATGGAATTTAGATTTTTCTTTTAAATTTATTTATTTTAATTTTTTGATTTTACATTCTGGTCCCAGATCCCCATCCCCTCTCCTTCCCCTCTCTTCCCCCTGGAACTTAGATTTAACATTTTTCTCAACCAAATTGTTCTGGAACAGGATTGCTTCTCCATTGAAGATAATTTATCTCATGGTAACACACACACACACACACACACACACACACACACACACACACACACACACAAAGAGAGCTAGCATCCAAAGCAAAATATCAGATGAGACTACAAATCACTAAGGCATTTGTGTACAGAAAAGGCAGTAACCAACCAAAAGGAATCCTATGTTTAAATAGACATTTAAAAAAAGAAAACCTAAAATAGCTAATGGGTACATGAAAATGTGCTTGATATCAGTAGTTACTGGGAAATGCAAATCAAAGCCAAAAGTAAGATCATCATGTTACTTTTATTAGAGTGACTATTACAACAAAGCTTAAAAATAAATTTCATTAAGGACATGGGAAAAGGAACCTTATCTGTTATGGTTGGGTATAATTTAGTGCAGCCATTATGGAAAACAATAAGGAAGATCATCAGAGCATTCGAAGTAGTATTACCATGTTACCCCACAAAGTGACTACTGAGTAGATCCCCTGGAATTGTATTCAGTCTGCTAAAGACACCTGCATGTTCATATTCCCAACACTAAGACAAAAACCAGATGGAGAGACAGAGAAAAAAAACCATGATGTAAGATGTGGGAGTCTTAATTGTTCAGCTTTGCAAAAGGAAGAGAGAAAGCCTGATGGTTCCAATAAGGTGGGTGGACCCATCACTGAAATAAGCCAGGGCAGACAATTACTGAAGTCCTCCCTTAAAGTGGAACCCCAAAATTAGTAGAACTCACAGAAACAGAGACTATAATGATGTGTTAAGTTGGGGAAAGTGAGGAGATGTTGGTTAAAATGTGCATAAGTTCTGAAGTGCTAATGTAGACCACTATAACTACTCTTAAAAATAGAGAGATTTGAAGTTTGAAAATAAACAAAAAGGTCGATGATGAAGGAGGGGTATTAATGAGTACACTAGATCCAAGATAAATGATAAATGGGTGTTTTATTGGGAAACAACTTACACAGATAATAGTAAAGAGCCACTGCGGCATTCCTGCACTAGAAGATGCAGTCTCTGCCTCTCCAATGCCATCCAGAAACCCAAGAGAGAGAGCTCTCCTGCTTCTCTACCTTCTTGTCAAGTTTGCACCTGAAGTCACACCCAAAGGGTTGTGGCTACTAACACAAATTCACTGGCAAGGCGAGATGCTACTATATGATAGTAAATGTTCTCCCCATGCACAAAGAAGTCTACTATTGAGGGATGTTAGATTATATGTTTAGTTATCTCACTAATAGTAATGACTTTATAATGAGTGTCTATAAATATCTCAAATCATGGTATCATATATCACATACATGCATGTGTGAATAAAAAGATGCCAGCAGAGAAACATCTGGAGAAACACCAGAGTTTGGGGAAAACTTGCTGAGGGTGACTGAAGATAGCTATGGGAAGTAGAATGCTGTATTAGAAAAGTCACCCTATGTTTACCAATAAAGGAAGAAACGAATAAAGGAGAATGGTAGCAGGGGATGCCCAAGTTTTCAAGTTTGAACTGGAGTCCTGTTGATGTTAAACAAAAGACCCTCTGTATTTAAGAAATGGATACCATTGGCATTTAAAATACTAACATTAAAAAAGTGTTCTCCTTTTCATTCTTTCTCACTGTTTTTTCTTTATATTTACTTCTTCTTTTGGAATCGATCATTGTACTATTTCTTCTTACGCCAACCCCTCACCTCCAGGTCATCCTTTCCCTAAGTATCTGTTAGGGATAGTGTATCCTTACCCTACCCTACCTTCTCCAGTTCTGAAGAGTTCATGGGCCTGGTTCTGGCAGGATGAAGAGCACAGCTTCCACCCTACTGCTCTAACTTGATTTATATATCAAGTTTTCTAAACAAGAATTCGTTTGGAAAAAATGATGCTGGAGTTCTAGAAAGGTTAATACTGTGGCCTCACTGATTGATACCCATTTCTCATTTTTTAACCACGTCATGAATAGCAAAACAGATTTCAGTAAGGGCCCTATTCAAATAAATTTATATTTGCATACTTTTTATTTTTCATCATTACTCCTTTGAAATATTTCTCTTTTTTATTGTTACTCACCAGTGTTGCTTTCTGTGTGGGAATGGGCCGGATAGCTGTTTTGTTATCTTTCTCTGAACCACATAATTCGGGATAACACTTTTGAAGCTTCTTTTCATCAGGCATTACTGAATCAGGTAATGAGCTTTGTTAATATACCATAGTAATAATACCATAGTGATAATGTGTGCATTGGTATGCTTTTCACATTCCCTCTGAAAGCGACATTCCAAATGCAGGTTTACTCATGGTCTCCTCTGCTGGGTATGAGGGGGGTCAGTTTGTCTGCTCTAGAGCAAGTAATCATAAAGAAGAGGAGGGTAGGATGAGTCAGCATCTGTTAGAAGAGGTAATTTTATGTTACTCTCTCGTAAGTATCACAGGTTTCTGATGGTTTTGAGTGAAAGGGAGGGCATCTGAACACTGATGATCCATTCATGAGTAAGAAGATGACACTTATTCCTCTCTTAGTTATGCCAAATGGTTAAGTCTAATATCAGTGGAGGTGACACTGGGAAAGTAGATGTGAATATGCCACAGAATTTTTAAAAGTTTTTTGTTAATCAAAAACACAATGCAAAATAAGGTATGTCTCTGCCATTCTGATGTTTCCTTGTTTCGAGTTTAGAGGTGTTTTAATAATTTTGTGTGTGTGTGTGTGTGTGTGTGTGTGTGTGTGTGTTGTGTGTGTGTGTGTGTGTGTGTGTGTGTGTGTGTGTGTGTGTCTCACTGGTCTGGGGCTTGCTGAGCAGGCTGGACTGGCCAGTAAGCCCTAGAGATCTACTTGACTCTACTTCCCTGTCACTAGGACTGCAAGCAAGCCTGAATTTTTATGTAAATTCTAAGGATTTGAACTCAGGTCCTCATACTTGTGAAGCAAGCACTTTATGTCTTGAGCTTTCTCTCTAGCCCAGTCTAGAAGATTTGTGAATTTTTTTTTCTGATTTAAGTAATGGGTTTATAAAGCAAAGCATATCTAGAACAAAACATTGAAGGAAATAATCCCCAGATGGAAAGTAACAGAGCATGCTGAGAAATGAACACATCTTCATCATTCCTATTTGTGGGCTCGGATGAACCTGAGGTCATACAGGGTGGTGGGTATTCAAGGGCAAATGTATTATGGCAATTAAAGTACTAAAAGTGAGTACACAGATGAGGCAAAAAATTGTCTCAACTAGTTTGAATAAACCAGAGTTTTGAATTTACTCTGTTTTCATAAGAGTTCCTTTTATATCTCCAAGTTCTTCATTCTTCATATTAGTGTAGATTAACTTTGCAAAATAATGTTTTATTATGACATTTCCTGTATTTTTTTCTTTTTTTATTTATTTTTCAGTTTAAATTTAGATTAGAAACAAGGTTACTTCACAAGTCAGTTCCAGGTCCCTCTCCCTTTCCCTTCCCTCCTCCCATGCCCTTCCCCCAACCCCCCCAATATCCCCTCATTTCCCCAGGGAGGGTGAGGCCCTCCATGGGGGTGTCCATAGTCTGTCATTTCATCCAGGGCAGGGCCTAGACCCTCCCCCCAAGAGTTCAGGGTGAGAGTGCATCTCGAATTGTTGGATGGGAGTCCAAAGTCCGTGTGTATACTCGGGATGAGTACTGATCTACTGCCCGAGGCTCAGTAAATTACCTAGGCCTCCTCACTGACACCCACATTCAGGGGGTCTTGATCAGTCCCATGCTGGATTCCCAGGCATCAGCCTGGGATTCAAGAGTTAACCTTTGTCAGGTCAGCTGTTTCTGGGGGTTAAACCAGCCCAGTCTTAATCCCTTTGGTCATCAGTCCTCCCTCTCTGTTACTGGCTTTCTTGAGTTCAGCTCAGTACTTAACCTGGGAATCTGCCTCTTCTTCCATCAGCCACTGAATGAAGGTTCTGTTTCCCAGACTCTCTGGCCATGGGACTGTAGGCTGGCACTCCCCAGATCTATGTCTAAAATCCATATATGAGAGAGTACATGCCATGTTTCTCTTTTTGTGACTGTGTTACCTCACTCAGGATGGTTTCTTCTAGTGCCATCCATTTGCCTGCAAATCTCAGGATTCCATTGTTTTTTTTTCTGCTGAATAGTACTCCATTGTGTAACTATACCACGTTTTCTCTATCCACTCTTCAGTTGAGGGGCATTTAGCTTGCTTCCAAGTTCTGGCTATTACAAATAATGCTGCTATGAACATAGTGGAACAGACATCCTTGTTGTATGAAATGGCCTGTTGTACTTGATCCCACCGGCGCTGGAACAGCTGCTCCCCTGGTCTCCCTGGGTCAGCTAGTTTCCTCAGGTTTGTGAATTTTATGTATGTGTTATTGCTAGACTTTCCCCTGCGTATTTGGTGGTCTTCACAAATTTTTCCCTCTCTGAGTTATATTACAATTATCCATACCATCCTCATCTTTATCACTAATTTATCAAATTTCTGATAGGCTTTGGTCTTTTCCTGGTTTTAAATATATTTATAAAAATGTCTGTGATCTAAATATATTCTGATACTGTGTCCAAGTGGTTTTGGAATATATATATATATATATATATGTATAATGAAAGAATTCTGAATTTGTTGAGCAAGCATGGATGTCTGTAGTAACTTAAGTATTTATTATAGTAAATAATAATTTCAGATGATTCCATGTTAAAAAAAAACATCCACATTGTAATATCTGAGACTTTAGCTCAAGCAACAAACTCCAAATGAAGGTCAAACTTAATGAATATAGAAGTTTGTTGGAGTAAAAAATTTAAAACCAGAAAACCAGAAAGCATCCTGCCAACTAGGCAATGTTGTGCTCAGTCAACACAATAGCACAGTACATTCAACAACATAAAGTGAGTCCATGAAAGTAAGACCACGAAGATTGTAAGCAAAACAAACAAACCAGCATACAATGGTACCTGTAATCTGTGATTGCAATTGAGTTAAAAATAGATAAACAGATAGATTAGATAAATACATAGATAGATAGATAGATAGATAGATAGATAGATAGATAGATAGATAGATAGATGACAGATGATGCACAGGTTAGGTGAGGACCTGAAGTCAAAGGCTGGATTTGTTAAAGACATTAGGGACAGGCCAAGATGAGAAATGAAAAAAAATATGCTAGAGGAAAACTACTGGGAGGGAATATGCTAAGATCCAGAGTGACAGATTATGCAGTGGGAATGTGCCTCAGCTGTCTAGCTCCCTTCCTTGTTTATTATTTGCTGAGAATATTTATTTGCAAGAAGAGGCCAGAAGTATGCTAATTCTTCCTGTTAAAATTGCTGTACCACCCCTGTCTGCATGTGAGGAAACCTGAGGCTTAGAGGGGTAACAGTAACTGCGCTAAAGTCATACATTCTGTAAGGAGCAGAGCTGGAATTCAGGGGCCAGTTCATACGCATTTTAATTAGGAAAACACTGGAACTGGAAATAATGACAAGTTCTGGATTTGAATGGCAGTGCTTCCATGAGCAAACTACATGGCCTTGATCACCATCCCAGCCTACAAAGTGATTGGGGCTGATTATTCACCTAGTCTCCCCATGTTGAGAGTCTGTGGCATTCACATCTACTTTCTATTGTATCTCTTTTTCTGAAACAGTAAGGTCATTTCAAAGATTTAGATTAATGGTTTTCACTATAAGTTCTCATTTCTGACACTATGCATTTCAAATGGAAATTGCATGTCTCACACACAAAGTATTTTTATCAAGCGTTAATGTGTTTACTGTGCAGATTGGAGGTGAAAAGTGTCAGTGAAGTTCAGATTCCTTAGAATTTGTTTGTTTAAGTCAAGGAAAAGGAGCATGTGAGAGGTGACGTGATTGATATGGAGCTTCGGATTTCTGGCTGCTGCTTGAGTGTGGCTCATCAATCCCAGAAAAGATTTTCCATTTAGCTAGGTGCAGAGCCTCATGGCAGACAGCTGCCTGCACAGCTGGGGCCCCAAACCCTCACTCATCATGCAGTATGTGCTAGAAATGGCTCTCAGCTGACAGTATTCCTGCCCATCTGTTTTGATAATACTATAACCTCCTGAATACTGGTCAACTCCATGATCACATTTCTCTCTCCAACCTCTTTAATACACACAAAACTACAGCTAGGGAAGACTGAAGGCTCTTTTCATTTCGCTGAATGAGAGCTAAGGTTTAAAAGATGACATCCTGTCCAGTATTCACACAACTATGGAGAAAAATGGTTGATGTTTTAGGATTAAAACCTGTGCCCATATACTGCTGGAATTTTCTAACAATGACCCAAGCATTCCTCCCAAAATACTATTGCTGTGATAAAACACCACAGCCAAGCAAGATTATAAGGTAGGGTTGATTTTGCCTCACAGCTCCAGAGGGTTAGAGTCTATATCTGCAGAGCACAGCATAGCAGTAGGTGGCAGGCATGGTGTCAGGGACAGGAAGCTGGGGCTTCACATCTTGAGCTACATGTATGAAGGAGAGAGTGTAGTATAAAGAGATGAGGCTTTCTAGTCTCAGAAGCATGTCAGAAGATATGTACTTCCTCCAGCAAGGGCTCATTTCCTAAATGTCCCCATATAGCACCCCAATACTGGGGACCAAGTATTCAAATGCCCAAGACTATGGGGGGACATTTCTCATCCAAACCACCACAACAGCCTTGCTGTAAATGTGCTCTACTCATATGAAAAATCACTTGTAGAACACAAATTACCTCTAAAAAGTGTTTGGTGTCAACAAATCCTTTAAACATTTAGAAAAATGCAATTTACTCACTGAATCAGACACTATGAGAGAGTCCATTTCTGGAAACTTAAAAGGACAAAATCTTACACCTTCATTCTCCCTTCCTGTCCTTTCTCCTCTTCCCTTGCATGCCCTGCTTCCTATTATTCTCCCGTTTTCACTTCATTGGATTTTGAGAAAGGATCTCTCTATGTAGCTCAGGCTGTATTCTTGTTTCCATGTCCTCAATGCTGAGATTATAGGCATGGACTGTAACTTTGTCCTTCATCTTTTTCTTTCTCATCCTGTCTTCCCTCCAGTCTTTTCTTTCATAATCTCCTCCTTTCTTATTACTGCCTTGTTCTTTCTCTTCTCATTGTCCTCTTGTTCATGTTAGACTTTCTTTGGGGTAGGAAAAAAATCACACTTTTTGCTCGTAGATTGTATTAAAAATGGATCCCACTTTGTAAGTTGTCATGTCACTATGTGATAATCCATTAAACATCACCCCCAAAGCAATCTGAGCCCCTGTACATCATCATCAAAGCCTCAGTATATATACTGAACCTCAGTATATGATTCTCAATGAAGAATGGGCTAGAATGTGTTATCTTTGATTAATAGACTCATGTTTGTTACTGTGTAATCACTACATGTACTTTTTTATTTTTAAATTTAAATTATAAACAAGGTTGCTCCACATGTCAATTCCAGCTCCCTCTCCCTCCCCTCCTCCCATGCCCTCCCACCAACCCCCCATCCCCTCTTCCCCAATCCCTACTCCTTTCCCCACAGAGGGTGAGGCCCTCCATGGGGGTTCTCCATAGTCTGTCATTTCATCCAGGGCAGGACCTATGCTCTCCCCTAAGAGTTCAGGCTGAGAGAGCATCTCTCATTGTGGGATGGGCACCCAAAGTCCATTTGTATGCCAGGGATAAATACTAATCTACTATCCAAGGCCCCATATATTACCTAGGCCTCCTCACTGACACCCACATTCAGGGGGTCTGGATCAGTCCCATGCTGGCCTCCCAGCCATCAGTCTGGGGTCCAAGATCTGCCCCTTGTTCAGGTCAGCTGTTTCTGTGGGTTAAAAAAGCCCAGTCTTGACCTCTATGCTCATCAGCAGCAGTCCTCCCTCTCTGTCACTGGGTTCCTTGAGTTCAGCTCAGTGTTTAGCTATGGGTGCCTGCCTCTGCTTCCATCAGTCATTGGTTGAAGGTTCTGTTTCCCATACTCTCTGGCAATGGGATTGTAGGCTGGCACTCCCCTGATTCATGTCTAAAATCCATACCATGTTTGTCTTTTTGTGACTAGGTTATCTCACTCAGGATGGTTTCTTCTAGTGCTGTCCATTTGTCTGAAAATTTCAAGATTCCATTTTTTTCTGCTGAATAGTACTCCATTGTGTAAATGTACCACATTTTCTCTATCTACTCTTCAGTTGAGGGATATCTAGGTTGCTTTCAGGTTCTGGCTATTACAAATAATATATGAATTATATTATGAATATAATGGAACAGACGTTCTTCTTGTATGAATATGCATCTTTTAGGTATATGCCTAACAGTGGAATTGTTGGGTCTTGTGGTAGGCTGATTACCATTTTCCTGAGGAATCTCCATAATGATTTCCAAAGTGTTGTATGAGTTGGCACTCCCACCAGCAGGGAAGAAGTGTCCCCCTTTCTCCACATACCCTCCAGCATAAACTGTCATTGGTGTTTTTGATTTTAGCCATTCTAACAGCAGAGTTGTTTTGATTTGCATTTCCCGGATAGCTAGGGATATTGAGCACTTTCTTAAGTGTCTCTCAGCCATTTTAGACTCCTCTATTGAGAATTCTATATTTAGTTCTGTAGCCTATTTTTTAATTGAATTCTTTGCTGTTTTGGAGACTTGCTTCCTGAGTTCTTTGCAAATTTTGGAGATCAGCCCTCTGTCAGATGTGGGGTTAGTGAATATCTTTTCCCATTCTGTGGGCTGACTTTTTGTCTTGTTGACTGTGTACTTTGTCTTATAGAAGCTTCTCAGTTTCAGGAGGTTCCATGTATTAATTGTTGATCTCAGTATCTATGCTACTGGTGCTACATTCCTGAAGAGGTCTCCTGTACCAGTTCATTCAAGGGTGCTTTCCACTTTCTCTTCTAAGAGGTTCAGTGTGACTGGATTTATGTTGAGGTGTTTGATCCTTTCGGACTTAAGTTTTGTGCATGGTGATAGACATGGATCTATCCATACTCTTCTACATGCCAGTATCCAATTATGCCAGCACCATTTGTTGAAGATGCTTTCTTTTTTCCATTGTATATTTTTAGCTTCTTTGTCACATCTGGAGGCATCACTATCCCTGATTTCAAGCTCTATTATAGAGCTATAGTCCTGAAAACAGCTTGTTATTGGCACAAAAATAGACAGGTATGTAGGAGTGAACCCCACAAAGCTATCCGCCCATGAGGGTGGGGACATGTAAACTGACACAGGAAGTGAAAGGAAAAGGAACCTCCCTTTTCTCCTGGAAGCCAGCCATGCTTCTAACTCCTGGTTTGTGCGACTCTCTCTCTCTGGTAAATAAATATATTGTTTTCCATATAGCATCGAATATCATTGATACAGGTAGACCAATGGAATCAAACTGAACACCCTGATATTAACCCATACACCTACGAACATCTGATCTTCAACAAAGCACTTGTACTTTTGACACCTCATTGACTTTTCCACAATAATTTCATACAGGAATAACTATCCCCAGTGGATAGGTAAAGGTGATATATGTCTTAGAGAAGTTAAACTGTAACCTGTGGTAATGTTTGCAAAGATCATAACTAAACTAGTTTCCAGCCTCAGGTCTCTGTCTTGATATAGACTATGTAAATGTTACCTGGAGGTCTTGTTAAAATCCTTATTCCTATTCACTAGAGCTAGAGTAGAGTCATCAATTATGGAGTTCCTACAAGCACAGGGTCCTGCCAGTGGGCTATGAATATCTTTTTAACACAGCATGAAGATTCTTACCTAAAATCCTTGGATGAAAACTGGCTTTCCCCAGATGTTTAACACTATGTTTTTGTTGAGAAAGATAGTTAGAGCCATACCGCTACTTCAGAATGTATAGGAAATCCATGGAGTCACAACCAAACCATGACTTGATGTGATATTTCATGGTAATTGAAGGAAGAAAAGTTGGTCATTACCTAAGGATTCCTGTAAATGGGGATAGAGAATATTGGAATGAGAAAGATTATGGTGATCAATTTTTCTGTCTCTGTTAAGGCACATAATTTTAAACAAAAATCTCCCAAGTCATTATCTTAGATTCAGTGTTATCCACCCGGACATTCCTGCAGTAGGAGTGGCTATTTGTTAAATGCCAGGGCTCCAGGAATACCAGGCCTCCTCCCTTGACAAACACAGACAGAATGCTAGAGGAAATGTCAGGGTCTTAGCATGTGGTACTGATTTTATAAAATAGAATGGAGAAAATATGTCCTACCAGGTTCAGAGAAGCTGACATGTCTGGCATGTCCGGTGTGAACCAACACGATCATTAGGCATGAAAGTAGAAGTCAGAATATGTCAGTATAAGCTTGACTTGTGAAACAGTTTGGAGACTATTAGTTTCCTTGCCACCAGAGGACATTGTGACATTTTGGAGACAAGCCTACAATAAAGAGAACACAGAACCCTGGGGAATGCTTTTAGAGGAAGGAAAATTATTTTGAGATTTATTCTATTTTTAAATCATATTTACAGAGGAAGTGTGGAAATGTAAGAATAGGCAATGATTTTTGAGATTGATATTTACTTGGTAATCAAAAGATGAGTCAGACTGGATTTTTGTATTCTGTTGCTCAGGTCTTTGAGAGTGAAACTCTTTGAGGACTCATTCTAAGTTAATGACTTTCCTTTTCTCTATAAAGATGAATTCTTACTGACCAATATAGGTTAGCATGAGCATGGGGGGCAGACATTTTTCTTCATTCTTAGGAATATGGTGTTTTCTATTTAACTTACACGATGAAGGAAACACTGTAAGATGAAAAGAAATTAACCAGACATTTATTTTTATCTACAAATCCTGAACATGCCAAGAATGTGTGCTGTGGAATAGTCCTTTTGTATATTGTGAAGATATGTTGCTCTCATTGTTAATAAAAATTTGATTGGTCAATGGATGGGCAGGATTTTTGGGGCCAGAGATAATTCTGTGAAGAAGGGCAGATTTACAGGAGACACCATCAAACAAAGATTGAGTAGGATGAGAAGTACAAAGATGAGGTAAAGGAGCCTTGAAGCAACACACATAGAAATGAGTTAATTTAAGAGTACTGGGAGATTTTCTCTGTCTAGTCTCAGTCCCACTGGACTAGTTTCTCTCCACTGAAATGGGTCCCCACAACCACTATGAAAGAACCACTCTGAGATTTAATATCTACTTATAATTGTTTGACTATTGGCTTAGGCTTCTTACTGGCTAGCTCTTTCTTTTTTAATTAATTTTTACTTAAATTAAAAACAATCTTATTTTACATACCAACCCCAGTTCCCTCTCCCTCCTGTCATCTTCCCATTCCCTCCCCGGTACCACATCCCACCCTCATACACTCCTCAGGGAGGGTGAGGCCTCCCATGGGGACCACCAAAGTATGTCATATCATTTGGGGCAGGGCCTATACCTTCCACTGTGTATCTAGCCTGAGAGAGTATCCCTCCATAGGGAATGGGCCCATTAGTGCACTGGCAATAAATACTGATTCTACTGCCAGAGGCCCCATAGACTGCCCCAGCCTCCTAGCTGACACCTATGTTTGGTCTTGTGGTGGTTCCACAGCTGACAGCTCTTTTTTAATTATTAACCTATTCTTATTAATCTGTGTGTGTCCATGTGGCCTTCGCTTACTGGTAATGGCTGGGGATCCTGCCTCCCTGGTGGCTACATGGTGACTCTCTCACTCCACCTATTGCCTTTCTCTACCCCTGTTCGGATTTCCTGCCTGGTTAAATCCTTCCTGTCCATTGGCTGAAACAGTTTGTTCATCAACCAATAAGAGGAACATATTAATAGTATACAGAAGGACATCCCCATCATAAGAGCTAGCAAAACTCAAGCCTAAGTTTTTGACTGATTATTTATAATTAATATTAACTGTTTGTATGTTTCTTTGGGAGTGGCTTTTGGGACACAGAGAAACTCAACCTACACTCATGAGTGAGTTCATAAGGGAGGACTTGAGGGAGGTTTTGGTTATCCAGGGTGTTTGTCCTACACTAGCTCTGTTCACTCCCTTACCACCTTACCTTCTGTCCTGAATGAAATATTTTCCTTTTTGGAGGCTACCATGAGGTCTCAAGATATTTGGGGCTATCATGTCTTAAGAAGCTCTCATGAGGCCTTAATGTCTTTATTTCTATGGAAAATTCCTCATCATTAAAAAACCAAATTCCATTAATCAACTGTATTTCTCAGAAAGCCACCTCAGAAAAGTATTAATTATAATTTTAATACCCTTATTAGGAATTTATGCATACATTTACTATATGACCTAGAAAATTGAACTAAGGTATTTACTTAAGATGGAAAAATCTATATATCTGCAGAAGATCTCTATATGGATATTTATAACATCTTTGTTCATAGTGGCCCAAATTTGCAAACAGCCCAAGTGTTCATTGTATCATCAGTCCTTAAAGAAATACTGGTTGTGGTGGTTTGAATGAAAATGACCCCCTAGGCTCATAAGGATTGGCACTATTGGGAGGTGTGACCTTGTTGGAGTAGGTGTTGCATTGTTGGAGGGAGTATGTCACTGGGTGAACACTGAGGTTTCAGATGCTTGAGCTAAGCACATTGTCTGTCTTCCTGATGTCTGACATCTACATTTCAGCTACATGTATAGCACCATGTCTGCTTGTGTGCTGTTATGCTTCCTGACATGATGAAAATGGACTAAAACTCTAAAGTCAGGCCCAGTTAAATGCTTTCCTTTATAAGAGTTGCCATGGTTATGGTGTTTCTTCATGACAGAAGAAACCCTAACTAAGACAGTGACGCAACGAAGGAATGTTGCACAATAAGAAGGTACAAATGGCTGACACCTGAAACAAACTAGATGATCCTCAAAATCATTATATAAAGACTATATACATACTGTAAAATTTTATTTTTTATGACCTGGAGAAAGTACAACTTCAGAAACAAGACAACTAGTAATGACATTAATTAGTTTAGAGGGTTGGTGCAGGCAGCAGGATCACACCAAGAAGCACTCTGGGGTGATCAAACTGTTTTACATTTTGGATATTGTGAAATGGACTCATGTATTTTCATCAATCTTATTAACTAGTGCAGTTACAAAAGATGCCTCCCTCAATAAACCCATCTTAACAAGAAGCCTGGTGATGTGTGGGTATGCAACTATAATCTCAGCATTGGGGTAGTAGAGGCAGATAGATCATGGGGCTCACTGCTCAGTCAGCTTAGCTGAATCAGCAAGTTCTAGGAAAAAGTGAGAGACCCTTTCTCAACACAAACAAACAAACAAACACAAACAACAACAAAACCAAGGAAGGTGCCCTGAGGGAATGTATGGGCTTCCATGTCCACATGAACATATGCTTACCCCAATATATGTCCTTGCACACACACAAACATACAAGTACACATACATGCACACATGTACACACACACACACACTAAAAACCCGACTTAAAAAAGAAAATAAGTGCATATTTAAAATCCTCAGGTTTTGGTTTATTTTTATAATAGTACAAAAATTCTTTGCATCATCTGCAACTTTTCCATACATTAAACAAAGCTTTAAAAATAAAGTTCATTGTTAAAAATGTAGACCGACTATGCTGTCTTGTCTTTGTTGACCTTCTTAGACACCATCAGTTGTACCCATTATGTGCCATGAGAGTCTTTCCATGTGTCATTAAGTTTGGGCATGCCCACAACTTGAGGATGGTTTGAAAACACAGAGTCTGGAGTGAGTATGGAGGTTTTGAATTTCTCTCATTGAGTGGCTAGTGCTACTCATGGATGCACTAAGTTCTTATCATGCTGGATCCAAAACACTTTAGGCCATTATTGGATTTCCCATGTACTCCCAAATACTTAATACTGCCTTCCTGTTAAACAATTCTATGCTTCATTCTAAGAGTACACAGAAAAGGACCTATACTTTGAAGTGTTTCCAGTTAACCCAGGAAGGTATAAATCATTAAATTAAAAATATATGTATATTCATTCACCATGCGTGTGCACTGCCTATAGAGATCAGAAGAGGACATTAGGTTTCCTGCAACTGTAGTAACTGATGGTTATATTTTGCTATGTGGGTGCCAGTAATTGAACTCAGGTTCTCTGGAACAGCAGAAAATTATCTTAACTGCTGAGCAACTTTTCCATCCCTTGTAAATATTTTTTAATGATTTATTTTTATTTAATATATTATATATTTTTATTTAATATGTATTATATAATATATATATATATATATATATATAGTGTGTGTGTGTGTGTGTGTATTTTATTGAGTGTATGCCACATATATGGGTACCTGAGGAGTCCATAAAAAGGTGTCAGATCCCCTGGAACTAGAGCTACAGGTGGTTGTGAGTTACCTAATATGCATGCTGAGAGTCAACACAATGCATGGCCGTGATGGTATAGTAGGCTATTTGCATAACTTTCTTCCAATCTGTGACCATTTATGTATTATATGACTAACAGTTTACTGCTAACTCCAAAAGGCTTTTGTGTAATGGACAGATGAACACAGTGACATCACAAACCAACAGCAGAGAGTTGCTTTTATCAAACAATAACATTAGGAAGAATCCCAAGTTTTAGAGCAGAGTCAGAGTGAGCACATTTCATACATAGACAAAGTCAAGGTAACAGAAAAGAGTAGGGCATAAATACTTAGCTAGTATTTGTCTCTGAGCCTCTGTGCTCCCTAAAGTCCCGTGATTTCTCTGGCAGAATCTACCCCTCAGTCTTCTCTTCATGATCTGGCCTGTGACTGGAGACTTTGTCACTTTTCTATTAGGCCTGTTAGTAATCTGCCCTACTGTTCTGTTAGCCACCCATTTGCAAGCTGGATCTTTTAGTAAGGATATCTTTGTAAGGGTTGCTAGTCTCTTTGTGAAACAATTTTTTTGAGAGATCTCAAGGCCAAGTTGACAAGTGTGTTTATCTTCAATAAACCTATGTTCCAGACCTGGTTTTATCATTTGCTATTTTTGTCATTTGGGCAAGTCACAGGACCTCTCAGAACTCCATTTTGTCATCCAAGACATTTGGAATAGGCCGAATCAAGAGATGACAAAGTTACTTTTCATCCATAAAGGCCAGCTTTGAAACTCTTAAAACATTACCCATTCCTGTGAGAATGATGAGGGCATAAAGCTATTTAGGTCTGGCCTGGAGGGATATCCCAGCAGTTAGAAGTACTTGTTGTTCTCCGGAAGAGTAGTGTTTTTTTTTTTTCTGCTACCCATGTTAACTAGTTCACAACTACCTGTAACTACAAGTGCACTTCTCTTTTCTAGTGTGTTTACTACCCTCTCCTGGCTTCCCTAGGCATTGTGTACACACAAACACACATATACACAATAATCAAACACATAAAAAATGATTTCAAACTTCCATGTTTAACTGGAAAAAATTCAAAGTGCAGATTTTGTTTTGCTAATATGACAGACTGTGTATGAGAACTTGGTTTGTGAGTTACTATCGTCATCATAATACATGTCAAGAGGTTTAGTTGAGAGAAAAAAGCATATATAAAAATATCTCAGTATAAAGCCACTTGCTGCAAGTTTTCTGGCCATGTTATTAATTGACTTCAACCTTGTTTGCTTTCAAATGGACAGTTGTATATGAATATTAATTTTTTATCATTTTTTATTTTAATTTTAAATAGCTTGTTTTACATGTCAATCCCAGTTCCCTCTCCCTCCCCTCTTCCCGCACTCCCCTTCCCCCCCCCTCCCTCCCACCCTATTGCCAAATCCTTCCACATAGGGGATATCTAGAGTCTGTCATTTTACTCTTGGTAGGGTCAAGGCACTCCCCTAAGAGTCCAGGCTGAGAGAGCATCTCTCTTTGTGCTATAGGCACATGAAGACAGTTTGTATACCAGGGATAGACACTGATCCGCAGCTCAGGGCCCCATAGGTTGCCCAGGCCTTCTCACTGACACTCACATTTGGGGGGGTCCAGATCAGTCCCATGCTGGCCTCCCCACTGTCGGTCTGGGGTCCAAGAGCACTCCCCTGTTCAGATCAGCTGTCTCTGCTGGTTTTGCCAGCCCATTCTTTGCCAATTTGCTCATCACTCCTCTCTCTCTGTCACTGGGTTCCTTGGGTTCAGTTCAGTGATTAGTTGTGTGTTTGCCTCTGCTTCCATCAGTCACAGGATGAAGGCTCCCGGATGGTTATAGACATCAAGTTCATTATCAGGAATGGGCATTCGAGGTGGTCCCTCCACTATTGCTTAGCTTGCCAATTGATGTTATAACTTTAGATCACTCGAGGTCACTCTGGTGCCTGATCTGTCTTCGATCCTATGATTCCCTCTTCCCCCTATTCTACCCCTATTTGAGGGGTTTTTAAAGATAGATTTTCTTCAGTAGTTTTGTTTCTATAACACAATCAAGGACATTAGTACTTCTGACAAAGCAGCAATTAAATGTGCCACTTCTCAGCTTATAAAGTAATATGCAGATTTTTTCATTTATATTATGTCTTTATTCTTGCCTAGGTTTATATAATCTTTGAACTGCTTTAAAATAAATATCCTTAAAATATCAGCTTTATTCACCTAAAGTGATTGATCAAGCACCAAGTAGTGGAAAATGTCCATTACTTTGACTTAAATCAATTCCAATCAAGCTAAGAAATATTTGTCTGACTTTATTGATCCTACTGACTTTTTTGCCTCGACTGTTTCTATCCTTAAGTCTCACAGACAGTTTTCCTTTTCTTAGTGTTGGATAAGGAGAACTGAATGCAGGATTGTAACAATTGTATTTAAGTAACAGTTTATGAAAATATTTTTGGATTTGATCATATTATAAAAATGGATCAAATAAAAACAAATAAGGGTTTCAGTAGGCTAACCAGAACTTATGCGACTTTCCCTCCACAATGTAAACCTTGTTTCCATTGTGTTATTTATGTGGTCCTCAGGGAGTTTCTGAACTCTTGAGAATTTTAGCTCACTCATATACAAAATGGACATAATCCTTCACCGTGTAAATATAAGGTATTAATGGTCAAGGGATCTAGGTCTAGAAAGGCAAAGTTTATATCCTATATCAGTGTGAATATTTATTTTTTCTACTTCTAAGTAAATTGCCCAGAAGTTGAGACACATTCATGCTTATGAAAACGAAATAATCTTGGAAGATGTAGGAGATATGGAATCAAATAATGATATGAAGTTTACAAAGGAGGGCTTCATTTTACATGGGATTATTTCCTTTGTTTTTTATTGATTAAAATTGTACTCATCCTCCCCCTTAAAGCCCTTTCAACAATGAACCTTTTCCTCACATTTTTTATTTTACTGTTGTTTTTAATTTGAGGATTTGATACTTGAATATACTACATTTATGTCATTTCCACCCTACCCCTCTCCAACTCTTCCAATATCCTTTCAACCTCTTTCTCTTACGTTTATGACCACTTCTTTGTTCTATGTGACACACAAGCTATTACATTCAACTAGTGTTGCCTTTATTTGTATATGTTTAGGACTGACCACTTAAGAATAATGTCTTATCACTAAAAAAAAATAAAATAAAACAAATAGCCAAGGACTGGCCAAAGCTGTTCATCTATGGGTTGGGGGC
This sequence comes from Mesocricetus auratus, assembly GCF_017639785.1. NCBI lineage: Eukaryota > Metazoa > Chordata > Mammalia > Rodentia > Cricetidae > Mesocricetus > Mesocricetus auratus. The sequence continues at coordinate 169,689,758 of NW_024429266.1, forward strand.
TTTTCCTCCATCCATGTTGGCATGTTGACATGTTGACATGCATAGTCTTTACAAGTCTAATATTCGCAACCACATTGTTGAGTGTTTATGGGAACAATATCCCTATCCTGTACCAAGAAACAATCATGTAGCAGCCACCCTGTTCTTCAGGCTCTTTGTACACTCTCTTTGCTCTCTCTGCCTGAGCCTTAGGTATTGAGATTGTGATATATATATATCCTATATCTATATCATGGCCACTTGTTCTCTGCACTTTGACCAATTGTAGTTCTCTTTATTAGTCTGTTGGCATCGAAAAGAAGCTTCCTTGGTGAGATGACTTTTTTCCTTATATTCTTTAGATATTCGCCTTCTGCCCCACTGTGCAGATATATTTCATGTAACTCATGATTCTTAACTTTCCAAGTTAGTTTGATTCTTGTTCTTCATTTTTTTCTATATGGGATTGTAGATCTTTCCATTACTACTTCATATACCATCTTGTTAGAATGTGTGGGGCAACCTATTATCTGACATGCCATTACCAAAGAAATAGCATATAAGTATAACTGCATTTTTCAGTATCATTGGCATCAGACAGAAATGTAAGTCAGGTTCTGTTCAATGTAATTTGAGTGGAGGCAGTGTGCATAGTTTCTTGTGGAGATTAAGAGACAATTGTTCATTCTCTGTGGTTTATCTTCATTTGACATCTGAATGGGAAAGATTTAACAGTTAAAGGAGGGTAAGTCCATTAAATAACAACAACAAAGAAGTTGACCTGGAGTTAACTGTTATTTGTAGATGGTCAGGTTAAAGGTCATAGAACCCCCATTTCTATTCTGTGTAGACACCAAGGCTTTGGGGTTTGTCTGCTAACATTATCTCCAATTAGATGGGCTACTCGATTTCTATCCCAGCTGTGTTTTTCAGTATGATATCATGCTAAGAATTGGGATTTTTCTGAAGTTAGAGGAAAACTTATCCTTCCTAGTAACTTAGAACACTGTAAAGGGGACCTAAAAGGGTCTTGGATAATTAGGACTTTGAGGAAATTTTTCAGTGGACTGGAAGACCAAAAGGAGTTAAATAGATAAGACAGAATTTTTAGCAGTTGCCAGAATTTACTGGGCTAGTTCATGTCCATGGGAGAGCCTGAAAGGACTCAACACTGGTTTAATGCCTAGAAACAAGTTTGGGTTTTCTTCTTCCCACAGACTTTCTGTTTTTGTAGAAAAGCTGTTGGACTGATTTTGGCTTGTGAGTGGTAGGTGGCTAGGAATATAGTTGACCTAAGAGGACACTGTATAGGTAGGAAAGAGTGAGATATAGAATTAGGTAATAGAGAGAAGATCAGGATTCTGGATCCAGCTCTTCCCGTTTGTTCCTGTTGTGTTGCTTAGCTCATTTAATATGCTCCTCAATTTTCTTAACTCTAGAGGCTGTGTCACTGCTTTCCTTGTTGCAACAGTATTGTAACAAAGACCTGATGGAACTCAGAATACTGTGTCAAATGAGAACTATTTTGTCAACATCTTTCTTTGATTTTAAACAAAATTGGTATGTTACTAAGCTGTTTCTCTTTGAGATTCCTAACATCTAAATGGTATTGAACATGCAGAGTTCAGGAAACAATGCTTTTCTGAAAGAAAATATGTTATAATTATTCTGTATTTCTTTTTCTCTCCTATTATACAGTGAGCATTCCCTTATAAGTTATTTGCAAAAACATGATTTTTGAGTGACTGCTGTGATCAATATTTAATAAACACATTTAGAGCCTACATATCCTGTTGTGAGCATCTCTTCATTGTTGTCAGTGGGTATTCATTTTTTCTCAAGATGCTAACATTGAGCAATATATATCTGCAGTTTTCTTAGGCTAATATATCCAGAGCCTTCAGCACATTCTCTTGATCAATGCCAAGGGTGGCAAATTGTGGACCTTTGCAGGTGAATTAGATTTCTGGAAATAGACACAAGTCACTCTTGGTCAAATTGTTGAAACTGAAAAATGATTTGGGTTGATGAAAACGTGAAGAGTCTAATGTTACCTAGATTTTAAAAATGATTCTGATTCTAGAAAGTTAAAAAAAGAATTATAGCAAACAGAGGAAATTATGTTGGGACAAGTGAGGAGCACTTTACAAGGTGACTATTTGAAAATGACTTGTTTAAATGCATAGCTTTCACAATTTTATATCATATTTCAGGACAGCAGAAAACACTCAATTTTAAAGAACTAATTTCTTGGCGCAATATTCACAGCTTTTCTCTGAAAATATGAACCCTTAGCCTCCCTCCATATTACTAAAAATCTGTAAAGTAACTACTATGAGTAGAATATAGAAAATCATTGTCTGTGGCATCTTATACTAGACAGACTTGGGGTACTATAGAATCAAGACTGCCAGGAAGAAATATTGCACTTGTATTCTTTGATATTTGGTCATACAATAACATCAAAGAATTAGTAAAGCTTTCTTTTCTGAGGTGCTAAAACTTAATGTATAACACTCATCATAAATTTTAAGTGTTTGGGCAAAAAAGATTTCCTTACTGGATATTTGATGCTACCTTCATAGGCAGTATTTTAATTATATTCTTTTAACACATTATAATTCACAAACAAGTTTTGTATTTCAAATTATTTTTTAAATATTTACTATTATTTTTTGAGAATTTCATGAGTCCTATATTTACATCATTTTCAACCCTTTCTTTTCCACCTCCAACTCTCTCATGTCTTCTCTACTCCCTGTCATGACCACTTTTTAAAATTTTATTGGTACACACACACACACACACACACACACACACACACATACACACCACACACAACTACACACTGCTGAGTCTATCAGTATTGTTCATATATAAATATACATTTATATTTATACACACATACATATGTATTTAGGGATGACTGGATAACCTATCAAGGAGTACATAGAGTTATTCAAGTACTAAGTGAATGTGTACTATTTGGCATGAGCAGGATCTTACTGCCTCAGACTCATGAATGTGGTATACATAGCCTTTTCTATTTAACAATACAAGGGCTACAAGGGATGGCGAAGCCTTCCTCTGGTCTGTATGTAGATGTTGATAATGTAACAGTGTATTAGTGTATGCATAAAATGAAATGTCCATTGTGTCCCATGTCCATCCATCATGTCTGTCCCCGTTCCCTCCCACCCCACCTCCCCCTCTATGATGATTTTGGCCCGAGGACTGCTCTTGTATAGAGATTGCTCCAATTAAGATTGGCTAAACCTGATTCCTTCTTCAACTGCATATAATAACTCTGTTTTGTTTTTTATCTGTGTGGAATGATCTTGCCTCTCTGTTCAATTGTAAATAATAAACACACTGAGCTCCTAGGGCACTGTGGATTCCCTATCAGAGATCCTAGACCCCATGATCTCAGCTTCTTTGTATGTGACTGTGTGTCTGTCTGCTTATCATCTCCTCATTGCTTCTAGTTAGTGTCCAGGGTCCTAGTCACACAAGGAGACAGCAAGGGAGCTCATTCCTGCATAAGACTGAATGACTGATCCTCCCTCTTTTAGCAGCCCTTAATTGTCAGTAGCTTTTAAACCTAGGGGGATGGCCTTGTTGAGATGACAAGTGGTATTGTCATTGTCAGGGCCTATTCAGGCAATCAGATTATTAAGATATCATGGGCACAATTTCATACGCAGCAGACACTGTCTTGAAGCAGATAGCATGGTCCTCTGGATCTTAGACATTTTCTATTCCATCTTCCACAGTAATTCCTTATCCTTAGTATAGAGGTTGTGTTGCAGATGTACCAACTGGGGATTTGTGCATCACAGTTAGCTGTTCTGAGTTTTGAGCAGTTGTGGATTTCTCTGATCCCTGATTACTACAAAAAGTAATATCTTTGATGAAGGTTATGTGTAACTTATGTGTAAATATAAGGGTAGGTCTTTAGAATGCAGGTGGCAATTACATTAGTCTAGAAATGTGCCTGTGTTGGCTAGTTTTATATAAACTTGACTCAAAACTTTAGTCATCTGAAAGGAGGGAAACTGCAACAGAGAAAAAGCCTCCAGAGATCAGGTTGTAAGCAGACAGCCCCGTGGGACATTTTCTTAAGTAGTGATTGATGGGCAGGGTCCAGCCAATTGTGGGTGGTGCCTCTCCTGGACTGATGGTTCCAGTTTCTGTAAGGAATCAGGCTGCACAAGCTAGACGGAGCAAGCCTGTAAACAGTGCATTTCCATGGCCTCTGCATCATATCCTGTCTGCTGGTTCCTGTCCTGTTTGAGTTCCTGTCCTGACTTCCTTTGATGATGAAAAATGATGGTGAAATGTAAGCCAAGTAAACTCTTTCTTCTCCAAGTTGCTTTGGTCATAGTATTTCATCACAGCAACAGTATCTCTAAGACAGTCACAGTAGTAGGTTCTTCTTTGGGGTATGTGACCTTATCAGGAACAGTAGTTAACTAGGTTTACAGTGCTAGGCACAAACTGTTGAATGGTCTTAAGTCCAATAAGGCTATAACTGAGATATAAGTACCAGTATATGCTAAGTGTGCTAGGTTATTTCTAATTTTCAGATTAAATAACCCATGTCTTACCTATTTTGAGACTTCCTTTAGGTCTCTGCAACAGTGATTGATGTAGAAAAGTAAACACTGGCCATCCCAGGGCGTTGAGAGAAGCCTGTGGAATACTTGTCTTCAATATTGTTTTGCAATGTGAATATTTAGAGTCACTGATTTTATATAAGTAGTTTCACCATGTCCAAAATTAAGCAATTACCAGTTAATACTATTGATTATTTGGTTGGTAACTTTATCTAAATTTAAGTTTTTAGTCTTGGTAAACAAAAGAGAGAATTTACTTACTTTTTACCATATTTTGATTTACTTGAGAGCTAACAGTCTTGTTGATGTTTAAAATTCACTGACTTTGCCCTGTTCAAGTTGGGAATATTTTCCTTCTATCACAAGGTAGGATTAGCTTACTTTTCCGCCAAAAATTTCATGGACAAATTTAGAGAAGACTCATTAAAATGACATCTGTGTGGCATCCATTGTGACTGAAGTATAAACAAAATCCCCCCCTGTCTCCAGCCCATGCTTCAGTTTGTGAGATTGCTAGTTAACACTTAAGATTATAAGTCAGGGTGTCTTTTAGTCTACTTCCAAATATTTTGACTTGTCACTACTTTTTATTCTGCAAACACATGCAGTCCAATCATTTTGTGGCCATGTAACACATTTTGAAACAGTGGAAATGGAATACTGTATGATATTCCTCATGATAAACCACTATTTTCTGGTAGATTTTCTTGTTGAGTGATAAATTCAAGTTCAGTGGAAATGTCCACGCTCTCTGCTTTGTAAATTTGGTTGGAGCTGTGTTCGTTTCACAGAGCCATGCTGTTTAAAGAATGGCAAGAGAAAAATTTTCTTCACCTTGCACAATTGTTTTGTAAGCACCACTTTTCTAAAGTGGGCTGTAACTATATCCACAATGCCCACTTAAAATATGCATAATAAACAGATATACCAAGATATACTGTGTTCTAGCAGATACAAGATTTTTATAAACATTTCATAATGCATTTTGAAATGTGACTTTCATACAAAAATTGTTTCTCATTATAAAAATAGATGTGAATTTGGACACCCAAAAGCTAGAGAAGAGTTAAGTCCTACACATAATATCATACCTTAACAATTAAAACAAAGTAATATTGTGACAGGACTGATAGCCTGGCAGATGTGTCTATGTTCATAATTTGAAAATTTACATTAAAATATACTTTCAAAGATATATATGTGTATCATGCTTTTTAATTAGTATATTGTGAGTATTTTCCCCTTCAGTCTGTGTGTGGTTTGCATACACATCAATTTAGATGTCTGTGTAATAGAGATATCTTGGTTCATTGAACCTCTCATGGACTGTTGTTTGTGTGAATTTTTGCTTCTTAGCCATTACATGCAGTGCTACTACAGAGAGCTGTGAATGCAGGTGTCTCCATGTTCTGATTATTTTTCCGTCATCTTTATTTCCTTCCTTCAAATGACTGATGACATCATAAAATATATTTCTTAGTCTTGAAACCCTCTCAGTAACTGCCTCCAGGTGCAGGCCAGATGCGTGTGCTATTTTTTTCCTACAGGTGTTACACCTTAATCACAGCTGGGCCACCTACTGCTTGTAATTGAGGAGCTTGACTTAAGACATGACCCCATTAAGACAGTCCTGTTCTATTTGCTCTGTGTTGAATTGAGATACCCTAACAATCCTCGCCAAAACAGAGAGGGGGGGAGTTCAAGTCCTGATTTGAGTTCATTTAGAAATAAATCCTTCACAGATGCAGGAGTAAATGATAGCTTATTAATATTGTCTGTTATCCAGTGACTTACATCCTTAAAGATGAGAAAGATTTGGGCAAACAGACAGACGAAAGACAGTGATGGGAAGCTAGAGGCTACCAGAAGATGCAAAGTTGTTACCTAAGAGACTGCATGATGCTACCCACCTCAATTTTACAACTCTAGCCTCTGAAACTGTAAAAGTTTATCTTCCTATTGTTTTAAACTAGTCAATTTGTGACACTTGGTTATAATATGCCTAGGATACTAATAGTCATTTCTTAGTTTCTGTGGTGCTTGGTTCTGTGTCTCCTTTAAAACAAAATCTGAGGATGCTTAAATCTCATATGTAAAATGGTATTGTATTTTCACAGAACCTAATACATCCTTATATTAAAGTCTCATATCAGCTACTTATAGTAAAGCATAAGATGTAACTGATCTATCCTTGTTTTTATTTTTCTATTACCTTATTTTATGGTTTGCACAACAGCTTATGGATATTTGTATTCATATATAGGTTTCTGTCTCTTTTCATTTGTGTTTAGTCTATGGTTTCTCCATTTAATAAATGTTTGTTTCTCACCCCCTGGCACATGAGCTGCAGTGGGACAGGAGCTTTGTCTGTCATTCTCCACTGTGCCTGCAGAACACGTTTTTAGTAAATGAGTTCCCAGTGAGAAAAAGTGTCAAACAGTGTGCTTTGTGCTCCCTTGGTGTCCCAGTCTCTCACTGATCAGGTGGCTGGATAGCTGGCAGGCCTGCTTTTGCACTGAGAGCAGCATTGATTTTAAAGTTGTTTCTGTGAGTACCTGAAAGGTGAATTCTAAAAACTGTTATCTATGGCAGGACACTATTTAAGGTAATACCTCACACCAAGGAACCAGAGGTTGCAAGAATAGAGATTCAATTATGTCCAAATAAGGCAGTTGAGGGAGTTGAGGGATGTTCACCTTTTCCTTAATGGACCACCTATGATGCAGAGAAGCAAGTGACTGAAACTGGTTGCAGATGCCTGAGCTTTTGTGGTGAGACTTGATATCCTTAGCTTGTGACTTTTCTCTCCACCATACACACCAGCTTCTTTCTGTTTCATAAAACAAAAATTTGTATTTTATTTTATGACTCCCATACTTGCTTTTCTTTCTGCATGCCATTGAACTGCGATTAAGATATATTAAATGCTTTGATGACTGAATGAATTCATTGTGACAAGAAATAGCTAGGGATGTAGGAGGGGTGTGGTCCTTCTTGTCCTTGTATTATGATAGATTTTCACTTAAAATGTATAAGACTTATCATTTGCTAAGTTGATATCTCTAACTTACATTCAGAGAAATTTTTCAGGAGCAAAGATCTTGATCAAGGGCTCTTTGGTGAATTGTTGCCATTTTGAATGGAATTTTGAAAATCATTACTCCTAGAACATGGCAGTGCTGAAGTAGTTTCTTGTGGTGATTGTTCCACTTTCAACACCTGCACTGGATTAAGATGCTGCAACATTTATAAATTGGACAGCTATGAGAGAGACTTGAGGATACCCAAGGAGTCAAGTACAGGGAAATAACACTGCATGAGTGCAGTTAAGGTCATTTCCATCCAATTGCTAATTCAGAGTTCTGAGTGCAGCATTTGAGAAGAATAGCAACAACAGGCTGTGTCTGAGGAAACAATGAGTGGCTTCATCACTTAGCTGGGCATGTTAAATTGCTATGACATTGAATATTGATCAGAAATAGCTGTTCATAATGATGAATCCCTAAGGCTTTGCCATTTCTTATCAGTTGCTAGAGAGGAAGCTTTATATTGAGTCAGATTTGGTTAGTAATTCTTTACCATGATGTTGGGGACTGGGAAGGGCTTCTTGTTTCCAAAGACACTGAAAAATACTTATGTTCAGTGGTTCAGAAAATTATGTTTAGAGCAGACAATTTTATGACAAACCTACCCAATAGAGACTTTTAGATTGAAAAGAATCCAAACTTATACTTTGAAGCATAGAAATATATGATATATTATTCATTGTAAAACAAAACTAAACTTTTATATTTTATGCTTTGTCCTGGTGAGCAGTATTGCATAGGGATATTCATTTTCTAAGGCAATTATTCTTTTTTATTGTTAGTGGGGTGTGTGTATTTGTGTGTGTGTTTGAATATGTGTGTATGGTGTGTATAATTTTTAGTGTGGGTACCTATTTGTGTTATTTTTTAAGACAACAGGTCAATGTGGGGTGCTTTTTCCTCAGTCAGTCTATCTTTATTTCTTGAGACAGGTTCTTTCATTGAACCCGAAACCCACAGACTAAGGTTGGCTGGTCACTGAGTTTCAGGAATGTTTGAATGCCCTTCCATTCCACTCTCCTGGCCCTCCCAGGAGCCTGCCATTATACCTGACTTCATCCAAGATCCTGTATGATCTCAGGTGCAAGGTTTTCTCTTTGTCTACAGAACCATCTTCTAGCATAAAGCATTTGTTTTTCTAAAGCTATTGTGTTAGTAGTATTCTTTCTGAAAATCAAATGCTATGTGAAATTTAATGATGAGAACAAGCTGCTGTCACTGAGATAGACAAGAAGCAAAGCAGTGTTTCTTATTACCCCCAACCCCACAGGGTTCCTAAGTGCCTTTGTGAATAACGGGACTGTAGGAGATAGTGTATAAATGCCTTTGTCCCAGAGCAGCAGTTAGTGAGGACTCTGAAGTTGAGTATTACCCAAATTAGTTTTAGACTAGTAGTTATTAATGAAAACCTGGGTAGTTTATTAAGGCTGCATTACCAAGAGTATGCTGTGGTTACAGGTCATGGTAATAAAATGTACTTTTTCAAAAAAGCCAGGGAATTCTATGTGAACTAAGGTTAGTTAGTGTCTTTGCTGTTCTCTTCAATGCCATGAATAATATCTGAAGAGGCTTTGTGTTCACAAACTGGCAGGCTCCCCTTCATCTGTTACCGGCAAGCTCAACACCTGCTTTTAGTACAGCTCAGTGGTGGCTGGAGGATTAGTGAGAACCTGAGTCTGAGCTCTTAAAGACCTGTAGGTGCTTTTGAACTGTGGAGATTCCTCTCCCTTGAACTGCTGTTGGCCTATAGTTGCTCAGACCTCCCCAACAATATAATTGCAAAAACAGGAGAGAATCAGTGATTTTGAAATTTTTTGTGTCATGCCCAACTTTGAACAGATCAGTTACATTTTCATTTTGTACATCACCATTTGATTTAAGCCTCCATTTAAAAAAGCTCCATTGTAGGAAACTACAGATTCGAAAACTGCATAATGTGTGAATTGGTGTGCTAAAACTGGAAGTATTTTGCTATTGAGTCATGTGCTCATTTGTGTGATATTAGAATTAATAAGCTTTAAATAGAAATATTTTTGTTCTGGAGAAGGGAAAGGCAAATTTTATGAATTAGCCTTTTGAGTTTGCTGTGATCGTTTTGTCACAGTGGACCAAAACAAAATTATGGGGCTCCTTGTTTGCTTCTTTTAAAAATATTATTTTTATTGTGAAGTCATTGCTTTTTACAAATTGTAGAGAGGATGAAAAATATTGTTGTGCATAAAGACAAAAGTAATTCTTCTACATTCCCACAGGCAGCAAAACTGCATTGAAGAACATTTCCTTCTAGCTTTTGCTCCATGCATATATGTATATGCTTGCACATTTGCGGGCATGGCTTAGATAAAGTTTTATTTTCTTCTCCTTTTGTTTTATGCTCTTAAGTTTTTCCCCTTCATTAAAAGTTCCATTGTGTGGATGGTGCCATAATTTAGTTTACTACAATGCTGCTTTTGGACACAGGGGTTGTCTTAAAAAATTTTTATTCTTATGAATAATGCAGGATACATCTTTGCAAGTGAAAATGTAATAGCGTCTCTCACATTTTCTGTGGGACGGAGGTCTGCAGGTGTGAATATCGAATAAGGGGTAGGGAGGAGTGAATATCTTTAGACATTTTCTTACATTGTGCCTAATGTTGTGTTGGTGTGTACAGCATTCACCATTGCTGTCCTCATTTAGCAGTAGGCATTGCCACAACTTCTTAAATTTTTTGGCAGTTTGATTCATCCATTTAAGACAAAATTTAAGCACCTACTATTTATCTGCATTAGGGAAGTCATAGTTAAAAATTTTGTCTGACTTTCTGCTTTCCCTCCTTTTGCTGTCATTTGTTTTTAATAAGATTAAACACTGGAAGAGGAGCAGTACTTCTACCGTGACCTATTTTTTGTGGGTCTAGGAAAAAAATAACAACCCTGAAGTTTCTCAAAATACTGTTTTGAATATTCATAGGATATACTTTACATACTAAGATATAATTTAAGATCTTTCCTTGACCTTGATATTAATGACAAATACTCTGTGTTCAAAGTGTGCAACCTGTTTCTGAACATGCCCATGGAAGACAGAGAGTCAGACAGAGGTCTGGTGGCATCCAGGAAGATGCATGGTGGAGTCAGGTTGCTACTTGCAAATCATGTGGCCATGCTGAGCAGGTCTGTGATCTTGGCAATGGAAACGCTTAGTTTTGGGTGGCTCCAATTCTACAGGTCTTGAGGGTTAACGAAGGCTCAGCAAATTTGAGATATTGTTATTATCACACATTTTATGCCATTGTAACACAAGCTCAATCTCAAAAGTTGAGCCTGATGAGTCATAGTAGTTACTTTGTGTTTTCAGGTTCGCAGTCATCACATCCAGCAAGCTCTGCTGTCAGATTCCCAGGAGATCTATTTTGTGTCACCCTCACTTATATTTCCTGAGCTTTACATCCAGCATCCTCCTTTCCTTTCTCCACTTGATCTTAGCCAAAAGGCCGAGAAGTGATCCTTCCCTTTCTCTAGACAGAAAAAATGTACACTCAAACATAGACAGCTCTTTCTCTGATGAGTAGTACATGTTTGGTGCTCACTGATGACCTCAGTTGATGTAACAACAGTGGCCTTTGTCATATTCATATTTAAGTTTGCTGAGATGGTATTTTCTGAGGACTGGTATGTCTCACAGGACCATAATATTTTGCACATTTCATCAAAATCAGCACCCCTTTCTTTCTTCAGTAGCTGAGTACATTTTTCAAATGCCTTGTTATTCTGGTTGAATGAATCTTGGACATGTTTGAAGACATCTCCCTATCCTATGTTCACAAATAAATTTCCTTTATGTTCCTATACTTCCCCTTCTTCTGTGCTAAAACATAGTATATGCTGGAGAAACTTTCTTAATTAGGGGTAAATATAGTTAGTTCAGAGACTGTTTTGGCCTCATAGTTGCCATTACATCTGGAAAGGTAGAAAAAAAACCCTTTTACATTTGGTGTGGTGTGTATACCCATTATCCTAGCACCTGGGAGGCCGAAGGATAAGTATTGCCATGGGCTTGACAAACCTTCATTTTGATTAGTTGTAGTTTTCTGTAATGGCCTTTGTATGCTGCAAACAGATGTTTCCCTGATAAGGAGGCAATGTGTATAAGGGCAACAATTTAGAATATAGTTAGGGTTTTTGTCATTTTAGTAAAGGGGTAGTTGTGGGACCATCTTGAAGATTTATGACTTCCCTAGCCTCGGGTAGTTGGCTAAGTTTCTGGTACCAGGAACAAGTTCCCTCTTATTGAGTGGGTGTCAAATAGTTGTTAGTTACTGGCAAGGTTTGTGTGCCACTACTACCTCGTGAAGATTACTGTGCCATGCTGGTCATTGTTGTGCTTCATATGCATCGTAGATCAGTGGACCTCAGTTTGATATATCTGTACATATTTATGAGCTACAGTCGATATCTTGATATATGCATGCAGATATACTTATCAGGACATGGGATAATTAGCTTATCCTTTAACTCTAGTTGTGGTATTGTGTTATATACAGAGTCTACTTTTAAAGTTATTTGGAAATATGAAATAAAATATTAACAGAAATACCCTGCTATGCTATAGATCATGATAACGTCTGTATACTATCTCCTGACTCTAATCCTTAACCTGCTTTTGTCTCTTGAGATGACTCTTCTACTTTCTCCATCTATGACATCTTTTTATTTAAATGAGGTTTATGTATAAATAGGAAGAGAACTGCATCCTTTTCTGTGTTGCTGTTCCTAACGTCTGAACAGATGGTAGATTGTTACCAAGTTGTCTCTGAATTCACCTTTCTACTTTCTGAGTCAAAGAAGCTTTCATATGAATTCCTTGAGTGATCTTCTGGAAAATTATATATTATTGATAAAGCTTTGGCATGGGATATTGAGTTAGGCCTATTCTTGCATTTCGCTGAGCTCCTAATTAAGCTAGTTTATATGAAAGTCCTGACATACGAGACTTGGAGTTGAATGTATTGATTTGCATATTGATTTTCTTTGAATCTGGTGCCTGCCTCAGTATATCACACCAGAACAGACTCTGCTTTGTTTTGATAAGAAAGATAATTCAGGCAGTTGGGTTTATGGCTTAGGCTGTTAAATTGCAAAATAAAGTGAAAGTTGTCAACAATTTCTTTTTACAGCTTTTGGGAGAAGGGTTCAAACTAAAGTTAAAGTGACTAAGCTGCATGTTTACAGGATCTATTTACTTACCTTGGACCAAACAGCAGTTTTCATCTTTAAATTGTCCTCAAATGGTTCCATAAAAGGGTGTCTCTATAATATACTGAGAATCCTCTAGGTAACTTGTTCAAACAGGCTACTGGTCCCCCTCCCAAAGTCTCTGATCCACTTGGAGTGAAGTAGGTCTTCATACACGTATTTCCATGTGACTCGAGTTCTGCTGGTGGAGAGGTCACACTTCGAGACTGCTCTTCTTCAGTGGTATACAGACCATGTGTTGTGATGCACAGTTACACAGTGTGTATATGGAAAAGTGGTGAATGCTATCTTGACATGTTGCTCATAGGTTTTCTAGAATAGTTGCAAAACATTTACTCTCTATAATTAAAAATGTTTACCTAGCATATGAAAACAGGCTTTATTGAGACATTTTCATATTATAATTGTGCCCTGAACATATTCATTGTCCCAAAACATTTACTTTAAATTCAAATACTCGTGGTTTTATCTGGAGTCATGGGCCCTATAGCAATGGATAGGACACAGCATCTTAAAGTTTTATAAAATGTTTTTCTCCTGTGCTAGCTCTATCCAGTTTTATAATGAGAATATTCTTTACCATGTTTAAAGTATAATGCTAAGGGTAATATTTTCCCAAAGTTTTGGGTCTCCTTGACAGAATCTTTTCAGCCTATTCCTGGTTCTTACCCCAGGTTCTATATTTCTCTGTGAAAAGCTATGTTGATGTTTGTAGATCTTATCCATCTAAACTGGAGCATCAAGGCATACATTGTGAAAATTTCAATTGTAATGTATTGTTTGCAGCTTCTGCATGTTCCAAATCTAAAGAGTCTTTAAAACTATACCGTGCCAAAAAGAAATGTGCCAAGCATCCAGAAAATTCTAAGATACTCTTTTAGAGAAGGTACACGCATATGCAGTAAACCCCCATTAAGGAAATAAAGGATTAGAGAGAAGGCATCTAACCAAGGACAGATAGGCAAGTCTGTGTACGCTACTTTTGGGAGATAGCTCTGTGGTTCTCTTACCTTTCTGTTTGTGTCTGTATGTTTATGTCTTATGTATTAATCTACCACACTGATTTTTCATGGTTACTCACTTGATGGATGAGTTTAGAATACAGAAGATTTTTTTCTAGCTCTGAAACATAACCAGGTGCTGTTACTGCTAATTATAAGAGGTTTTAGGTCCCTAGCCAGGCATTCCATCCCTGTAATTCAGTTCACTTCATGCAAAAGCACCACATCCCCTACCTGACACTCCCATCACCCTTTGCAACTGGGTCTAAGGGAGATGGTATAGATGTGATGATACCCTGACTTTTTCTATTGCTGTGAATAGCAAGCTCTTCTTCATCTCTGGTCCATGAGTCACACATCTTCTATCAGCATTCATAAGAGTCCAGTGGATTTACCAAGTAACATTCTAGTTCTACATAGGGCATATATGTTCACAGTTACTGACACTCCTTTATACTACTCTACACCTAGAATAGTTGAATTTCTTAGACAGGCTCCTTTGGAGCCATGCTCTTCTCTTGTAGAGAAATTAATTTGTTATTTTACCAGGCTAACAGAATGGATTTGAATATATGATCTTGCTTTCTGTTGCTTATAACACATCTTAGCATCAAGGATGGACACCTCCTCAGAGTAAAGGATTAGAAAAGCATATTCTGAGAAAATATACATAAGAAGCAAGCTGTTGCAGTTATTTTAGTATCTGACAAAATATATTAAACAAAAAACTAATTAGAAGAAATAGGGAAGGACACTAAGTACTAATCAAAGGAAAAAAATCCACCAATGGACACTATAATTCTTAACATCTATGCATCCAACAAGAGACACTCATGTTCATAAATGAAACACTATTACAGCTTAAATTACATATTGATCCTCAGAAACTGATAAGTGGCTGGGAGATGGTGGTGCATACCTTTCACCACAGCATTTGGAAGACAGAGGCAGGCAGTTATCTGTGAGTTAGAGGTTGACCTTGTTTACAGAGTGACTTTTAGGATATCCAGGACAGTTTCACAGAGAAATCCTGTCTTGAAACACCAAGAAAAAATAAAAATTAACCAAAAAATTTCCCAAACTGGTAAGAATACTCTACTCTCACCAATAGACAGGTCATCCAGATAAAACCTACATAGAAATAATGGAGTTAACTGATATTAAAAACCAAATAGACTTAGATATTTAGAGAATACTTCACCCAAACACAAATTTATACTCTTTTCTCAGTGCCTCATATAATTTTCTCCAAAACTGATCAATAGAAGACAAAATAAGTCTCAATAGATACAATAACTATGAAATAATACCTTGCATCCTATCTGGCTATCACAGATTAAAGTTGGATATCATCAACAACAAAAAGCTTACAAACTCATGGAAACTGGGAAACTCTCCTGAAGGAAACATATTCAAGACAAATACTAATAAAGAAATTAAAGACTTTATATAATTGAATGGAAATGAGTACTCAGCATACTCAAATTTTATTGGACACAATTAGGTGATTCTAAGAAGCAAGCTCATAGCACTAAGTGCCTACTCTTGGAACCCAGTGACATAGAGGGAGGAGTGATGAGCAAAGTGGTCAAGACTTGGCTGGTAAAACCCACAGAAACAGCTGACCTGAACAAGGGGGAGCTCTTGGACCCCAGACTGATGGCTGAGAGGCCAGCATGGGACTGATCCAGACTGCTTGAATGTGGGAGCCAGTGAGGAGGCCTAGGCAATCTATGGGTCCTTGGGTAGCAGATCAGTATTTATCCCTGGCATACAAATGGACTTTGGGTGCCATTCCCACAATGAGGGATGTTCTCTCAGCCTGGACTCTTGGAGGAGGGCCTAGGCCCTGCCCTGAACAAAATGACAGACTCTGGAGATCCCCCATGGAGGGCCTGACCCTCCCTGGGGAGTTGATGGCTGTGGGATGGGGGAGTCAACGGGGAGGGGCATGGGAGGATGGGAGGGAAATGGAACTGGGATTGATATGTAAAATAAGATTGTTTCTAAGTTTAAAAAAAATCTCAAAAAGTCTGTACTCAACCAAATTGAATAATCTAAAATAAATGGATAATTTTCTTGATCTACAGCACATATCAAAGTTAAATCAAGTTCAGAGTAGCAATTTAAATACACTCCCTTAGAAAATAGAAGCAGTCATTAAAAGGCTCACAACCAAAGTGAGCCCAGAGCAATTGGTCGTAATGCAGACTTCTACCAGACTTTCAAAGAAGAGTTTATGCCATTACTCTTCAAATAATTTCACAAAATAGAAATAGACGGGATATTGCCAAATTTGTTTTACAACGTCATAGTTACCCTGATACCCAAACCACATAAAGACCCAACAAAGAAAATTACAGGCCAATTTCCTCTATGAATGCAGATGCAAAAATACTCAATATGATACTTGCAAAGTGAATTCAAGAATACATCAGAAAGATCATTCACTATGATCAAGTAGGTAAGCTTCATTTCAGAGATGCAGGGTGGTTCAACATATGTAAAATGATAAGTATAATGTACCATAGAAGCCTACTGAAATCCCTCAACCTACTGAAATCTCATTAGATACAGAAAAGGTCTTTGACAAAATCCAACACTCTTTCATTATAAAAGTCCCAGAGAGATTAGGGATATAATGGGCATATCTAAACATAATAAAGAGTTTATAACAAGCCTAAACCAACATCAACTTAAATGGAGAGAAACTCAAAGCGATTCCTTTAAAATCAGGAACAAGACAAGGTTGTCCACTCTTTCCATACATACTCAATATAGTATTTGAAGTATTATTTAGAGCAATAAGGTAACTAACAGAAGGAAATCAGGGGATACAAATTGGAAAGAAGAAGCCAAAGTATTGCTCTTTGCAGATGATAATATAGTATACTCTAAAAATTCTACTGGGTTAATCTTACAGCTGGTAAACACTTTCAACTAATTTGCTAGATTCAAAATTAACTCACAAAATTAGTAGCCTTCCTACATGCAAATGATAAATGGACTGAGAAAGAAATCAGAGAAACAACACTTTCACAATAGCATCAAACAATATGAAATATCTTTGGACAACCATAATAAGCAAGTGAAAGACTTGTGTGAATAAAAGCCTTAAGATACTGAAGAAAGGAACTGAAGATATCTGAAGATGGAAAGGTTTCTCATGTTCATGAATTAGTAGGATTAAAATTGTAAAATTGGCCATTTCAGCAAAAATATCCTACAGATTAATTGCAACCCCCATTAAAATTGCAACATTATTCTGCACAGATCTTGAAAAGAAAAATTTCTGTTTCATATACAAACACAAAGAAACCACAATAGCTAGAACAATCCTGAAGAATTAAAGTACTGCATGAGGTGTCACCATCATCAACCTCAAATTGCATTATAGACTATTGTAATAAAAATCAGTATGGCATTGGTACAAAACCAGACATTTTAATCAGTGGAACTGGATTGAAGGCCCAGACGTGAATTCATATACTATGAACAACCGATTTTCTGAAAACAAGGCAGAAACACACACCGTAATAAAAGGCAACATCTTCAGCAAATGAGGCTGGTAAAACTCGATATCTGTATGTAGAAGAATGCATAGAGACCCATACTTATCACTGCACAAAACTCATTTCCAAATGTATCAAAGATCTTAGCATAAAAGCACATGCACTGGACCTTATGGAAGAGAAAGTGGGGAATTGCTTTGAACACAGAAAAAGACTTTCTGAACAAAACACTGTTAACACGGGCACCAGTATCAATAATTAATAAATGGAACTTCATGAAACCGAGAAACTTCTGCACAGCAAAGGACACCATCTTTTAGGCAAAAAGCACCTACAGAATGGGAAAATATTTTTATGAATGCCACATCTGAGAAGGGACTAATATCCAAAATACATAAAGAACTCAGAAAACTAGATGTCAAGAAAGCAACCCAATTAAAAATGGGGCACAGATATAAACAGAATTCTCAATAGAGGAACCTCAAATGGCTAAGAAGCACTTAAAAGAAATGCTCTAAATCCCTTGTCACCAGGGAAATGTAAATCAAAACTATCCTGATATTTCATCTTATATCTGTTAGAATGACTAAGATCAATAACACAAGTCATAGTTCATGCTGACAAGGATGTGGAGAAAGGGAAACACTGATCCATTGCTGATGAGAGTGCAAACTGGTACAGTTATTATGGAAATCAGTGTGGTGTTTCCTCAGGAAGATGGGAATTGTTCCACCTCAAGATGCAGCTATTCCACTCTTGCAAATACCTAATGGGTGCTTCATCCTACCTCAGAAACACTTGCTCAACCATGTTAATTATTGTTCTATTCATAATAACTAGTACTTGGAAGCAATCAAATGTACCTCATCAGAAGAATGGATAAAAAACACACAACAACAACAGGGTATTACTCTGCAAATTAGAAAAAGAAAATGAAATCTTTAAATTCAAAAGTTAATGGATGCAACTAGAAAAAAATCAATTTGTGGCAATTAACCTAGACCTAGAATGGTAGCTGTGGTATGTATTCACTTATATGTGGATGTTAACTGTTAAGTCAGTGATAACAAACCTAAAGTCTACATGACCACAGAGTTTACACATAGAACAAGGGTCTGGAGGGCACAGATACCTCTACCTAGGGAAGAGAAATAGAATACATAGTTAATGATGCATTGAGGAGGGACTGAAATGGGAGGACCAATGGGGGAGAGGGAAGAGAGATGACCAACAGAAGGAATATGGGGAAACAGCTAAAATAAAGGAGTATTTGAGGAATAGTTTGGAATTTAATATAATAGAGGTTCCTAACACACACACACACACACACACACACACACACACACACACACACACACACACACACACACACACACACACAGGTGATTTAAATAAAATTAGCAAATAATGGAGGAGATGACCTCAACTGGACATCTCTTGTTACCAAATGAAACTTCCAGTATTGGAATTGAGTTTTATCTAACTGGGTTGTTAGCCAAAGGAGTTCTGTAGGAATCCCCAAACAACCGAGGCTACTGCCAATACTATAGGTTATTCTCCACAAACTGAAAACAAGGGCCCATTGCTGATGGCAGCACCTAACCAACTTACTGGAAAAGTCAAGATTGATGCCTACATAGAGCCTTTACTCCTATTTTCTAGTGTCTTTGCTAAGGAAAGCAACTCTGTAGGCAACCAAAGCAAAAACCTAAACACCAAACTAGCCACAATCCCTTTGAATGACAATGGTGTCCTGCCTGCAAGAAATATGCTAATGCAGTTGTGGCACAGTGCTTGTGGGGGAGACCAACTAATATCTGACTTAAGACCTACTCTGCAAGATGTAGCCCACTGTTGTTAAGAACATAATACTAGATACCCAAGGGATCTAAGGTACTAAACAAACAACATACAGAAATAAAATGATGCCTAATGACATTCTGCTATTCTCATAGATGAGTGCTTTGCTCAGCCATCATCAGAGAAGCTTCCTTTGGCAGCAGTTGGGAACAAACACAGAGACTCTAAGACTGATATTATGCAGAAAGTGAGAGATCTTGAAACATTCAGTCCTAAATGGGTTGTCTCCATCAAGTCCCTTCCCTCACCACTCGGGGAACACTACAAAAGAGGGGCATAAAGAGTGCAAGAGCCACAGGACAGACATTAAGGAAACAAGGCCCTGTAAATCAACATGATTGATACACATATATCTGCACAGAGACTGATACAGCATGCACAGATCCTGTTCCAGACGGGGCCCTAGAACAGAGATGAGATGGGGACACATGCTCTGATCCTTAACACAGATTGATAGCAACTTGCAAATGTGAATTTGATTTTCTCCAAGGGAGTCTCACTAGAGAAAGAAACCAATCTTCAAGTGAAGGCTGCATGACCAGCAGAAGATGGTTACAGAAAACAAACTCAGTGGCATCTTTGGAGGCTCCTTATTTCACAATATCCTGTCAGGGCTTTCCTTTTTTTCTTGAATTTTATGTAATTTTTAATTTTTTTATTTATGTATACTTTATTCCTTCTTTCTACCCTGAGGGTCCTTTGCATGTATATCATGGCTTTGAGTTTAGTGTTTTCCTGAGATTCCTGAGTATGCAAACAAGTTAGTCTCTGTTTCTTTTGGCTTTTCATGGATTCTTTTCCTTCTGTTTATTTATTTTTTGTTAAATTCTGATATATTCTTTTTGTTTTATCTTATTACACTGCATTTTATTTCATTATTTTCTCTTAGAAGTTTGTTTTCTAATGAGAGACAGAAAGGGTGTGGGTCTGGATGGGAGGGAAGGTGGGTGTTAAACTGGGAGGAGTGAAGGGAGGGAAAACTTTAGTCAGAATATATTATGTGAGGATAAAAAAACACATTTTCAATATAAGGGGAAAAGCCCAGTGTTAGGAAGTTACTTCTTACTGTTCTAGAGTTTGAAAATTATGAGGTCATGCCCTAGCAGGTCTATTGTCCGGGAAGGATGTACTTCCTGGTGCATAGATGGTGACTTCCTATTCTCTTCCCATGGCAGAATGGCCTATCAAGCTTTCTGGGGTCTCTTTTGTAAGAACATGAATCATGATAATTCAACACTTACGACTTAATGAATTACAAAAGTGCCACCTTTTAAATCCACTGAAGGCTTGAATCATAACACATGAGTTTAGGGGTAATATTTAGTACTTTGCAAATGGCCTTTCATTTACTATTGCTTGGTATCGCTTTTGTGATTGATTTAAAATGGATATGGTATTTAATTCATTTTGAAAAATCTCTTGCTTATTCCAAGGCAAATTCTGTGTCTCTAGTAGAATGTTAATCAGCACACAAATACTGAAATGCTTATTTGATTTGATATAATAATCTATTTAGGAACCATGTATTTTTATGTTCTAAAATAGAATTACCATGTGATCTAGCAATTCTATACTTGGATATGTACCCAAAAGAATTCAAATCTTTGTGTCATCTCAAAAGCAGCATTATACAAAATATTCAACATAGGGGAACATTTAATGCTCATTGATAGATGAATAGGCAAGGAACACACGTATATATACATACATGTATATATGGATATATATATATATTATCATTTTTTTGTCAACTTGATACATGCCTAGGTCATCTGGGAAGAGAGAACTTCAATTAAAAATTTAATCCATCAGACTGTCCTGTAGGCAAGAATGTGGAGCATATGATTAATATGAGAGAGCCTACTCACCTGTGGGCAGTGATACCCCTGGGCTGGATGTTTTGGGTTGCATAAGAAAGCAAACAGAGCAAGTCATTGTAGATCAAGCTAAGGAGGAGCATTCATCCATGGTCTCTGCTTCAGTTCCTGCCTCCCAGTTCCCACCCTGCTTGAATTCACACAGTGATGAGCAGTGATTGATTTACAAGCCAAATATCCTTTCTTCCACAAATTGCTTTTGCTCACAGTCTTTCCTACGGCAATAGAAAGCATATTAGGACAATATGCATATGTACAATGGAATATTATTTACACAGCTTTAAAATTATGGAATCCTGCATTTTGTGACAGTATGGATAAATTTAGAAGACATTACCACATTTAAACAAGCAGTCACAGGACACATGCTACATGATTCCATGTGCAAGAGGAAGGCAAAATGATCAAACTTACATAGAGTAGAATGGTGGCTGCCAGGAGCTGGAGAGAGACAAAAGGGCAGTGTGCTTCAATGGGTATAAAGCTTCTCTTACTGAAGGTAAGAGTGGTATGTGACACTGAGCTCCTACTGTTATCAACATAGTACCAAGTACGGTATGTGGATAGGATATCAGGCCAAAAGCATTGGACAGAGATAGATGAATCAGTAGATGAGGTACTTGCTAGGCGAATGTGAGGATCTGAGTTTAGATCTCTTGTAGGAGGAGACAGGATTGCGCCATTAGCCATGCTGTGCGCTAGAGGCACATATGGATGTGGTAATGATAGGGCGGTTCACTGAGCCACTAACCACACCCACTTTGGGTGTGACTAGAGATGCATATGGATGTGATAATGAAAGGGCGGTTAACTACACCACTAGCCATGCCCACTTTTGGGCGTGGCTAGAGGCATGTATGGAGGTTCTTATAAAAGACTGTGCAGGCAGAGCCGCACTCTCTCTTTTTGGCTTCCTATTCAGTGGCAAAAGCTACTTGACTCATCTGGGTTGACTGTTTTCTCTTGTAAGTAATTTCTACAATAAACAGTTGCCTTCAACAAGTGTGCCATTTATCATTACAGCAACATTCCCTTACACTCATATGAAAAGTTAGACATGGTAGTGTGTAACACGAAAAGTAAAAACCCAGAGACTGATATTAGGGTTCAAAGCAGCCGGTCACTAGCTGTCACCTCTAACTCAGGCTGAAAGGGTTAATCCACACATGAGCTCTTCACTAAGTCTCGAACTGCTGCCTCTCCTCAGTGTAGCTGGAGAACAAATGCCTCTATTTTCAGTGTGACTGGAGAATGAACGCCTCTACTGAGACCTTGCTTCTGTTTTATATTCTTTTCTGATGTTGGGATTAAAGGTGTGAGTTACAATTCTCTTTTAGACTGATTCACTTTTGTGTAGATCTAGTTGCCCTTGGACTCACAGAGATCATGTCTACCTCTTAATTCTGAGTCCTAAGATTAAAGATGTATACCACTACCTCCTAACGTCTGGCTGCTGGGATTAAAGATGTGTGCCTGGATTCTAAGGCTTTGATTTTCTGAATCACCAGTCAAGCTTTAATAAATCATAAGTAATGTATCACTACAGTAGTACACCCAGGATAAGAAGACAGGAAGATATCTAGGGCTTGCTGGCCAAGCAGCGTAGCTCAACCAATGATTCTCCAAGTTCAAAAAAATAAGATGGGCAGTAATTAAGAAGGACATAATGTCAACCTCTGGCCTCCACATGCATGTGTACACATGTGCATTTGCAGGTACAAGTGGACATACTGCATGATAATGTACCTACAAGCACACACACACATAATACTCCTCCATATATACATAAAAGTTCTTGCTGAACAAAATACAATAACAACACAAATATAATACAACATGAAAACATTTTGAAAATGAAGATGTATATCTTAGTGCATTACTTTGCTGATGGTATCATGGATGTGTGCATATATCAAAACTCAAGATAATATGTATTAAATTTATACATCTTTTGTACCTTAGTAAACTCTTTTCTGAAACAAGATCTTACTATGTAGAGCTATCTGCCCACAATGTGCAGTTCAAAATAAATTTTAAATTAAAAATTATTTTATGTGTTTGAGCATCTTGCCTGCATATATGTCTGCATGCTGCATGCATGCCTGGTACCATGGAGATCAGAGAAGTCTTTTGGCCCCCTAGAAATGGAGTTACAAATGGTTGTGAGTACCATGTTGGTGCTGGGAATCAAAACTGTCTCATTTGTAAGAGCAGCCTGTGGTCTTAACTGCTGAACCACTTCTCTAGCCACCCCAAAATTATAAAAGAAGCTCATTTTTAATATATATAGTATTTCCTTGACATAATAAAGAACTTAAAAGTTTCTTTCTTATTTCTCTTTCACTTGTTTTATAGGTTACAAACATACTGGCTTACTTTATACATTTAAACTCTTGTCCTTGTTATTTCTTTGATGAGCAGGATGTACATGTTTCTACCCTGCCATGGGTGCTCAGTCTGAGTGTGCTTTGGGACTTAGATAAAATGATGCATTTTCTACAAAATATTTTCTGAATTTCTCCCCTGACTCTCATTTTAGGCCTGCTTGTACTCTCTGTATTTTGAAGAGACTTGCACTTAACACTTTCTTCTTTATCATAATTTCTTTGCCTCTCTCTCTCTCTCTCTCTCTCTCTCTCTCTCTCTCTATCTCTCTCTCTCTCTCTCTCTAACATCCAGATTGAGGCCTTTTGGTGGGCAGACAGCACATTGTATTCATGTATTCTTAGATTATATATCCCATGGCCTAACCCCAGTGACGCACTGAGCTGTCTCATAAGAACCTGCAAGTGGCAGATGAGAAACTTGAAGAGATTCTTTGAGTAGGATATTAAACAGAAATTATTAAAAGTTAAATTATATAAAGTATAACCAACTATGTTATTAAAATAATGTATCTATGAAAATAAATATTTGTTTTAATAATTATATGGTTTTATAACATTATATACAATATATGATTCATATTATAATATTATAGTATGTTAAAGCAAAGATGATCCTCAGAACTTCCTAGTTCGAATTATTTTTCTATCATACATGCTCTTGAAGTTATTTACATGTAAAATGTCTTTATAGTAATAGACAATAGACATTAGGCAGTTCTTTCCAATTCCATGTATAGTGAGATCACACTGGAACCTTGAAATTCACCATAATGGGAGAATTGATCATAATACCAGCCAACAGACTGATAGGAACAGATCCCTGCAGTGTATCCATTAATGTGAGCTGATATTAGGATGAGTTTTGGTAAACTTTGTCTAAACTGATTCTGAGATTGCCAGGCATGGAAGCTTAGATGGAAATTAGGTGAAACCTGCATGGCTGTAGGGATCTACATGGGACCTACTGATTCATCCTAGGGAGGTGAGGTCATGGTCAGTCATTTTAACAACCATTTCTGTTCACAGTGTTTTCATGAACTAAGCAATAGGTGGTACTTGCTATACACTATTCAGATGTGGCAGAATTTTCTCCTTCATATTCAATTCCTTGGTTACCTTCAGAGTCTGGCGATACATGCTACAGTAGAGTGTCAGCTGAGGGTGAGACTGACTTTTCTTATGTTTATTTTTAGTAGAAACTTGAAGACAGAGACCATGAGTGACTCCTTGAAATTTTACTTGCAAATATGATTCATTTTGACTGCCATATGGCAGTATCATGATGCACATTTATTTTTTCTAAACTGTGGAATGTGACTATTTTCAGACAAAATATATGGTTACTGACATTGTTGCTTAGGGCACTAGAAGGAATACTTTACTGAAGAAGTCACGGGCTATATCAGCAAAGTCACTAAGCAAACTACAGAACAGTGAAGTCATTTATAATTCATCCCCTGGTGTCAGAGTCTAGGGAAGCATGTATATATGAGGCTTACGTTCCAAAATTAAGACTGTCATTTCAAAATATATTTCCTTCATCTTCCTCTATATTGGACTATACAGGGGACATAATATGAATAATGCCAGTTTATATTTCTTTTCTCTTATTAAAATATATTTTTATCCAGTATATTCTGACTACAGTTTCCCCTCCCTTCTCCTCCCCATTACTCCCCACTTCTCCTTCCATCTTGATCCACCTCCTTTCTGTCGCTCATTAGAAAGTAGACAGACATCTAAGGAATAACAACAAAGTAAAAGATAAAACGAAGCAAACACATTGGATTAGGACAAAAATGAGCCAACGGGAGGAAAAGAATCCAAGAAAAGCCACAAAATAACCAGATAGACACAGAGATCCATGTTTTTTAAAAGTGAAATACACTATAAGTACAATTGTAAAATAGAAAAATAAGTAAAGAAGGAATTTTTCCAAGATTACCTATGTTGTTATCACCTTGAGATAACACTTTGAAAATGTCGATATTTATTTGTCTATCTATGGCCCTATTAGCCAAAAAGATTGGATTGAGTTTTTTCACAATTTGTATGTAAGAATATTAGATTTCTCACTAGGTTCTGCTGTAAAATAAAAAATTCAGTATCTTATTTCTAAGCATATTAGCCTCAGAGAAATTTTGATATGATGCCTTACTCCACTGGAACAGGTAGCTCATGATCTGAGAGACTTACAAGTAAGTCTGGAACTGTTGTTACCTCTGGATTCACAGGAAATTCTGAGACAGTTGAGTGGAATGGGTACATGTGGGGCCCACTAGTTTTGAGTGTTGCAAACTTAAGAACTTAATGGCACTAGAAATATGGGATGTGGTTGCATTCTTTGGCCCTATTCATTCAACAAATATTTCTACAGAACCAAATATCAGTAAGATCAAGCCACTGCTCACATGACTGCATTGTACAAGCAAATAACTTAAATATAACACCACAATTATTATTCTAGAGTTTCTAAATAGAGATCTATCGAGTCATAAGAGATAAAGTGAGCCATTCTTCCTGGATGATGTTTCAATTTGATCATTTTCCTTTGCTAATAGCAAAAACCTAATGCCAACTTAAAAAAGGGGAGAGGAATCCAGGGGCCTAATAAAGTTCATTAGAAATATCTTTTATGGAAAAGATATTCACCAACCCCACATCTGACAGAGGGTTGATTTCCAAAATATACAAAGAACTCACAAAGCTAGTTACCAAATCACCAAATAATCCAATTAAAAAGTGGGGTACAAAACTAAATAGAGAATTCTCAAGAGGAGTCTAAAATGGCTAAAAGACACTTACAAAAGTGCTCAACATAATTAGCCATCATGGAAATGCAAATCAAAACAACTCTGAGATACTATCTTACCCCTGTCAGAATGGCTAAAATCAAAAACACCAGTTACAGTTTATGATGGAGAGGATGTGGAGAAAGGGGAACACTCCTCTATTGCTGATGGGAGTGCCAACTGGTACAGCCACTTTGGAAATCAGTATGGAGATTCCTTAGAAAAATGGGAATCAGTCTACCACAAGATCCAGCAATTCTACTCTTAGGCACATACCCAAAAGATGCATTTCAAACAAACAAGGACATCTGTTCAAGCATGTTCACAGCAGCATTATTTGTAATGGCCAGAATCTGGAAGACACCTAGATGCCTCTCAACTGAAGAATGGATAAAGAAAATGTGGTTGGTATATTTACACAATGGAGTAGTACTCCTCGGGGGGGAAAAAAGCAATGGAATCTTGAAATTTTCAGGCAAATGGATGGAACTAGAAGAAACCGTCATGAGTGAGGTAACCCAGTCACAAAAAAAACCCAAAAACAAACAACTAAACAAACAAACAAAAAAAAACCTATAGTATGTACTCACTCATATATGAATTTTAGACATGGATCAGGGGAGTGCCAGCCTACAATTCCACTATCAGAGAGTCTGTGAGACAGGGAAACAGCGAGGACCCTAAGAGAGATATGCATCGTACCTCAGAGAAGGGGAATGGGATAGGATCTCCCGAGTAGATTGGGAGCATAGGGAGAAGGGAGAGGGATCTGGGAAACAGAGAGGAGGAGTAGAGGAGGGGAGAGGAGGACATGGGAGAGCAAGATGGTTGAGTTAGTGGAATAATAGAGGAGAGTGGGATGAGAGGTAACATAATAGAGGGAGCCGTTATAAGTTTGAGGAGAGATCTGGCACTAGTGAGATCTCCAGATATCTACAAGAATGATACCAACTGGCATTCTAAGTAATAGTGGAGAGGCTATCTTAAATGCCCTTCCCTGATAATGAGATTGATGACTACCTTATATGCCATCTTAGAGCCTTCATTCAGTAGCTGATGGGAGCAGAAGCAGACATCCCCAGCTAAAATCCTGGAATCCAGTTTCAGAGAGGGAGGAGTGATGATCAAAGGGGTCAAGACCAGGCTGGAGAAACCCACAGAAACAGCTGACCTGAACAAGGGAGAGCTCATGATCCTCAGACTGATAGCTGGGAAACCAGCATAGGACTGTTAAAGATCCCATGAATGTGGGTGTCAGGAGGCCTGTGTCAATCTATTGGACCTCTGGTAGTAGATCAGTATTTATCCCTAGTACAAGAATGGACTTTGGGAGCCCATTCCACATAGAGTGATACTATCTCAGCCTAGACACACGAGGGAGGGTCTAGGTTCTGCTCCAAATGATATGACAGACTTCGAAGATCCCCTCACCCTCCCTGGGGAGCAGAAAGGGGGAGGAATAGGGCACCGGTGGGGGACAGGGCAGAAGGGGAGGGAGAGGGAACTGGGATTGACATGTAAAACCATCTTGTTTCCAATTTATATTAATAAAAAAGACAAAACACGAAGTGACAAACTATAGAAATGATCCAACTTACATCTAGTAACTGATAGAAACAGATACAGTGTTTCACAGCCAAACACTGGGCTTTGCTCCTGGAATTCAATTGAAGAGAGGAAGGCATGATTACATGAGCAAGGGGCATCATATGAGCAAGATCATGATGGGGGGAGGGACCACAGAGACAGCTGACCGGAGGTAGCGGGAATTCACAGACTCTGGACTGACAGTTGGGGAACCTGCAGATGTGGGTAACCGTTATGGAGCTTGAACTATTGTGGGAGGGGCTAGCACTGAGACCAGGACTTATGCCAGGTGCATGAACTGACTTTTTTGGAGCCTATTCCCTATGGTGGGATACCTTGCTCAAGGGGGAAGGAGCTTCGTCATGCCTCTGCTTTCTATCAGATATTTATGTTTTGCCTTTGTTTTTGGAAGACTCAAGGGCAGAGAAGGTTTTCTGATCTAACTGTTGTTACCTGTCCATGCTTGAGTCAGTCTCAGTGGTCTGGGACAATGCCATTCTCATTTGTCAGGTTCAAGTCACATGACCCTTAGTGCACCTCCTCTTGCGCTTCATGTGCTGAGAGTAGGAAAGGGATGTGTCTTGAATGGAGGTGGGGGGGCAATGGCTACTGTCAGATGTCCCTGAAAGGAAGGGCTTGATGAGGATATAACATTTATTTGATGCCTACTTCTCAGGATGAAAAATCATATAAGAAAGGAGAATGAGGAAATAGAAGGCGCAAAATGAATGTGCTGTTTCAAGGCTCTGAATGTGTGGGGTTGGTTTGAGTGGCTAACAAGCGCATATAACAGTAAAAGGAATATGGCCTGGAAAGCAGATAAAATTAATCTAAAAGACCTAGGGTAGGCTGAGAAGTTTATATTTATCATTCTAAGTGCTGAAGAAGCAATGGAGGCTTTTAATGTGGGTTTATGATATGGTTAGCTTTGGGTTTTAAGAAAACAGCTCTGCTGACAGAACAGAAGATGGATTTGGATAGAGAGAAGCTAAGACTGTTTGGGAAATGGAAGGGATCTGCTAACGTAGCATGCTGTACTCTGGCTGCCAGCTCCGAATGGGCACTGTGGGGCAAATGACTGAGGACTGTGTCTGGAAGAACTCTCCTAGACTCTCAGTGTTTGTTCTCTGAGGTAGATGGAGGGTGGCCACATACCACTGTATATTTGATGGCCCTGATCTCAGCTACGGGCAATGAAATATTATTAAGTGTGTCCCTCCTTTTCTTTCTAAAAAGATTTTTAACAGCCTGCATGTCTCTTTATATTTATTTACTATCACCATCATCATCTTATTATTTGTTGTCCAGCATCTAGAATAAATCATGTTTTAATATGTCTTCCTTATGCATCTGTAAAACTATGAAGCATTTATATTTGATCTCATATACAGATAACATAATTTTTACCAAAAGAAGGAAATTTCTACTTGAAAGTGTCACTCTGAGACACCCCAGAAGCCAAGCTCTGCAGCCATTGCATGCCACTTGCTCTTTGGTTTTGGGTTATAAATTTTTATCTCATTTTCCTGGGCTTCAGTTTCAAAGCATAATAATAGAAGACATTAGAATGAACTGCCTCTTTTTAGATTTTTCTACTCTTAGTATATGGATGAATAGATTAATTTATGGTGCTATTAATCTGTTACCTTTCACCAGACATAAATTTAATTTCATACATTCAGGTGTGATTCTAGAGGGTACAGAGTAAGGACAGCTCTCAGGCCACAAATTATGTTATTAAAATTGGGCATGGATGCCTAAGTGACAAGGAACAAAATTAATAGGGAAATATTTGCATGATTAATTGCAAATGCATAGTTGATCAATTCTGGCTTCAGAAATACCTCTACCACCTCTTTGAACTGCTCCTAACATTGGTCTATTTCTACTTTATGCTGCCACCACTTAGATTTCTATTCCAAGCTCTTTTTACTTTGGTGTGTGCATGCAGATATGCATGTCTGCATGTGTACATGTGAAGTTTGTGTGGTAGCATATATTTACATATGTGCCTGTGCATGTAGAGACTTGAGGTCAACTTTGAGTATTGCTTGTTTTTAATGATTTTTGGGAAACAGTCTTTTATTGTAACCAGGGAATCATCAGTTAGGCTTGGCTATCTGTCCAGTTCAACTCTGCCTATCTCTGCTTTCCCATGGTGGGATTACAAGCTTATGCTACCATGCCTTCCCTGTAAGTGAATTTTGGGAATTGAACTTGCATCCTCTTGCTAGGATGACAAGAAATTTACTCACTGAGTTCCCCAGCCCTTTTCATCTCTTTTTTAATGTGCAGTGTTGTTTTAGAATATTAGGTTGCATTTGAACTACATGTTTGCATGCAGTTTGTGCAGACTTCTCATTAACTTTCCCACTTGTGATTTTTCAAAGAGCAATTGAAGTGTGACTTCCAGGTTCTATTCTTCTATTCCTGTCTTCCTCCTTCCTTTCATTCAACTCCATACTGCATTTTACATATTCCATTTCCCCACAAATATTTGTTTATAACTTATCTTCTCTAGTAAATACCTACAAGTTTATTTAGAATGCAAATTATCAACTGTCTTTCTGTCCTTGTGTATGCAGATTAATGTGTCTAGCACAAGGTCTGAAGTACTTCAAAAATCTTAAACGTGAGTGGCAGTGTGACTACACAGTTACATTCTCCACTTGAATTTTTTCCATGGGTTATAGTAAAAATGCAGATGCGTTAAAAATATCTTGTAACATTATTGTCTGGCACTGTGTTCAAGATACATATAGAATAGGAATGAATTTCTTGTTGAAATCCAAATTCCATCCTTAATATAATCTCAGAATGCATATTATTCTGTTACAAAATCAGAAAAAAATCCCAGGCTGGGAACATTTTCATGATCCCATGTGGGATAAAAGATACTCAGCTGGTAGTAGGAGGGTACAGGACTGTGACTTCTGATCTCACAGGTGACTCAAGAGTCTTAAGAGCCACAGTGTGCAGAGTTAAACAAATTAAAATGAAGTCAGGTGGTGGTGGTGCTCACCAGTACTCAGAGGCAGAGGCAGGTGGATCTCTGTGAGTTTGAGGCCAGCCTGGTCTACAAAGTGTGTTCCAGGACAGCCAGAGAGGTTATACAGAGAAATCCTGCTTTAAACAATAACAACAACAAAAGGGCAACACACACACACACACACACACACACACACACACACACACACACACACCTGACATGAGCTTTGCTTTGTAACGTCCGCTGGTGCCAGGAGCAAGAAAGGCCTTGATTTGAAAAGGTTTCCAGTTTGGGATGTTCCCATGGACTTCACTTGCTCATCTCAATGTATTTTTAGGTTATTTGAAAAAAAAGCATGGTTTACTTCTTGAACAGACAAATAGATCAAAGGTATGTTATTCGATTATGGAAGTAATCTTTCTGCTGTTGAGCACCTGGGGACATGTGTGAACTTTGCTTCCTGAGGTGGTGGTACTACTTGCAATCCTGATGCTCTGCATCTGATGTCTGGTGCATCAAGTTTTGCTTGTGCTCCTGGCAATGTTTTATTCATTAGAGAGTTGCCACAAGGACATTATCTTCTGACTGCTAACAAGCTGAACTAAAATGACTGCATTTGTTAAAAAGAGCACAAGTCACACAAAACCAAGCTGTATGGATGGACTGAGTCATTATCCTACTGTTGACTTCGAAAACAGGAGTGGTGCAACACTTCAGCCTGAGGGTCAGTTGCCAGAAGGCAGAGATTTCTTCCCAAGTACCCCTTAAAATCCACAAGCCCACATTCTCTGTCTTATTTTCCTTGCTGTATACTTCTCCAAAGTATTTATTATTCCCTTACACACTTGTTTATTATCAGTTTTCTTCCATTAGATTGTAAGCAGCTTATTCAATGCTATCTCTAGCATCCAAGAACCATGCCCAACACAGAGCTGGAACTTCAGAAATGCGTTCTGATGAATACAAGGAAGCATTCTGTCCTTCTGGATACTCACTGTGTGCCAGACAACACCATAGATATTTCTTATATGTTATTGTGTATCATTTTCAGTCTGTTCATTGAGTAAGGGTTTCTGACTGCCCTCACTGACCACCTAGGAAGGGCATTTCAGAGAGTTTAAGGGAGACACCATGTGTGGCAGACCCAAGGTAGAATAGTGTCCCAGCCTCTGCCTTGCTCTCACTACTGTATATGATCAGAAGTTTCAGATTTATGGTCTGTTCATTGAAGTTAGAGGGATCTATATTTTTTATAAATAATATCATGTACAAACTTGTGATTTCCAGTCACTTTTAGCATTTTTTTTCTTCCTTGGAACTCTAAAACATACCTGTCTGCTTCCTGCATAAAGATCATGAACTAACCCTCTAAAATTGTAAGCAAGTCCCTAATGAAGTGATTTCTTTTGTAAGAGTTCCCTTTGTCATGGTGTCTCTTCATATCAACAGAACAGTAGCTAATATGTGCTTGTATGAAAATGTCCTTATATTACAAGGTATCCTATAGTATACATTGTATACAATAAATACATAGAATACTTTAGAAAATTGAAATATATTTACTTTGAAATTTTCCACTAAATTAAATAATAAATAATTTGTCGAATTGTTTTAGAGTTCCCCTGGGTTGACATGTAATATATATATGCAAATCTGTAAATGTAAATAAAATGTAGGAATCACATTGGAAAGGACATTATGCTTATCTCTTGAGATTGGCTCAACTTGCTTAATAATATTATCTCTAATACCATCATTTTTTCCTGCAAATGACATAGCTTTATTCTCTTTTAACATGAAATAAAACTCCTTTGTGTGAACAAACAACATTTTCTTCATCTGTTCCTTAGTACTGGTGATGCCAAGTCCTATGCGTAGGTTATCTCTATAGTGACTTTGCAAAGTAGGTAATGTTTCTATTTTTCACAAAGGGAGTAAGGATGTGCTGATAGGTTAAGTAACTTCCTCAAACCCACACTGCTGAAGAATAGCATAGTTGAGACTTGAACACAAAATTATGAGTTCCATTGCTCATTTGCTGGTGTAGAACTCTGCTGTTTTGTCAGATTTTCAGTGGGATGTTTTATACACAACTGGAAGCAATGATTGTGGTAATATTTTTTGTGCTCTAACAAATAAAACTTGCCTGAATATCCATAGAGGCCAGGCAGTGGAGGCACACACCTTTCATCCTAGCACTTGGGAGGTGGAAGCAAGATCAGGAGTTCAAGACCAACCACACTGGGCAACAAAAAATTTAACCAGTCTAAAAGGGAAACAGAGCTCACAGCTTTGATCCCAGCATTTGGGATTTCACACCTTTAGTCCCAGCACTAGGGAGGTGGAAACAAGAGGTGATAAGGCTGGCCAGAGATAACAACAAAAGGCAGAGGAGACAGGAGCTCAAACCCCTTTGGTCTGAGATTTTGTAGAGGTAAGAACTCTAGTAGCTGGCTCTTCTCTGATGTTTCAGCATTTACACGGATATCTGACTATAGGTTTTTATTATTAAGATCAATTAGAATTTGTTCTACAAAAGACTAGTGCAATTGGAGTGATTACTGGGAATTTATAATGAGAAAGAGCCCAGAAAGCTATATGATGATTGAGACACATGTAGATGGCTGGTGATGATTGGTTCACACATAGATGACTGTATCCATGTACAGGAGCTACATTTTAAGGGAAAATGCTAAAATAAAGAACTTCTTGAGAAGGAGAGGAATGAGAGGAGGGGCTTGGAAGCACCTTGTTTGAAGAATGGTTGTTTGTTCTGTGAAGGGAGGTCATAGAGCAGTGTGAGCATCATGTGCTATATGGATATGATGCATAGTTGGGTACCAGCAGGAGTAATTGACTTATTCTTTATTGGGAAGCAGCTCACATATGCTTGGGTCCTAGGGAAGAATCCATGAGTTTATATCCCAGTTTTTTTTCCTTCACTCTCTTTGGCCCAAATTATTCCACCTCTTGGCCTCATTTGCCTTGTCTGCTGAAGGGAAATAATCCCATTTCCGTCATAGTATTGGTATGGGAATACACTGCATCAATACATGCATAGGAACTCCTTAGCAGAATTCTTATAGCAGCACAAATGTCCAGTCAACAGGAGCTATCATAATGTTATTTATAACTGTAGCTTCATAGTACAAAAGAAGGCATGACAAATAAGTTGATTAAATCAGTTAGTGTAGTGAATTGTTAAGGACCATTAGCAGTTACCTGTATCAGCCTCTGAGGGAGGCTGAGTTTTTTTAAAGTTATGTAGAAAGTTATCTGAAGAAACCAAGACTGTCTTTACAGCATCAGCTCCAGAGATTGTGTCCTTAGCAATAAGATCACTACTTTGTCATTAGCTACATGATTTCTGATAGGGTGATAGATAGAGCTAATGTAATCTATCCCTCTCCCAGCTTATCTTACATGTCCTATAACCTCACATATATGGAATCTTACTACTCCCCAAATCCTTTGCTGCTATCTTGACTCTTGTCAGCATCCTTGCACACTTGTAGTAGTCTCCAAACCAAACTTCCCTGCCGCTACTCTAACTCCAGCTGTCTGTTCTCCTTGCGGCAACCAGCTCTTGTTTAAGTGAATTTAGCCATGCAACTGACTCCTACCTTGCTAAGCATCTTACCGTTGGCTTTTTCATTTTGAGAATTTGGACCAGAATCCCAGCTCTTCCCTGTGTCCTGCCAGGTCCCAAAGGATCTTCATCTGTCTTTTCTTTTTCTCTGATCTCATCCCCCTTTACTGCCTCTTGTACATGAACTCAGGTCACAATGACATTCTTTCTGGCTTCAGGAATTCTAAGCTGATTCTTACCCCCATGGTCCTTGCATATATTTATCTGCTAGATATTTGAGTGGATGTCTTCTTCTCATTCCTCGAATTTCAGTCTACCTGAGCTTCCCTTGGGAAAGCTTTGACCCCAGTCACTTTTCATCATCCTGGATCCATCCTGGTTTTATTTTACTCAAGATATCCATTTTCTGAAACTATCCCAAGATTACATGACTCTTCAAGCAAATCCCTTAGCATGGAACCTTTTCTTTTTTCTTAACCAGTGTATTGGCCTGTTCTCATATAGTTCAGATACATGTGGAATATTAATTCCCTCATAAATAAATATTTATTTTGACACCAAGATCTTGTGTTCGCTGAAAGTCACATTATCTATAAATCTGGACCTATTCTCAATATTTCTGGATTAAATTATCTGACCCTTATTGAGTATCCTTTTAAAGTCAGGATCCTGAGGGTTAGTTATTAGTGGCACAGGAAGACAAAACAATATAATGTAAGATGGAGCCAAAAGCAATGACCTGAGAGTTTCAGGGTATAGAGGAGATAATCAGAGAGTAGGCAGAGAGAAAAATGACTATATTGTCTCTGTTAGTATTTTAAGATCCATTCTTGATCTCTTATTCTTCCTTTACAGTTATGCATTCTTTCCATCTTTTATGTTCTCAGGTCATCTATCTATCTATCATCTATCATCTATCTATTTATTTATTTAGAGGGTCTCTCTCTGTATCCAGGCTGACATAGACCTAACTATGTAGACAATACTGGCCTCAGACTTTCTGTGTAGACATGGCTGTTCTCAAATTTATGCTAGGCATTCTGCCTCAGCTTCCTGAGTGCTGGAATTTTAAGTTTGAACCACCACACTGGATTTTTAAAAGACAAGAAACATGGTTTAGTTGCTTGCCAGGAACAAATCTTGCCTTATTAGTTTTTAAGACAGGGTTATAACATTACAAATTCTTTCTGGGATAGCAAAATACTATAAATGTATTGTGTATCTAGGAAAGTTGAGGGTGAATACATAGGGTTGGTGGAGAATTACTGAGCTTGTGACCACACTAAGTTAATCATTTAAAACAGTGACAGCTGAGCCTCACCAGCCAGCATGAGTCTCCCTTAGTTTAATTTCAATGCACACATAAAAGATGAAATTATATATACCAATGGCACACTATGTTGTGTAGGGGGAGACTTGTGTACCTTTAGTGCTGACCATTCCTGTTTTGGTGTGGTCGC
Source organism: Mesocricetus auratus (assembly GCF_017639785.1). Taxonomy (NCBI): domain Eukaryota; kingdom Metazoa; phylum Chordata; class Mammalia; order Rodentia; family Cricetidae; genus Mesocricetus; species Mesocricetus auratus. Next base: position 169,725,730 of record NW_024429266.1, read on the forward strand.
AGTGGGAGGAAGGAGTGGCTCTCTGTTTTGGTTCCGGTTGCATTCCGGAGAGCAGCGTGCAGACCTTTGGTTCTCGACTTTCTTGAGTTCTCACATAAGTGATTTCTCCCTTAATAAAATATCATAAGACATCCCTATATTGTGTAGCTTAGTATGTCTGCATTAATGTTGAAATTTTGATATTGGTATATATTGTATAATGATTAAATCATACTACATGTATCTTTAATAATTTTTACTCATAATGAAGGTATTCAGTATCCTTTCTTCTAGTGTCTATAGATAAACAGTGGTGATTATTTTCAGTAGATATATACTGCTGTGGCTGTAATTTAGCATCCATTAATGATGTTTTTACTAACTTTCCCATCTCTCTGCATTCCTCGGTCTCTGGTAACCACCTTTCTGCTCCTTGGACTCTCACCTTCTGTGAATCACATGTGTGAGAGATCATGTGGCACCTTCTGTGCCCCAGTCACTACTGTTAATTCAAAGGACTTCCTTTCATCCAAGTCATCACAGACCCATTCTTTGTGGATGTGTAGCATTCCACTGTGTGTGTATATCATGTTGTTTTAATATCTGCTCATCTGTTCTTGGACCTTGAAGTTGATTGTGTATCTTGGAAATTGTGATCGTGGGAATGAGTATGATTTTTAGACATGCGGATTTCATTTTTCTTAAACATGTATACCCTGTGATGTAATTGTCAGATAACAGTAATTTTTGAGGATCCCTCATACTGTTCCATATTGGCTATATTAATTTGCATTCCTGCAAAGAATTTATAGGACCCATTTCTTTCTACTCTCTACATCCTGACTATCACTGGTCATAACTTTGCTTTTTATAATCTCACTTATTACTGAAAGACCCCTACCCAGGGCCCCCCTAGGAAAAGAAAAGCAAGGCCAGGCCGTTGCCTAATGAAAGAAACCCAGACCAGGTGTCTCACCCTCAAAACAGGATGTCTGTGATCACTATAGCAGTCATGGGACCCGGATAATAATTGTTGAAGCGTGCTGGGAACTTTCATATGACAATACTAGAAAACCTAGTCCTTGGCAACTACCCTGGCCCCCAATTGTGTCTGATCACTATAGCAATCATGGGACCCGGATAATAATTACTGAAGCGTGCTGGGAACTTTCATATGACAATACCAGGACACCTAGTCCTTGGCAACTACCCTTGCCCCCAGTTGTGTCTATGATCACCATTGTAGTCATGGGACCAGGATAATAATTGCTGAAGTATGCCTGGGTCTTTCATAAAGTAATACCAGGAAACTTAGTCCGTGGGACCTACCCCTGCCCCCAAGATGAGCCAATGAAATGCCTGTTACTTATGTAACCATTGAAACTATATAAATATTGTACTCCCTGAAAGCCTGGTATGCTCTGCACCCGAGTTGCAGTAGCATCCGCAGGCGCCTGTGTACTCAATAAATTACCTCTTGCATTTGCAGCCAGTGGTCTGGCCCCGGTTCTTGGGCAGAGGGTTCGGTTCAGTGCCCGGCGCTTTGATGCCGAGGTCTTTCATTACTAAATGACACTCTATTTTGCTATTTTTTATTTTCATCCCCTATTATCAATGATGTGGAATACTTTCTTTATGCACATGCTAGCTACTTGTATGTTCTCCATGGGAAATGGCTATTAATTCTATTGCCCATTTAAATAAACAAATTCATTGTGTGTGTTCTTATGCATACACATATACCACAGTTCACATGTGGAAGTCAGAGAGCAACTTGTGGGAGGGAGCAGGTTCTTTCCTTCCACCATGTAGATTTTAGGAATTGAACTCAGGTCATCAGATTTGAGGGCAAGCACTTTAACCTGTTGAATCATCTTGCTGGCCTTTTTGCTTAGTTTTCAATTGCGTTATTTATTTGCTTTTCCTGTTGAACTTTTAGAGTTCTTTATATATTCTAAATTTTAACCCCTACCATATATAAAATTCTAAATTCTTTTTCATTTATTTCTGCTATGATCTTTTTTTAACTGTCTTTTGATTATTCTTTGTGTCTTTCACATCATGCATCCCAATCCCAATCATTTCCCATCCCAACATATCTGCCCTCTGTTGTTTTTCACCCGATTCAGTGGTTTCCCCTTTGTCCTAATCAGCAAATACAACTCTACTGCTACCAGCAGCAGGTCAGCCACAAGGGCCACAGCTCACAGGAATTCTGTAATTGTGTTTACCTCACACTTGGGATTTCTTAAAGACAGTAAGGGAAATTACTAGATCTCTATCCCTCTGTAGAACTCAGGATTCAGAAGTTGAGGTGAAATTTTGCTTACTCAGAGAGGCTGAATAGCAAGTAGTGCACCTTCTCTCCTTGCTGTTATCTGTGCCTAAACCTACAAGACCTTCTGCTAAGCTCCCACTTAAGAACACTATATCTGGTTCCTCCCTACCACTTCCGGTCAGCTTGTTGCTGACTCAGCCTCCTGACCACAGGTTAATTTTATTTAATCAAACAAATGGGACTTGTTTTTGCATTGTAAACAAAAGCAGTAGGAAGAAATGTAATACACCTTAAAGTAATATTCCACAACAGCCCTCTGCCCTTGCAGGCTTGCCTCCCCCTGCTAATAAAATTTCATAGAAAAAAGAAAGAAAAACAGGAAAAAGAGAAAAATGGAAGAAAAATCTCACCGTGGAAGCTGTAGTGTGACATAGTAAGTAACCAAACCCTGGTTCAGGACCTGGGAAGTTGCAGGGTTGGTCAACCCACCAGGTCTTCCTTCTTCTTACCACCAGGGTGAGCTCTCCTGCATTGCCTTGGTGAGTTCACACAACCAAGGGGAGGGGCCACTTCTCCAGCTTTTACATTCTCAAGGTCTGATCTCCCACACCCACACCTTCAGGGCCAGCTCTACTGTGTGGCCCAGACTTGGCTTAGGGGCCACTCTCCCAGGTGCTGCTGCAGATGAGGGGCAGGACTAGCTCTTGTGCTCTTGAGACCCCAGGACCAGCTCTCCCATCTGCCTCGGGCGATGATGGGTAGGAGAGAAAGACAGGTGAGTAATGGGGATGGCTCTCCTATTCTCACAGCACCTGGGCTGGCTCAACCACACCTCTGCCAATGAATGGGGTTGGCTCTATTGTGCTGCCCGGTTGAGGTGCAGGTCCTGCTCTCTGGAGTGTAGGTGGCGAGCAGAGGCAGTTCTCCAGTTCTTCTGACTTCAGGGTCAGCTCCCCTGTCTGCCTGAAGCATTGAATGGTGGTATGATAGGGGGTCTGCTATGAGCTTTATTATTTCTTTTTGTTAACTTTAAGTTTTCTTTGTTCATTCCTGTTTAGATCCTTGAAATGCATCAATAAGTTGTTTAATTTAATATTTGTACTTTTGATGGAAGCATTTATTACCATCAATCTTAGCGTTACTTTTTCTTTTGCTGTACCCCTTGGAGTGTTGTCTGTTATGCTTCTGTTTTCACAAACTTTTGATTTATTCAATGAATTATTATTAATTCATAGCATCTGGGTAACTTTTCCATGGAATTTTGAACATCTGCATGTTGTTAATTTTTAGTTTTATTCAATTATGGTTAGTAATACTTTTGAATTAATTAAAACTTATTTTGGAAAGCAATATATGATTTGTTCTAGGGAAATGTATTAAGAACAGCCCCCCCCCACTGATCCAGATTCCATGAATGTAGTCTCAGTGAGGAGGCCACAGAAATCATTGGGGCTTTGGGTAGTAGATCAGTGTTTATCATGGTTTATGAATGATCTTTGGGAGCCCATTCCAAATAGAGGGATGCTCTCTCAGCCTGGACACATGGGGAAGGGCCTAGGTCCTTCACTGGATGAAATGACAGACTTTGAAGATCCCCCAAGAAGGGCCTCACCCTCCCTGGGGAATGATGTGGGGATTGGGTGGGGGACTGGAAGGGCTGGTGGAGGGACAAGGGAGGAGGGGTGGGAGAGGGAGCTTGGATTGACATGTGAAGCATTCATATTTCTAATTTAAATAAAAAGAACAGCCCCCCAAAACAGGTGGTGAAACTATTCAGTAAAATGCTTTATGAACAACCTATAAATCTAAGTGATGAATATTACAGTTTAATGCTGATAATTTTTTGTTGAAATTTTTGTCATTGTGATCTGTCCATTGAGACAAATGGGGAGCTAGTTTCTCTCTGGCTTCCTATTGTAATCTATATCTGTCTTTAGACCTCGTGTCTGCTTTATATAATTGAATGCTTTGTTAATAGGTATATACACATGAAAATTATTGTTCATTTGTGCAGTTGATCTTATGATCATTATTCAGTGAAATTCACTGTATGTTCTTACAGTTTTTGTCTTGTTTGTTTTTCTTTGTAAGAATAAGTAGCCAGTTTTGCTTGTGGTTTCTGTGTATGTGGAGGAGGTAGGAGATGGAGTAGGAATGAGAGAGGCAGAGAAAAAGAAGGTATGCATGTTTAATTTGAGACTGAGTTGTGTTTGCTTGTTTGGTTTAAATAGGGTTTCTCTGTGTAGTCTTTGTTGACCTGGAACTTATACTTTAGAACAGGCTAGACTCAAACTTGAAATATGCATACACATTAAATGCATACACAAAAGATGGAATTGTATACATGCCACCCTGCCTGGCCAAACCAAGTCTTAATACATAGCCCCAACTGACCCAAAACTCACTTGTCTACATATTTGCTATTTTCCTGAGGGAATTTTGAGTACAGGAATCATAGGCATGAAACATAATGCCTGGCTTGTACAAAATATTTTTTCCATCTTTTCCTTTTCAGAATGTGTGCTTTTACTGGTGAAGTTAGTTTCTTGTATGCAACATTCTATTAGGTATATTTATAATCTATTCTGCTGGTTGAAAGCTTTATGGAGGGAACTGAATTTGGGGACTAGTGCAAACTAAACTGTTAGTCTGCCAGAGTTACACTCCTAGGCCTAAGTTGTAGCTTTTATGTGGGAAATACATTCTGTTCACATTTGAGGTTATTGTAGCTATATATGGACACAAATGGGATGCTTTCTTAGGTTCATTTTATTTGTTTATGTTTATCATTTGCTCTATTTTCTTGTTTGTTTTTACAGTTTTGAATTATTTTAATAAAGTTGATTACTTTTATTTCTTCTTTGTTGTCTTTTTAAAAATGGGAATTGCAATTGTTTTGTTCCCTGGATTGTATTTATCCTTAGTTTACATCTGGTTTTGGATTATCTTAGCAACTTTTAAAAATTATTTGGGGCCACACATATATCTGTATATATATTTGATGTGTGTGTTTGTGTGTGTCTTGGCTAGCAGTCAATGTCAGGCGTCCCCTTAGTTGCATTCCACTTGAGTTTTTTTAGACAGAGTCTCTCCCTGAACAAGGAACTCATTGATTTGGCTAGAATGGCTGGTCTGCAAGTCCAAGGCATTTACCTGTTTTGACCTCCGAGTATATTTCTTATGAAGACAATTCTGTAAAGGTATGTCCTGCCACATCCAGTTTTCTTCCTTGTCCTTTATTGATTATTATTTTCAAGTGGGTGATGGGCATCAGGTCCTTATGCCTGTACACTTTACCCCTCTCTTGGCATCTCTCAGTAAGGGCTAACTTGATGGCTTTTAAATTCTCTCAGTTTTTATCTGGAAGTCTTAATTTCTCCTTACTTTTTGAAGGATAACTGTTGGGTATAGTATTCTTAGTTTACAAGTATTTTCTTGCAGAATTTGCAATATGCTCTTGCATTCTATCTAAGATTGTAATGTTTCTGCAGAGAAATCTGCTGTTAGCCTCATGGGGGTTCCCTAGTGTGTGACTTGGTGCTGTTTTCTTCCTTTTTTGTTGTTGTTGATGAATTACTCCTTTGCTTGCATTTTTGAGAATATGATGACAGTATGTTGGTGTGTGGATCTTTTTCATCATGCTTATTTGATTTTCTATGAGCTTTCATGAAGGAATAGTCATTTCTTTCTTAAAATTAGAGAATTTTTTCCTGTTATTCTACTAAATAGTCTTTTTTCCAATTTTTTCCTTCAGGTACTACTAAAATGCAGATATTTGTTTGATTAAAGGTATCCCATTATGTCTTCCTTTTTTATTTTGCCTCATAGGAATGTTTTTATATAGTTGTCTTAAAGTTCAGATATTTTCTCTTCTTGGTTAGTCCATTTGTTGGGGCTTTCAGCTGTATTTTGTATTTGACTTATTGAGCTTTTTATTTCCAAGATTTCTCTCATTCTTTTCAGGGTCTTTTTTTGTTGAATTTCTCTCTCACAGCCTGGATCAGGCCTTTCATCATCAGTTATTTCCTTAAGATTTGATAGCAGAGTTTTTGTCATATATTGGATGTTTGTAGTATACCTCATTTTTCTATGCCAATATTTACTCATTTGGTGGACTGGTTATCTCAACCAGTTTATGGAATTGTCTTCATAGTAAATGAGTTTCTTCTGCTGTTGTGTCATGGGTTGTCAGTATGCAGTATTGGCTTGGATTCCAGCTGGGTACCAAAATGTCTTCATTCTGTTGAATCTTTGATTGTAATTAATGATTTTGGGTAATATGGCTGCCTCTGGAACTGGCAGCCATATTGGAGTGAAGAAGATCAGAAGCACATGCTTTCAGATAAAATAGTGACATAAGCCCGCACTTCATGTAAAGAACCAGTGCATGAACCATGGCATCCCATTTGTTTTATGTGCTCCTGTCCTTACAGTTTCATGTGGGTCAGATACATCGAAAGGTCACTGTACAGAATGTGGAAACTGCAGTGCCAGGTCCCGGTGCTGACAGCATTGTGTGCTTATCTATGGTACATGGTAAGACAACAGCAGTAGAAAGTCTGGCGCAGGGTCCCAACCTCGACAATAGACAATACCAGGATGCACCATGGACATTGGTGGCACTGGGGACTTCTTAGTTCTCTGTCTCATGACTAGCATCAATATAAGTCCATATGGTTCTAGAGAATGAACAACCAGGTATGGGGAAAAGAAGCCCGAAGTGAATGAGTAAATGTGCATCATTGACATGTGATGGGACTAGATACCAAGGACCTAATGCTTCAGACACTTGGGCACAGCCAGGTCTTCCCTCTGGGTACAAACGCAGATTATTGATAGTGTAACTATCTTCCCTAGATACAGCTTTGAGGTCTGTCCTTTGGCAGAGAAGGTGGCTTGAAGTTAGTTAGACTTACCTCCTTGTACATAACTGTGTCTACTTGTTTATCTGTGTGTAATGATCTAGCCTCTCTGTTCAACTATTAATAAACACTCTGAGCTTCTGGGGGGAGGGGCTGCGGTTTCTCCATCAAAGAACAGTCTACACAATTCGAGCTTTTCTGTGTGTCTGTCCTTCATTGAACCCCTTGCTTCCACAGTAAGGTCAAGACTCCAGAGCCTTGAAAGGATAAAGCAAGTGGTTTGTGGTTTCTCAATTCTTCAGCTCAGTTCTGCCATTCTCATCTGTGCTGAATCCCCCATTTCCTGCAGTTAAGGTGGGTTCAGAGCAGTCTCTGCAGGGGTAAGCTTGGTTTCTGAGACCTGAGCTGCATGTGTCAGTGTCATATTCCCTGGAATTGGAGCTAGAGTCAGATCAGCTGCCTGGGGTTGGTGCTGAAAACCACACCTGTGTCCTCTGTAAGAACAGTATGTGCTCTTAACCACTGAGCCATCTCCCCAACCTCAAAATATATAGTAAAAAACAAGTCACAAGTTTCTGATTTTGTAACTTTATGAGATACTTGAGCATTGTCTATTTACTACTGATTGGGGTATATGACAAACCAAACTGATACATGTGGGAAAGTTTTTTTGTTTGTTTGGATTTTTTTAGAAAACCTTAATTCCTGTTTTCTTTTCCTTCTTGTACTCAGTAAACTGTGGTTAATTAATCAGAGTTGAGTTAATTGTTTGGTATTTTATTACTTTCTTATTCTAATGTGAGACAGCTGTGAAGTCCGTTAGTCCCTGTTTTCTTAACATTATTTATGGATCTTTTACATAGGTGTTTTAAAAATGCTTTTAAATGAATATTTGGAGGAATTATTGAATACTGTTTAAAAGAGGCAGATATTATTTCATTATTACTATTATTATATCATCATCATCATCATGTTTTTGAGAAAGTATTGCTGTGTAGCCTGGGTGTGAAACAAACTCACTGTGTAGCTGAGGCTGGTCTCGAACTTGTAGTTATCATTTTCCTTGGCTTCCTGACTGCTGGGATTAGAGGCTTGAGCCTGAAATTATTCCCAGCTTTAATTATTTACAGGAACAAATTATTATAGGAGCATGTCTGTTCAAAAAGAGCTTGCATTGCCAATTACATAATGAGCAAATTGAGGAATGAGAGAATACATAAGAAATAATAACAGTAAATCTATTTTGGAAGGGGTATATTAGATTACTGTTTGGAAGGGGTGTATACATAAGAAATAATAACAGTAAATCTATTTTGGAAGGGGTGTTTCATTACTATTTACTTAAGAAAACCCAACAAAATTGGCCATGTCTGTGACTGAATAGGTTATTATTTCTAATGACAGATTCACATAAGGTAAGATTTATGCTAGGTAAAGAACATAGCTATGAATCCAGATGATCTGCAAGTGAATTGATATTCCTTGGCATTCCTCAGCTGGGGATTGCAGTTCCAAGGGACAGAGTTCTCCATGACAGGGACACAGCTAGGCCTCAGGCAAGTTCTTGGCTTGCAGATAAGCAACTCCCATTGCCTTTTCAGACCCCTGATACTAGCAAGAGACTTCCTGAGTCCTGTGTGACTTATGGATCTGTTACAGACTTGTTCCAATGGTATGACTGCACATTTATTTCAGACTGAGCATAGCTGGGTTCCTATATCAAAGGGTTGTCCTGCAGCATCTTGAAATAGCTTATGGCATCAGCCCACCAGCATACAGTCAAACTGTGTATCAACCACACTTCTGTCAGCAGCTCTCTTCTTCAAGCTTTAGCAACCAGGCCTGAAGATACAGAGTGGAAGTGGTCTCCTCCACTAAGAATTCCCTTTGCAGGGAACTTAGGTATAAAAATATTTGACAGAGTTGTTGGAGTGCGCATCTCTTCTTCTGATGGGTTTTCACCTTTGAGAATTGTTCTTTTTAGCATCTTTCATTGTGATTGCAAAGAATTTGTGATCTTCTTTGTGCTCGAGTATATACTTGCACGAGCACACATGCATGCATACACACACACACACACACACAGTCTGTTCTGTGTCCATCTATTCTGTCCAACTGTGAACAGGAAGTGTTAGAAAAGAACTGTGTCAGGACTTAACACATACAGACTTTCCCCTTAAATAACAGTTTAATATTCACACAGAATTCCAATCTATTAAGGGACTGCAAGTCACTTAGAGACAATTTAAAATATAAGAGGGGGATGTGTTTAGGTTCTATGTAAATACAACACCATTTTATATTAAGGGAATTGAGCATCTGTAGAGTTTGGTACCCACGGGCCATCAGTATTCACGAAGTGTGTTGCCAGATGCTGTAGCAAAATAATAGAAACCCAGATACAGATATTAGGGCTCAAGCTGAAGATCAGAGGAAGGAAAAAAGCAAGTCACTAGAGAGTTCTCACCTCTATCAATGCTCGTCTTGAAGGGGCGATCCACTGAACCTCAGATTAAATCTCCAGACTGCATTGCTCTCCACCAAGCCTCAGAATCTTAGACTGCAATGCTCTCTTCACTATAACTGGAGACTAATTGGCACATGAGACCCTTTGCTTATATACCTCTCTGGTGCTGGTATTAAAGGAATGAACTCTTATTCTTTTTGACTGATTCAATTTAATGTTACCCTGGATGGCCTTGAACAGATGTGTCTGCCTGTCTCCTGATTCCTGGCATTAAAGGTGTGTGGCACCACTGCCCAGCTTCTGTGGCTGTTTAGTGTGACTGGTATTGAATTCTGATTTTCAGGAAAGATTTACTGAGTCAGGTAGCACTTAGATGAGAAGAACTGTGAGGAAATATATTTCTGTTTATTTGCAAGGTATCCAGTCTGGTATTCCATTGTAGTATTCTGAACACTACTAGAAAACTTGGTCATGGGTAAAGAATAGAGCTTTCTGTGAAGATAGTAATCAATCTTCAGAGTCAAGACTAGTCCATACCATGACTGACATGGATGAATAATTGTCAAAAGGCTGACTGAAATAAGTCCTCACCCAAGAAGGCAATTGCAATTTTAGAAATTTCTAGATCAGAAGAATGACATGGATATATTGAAGTCACAGGGATAACATCTCATAGCAGACCTGCTTTCTCAGAGTTCTTAACTATCCTTACTTGTAGCTGTTAGTCTCTGACAATCCCTGGTTAGGTCTCTCTGAAAGGTGCGTAGTATGACTTAACATGGCAGTCCAGACTAGGTAAACTTCACAGCCATGATAATAGGTATGAGTTTTAGGGACACATAGATCCTGTAGCTGCTTGGCTGAGACAGAAAGAGTATTCTGTAGCCTTCCTTCTGGGGACTCATTAGTGAGGGAAGCTGTTGCATGAGCCAGCCAAGGCCAGCCTCCCAGAGAAGCAGGTTAATTGAGGTGGTTGGACAGCCTGAGAGCGTAAACAAGTAGATACCTTGGAGTAAAATGTCAGCAGATCTATTGGCAAGTATGTTGCCAATCCCAGCAAGTTGTCTGGGGTCTTTCTCTACTATGTGTGGATGATAATGCATCTGCCATATAGCATTATGAGGACTGAATGAGACAGTGTGTCTAGAAATACTTGCTATGTTGAATTCTACAAATGCTAGTTTGTTTTGTCTACTTTCTATCAAGCTCAGTTCAACAAAGACTAAAGATATAGCAGGTGGAGAAAAGATGATTTGCCTGATGTCTGATTACTCGCCACTACACAAAGTAGAGAAATCAGTGTTTTAAGCAAGGAACCAGCATGCATGCTGATGGCTCAAAAGAGAAGAAAGAAATAGCTTTTGGGGGGCACAAAAATTACCATTGAGGAGCCAGTAAAGAGAGGTAGGGTTGGAAGATGTGATAAGATTTCAATGGGTTGACTAGTGAAGGAAGAAAGATATTTTAGGTTGAAGAAATTCCAATAAACCAAGCAAGGGAGTTGGGATAGGACAGAGGGAAACTAGGGAGTGAGTTGTGAGAAAACCACATAGGGCTCTTATGTGGGTATAGTAGATGAGAGTCTGAGACTACAGAAGCCCATGACGCAGGTGGAGACCTGAGTTTTCAGGAAATCAGACCATGAAAGGCAATAGAGGACGAATATCACACAACTCATGGTAGTACTAGAGGAAAATGAAATTGATAGCAGTGAGGGAAAGACAGGATTCCAGAAATGCACATAATGGTTTTCATAGAGTGCAGTTATTTTTAAGCAAGAGAGAAGGAACTACAGGCTTGTGTTGGGGTTTCAGACCTCCTTCTGTGTAAGAGAAGGGAGAATAAATTGCTTTCCAATAATGATTCAGGAACATTTCTTGCAAACAAGTTCTTCCAAAGGCCAGGCTAGTTTGAACCTTGTCCAATCCCCAGGCAGAACACACCAGTACTTTGCCAGTTCAGTTAAGTGACTTCCCCCCTGGCGAGACTGTATCATTTCTGGTAACACACTGAGAAGGCTGAGAATGTAGGCAGCATAGTGATCAGAACAAGGATTATTCCCACTGCTCATAGTAATATGGGCTCAGTACTGCCTTGACACTGATTCTGGAATAAAAACTTTACAGATTGGGAATCATTATACTACCTGCACTAGTATATATTAAATATCAACATTCTTGTTGATGGTTTTAATGAGAGAATAGCATGTGTTCTTTGTAGAACATTTGAAACACATGAAGGTGCTGTGGCAATTAACTATTAATAGTTTTCTTTATATGCTTCTAATCTAATTTTAAAATTATACAAAATGTATGTATATATTCCTTTGCATATAGGCATGTACTTATGTGCACAGGCATCTAGACATATATATTCATATAGGATAAAATCTCATGACAGCTTTTTTCCAGCCCCACCTGTTACTAAGTATGCATTTACATTTATTAAGGGACACATAGTTTTTTAGTGTTCAATTTTATTCCCTTTGAAGTAGATGCTACACAAAATAATCTTTGTATCATTTTGTATTCTGATGTTCAGAAAAACTAGGCATCATGAACAATTTTATATAAATTCTTCACATTAATTTTGTGTCACAGTACTTTCCTACATTGTATCGTATGTAGAATTTCTATATGATTTATTTCCTGATATAATACAAGTTCCCATTATTCACTGTCCTGTTGTAGTTAATACAGGAGCTTTGGTACTTGCTTCCTCATTTAGACTCTAGTTTTTCTCAAGTCCCTCAAATTATAGAAGCCTTGTTTTCTTACCTGTGAAATGGGTGTGTGTGCTATAGTGATAATCATAAATCCCCTGGGATGAAGGAGTGATTAAATTCACTAATGAACAAACAGCTTTAGGAACATACTCACTCTCAATGCTATCCATGCGAAGGCTGGCTGTTGTTAAAACCAGTTGCAAAGAGGAGTGATGAGCAAAGGAATCAAGATCAGGCTGGCAAAACCCACAGAGGCAGCTGACCTAAACAAGGGGGAACCCATGGACCCCAGACTGATGCCTGAGAGGCCAGGATGGGATTGATCCAGACTCCACCCCACCTTGAACCTGGGTGCCAGAGAAGAGGCCTTGGCAATCTGTGGGACCTTGAAGAGTAGAGCAGTATCTATTCCTGCCATACAAATGGACTCTTGAGCACATTCCACACGGAGGGATGCTCTCTCAGCCTGGACACATGGTGGAGGACCAAGGCCCTGCCCGGGATGATATGACAGACTCTGAATATCTCTCATGGAAGCCCTTACCCTCCCTGGGAGCAGAGGGGGGGATGGAGTGGAGTGGGGGGTTGGGAGGATTGGGGGGCCGGGGGAGGAGGGGAGGGAGAGGGAACTGAGAGTAAAGTGTATAAAAAGTTAAATAAAAAAAAAGAAAAAACCCAGATCTTTTCTTCCCACTGTGCCAGCTGTCTGTTTTCATATGACTGAACCCTCATCTCTTGGGTTTATTTCTTTTTCTCTAGCAAAGGTGATTTCATTTAAGATGTTAGCTAAATATAACAAAAGCAAGTTAATGTCATTCCAGAGAGGAATCAGCACATCTGTCACCTCCCTTCTGAGATGGCTCATCCCCACTGAGATAAATGCATGTTTGACTAGATGACAATGTTCACAACACTTTCCTTAGGATTTCTAATTGAAGTTGGGAACAATACTGTTGATAGGTTTTTGCATGGGCAGGCACTAAACTACTTTGAGGAGCAATTTTTGGCTTGTTTGATTTCTGGTGTTGCTACAACTTGTGGCCACATTACTGATACTTGCAGCTAAAATTTCGATGTGTAGGCAGCACCGCTCCCTTGTTAATCAGTGTGCTTAACACAAGGGCTAATGATGTGATATGCAAGCCTACCACAACTGTTAAGCCATATGGCACGTACTTGCTGTTATTTATAGAGAAGGAATTTATGCTTTGAGTTTTCTGAACCAACAAGCAACATAGGAAAGGATGCTGCAAAGCTCCTTTGGAGACAAAAATGTACCAGGTTTGTTTTCTAATCCAAATTTCTTAGGAGCATTTTATTAAGAGTGGTATCCTGTGTGTGTGTAATCATTACTGTAATATAATTTGAATGAACATGTATCCTATGTTTGTGACTACACAGAGCAGGAAAGAAATGTACATTGGTGAAAATAAGTCTTTGTCACTACATTTTCCAAGTAATGTTCAGATTCCAACCAGAATGTTTATATCAAAAGATACAGAAATGTAAGAGTGACAACTTCATGCTTAAGAGCATTTACTGCTCTTACAGAGGACCCAGGTTTTGTTCCTAGTATGTACAAGGTGGTTTATAACCACATATAACTCCAGTTTTAGGGGATCTGACTCCTCTTTTTGGCAATATCTAGGGACAGTTTTGATTTTTTCAACTGATTGGAGATGGTACTAACCCTTAGAATGAAGTCAGGGTTTTGAACATACATTCTGTAATGGGCTAGACATTTTGTCTTCATCAATAAATAATTATCAAGTCACAAATGTTAATACTGTCATGTTGATAAGCCCAACTCTAGGATGTGGGAATGGCTGTAAGAGGATTATGTGGGTTGCAGGGAACCTCTCTATATGTAGCATTTAATATCTCTTCTAAATAATGCTACCCAGATATTTAAAGAGTATCTGGAGGATGTTAATTAGTTAGTCTTTAGTGCATGCCCCTATGTCTTAGTCTTTTCCAGACTAGGTACTTGCTGGCTGCTTTAAATATATTTCTTTATTAATTCTGTTAAATGACACTGAAAACTGAAGAAGGCTATTTGTATATTTCAGGAAATAGGAGAAATAAAAAAACACCTCTACTTTTATGTAAGCACCTCTCGAATATGTAGACTCAAATAAGCCAGTGTCTTATGTTTTTATCCAGAAGATGGAAATCAATCCTTATTTTGTACCCAGGAAGGGACAAGGAAACCGATACTATCTTAGTGATATTTCAAAGCCATAGATTGCAAAGAATTGGCAAATAGAATTATTCTGCCTGGTTGTTATGGAGGGAATGAGCTCATTAATCGTGTGCACAATGCTTCCTGCCATCCAGTAGAGTGAGAGATGGTATATGTCACAGTATGCAAAAATTGTAGCTTCTCTAGTTTGGCCCCACATTTGTGTGGATGTGATATTGTAGGAACACAATTCGGCAACCTTCCAAGTTGATGTTTTATCTGGGGCTAGCATTTTCTTACCTATGAGACTAATTTTTCCAGGTTTCAGGTGACTCTGATGGCCACCTTCTCTCTTTATCTGAGCTAGGCACCAGTGGGCAGAATATAACACAATGTGCAGGGTGTGCTAGGGATAGAGAGAAGAGAGACACTTGACCCATCTCATTATAGAATATGATCATGATCCTTTAGATTTTTAGTTTTCTAATTAACTTAGGTTATGTTTTAGCATATAGCATATATCAAGTAATTTATGTGCTATAGGTAATTTTGTTTTATGGTCAAAGAAATCCAGGCACAGGAGATAACTGCCTAGTGTTAAACTAGGGCTGAGCCTGGCTTTGAACCTTGAGTTCATGCCAGTGTGATATGCATTTCCTTTAAGCTAGTGTGTGGCAAAATAGCATGCTGAATGCAGGCTTTGGAGATGGCTAAATATAGACTCCATTAATCAATGACAATATATTTTAAGCTTAATTTTTAAAAAAAGTATACTTACACACATACACACACACATATATATGCACGTATGTTAAAAAGAATAAAAAGTTATAACACTGTATAGGACATTTCTCTTATGACTGGGCTATTAGCAATTTAGCTCTATTTTGGGGCTGCTTTGCCTTAGAATGTCCATAACATCACAGAGATTGACTGTGGAGGCACAGATTAGCTTAGGAAGTTGATGCGTCCTCACATGTAGAATCCATGAATAACTGAGGATTGACCGCATATATTTACAAGTATGTAGGTTTGTGTTATAGATCATAACTGTGTAGGAAGCACTCAATCAGTGGCAGCTATTCCTGATATTTTTAGGTAAGGTTTTAAGCTTTTATTTACTTATTTAGATTTTTTCTTTCTAAATTTAAATTAGAAACAAGGGTGCTTCACATGTCAATCCCAGGTCACTTTCCCTTTCCCTCTCTTCCTCCCGTGTCCTCCCACCATTTCCCTCAATATTTCCTCATTTCCCAGGCCCTCCATGGGGTGTCCATAGTCTGTCATTTCATCCCGGGCAAGGCCTAAAACCCCCCCCCAAGATTCCAGGGTGAGAATGCATCTCTTATTGTGGGATGGGCACCCAAATTTCATTTGTATGCAAGGGATAAATACTGATCTACTACCCAAGGCCCAATAGGTTGCCTAGGCCTCCTCACTGACACCCACATTCAGGGGGACTTGATCAGTCCATTGCTGGATTCCCAGCCATCAGTCTGGGATTTGAGATATAGCCCTTGTCAGGTCAGCTGTTTCTGGGGGTTAAACCAACCCAGTCTTAACCCCTTTGCTATTCAGTCCTCCCTCTCTGTCACTGGGTTCCTTGAGTTCAGGTCAGTGTTTAGCTGTAGGAATCTGCCTCTTCTTCCATCAGCCACTCAATGAAGGTTTTGTTTCCCAGACTCTATGGCAGTAGGATTGTAGGCTGGCACTCCCAAGATGTATGTCTAAAATCCATATATGAGACAGTACATATCATGTTTCTCTTTTTGTGACTGGGTTACCTCACTCAGGATGGTTTCTTCTAGTGCCATCCATTTGCCTGCAAATTTCAGGATTCCTTTGTTTTTTTTTTCTGCTGAGTAGTACTCCATTGTGTAAATGTAACACATTTTCTCTATCTACTCTTTGGTTGAGGGGCATCTAGGTTGCTTCCAAGTTCTGGCTATTACAAATAATGCTGCTATGAACATAGTGGAACAGATGTGATTGTTGTATGAATGTGCATCTTTTGGGTATATACCTAAGAGTGGAATCGCTGGGTCTTGTGATATGCTTATTCCCATTTTTCTGAGGAATCTCCATACTGATTTCCAAAGTGGCTGTACAAGTTGGCATTCCCACCACCAGTGGAGGAGTGTTCCCCTTTCACCACAACCTCTCCAGTATAAATCGTCATTGGTGTTTGATTTTAGCCATTCTGACAGGAGTAAAATGGTTGTTTTGATTTGCATTTCTCTGATGGCTATGGATATTGAGCACTTTCTCAAGTGCCTCTGAGCCATTTTAAACTCCTCTATTGATAATTCTCTATGTAGTTCTGTAGCCTACTTTTTAATAGGATCCTTTGGTGTTTTAGAGACTTGCTTCTTGAGTTCTCTGTAAATTTGGGAGATCAGCCCTCTGTCAGATGTGAGGTTAGTGAATATCTTTTCCCATTCTGTGGGCTGCCTTTTTGTCTTACTGACGGTGTTCTTTGCCTTACAGAAGCTTCTCAGTTTCAGGAGGTCCCATGTAATAATTGTTGACCTCAGTGTCTGCGCTACTGGTGTTTGTACAGTAAGCAGTCTTGTGTACTAATTCGTTCAAGGGTACCACCCACTTTCTCTTCTAAGAGGTTCAGTGTGGCTGGATTTATGTTGAGGTCTTTGAACCGTTTGGACTTAAGTTTTGTGCATGGCGATAGACATGTATACATTGGCAGGTTTCTACATGCCAATATCCAGTTTTGCCAGCACCATTTGTTGAAGATGCTTTTGTTTTTCCATTGTATATTTTTATCTTCTTTGTCAAAGATCAGATGTTTATACATGTATGGGTTAATATCAGGGTGTTCAATTCGATTCCATTGGTCTACCTGTCTATTTTTGTGCCAATACCAAGCTGTTTTAAGCCTACAGCTCTATAATAGAGCTTGAAGTCAGGGATGGTGATGGCTCCAGATGTTGTTTTGTTGAGTAAGGTTGTTTGGTTCTTTGTTTTTCCATACAAAATTGATTATTGTTCTTTCAAGGTCTGTGAAGAATTTTGCTGGTATTTTAGTGTGGATTGCATTTAGTGTGTATGTTGCTTTTGGAAAGATTGCCATTTTTAATACATTGATCCTACCTATTCAAGAGCATGGGAGATCTTTCTATTTTCTGATATCTTCTTTAATTTCTTTCTTTAAAGATTCAAAGTTCTTGCGATACAGGTCTTTCACTTGTTTAGTTAGCGTTACCCCAAGGTATTTTATGTTGTTTGTGGCAATTGTAAAGAGTGATGTTCCTCTGATTTTTTCTCAGCCCTTTTATCATCTGTATATAGTAGGACTACTGATTTTCTTGAGTTGATCTTGTATCCTACCACTTTGCTTAAAGTATTTGTCAGCTGCAGGAGTTCTCTGGTGGACGTTTTTGGGTCACTTATGTAAACTATCATATCATCTGTAAGTAGTGAAAGTTTGACCTCTTCCCTTCCAGTTTGTATCCCATTGATCTCCTTTTGTTGTCTCATTGCTGTAGCTAGAACTTCAAGTACAATATTGAAGAGGTATGGAGAGAGTGGACAGCCATGTCTTGTTCCTGATCTTAGAGGAATTGCATTGAGATTCTCTCAATTTAGTTTTATGTTGGCTGTTGGTTTGCTGTATGTAGCTTTTATTATGTTGAGGATGAGTTTTCTTGGATCTGATTTGCCAGTGTTTTATTGAGTATTTTTGCATCAATGTTCATGAGGGATATTGGTCTGAAGTTCTCTTTCTTAGTTTTGTCTTTGTGTGGCTTGGGTATCAAGGTTATTGAAGCCATGCAGAAAGAGTTTGGCAAAGACCCTTCTGATTCTATTGTGTGGAATACTCTGAGAAAAATTTGTATAAGCTGTTCTTTGAATTTCTGGTAGAATTCTGCACTGAGGCCATCTGGACCTGGGCTTTTTTGGTTGGGGGACTTTTGACTACTGCTTCTATTTCCATAGGGGTTATAGGTCTATTTAAATTGCTTTATCTGTTCTTGGTTTAATTTTCGCAAGTGATAGCTATCCAGAAAATTGTCCATTTCCTTTAAATTTTCAAAATTTGTGGAGTACAGGTTTTCAAAGTATGACCTGATGATTCTCTAAATTTCCTCAGAATCTGTTGTTATGTCCCCCTTTTTGTTTCTGATTTTGTTAATTTGCATGTTCACACTCTGCCATTTGGTAAGTTTCGACAATAGTTTGTCTATCTTGTTGATTTTCTCAAAGAAGCAACTCTTCATTGCATTGATTCTTCATATTGTTTTCCTATTGATTTCAGCCCTCAGTTTGATTATTTCCTGGCATCTACTTCTCTTGGCGCAGTTTGCTTCTCTGTGTTCTAGAGCTTTCAGCTGTGCTGTTAATTCTCTAGTGTAACTATTCTCCAGTTTCTTCATGTGGGTACTTAATGCTATGAACTTCCCTCATAGCAGTGCTTGCAAAATGTCCCATAAGTTTGTCTATGTTATGTCTTCATACTCACTGAATTCTAGGAAGTCTTTAATTTCTTTTTTATTTCTTCTTTGACCCAGGAATGGTGCAATTATCCATTATTCAGTTACATGAGTTTGCAGGGTTTCTTCAATTTGTGTTTTTGTTGAATTCTAATTTTAACACATGGTGGTCTGATAAGATGCATGGAGTTATTCCAATTTTTTTGTACCTGTTGAGGTTTGATATGTTGCCAACTATGTGGCTGATTTTTGAGAAGGTTCCATGCGGTTCTGAGAAGAAGGTATATTCTTTTTCATTTGGATGGAATGTTCTATAGATGTCTGTTAATCCCATTTGTGTCATTACTTCTATTAGCCTCTTTGCTCCTTTGTTAAGTTTCTGTCTGGTATTCCCACCATAAGTGTGTGGGGTTTATATGTGATTTGAGCTTTAGTAATGTTTCTTTTAGGAAGGTGGATGCCTTTGTATTTGGGGTATAGATGTTCAGAATTGATACTTCATCTTGGTAGATTTTGCCTGTGATCTGTATATAATGAACTCCTTCATCTCTTTTGATTGATTTTATTTTAAAGTCTAATTTGTTATATATTATGATTGCTATCCCTGCTTGTTTCTTGGGTCCATTTAATTGGAACATCTTTTCTCAACCCTTAACTCTGAGGTAATGTGTGTCTTTGAGGCTGAGGTGTGTTTTTTTATGCAGCAGAAGCATGGGTTCTGTCTTCGAATCCATTCTGTTAGCCTGTGCCTTTTTATGGGTGAGTTAAGGCCATTATTATTGAGGGATATTAATGACCACTGATAACTCATTCTTCTTTGATTTGGAATGGTTGTTGTTGTTGGAATTATGTGTGGAATTCCACCCCTGTTTCTTTTTGGTTGTTGGTAGGGTGGTTTTGTCTGATGCCTATGTCTTTCTGGTTGCAGTTAACTTCCTTGGGTTGGAGTTTTCCTTCCAGGACTTTCTGTAGTACTGAGGTAATGGATATGTATTGCTTGAATCTGGTTTTTTCATGGAATACTTTTGTTTTCTCTATCTATAGTGATTGAAAGCTTTGCTGGGTATAGTAGTCTGGGTGGTATCCATGGTCTCTTAGTGTTGGTAGAATATCTGTCCAGGACCTTCTGGCTTTCACAGTTTCCATGGAGAAGTCAGGTGTAATTCTGATAGGTTTGCCTTTATATGTTACTTGGCCTTTTTCCTTAGCTGCTCTTAATATTCTTTCTTTATTCTGTATATTTGGCGTCTTGATTATTATGTGGTAAGGGGACTTTTTTTATTTGGTGTTCTGTAAGCTTCTTGTACCTTCATTGGCATGTTTTTCTTTAGGTTGTGAAACTTTTCTTCTATGATTTTGTTGAGTATATTTTCTGCTCCTTTGAAGTGGTTTTCTTTACCTTCTTTTATACTTATTATTCTTAGGTTTGGTCTTTTCATGGTGTCCCATATTTCCTGGATGTTTTGTATTAGGGATTTGTTGGACTTAAGATTTTCTTTGATAGATGAATCAATTTTTCCTTGTGTATCTTCAACACCTGAGATTCTCTCTTCCATCTCTTGTATTCTGTTGTTTATGCTTGTGTCTGTAGTGCCTAATGTTTGTCCAGCTCTTCTATTTCCAGCCTTCCTTCAAATTGTGTTTTTTATTGTCTCTACTTCAGTTTTCAACCCTTACACTGTTTGAATTGTTTCTTGTAATTTTTGCTTTGTCTTTTTGTCCATTTGATGCATTTTTTGAATTTTTTGTTTTGTTTTTTTCTTCCATTTGTTACATTTTTTGGTTTGTTTTCTCTTTCATTTCTTTCAGTTTTGTTTTGCTTTTTCTTCCATTTCTTGCATTTTTTGGTTTGTTTTTTCTTCCATTTCTTTGAGCGACTTTACTATATCCTCCTTTAGGGCCTCTATCATTTTCATGAGGTTGTTTTTAAGGTCATTCTCTTCTGCTTCATTTGCATTGGAATGTTGGAGTCTTGCTGGTGTGGAGTCTTTAAAATAAGGCAATGTCATATTTGTTTTTCTGTTGCTGAGTGTGTTTTTGTATTGTCTCTTTCCCATCTCTTCTTCTAGTGGGTGCAGAAAGAGCCCCTTACTGGTCTGGTGGTTAGGGAACCAGATTTCCCTTTCAGTGGGTGCAAGCAAGTCCAATACTCTGGTAGTTCTCCTCTTCCTCGTCCCTACTCCTGGTCCCATGGGTGGAAAAGAAGACCTGGAATCTGGGGTGGGTAGACTCCCACTGGCAGTCTGCAGGCACTGGTCCCCTGGTCCCATTGGTGGAAGAGATGAGGAAGAATATTGGGTGTGTGGCTCCAGCTGGGAGGGGAAGCTCTGTAGCAGTTCGCAGGCACTGGAAGGCAGGCTTGGATACAGGGCCTGGTTTACCTGGTCCCCTGGTACCCTTGGTGGAAGAGAGGGTCAGGTATCTGGGGTGATTGGCATCTGCCAGGAGGGGAGGCTCTGTAGCAGTCCCCAGGCACTGGAAGTCAGCTTATTTATTCATTTTTGATATGTTTAAAATTTACTTTTAGAATTTAGAGCTGAAATTCAACAAATCTCTTTTTGTGGGGAAACATTTTTCTTTAACCCCACAAACTGTCATATGTTGTCATAAGTACATGGTATGTAAGAGACTTACTTTAAGGAGTATGCACTTCAATATTTGATGTCAAATATATGATTGGCTTTGACTGTCTGTTATTTAGATTTAGCACATATAAAAAGCTTCCTCTTGTTAATAAGTGAGCTCTAGTACAAATAGCAATTAAAAAGGATGCCAACCATAAAGGACTTGTGCTGACTACTTGTGGACTGGGAAGGTTCTGATCTGGAGGTGGTGGCAACTGGAAGCAGTTTATATATAGACTAAGCTCTGCCATCTTTCCTTTTTATCTCAGAGTGTGAACCAGGAAATTAGTATCTAGAATAAGGGTGTTCTAGGGACTGACAGAAAAGACCAGTTTAGGCATCATCTTTCCTGGTATGAGAGACTACCTGATTTATTTTCTTAGTTTTAGTTACTCAGTTGTTTCCCAGCCCCACACGGTTAAGAGAGGGCATAACCTGGATAAATAAAGGGAGTGTTAGGAAGCCTAATGTGGTGTCCAAACTAACAGGCAGCATTAGTGTCATTAAGGAACTTTTTAGAAGTATTGGCTCCAAGCCAGAGCTCCTCAATTAGAAACTTGTGGCTTGAGCCAGGATCACCTGTGCATTCTGTTGGAACCAAATGCCATATAATTCTGAATATGGCTCAGTAATGCCAAAAGCCATTGTCCTGGCCAAAGGTCTCCACTGAAGTCATTGAATACTGATGGTCACCTAATATGCAGTGTCTGCATTCCTGTGACATACACATTCAGTGCTGCTTTTGTGGTTATTAAAACATGTACGGTTTTGTCCAGTTTGCCGGATTCTCATACTACTGTTTGAAAACTACTTTATGTTTGACCTTTGCTGATTTCTGAAACATGCTTGTGGGTTTTTAGCTTCTTGTCTAATGGTATGGGTAGAACTTCTTTTATTAAGTTTGAATTCATATTTAGGCAAATGTCTCCAGCTTCCAGAAAGATAGAAATCTGCAAATGGATTTGACTCATATGTTCTAAGGCACATGAGTTGGTTGTTAAGATTGGAGGTTATCCTTTCACTTGCAGAGCTGTTTAAGGCATTTATGCTCCCTGTCCCCACCCCAAATTGTTTTCATACTAGAGTGTCATTGAATGCTATTTTATTACTCAAGTTTTGCAGGCTGAGGGAAGGAGCTGTTGTGTTTTGAAGATATCACTTTCTCTTGTTTATTTATTTGTTTATCTTGCAAATATGTATAACACTGAGCCCTAGGCTGGATACTAGGATGGACTTTGAAGATCAAGAGAGGAGTGCAGTATAGGTAGTTATTTTCTTATGAAGATTGTCTGTGAGGAAACATTAAAGGTACAAAAGTGGGTTGTGTCTAAGAACCTTTGCTACCATTGCAGAGGACCCAAGTTCAGCTCAATGCACCATTACGGCAGCATACAATTATCTGTAATTCCAGTTCCAAGGGCTCTGACATCCTCTTCTGGTCTCCTCAGACATGGCATGAATGTGGTACACAACACACGTGTAACATTCATGCAGTGAAATACTCATCCAAATAAAGTAAAAAATGGTAAAATTGTTTAATATGTCTTAAAATAATTAGAGACTTAGTGCCTATTATGTAAGAAAGAAATATGGATACAACCTGTTGGTAAGTGTGTCCGTATGTATTTGACCTTCATGCAGATTTACTTTAAACAGATATGTAAAAATTAACCAGTTAAGTTGGAAAGGGAGGAGGTTTGAATATGTGTGCATGTCTTCAGGAATGAACAAAAGTGGGGCAGAGGTTCAGAAATTAGAGAATGGTTTAGGATGAAGCTGCTGGGGGGGGCATGGTATCTGCATGACTCATGCAGTTCAGGGTATAGTTACAGACAAGGTTTGAGCTTGAAGGTCACAGAAGGGGCAGTAAAATATGAATTTAAAATCCTTTTGCTGCAAAAGAGAGTGAGAGACTGTCTCTCTGATGGCTCTGTAGAGCAGATGACAGGAATATCTCTTGGGTCTGACACTGGTCTGTGCTGAAGTTTGGCAATGGAGTGCACACTCCCCAAAAGGATCATATGCTGTTCCTCAAGTTGGCCAAGTTAAGGTGGTAGGACCTTTAATAATAGGTGGGGACATATGTGAGCTAATTAAATTAGGCAGACCAGTCCTAGGAAGGGATGAACATTGGTCTTAAATAGTTAGATGCCCTCAAGCAGGGTATTTTTTAATTTATTTTTCAGTTTAAATTTAGATAAGAAACAAGATTGCTTCACAAGTTAGTTCCAGGTCCCTCTCCCTTTCCCTCCCCTCCTCCCATGCCCTCCCCCCAACCCCCCCATTATCCCCTCATTTCCCCAGGGAGGGTGAGGCCCTCCATGGGGGTGTCCATAATCTATCATTTCATATAGGGCAGGGCTAGACCCTTCCCCAAGAGTTCAGGGTGAGAGTGCACCTCACATTGTTGGATGGGAGCCAAAGTCTGTGTGTATACTCGGGATGGGTACTGATCTGCTGCCCAAGGCTCAATAGATTACATAGGCCTCCTCACTGACACCCACATTCAGGGGGTCTTGATCAGTCCCATGCTGGATTCCCAGGCTGATGCCTGGTATTCAAGGGTTAACCTTTGTCAGCTCAGCTGTTTTCTGGGGGTTAAACCAGCCCAGTCTTAATCCCTTTGGTCATCCATCCTCCCTCTCTGTTACTGGCTTTCTTGAGTTCAGCTCAGAACTTAACCGAGGGATTCTGCCTCTTCTTCGATCAGCCACTGAATGAAGTTTCTGTTTCCCAGACTCTCTGGTCAAGCAGGGTATTATAAAGCTACACCACCGCACACACTTGGTTCTTACTGCACAAGGTCAACTCGCTTTCTGTTTCTTCACCATGTCATAATACAGTCAAAGTGCATGGCACTGGAGACCAAAGAGATGGACTTTAACCTCTAAAATTGTAAGTTAAATAAACATAATAACCTTTAGGTGTTCTGTGATAGCTTTCGAGAAGAGATCAACATAGTGCTGTTAGACAGTCCTAACAAAATGGCTACACAATCCAAAGTATTTTGGAAAAGCCAAAGTTTTGCTTCTGCAGTCATTCAAAATCCAGCCAGGAAGCATATTCAGTGGGATCCTGCTGGATTTTTATTTCTAATGTAGTGGTTCCTGTGCTTCACTCTGAGTGATTGGTGTAGGCCTCCTATTCTTAAGCTGCTGGCTAACTCACAGCAGCATGGGTGATAGGCAAAGAGATACTTTTGAGATAAAGATGCAACTTGAACACAGGCCTAGATATTAAAAAATGGTAGCTGGAGGGACTTTGGGTTGATATGATCTTAAAGATGGAACATTTCTTCATCTCATTTAACCCTTTAATAGGAAAGGGTACATTTATTTACATTTTTCACCATCTGCATGGATTGAAAAAATATTATTTTTGTTGTTGTTGTACATGAATAGATGTTCTGACCATATCTGTGTCTGTATACCACATGCCTGGTTTGTGCCCATGGAGGCCATAAGACGGCTCTGAATCCCTTGTAACTGGAGTTACAGACAGCTGTTGCCAACCATGCAGGTACTGGGAACTAATCTTGGATCATCTGTGAGAGCAGCAAGTGCCCTTAACCACTGAGGCATCTCCCCAGGTCCTACATGAATTTTGTAATTAGAAAATACTGATTGCCCGTGATTACTATAGATAATCAGTTGGATCCAATTACTTGAAACAAATCAGAAGTTGATAAAAAAGTTTGCTTTTTTTCAGTTTATCAAATAAAACTAAGGACAGTGAAGTTTTGAGAAACTGGTTTGGAAAATCTGGCCCACAGGATATATCTGGGAAGGTGGCACAGAACAGTCTACAGATGCAGATGATGAAGAGAGAAAGCAGCAATGCTGACGTCATGTGCATCTTGTCTCCATCTTGATTCCAATTGAGAGCTTCATTTCCCCCTTTAAACTCACACCTTCAAAGTAGTTATTGGATTCTAAATGTTCGAGACCAGAAATTGTTTTAGATCCCAGATGACATAGGGTAATGAAGTTTCTTCTGTGGATACAGCACCTTACATTTCATATGTATGAATGTAAGTATTGAATTAGACACTCTCTTGGGGGTTTTATTTATCTTTTTACAGGAGTTTGCTTTCACCTATGATGCTAGAGCAAAACCCATGTTTAACATCCCATAGATGATCTTTGCTATTTTCCACAAGCAAAATTTGAAGGAATGGGACAATAGCCTTGTAAATTTTTTGTGAGAAGAAAGAACCTCCAAAACATTGAAGGTGAAAAAGTCAAGGGTGTTGTCATAGAAACCTTATATCCTCAGGAGATACTGTCAAAGTGAAGAAGAGAAGACAAAGTTGATGGAACCTGTCTTCTAATCTTGGATTACATCCTCTTCTGACAATACTTTGTGGCACCCTGAGTCTTGGATGTGTTGTTGAGAACAGACAGACTTGACTAGAACAATTTAGAGTTATAATATTGCTTCTAATGTAATATTTAGTGACCTCTTTTAGAGATAATGTGTTTCACCATTTACAGGAATTTGGGGAGAATACTTGTGTCAGCCTCTTTGAATAGCTTCCATTTGATGGGTTTTGGAAGAGATCTGTCTCGTGGTAACTTCTCTTAAATTCAACATTACATGGTTGTATCAGAAATATTTAGTCTTTAAAGATGCACTAGATATGTCAACCCCACCCACACAGTACAATTTCAGTTATCTTTATATTAGGCATTATAGATGATTTCATGTAGTTCTCGCCATTGTAAATTTAACTAGAAATGAACTAAAATGAATTTGAAAACAATACCAAAGGTGTTGTTTTTGGTAGTTGATTCCTTCCCTTAGTTTCAAATCCAGTTGCCGTGATTTGCATTTGAGACAAGTTATTTCACTTGACTTGGTAGTGAAAGTAACTGATTTCTTTTTCTTTTTAACCTTGAGTCCAAAATTAAAACTAAAGTCTCTGGGTAAGAGTTTCTGGAAGACATTTATTAGTGTCTAGAGATAATTTTTATACTGTGCCACCATGAAAATTTTCATAGTTATAAGCTTGGTTTGTGTTCATTTGCTCAGATTTTACAGAAAAACTGTTTGAGGTCACTTTGGGATATTAAAGTAATTTTAAAATGTGTGTTTTAATTTTTTAGAATAATGGTCATTTGAGAAAACCTTTCTTTTGTTTATTTGTAAAAGATTTATTTTATTGCTTTTGTTTATGTGCACCTGTGTCTACGTAAATGAATACCGCATGAGTACAAGTGCCTGTATGGGTCATTGCAGCTGGAGTTAGGGGCGCTTGTGAAGGTCTGGGAATTGGATTCAGGAATAGCAAGCACTTTTTACCTCAAAGTCATCTCCCCAGCCCACCAATGTGTGTTAACAGAGAATTGCCTGGCTAAATGAAAATGATTGTTAGGAAGCCATTTCTCTTCAATTTGATAGATGACTTTTGATTCCTATTATTGCCTTCTGTAGGTATAGTAACAACATAAAGGAAGAAGTTATAAGCAGGAAGCTGGATAAGGAAGAAGATGAAAAGAATATCTCAGTTAATTTGGCTTTGAGGTGCAGAAGGAGAATCCAAGAGCCTATTCCCCACAGGCATTCATAGCCCTCACAGTTCCCTGACATCTAAATGGTCTGGCGATGTTCTTTGGGAAGGTTTCAGCCTATGAAAGCATTGAAAGAATGTGGACAGATGGGTGAGCACAGGGTGAAAGAATGAGTCAGCTAGAAGAAGAGTTTAGCTACAACGGGGCCGTGTGACACTTACATTTTGTGGGAAAGGAATATGGAGCTGGGAAGAGAAAGTGTCTAGGAAGGGGCAAGAAACCAGGCAGGAGAGTGGGTTTCTTAGCTTTCCTATGCTTCTCTGACTAGTTCTCACCTGTCAAATATTTTCAATTGTTTAAGGAGACAGTTGCTAAGGAAGTTGAGAATAGGATAGTCTCCATCATGCTTAGCAACAGGCAACTCCTACTAACTTTGCAGAGAATGCTTTTTGGCAGAATCTTCTTTCTTTTTAATTTTTCTCTCTGTGGGGTGTGGGGTGGGGCTAGCAGTCAACCTCCAGTGATTTCTTAGGGGCTGTGAACCTTGTTTTATGTTTTTGTTTGTTTGTTTTTGAGACAGGGTCTCTCACTGTTTTGGAGCTCTCCAGTTTGGTTAGGGTCTTTGGCCAGAAAAGCTCAGGGATGCCCCCATCTCTGCTCTACCATCCTCATTACTAGGATTGCAAGCATACACTACTACACTGGACTTTTAAACTTTGAAATATGCAGTCTGCAGATCGAGATCAGGTGCTCATGCTTGCATTGCAAGCTCTTTACTGACTGTGCTATCTTCCCAGGATACTTCTCTCAGTCTGTCTGTTTTTACTGTAGAAATTTCAAATATGCCCCCAAATGACAGAATGTTATAGAAAAAAGCACCAGTTTTAACAACCCTGACAGGTTAGGATACAGCCATTCAGCCCAGTGTGCCATCTAAAGAGACAGATTGGTGAAACACAGAGACAGGGGTGTTAATCTATGGAAACTGGGAAGAAGAACAGATAAAGGTACAGTGACTCTCCCAGTTGGTCTTCATGGTACTGATCTGAGCTTTAGGTTTAAAGAGAAACACTAGGATAATGAGGTAAAAGGACAGGCTCACATAACTGTACAGTGTTTATGCCATCATTGTTTCAGTTCTGATCTGCAATAGTATTAATGAAAACATGTTAATCTGCTGTCATTACTCTCAGGAGAATAGGCTGGTTCCTGTGAGATAGTCTACTCCCCAGTGAGATTTTCCTTCTTACATAGTTGTTCTCATCTTGGGAATGGTCCTTCCTGCTTTCCAGGACTTTTTGCTCCTGCAATCCAAGGTAATCCAACCTTTCAATGTTAAAAGTGAGTAGGTTTAAAGACAAACATTATTAGCATGGCTACTGAGAGTAAGGCAAAAATCTGATGGAAAGTAAGGGGTAGGTATAAATGGAGACAGATGTGCTAGAGTCTCATTCTGCCTGTAGTTACCTTGTGGGTCCAAGATTTTTAGCAGAATGCCCATGAGTTCATAATTCAGTCAAAATGATTACAAAGAGTTTTTTGGTTTTTTACTTGTTTCTTTGCTTATCTGTCTGAGACAGCCTCTCATTTTAAAGAGACAGGATTACTGGAAGCATAAGTAAAAATCTGTTCAATAAGTAGCTGAATGATTACAAATGAACAAAATTAAGTGGTGAAGGCAGAATTAAAGGCATATGTCTAACCTTACACGTTTATAGTCTGGGAGCTGGAAAGATGGATCAGTGGTCATTGTGCTTGCAGAGGACCAAGGGTTTGATTTCCATCACTCTCATGGTGGTCCACCTTCATCTGTATCTCTGGTAATAGGGAATCTGATGTCCTCTTCTGACCTACTCAGGTACAAGCCATGCATAGGCATATGTGCAAGGAAACATTCATATTCTTAAAATAATAAAACAAATAAAAAATAGAATTTAGAGTCTGGCTGATTGGAGAAGACAAAGCCATATGAGTCATGTCCATAGAAGTAAGTGACTTGCACTATTATAATGGATTCAGAGAACATTTATGTGTTTCACCCAGTCCTTGCTACAGTGATGAGCAAGGAATAGTAGACCATACAATATGAAAAATTGGGTTCTTCATTTCACTTCTTTTAACCTTAGTTTCATTACTGGTGATGAGAAAAGATTAATCCTACTGTCTCTGCTGTTTTTGCCAGCCCATTCTTTGCCAATTTGCTCATCGCTCCTCTCTCTCTGTCACTGGGTTCCTTGGGTTCAGTTCAGTGCTTAACTGTGGGTGTTTGCCTCTGCTTCCATCAGTCACTGGATGAAGGATCTGAACAGGGGAGAGCTCTTGGACCCCAGAGCAAGAGCGGGGAGGCCAGCATGGGACTGATCTGGACCCCCGAATGTGAGTGTCAGTGAGGAGGCCTGGGCAACCTATGGGGCCCTGAGCAGTGGATCAGTGTTTATCCCTGGAATACAAAAAGACATCGTGTGCCCATAGCACAAAGAGGGATGCTCTCTCAGCCTGGACTCTTAGGGGAGTGCCTGGACCCTACCCTGAGTGAAATGACAGACTCTAGATATCCCCTAAGTGGAACGAATAGGCAATAGGGTAGGAGGCTGGGGGTGAGGTGGGGGTTGAGGGAGGAAAAGAGGGAGAGGGAACTGGGATTGACATGTAAAACAAGCTATTTAAAATTAAAATAAAAAAATTAAAAAAAGAAAAAAGATTAATCCTACAACTGTATAAATTAATTGAGAACATAGATATAAAGCATTCACTAACTGAATGTATTATGGTACCTCTCATATATGTGTATGCATGTTCTCTTTTGGTTCTGATTGTCAACTTGACACAAGCTAGCATCACTTGAGAAGAAGGAGCCTAAATTGAAAAAAAATCTCTTCCATCAAATTGTCCTCCAGGTAATTCTGTAGGCCAAGGTGTTAAATTAATGACTGATGTAGGAGGACCCAGCCTGCTGAGGGTGGTGCCATCCCTAGATAGATGGTCTTGAGATGTGTAAGAAAGAAAGTTGAACAAGCCATGAGATACAGGCCAACAACAGTATTCCTCTATGGTTTCTGCATTAATTCCTGCCTCCATGTTCCTGCCTTGAGTTCCTGATCTAACTTCCCTCAGTGATAAATTATGACCTAGGAAATATTAAATAAACCCTTTATTTCCCATGTTACTTGTAGTCATGGTATACCAGTGGTTTCTGCAAACACCACAGCTGTAGCATAATGATTCACAGGAGTCGAGAAGAATGTTCAAGTTCAGTATGACTCAGTTCAAACTTCAAGACTCTGATGCTGAGTGTTTCTTTTCTAGGTATATTTAATCTCGGCATAATTTGGTTAAAAATTTTCCTAGTAATAATGAACTCAATCCCATGTATACAATGAAACATAGATGGGGTCTATAGACTGATGGAGAAAAGCAAATTCAAGATAAGGGTCTGGGGGAGGATTTACTGTAGTCTCTGTCACTCACACAGCACAAAGGTCACCAGGATATTAATCATGTTTATCCCTTGCCTTCTGGGCAAAAAAAAAACCCAAACCAACCAACCAAACAACCAAACAAACAAAAAACAACCTCACACATCTCTCTCTTTGAAGAGACAACCCTGTGTGTTTAACGTTTCTAGTTCCTCTAGTACTTATCTATGAGCACAAGGATCTCCGTGCCTCCTACAATGGAGTTTATCATGGAAATAGAAGCAAACTATTCCGACCTCCCTCCCTTCTTCCCTCCACCACCCCATCCTCTTTCTTTGTTCTCTCTCTCCCCCCTTCTCCCTTCATTTCACCCTCCCTCTGTCTGTCTTCATAACTTCATTATCAGCACTATCATTTTTGGCACCATTGTCTATTCTCTTTAAATGGGTCCTTGATTTTGGGGGAGTACTCTTAAAAGTTTTTCTTTTCCAAACACAGTTTCATGAATGCATATGTACACATACCCCAGATGTACCTTTCTTTTTCACTCCTACTTTTAATTTTTCCTGTATATTTATGTTACTTTTTTATTACCATGAGAAACAATATAAGACATGCCCTTTGAAGTAACACAGTAAAATATCAGTGTCACCTAGATGTCTGATGTCTTGTCTTATATGTGGTTAGGCTCTAGTCCCTAGATGTATTGCCAAACATGAAGGTATTTTTGATATGAAAGTATCATTTAAATTTATGAATTTGAAATTACTAAGGCAGATTTCCTTCTATAACATAGGTGAGCTCTTTGTTGTCCCTTGAAAACTTTGGGAAAAGGCTGGAATCAACCATGGAAAGGGAATTCTCTAGCAGGCTGTCTTGAGAAGGAGGAATTTTTCAGCAGACTGCTGGCAACATCAGTTCTTCAGCCATTATCTGTCCTCCACCTGATAGTTGACTCTGAAGACTTTGGACTTGCCATACTCCACACTGTATCAGCCAGTTTCTTAGTCAATCTCCTTGCCTCTCTTCTTGCCCTCTTCATGCCTCCCTTTCTACTCTGCCACTTTCTTTTTAATTTTCCTTCCTTCTCTTGTATATGTATGTATGTTATGTCTGTCTGAATATATATATATATATATATGTGCATATATATGCACACATTCTAGACAGAAGGATGATAATGGAAAGATGATGAGAAAAATGAGTGTGGGGTGCACTCACATAAACAAACAGGGACACATATATATTCTCTCCCTCATACACACTTAAAACTACCCCAACAGTTTTGATTCTCTGGGTAATCCTGGTACATATTAATGTCTCATTAATGAATGATACACATTTTTTACTTGATCATTTAAATATGTCACATATAAGTGTCACAGCATTAATAGGCAAGGACACAGAGACCTAGACAGATTTTTGAGCCTGTTCAAGTTCTCACTGGTGTTAAAGAACGAAACTAGGATTCAAACCCAGCCATTTCAGAATCCAAGCTATTAAGAAATCATTATATTGCCTTTAAAAGTCATGATAAGTACTAATTTACCTTGAATTAGCTACATGACCTTTCTGTTAAAAGAATACATATATATGCGTTAGGCTTTTTGTCTTAAATATGTTTTCATCTGCTATAATGATATGATTTCCATTGTTACTGAAAACTGGACCAAATGAGGACAATGGTTACTCATGAAATTGAAATGAACCTGTGTTAAAATCATAGCAAAGCACTCACCCTAGGGCCCAAGATGAAACCATTAATATAAACATCTTATTTTTGTGTAATTTCATAGGGCTTTCAAAATTGAATTTTACCAATGGAATGTCCAAGACTGTAGGTCAATATCTCAGTCATTGAAAGTGAGAATTGTCACATGTTTGGGCTTATCTGCTAGTGTATTTGTACATTTTACTCATTTTCATCTTTCTCTAGTCTATTCTTTTTTGTCTTTTAGTAAGGGGTGGTTAACACTGTCAGGAGCTGTCCTGCACAAGTGACAGGAAACAATCGTAGTTAGTAAGATTTGGTTTATTAATGTATCTGGAGATGAAATATTCCTGCCTACTTACTTACAGTCACCTGGGGCTATTTCTTTACACATTACGTATGTTTCCAGAATGTAATTACAGGGTCAAAATGTATAGACTTTTTAATGATCATTTTTGGCATTTTAAGAGCACACTGTAAAGCTGTTTGCTAAAATGACTCTGAAAATTATGACTGCAGTCACAAATATGATTCAGAGAGTTGAGTCATAATAACACTCTTAGTGCTTTGTGTGGTGACACATGGCTTATTCTAGTTAATGAATTCTGAGAGGTGGCATGTATCACTGGGGAGATTGAATAGTCAGTGGGGGAATCCTGAAGGGTTCTTCCCTTTACAGAGGGAATGAGGAGGAACCATGCAGGTGGGAGCTCTCAGCCCTTGGTGAAGTTGGACCACGAGGGAAGAATGAGCTTTAGTGATGAGAAGTCTCAGAGACTTAGGTCAGCAGCCTCGAGATAGCCTAGCTTATTCTGACCATGAGACAGATGCAACATTTACACCACAATCAATTTCTGAGGAGTAGTAGAGGGAGAGGAAAGCATCATCAGAATATATTGTATGAAAAATATCTATTTTTACCAAAAGAAAAAAAACAGAAGGCATTAGACTGACTAAATTTTTAAATAACCAGAACTTTATTGTGAAGAACTAGCATATAACAGACAGTGGTGTTTATAAAGATCTTTAAAAACTATTTTAATTTTTGTTTATGTGTGTGCATATGTATGCCTATGTGCACCCATGTGTGAGTGTTCACAGAAGCCAGACTGGGGTATCACATTCCCTAGAGCTGGAGTTGCAGGGTTTTGTGGGCTGTTTTATGTGAATGCCAGAAAATGAACTTGGGTGGCTTGCAGAAGCAGTGTGCATTCTGAACTGCTAGCCCATCTCTCCAGCCCCTGCACTGAATACCTGTTTTAAAGAATTGATTTCTTGTGGTTCTACAGGCTAGAAACTTCAAGACTGAAAGGATCTGTGGGATGAGGGATTTGTTGTAATCAATTTTCTGCTATTACAACAAATTACTTGAAACACAATGTTTTATGAAACAGAGGCGTTCATCTGGCTCAAAATTTTGGTAGGTGAAGGGTCCAAAATATGTCATTGGTATCATCTGGGGTCTTCTGTCTGAGTCATCGCATGGCAGAGAGATGGAGAGGGGAACCAGTGAGTGCATAGTGGCCAAATGTTTGGAGTGACATTACTTTATAACAACCTAGTCTTGAGAGAACTAACTTGCATCATGAGATCAGCACTAATACCTCAAGTCTGCTGTCCCAGGACCTGATCACTATCCCTTAGGGCTGATTCCCAGATTCCATCTTCTCAGTATAACGAGAATGGTCTTTCATTTGTTTGTTTGATTGATTGATTGTTTTTTGGTGTGGAGCACATCAAACCACACCCAAGCATTAGCTACTTCATTGTATGGTGGAACACATCATGTGAGGACAGATAGAAGAAGATCAACAGAATATTAAGAAGGAGCCATTCTAGGGTGAATAACTCACCGCTCAAAACAGTATTAACCCATTCATGGGGGTGGGATATTCATTCATTCATCACCTCCTCAAAGGTCCCTTCCATACCATCCCACAGGCAATTAAAGTTCGATATGCATTTTAAGGGGACATTTAAAGCTTAGTAATTTATAATGCCTTTAAGAACATCTTCATGAGGGCTGGAGAAGCAGCTAAGTGGCTAAGAGCACTTACTACCCTTGCATAGGATCCAAATTTGGTTCCCAGAACCTGTATTTGGCAGCATACAATTGCCTGTAACTTCAGCTTCAAGGATTCTACAGCCTCTTCTGACTTCTTCAGTCACCTGTACTCATGTAAATACAGCTACACATAGATGCACAAACACATATACACAATTAATAATAAAAGAACATTTTGATAACAATAGTTAGTTTGGAGCATTATGTTACAATGCATAGATTCTCAATTCACCTCATCTTTTTTTGTTTGTTTGTTTCAGTACATCCATCTGCCCAACACCAACATTCATCTCTCAAGTGTTCTTTCACTTTCATTGTACTTTTCTTGGTCCTGTTCAATTGTAGAGCACTTAAGTCTGACATTCACAGGGCCCCTGCCTAGGACATGCTCTTTTACTTTTAATTGATTATTTTTATTCAAATGAGAAAATAACCTTGCTTCACATATCAATCCCAGCTCCCTCTCCCGCCCCCCCCAGCAACCCAGTCCCCCAGCCTCCCACCCAATTCCCACTCCCTTCCCCAGGTAGGGTGAGACCCTCCATGAGGGATCTCTAGAGTCTGTCATTTCATTCAGGGCAGGTTCTAGGTCCTCTCCTCAAGAGTCCAGGCTGAGAGAGCATCCCTCATTGTGGGATGGGCACCCAAAGTCCATTTGTATGCCAGGGATAAATACTGATCTACTACCCAAGGACCTGTAGATTGCCTAGGCTTCCTCACTCACACCCACATTCAAGGGGTCTGGATCAGTTCCATGCTGGCCTCCTAGCCATCAGTCTGGGGTCCAAGATCTCCCCCTTGTTCAGGTTGGCTGTTTCTGTGGGTTAAACCAACCCAGTCTTGACCCCTTTGCTTATCAATTCCACTTCTGTTACTGGGTTCCAGGAGTTCAATTAAGTGTTTAGCTGTGGGTATCTGCCTTTGCTTCCATCAATCACTGGATGAAGGTTCTAGGATGGCATAAAAGGTAGTCGTCAAACTCATTATCAGGGAGGGGCATTTAAGGTAGTCTCTCCACTATTACTTAGTTCACCAGTTGGTGTCATCCTTGTAGATCTCTGGAAATCTTACTAGTGCCAGATCTCTCCTCAAACAAATAATGACTCCCTCTATTATGGTATCTCTCATCCTACTCTTCTCTATTCTTCCCCCGATTCAACCTTCCTGCTCTCCCCCATGTCCTCCTCTACCCTTCCCCTCCCCCCCATGCTCAGAAGATCTTGCCTCATTCTGCTTCTCTGGGGTATCATGCATATCTTTCTTAGGGTCCTCCCTGTTTCTCAGACTCTCTGTCACTGGGATTGTAGGCTGGCAGTCCCCGTTTCATGTCTAAAATCCATATATGAGTGAGTACATACTGTGTTTGTCTTTTTGTGACTAGGTTACCTAACTTAGGATGGTTTCTTCTAGTGTCATCCATTTGTCTGCAAATTTCAGGATTCCTTTGTTTTTTTTCTGCTGAGTCATATTCCATTGTGTAAATGTACCACATTTTCTCTATCCACTCTTCAATTGATTGGGTATCTAGGTTGCTTCCAGGTTCTGGCTATTACAAATAATGCTGCTATGAACATAGTGGAACAGATGTCCTTGTTGTATGAATGTGCCTAGGACATGTTCTTGTAACCCTTTTCGACAAATAGTAAAGCACTCTAACTATTTCTACACTTTAATCCTTTAATTCATATTACATTATGGGAGATTTTTTTAATTAATGCATGGAAAGCTTTGTCATGTTGTATGGCTCTAGGGTACAGTTTGCATGAAATTCCTAGAATTAACCATTCTGTTTTTGGATAGATGTTCTTAGATTTCAGTAATTGTAACCATGGTGTATTGAGTGGGTAACGGGGGCAATTTGTTATGTGTGCAGATATATCTTTGGTTTAGATTTCCATGTCCCTTTGAAAAGGGAATTAATATTGTTGGATTGTCCTCCAAAGCATGATATTAAAAAGTTCTGATGATATGGGGAAAATGTATCAACATCTATTTAAAGGCTTCTAAGCTTTCTTCCTTTAAACCTGATGTGCTTCTTATTGAGTTAACTTCTAGGCATTTTGTCTTTTGGTTGCTATTTTAAAATGTTTTATAGTATTACATTTTCTAAAAATGATTGAAAGTAATTGGTTTCTGAAATTTATATCCATTAGCTTACCAAATTTACTTATTGTTTGTGGTAGTTTGGGTTTCTAGATTCAAAATAGCAACATCAAATTCATATTTAATAAAAATGGTGACAGTTTCCATTATTATAATTACTTTTCCTTGTCTAATTGAATTATACAATGTAAATCAGGGTAGTAAAATATGGGAACTCTTGTGTTATTTTAAAATTACTTTGTGATCTCTATACTGCAATTTTAAAAAGCATGATAGTGGCTCGGGACTAAAACCCACAAAATTACATCAAAATGAAAATTTCTTGAGATTATTAGATTGGCTTTGCAGGAATATTGAGCTTGTTTTGAGACAGGGTCTCAGGTAGCACAGGCTAGCCACTTGGTGTAGTAGAAGTTTACCTTGAACTTCTAATCTTCCTGCCTTTACCTCCTCAGTGCTGGGAGAGGAACTGTGTATAACCACATCCAGTTTATGCAGTGCTGGGGATTAAACCCAGAATTTCATGCATACTAGGCAAGAACTCCCCCAGCAAATCTGTGTCCCTAGCCTTGCAGTGTTGATATTTATGAAGTATTCTTTTAATGCATTGCTAGGTTTTCCTTCCAAATAGTTTATGAAGGCTTTTATATTGGTAATAGGAATTTATTTTGCAGAATGCACATTTACTTCATAAAAATATTTGCTTCAAACAACCAATTCAGAAGACAGTCTTCTTCCTACACCTTCCGGAACTAAAGCAGAGGTCAAGGAGACATGCTGCTTCCTGGCTTGCCCCGGATGGCTTGCTCAGATCACTTTCTTATACAGCCCAGGGCCATCTGCCCAGGAGTGGCAATACTCACAATGCTCTGTGCTTTCCCACATCAATCATTAGTCAAGAAGATGCCACACAGAGGTTCCCATAGGTCAATCTGATGGAGGCAAGTCTTCAGTTGAGGTTCTCTCTTCCCTAGTCACTCTAGTTTGTAGTACGTTGCTATGCAACCAACACATCTAGATATTTTGTTCTGTTTACCTTTCTTCCTTAGCTGCATGAAATATAGTAAAGCCAACTTTTCATGATGTAGAAAATCTTCTGTTTATGAGGTCATATGCTGTTTGTGGTGACTTACTCTACTTCTTTTATAGAATTCTCATTTTTCTAAGAAGCTCAGAAAGTACTTAACTTTATTTTACTGTTAAAAGAATAACCTTTTTAAATTTTTTGTTGCCTAATGTTGGTGCTTGGAACTGAACTGTGGTCTCTGCAAAAACACCAAGCTCTTTTAACCACTGAGCCCTGTCAAGCCCATTTTTGTTACTTTTAAAGTTAAATTCTGTGAATTAGCTTCATGTCTTTTTCAATGAAGAGTGATGGGAAATTTATTGAGTAGGTAAATGAAGGGACTCAACATTAAGTTTTCAAAATTCAAATAATTTTTAAAAATTACAATGTTTTGGATATGTATATTCAGTTTGGATTTATAAACAATTACAATAATTTTCTGATAAAATAATAGTGAGGAATTGGTGATTTTATTAATGAATATCACTTTTAGGCAATTAACTATATGAAAGATCATTAATACCAATAAGAGAGTGAGTTTTCATTCTTCTGTTTATTATTATGATTCAATTTTTCTTTAACTTAAATGGAATGGTCTTCTGCCATCTGCATCTAGACAGTACTGGTAAAGATAATTTGAATGACCGCATATAGTTTTAGTTGCTATGAACATGGCTTTAGAATCCCATACTACATCTGCATTTACATTCTAGTCTAATATGAATAATATTAAGAGAGTCACAAAAAAGAGGAAAGCAATGCTAACCTATTATTTACATTAAATAACCATAGCTAATTCTTATAGTAATCAATGGTTTATGGTACCAATAGCTCTCAGTTTTATATAAAGGCTTCCACAAAAGAAATAAATGGAAAATGAAAAATTCCAGTTTTTTTCCCTTAGAAAGTGGCATTTCATTTCATAGAGTTGTATAACAAAATCAGTTCTATTCTGCATAACAAAGATGAATGATCATGTAAGGCAAATAAGAACGCTTTCAAATTAAAGGGCTGTGAACTCGGTTCATTAAACATACCTGGCCTTCAAAAGAGTCATCAGTTTCCCTCATGTTATTGTGGTAGCTACCTCTTTTCATGAGAAGTTCGAGTCAGGCACCTGTTTGGTAAGTTTTTCATGAATTCCAGCACTTACAACTTGGGTGAAAAATATGCCTGCTATGATGCTGATAACTCCTTTAAAGGTGCACAGGAGGCAAAGCTCAAACAGCAATCCTCAAGACAAACAACAACAACAAAACTAATACTTTGTCTTAGGAGAACAGAATTTGTATGAACTTAGTGAGTCTGTCTTACATCCTAAATGTTACCTTAATGACCACAAATAACACACAAACTTTCCTGGATACCTGGTAATCCCAGCATGTGGGAGAATAAGGCAGGCAAACTTCATTGACAATGTGAGTTATAGAGTGAAATTGTTTTAAAAACAGAAAGAACCAACAGCAACAAGCAAGCAAGCAAGCAAAGAGCAAAATGAAGCAAAAATACCTCCCAGAAACTGATGAAATATTTTTTGAATGTTCCCTGGTTTATAGATATTTGGCTGACAACTCATTTCTCCTATGAAATTATAATCAAAATAAATAAAAGTTTCTTTTTAAAATAACTGTAGTATTGGTCAACTCCATGCCGCTGTTGGAAGCTACTGATTGTCCAAACAACCTAAAAAGTAGTGAGAAATATTTGGGGAAGACCACCATAGCTAAAAAATCAAAGAAAAAAAGACATGGACTGGTAAGATGACTCAGAACATTAAAGCATTTTCTGTCATGCCTAAATACTTGAGTTTGAACTCTGGAGAGAGAACCATGCTACGGGTTGCATTCTTGATCTCCACATGCTTGCTATTGCATGTGCAAAAACATGCAAAAGGAAAGAATGAATAAATAGTAATGTAAAATAAAGACATCCTGTGTAAAGGGTAAAAAAGAAACTAACAAACGCAACTTGTTAAAATTCCTAATATTCTGTAAACTAAAATGTCCATGTTTCCCTATAGTAAAACCTAAACATAGCATAGGAGATGCAGATGGGCAACAGATGATGGAGGGATGACAATTTTATATTCATTTACAAAACTAAGAGACTCCCATATCAAAATAAAAAAGACTTATTGAGCACATTAGGAAGAAATAGGACGTCTTTTGATATAAATGTGATCAAAGACTCATCTTTATGTGACCACATTTGTCAGGTAAGTGGCTTTTACATCACACAGAATATTAGAATAAAGGAAACCATGAATATTTTAACATATTTTAAAAAGTTAAAACCTGTTTGGTTGTTTTTGTCTTTTTTTTCATTTGCCTTCTGTTACTATGATAAAGCACTGACTAAAACAACTTAGGGAAGTGTGGTGATTTGAGTGAGAAGGGCCCCATAGGATCAGATATTTGAACGTGTAGTCTTTAGAAATTGCAGCTGTTTGAGGATTAGGATGTGTGGCCTCCTTGAAGGAAGAGTGCGGGTGAACTCTGAGGTTTTCAAAGCTCAAAGAGGTCCACTGTCTCTTTCTGTCTGCTGCCTACAGATCAGGATATAAAGCTGTCAGCTGTTGTTCCAGTGCCAGCTCTGTCTGCTTCCTGTGATAATTATCATGGAAATCCATCTAAAACTGTGTACAAGTCCCTAACTAAATGCATTCTTTTTAAAAGTTGCTTTGGTCATAGTGTCTCTTCACAGCAATAGAACAGTGACCAAGAAGGGAAGGAAAGGGCCTATTTGTCTGAGACTTCCATGTCATAGTTCATCATTAGGGAAGTCAGGTCAGGAAGCAAGGAGCTTAAAAGCAGGAATCATGGAGGAATGTAGCATGCTGTTCACTGTTGGAATCAAGCTTAG
Organism: Mesocricetus auratus; assembly: GCF_017639785.1. Lineage (NCBI taxonomy): Eukaryota > Metazoa > Chordata > Mammalia > Rodentia > Cricetidae > Mesocricetus > Mesocricetus auratus. The sequence goes on from NW_024429266.1 coordinate 169,766,028, forward strand.
CTAGTTTTCTTGTGTAGCCCAAGGCCCAGGAAATGGTGCTGCCCACAATGGGCTAGGTCCTCCTACATCAATGAACAATCAAGGCAATCCCCCACAGACATGCCCAAAAACTAGTCTAATCTGGGCCATTGTTCAACTGGGACTCCTTTCTCAGATGACACCAGGTTAACAGTTAAAGCTAACTAGGATACCAAAACAAACAAACAAACACAAAAAATCAAAAACAAAAACACCAAAACCCCCCAAAAACAAAAGCAATTTTTTACCATATGAATCAGTTCAAGTTTTTCCAAGGAAAAGACAGATAAAAAATTGGAAGCTATTTACTAAATGAGTTTTAATATTTTCCAGGAAATACGATGAAGTTGCTGAAGTCTTGAGCTATTTATATATCCATGAGGCTAGTAATCATCTGTGATTTCATCTATACATGAATATAAATAAAATTACTTGGCACATACCCTTGCATAAGAGTCTAGGTAAAATGTGTAGCTGTGAAGTATCCTTTGAGTCCCTCATCCACTATTTTGTTATAATTATTATCAGACACTGTGACACTGTTTTGCATTAGTAATAAAGAATGAAATTCCATACTTTTAAGTATAACTGATAGTAGAAATTATATAAACGGATATAAATCAAATAATAATGATGGTGATGATGATAAAAATAATGTCAGTCTGTCTCATGGTGACAAGTATCATACACATTTTTCTTGTATGTGGAATTTAGGCAGTGAGCAGGGCATGGAAGTAGATCTATTAGGGATGTAGAAGGGAGAAAGGAAGGGCCGTATTGAAAAGGTAATGGAAAGGTAAATACAGTCCAAGTGCATTAGCCACTGGATGTGTGTAAGGAGTTACTAGTTGAGATTTGTTACTTTGTGCAACTAACATATGTTTGTAAATAAGTACATAAAAATTAGATGAGGCCAGAAAAATTGCATTTCATCATGAATAATGGGTTTTCTGAAGAGCTAGCCTGCACTGTCTGGCGCTGTCACCCTTCACGGCCATGACCACTGAAAACATGACCTAGCAGAGTGACTGGCAGTTATAAACTGTGTGCTTTGTGTCAAGAACTTCACATGAGAAAAATAAAATGAGCATGTCTCATTAGTAAGTTTTATACAGTTACCTGTCAAAATGTTAGTAATCTGGATGGACTAGGATAAACATTGTTAAAATGAAAAAGTATTAATTTTTAACCAGAGGACTCTTACTTGCTCTATTTCTTCCTTTAAAAATTTATCATCATGTCCTCTTCAGTATAATACACATCCAGCTCTACGATTTACTATATTAGTATTTGAACAGTAGGCATACTTTCTGTTTCCAAGATTTAATAATAGATACTTATCAAATATATATCTTATTAACTGTTAAGGTATTCTACATTCATATTTTTTGACAGAGCTTAGCTAAATTCTACACCTAGTGTGTTTTGTTGATTTTTATACTACATAACATCCCAAGAGTTGGTCACTGTGTGTTGCAGAACACAAGTATTTACAGATATTATGATTTTATTAAGAATTTTCTTTAGAGACCTAGGGTAGAACTGAAATGACTAGCAAAAACAAAACAAAATAAAACAAACAAACAAAAAAAGCAAAACAGAAACACATAAGTGAAATGATCCCAAAAAATGTTCTGCCACACTTACAGATTGCCCATTTGTTAGCATACAGGCTTTCACAGGCAGCTGGTGGGAGTGGATGCAAAGATCTACAGCCAGACATTATGTGGAGAGACAGTCTAAATTAGAGGTCTCCATCAAGTCTCTTCCCTTGGAGATCAGGGAACCCCACAGAAGAGGGAAAGAAAGATAATAGGAATCAGAGGGCTTGGAGGCCACTAGGAGAACACAGACCACTGAATCAACCTAGTAGGGCTCACATAGGCTCACAGAGACTGAAATGGCAAACACAGGGCCTGGATGGATCTATACCGGGTCCTCTACATATATGTTATGGCTGTTAGGTAGGTCTTTTATGGTACTTCTGATAGTAGGAGCAGTTATGTCTCTGACTTTTTTGCCTTCACTTGAGACTCTTTTCCTCCTGTTGGGCTACCTTGTCCAGCCTTGATGTGAGGGCTTTTGCCTTGCCTTATTGAATCTCATTTTGTTCTATTTGGTTGTTATCTCTTCAAGACCTCTCTTTTCTGAAGAGAAGATGGTTAAGAAGTTGATCTGGGGGACAGAGCATGTGAGGAGGAGCTGAGAGGAATGGAGGAAGGGAAAACTATGGTTGGGATGTATTGTATTAGAGAATTACCTATTTGCAATTAAACAAAAGAATTCTTTTCCACAGCAGATCACCCATGTTTGCTACAATTAACACTTTTTGGATTGTACCCATTTTTTTATATCAAAATCAGAGTCCTTGTTTCTCTGCTGTTTGTATGTAGATGTAATGTTTTCACTTGGATCGATTTTTAGGAGGTGATGTGGTGGTTATATCTGTGGATATAACTGGTTTTTGTTTTTTTCCAGTTCATAGTTAATTTCAGGCACTTAATCCTATGAATCTCCAGAAGCAAAGACCTAAGAAAGTCCCCTGAAGTATTTGTAACTTCTTTCCACTGCTGTTTGGGTTATTTTACTATTGCTACCACTTGAGACTCTTGCTCTTTAGCAGTGTCTTAACTTTTGACTTTATTTCATATATATATATATATATATATATATATTTCTGAAATACCTTCTCTTATGGAGGAACACATGGGTTCCTCTCAATGAATCCATCAATAATGACATGAAAGGAAAACATGTTCAAGGTTTTAGACAACCTTGTGATCAATAGGACACCAAAAGTAAAGTTATTATGTCAGTTTTGGGTCTCTCAAGGTGCCTCTCCAGTGAAATCAGAGCTCTGATTTATTAGCAAAGGAATATGCCAACGTTTTGTGCCCTCACCTTTTCTAGTCCTTGAATATCATGTTAGGTCAGTTTATAAACCACTGTGAATTTAGCATACAGGGCTCCTCAATAATGGTAGATAGCAGAGTTTGGTGATGGTTGGTAAAACTGTATAGAGTGATAGAGAAGGTTTTAGTCTATCTTTAAGACCATAGCTAAGAAAGTGCAGTCATTTTTAAGCAAATGTCACTTCTTTTGGAACACAATTTTTTTTGGTTTTACGAGACAGGGTTTCTCTGTATTGTTTTGGAGGCTGTTTGTCCAGCCGACCTCGAACTCACAGAGATCTGCCTGCCTCTGCCTCTCCAGTGCTGGGATTAAAGGCGTGCACCACCACAGCTTGGCTAGGAACACAAAAATTTTATAGAAGAAAATGTACCCAAATAAACAACAACAAAAACACCAGCCACCATTATCCTAGTTTAAGATTATAGATATGTTTATGTTAAATTTGCCTTTCAAAATATTTTACACATGCTATGGGAAAAACATAGTTCTATTCTCATACATTAGAAAGAATATTTAACTCTGCCATAGTCAAAATGCTTGCAACAGCGAAATTTTATTCTTTATGAGAGTCTGTCAATTTAAATATTTGTATCCATAATGACATTTTCATTTTGACATATTGATGTCAATGGGATGTTAATTTTTGATGTTTTCATCCTTTTGTCATTTAATTAATTGTTCCTCCATAATTTAATTAAATGAGTACTGTCATAAGACTAATTATATCATATTGCTGAGTGACATGATCTGTGAAATGATTTTAAAATATATTGCACTTGCTTCCATTTGCCTGGGGGGCAAATCCTGATAGGGAAGGACACATTAATATCGTAGTGCATATAAATTATACTAGAAGGCTTTCTTTGAGCATGGATTTAATTACTTAGTGGAGATTAGTTTTTTTAAAGAACTATTGACAGAGGGGCTGGGAAGTACAAACTATAAACATTGACTTTTCAGAATGTATAAATGTTATCAACTAAGATAATTTGGACACTTGGTACTTTGACCCTCTCCCAGGTAATGCTAGGATCACTATACATTGTCTCATTTTCATTCAGTTGTAGTTGGCTAGTGATAAGAGATGGATCTGTTGTTTCATTTTTATTGGATCTTGAAATTTTCACATGTATATATACTTTAAGATTTGTTTATTCACTTAAGTGTATGTATGTATGTGTGGCTATGTGACTTTATGGACACTACATGTGTATGGTGCCCATAGAATTCAGAGAGCATTGGATAGCCTTCAACTGGAGTTACAGGTGGTACTTAGTCTCCAGCCATATTGAGGACAGGATCTCCCCAGCCTTGGTAGAGGTAAGAGCTCTCTGATGGCTTGGCTGGTTTGCTTTTCTGATCTTCACCTTGAACTCCAATAGCTGTCTCTAGGTTTTATTATTCATGCTACAGGATGGTGCAATGTTTTCAGGAATCATCCCCCACCCCACGAATCTTTGAGTATTTTGGGTCTTGTGGTTCCCATATGATCATTAGGATCATTTCTTCATAAATTATCATTGAAATGCATTGAAGATTACCTTACTCTGTAGATGATATTTGTAAGCATGAATGTTTTAACAAAATTAATTCTTAGAATCCATCAGTCTGAATCTCTTTATATTTAATTGCAAATAAATTCCTCTCTTTAATGTTCTATGAGTTTTGTATACATATCTTCGACCTCTTTGGCTCTGTCATTTTATGTGTAGTTAAAGTTTTGTTAATTTTATATTTCCAGAAACCAGCTATTAACTTGAATGTTTTTTATTTTTATATATTTAATTTGTTTTTGCTCTGATCTTTATTATTTCTTTTTGTAGTGTATATTTTGTCTTATATATGTTTTTATATTTCTAGCTCATTTAGGTAAAGTTAACTAGCTGACATGATATAGGCCTTTTATGTTAATGTGGATGGACATTTTTTGGTATAAATTTCACTTCTATAGTATTTTTATTACATTTCTTATATTTTTTCTCAGTATAGTTTTTATTTAGAAACATGCTTGCTTCACATATTGATCCCAGCTCCCTCTCCCACCCCTACTCCTTTACCCCTCTACCAGCCCCCCAAGCTCCCCTACCCAATCCCTACACCATTCCCTAGGGAAGGTGAGGCCCTCCATGGGGGGAATCTCCAGAGTCTGTCACTTCATCTGGGGCAGGGCCTAGGCCCTCCCCCATGTGTTCAGGCTCCATGTAGAATGGGCTCCCAAAGTTCATTTGTACACCTCTCTGTCACTGGGTTCCAGGAGTTCAGTGTTTAGCTGTGGGTATTTGCCTCTGCTTCCATCAGCCACTGGATGAAGGTTCTAGGATGGCATATAAGGTAGTCGTCAGTGTCATTACCAGGGAGATATTTTTATATAGTAGTTTTTCAAATTTGGATATGTTTGAATTTGTTTTATTTTTTCTGTGATAATATTCATTGTTAAGAAATGTGTTCCTCATTGACCTCTTAGAAGCAAAAGTAGGAAGTACCTTTGAATGCATTGGCCCAGGAGACCAATTCCTGAACATAGCACCAGTAGCACAGACACTGAGTTCAACAATTAATAAATGGGACCTCCTGAAATTGGGACGCTTCTCTAAGGTAAAGAACTCAGTCAATAAGACAAAATGGCAGCCTACAAAATGGGAAAAGGTCTTCAGCAACCTCACCTCTGACAGAGGACTGATCTCCAATATATACAAAGAACTCAAGAAACTAGATGCCAGAACATAAATAATCCAATTAAAAAATGGGGTATAGAGTCAGTCCTATGCTGGTTTCATAGCTATCAGTCTGGGGTCCGTAAGTTCTCCCTTGTTTAGGTAAACTGTTTCTGTGACCCCAGTCTGGTCTTTACCCCTTTGCTCATCACTCATCCCTCTTTGCAATTGAATGTGGGTGTCAGTTAGATGGCCTGAACAGTCTATGCGGCCTTTGGTAGTGGATCAGTATTTATTCCTAGCATATGAATGAACTTTGGGAGCCCATTCCACATAGGGGGATACTCCCTCAGCCTAGACACACAGTTCAGGGCCTAGGCCTTGCTCCAAATGATGTGACAGACTTTGAGGATTCCTCCATGGAAGACCTCACCCTTTCTGAGGAGTAGAAAGGGACTGGATGGGGGGATGGGTAGGGAGCATGGGAGGATGGGTGGGAGAAGAAACGGGGATTGATATTTAAAACAAGATTGTTTCTAATTTAAATTTAAAAAAGAAAAATGGGGTACACAACTAAATAGAGAATTCTCAGCAGAGGACTCTTAAATGGTAGAAAGGCTCTTAAAGAATTGTTCAACATCCTTAGCCATCAGAGAAATCTAAATCAAAACAACTCTGTGATACCATCTTATACCTGTCAGAATGGCTAAAATCAAATCACTGGTGACAGCTTATGCTGGAGAGGATGTGGAGAAATGTGAACACTCCTCCATTGCTGGTGTGAATGAAAACATATACAGCTATTTTGGAAATCAGTATGGCTGGTTGTCAGGAAAATGGGAATCAGTCTACCTCAAGACCCAACAGTTCCACTCTTAGGCATATACCCAAAGGATGCACACTCATACCCCAACAACATCTGTTCAACTATGTTCATAGCAGCATTATTTGTAATAATCAAAACCTAGATGCCCCTCAACCAAAGAATGGACAAAGAAAATATGGTACTTATACATAATGGAGTACTACTCAGTAGTAAGAAGCAACGACATCTTGAAATTTTCAGGCAAATGGATAGAACTAGAAAAAAAACATCCTGAATGAAGTAACCCAGACACAGAAAGACAAACATTGTATGTACACACTCTAAGTGGATATTAGACACGGAGCAAAGGATTACCAGCCTACAATCCACAACCCCAGAGAAGCTAGAAAATAAGGAGGACCCTAAGAGAGACATACGTGGACCCCTGAAAAGGGGAAAGGGACAAAATCTCCTGAGTAAATTGACAACATGGGGGGAGGGGGAAGGAGGTAGAAGAGAGGGAAGGGGAGAACTGGAGGAGAGAGGAGAACATGAAGATCAGGAAGGTTGAATTGGGGGAAGGACAGAGGAGATCAAGGACAGAGATACCTTGATAGAGAGAGCCATTATGGGGTTCACAAGAAACTTGGCACTAGGGAAATTCCCCAGAATCCACAAGGATGACCCTACCTAAGAATCTAAGCAATAATGGAGAGGCTACCTTAAATGTCCTTCCCTATAATGAGATTGATGACTACCTTAAATGCTATCATAGAGCCTTCATCCAGTAGCTGCTGGAAGCAGAAACAGAGATTTGCAGCTAATCACTGAGCAGAACTCCTGGATTCCAGATGTAGAGAGGGAGGAGTGATGAGGAAAGGGTTAATCCATGTTGGGGAAACTCACAGAAGTAGCTGATCTTAAGCAAGTAGGAGCTCAGAATATGAGTGTCAATTGGGTGGCTTGGGCAGTCTATAGGGGCCCTGGCAGTAGAACCAATATTTATCTGTAATGTATGAACAGATGTTTTGGAGCCCGTTACCTGTGGAGGGATATCTTGCTCAGTCTAGATACAGAGTAGTGGGCCTTGGTCCTACCCAAATGATGTAACATACTTTGATAATTCCCCATGGGAGGCCTCACCCTCTCTGAAGAGTTGGGATGCAGCTATCATGAGGGAAGTGGGAGGAAGGGAGGAAGAGTGAACTGAGATTGGTATGTAAAATAAAACTGTTTTAATCTAAATAAAAAGAAATGTATTGCTTGATTTTCAGATATTTGTGAGTTTTTGATTGATATATATTTATCATTTCACCATATTGAATTAAAATGAGTCCATTTAGTATTGGTTAGGTCTTTTTTTTGTCAGTTTGACATAAACTGGGTCATCTTGGAAGAGAAACACTCAACTGAGAAAATTATTCCATCAGATTGGCTTGTAGGCAAGTCTATGAAGGGAATTTCATTTGTTCCTTTAAGTATACCACACTTCCTTAATCTCTAGTGTTCCTAATGCTGTTGACTTGATGCTTGTTTTGGGTGGAGCCTTTGCTTTCTCTAGGCTTTGTGATCTGTCTTCAGCGGGGAAAGAATTTCTTGTATGCGTTGGTGTGAGGGTAACAACTGGGTGGGTGGTTATGGCTCTGTTTTTGAAGAGTGCATGCATCTGTGTATGCAGCTCGGTGAAATGAGATCACCTTCAATGCGGCCAAGATGGTATGTCCTATGGCAGAGACAAAAATAGTCAGTGACTCTTGGATCTTTGGTAGTGAAGCCTACTGTTGTCATATGCCCCCCCCCCACATGTTAAATCCTGGCTGTTGAAATCCCTTTTTTCCTTAAGATAGACATGACTTGCAGTCATAAGAGGCAGTGCCGAATTCTAGGATATAGATATTGAAGGGCTGCAGAGCAAAAATGTCTGGGGCTGAGCATTCTCTGTTAAATAACTTGAGGATTAGGGTGCAGACACATTTCCTGATAAGTATGTACCTCACAGAGCTATAATTCAATTCTTGGGGTTGTTGTGTGACACTATTCTTGGGGAGATAAAGAACTGGTGATCCAAAGCATGCATACCACCTATGGTTTTTATTGCTATGAAGAGACATCATGACCATGACAACTCTTATAGAGAAAAAATTTGATTGGGGTGGCTCACTTACAGTTTCAGAGTTTCAGTCCATTGTCATCATGACAGGGAGCATGATGTAGTACAAGCCGACATGGTTCTGGAGAAGCTTAAAGTCCTATATCTTTCAGGTAACAGGAAGTTGGCTGATACACACTAGGTAGTGTTTTGAGCATAGGAAACCTCAAAGCCTGCCTCCACAGTGACAAACTTCCTCAAACAAGGCCATACCCACTCCAACAAAGTCACAACTCATAATAGTGCCACTCCTATGAGATTATTAAGGCCAATCACATTCAAACTACCACACTAACCAAGTCCACATTGGTCAACCAACCAATGAGTTTTATTAGAATTTCATCTCCCTCTACTACTCTGAGTACTCCCAACCCAATCCACCTCATCTATCCCCCAGATGCATTCCTTCTCCATTTCCCTTCAGGAAATAGCAGATCTCCCAGGGATATCAACTGAGCATGGAAAAGCAAGTTATAGTAAAACTAAGTATATACCCTCATATTGAGGCTGGACAAGGCAACACAGTAGGAGAAAAAGGGTCCCAAAAGCTGGCAAAGGAGTCAGAGACAGTCCCCTATTCCCTGATGGGGGATGTTTTTCTGTATGCTGTGAATATATGTTTGTCTTATTGGTTGAAGAATAAAGTTGTTTCGAACCAGTAACAGGCAGGATTTAACCAGGCAGAAAATACAAATAGAGATAGACAAATATAGTAGGCACAGTCAGAGAGATGCCATGTAGCTGCCAAGGAAGTTAGAGGACTGGACATCACTGGTAATTCAAGACTGCATGAAGATAGATTGATTAATAGAAATGGGTTAATAGTTAAGAGAAAGATAGCCAATAAGAAGCCTGCCCCATTAACCAAACAATATATAATTAATATATAGGGTCGGGTCTGTGTGTTTATTTGGGACTAAATTGCTGTGGGACTGGGTGGAACAGAAACTCCCATCTACAATTCCCACTATTAGAAATCCCACAAGAAGATCAAGTTTTGCATCTATAAATATATGCAGAGGACCTAGGTAAGACCCATACAGGCTCCCTTTTTGTTGCTCTAATATCTGTGAGTCCCTTCAGTCCTGGTTGGATGAAAATTATTATAGGCTCTGGTGTCAAGCACAGCAGAATATCATTAGGAATCATTTCAATTACTTTTTTTTGGACAGTCATGTTTGGTTCTCTCCTAGGTTTCTGGGTTATCCAGCCTCTTCTTCCTGGTCCTCTAGGCAATGTTGGGCATGGGTTCTCTCTTGTGGCATGGGTCTCAAGTTGGTTGTCATTGGTTGGCCATTCCTACAAGTTCTGTGTCACGTTCATCCTAGTATATCGTGCCTGCTTTTTATTTTCTACAGAATCATTTCAAGGAACTTTTAGCTTGAAGATCAAGATTCTGTAAATCAGGCTTCTTCCATCACTCTGTCTCCATCCTCTGTCCCTACTGAATGTTTTGTCTCTGAAAACCACCTGCTTTTTTGTATTTTCACATTTGGGCTTGGTCTCCCCTTCTTCTTGCCGTGACCATCCTGTCTCCATCATATCTTACTTGATAGTCACTGAAGATTCTTTTTAAATGTCTTATAGATTTCATGCAACTTCGTAGACTAGTGGTTCTCCATCTTCCTAATGCTGCAGCCTTTTAATACAGTTCATTAATTTTTTTGTGACTCACAACCATACAATTATTTTTGTTGCTGCTCCATAACTGATTTTCTACTGGTATGAATAATATTGTAAATATCTGTGTTTTATGATGAAAGGATCATTTGACCCTCAAAGGGTCACAACTCAAAAGTTGAGATCCACTTTTCTACCTAGATCTGAGCAATTCAAAGTGACCTCTTTTTCCTCTTTATATTCATGTCTTTGCATCAACTTCATAAAAGTGCTAGGATAATGAAACCTTTTCTTGAACAGACTCAAAAAGTTGGGAATACAAGAATTTCATCTGTATTAGTCAGACTACAGGAAGAAGTAGATATCTTACATAGATGAAGTTCATTTGGTAGGAGGATATTTTTTAACAGAAATACCAATTGTAGTGGAAAGAATCATAAGAGATATAGAAGGAACATGATATCAAATAAAGGAGCTTTCTCAATTGCTGCAAAAGCAGGATGAGAAAGATATTTTCAGGACCTAAAATGAGAGGAGACTGTGTAATCAGGCAGACATGAGAAGTTCAGTGATGCCTTGAAGGCTACATTTTCCCAGGGTCTTTATTTAGGGAGTAACCTGGATATCTCAGTTACTTTTCCTATTGCTATGATAGAGGTAATCTGATAAAAACAGCTTGAAGAAGGAAGCTTTATTTGAAGACACAGCCCATCATGGTGAGGAAGTCATAGAAGTAGGAACCTGAGGCAGCTGGTTACATTGCATCTGTAGTCAAGAAGCAGGGAGTGATGAATGTTGTACTCAGCTTTCTTTCCCCTTTTTAATAACAGTTCAGGGTTCTAGCTCAAGGAATAGAGCCATTCACAGCAAGTGGGTATTTGCATCTTAGTTGACCTAACTGAGATAATCCCTGAAGGCATCCCAGAAGCCTTTCTCCCTTCCACAGGAGGACACCATTAGCATTTTTGCATCTCATAAAGTTGACAGTTGAGATTAACCAACACACCAGTGAAAACATTCCTAGTCTCTGGTCTTATTTTGGAACCTATAGTGGCTATATACAGGGGTAAGAAAAGCATTATTTCATTTCTTTGATGAACTAAAAGTGTGTTAGTGTTTTATGGCCAATGGAAACTGGAGAAGAGGAAGCATTTCTGTATAGAAAAGAGAAACAAAAAATATCCTATATGGGTAGTGCTGTGTTTATCTTTTCAAATTCTCCATATTTCTGGAGTTTGCCTTGATTTTAGCACTATTCAAAGTTTGAAGTATTGTATGTTTATACATACACCTTATGCTTTTAGTTTTAACATTGATTAAACCATTATGTATGCAGTTTTCTTTTTTATTAAAATGTTTATTTATATCAGCATATATTTCACAAGTGAGTAATTTAGTAATGAGTGATATATCAGTGAACAATTAAAGTGCTTGTTTAATTTTGGCTGTAGGAAATATGTCTATGAGAATACATATATATATATATATATATATATGCATGTGTGTGTGTGTTTACACGTACATATGTATTCAAATATATGCATCTCTGCATCAGTTTGTCATAGTGATGTAAGACCCAGAAGAAATAGTTGATGTTAAATAAGAGAGGGAAGATTAGTTATAGATATTAAGAAAAGCTTTATAATATAATTGAATATTATAATACTTTATTGAATATAAAGAGTGATGCCAGTTGATGGTACATTTGCATACACCGTGATTAGAAGAATGGTAATAGTGTCCTCCTGTGGCAAGAGAAAGGGTCATTTTCAATAATAATTTTGTACTGGAGTTAAAATTGGATTCATGTGTATGCTGTGTCAGTACTATGGTTGTTTGTTGCTGAATTTTCTTGTCCCCTTGTCCCACCAGGTCCCACCAAGTCCCACCTCCCTTATCAGGACCAAATAAACACCCAGTTGCTATATTAGTCATAAAAGTATTGACCGATGACTAGGGCTTCTTATTGGCTAGCTTTGACTTATTATTAAGCCATTTCTGTTAATCTAAGTGTTTCCATGTGGTCTTCTCTTACCAGATAAGGGCCTGGACTTGTTACTCCTTTGGTGGCCTACATGGCAACTATCCTGGTGGGCTCCCTCTGACTACCTTTCCCAGAATTCTCCTTATCTCCTCGTCTTCATGCCTCATTGGCAAGATAGTGTTTTATTCATCAATCAATAAGAGAAACATAAATACAGAAGGACATCCCCCATCAGCTGTTTCTTTCTTTTTAAACACTGATAAGTGGTAAGTGACAGAAGCGTTTCTTTTAAATGAAAGAAGCTTTGTGGTCATTGCCTCTGAGCATCTCTTGCAGTCTTCCAATATATTCAAGTGACTATGACTCTGCAGTGAAAGTGAAACTCCTACCTCAGTGCCTCAAACTTGTCTCCACTTTGCAATGAGCACTGAAGTTTGATGTTGCCTTACCATAGTGGATTAAGAATCAAATCCTTCATGATACAAATGTATCTCAAAAAAAAGTTCCCAGGGATTTGATTTCAAACTCTAATCAGAAAATTAGTTGCAAGTACTGATTTTTTGTCACATGCATCCACGTGCCAATGTTGAGCTTCCTTTATCTGAGGCCTTTAGAGTAGATTACATTTACATTAAATCAGGTCTTTCTTCTCCCTTGTTGCTTTTTTAATCTAAATCTTTAAACAAGAGTCCATCAACACCACTTCTGAGGCTGTTGGAAAAGGATTTGTTCTCCCACTGCAGTGACCAGTGCTTGATTTCTTTGAGTCCCCTACTTTTTTCCACTGATGAAAATTTAAGTAGCTTAAATCTTTCCTACAAATTACCAGGTCATTTAAAAATAAATTGGGCTCATTTTAATCTAATTCCTAATGCGCAACGGCCTGGGGAGTTATTTTCAGCTCCGTTTGTTGCAGTTTGTAATTATCATGGTCCTTTTAAAGAAAAGAAAAGTAACAGGGCTGTATTTTATGTGAATTACCACGGATCTTCAGAGAAACTCATATTTAAGGTGAGTAATGGGGGAAATGAAAGGCAGAATGGGTAATGAGGCAGATGTGACAAAGCCCAGCAGACAAAAGATATAAATGAATACCAGATAGAATCCAGATGCTAATGTTTTACCTTGCTTGAAGGTAAAAAGATTTCAGATCTGCAAGTGATGACAATTAATGTAAATAATTGAAAGCATTTCATAATTTTCCAAGCTTGTGGAGTCTTTGATTCTGTGAGTCTAAAAGCTGCCCACAGAATTTTATTTCTTTTCTCATTTTTGGAGGACAGGTTGTATATGTTTAGTTTCTGAAATGAATAGTGTGATGTAGCCATTGATTAAACTAGAGGGGATTGCTTTGACTTGCTAGGTCCAGATTACAACTCAGAATTGATTTCTTACTCTTCTATGTTCTGTACATTTTAATAGTGGGAGAATTATAGGAACTTCCATTTCCAATGGCCTTCACAGTATTGCTGGAGTCACAGGCATAGCACTTGCAATATGTAAATAAAACACTGTGGAAACTCAGAAGAGGGAAAGACACTGTTTCCTTTGGGAAGTGTAAGGGGGATGATGAGAAGTCATCATGGCAGAAGTGGCATTTTTAGTCTTCTTTCTCTTACTGCAGCAAATCACTGAAATAGATCAATTTCTGGAGAAAATATTTATTTGGGTTTATGGCTCTGGAGTTTGTGTTTAGGATTCTGGTTGGAGAGGGTTGAACATCACAGCAGTAATGCATAGCCAAGCATGGCTCGGACAGATAAAAATGGGACTAGCTACAGATCAAAAACTCACATGCCTTCACTGGCATGGCCCCTATGATCTAAATACCTTCTACTAGACTCTACCTTTTAATATTATTAACCCAGGAAACAAATCTTCTAATGAACAGACAGCTAGAGAACATTCTAGGCGCAAGCTTTAGCAGAAAGGAAGGTTGAAGGTTGATCAAATTTATATAAGGTAGACATATGGGTGCCTTGGACATTTGAATTAAGTAGCCGAGGGACTGTAAATAGTACCATTACAATTTGACAGGAAACTTAGTTTTTGCCAGGGGCTAACAGGCAGTATGCTTATGCAGCAGGTGGGCCAGATGGTAGAATGCTTGACCAAAGTGTTTGAATTTTCTGCTGTGGACAGTTATGATGATCTTGGGAATCTCTTTAATTCCTTCAAACCTTTCTAAACAAGTGCCGTTCTGTTGTTTTGGCATTTTGGCATTTTAACGGAGTCTTTTAATTTCCCTCTCCCCCCAATTTAGAGTGAACAGAAGGAGAAGTACTTCTAAAATAATATTGACATATGAGCCAGCATTCTATAAACATGAAAGAGGATAATTAGCAAACATATGTTTGATTCAGATTTAAGTTAAAACAGTCATATGTATTTAAAAGTAGGTATCTTCCTCTTTGTATGACAAATAACTAATTAACTAATCTTACTTAAAGTGTTATAAGTATCATTTAAATCTTCATGTACACCTAAAATGATGATGGTGACCACAGTAATAAAGATAGCCAATATATCCTCTCATAATCTAAGTGCTATGTATATAATCCTTCTGCAATCCTTTTCATACTATGCACTTGGTAATGTTATTGTTCCTGTAGGGCAGATGAAGGGGCTGAGGCTCTGAGAGGTAAGATATTGTTCTAGAAGGGCAAACAGCTTGTGAGTGGCAGAGTGGAAATATTAATCTAATGTTTTGGATTCAGAGATTGCACTTCTATGCTTTCTAGGCTGTGTCTCTTAATGTAGACACATTTATTTTAATTCTATCTAACTGAGTAGATAAGTTAAAACCCCAGGTAGGATATAGACTTGGCAGTTTCCAGGGCATAGTCAATAGAGATCGCTTAAAATTTCCCAACCCGTGCTGTTCATGTTTCTTTTCCCCTCTTTCCACTCTGCAGCTGCTTTATTGATACATCCTACTCTTTAAAAGTCTAGAAAAATACTTGGCTAGGTAGGTTTTAGATTGCAAAGACATCATATTCTCTATAGGACTTTGCAACCAGAAAATTTTTGAGGGCAGTTTTCTTCTGGGCAAGCAATGCATGCATGCCCAATCTTCTGGCATACCAGCATGCTGGGCGGTTAGAAAGACCATTTCCCTGGCAACATTTTCCATCAGAAAGACTAGTCCTCTACTCAGTTAAAAGTCATGACTAAAACTGTCAGGCGGGCTAGAGATGCAAAATATTAAAGCCCAGAATAGTGTTGGAAGCATTATTGCCATATATTAAAAGCAAGGTTGAAATATCCAAGAGAATCCACAGTACTTATTATATTTCTAGCACTCTTTCATCTATTTCCTTCTCTATTTCAGAAAATGCATGGTGTCATAATAGAGTGTGAATCCACAAATAGCAAGGCTTTCTGAAGCAACACTTATTTTCAAAATATTTCCTTAAATCTATGGACTTAATCATAAACATGTAGCATGCAGGTTTCTTAATAAAATCTGTTTAGGGTGAGTGAGATAAATATCAATGCACGTTGTTGTAAAATATTGCTCTGACTTGATATTCATGACAGTCTAAGATGTGCCGTTGTTGACTGAGCCCAGCAAGGCTTTGAAACTTAGAAAACATGTGGTCCTTTGTCTTTCTCTTCTAGTATAATACTTTCAGTTGGATATGAGGGTGCCTGCTTAACACTTCAACTCCTTATCAACAAATATTGTTTGGCAAAATGGGGCTTACCTGATTCTATATTTGGGGAATAACTGATTTTCAGACACATTTATTGGCCCTGCAATTGCTATACCTTGGTAATATGTTTCTATGCATTCGATTTACAGTAAGACTCTGTGCTTGCAGAGATAAAAGTTTTTTTTTTCCCAAGGCCAGATACAGAATTAATTTGGTAACATCTAGATGCTTGTCAAATTGGAAAGGAATTTTCTATGTTCATTAAGATGACCCTTGAGGGGAGGGAGTTTAGATTTATGTATTTCCTGGAAAGAGGTACTGAAAGTCACTATGAAAAGACCAAAGTCTACAAACTGTACATGTCATGGATTTAACCACAGATTGCCCCAGTAGATGTTGCTTCCCTGGTCACTAATAAATCCAGGACTAGAGAAAAGTAAGGTCTTACTGATTATGGGCCTCATCTTGATTCTTTCTGCCCCTGACTCCCATGCATGAGGTAGTCAATGGTTTTGGGCTCTATTTGTGTCATGTCTACACAAAATGATTCAGAGTTGAATTTATGACATAAAGTATTAGGCAGGTCAAAGCCTTGGCAGCATCTATGGCATTGTGTATGGAAGATAGAAGTTACTGGTTCTGTTTCTTTCCCCATTTCTCTCATTCTATCTTGGGTGGGCTTAATATATATCCCATATAATTATCCGATGAGATTTAAGAAGAGAGATGAAATAAGGAGGACCACTTCCTTGTTATACCCATCCTCTCTTTGCTACTCTGCATAGTCTGGCATGTTATAGGAATATGAACAGTAGGTGAATATGTGAACAAATAAATGAATTTATGTTATGCAAAACCGGCTGGGTACAGTTGGAGGGAGAATGACTGACTAGGTAGCTTTTCCAACACTGTAGATTTGAGACAGAGGCTTATGTTAGTAGAGGGCAACTAGAATGGGATTGGCAGCTAGAGAAATTAAAGGTAGGGATTGGTGAATAGATATGTTTAGTTGCTTGAATAAGAATACCCTCCACAGGCTTATATATTTGAATGCTTAGTTGCCAGTCAGTGGAACTCTTAAATAGGATTAGAAGGATTAGGAGGTATGATTTTATTGGAGGAACTATGTCCTTGAGGTTGGGGTGGACTTTGAGATTTTGCAAAGCCCACACTTTGCAGAGTGTTTCTCTTTTCTTGGCCTGTGGATCAGGATATAGCTCTCACATACTTGTCCAGCACCATGCTAGCAATGCCTGCTGCCATGGTCGCTGACAGGATGATAATTGCCTAAACTTCCAGAACTATGAACACAGACTAATTGAATGTTTTCTTTTTTTGTAAGAGTTGCCTTGGTCATTGTCCTCTTCTCAGCAATAGGACGGTGGGTAAGACATGAGAGGCAGGGACTGTTAAATTCGCATGGAACTGAAGGAAATGGAAGAAAAACGGAACAATAAATGAATGAGGCTAAGGTTTGGAGGAGTGTGGTGCTCCATTTGACATGCACGTGAGTTTCTGGAATGTAGTGCTTTTTGTGCTTGGGCATGTTGTAGTACTGCTTGGATGTGGGGTTCTCTGAAGGTGGAATTGTTTGAAGTCAAGAAATGATATAGTATACTATGGATTTAAACTTATGGTGTGTATGACAATACCAGGTACTACTAATGCTATAAATTATTTCATAGAAGTATAAATCAGACTAGTGTTAATTAGGGATATATCCAAAATGGATTATACAAATGCTAACTGTTGGAGGCAAAGTTGGGTGACAGAGTTAAATTGTAGATTTAAAACCTAGTGGTGTCATTTCTTATGCATTTTGGCATGCAAAATAAACAAGTATTGAAAAGCAAATATTTCATAACTACAAACCTATGTGAAAATCTGGCTGTGCTGCTTACAGATCAAGACATTGGGAAGTTCAAGTTTTCTGCGCTTCTGTTTTCTTCCTTCCCTCCGTCCCTCGCTTCATACTTTCCAACATGTACTAATTATGTATATTAATAGGTTCCAAGTTATAGATTTGTATATGCATTCCTCATAATCCTATTAAATGCAATCACTACATTCTAGCCCATTTTTATGCCCTCCCTAATATCTAGTATTCTCTAAACTACTGTAAGGCAAAGTTTTGTTTTGATCTCAGAACTAAGAGCAAATAGGTTTATTTCTCTCTAGTCCCATCCATTCTGTGGCATGTGATGAGAATACTTTTTAAAAAATGTTTGAATAACATTTTATTCAATTGTATATATTGCTATATTTTATTTATCCATTCAGCTGTTGAAGGACATCTAGGTTGACCCCATATCTAGTCTATTGTAAACAGTGCCACATTTTACATGGATTTCCAAGTGCCTTGTTAATAACTGATTGAATTGATTTTGGATTTATAGTCCAAAGTGAGATTGCTAGATTGTATTGCAGTTCTGCCTTCAGTCTTTTATGGAAGAATCTCTTTATAATTGATGCACTGATTTACATTTCTACCAACAATATCTCAGGATCCTTTTTTCTCTGTATCACCAAAAGCATTTGCTATTTTCATGTATTTAATAGCAGTATTTAATTATGGTTTATTTGTATTTCCTAATATGTACCTCAGTTTATTATATATAAACTCAGGATAGTAAATGACACACCATATGGGACACTGCCAAAGATCAGTTAAATTTCTGTGAGAAAATCATCAGAGCTTTATAAATATTGCCCCTTGTTTTGGAACTCTTTGGCTTAAAAGATATTACTTGCCTAGTGGATTTGATATCTTGGTATTTCATCTACTTTTTGTTCCTGTGATAAAAAACTATGACCTGGGACTGGAGAGATGGCTTAGTATTTGTGATAATTTTTGTGTTTCCAGAAGAATCCAGCATTGACATAGTGGTTCATAACCACTTATAATCCCAGCTGCAGGGGATTCAATGACATCTTCTGGCCTCTATAGGTACAAGGCACAAACATGGTACATAGATATACATGCTGACCCAAGCTACATAAATATAAAAAATCATTAAAAATATCAAAATGTCTTATGGAAAAATGGATTTGTTTTAGCTAGGGTTACTATACCATAACCAAAAGCAAGTTGGGGAGGAAAGTGTTTATTTGGATTACATTTCCAAATCACAGTTCATTATCAAAGGAAGTCATGACAGGAACTCAAAACAGGGCAGCAATCTGGAGGCAGGAGCTGATACAGAGGCCATGGAGGGTGCTGCTTATTGTCTTGTTCTCCATCGCCTATTCAGCCTGCTTTATTACAGAATCCAAGACCACCTGCCCAGGGTGACTCTACCCACAATAGGCTGGGCCTGTACACACACATCACTAATTAAGAAAATGCTGCAGAGGCATAAGAATTCATAATATAAGGGGTAGCATGGCAGTAGATATCTGGAACAGACAGTTGAGAGATCACATGTTCAACTGCATACAGAAAGCAGTATGAGGCTAGGAGCTCCCAAAGCCTGCTCCAAATGATATCCTTCCTACAGGAAGGTTCCACCTTCTAAATGCTCTAAATGTTCCCCTGTTGTTGGTCACAAATTGAAGAGCAAGTATTCAAATGTGTGAACCTACAGGGAAAATTTCTCATTTGAATGATGACACCTGCTATGTAAAGATGGGACAGTGAATACAATACAACTTTATGCCCCCCACTTTTGGAGTATGATTTGCAAAGCAGGTATGCCATTTCCATCCACAAATTTCCTTGAGATTGAGATTTGAATAGCTTATTTTAATTTACTGTTTGATTATCTATATCTCCCCGAGTTTATGGCTGATAATCTGGTATGTAGAAGAAAATAGACCTATGTTCATCTCTAATATGAGTTTTCCAGTTTCCAGTCTGTTAGACTTTTGTATTGCAACTGGTTTAATAGGAAAAAATAAGGCAAATCACTTGATAAACTTTAAACTCATGAAGGAATTAGAAAGTTGAGGTTGCATTGCTTTCTCAGCCTAGATCAAGAGTCTCAAACAACCAGTGACTAGTCATTTCTTTCTATTTCTTGACTCGGTCCCTTTGTGTTGCTTCTGGTAACCACCTCCAACTTTTGCTTCAGACAGTACTAGATCAAATGGCCTCAATTTAGCCATCTTCACAGGAGAATAAGTACTTCCTTGCAAGTCATTTGCTGGGCTAAGGAAGGAAGCACTCTGAGTAGACCTTCTCTGGGAAGGACCCGGATGCTAGTTAGTAATTTTATGCAGAGTAATGAAGACTGGGGTTGGTCAGATCTGAGGTACATGCCACTCCAAAGGCCAGGAATTGGCCAGGAATTGGCCAGGAATTGGCCAGGAATTGACTCTGTAAGCAAAAGATATCCACTGAAGGCTGTCAGGCAGCCTAGGAAGTTATTAATTATGATCCATTCTACTTAGTCAGCCAGCATCTCCAAATGTAGGCAAGGAATATATCTTACCCTGTTGTTGACTACAGAAACCATGGCAACATTGTTCTTTTTATTCTTCCTGACTTAATTCCTTGTCACTAAAATCCAGTATACTACTAATAGTGGACAGAACACCAGATTGTGGTTTGAGCTGGGCTCTGGGGCTTGGGTGTCTGGGTATATTGAGAAGTTATTCAAAGTATTAGGAGGACACTTTCCTTTTCTTCTGCTCTTGTACCATATGCTGGCTGTAGGTTGTTTTTCCTGTCTCCTCTGGGCTTTGTGAAGATCAACAAATTAATGTTCATAAACTACCTTAATAGCCATATGTCTAAGGGATTCAGTATCTCTCAACAATGTTTTCTCTCACATCCTTTCATGCCTCATTTTGAAAGAGTCTGATTATCCCTGTTTCTAAAAAACGAAAGCTGTTCCCCCTTCTCTTGTTTTCTTATTCTTTAAAAGATACCTTGTGTACTTAGGCAGCATTAATGTTAGTAATATTGCATAGCTTTGAGTGCATAGTTCAGGTCACCTGACATTCTCCACACTCTCAGTCTTTGTTCTGAATTTCACATCCCCTGAGTCAGATGTATTATTCACTGTATGATTTTCACAGAACAGAATGCATTATTTACAAGGTTGTGTGATTTCTGAAATTCTTCAACCTTCCTTGTAAGTTTGTAAATAGCACAGTGTATAGACTGTATTGCTGAGTGTAGCTGGTACAGATATCATGATTTATTGACTCCTTTATTCTTCGAATGATGTCTTGTTTCCAATCTTTGCATATTGGTGCAAGAAAAATTTCAATGCTTTGTCTATTGACAGAGCCTATCAATCCCATCTTTCTATACTGTCCAGAATTTATAGAATTAATGATAGTGAATGATAGTTATCATAAACTAAATCAATGACTGTGTGTGCTATTGGCATCCACCCAATTTCCAGAAAAAATATACAAGTGGAATATATAGGGGTTTGCATACTACTGGAGGGTAGCAGAATGGTAGATTCTTTTAGAACATTTCCCCTCTCTATAGATATACATACTTGCACATATATTCACACATATATCTCTACACACATAAATTTAGACTATTCATATAAAAAGCATGTTTTCTAGTTTGCCTCTCTGCTGCTGAAATAGTGACCAAAAGCAGCTCGGGGAGGAAAGGATTAATTGGGCTTACATGTTCACATCATACGCCATCACTGAGGGAAATCAGGGCTAGACCTGAAGCAGGTATGACAGAGGATTGCTGGTTACTTGCTTGGGGAGTTATTTTCTTATACAGACCTATCTTTCTAGTAATGACACTATCCACAGTGACCTCTAGCATCTAGTAGCAATCAGAAAGTGACCCTCAGACATGTCCACAGGCTAATCTGAATGAGAAAATTCCTCAAAGGAGTTTCTGTCTTCCTAGATGACTGTCATTTCAGTCAAATAGACAAAAACTAACAAGAAGAACATGTACTATTTCTCTCCATGGATATGGATTATTTTGCTCTACTATAGTTATAGAAAAGTATACAGGTTGTCAGTGAATATAAATTAAATGGCCAATTATAAATTTATTTCAAAATGACAGTGCAGATTATACCTATATAAAGAAACAGAATATTACCAGTACTCAAGATTTTATACCTCCTTCCAGTTTGTAGTTTCCTGTTGCCCTGAATTCTAATGCTAGTGACTTATTTCATGTGTTATAGAAACACCCCATAGATATTCATATACATTACTCTTTTTATCTATCCTCTTGTTTTTTGCTAATAGTTTGTGTGTGTTTCCATTATTTCCAATCTTTGTTGAGATACAGCAACCCAAGGCTTTCTCACAGGCTGGAATGAAAGGACAAAGGGAACCTAGTTCTGGGTCCTTGCCCAGGGGCTGATTTTGTCAGATCCAGTGTGGAACTTGAAGCCAGGGCCTTGAAGGAGTTAAGCTTTCAGTTCTGGGGAGCTTCTCATTTCCCCATGAAGAGACTAGAGTTATCTGTCTCAAGGCTGCTGCATGTTCCACGTATGACACACTTGAGATATCCTGTGATCATGGCTTGATTGGCTTCTTGCTGACTTCATTGCCTGTATGGTAGGTTTTGGTGACACTATTCCACTTTTCCTTTCAGGAGAACTATCTCAGATACTAGATCTAGCCTAGAGGTGAGAAGTGGGCAGGACAGGGGCTGGGAGGGAAGAGCTATGAAAGAAGGTTTCCTAGAGGCAATTATTCCTGAGCTAAGAGGTAAATAATGACTATGATGGAATGAGATAGAGTGCATCCGGCTGTGGCAATGTAACAAACAATGGACAGGTAGTGGAGATAGTGAAGAATGGGGTGGGAAATGATTTACCAGATACCTGGAACATAGTGTTGGCAGGATAGGCAAGGATGGTAGTTAGAAGTGAGAGTAGAAAATAGTGCCAAAGCAAGGAGGCCCCTTAAAAACGTTTCTTTGTTTATTCATTTATTTTCTGTGTATATAGTAGTGGTGGACAACAGTGTGCTGTGGAGGTCATGGGACAACTTGAGAGAGCTGGTTCTCTTCTTCTACCATGTGGACCCCAGAGATTAAATTCAGGTCATCAGGCAAGTGACTTTACCAATCAAGGCATCTTGCCAGGCAAAGGAGGGCATTTTAAGCCTGTTAAAGATTTTTGCAAATATGCAGTACTAAAGTCATGGATTAAAATAAACCTTTCCCTCACAAGTTGATTTATCTTAAGTATTTGTTATGATGATGGAAAGCTAACACAGCACATGAGGCAAATTGCCTGCTATTGTGTGTATTGAAAACTATCATTTATAACTTGGAAATCTTACACAAACAGAATTTGCTGCTCTTAGAGATGATCAAGTAAGAAGTTGAAGGTCAGAAAGGCTAAATGACTCCATAGCTGGCAAAGAGACCTGCTGATTTTCAGGTGAGTGCCCTTTCTCTTATAATAGTGGTTTTCAAATGTTTCTTTTAGTCAAGGGACTCGTTCTACAAATGAAACCTTACCAGGAAGAGCAATATAGGAAATGATGAAAGAGAATGTGTTCTTATTAAAATGGAAGCAGGGAACCAGGGCTGAAGTCTGGAGGCAATGCATTTGAAGCTTCAGTGGATTCCAGAGCCCAGAGTAAAACCTGCATGTTTGGTGACTATTTCCTGGAAGCACTATCCTTGTGGGGTAGGAGTAAGCAGGTTTGTTGGGTGGGGATGCCAGAAGCTTTCATGGATTTTAGGGTAAGGTAACAATATTGGCTATACTAAAAATCATGCAGAGTACTCTGAAAAATCTCAATGTCCAGACTAATTATATTAGCATATATGAAATGGGAATCAATCATATGCAGTTCTGCTTCCTTGGCGATTGTACAGTGTGGTCATGATTGAGAACTAAGATTATATTAATAACTCCAAAACCATAGTGCCAGGCCAGCACTGTGATTACCTGGGGACTTGCTAGAAATGCCAGTGACCAGGTTCTAGCCAGAACCTCTGTATCAGAAACTTTGTGTTATGACAGAAATTTTTGCATAAACAAGTCTGTTGATTCTTGTCCACTGTAATTAAAACGCACACACACACACACACACACACACACACACACACACACACACACACACACACACACACCTCAAGTGTAAGAGTTGTGGGGCAACAGGGTTTAGGACTGCCAGAGCTACCTGAATTCAGACTCTGGTTTAGTGAGGCTGGTATGAGCTAAGGATCTGGAGTTTTTACGAGGTCTTTTGGTAGTTTTGAGGCAAGCAGTTTATGAGCTCTTCACTGAAAAGGGCTGTTTGAAAGCAGTCATAATAACACAGCATGTGGATAGGCCATGTCTCTAGAAGAGACATGTTCTTTCCTTGGATTCATCATTTGGTAGTGGTGGGGGGTGTTGAATCATTTGAGTTTATATTTATATCTTAGAGTCTTAGTTTCTTAAAGACATTACCAGGTGATTCTTATAGCCAACTGTGTCAGCTTTTCATTGGGTAATAAGGAATCAATAAACTCAAGGACTCCAGATAATGCTTATCATCCCATACAACTGATGTTTGGTTGAAGGAACACAGCTTCATTATAAAGTCTAGGACCTTGGATTTTGTTGTGAAGCCTAGGATAAAGAGAATATTTTGAACAATGGGCTTGCGTTTTGACACTGTTCACTCTTCATTTTGCACCTCTGTCTTTCACCTCACTGGTTTACCCTCATTTCCCAAATCAGCACTTGTATACCCTTGGTTACAAGAGGAAGCTGACCAAACCTCACTACAGGTCTACCATATCATGGTGGTAGTGCATGTCTTTCTAAGGGTAAGAGTTTAGTCTGATTTATTAGTGATGCTTTTTGACACAGGCACTCTTAAAACCACAGGGAAGATGATTAGAAATTATTATACAGCTGGACTGGACCACCAATCTTTCCTTCTCATTGTAGAGATGATGAAATTAAACCCAGTAAAGGAGAATTGATTTATTTAAAGAGGATATTAAACAAGTGGCAAGGATGTGACTACATCAGTTTTGTTTTTTAAGGTTTAACTTTTGTTTATGAATATGTATGTGTGCTCCAGGTATGTAGGCTCCCACAGAGGTCAGAAGAGGGCATCAGGTTTCCAGAAACTGGAATTACAGCAGTTGTGAAAATCTGATGATGGTATGGGAACCTAGTCCTCTGGAAGAGCAAGTGTTCTTAACTTCTGAGTCACCTCCAGCCCTCACATCTGTTTTTAAGATTTCATATCATGGGGTTCTTATCCTGCTCTCCAGTTTTCTTCAACACAGGTAGAGGAATATCTAGGCCTATTTTTCTTGTGTGGGATCAGCAGTAACTTTAGATGAGCTTGCATCAGAACACAGATCTTGATGTTGGGCAGGTATCTCCATCAATGGCAATAGTCATTTAATTGCTCAAGCTGTTGCAGATATTACCCTTGTGAAGTTTTGACATCCCCAGTCTTAGAAAATTGTTTCTCCTCAATGGCTGATGTGGGCTATTCTTTGTTACTCAGTTCTCATGGGGAAATAAAGAGGTAGTGAAGAGCATTGATTTCTACCTTTTGGAGCTTCTTCCATCTTCATTATACTTGGGAAAGAAGGACATTTTGTTCCTTTTGAGGGGTCTTTTGCAACTGCACCAGCTTTCAGGTACCTGAAGCTAGAGGTCAATTCTGTCACAAAACCTGATGTAGCCAGGCCTTCATTGCTTTCAATATTGCCTAGTGCATCATCTGACTGTTGTCTTTTTCTTTTGAAACTTCTCTGGCTGGATAGCTTGAAAGATTCCCCTCTATTCTGTGCTTGTTGATTGTGTGTGTTGATTTTTTTCTTCTCAGTTTATGTAGAATTGCCAAAGGAGAAATCCATTGATGAAGGAGAGTTTCTGATAGTTAAAGGCAAAATATAAATATCTGGTCTAGATTTTGTTGAGATAAAGGATAGATGGGGGAAACTGGATGTCAGAAAGAAGGGAAGAAGGATCAGTCAGGCTTTTGAGTGTTGCTCTGCTCCTCAACATGGACTTCACTGATGGGGAGATTCATATTGCATGGGAATTATTTGAAACTCAGGATGAGGATGGAGTTTGCCTCTTTTTATGTCTTCTGCCTGGTGCCTGGAGATATTAACAGAATGAGAACAGCTTAAACTATATTTGTGACTTGAGGTTTTGTGAGAATTCTTATAGTGTGACTTTATCTATGTCTCTCTTGTGAGTTAGAAACACTGGGCTTTTGTTTCTATTGCTCTTGATATAATTTAGCAGCTACAACCTTCCTTGCAGAGGCTTAGAAGCACACACACACACACACACACACAGACAGACATACACACACACGCTTCCCCATTTACTAAAATATAGATTTGGGATTTCTGATTTATGGAATAAGTCTAGTGCAAAAATTTGAGTGTCTCTGAGATATTCTTTGCGTACAGTGAGAATATTTTATAGCTGGTTTCGGTCTGATACCTTCATTCAGTAGCATTTTAGCCTTAGTATTTCATATTTCAGGATTATTTTGCACTTATAATATTTAAATGTTTGTTCAAATTTTTGGTTATTTTCAGTAGGAGGTCTACCAGGCTTCTAGAAATATAATATTCTACCTATGGACCATGCCTTTGCAACTCAATTAGATCGTGATTGAAATAAGACATATTGAATATGTATATCACAAAGGGATGGCCAGGACACCAAGACTGAATATAGTATTTTTAGTACATTGATCCTCAAGATACATAATATTTCCTTTCTCTGTTCACCGTTTTCTTATTTTTGTATGCCTGGGTTTGTTTAGATCACCTTGGAGGCTCTTTCGTTGTTCAGTAATCCATGTGGTGAGGTGCACATCACAATTCCTTTCAAGACGAATCCTGTTATCAACTACCAGTTCCCAAACAGTTCATGTCAAGGTATTTGAGCATCTCAGTAAATGCAATCAGTGGCATGTTGAATGGTATCTCATTGAAAGTTTTACCAGTAGAACTCTGGTTGTTAAATGAAATGATTTAGAAAAGCCTCATAGCATTATCTAGACAGTCAAGAGCACAATCAACCCGCGGAGTCATTACTAATGTACCTAGAAGTGATATGCCACTCTGCAAGGACACTTCACTGTGCATAGATTCAGGAGGCCCTCAGCAGTCAGGGCTTACTCACTGTCTCTACTCTGGGTGTGTTCATGTGTGTTCTGGCATCTGTGAGCAAAAAAGAATGACAATGTTTTTTTTCTGCCAAATGAAAATTGTTTTCCTGCCTGTCTAGGAGGAAAAAAACCTACTTTGTTGAGATGTAGCAATTTCCCACTCCTATAGTAAATGACATTTCTGTTGAAATGACACAGGATATTCAGTGATTTTTCTGTAATAGTGGGATGTTACAAGGGAACAGATTCCCCTGCATATCAAATCAGAAGGTGCTTAGAGGTGACCCATTCAAGTTATATATTAACTTTCAGAGTTGTAGCAGTTTTATGGACTTTCCTCCACCACCTGCAGAAAACAATCTTATAAGTGTAACATATAAAACATACAATTTGACTTTCATTTTAGCATCCATGTAGCCCAAGCTAGCCTCCAACTCTCTAAGTAGGATAGTATGACTGAATTTCTGTCTTCTTCCAAGTGCTAGGCTTACAGGCATGTGCTGGTATGCCCAGTTTATTAAGATCTGGGGATCAAACTGAGGACTTTGTTCAAGCTCGACAAGCACTTTACATACTCAAATATTAGTATTTAAATATTGTAAGTGACCAAACTGCTTTGTAATATTTATTTGGTATATAACTGATTCGTGAAATGATTTCAGTGAACACATTTCAGACAGAAAATTTTGGAATTAGGAATTATTTAGCAAAAGTTTTCTAGTTTTCTATTGGTCAGAGATCCTTTGGGAGGGCACTATTTCTCATGTGGATTTCAGAGGCTCAGCATCATAATAGCAGTTCTATATCATTTACAACATTTAAAGCACCTATTGAACCATTCCAACAAACACTGCTTGAAACACACCAGTTTAATCTAACATTGCCAGTTTAGTGAAAAATTCCAGAGTGCCTGGAAGAGTTTGGAGTGCTTAAGCAGGAAGGAAAAATAACAGTTATTATGTTTCAGCTGAATACTGGTGTTGGGATATGCTCTAACAACACAGCCAAATACATGATGAAATTCCTCTTGTCTGTGTTGGCACTGGCATCATCCTTATTATCATTGTTACTCTTACCCATGTCACAGAGACAGAGGCAGCAGAGGTCCATAAACATGGGTATCAAGGACTTTGAATAGCCACAGTGGTGACTTTGGCTAAGTATATACTAGATGTAAAGCAAAGGATAACCAGGATACAATCCACAGCCCCAGGAAAACTAGGTAATATCTTGTGAATACATGTTTTATATTGTATATATGAATGCCAGGACATACATGCCTTGATGCATCCACAATAGCCTCAGATGTCAATCATCACTTTCTACCTTATTTGTGATTGGTCTCACTGCTGAATCCATCTGACTAGGTGGCCTACAAACTTCCAGTGATTAGTTATAAATATGACATCCTGGCCTACGGAGATGATTCCGTTGGTAAGGACTTGCTACACAAGTGTGGAGATCTGACTTTGGATCCGTTTACTCACATGAAGGCAGATGTGGTGTTGTGTATCTATAAGAAAGTTAAAAAAAAGGAAGGCAAATTATGGTATTTTCTCTATTTTTACAAAATAGCAAGGCTGGCTTAAGAAGTGTGTGCTGGATCTAGGATTTGAACCCAGGAACTTCTTTTTCTTAGTATTGAGAAGAGAATCCAGGCTTAGCATATGATGGTCAAAGGGTCTGCCCCTGAACTCTGTTTCAATTCTATCCTTTGTGAACTAAGCTTAATTCAGAGACCATCAGGAACATGAGGGGCAACAAATTAGGTCAATGTTAACTGGAGGAAGAAAGAAAGCCCAGAGAAAATCATGGGGTATCTCTTTTAAGGGTATGAAGGATTTGAGACTGGGGCTTATGCCCAGTTATAGAATGTGGCCTTGGGACATGGAAGTTTTATTCTGGATTCTGGATTGTGACACAAGGGGGGCAATTTTGTGATTGAGGTTCTTGATAAATCATTTTAAATAAGAGAGGAGTAGAGTACTGATAGAGTTGTGATTGATAGAGAACACAGTTGTCACAGTACCCAGGATTTGGTGGAGGCTATTTGGCAATGCTTTGTTTTGACAATCGTGATCTTTTGTCTGTGTTCAGGCGTAATTAGGTAGTTGTCTGTTTTCATTGTGAGCTATGATTGCAGAACAGGCTCATCTAATGTTCTTGTTCTGTGAGATTGTTCATGGTCCATACAATACCAAGGCCTACTTGTTAGAGCCAAGCTCCTGGTGCCAGTCCTGCTCCTTATTGTCAGGGGCTGTTTTTATCTATTTCATAGCATATACACTTTCATTAATTCTGGCCTTTCTTATTTGTATGGGGACTGAGATGGGAGACAACAAAAGATGTTGGGAGGAAAGTAAGGAGGCCATTTCTTGGGACATGAGGAGGGTATCCATGACTCCATGATAGGCATGCAGAGGGATGAATGGTACTGAAAGCTATGAAGAAGAGAGAGATGTATGTCATCAGAATAACATATTCTGTAATAGATTGAGCTATGATATATTGATGCTAAGACATAAAGCCTTCAGAGGAAACATTGAATATTCACCAGCCCCTTATTGTCATGGGATATCAAGGAAGCAAAAAATCAAACCAAATCAAACCAAAAACAAAATCAGCTTCAGATTTTTGAACACATTCTTGGCCATTGAAAATATCTCATTTCCAGAGAGCTTGAGATTTCAAGTGTAGTCACCTCCCTCTCACTTCTAGACTGTGTGGATTGTTTTTACAGTTATCTTGAGACATTGAAAAATGCCTTTTATAGAAGATAAAGTTCTACCAGAGAGAAAGTGTGAGTTGATTATTGTGTTGGGGAATTTACATAGTATGTCATTTGATTGGCGAGACTAATGTTTTGACAGTGAGTATAATGGACAATATAAAGTATGACTAGTGCAATTTCAATTTTGCCTGTAACGGGAAATCATTCCAGAAAAATGTGCCCATTTGCAAGCCTGCAAGCCTGCTTATTGTCTCAGGATTTTATAGGTTTAAAATATTCTACTTGTAGAAGAGTAATTTTGATTTTTTTTCTGTAATCTACCCCTTATGCCTTACCCTTTATTCCCAATATCCCATGAGACATTTCTTCCTCTAAGGGGGCCAAAACAAAGTTAATACTAAGCTGAATTCTACCTCCATATTTATGAAAACCAAATCTCCAGAGATTTGTCGAATCTTGTACTGTCATGTTTAACTTTGTCAGAAATATATTGTGACAGCCTGGATTGAATCCTATTGTCACAACCTTGTCAAAATTCTCATTTTAGAATCCAACACAGATTTTAATGTTATAACCTCAGGGGCTTGTGGTAACCATTAATATATAAGACAAAAAAATCAAAGCAGATAGAACCAAAATATTGCTTTATTACTGCCAATTTCAAGTAGCGACAGATATGTCTTCTGTTTGTGTGGAAGTGGACTCTCATAGTCCATGCTAGAATCAGGCAATCTTATTAGCCTTGATAAGGCATCATGATTTTTCTCTGCCTAGGAGAGGAATGAATAATGGGAAAGCGTAGAGGAAATGCTATCATCAAATGTTGGAGATGCATCAGGTTTCTGCTCACTGATAAATAGTCAGACTTTGCCTCAGAGAGTTTGTGCTACTCCTTTAACCATCTAGCTTGAAACAAAGGATCATGAGCCAACCTGAAATCTAATATGGAGACCAGCCAGAGTTCTATAGTTATATGTACTTAGAGATAGATGTATTGTGAATAACTAAAGGCTCTGTTAAAGAAGTTTATTAAATTAAAACAATAAAGAATTTTCTTTTACATGTGTTTAAAAATTTTATGTGCGCGAATATTTTATTGACCTGTATGTAAGTCTACCACATGCATGCCTGGTACCCTCAGAACCCAGAAGCAGGCTATAGATTGGATTCTGCAGTTACAGACAGTTGTGAGCTGTCATATGGGTGCTAGGAATCCAACCCAGGTCTTCAGGAAGAATAGTAGTGTGTGCTCTGACCCCACTGGAAGTCCCGCCTAGTCATGTCCCTTGTACCAGGTTTCTACCTGATTCCCAAATGCATCCCCATTTCCAGCCCTCTCTTTCAGTGCTCTCTTCCTCCGGCCACTTCCAACTTGATCCTTCATGTTCCCATCTCCACTCTCCCCAGTCCACCCATGAGTTCTTTTCTATTTCCCCTTCCCTGGGAGATCCATGTATACCCTTTGGGCCCTGCTTGTTACCAGCCTCTCTGGAACTGTGGATTGAAGCATGGTTATCATTTACTTTACCACAAATATCCATTTGTAAGTGAGTACATACCATGTTTGTATTTCTGGGTCTTAGATTACTGAACTCATTCTGCCAACAGACTTGGGGTACTGGCCTGTGGGAATTCATTGCACAAATAGATTTTCCACTTGGGATGATTTTTTTCTAGTTCTATCATTTTGCCTCCAAATTTCTTGATGCCATTGTTTTTAACAGCTGAGTAATACTCCATTATGTAAATATGCCACATTTACTCTGTCCATTCTTTGGTTTCTCAGTGGAGACTCTAAAAGCCAGAATGGCATGGACAGACATCTTGTAAGTCATCAACTTTTAGACTGAATCCAGGGTTTTCCCATTCTCAAATGCTTTCCACTCTCCATGCCCTGAATCATATTTTACCCATCAATCATGTCATGTGTCTAATGTGTCCTCAAACAATCAAATAAGTTATCCGGATACATGACTTTGGAAAGTAGCAGACTAATCACTATAATATAGCACACACTGGAATACCTGACTTGAATTCTTGTCAGAGGTTGCAGATAAGGCTAACAAGCTTGGTAAGTGTCATATAACATTTGCAAGGCTATATATTGTTTTAAGACCTCAGTTCCCCTTGGGGGTATGGGTTATTTATTCATCTATCTATCTATCTATCTATCTATCTATCTATCTATCTATCTATCTATCTGTGGAAATGCAGGTTTTACTCTTTGGTGGAGACAGTAGAGGAAATGATATTATCTGTACTGAGGAAATAAACTTTGTTCTGAGGATTTGCTAACAGAGCCAAGAGGGGATTAGTCTTATACTATAAGCATAGAGCCTTGGACTTGAATCAATAACTCTGATTACAAAGCACACACACACACACACACACACACGGTCAAATTCGTGGATGCTATAAATATTATCATTTCCATGTGAATATGAGAATGTCATACTTGAATATGTGTTGAAGAAAACCATGTACTGTGTGGCCTTATGTTAAAGGGATGCTAGAGACAATGTGTTTCTTGGTCTCAGAGGTCACCTCATTTGAGCACTGGCTGGTGTTCTTAGCTTCAGGTCTCAGACAAGAATGACCAGGTAAGTTATTTACCTGTGTGTAGAATGGGAAACGGACAGGGTGTTGTTGATTGAGCCTGGCATGGTTCAGCTCAGGGAATGACTTTTGTGCTGACATCAAATAGCAGTGATTTTAGGTTTATGGCAGCTATCAAATATAATGATATGGAATGAGACAGAATTGTGCCACAATAGCAATAAAAATCAACCTGGAAGGAGAGGTGCTTCCATCTGTTTTGCTGTTTCTCAGGGGCTTTGATTACAGGCGTTCGAGGCTAGCAGTCTGACTATGAAAAATCAGACTTCGTGATTCTCCTTAAGTGAAAGATGTGGCAACCTGGATTGCTGAGAGCATGGAGGACTTGGGCAATGACAGCTGTTTCCTGGAAAGACATAAACTGTTGCATAGTACACTCTGGTAGTTGTCATCTTGAGAGTGGTGTTGATGGGTAGGAGGCTGTCAGAGAGAAGGCTGTTTAGAGCAGCCTGCTGGCATTCAGGCTCAATGGCTGCACAATGTAAACAACAGTGGGTTCCTGGTTTTGCCCAGTCATTCTTTTACTTACATGGGTATTTGGAAAATAGTCACTCATATTTCACTGTATGATTTTCACATACTTATCTTGAAAGTGCTTTGCCCGTCCCCAATAAACAACAATAATAAAACATTATATTATAATATTACCGTGGTGTGACTATTTACACCTCACCCAATTCATTTGTTGACATTTTAATCCTCACGGTATTAGGAGCCAGGATGTTTGCTCTCAAAAAGAATAACTGGGAGAAACCTTTTGTATCTTCTCCCATGTGACACTGCTTATGAAAAATCAAATCTTCACGCTAGATAGAATTTTCTGGCATCTTGTTCTTGGACTTCCAAGCTGTCGAATAGCTGATACTTTTTTTGTAAGTCATTCCTGTCTTTTTGGTTCTGGGTTACCCCACTAAGGATGATGGTCTTCTAGTTTCATTCATTTGCCTTCAAATTTCATGATGTCATTGTTTTTAACAGCAGAGTAACATTCCACTGTGTAAATGTACCATGTTTTATTTATCCATTCTTCAGTTGAGTGGTATCTAAGTAGTTTCCAGGTTCTAGCTATTATGAATAAAGTTGTTACAAATATAGTTGAGCGAGTATCCTTGTGATAATGATTGAGTTTCCTGCAGGTATATGCCCAAGAGTGATATGGCTCAGTTTGGGGTACATTGATTCTCACGTTTCAGAGAAATTGCCATGTTGATTTCCAAAGTGGTTGTAGAAGTTTGCACTCCCACCAGCAATGGAGGAATGTTCACCTGGTTGCACATCCTCTCCAGGATAAGCTGTCATTTGTGTTTTTGATCTTAGCCATTCTTACAGGTGTGATATAGAATCTCAGGCCATTTTGATTTGCATTTTCTTGATGACTAAAGATGTAGCACATTTTTAAAAATTTATAATTTTTTATTTAGCATCAATCTTATTTTACATATAAATCTCCCCTGTTCTGTTCCATCTCCCTCCCATCCTCCCATGATTCCCACCGACCTTCCCAATCCACCCCACACCCTCTCCCCAAGGATATTGAGGCATTCCATGGGGGATCATCAAAGTCTGTCACATCATTTGGGGGAGAGCCTAGACCTCTTCCATGTATCTGGGCTGAAATAGTATCCCTCCATAAGGAATGGGCTCCCAAAGTCCATTTGTGCACTAGGGATAAATACTGGTTCCACTGTTAGAGGTCCCATAGACTTCCCAGGCCTCCTAACTGGCACTCACATTCAGAGGGCTTGTTTCGGTCCAATGCTTGTTCCCCAGCTTTACGACTGGGGGTCCTTGTGCTCTCACTAGGTCAGGTCAGCTGTTTCTTTAGGTTTCTCCAGCACGGTCTTGACCGCTTTGCTCACCCACCCCCTCAACAACTGGATTCCAGGAGTATGTCTCAGTGCTTAGCTGTGGGTGTCTGCTTCTGCTTCAGTCAGCTACTGGATGAAGGCTCTAGGATGGCAATTAAGGTAGTCATCAATCTAATTATAGGGGAAGGGTGTCAAAGGTAGCCTCTCCACTACTGTTTGGATTATTAGTTGGGGGTCATCTTTGTGGATCTCTGAACATTTCCCTAGTGCCAGGTTTCTCTTTAAACCGATACTGGCTCCTTCTATTAAGGTATCTGTTTTCTTGCTCTCCTATATTCCTCCCATGTCTCAGTCTTCCTGATCCCTCTTGTTCTCCTCCCCCATCTTCTTCTCCCCTTCTCTTTTCCTACCTTCTTCCTTTCTCCCCCCATGCTCTCAATATGCTCAGGAGTTCTTGTCCTTTTCTCTTTTGGGGGGCCATGTAGTTCTCTCTTAGGGTCCTCCTTGTTTCCTAGTTTCTCTGTAAGTGTGGATTGTAGGCAATCCCCTGCTCCATGTTAAAATCCATATATGAGTGAGTACATACCATGCTTGTCTTTCTGTGACTAGGTTACCTCACTCAGAATTGTTTCTTCTAGTTCCATCCATTTGCCTGCGAATTGCATGATTCCATTGTATTTTTCTGCTGAGTAATACTCCATTGTGTAAATGTACCACATTTTCTCCATCCATTCTTTGGTGGATCGGCATCTAGGTTGCTTCCAAGTTCTGGCTACTACAAACAATGCTGCTATGTATATAGTTGAACAAATGTCCTTGTTGCATGAATGTGCATTCTTTGGGTATATGTCCAAGGGTGGAATTGCTGGATCTTGAGGTAGACTGCATCCCATTTTCCTGAGAAACAGCCATACTGATTTCCAAAGTGGCTGCACAGGTTTATATTCCCAAAAGTTTTTAAGTGTTTCTTGGCATTATTCTGTTGAGAATTCTATTTAGATCATTTTAAAATTGTATTATTTGGTTTTTTGATGTCTTGTTTCTTGAGTTACTTGTTTTAGAGATCAGCTTTCTGTTGTGTGTGGGGTTGGTGAAGATATTTTCCCGTTCTATAGGCTGCCATTTTGTCTTATCGATAGTGTCTTTTGCCATACAGAATATTCTCAATTTCATAAGGTCCCATTGATTAATTATCGATCTTTGTGTCTGTATTACTGGTGTGATATTTAGGAAGTTGTCTCCTTGCCAGTGTGTTCAAGGCTATTTCTTACTTTCTCTTCTATCAAGTTGATTTTAAATGGATTTATGTTGAGGTCTTTTATCCACTTGGACCTGAGTTTTGCGCAGGGTGATAGATATGAAAATATTTGCATTCTTCTACATGCTTATATCCAGTTATGCAAGCACCTTTTGTTGAAGATGTTTTCTTTTTTCCATTGTATAATTTTGGCTTCTTTGTAAAAAAAATAAGGTGTCTATAGATATGTGAAATTATAACTGGGTCTCAGATTCTATTCAATTTATCCACCTGTCTGCTTTTATGCCAATACCATGCTGTTCTTATTATGTGAGTTCTGTAATAGACCTTGAAATCAGGATGGTGATGCCTCTGGAAGTTCCTTTATTGTACAGTATTGTTTAGATATCCAGCATTTGTGTTTTGCCACATGATGATAAGTATTGTTCTTTCAAGGTCTATAAAGAATTTTTTTGGAATCTTGATGGGGATTTTATTTAATCTGTAGATTGTTTTTGGTAAGATGGACATGGGAGATCTTTCTGTCTTCTGATATCTTCTCCAATTTTTTTTCAAAGACTTGAAGTTCTTGTCATACAAGTCTTTTACTTGCTTGGTTAGAGTTACCCAAAGAGATTTTATATTATTTGTTGCTATTGTGAAAGGTATTGTTTCCCTGATTATTTTCTCAGCCTGTTTATCATTTTTATATAAGAAGACTACTGATTTTTTAATTAATCTTGTATATAGCCACTTCACTAAAGGTGTTTATCAACTGTAGGAGTTCCATGGTAGAATGGTTTGTTCTCTTACGTATACTATCATGTCATCTGCAAATATCAATACTTTTTCATCTTTTCCAATTTGAATTCCCTTGATTTCCTTTGGTTTCTTATTGCACTAGCTAGTACTTCTATTACTTTACTGAATAGATAAGAAGATAATGTACAACTTTGTCTTGTTCCTGATTTTAGAGGGATTGCTTTGAGTTTCTCTTCATTTAATTGGATGTTGGGTACTGACTTGCTGTATGTTGATTTTATTATATTTAAGTATGTTCCTACTATTCCTTATCTCTCCAAGCCTTTTATCATGGAGGGGTGTTAGATTTTTGTCAAAGGCTTTTCAGCATCTAATGAGATGGTCATTTTTTTAAATTTAATTTCATTAACCTTTTTTCACTTATTTTGTTTGTTTATATGGTGGATTACATATGTTTAATCATCCCTGTATCTCTGGGATGCAGCCTACTTGATCTTTTTTATGTGTTCTTGTATTCAATTTGCAAGTATTTTATTGAGAATTTTTGCATCAATGTTCATGAGGGATATCTCTCTTTCTTTGTTGGATCTTTATATATCTTTATATAGTTTAGGTGTCAGGGTGAATCTGACCTCATAAATGGAATTTTTCAATGTTCCTTCAGTTTTATTTTATGGAATAATTTGAGGAATATTGATATTATCTCTTCTTTGCATGTCTGGTAGAATTCTTTGTTGAAACCATCTGGTCCTGGTCTTTTATTGGTTGGGAGAATTTTAATAACTGCTTATATTTCCTCAGGGTTATATGTCTATTTAAATTGTTTATGTGATCTTTATTTAATTTTGGTAAGTGATATCAAATGAGAAAATTACTTATTTCTTTAGGTTTTCCAATTTTGTGGAGTACATACTTTTGAAGTATGACCTGTGATTCTTTGGATTTCTCCAGTGTGTGTTTTTATGTCACCCTTTTCTTTTCTGACTTTGTTAATTTGGAAATTGTCTCTCTGCCATTTAGTTAGTTAGGATAAGAGGTTATCTATATTATGTTGATTTTTTCAAATAACCAACTCTTTGTTTCATTGATTCTTTGTATTATTCAATTTGTTTCTATTTTATTGATTTCGACCCTGAGTTTGATTATTTTCTGCCTTCTACTAATCTTGGGTGTGTCTGCTTCTTTTGTTCTGGTGTACAGTTAAGTCACTGGTGTGAGAATTGTTAAATTTCTTTATACAGACAGTGCCATGAACTTTTGTCTTAGCACTGCTTTCATTGTGCTACTTAAATTTGGGTATGTCATGCTTTCATTTTCTTTGATTTCTAGGAATTCTTTAACTTCTTTCTTTTTTTTCTTTCTTTCCCCATTGGTAAGTCAGTAGAGAGAGTAGAGAGTAGATCAATTGCTATGTGTTTTCAGGCTTCTCATTGTTTCTGTTGCTGTTGAAATCCAACTTTAATCAATGATGACCTTATAGGATACAGGGAGTTATTGCAATTTTCTTTATCTGTGGAGACTTGCTTTGTCACAGAGTATGTGGTCAATTTTTGGAAAAGGTTCCATGAGGTGCTGAGAAGATGGTGTAATCTTTTGTGTTTAGATGAACTGTTCTGTAGATAGCTGTTAGGTCCATTTGAGTCATAAAATTGGCTAGCTCCATTATTTCTCTGTTTGGTTTCTGTCCAGATGACCTGTCCCTTGGTCAGTATGGGGTATTGAAATCTTCCCCTATTAAAGTCAGGAGTTTGATGTGTGATTTAAGATTTAGTAATGTTTCTTTTACAAATATGAGTGCCATTGCTTTTGGAGCATAGATTTTCAGAATTGCAACATCATCGTGGTGGATTTTTCCTTTAATAAATATGAAATGTCCTTCTCCATCTCCTTTGATTAATTGTGGTATTATATGATATATAATATATTAATATTATAAAATATATATTTTGTTAGATATTAGAATAACTGTAACTGCTAGCTTGTCATGGACTCTGGATTGACAGATGGGGAACTTGCATGGGTCTGAACTTGGTCCTCTGGATGTGGGTGACTGAAAATATTCTTTCAATAGTTGATGGATTGACTGATATAATAAGATATGAACTTAAATATGTTTTAAAATCACTCATTAAGATTATAACATCATATTAAGAGGCATATTGTGGAGGCTGTCTTCTAAATACTCACAGTGAAGTAATTAATTTAATTTTGCTTAATCCCTACCATGGAAGTATGGCCATATTACAGATGATAAAGTAATTATGAAGATATGTAATTCTATATCAGAGCTCATACTGCTAAGTGTTGGAGTCTTTAAACTGAATTCCACGCCAAATGTCATCAGTTCTTGGTTTTGTGTGTCTCTGGAAACTAAAAAATATCCCTCAATATTCCTTGAGGAACAGAAGAAGGGGAAACATTAATCAGAATATACTGTCTAAAACATATTTTCAAGAACAGAAAAAAATTAAGTTAGTGAAAAAAATCTTTACAAAAAGAGCATTTTAATTTTTTAAATTTAATTTAAATTAGAAACAAGTTTGCTTCACCTGTCAATCCCAGGTCCCTCTTCCTCCCCTCTTCTCTTGCCCCTCCTTCCAAAAAGAACATTTTAAAGCACATGAAATTTACATTTTAACAGGGAAAATGTTGGAAAACAGCAATACTTTTTGATGTCTGGTCTTTGCTTCTCGTTTGTGACAAAAGTCATGAACATTAAGTTGGAAGTATTTACTGTTTTATTATTTGTGGGAAAGAATCACAGACATCTGATAAATCATTCGGGTATAATTCAAATCTGAGTTTCAAAGCCAGATCTGGTTTTAGATAGTCAAAATTGTTTAGGTCTGGGGCTGCATGTAGAAGACCTTTTAGAGAGCCATCAAAGAGCTCAGGCATGGGTAACCCAAAAGACTAGCCACTGTGGCATTGGTTATGCTTGGTAGAAATTACATAAAGGACTCAAGATCTGTGGGATGGCACTAAAGTCAGTCTGAGGAAGGCTAGGGTATAACTGGAGAGTGTAGTCAACTACAAGATGGGCCATGAAGCTCAAATGTAAAGTCCTGGGACAAATGACATCATAGCAATAAGTTTCCCTTCTAGTCTATTTTAGGCCTACATGTCTCTTAATCACTAGCTATAGAGGGAGCCCAAGATTCATAAAGAATATCTAGTGTGAAGAAGCAGAACGACTTATATTCTGAGGCTTAATATCAGACTCTTGGGGAAAAACAAGCTTCTTGTGTTAAAATAGAAATGGGACGTGGTGTCTGGGAACTTCCACAGTTCTGTTAAATAGGAGCAAGTTGGCAGTAGAATTGACAGTGTAATTTCTTCCACTCAGGGATGTTGTGAGCAGCTTTACTACAAAAACAGTTTTCATCCCAAAACCTTGATCAGATCTGTTTTACATCCTGTTGAGAAGATGCTGAAGTGTAAGTGCACCTGCCTAGTGTGTTCAGGTGAGAACATATGTGGTCAGTGTCCTCTGTGGGGTCTTGGTGTTGTCACCTAAAAACTACTCTGTGGTGTAGGATAAGCACATGGGATCTGTTTTTTCATTATATTCATTTTGATGTATTGTAGAAACCCTGGGACAGGTTGACTTTCCTTCTGTGTCACAGTTCTATTTGCTCATCTAAGAAATTAGGCTCAAAGTGAAAGGAGAATTGAGAGGAGCTGGCATGCAACACTGACTCCAGAGCTTGTGTCTGTATCAACATAAAATCTCATTAGTATTTTATTTTGTTCAGTCAAGTTTGCTTAAAAAGAGTGTCAAGGGGCAAAGAGTGCCTTTCTGTTTATTAGATAGCACTGCAGGAAGTCAAACTTTGTGTGTGTGTGTGTGTGTGTGTGTGTGTGTGTGTGTTGCATTCTGTGTTGTATCCCTGTGTGCGCATACATGTTCATCAAGAGAGAAAACAGGAGAATTCTAGGCATATGGAACCACATATTGGTTGTCAGACAGTTTTGACTGACTCTAATTCATATGGTGATAGTTTAGAAGCTTTAGGGTTACTTTTATCTTCCTTATGCATACCATTACTCTATCATGTTCCTAATATTAACTCATTTTATATAGATTTAGTTATTTAAGTATTAGAGTTGATAGTCTTTTGTAAGAACTGTATGCTTTATGGGACACATGGGAACGCATCATCTTCAATGTTCTTAAACCTGCCATCTGATGAGACCCTGATAGAAACACAAAGACACCCCTTTGTGAATGTTAGGTGTGTCTTTTATGAGGCTTGATGTGTGGGTGGAAAAATTTTGCATCTCTATGAGCGTTTCTGTGCTATTTAAAGATAAAGGTTACCTTTGGGGTAAGATGGAAGAATAAAGGCTGTCTCCATGTGACCCAGTAACAGTGAGAAATAAAAAAATTAAAATAACGTTCTAAAGAAAGAAAGGCATAAAGAGCTTCAGAAAACCAAGGTAGTGACAGGCAATGCAAAATTTGTGGAGAAAAAGACACATGATACTTGGAAAGAGTAAATAAAATCAGAAACAATTATACCTTGTGATTCCTTTGAGGATCCAAAGCTAATCCAGGTACCCCTGGTAAAGAGACTGATCAAAATATCTTCATGCATGGCTTAGCCTGAAATCCAAAATGACTTTTTCTGGACTATACTCTGAGACACAGCTACAGAATACCTCTAACAAGAATGGGAGAACTTAAGTCAGAACCATTTAGTGTTTCATGACATGGGAATCTGAGGGATAGACTGGAGTGGACTGCATAAAGACAATCTCACAACTTCTACCCACAAGAGTGGCTGCAAATAAAGAGGCCCAATACTTATACCCATGCTAGGAACTATTCAAGGACAGGCCTGAGGGAAACAGCCTGGGAGCAGACCTGGAACTTGTGACTATGACAGGACTGCAGACAGATTCTATGCCTTCACCAAGTTCTCTTTCCATCACTTTGATGTTAATTTAAATTCTAGTTTCAATTTAGTGTACTAGCTTTGTCTTCCTTTTGCATAGTTCTCTACCCACTGCCCACATTTTCTTTTGATGTCATTTCCCAATAACACATTTTGGTCTAGCGTTGGTGGTCTCCTTTCTCAGCCTCTTGAATGCTAGGACTGTTTTAGATCACCTAATTGAATTACTTACCTTTCTATTTTCATTACACCTTTAGCTGAACATGCCTCATCTTCCCTTGCTCAAATTTTCTCTGTTACTCTCATACCAATTGTTAATCTTTCTCTGTTTATCTCAGTTGCATTTCTACTCATGGCTAATATCTGAGGACACACCCTAATGCCCTTATTACTCACTTCCTCCAAATTGAAGTAGAAGAGATGAATTTTTAAATTATAACTCTGTTTTCATAGCTGGTATGTTCTTTACTTGTGGTTGCTTGTACCACTAGCACTCTGTTTTGGATTAGGGCTAGATTGAGCATGATGCCTGACCATGTAGACTAGAGCATTACTTACTCAGATATAACTCTAGAACACTTTGGAGAAATGATATATCAATCCAATTCAACCCTGTCCACTTGAATAATGCAAATACTTTTATTGAGATGAAAAAGCCTTTAAAAATCTAATCAATAGCTTAATCCCAGATGAACAATGTCCGATGCAGGAACACAAACAAGAAAATACCAAAACATCACAACTCCCTAAAGACTAATTCCACAGCAGTTAACCCCAATGAGAAGTACATAGAATCACAAGCAGATAATTCAAAGAGATAATTGTAACAATGCTCAGTGAAATAAATTTAGGAGAATTGAAATGTAGTACAAGATATGAAGTAAAATAAAACACTGAAACAAATCATGTTGAAATTTCAGAATGGAATGCTCATTAAGTCATTTTAAAATCTCAATGAAGCCGGGCGGTGGTGGTGCATGCCTTTAATCCCAGCACTCGGGAGGCAGAGGCAGGTGGATCTCTGTGAGTTCAAGGCCGGGCTGGACCGATAGCCTCCAAAACAATACAGAGAAACCCTGTCCCGTAAAAAAAAAAACAAAAAACAAAAAAAATAAAATCTCAATGAAAAGTCTCACAGATAAAATGGATCAAGTGGAAGAAAGAATATTGGGGATTGGCAACAAGGTAAATAAGAAAGTATGAAAAGAACATATGATCTATAGGACTCTATTTAAAAAGAATATATATAGAAAAGATAATCTAAAGGCATAGAAAATATTTTCAATAAAATCAATAGAAAATATCTCATATAAAGAAAGTGATCGTGTGATGATTTCAAAGAGAATGGTAGCTATAGGCTCATGTTTTTTAATACTTGGTGAAACTATTTGGAAAGAATTAGGAGGTATGGTCTTTTTTGAGGAGGTGTGCTAGCGGGGGTGGGCTTTGACATTTCCTAGTTTAATGCGTGTGGACCAGGTGCAAGCTCTTAGTTATTGATCCAGCACCATGCCTACCTGCTTGCTACCACGATATGGGATTTCATGAAATTAAACATCTTCTCTTCGAAGAAAAAGCTTTCTTGTGCATATCTAATGGAGGGTTAATATCTAGAATGAATGAATAACTCAAAACACTAATTAATAAGAAATTAAACAACCACATCAATAAATGGGATAATGATTAGAGAATTCTCAAAATGGAAATGAAGATGCCAATAAACATGAAAAATGTTCAGCATCCTTAGTTATCAAAGAGTAACTAATTGTAACTACATTGAGCTTCCATCTTACTGCCTGAGTTCCCAGTATTGCCATTAACAAACAGTTAACAAATGCTCATGATTGATGCAGAAAAAAGGCAACATTTTTACATTGTTGATAAAATACAAATTAGTTCAGTCATATGGAAACCAGTAGGTAGGGTTCTTTTTTGTTGTTGTTGTTGTTTTTGTTTTTACGAGACAGGGTTTTTCTGTATTGTTTTGGAGGCTGTCGGTCCAGCCCAGCCTCGAACTCACAGAGATCTGCCTGCCTCTGCCTCCCAAGTGCTGGGATTAAAGGCGTGTGCCACCACTGCCCAGCAATAGGTAGGGTTCTTAAAAAAATAAAAATGATACTACCATATGACACAGTTCTAGGAACTCTAGGTACATACCAAAAGGATTTTAGCTTAACATAGAACAGAGAGACTTGAATGTCGATGTTTGTTGAAGCTCTGTTCAAAACAGTCAAGTTGTAGTCCAAGTGTAGATATGTGCCAATAGGTAGATAAGAAAATGTGTCATACACACAGACAGATAGGGCCAGAGAGAGACAGAGATCAATATATATATATGAGAGAGAGAGAGGGAGAGTGTGGGATGTGGGGAGGTGAACAGGCTCAGTAGCCATGATATACTTGAAAGAAATTGTTCTTATGAAATCAAGTACTATGTGCAATGTTTTGAAAAGTATTAGATTTATTAAATATTAAAAGGCTTGCAGTGTATTTGACTTATAGTTGTTGTAAAGATTATGCGAGATAAGTAATGACTCTGGATGCTTGTTGATTGAATAGTTGTGTTTCTTTTGAGACAGTCCTGGACTTTGGAAGGTAGCCTGATCAGGTTAGTTAGTACATATATTCTCATAGTAGACTCTCTGCACAGCATTTTTTTCGGTCATTTCTTTCCAAACCATTATTACATTATTAAGGAGCCATTATTTATATATGTCTGGCAATTACAAAATGGTTCATCCAGCCAGGTGCTAGAAAACAAACAAGACAGGATTTTATACTGCTAATCTGTGAGTATTAAAATGGATTGGTGATTAGGGAGCTCACAAAATCTGCTAATTATTCAGTTATATTAACACCTGACAAATAAAATATATGTGCAGCTTGCCATCTTTCAGTTTTGTGTGCTATTTGGCTCACGGTCTGTCTCAAAGTAATCTTTATTTTATTGTTTTCTGTGACATAAGAACTGCTCACGGGAAGTCTATAATACTCCCTGTTATTAGGAAATAGGTTTGTGGCAGTGATGGACTTTGGTATTTTTCTAGTAGATGCCTCCCAAACCTGAAATAGGATTATCCAGGCACTCATCTGTAGAGTGTATCACATCCTTTATTGCGTTGTGAAAAGATGTCAGTGGCCATTAGCTTTGAAAGTGAAGTGCTCAGGGATAGAGGACCCAGGAGAACTGCTGGCTCATGTATCTCTCATGTCAGATATGGAATTATGGTAAGGTTAGAGATGGAAAGAGAGTGTTTTAGGAAGTGACCCCCTCCTTCTGTCATTAGAAACTGGTCATTGATAATAACATTGTTTTGTCTTTGTCTTTATCTACCAGGGCCCATGTACACCAAAATAGTTTGATAAGGTGCCGTTGTGTCAAACAGATAGGTCTCTGTAAATGTAAGTTTCTATTACCTCTGGTCCCAAGGCCATTTAGCCCCAAATAAACACAGAGACCCATGTTAATTATAAAATGTTTGGTCGTTGGCTTAGGCTTCTTACTGGCTAGCTCTCTGTTAATTATTTACCTGTAATTATTAAACTATGTATTTCCACATGGCCTTATCTTACTGGAGAATACCTGGGTGTCCTATCTTCCCAGTAGCTACATGACAGCTCTGTTGGGGAAGTCCTGTGTATATGTCAATAAAGCACTGTCTGGCCAATAGGAATCTAGATAGGTGGAGCTAGGAATCCAGGAGGATTCTGGGA
Organism: Mesocricetus auratus; assembly: GCF_017639785.1. Classification (NCBI taxonomy): domain Eukaryota; kingdom Metazoa; phylum Chordata; class Mammalia; order Rodentia; family Cricetidae; genus Mesocricetus; species Mesocricetus auratus. The sequence continues at coordinate 169,810,639 of NW_024429266.1, forward strand.
AGGAGAAACACAGGAGAATTGACATGTAACGCCATGGGGTAGGAGCCCGGAAACTTCTCCGGTAAGAGACATACTTAGATTAACAAGTATGGGGTAATTACTTAATTCAGAGCTAGCCAGTAAGAAACAAGCAAGTCCAACAGCTTCATAATTAATACAGCGTCTTGTGTGTTATTTGGGGACTACAATGTGGCAGAGCCCAGGCGACTGGAGGGGGATATCCCAAAGCGGCTAGCAAGATAAAGCTTCTCTTAACAGAATGGTGTTAGGAGTGGGATTGAATTTCCACGCAAAACAACAAAAGCTTTAAAGGAATTTGAGAAACAGAAGAACAGAGAGAAGCACAGATTTTGGTAGCAGCATTTTTCTCAGGTGTGCTCTGTTTTGCTAGCCACAAGCCGAGATTCACGTGGCTCGCTTACTGGAGTCTTCCTGACTCGGCATAAAAAAAAAAAAAAACCAGCAAGGTTGTTTTAAGAGACTCTGCTAACAATTAAAAAGTTGTACGTACAGCTGGAAGTGGCAGCTTTTGCTGGCGGTCAGCATGGACTGAGGTGATAAGCTGGAGTCACGCTTACGCCTGCCATCTTGAAAAAAAAAAACGGCAGTTTAAAACAGCCGCGGTTTTAACAGATAAGACACGTGGCCAGAAAAACATAAAGATTTACTGAAAAGTCAGACTTGGATAAAGGAAAGCCTCTAAAGGTTTACAGTGTGTTTAAAAATATACGTGAGATTGAGAGAGAAAATGAAACAGCAAAGTGGTATATAAATACAAAAGCCGGCGTTGTGGTGATACATGCTGGTAAGATTTACTCCAGAGGCAGAGGCAGAGGCAGGCAGATTTCCAAAGAGAAACCCTGTCTCAGAGAAAAATAAATAAAAGTAAAATAAATAAAGTAATAATAGATAAATAAATAAGCCACGTAAAGATGGAAAATACACAGAGAGTCTGGATACTGTATGCTATTGTGTTTTTCAGTTTTTTCATTGCTAAGGAAGGAGCAAATGCTAAAGTACACTTGATTATAAATGCTGCTGAATTAATTCAACTTATACCTTTTGAAAATGCCTTGACTTCAAAATTTAAGCATAAGGATATGTTACTCGGAAAAGGAGATTTTATTTATGTTTCTACAGAAAATGAAACGCTAAGGATTCCTTCCAGGCTTCTATGGTTTGATGAACCAAGACCCCCGGAAGCAGTGGACTAGGTGTTCCAGCAACTGAAACAGCTAAGATGATGGAGCTTTACAGACCATGAAAATAAGGACTTATACAGGTTTCTGAGTTTTGTCATGATCCCCATGGTATGAACGGCGCCCTCTTCCAGCAGGAAGCAGTTTGGAATGTGCGACATCCCAATTCCCATCTTGTTTATAAATCTTTGTTTTCATTTAAATGGGATTGTTTATAATTGGTTAATGATCACAGCCAATCTCTTTTTAATGGTAAAAAGGGGAATTATGGTATGGGTATTGTTTTTCATTTATTGATATAAATTCAAGGTCAATTTTGTGATGTGTATATTTCTCCTCTTGATTAAGTATTGTGCTTATACTGACCTTTTAAATCGTAATGCATAATTGAATACAGACTATAGATAGTTATTTATAATAGAATTTATACTTAGGCAAGTTAGGTTTTCTAGATATACAAAAATATATTTGAGATAGATAAACAGTCTTCAAACCTCTCAAAGACCTTCAGAAAATGGCATTTAAAATGGTTTAGGGGTTTTCTGGACAATGAGAAATGTCTGCTCCTGGCAGCACCAATTATGTCTGAGAGGAAAATGGGCATCAAAGAAACTCGTTATGGAGTTTGCTTTCAACATGGCAAGATTAGCCATTTGGGCAAGAAACTGCTCTTGCCTGTACTGCTTGACTGTTGTTGTATAATCTGGACATGCAGGACCCACAGGAAAGTGACTGCTGAACTCAGTCTTACAGGGTTCCTGCTTCATGAAAGAGTCTAAGAGACTTTCTACAGGACAAAGAAAAATGACTGACAGACTGCCAGCGCAGATGGACAGTTTGAAATTTCCTGCTTTGCTGAGAAGTGTTCCAGACACATTGTGTCCTATGGGCTGAAGATGGATGCCCCAATGTTACAGAGGAACTTTGGGTGACTGTTCAGGCAGTAAGATACCTCTGTTAATCCTAGTGTTTATATATTATCCTTCTGTGGTCTTTGATGGAGTTGAAGACAGATAGTTATAATTATAGTTTTCCTTAGTTATGATAAAAGATAAGCTACATATAGGACTTTGGACTCACAAGGATGGGATGGATGATATTTTCTTTAGATCTTGCTAAATGTTAATAGACAAAGTGTTGTAACTGTGTTCTTACTTGATAACTGTTCTGTCATATACAATTTGACTATGTTAAAGTTAAGACCTTTCTTTTTGTTTAAACAGAAAAGAGGAGATGTTGGGGAAGTCCTGTGTATATGTTAATAAAGCACTGTCTGGCCAATAGGAATCTAGATACGTGGGGCTAGGTATCCAGGAGGATTCTGGGAAGGAGAAACACAGGAAAATCGACATGTAACACCATGGGGTAGGAGCCCGGAAACTTCTCCGGTAAGAGACATACTTAGATTAACAAGTATGGGGTAATTACTTAAGTCAGAGCTAGCCAGTAAGAAACAAGCAAGTCCAACAGCTTCATAATGAATATAGCCTCCTGTGTGTTTATTTGGGACTGATGCGGCTCTGGAACCAGGCTGGCGGGAAGGCTTCCCTCAAAAGAAAAAGCTTCTCTTAACACAGCTCTCTGGTGGCTGGCTAATCTCTCCCTAAAATTCTCCACATCTTATAGTCCCACCTATACTTCCTGCCTGGCTACTGGTCAATCAAGCAATAAGAGAAACATGTACACAGAAGGACATTCTCTCATCATATCTGTCCCCTTTTGAGTAACTCAAATTCTTGTTTTTCTAGAAATCTAAGCTTAAAATCTTTGATTTTAGAAAACTCTTTGACTTTAGAAACCTTATGCTTCCAATTTCTATTTTAAAAAATCAAATCAGTGTAACAACCCACCAGTAACTCAACCAACCATCCAATTTTTTGAAATTATGATTTTAACAGTATTTAGGACACTAACCCCATAAGTTTCCTGAGTTTGAACCTGGGCTCCTTCACTTAGTTGCCAAGGAACTTTATTTAAGTAACTTCATCACTCTATACCTGTTTCCTGTCTTTAAAACAGAGGAAACAACAGCTCTTGCCTTGTAGGATTTTGTAAAAGTTGATGCATTATATAGGAGAGATGGTTAAGGCTATATTGCACATAATCAGTGCTGCCAGGTTAAAAATAAAAGTAAGGTGGACCACTGTCTTCTGTTCATGATGCTATCATTTAAGTTTCCTCTTTTGTTAATTTTCTTATAAAGCTTTGACTTTTGGAGGCATGGCAAAATTTAAGTAAATATGCTTACTAGTATTTCTTATAGACTCTTCAAATAGACGTATTCATCTAAATCAAAAGAAAGGATAGAAGAGAGGGTTAAAAATGGTTCATTTTCTAGTATAAATTTTATGGGAAAATGATATCTAGTGTTACTAAAATCTAGAATATTCTCTAGTTATTTATTTTTAATTTGTCTTGTAATAAGGTAAAATTCAGCATGGAGAAACCCACATGGAAGCCACAGGAGGATGCCAGGTATCTGTCTGTCTTTGTCACTGTTTGCCTTATTCCTTTGAAACACGATCTCTCATTCAACCATCATTTCAGTTAGGTTGTCTGACCAGTAAATCCCCAGAATGCTCCTCAAAGTTGTAGCTAAATGCATAAGCAGTCATGTATTGCTTTTGTCATGGGTGCCAGGGATTTGAACTCAGGTACTCATGCTTTTAGAGCAAGTACTCTTACCCATTGAAGTATCATCCCAGCTTTCCAACGTCAAAGCTAGATTTCTATGGACAATCCATTGTTTCCTCAATACAACATGCTTTTCTGCCTCTTTTCTACTAACCTGCCTGGTTTTCAAAAGACTTATTTATAGGCATGCTGTTTCAATACATATTTTCCCACCAGTCTGTTGTGTGACCAAAAAGATACTTAATATACAGAAACAAAGTGAACTAACATTATGGATAACATGCAAATTAAATTTTGGATCCCATAGAAGTACAGCAAGATGGCTCATCTGGTAAAGACACATACAGCCACGACTGATGTCCCGAGTTAAACTCCTGGGTTCCAAAGTGTGGAAAGAGAAAGCAATTTCCATGAGTTGCCATTTAATTTCCAAATGCATAGAATGGCAATAAAAATGAATGTGAAAAATTCTGCTATCCTTATTTAATTATTTTTTAATCCCAAGAAGATGCCTTCCATAAATTTCATTTTCAGGAAACCACTATCTATAAAATGTTGGCATAGTCACCTTTTTGGTTCCAGAGACATGTTTTCTCTTTTCTATAGATCAACTAAGGCAGTCATTGGCTGAAACAAGAAAACAGAGCCATTTAAGGTAAACTCCAGACACAGACATAAGAGTTGGTACAGGGGCACAGCAAGCAGATAAAGATACTAAAGTGGGAACATAGGTGGCCAATCATAAAGCCTACAGTTATTCTGTAGTTTTATGGGACACATCCCATGTTTTGCCAAAGTATGACTTGCTTGGATTAAATTTGATCTAGAATCCTACAGTATTCTTGAGCAAGAATCTCTGAAGTAATGATGGTGATAGTGATGTTGACCTGGAGGAATTAGCTCAGGCTTAATTTTGTTTCTTATACTTTTAATTCCTATCCTTAATTTACCCTCCAGTCACATGGCCTGCCTACAATGTAAGCTAAGGCAACAGTTTTCAACTGTTGTATTTCTGCACCCTGGGACATTTGACAATGCCTAGAGATAAGTGGGTTGTCATAATGGCATTGTGTGGAATGTTACTAGCATTTATTGGGTAAAGCCAAGGATACTGAGAAATATGTTTGTTACAGAGCACCAAGGACAATCCCTGGTGACATAGAATAATATACCCCCAAATATTGCTAGTGTTGAAGAAGACAGAAACTTTCCATCACTCCTCCTTGCTTCCTGTCCCTTTGAGAAGTGATTAACTTGTTAAGTGACATTCCATCTCTATGTTTTCACCATTATGGAGTCACCTATTGCCAGTCTTTTCTTGTCATGGTAGACTATGTCCTTCCTACAGTGTAAGCTAAAATAATTATATATAATATTTAAATTAGAAACAATCTTATTTTACATATAAATCCCAGTTCCTTCTCCCTCCCATACTCCCATGCACCCCACCGATCTCCCCCATCCCACCCCAGGGAGGGGAAGGTCTTCCATGGGGGATCACCAAAATCTGTCACATCGTCTGGGGTAGGACCTAGGCCCTCCCCCATGTATCTAGGCTGAGAGAGTATCCCTCCACAGGGAATGAGCTCCCAAAGTCCATTCGTAAACTAGGAATAAATACTGGTTCCACTGTTAAAATAATTCTTCAAGTTGCTACTGTTCTACATCTTATCATGATCATGATAAAGAAATTAAGATATACACTTGGCACCAAGAAAGAAGTGCTGCTGTGAAGAACCTGACTATGAACCTCGTAGGAATTTAGAGCATGTTCTTGGGAGAAATTTTGAAAAAATTTGGAGGGCTGTGGGTTAGACAAGGCCTAGAATGGTAATACAGAAATATTGTGATACACAAAATAGGGATGTCCTATGATATTTTATTGCGGAAGAAATTTTTTACACAAGAAGCCAAGAAAGCCAAGAACCAAAGGTCTATACACTGCTCTCCAGGCTGAAACCGGAACCCAAAGAGAAATATTCTCCTCCCCCTAGCTCTTTTTATCCCCCACTCCCCTGTATGTTCTACGTACCTGTGAACGAACATACCCATATGTGTGTGATCAGTGCTACAGGTAAGTAAGATCTCTCCCTACAGAATGGTATAAGAAGATCAACAAGGGCAATTATGGTCTGAGAACAGAAACCCATGAAACAGAACTATGAACAGTTTGGGACCTGATTCCCCAGAATTCAGAGGGAAAGAAGGAAGGAATCAACTGGGATTTGGACTAGAAGCTATGCATGTTATAGTCTTGTGTGTATTGTGGCTTGATTCTCTGTGTCCTAAGAATTTGAATGGTGACAAATTCAAAAGCACTGGGCTGATTTATTTGGTAGAGGAACTTTCAAAATAGAATAGCATTTAGACTGTCTCAGGATTTTTCTCAATACTATGGACAAATGCCCAACAAAAGCCATATAAGGAAGGATGAGTTTATTTGGCTAATAATTTATACTCTTAAATTATAACATCCACTGAGACAGAAAGGCATATCAGTGGGAGTATGAGCTGTCTGTTCACATTGTTTGCAAAGTTCAGGTTGCAGAGATGGAGATGGATACTGGTGTTCAGCTGACTTTCTCCATTTTCCTATTTTAAGCAATGTTGGACCACAAGTATTGGATGATGCCACCTATATTTAGTGTGGGTTATCTCTCTTAAATAATTCTGTCTAGAAACTTACACACATGCATACTCATGAACACATGTTAGAGAGAGAGAGAGAGAGAGAGTGTGTGTGTGTTCCTTGATTCTAAACCCAGCAAAGTAAAAATGGAGATTATCCATCATACAAGCTGCAGCACGGTTGTTGTTGGTTGCCTTCAGTGAGACTTACAGTGATATTTTAAAGCAAAATGTAGAACAGAAAGAAGTAAAAGAATACAGTTGGGGAAATACAGGTCTGTAAATAGGTCAATGTTGTGAAAAAATGGATAGGAAGTTTTAGGTGTTAAAATGTTTAGTGCCCTTAATGAGAATTTTATAGTCGAAAAACAGAGGTTTTGAAGGAAAGATATCAACCATTAGGATATCTGTGTGTAACACAAATTCATGTGAAAAATCTTACATTTGAAAAGAGAATATCTGAACTTAGCCTCCAGTAAATCTATTATTGCATGTCACCTTGTCACTTTGTTTTCCAGACACAGAGAGGATGTTGTAGCTGTAGTTCAAAGGGACCAGGATAGAGTTTCTAGTTGGTGACAGAACTTGGCATTTTTCATATGGCTGATTTTGCAGGGCTTCCAGACAAGAGTGAGTGACTCATGGAGAGTGCACAAAGGTTACAGAGAACAGGTGAGGCCAGGAAAAAACCCACAGGATTGGATTCTCCTCATGAGCTTCTGAGGAGGCCACACACAAAGCTGTGAGTTCTTAGAGTGTGTAGTTCAGAAGTGTGTAGTGGAGAGTTCCAAAATGTGGGACTTTGCCAAGGAAAGCTGTAGATACCAACTGGGGTTTACATGTCCCACAGGAAACAGAGTTCAAAGGTCAAGGCAACTCAAGCCTGGTAGAGATCAGAGTATATCAACATGAGAAGTACCAGAAGCTAGGCATGAAGCTGCATGATGCAGGGTGTGCTTTGCTGGGTTTCAGATTGCATCTTGTCTTAATTTCCTTTACTTTGTCCTCTTTTCTCCATTTTGGAATAGAAATATTTACCCTGTACAAATACATATTAGAAGTATGTAACTACTATCTTGTTTTCACTGGAGCTCACAGTGAAGACTAGCAGAATAAAAACATAGTTATTGCCGTATAAGGGAATAAGAGATAGTTTATTCTGCAGCTGTTTTTAATGACCACGGCCCAGAAACACAGATTTAGCTTACCAAAAGTTACATGTTCCAACATGGAAGTAATTTCATGAAGTTTTACAGTTTTATAGAACCAAGAAAGTCACAAATAAAATACTCTAATGGGCATATAAAAGAGGCAGTTACAGCAAGATGGGAAGATTTTCTACAGGCTGGACATGCTATTTGATGAAATTTGTAGATTTTGAGTTGGTGCAAGCTCATGGTCTACTTAATTATAGATTTCAATGGTGTTTTTGTAGATGAGTCTCAGAATGTTAGTTCTGACACAGAGATTGTCCAGGGATGACTGTTCTGGGTATTAAAGCTTGCCCATGATAAGGTTATTAGCCTCTCAACTGCAATATTCCAGTGACTCCACTATATTACAGTTCTATTGAGTCATTCCGTCTCCGTATAAACAGCTTCTTTCTGGGAGTTTTTGTTCAAAAGAGATTATCTGAGTCTCTGAGACCATGTACTTGATTTGTGGACATTGTTGGACCTGTTAAGACCTAGATACGTTCTATAAGTGAACTAAATGCATTTTAAATTGTTGTATGACATTGGGTATTTGATAGAAGTGGATTGTTATGGTTAAATGATATTTTTGCTGTCAAATTGGCAAGGGTTGTCGGGTGATAATCTTATTAATTTTACTGAATTTAGAATCATGTAGACAGTACATTCTAGGTATGTTTTGGGGGCATTTCCAGAGAGGTTTAACTGAAGAGGGAAGAGTCACTCTGAATGTGGGTGGGACCATCCCACAGGCTGAATTGAAATAAAGGGAAAATTGAGAAAGCCATTGTAGTATGCCAGCATCCTTCCTCTGCATTTCCAGTTACTCTGAGATGGAAGGCATTGAGAAGTCTCAACTACATGCTGCTACCTCCATGAAGGTAGCTGCTGTCATGACTTTCCTGCAGCTATGGATTATGCCGCCTTGAACTGTGAGCCCAACACTATTGTTTCCATAAGTAGAAAAGGGTTTTTAAAACACCTGAGAAACCATATTGAAAATTATGTTCCCGTTTCTGAGTCTTTGTACTGAATGTCTCCTTTGCCTGACCATTCTTCTTCTGTCCTTTGCCACAACACTCACCAGCTGGTTCCTTATGTCATCAAAGTTTTGACTTTAATGGCATCATCTCAGATGGCCTTCCCTGGTTGTTCTGCTTAATTTAAGCCTTATGCCCTCAGCCACTCTATGTTGATTCTTCTTTTCTTCCTTTCTTTTTTCCCATGGCACTTAACCCTGTGAATTATGAGCTGCTCAATAGAGATATGTGCTTTATGAATCACACATTTGACTTTTCATAAAGAAAGAAATTATAACTACATTTGAATTTTGGATATGTCTTCTGTTTATTGCCATTTCAGTGCAGAAAAGCCTTCAAACACTCAAAACCCCCTTTCACTTGTTGAAAAATGCAAAATCATTGTGTGGCAGTAATTAATTTTTTTTGCTTTCACCTAATTAAATTTGTGCAAAGAATGAAGAAAGGGCTTTATCATCTGCAGGAGAAGCAACTTTCTCGCACCTGACTTCCATCATTCTGAGTAACTACTTCATTAGGACTGAGGCAAGCCCAGTGACAGATCATTAATTTTCATGGATATAATCTGAGAAGGCAAATGTTTGTAGAAGGGAGGTCTGGCAAGAATGGCATGAATGTATTAGCACTTATTAAAAATAAGCTGCGAGTCTGTTTTCATGCTGTCTCTGTCATATTATGAATCAAATGTAAGCGTTATAAAATACACAAGTCATAATGTGTTATAGATGGGAGTTTAGATGCCACCTTCATCCTTGAACAGTCTGAGTCTTTTATACTCTCGAAATTTCATGGTACTGTAAATAAACAAAACAGAGACATAGAAACATTTATATTCTCTCTTACCATATATAAATACATTTCTATTTTTAATAGGAAGAGACATGCAACAGATAGAATGAGACTTGAGGATGTGAGCATACTAAGTGAGAATAACATCATCTTCATAGTCACACTTCTCTGATAGTTTTTAAATGTGTGCGTCTCAAGGTTTTAGAAGTAATCTTAGAAATCAAAAAGTAAAAGAAGAATTACTGGAAAATCTCCCATTTCTCCAAATTAGTCAAATATTTGTAGGAAAAATATTTCATTATCTTTGAATTTTTCATGCATTCTGGTACATTGAAATCTGGAAATATCAGTAGCCAGAGTCATTATTCTTAAAAATCATTGCTTCAAATTAGAAAACATTTTTGGTTAGAAAATTTTCATTAAGAAACCTCTCTTTCTGAGACCAAACATTCCTTTCATCCCCTTTACTTGAGACTAGAATGTGCTCATGTGAGATGGATCCCTTGTTTGTACCAATGTGTAGTCTGGAAATGCAAGTTGCATTAGAGGTGGGATGTGTGTGATTTGAAATCTATTTAGAGAAAAGATGAAATCTTTCATAATTGAAATTACATTGAAATCCTGGATCTGCCAGTTACTACACGTCTTAATTACTTTTCTATTCCTGTGATATTTTCTTTAAATCTTGCTAAATGCTGATAGACAAAACGTTGTAACTGTGTTCTTGCTTGATAGCTGTTCTGTTATATATAATTCGACTATGTTAAAGTTAAGACCTTACTTTTTGTTTAGACAGAAAAGAGGAGATGATGCAGAAGTCCTGTATATATGTCAATAAAGCACTGTTGGCCAATAGGGAAGCAAGATAGGTGGGATTGGAGTCCAGGAGGACTCTGGGTAGGAGAAACACAGGGAGTCACCATGTAGCCTGCTAGAGAAATAAGATGTCTGTCCGGTAAGAGAAATACTTAGATGTGTTAAATACTTAAGTCAGAGCTAGCCAGTAAGAAACAAGCAAGGCCAACAACTTCATAATTAATACAGCATCTTGTGTGTTATTTGCAGAGTAAAACACAGTAGAGCCCAGGCCACTAGTGGGGAAAAACCAAAGCGGCAGGCAAGGAAAAGGCTTTTCTCTTCACACCAGGTGTTCCCCTAAGCTCACAGTGGCTCTCTCCATTAAGATGCCTTTTTAATTGCTCTTCCACTGTATCCTTCCCTGCCTAGGCCATCTCATTTCCTCCTGTTCTTATCCCCTCTTCCCCTCTCCTCTCTCCCTATCCTCCTGCCCTGTAGATAATAAATTTCTCTCCCCAGGATGATCCATGTGTCCCTCTTTGGGTTTTCCTTGTTAACTAACTTCTCTGGAGCTGTAGAATTTACTCTGGTTATCCTTTGCTTTACATCTAATATCCACTTATGAGTGAATACATACCATGTTAAATCATGATTAAACATCAAAGTGTATTCTCTTTACAGATTTACAGAGTGGTATAAAGAGAAAAGAAACTTCCAGAACAGGACATGATTCCAAGTTTCTCACATATTATAATAATTACATCATGTTGCAACAAGGTAGGAAATGGGGTACTAGGAAAAGAGAGTATAAATTAGAAGTGGGCATCACAAAGAGAATACACGGAAATCAGAGATGTAGGTTCAAATATTGTTACTTGATAGCTGAATGAACTTGAGCAAATTATTTGGCTTACTTGAATCCAATTTTCTTTGTAGAATATTAATAACAATTATTACCCTCTCTAGAGATGTTATAAGAGGGACATAGATCTTGTTGGAGATAAAAGAAGCAAAGTACATAACACAGACCACACAGAGAGCAAATGCTAATAACAATAATTAGTCTCAGAGTCTAGCAAGCTTGCCTCTATGGGAGCTGCTTTGGGCATGGGGCTCTATTCTAGTCTTATCCTGAGATATTTGCATCGCTAGGAAGCCATATGAGTTTGTTAAGAGTGAGCTTGAATGAACGGTGTCTGGAACTCATCTGAATATTGCCTCTGGGATCTGTCAGTTTAGTTCTAGGAAGCTATGAGGTCATTCTCTGTCAGGTTCATTTCTTAGCTTTTTGAACCAAGGAGCTTGTTTGCATGATAACCAAGCTCCACAAGTATTCTCGTTTTGTATTTCTTATTATGGTTCATGAACCTGCTGCTGAAAGATGATACTTATCAGAAAATATTTCAGGCAAATAGTGAAGTAATGAGAAATATACTAACAAAATTTGGCAGAACCTTATAGGGAGTGGGGTAACTTCATCCTATGGCATTCTGTCACAGAGTAAATTATACTTATGCCTTCAGCACTGTAAACATTTTTTTTTACTTTGGTCTCAACTTACAATGATGACGACCTATCAAAGTTAATAGTAATATTCAGCTTAGCTTCCCTAGACTTCTTAGTGATGCTGTGAAAGACTCTCCTCATTCCCTGTATCTATCACTCTTCACTTTGCTGAGTTCTTCCATCCAGCTTCTTCTCCCACTTTACCTAAGCATTAGTTCTTCTCTGCATTCCAAGAACACTCATTTTAGCAGTGTGTTATCTGATCTTGTGACATAACACTAACAGTGGGGTAAATATCCATTGCAGCATCCCCAAATCAATCAGTTCAATTATATGCAAAAGAAAGGCAGTTTTGTGAGGTGTGTCTCTGAATTCAGAGATGGATTCCTGATAGAAGACTGCAAATGGATGACCATAGTCTTACAACTTGTATTTATTTGCTAGAGACAGTATAACAAAGAACCATGAATTGGGTGGTTTTAAGCATATACATCTATTGTCTGACAGTTCTGGAGGCTGGAAGCCATAAATAAAAGTATGTGTTGAGCACTTATGTTGCTGGAATTACTACCAAGGCTGTGTTCTAAGTCTCTTGATTAGCTTCTATTATTTCCTTGAGTAAGGTTGTTTGGGTCTTTGTTTTTCCATACAAAATTGATTATTGTTCTTTCAAGGTGTGTGAAGAATTTTTCTTGTATTTTAATGGGGATTGCATTGAATCTGTAGATCGCTTTTGGCAGGATTGCCATTTTTACTATATTGATCCTACCTATCCAAGAGCATGGGACATCTTTACATTTTCTGATGTCTTCTTTAATTTCTTTCTTTAAGAGTCAAAGTTTTTTTGATACAGGTCTTTCACTTGTTTAGTAAGCATTATCCTAAGGGAGATTGTTATAAAGCAAGCATACCCCTAGTGTTTATACCTCCATATGTGTTATAAAAATGTTGTCATCCACGAGGCCCTATCAAGGCAATGCCAGTGCTGAGCTCTTAGACCTCTTAACTATTGAAGAAACAAAACCACTTTCTTGACAACATTTTCTAGCATCTGGTATTTTGTTACAGCAATGCAAACCATAGGGCCTAACTTACAGTCTATTTTCCTGGAGTTATCTTTCTTTATCATTTTTGTATATCCTAATATTCCTAAATTTCTCTTTTGTATAATGACACCAGCAATACTGGATTAGAGCCTATGCTAATGACCTTGTTTTCACCTTATTATTTTGTTAAAACTCTGCCTCTGAGTAAGGTCATTTTCTGGAATATTTTAAGGTTAGACATCACACATAAATTTTTGTCAGGATATAAGTGACCTCTTGATATTCATGTACTTTACAGTCACTACCAATTCACTGCATAATTCTGTCTTTTTACAAAATCTATGTATGATCCTATGTATTCCAGTTGGTGTTCATAACATCTATGGTCAGACAGAAATAAATCTTTAGGCTCTATCTAAAATTTGATGTGATTAGACTAAGACATAACATAAATCCTGCATTCGTTATTCTCTTCTATGATGTTTGTGGGACAGAATCTGGAACCAACTAGGATATAAACCTCCAGTCTCACACCCCAGGGATTATTCATATTGGGTCAGCCTCTGGCATACTTCTGATGGATGATTTTATTAGATTAATAGAAGTGGGAAGGCCATCCCCCAAAATGGCATGTGCCATTCTATAGGCTGGAGTCTTAGACTGCAGATAAAGGATAAGCAAACCAGTATTCATTGATCTTGTCTTCCTGACTGAGGCCACAATAGATCATCTGACTTAAGCTCCTACTGTTATGATGTCCCAGTCATGATGGACTACATCTCCCTTCCTTCCTTAGGATTCTTTTCTGAGGGTGTTTTATCAGAGAAACAAGAAATGAAACTAAGAAATTTTTTCACACATTATTGTGATGAACAAATAATAAAAAGCAATTTTATGCAGATTATTTTAGACCCATGTTAGAATCCTGCCATTTGGAAGACAATAATATAATTTAGTAGCTACTCTGTTGAGGGAGGGAGTAATAAACTAGGGAAACAAAATTCGCTTGAAATAAAAAAAAGGATCCACACCCTGAAGTAATTTTTGGTTGAATATCCTGTGGGACACAATGCATTTATTTTTGTTATGCCATCCAATGGAATCAGATTCAACGTGCTGATAAAGGTACAAAGATAGGGAGGTTCTTGTGGGATTTGTTTACAAAAACTGTACTGTTTGATAAGATTCAATATTCTAAATATATCTTTGGCCTTACTGTTGCTTCACATGTCACTTTTTTAATGTTTACTTCAGCAGGGATTTTATTTCTAGAATGTTCTCTCTACCACCTTGTGCTCATTAACACAATTTTACATTTTTTTGGCCTGACAGATGAATGACTGTATTTAGTATTTGTGTATTTTTAAAAGTTTTATCACAAATAGCAAATTCTTGTTATTTAAGGTGACACTGTTAATATTGGTTTCCTCTATTTTTAGACACATCTAACTCTAGCACCTGTGGGATGCTTGACTGAGATAAGTTGATTACCTTGTAAACAGAAGCATTCACATTCAATTATTTTGTGGATTTTTATCTTCTAGTTATTAGAAAGATGTAGTATATTTGGGGAACTATTACACAATTAGGAAAGTGGGATTCATTTTTTAAATCTTGACATAAGTAGGAAAGCTGTACTGCTCCATGGAACCAAAATAATAATAAAAATGGCCTTTATTTTTCCCCTTGTTATCTGTAAATCCAAAATGAGACTCTGGTTCAAATACAGATTCATATTTTGCAAGGTACTCAGTTGTATTCCAACAAAAACCAAGAGAAAAAGAATTTTGTCTCAAATCTGTTTATCTTGTGAACATCTTTGGAGCCAGCTCTGGGAAAGATCGATGACAATTTGGAGAAAGAATGCACAGCTGTGTGACCAACTGTGTTGCTGATCTTGAATCTGAATGCCCCTCCAGGTTCCATCTGGGGCTGACATTTAACTTGACCTTCTCAGAATGAGAGGTTAATTTCTGGAGCATTCGAATTATAGAGATGAATTTGGGAAGCTTCTTATAATTAAGATGCCTCTGGCTCTTGCATCTGGGCTGGAGACAGCAGACATTAATGTGACAATCCATTCTCTCCCAGGGATGACTAAGGTCTGCACTTTCAAGCTTGACCAATTTCTTGTGGGTTGAGCTTCTCTCCCACGCTACTGGGAAATGAATTGCTGACCTCCAAAAAAGTGTTCCCTCTCACCTGAGATGGAAAAGTCAACCAGTAATCTTACTGAAGTGTCTAACAAATACATTTCTTGTAATGAAATCTTTGACAAGAATCTTTTGCAAGCTTGCAACATTAATTGGTTCATTTAATATCTCTCCAGCCATTATATGATATAAACATTTGTTTTGTTCTTGGAATCAAGGTATTTGAATGTATATAACTCAGTCCCTAAACTCATTATCCCAAGACTCAACTATTACAGGTGTATGTCATCAAATTGGCAAGATTGGTATGTTTCTTCTAGTTTTGTTTATTTTTGGTGTGTGTGTGTGTGTGTGTGTGTGTGTGTGTATCTGTGTGTACCATGTGCTTGGAGGTGCTCAAGGAGGTCAGAAGAGGGTGTTGGGTTTACCAAAACTGGAGTTACAGGCGGCTAGGAGCAGCTTGATATGAGTACTGGGTTCCAAATCTACGTCCTCTGCAAATGCAAGAAATTCTCTTAATTGTTCTCTCCAGAAGTGAGATAGGTACTTTCTTTACCTCCATTTTGTGAGTATAGTTATTTATTGCATAATGTTTTCAGGATTTCCCAGTAGGTGATTTTTCAGGAGAAGGATTTTTTATACATTTTTGTACATTTTTTCTTTTTATTAGAAATAATCTTATAATCAATCCCCCCAATCTCTCACCCTTCCATGCTCCTATAACCCCAACAAACCCACCAACCCACCCCACCCACTCTTCAAGGACAGTGAGGCCTTCCATGGGGATCATCAAAGTCTGTCACATCATTTGGGGGAGGGCCTAGGCACTCTCTCATGTATTTGGACTGCAATAGTATCCCTCCATATGGAATGGGTTTCCAAAGTACATTTGTGCACTAGGGATAAATACTGGCTCTACTGCCTAGGCCTCATTGCTGGCACCCACATTTAGAGGGCTTGATCGGTCCAATGCTGGTTTCCCAGCATTACAACTAGGGTCTATGTGCTCTCAATGGGTCAGTTCAACTGTTTCTGTGGATTTCTCCAGCATGGTATTGTTTCTTTTGCTCATCCCTCCTCCTTCTTTATGAGTGGATTCCAGGAGTATGGCTCAGTGTTTAGCTGTGGGTGTCTGCTTCTGCTTCAATCAGCTACTGGATAAAGACTCTAGCATGGCTACAAAGGTAGTCATAAATCTCATTATAGGGGAAGGGAAACAAAGGCAGCCTCTCCACTACTACCTAGATTCTTAGTCGGGGTCATCCCTGTGGATCCATGAACATTTCCCTAGTGCCAGACCTATCTCTAAACCTATAATGGCTCCCTCTACCAGGGTATATCCTTTCTTGTTCTCCTCTGATCCTCCCCTGTCTCAGTCTTCCTGATCCCTCTTGATCTACTCCCACCTCCTCTTCTCCCCTTCTCTTTTTCCTATCTCACCCTCTCTCCCCCCATGATCTCAACTTGCTCAGGGGTTCTTGTATTTTTCCCCTTCTTTGGGGGATCATGTGTTGTTCTCTTGGGGTGTTTCTTATTTCATAGTTTCTCTCGTGGAGTGGATTGTAGGCTGGTAGTCTTTTGCTCTATGTCTAATATCTATACATGAGTGACTGCATACCATACTTGTCATTCTGTGATTGGGTTACCTCACTCAGAATGGTTTCTTTAGTGCCACCAACTTGCCTGTAAATTTCAAGACTCAGTTGTCTTTTTCTTCTGAGTAGTACTCCATTGTGTAAACAGACCAAATTTTCTCTATCCACTCTTCAGTTAAGGGGCATCTAGGTTGCTTACAGGTTCTGGCTACTACAAATAATGCTGCTAAGAACATAATGGAATAGATATAATTTTTGGGTATATGCCTAAGAGTGGAATTACTGGGTCTTGTGGTAGACTGATTCCCATTTTCCTGAGGACTCTCCATACTGATTTCCAAAGTAGCAGTACAAGTTTGCACTCTCACCAGCAATGGAGGAGTATACCCCTTTCTTCACATTCTCTCCAGCATAGACTGTCATTGGTATTTTTGATTTTAGCCATTTTGGTCAGTATAAGATAGTATCTCAGAGCTGTTTTGAGTTGCATTTTCCTGATGGGCAAGGATGTTGAGCATTTTCTCAAGTGTCTTTCAGCCATTTTAGATTCCTCTATTGAGAATTCTCTACTTAGTTTGTGCTCCACTTTTTAATTGGATTATTAGGTGTTTTGATGGCTAGCTTTTTAAGTTCATAGTATATTTTGGAAATCAGCCCTCTGTCAGATGTGGGTTGGTGAAGATCAAGTCCCATTCTCTGGGCTGCTGCTTTATCTTGTTGGCTATGTCCTTTGTCATAAAGAAGCTTCTCAGTTTCAGGAGGTCCTATTTATGAATCATCTTTTTCAGTGTCTGTGCTACTGGTGTTATGTTCAGGAAGCAGTCTCCTGCACCAATTCATTCAAGGGTACCTCCTACTTTGTCTTTTAAGAGCTTTAGTGTGGCTGGATTTATGTTGAGGTCTTTTATTCATTTGGACTTAAGTGTTGTGCATGGTAACAAATAAGAATCTATCTGCAGTCTTCTCCATGTCAGCATCCAGTTATGCCAGCACCATTTGTTGAAGATGCTTTTTTTTCCCACTGTATAACTTTAGTTTCTTTGTCAAAAATCAGGTGTTTGAAGGTGTGTGGGTTAATATTAGGGATTTCAATATGATTTCTTTGTTCTGCTTGTCTATTTTTGTGCCAATACCAAGCTCTTTTCAGGACTATAGTTTATAATAGAGCTTGAAGTCAAGGATAGTGATGCCTCTGAACCTTCCTTTAGTGTACAGGATTTTATGTGGATATCCTGGGTTTTTCCTTTTTCCCTATAAAGTTGAGTATTGTTCATTCAAGGTATGTGAGGAATTGTGTTGCTATTTTAATGGAGATTGCATTGAATCTGTAGATTGCTTTTTGTAAGATTGCCATTTTACTACGTTGATCCTACCTATCAAAGAACGTGGGAGATCTTTCCATTTTTCTGGCATCTTCTTCAATTTCTTTCTTTAAAGACACCAAGTTATTGTTATACAAGTCTTTCACTTGTTTGGTTAATGTTACCCCAAGATATTTTATGTTGTTTGTGGCTATTGTAAAGGGCGATGTTTCTTTGATTTCTTTCTCAGCCCATATATCTTCTCTATATAGTAGGGCTACTAATTTTTTTGAACTAATCTTGTATCTTACTACTTTCCTGAGGTGTTTGGTTGTGGTAGTTCCCATGTAGAATTTTTCAGGTCACTTATGTAAACTATCATATCATCTGCAAATAGTGAAAGTTTGGCTTCTTCCTTTCCAATTTGTATCCCCTTGATCTTCTTTTGTTGTCTTTTAAAAATATTATTATTATTTATTTAAGTTAAAAACAAGCTTACTTCCCATGTCAATCACAGCTACCTCTCCTTCCCCTCCTCCACTGATCCCCACAGGCCCCTAACCTCCCATCCCATGCCCCCTCAGCTCCTCAGGGAGGGTTAGGCCCTCCATGGGGGATCCCCAAATTCTTTCATATCATCTGGGGCAGTGCTTAGGCCGTCTCCCATGTGGCCAGGCTGAGAGAGCATACCTCAATATGGCATGGGCTCTGCAAGTTCATTCATATGACAGGTATAAATACTGATCTACTACTAGAGGCTCCATAGATTGCCAAGGTCTCCTCACTGACACCCACATTCAGGAGTTCTGAATCAGTTCCATGCTAGCCTCTCAGTCATCAGTCTGGGGTCCATGAGCTCCCCCTTGTTCAGATCAGCTGTCTCTGTGGGTTTCACGAGCCCAGTCTTAACCCCTTTGCTCATTAGTCCTCCCTCTTTGCAGTTGGGTTCCAGGAATTCAGTTCACTGTTTAGCTGTGGGTGTCTGCCTGTGCTTCCTTCTGCTACTGGATGAAGACTTTAGGATGGCATATGAGGTAGTCATTAATCTAATTATCGGAGAAGGGCATTTAAGGTAGCCTTTCCACTATTGCTTAGATTGCTAGTTGGTGTTATCCTTGTAGATCTCTGGAGATCTCAGTAGTGCCAGATCTCTCCTCAAACCTATAATGGCTCCCTCTATTATGGTGTCTCTCATACTTCTTTCTTCTATTCTTCATGTTCCCCCATGTCCTTCTCTTCCCTCCTCTTCTACCCTTCTCTTTCTCCCAGGTCCCTCTCCTCACCAGCCATACACACAACCTGCTCAGGAGATTCTATCCCAATAACCTTCTCCATACATATCTCTCTTAGGGTCCTCCCTGTTTCCCACACTCTCTGGCAGTTTGATTTGTAGGCTGGCACTCCCCTGTTCCATGTCTAAAATTAATATATGAATGAGTACATACCCTGTTTGTCTTTTTTTGACTGGGTTACCTCTCTCATGATGGTTTATTCTAGTGCCATCATTTGTCTGCCAATATCTAGATTCCATTGCTTATTTTCCACTGAGTAGTACTCCATTATGTAAATGGACCACATTTTATTAATCCATTCTTCAGTTGAGGGGCATTTAGGTTGCTTCCAGGTTCTGGCTATTACAAATAATGCTAATATGAACATAGTTGATAAGATGTCCATATTGTATGAATGTGCATCTTTTGGGTATATATTCTTAAGAATAAGAATAACAGGGACATACTTAAACATAATAAAAGCTACATACAGTAAGCCAACAGCCAACATCAAACTAAATGGACAGAAACTCAAAACAATTCCTCTAAAATCAGGAACAAAACAAGGCTGTCCACTCTCTCCATACCTTTTCAACATGGTACTTGAAGTTCTAGCCATTGCCATACAATAACAAAGGGGTATCAAGAGAATACAAATTGGGAAGGAAGAGGTCAAAATTTCACTGTTTGCAGATGATATGATAGTTTACATCAATGACCCAAAGAACTCTACCAGGGAACTCTTACAGGTGATTAACACCTTCAGCAAAGTGGCAGGCTACAAGATCAACTCAAGAAAATCAGTAGCCCTACTATATACATATGATAAAAGGGATGACAAAAAAATCAGAGAAACATCACCCTTTACAATTGCCACAAACAACATAAAATAACTTGGGGTAACGCTAACCAAACAAGTGAGAGACCTGTATTGCAAGAACTTTGAATCTTTAAAGAAAGAAATTAAAGAAGTCCTCAGAAAATGGAAAGATCTTCCATGCTCTTGGATAGGTAGGATCAATGTAGTAAAAATGGCAATCCTGCCAAAGCAATCTACAGATTCAATGAAATACCCATTAAAATCCCAGCACAATTCTTCACAGACCTTGAAAGAACAATAATCAATTTTGTATGAAAAAACAAAAGACCCAGGATAGCCAAAACAACCCTGTTCAACAAGGCAATGTCTGGAAGCATCACCATCCCTGACCTCAAGCTCTATTACAGAGCTATAGTCCTGAAAACAGCTTGGTATTGGCACAAAAATAGACAGGTATACCAATGAAATTGAATTGAAAACCTGGAAATTAACCCACACTCGTATGAACATCTGATCTTTGACAAAGAAGCTAAAAATATACAATGGAATAAAGAAAGCATCTTCAACATATGGTGCTGGCATAACTGGAGGCTGGCATGTAGAAGAATGCAGATCGATCCATGTTTATCGCCATGCACAAAACTTAAGTCCAAATGGATCAAAGACTTCAACATAAATCCAGCCACACTGAACCTCTTAGAAGAGAAAGTGGGTGGTACCGTTGAACGAATTGGTACAGGAGACAGCTTCCTGAACATAACACCAGTAGCACAGACAGTGAGATCAACAATTAATAAATGCGACCTGAAACTGAGAAGCTTCTGTAAGGCAAAGAACACAGTCAGCAAGACAAAAAGGCAGCCCACAGAATGGGAAAAATATTCACTAATCCCACATCTGACAGAGGGTTGATCTCCAAAATTTACAAAGAACTCAAGAAGCAAGTCTCCAAAACATCAAATGACCCAATTAAAAAGTGGGCTGCAGAACTAAATAGAGAGTTTTCAATAGAGGAGGCTAAAATGGCTGAGAGGCACTTGAAAAAGTGCTCAACATCCTTAGCCATCCAGGAAATGCAAATCAAACAACTCTGAGATACCATCTCACCACTGTCAGAATGGCTAAAATCAAAAACACCAATGACAATTTATGCTGGAGAGGATGTGGTGAAAGGGGGACACTCCTCCATTGCTGGTGGGAGTGCCAACTGGTTCAGCCACTTTGGAAATCAGTATGGAGATTCCTCAGAAAAATGGGAATAAACCTACCACAAGACCCAGCAACTCCACTCTTAGGCATATATCCAAAAGATGCCCATTCATACAACAAAGATGTCTGTTCCACTATGTTCATAGCAGCATTATTTGTAATTGCCAGAACTTGGAAGCAACCTAGATGTCCCTCAACCGAAGAGTGGATAGAGAAAATGTGGTATATTTACACAATGGAGTACTATTCAGCAGAAAAAAACAATGGAATCTTGAAATTTGCAGGCAAATGGATGACACTAGAAGAAACCATCCTGAGTGAGGTAACCCAGTCACAAAAAGAGAAACATGGCATGTACTCCCTCATATATGGATTTTAGACATAGATCTGGGGAGTGCCAGCCTACAATCCCATGGCCAGAGAGTCTGGGAAACAGAATCTTCATTCAGTGGCTGATCGAAGAAGAGGCAGACTCCCTTGGTTAAGTACTGAGCTGAACTCAAGAAAGCCAGTAACAGAGAGGGAGGACTGTTGACCAAAGGAATTAAGACTGTGCTGGTTTAACCCCCAGAAACAGCTGACCTGACAAAGGTTAACTCTTGAATCCCAGGTTTCAGCCTGAGAATCCAGCATGGGACTGATCAAGACCCCCTGAATCTGGGTGTCAGTGAGAAGGCCTAGGTAATCTATTGAGCCTTGGGCAGCAGATCAGTACCCATCCCGAGTATACACACGGACTTTGGACTCCCATCCAACAATGTGAGGTGCACTCTCACCCTGAGCTCTTGGGGAAGGGTCTAGGCCCTGCCCTATATTAAATGACAGACTATGGACACCCCCATGGAAGGCCATACCCTCCCTGTGGAAATGAGAGGATAATGGGGGGGTTGGGGGGAGGGCATGGGAGGAGGGGAGGGAAAGGTAGAGGGACCTGGAACTGACTTGTGAAGCAACCTTGTTTCTTATCTAAATTTAAACTGAAAAAAAAAAAGAATGGAATTGCTGGATCCTGTGGTAGATTGCTTCCCATTTTCCTGAGGAATTTCTATACTGATTTCCAAAGTGTCTGTAAAAGTTGGCACTTCCACCAGCTGTATGGGCATGGGGGAAGTCTTTTGTTGTCTTATGCTCTAGGTAGAACTTTAAGTACAATATTGAAGAGAGATTGAGAGAGTGGACAGCCCTGTCTTGTTCCTGACTGTAGAGCGATCATGTTGAGTTTCTTTCCATTTAGTTCGGTGTTGGCTGTTGGTTTGCTGTATATTGCTTTTATTATGTTTAGGTATGTTCCTGTTATCCCAGATATCTCCAAGATCTTTATCATGAAGGACTGTCAGATTTCGCCAATGCTTTCTCAGCACCTAGTGAGATGATCATATGATTTTTCTTTTCAGTTTGTTTATATGGTGGATTACATTAATGGCTTTTTGTATGTTAAACCATCCCTTCATCCCTGGGTTGAAGACTACTTGATCATGGCAAATGATTTTTTTGATTTGTTGTTGGATTCAGTTTGCCACTATTTTATTGATTATTTTTGCATCAATGTTCATGAGGGAAATTCATCTGTAGTTCCCTATCTTAGTTGTGTCTGTGTGGTTTGGCTACTAAGGTAATTGTAGTCTTTTAAAATGAATTTGGCAATGATCCTTCTGCTTCTGTCCTGTAGAACAATTTGAGGAGTGTTGGTATTAGCCCATCTTTGAATTTCTGGTGGAATTCTGCACTGAAACCATCTGGCCCTTGGCTTCTTTTGTTGTGAAACTTTTGATGAGTGCTTCGATTTCGTTAGGGTTTATAGGTCTATTTAAATTGCTTATCTGAACTTGATTTAATTTGGTAAGTGATATCTTTCCAAAAAATCATGTATTTCCTTTAAATTTTTGAATTTTGTGGAGTATAGGCCTTCAAAGTATGACATTATGATTCTCTGGATTTACTCAGTGTATGTTGTTATGTCCCTCTTTTCTGATTTTGTTACTCAGCATGCTCTCTCTGCCTTTTGGCTAGCTTGGGTAAAGGTTTCTATCTTGTTTATTTTCTGGAAGAATCAACCATTTGCTTCATTGATTCTTTGTATTGCTTTCTTTGTTTCTACTTTACTGATTTCAGCCCCTAATTTGATTATTTCTTGGTGCCCACTCCTCTGGGGTGAGTTTGCTTCTTTTTGTTCTAGAGCAGAAGCAGGATTTGAAAATTAGTTTTCTGAAACAGTGCTTTTGAGGACTCTCTGCTTTCCTTTTTTTCCTGGAGAAGTTTGAAAAGAATCATTGCACTATTAAGCAATATGTGTTTTTCTTCATGAGTTAATCTTACAGCACCCTATGATATCAGTACAAGTAATATTGTCCTGTTACAGAGAGGGAACATGTGGCACAAGGATTTAACAAGACTTAGATAAGGTCAGTCAACTGATGAATGGTATACAGGCAGTTCGTCTTCTTAATCTGCCTGCAACTCTTACTCTGAGTTGAAATAATTGCTGTGTTCCTCTACAGGAATGTATAGCAATGTTGCATAGGGAAGAGAAATAGAGCTGGGTATTGCTGTTTCTTTGTTAGCTTTTACAGAGAAAGTCCTAGATTAGTCCTGATCAAACTGTGTCAGAAAGAACCAGGGAAAATATTTCAAAAGCTATCGTCTAACTACACTGTTTGCAACTACCTTTATTTTTAAGCTCCGTAGTTAATTCTCATGATCAGCTGGGACCACAATTCATTGATATGGATAAGCAATTCAGTTATAAAAAGAAGAATTGGCCAAGTAGAGGAAACATAAAAATTATACTATGGCCATTTGTTATTGTTCTTTTAAATGATGCTTGAGCCAGAGTCTCAATACTCTTTGTTCATTGTCCCCATGAAAGAAGACAAAATTAAAATAAACTTTGAATTTGGTTAAAGTGTATTGATGTTGATTTAATTAGCTCATTTCCTAGAAGCCTATTTATCTGGTTGGTGCCTATGATGTGTAGTTACAAAGTTACAGCATTTTCAAAACTTGTGATTTATTGCTTAGCTATAACACAAGTGACCATGAAATGCACCAATTAGTGGTTTGCCATCTGGACTGGCTGCAGAGCCTTTTCAGTTCTAAACACTGTCCTACCTTCATGCATTCTGTCATATTCAGGGTCTGATGGACTGAGAAGTAGCCTGGCTTTATTTCTTCTCGATTTATTGGCCTTTTGCTCTTCGTCTTCTCATTGACTCCCCATACAAGGAATCTAACAAGTGGAGATGTACTTATAGAATACTAGAGTGAACATCATCTTTTTTGAATGAAACCATGTAGGTAATAGAATGCAGATCCTTTTCCACATTATCACAAAGCACTTACAGGTGGTATAATTGGAATATTACAGATTTTAGAACAGGAATATTATTTGATTTTTCCCCTATGTTCCTAGCATGTGCTACAAAGCCTCTTTTTCTATTTTGTCTGTATTGTTTTCAATTGTATTGTTATATATTAAAATTCCATTTAGTTTAAATTTGAGTAGTAAAATTATATAAAGTGGTTTTGAATGTTTTAAATTATATTCTGGCACTTGGATAAATATTATCTCTTTTGGAAAGACAGAGAAGTTATAAATTCAAACAAAATAGATTGAAGTGAAAAATGCTGATCTGATGCCACATTATTGTGAAACAGCCATTTCATTTTCTATCTTTTAATCTTTCTCTCAGGGTTTGCTCACTTCATGTCCATAACAGGCTCTGTGTAGTGCTGTGAATCAGAAAAACATACCAATATCATCTTTTAGCCTATTGTTCTTTCCTTTCTACAGTATTGGGGAAACAAGAGAGTGAAGAAGGTTTGGCCTGGAGTACTAGTTCTATGACAGACTTGCTGTGTAATCTCTGTCTGTCCCTTGGTTTCCTCATTGGCAGAATATTAAGAGTAGGGAGCATTGGGTTGGGTTAAACCAGTAGTCTTCAGTGTGATCCTGATACAAGCAGCCTCAGAACCATCAGAAAACCTCTTAGCAATTGAGATTCCCTTTCCCACTGACTGACTCAGAAACTGTGAGGCCTAGAGTTTGCTTTAACAAGCTCTTCTGGGGATTCAGTGACAAGCTAGATTTTTTAAAGGTATTGGGAGAAATTATCCTTGTATACTATCTACTTATAACATTCTGTTAGGCTGCTGCTGATTCTCAAACAGTTAGAATCTGATAAATATTTCATCTGTAAATAAAATACAGTAATTTATTTTATCTAGATAACTAGATAGCACATTGACCTTATCATTGAATTGGATGAGTGCAGAGATGTCAGTTGACAAGTGTTCCTAGTTGGTATAATTAAAGTAAACTTTAGGTAGAGCCCCTGAATGTTAGGTAGAAGTCAGTTGTCTGTAGCTCTGTCATTGAACTGATGATACTGGAGCCCACTGGCTTTGTCTGCTTGACTTAATCTTTTCCGTGAAAGAAAGGTTTGTGAATACTTGAATCCCTGGTTATCAACCATCATTGAATTTTATTATTTTGTGGCTTATAGACAATGCCAAATAGCTACCAGAGCAATTAAGTTGATTTTACACCTGTGTGCACACACAAAACAGCAATTAGAAAACACTGTGTAGCAAATTTTGACTTGTATAATATTATAGAACCAATTACTTTTTACAAGTCAGCTCATGACAACCATCTCAAACAAAGCAGCCCCTGGGATCTGTTCCTTAAGGACACAATTGACAGGATGTCGGTGAATTTAAACCTTGTTTCATTGTCTGCAAATCAAATTTAAGAGGATGAGCTAAGAGAATAGACAGGAGATGTTAATTTAAATTAAACATTTGCAATTTTAGGGGTTACTTCCTTTAAAGAGAAAGATCAGATAACAAGTTTCTGCTCTCTAGTAGGATACCATGGAAAGAATGAGGGTCTTATGAGGAATGATAGTGAATCTTATTTGCCTCTTCCCTGAGAGTGTTTATTGACTGCATGGTTTTGAAGGAAATAACAGAGTCTTATGAACCTAATTCATAATTTTATTAAATAGATATACTGATATCTATAACCTCCCCAAACAAAGAGCAACATCCATAGAAATCTTGGACCCTCTACAAATATCTTAAGTAAAAGAAAAATAATACTCTGCAAGGAATTCATTTTAAAGTATTTAAACAACAAGACACTTTTCATTGAAGTAGCAGAAAGAATGTCCGTCACACTTTTGATGTCATCATTAAAAACAGTGGAGGCAGATGAGACCATGAATTTGAGAGGAAGTGTTGAATATAGGGGGATGGACCTGCCAAGGGTTGGACTGGGACAAAGGAAGTGTGAAAATGTTGTAAATACAGAATTCATGTATGAAATTCTCAAAAATTTTTAAATTGAAAATAGTAGAGGCAGATCATATTTTATAGGGACTGATTAGGAATGTTCACTTTGGTCCATAAAAAAATATTTGCTACAGAACTGTATTCTTGACATAAGGAAGCAGAAAAGTGGATGCAATATATAATTCACAAAATAATTGATTTTGAAATATTAGTCTCCTTCACAATGTCATGAAAAGCCCACCTTACAATAAACCCCACAAAGGTAGTGAATCCCATTCATAGGTTCCATGCAAAACCTATGAAAGTTCCATTATCTTTCTTCACATTATTTAAAAAACACTAAATTTCATATAGAAACACAAAAAACTCTGGCCACTCAAGGCAATTCTGGATAAAATAATCCAGTGATGGAGATATCAGAATACCTGACTTCAACTTGTATAACAGAGTCACAGTAAAAAAAAAACAGCCTGATATGAGCACAAAACAGAACCATTGATCAGTTAAATATAATAGAGGAATAAAAGATAAACCTATATAAGTATATACCTTATTTTTGATGTACATTCCAAGAACATATATTATTAAGAACACTCTTCAACACATGACACTGAAAAAATGAGATATAGATATGTAGATGATTGAAATTAGATTCTAATGCTTCATTCTGTATAATATAGGAAAGACCTTATGCGAACCTCTAAAATTGTTAGAGGAAAAACTAGAAAAAAGTTTCAAGATCTAGATATAGGCAGAAATTTCTGAAAACTATTCACAAAAAGGCAAATAAGTGATAAATGTAATTTATGAATCTGAAAACCATCTTTTTTGATTCTTTGTCAAAGGAACTGTTGAGATAAAAGCTGTTAAATAGTGTCTTCTGGATGTGGACGGCTTGCTTCATTAAATGATCCACAGCAGCAATGTGTAGCTGAACAAGATCAAGCCAGTCAATATTCCATCTTGGATGGCAGTGGGGATGATAAGGCTGTACCTCTTTGTAGTGGTTTGAAAGAAAATGGCACCCAAAGGGAGTGGCACTATTAAGAGTTTTGACCCAGTTAGAGTAGGTGTGGTCTTCTTGCAGGAAATATATTACTGTGGAGGCAGGTTTTGAGGTCTCATATATGCTCAAGATACCACCCAGTGTCACAGTCTACTTCCTGTTGCCCGCAAGAGGTAGCAATCTCAGCTCTAGCACCATGTCTTTCTACATGCTGCCATGGTCCGCCAGGAGATAATAGACTAAACTTCTGAACTGTAAGGGAGGTACCACAATTAAATGTTTTCCTTAATCAGAGTTGCTGAGATCATGGTGTCTCTTCACAGTGATAGAAACCTTAATTAAGACAGAAGTTGGTAGCAGGTACTTGGGTACTGCTGTGATAGGTCTGAACAACTTTTTGTTTGGAAGAATTTGGACTTTTATACTCTGGGTTAGGAAAGCATTGAAATACTTTAAGCAGTGCTTAATGGTCCATACTGGTAAGAACATGGAAAACAGGGGTTCTGCATGTGATTTGATGAACTGTGGGGGCCTGGCAAGGGGTTTCAGATGAGAAGAATATTAATATGTAGCCTAGAGATTGCTCTTATGAAATTTTGTGAAGAATGTAGCTATTTATGACATTGTCCAAAAAGTCTGCCTGAAACTAAAGTGAAGAGTTTTAGGTTAATCACAAGACAGCCTAGTATAGAGAATATCATGTGGTTACTAGTATTAACTGTGATGTAGATTTATAATGAAAAGAGCAAATAAAAATATAAAATGTACAGATTGAGGAAAAGGGTACCAGAAGTGGAATAGAGCTAAATTCTGTGTTTAAGGAATAAACAAACTAAGAAATGGAATGAAGGGAGTGGTGTCCTCAGGGCAAGATCTCACTCATCGAAGTTTCCAACTTGTGAAAAGAAACTTAGAGATGGATGTGGTGGTGCATGCCTTTAATCCTAGTACTTGGAAGGCAGAGGCTGGCAGATTTCTGAGTTTGAGACCAGTCTGGTCTACAGAGCAAGTTACAGGATAGCCAAGCTTAAATACAGAACTTGACAGTTTCAGCTGTATGATACTGAAATTAAGGATATAAGAAAGAGGACATGGATTTTCCTCTGTGACTGAGGAAAGCTGCTGTAGCCAGGGTTGTCCCTGAATGGCAGTCTAAAGAGGCCATTGCATGAAGCTATGAAATTGAATGCTGGATTGCTTTGGAGACTCCAGGATGTTAGAGATGTCTGAGTTCTGGGGTGTCTGCTCAGTAGAGCTGCTAAATGGGAGTGGAACGAGCCCAAGAGGAAGCATATTGTAGTCAACAAAGCTGAAAGGAGTTGGTGATATGAAGAGTGTTTTAACATCTGACATGGAGATGCAGAGTTTGGAGTTTGCCCAACTGGTTTTCAGTCTTCCTTTGGTCCAGTATTTCCTAACTATGTTCCCTTCCCTATGTTTTGGAAGGAAAATATCCTGTGCCATTATATGTGATCTGTTTAAAAAGTTTTGATTTTATAGGAGATTATAGTGGAGAGATTGCATGAATCGCAGAAAAGACTTTGAACTTTAAATGTTTAAGTATGTTTGGGACTGTTATAGACTACAGGGATATTGAAACTGTATTAAATGCATTTTGCATTATGATATGTCTAAAAGACTTTGGGGGAAGGGAGTGGCACGTGATGTTTTGAAAGAAAATTGCTCGGTAATAGTAGGACCTGTGGCCTTGTTGGAGGAAGTGTGTCACTGCAGGCTTTGAGGTCTCATATATGCTCAGGATACCGCCCATTGTCACATTCCACTTCCTGTTACTTGCAAGGTATAATACTTTCAGCTCCAGCACCATGTTTTCCTGCATGCTGCCATGTCCCATCGTGATGATAATGGACTAAACCTCTGAACCATAAGGTGCCACCACAATTAAATGTTTTCCTTTATAAGTGTCACTGTATTCATGGTTTCTCTTCACAGTGATAGAAATTCTAGCTAAGATGCCTGTTGCCAAGGGTAGTTGATGGCTGCATTGGGAGGGAGGTTAAATTTTCTTCAGAGAAAAGACTTATAGGTTGCTCATCCTTCAGTGAATATCTCTATATTCATGTACAAACACTCAGTTCTAATGTGCCTTAGTGGATTACAAAGTGAAAACAGGCAAAGGATATGAAATTGAGAGAGTAACATGACAGTTTTGGAAGAAGCTGAAAAGAGGAGTGAGTTCTCATGAATAAAATACATTGTATATGCATGTGAAATTCTTGCAAGTTAGATAAATAAAATATAAAACATTTATGAAGATTGTTTACATTAAAAGGAAATAACCAAATGATTGACTATAGAATGGGGAAAATTTTTACTAATTATCTATTTGACAAGGAATTAATATCTAAGATACAAAAAGAATTTTAAGAGAAAAGCCTTAAATCCAAAAATGAATGTTTGTATACTCTGTGAGGAAATATAAGTTAGTTCGTACACCATGGAAATCAGTATGAGACTCCTCAAAAACTAAAAGTAGATCTACCATTTCACCCAGCATTAGTCCTTCTGACCATTAGAAGGAAGACAGTATAGCTATTCCATTTATGGTTAAACAATCTGAAGGCTTAATCTCTCAACCCTGGTCAGTTATGGGTTTCTGTGTTAATCACAATCTACTGCAAACAGAAGATTCTCTGATGAGGGGTGAGAGGTATATTAATCTATAGTTATGAGAATAAGTCATGTAAGATATGGTGACACATACCTTTAGTCCCAGAATTCAGGAGGCAGTGGCAGGCAGATCTCTGAGTTAGAAGCAAGCCTGGTCTACATAGTGAGTTCCAAGATAGCTAGAGATATATTGTGAGACTCTGACTCAAAAGACAAGCAAACAACAGCAACGACAACAAAACCCAATAAAATTAATAACTAAAAGACATAAACCTTTAGACTGTGAAAAAGTGAAAGAGAGCCCTGAGAACACAGAGTAAATGACCAGAAGCTGAAAACCACGAGCAGCTGCACCAACATCTGCCCCTACACCCTTGCCTTCAGAAGACTGGCAACCAGATAGCCTCTTGCCCTACTGGTAGTAAAACTTTTAGATCCCAGGATGTGCTGCAGTTGTAAACCTTTAGCCCACAGAGGTGCCAATTAATTTTACCTAACCAGGTACTGCCTTCTTCAAGTTCCTTCCTTTCATGATAACCTTGTATGGAAACTTTGTGTGCTAACTAATCTCTGCAACCATGGGAACCTTGTGAACTAGGACTTGTGGTCTCAGGACTCCCCCTCCCCTTTTTCACCTTAAAAAGATTCTCTTTTTGACTAGTTGGCATCTCATTTCCTCTGCCATGGAAAGGGATCCAAGCTGACAGCTTGCACAATTAAAAGAAACCTTTCGCTTTAGCATCAGAATTGTCGACTACTTGGGTTAGTCTCTGGGATTCCACAAAGCTGGCACTACAGGTATAAGTTTAATATGTTTATTTAGCATAATGGCTCCTAATCACAGGTTCTTAGCTGAACAATGGTAACATGGATGGGTTTCATCTTGTGGAACAGGGATTAAATCCAATCAGAAAGTTGTTTGCTACTCTCATGATTTTCATGTGACTATTGTGACAGTGTGACCATGTGACTTACTAGGACAGTCATTATTATAGCTCACAAGGGTTGCTCCTCTGGCAGCATGCAGTCCACCCTGTAGCACTATGAAATCTAGCCAGTAGACATGAAGTTTCCTGGCCAGTACCAGTTTAATATTTCTATGTTCTGTGACTTAAGTACAAATTGTCTTCACAATAGGGTCTAATGGTCAAGTTCTAGGAAGTAATGATAGCCTATGATATTTGTTTTTTTATGGAACATTACTGATCAATAACTCCCAAAGAGGAAACCCATTCCTAACACTGGCTGTTTTATTTGTTATCCTGTGATGTCATAGTGTAATTATTGTTCCATTTTTCTTCTCAGATATGTCTGATCTTCCTAGATATATATATATATAGGAAGATTTTTTTGAAAATTTATTGGTTTATTAGCAGTGTGCTTTTTTCCAGGTTTTTATAAAATTATATTGAGGATGATCAATCAGTATTTTTCCCCAATATATTTTTTATTTAAATTAGAGACATGCTTGGTTTGCATGACAATTCCAGCTCCCTCTCCCACCCCTCCTCCCTTGCCCCTCCACCAATCCTCCCAGTCGCCCACCCAATCCCCACACCATTCCCCAGAGAGGGTGAGGCCCTCCATGGAGTATCACCAGAATCTGTCATTTCATCTGGGGCAGGGCCTAGACCGTCCCCCATGTGTCCAGGCTGAGAGAGCATCAGTTCATGTGGGCCCCCAAAGTTCATATGTATGCCATGGTAAACACTAATCTACTATCCAAGGCCCAGAGATTGCCAAGTCCTTCTCACTGACACTACATTCAGGAAGTCTGGATAAGTCCCCTGCTAGCCTCTCAGCCATCAGTCTGGGGTCCAAGAGGTCTGCCTTGTCAGGTCTGCTGTCTCTGTTGGTTTCACCAACACAGGCTTGACCCCTTTGCTCACCACTCTTCCACCTCTGTGACTGGGTTCTAGGAGTTGAGTACAGTGTTTAGCTGTGGGTATCTGCCTCTACTTCCATCAGTTACTGGATGAAGGTCCTAGGATGGCATATAAGGTAGTCCTCAATCTCATTACCATGGAGGGGCTATTAAGGTAGTCTCTCCACTATTACTTGGATTGCCAGTTGGTGTCATCCTTGTAGATCCCTGAAAAATCTCACTAGTGTCAGCTTTCTCCTCAAAACTATAATGACTCCCTCTATTATGTTATCTCTCACCCTGCTGTCCTCTATTCTTCCCCTGACTCAACCTTCCTGTTCCCCAATGTCTTCCTTTCTCTTCCTTTTCTCCCTCTCTCTTTTTCCCAGTTCCCTCTCACCTCCCCCCATACTCCCAATCTGCTCAGGAGATCTTGCCTCATTCTGCTTCTCTGGGGTATCATACATATCTCTCTTGGGAACCTCTCTGTTTGCCAGACTCACTGGGAATGGGATTATAGGCTGGCACTCCCCTGTTCCATGCCCATATATGAGTGAGTACATACCATGTTTGTCTTTTTGTGACTGGGTTACCTCACTCAGGATGATTTCTTCTAGTGACATCCATTTGCCTGCAAATTTCAAGATTCCATTGTTTTTTTCTGCTGAATAGTACTCCATTGTGTAAATGTACCACATTTTATCTATCCACTCTTCAGTTGAGAGGCATCTAGGTTGCTTCCAGCATCTGGCTATTGCAAATAATGCTGCTATGAACATAGTGGAACAGACATCCTTGTTGTATGAATGGGCATCTTTTGGGTATATGCCTAAGAATGGAATTGCTGGGTCTTGTGGTAGACTGATTCCCATTTTCATGAGGAATCTCCAAACTATACAAGTTTGCACTCCCACCAACAATGGAGGGGTGTTCCCCTTTCTCCACATCCTCTCCAGCATAAGCTGCCATTGGTGTTTATGATTTTAGCCATTCTGACAGGAGTAAGATGGTATCTCAGAGTTGTTTTTATTTGCATTTCCCTAATGGCTAAGGATGTGTCTCTCAGCCATTTTATACTTCTCTATTGAGAATTCTGTATGTAGTTCTGCAGCCCACTTTTTAATTGGATCCTTTGGTGTTTTAGAGACTAGCTTCTTGAGTTCTTTGTAAATTTTGGAGATCCCTCTGTCACATGTGGGGTTAGTGAATATCTTTTCTCATTCTGTGGGCTGCCTTTTTTTTTGCCTTGTTGACTGTGTCCTTTACCTTACAGAAGCTTTTCGGTTTCAGCAGGTCCCATATATTAATTGTTGATCTCAGTGTCCGTGCTACTGGTGTTATGTTCAGGAAGCAGTCTCATGTATCAATTTGTTCAAGGGTACCTCCCACTTTCTCTTCTAATGGGTTCAGTCTGGCTGTATTTGTGTTGAGGTCTTTGATCCATTTAGTCTTAAATTTTGTGCATGGCGATAGACATTGCAGGTAGGTTTCCATATGGAGTTTTGAAAAGTCTTTAGAGTCAGTTTTCATTCTCTACATTCCCTCTTCTACCCTGCCCTCATATCTCCACCCTAACTTAATGCTTTCTGTTCCATTAATCCTCTGTAAGATTTTATACCACTGCTTCATTCTCCCCATCTGTGAAAGTGGTCCTGCCCATGGCCTCTTACTTCCTATAGGTATTCCAAATAAAGCAGAAACTCAAGGCAACATCCATAAACAGGAGAATATACATGCCATTTGTCTTTCTGGGCCTGGTATATATCCCTCAGAATGATTGTTTCCATTTTCCAGTGAATCTAATATTATCATTTCTCAATAGCTGAGTCATATTCCATTTTGTAAATATCTCATTTTTTATTATCCATTGCTCAGTTGATAGAATACTAAGTACTGGAAGCAGCTGTTCCTCGGGCAGCATCAGGTAAACAGGCCGGCTTCCCGGCCTGTGCTCCAGTGCCTGCAGTTCGCCTGGGAACTGCACAGAGCTCCCAATCCCGGCAGGAGCCAAGCACCCAGACCCCAAGTCTTCTCTCCCACCAATGAGACCAGGAAACCAGAGGACCCAGGGAGACCAGGGGAGTAGCTGTTCTGGATCAAGTACAACAGGACCCAGCATAGGGTCCAGGGGACCAGGTAAGAGGATAAGCGCCCCAGATTCCTGTTCTTCTTCTCCACCCACGGGACCAGCATTCGGACAAGGAATAGAAGAATCACCAGATTATTGGACTTGCTAGCACCCACCAAAAGGGAACTCTGGTCCCCAGACCAGTAAGGGGCTCTTTCTGCACCCACTAGAAGAAGAGATGTGAAAGAGACAATACAAAAACACAGTCAGCAACAGTAAAACAAATATGACACCGCCAGATTCTAGAGACTCCACACCAGCAAGACCCCAACATTCCAATGCAGACGAAGCAGATGAGAACGACCTTAAAAGCACTTTCATGAAAATGATAGAGGCCCTAAAAGAGGATATTGGAAAATCCCTCAAAGAAATGGAAGAAAAAACAAACCAAAAAATGCAAGAAATGGAAGAAAAAACAAACCAAAAAATGCAAGAATTGGAAGAAAAAACAAACCAAAAAAGGCAGGAAATGGAAGAAGAAATGAAGCAAAAAATGCAAGAAATGGAAGAAGAATCATACCAAAAAAGGCAGGAAATGGAAGAAGAAACAAAGCAAAAAATGCAAGAAATGGTAGAAAAAACAAAGCAAAAAATGAAAAAAATGGAAGAAGAAACAAACCAAAAAAGGCAGGAAATGGAAGAAGAAACAAAGCACAAAATGCGAGAAATGGAACAAAAAGCAAACCAAAAAATGCAAGAAATGGAAGAAAGAACAAAAAATTCATGAAAGGCAACAAACGGACAAACAGATAAACAGAAAATTGCAAGAAGCAATGCAAACACTGCAAGGGTTGAAAACTGAAATAGAGTCATTAAAAAACACAATCTGAAGAAAGGCAGAAAATAGAAAAGCTGGACAAACAGTCAGGCACTACCAATACAAGCATTACCAACAGAATAGAAGAGATGGAAGAGAGAATCTCAAGTGTTGAAGATAAGCTAGGAGAAATGGATTTATCAACCAAAGAAAACCTTAAATCCAACAAATCCTTAACACAAAACATCCAGGAAATATGGGACACCATGAAAAGACCAAACCTAAGAATAATAGGTATAGAAGAAGGAGAAGAAATCCACCTCAAAGGGGCAAAAGGCATATTCAACAAAATCATAGAAGAAAACTTCCCCAACCTTAAGAAAGACATGCCAATGAAGGTACAAGAAGCCTACAGAACACCAAATAGAGTGGACCACAAAAAAAATCCCCTCGCCACATAATAATCAAGACCACAAACATACAGAATAAAGAAAGAATATTAAGAGCAGCTAAGGAAAAAGGTCAAGTAACATATAAAGGCAGACCTATCAGAATTACACATGATTTCTCCATGGAAACGCTGAAAGCCAGAAGGTCCTGGATAGATATTCTACCTACACTAAGAGACCATGGATGCCAGCCCAGACTACTATACCCGGCAAAGCTCTCAATCCCTATAGACGGAGAAAACAAGATATTCCATGACAAAACTAGATTCAAGCAATATGTGTCCACTAACCCAGCCCTACAGAAAATTTTGGAAGGAAAACTCCAACCCAAGGAAGCTAACTACAACCAGAAAAACATAAGCATTAGAGAATCCCTCTCTACCAACAGCCAAAAGAACAAAGGGGTGAAATTCCACACATAATTCCACCAACAACAACCATCGCAAATCGAAGAAGGATGAGCAATCATTGGTCATTAATATCCCTCAATGTTAATGGCCTTAACTCACCCATAAAAAGACACAGACTGGCAGATTGGATTCGAAGACAGAACCCTTCCTTCTGCTGCATACAAGAAACACACCTCACCCTTAAAGACAGACATTACCTGAGAGTTAAAGGTTGGGAAAAATTTTTTCAATCAAATGGACCCAAGAAACAAGCAGGGGTAGCAATCCTAATATCTAACAAACTAGACTTTAAAATAAAATCAATCAAAAGAGATGAAGGAGGTCATTACGTACTCATCACAGGTGAAACCCACCAAGATGAAGTGTCTGTCCTGAACATCTATGCCCCAAATACAAAGGCATCCACATTCATTAAAGAAACATTATTAGAACTTAAATCTCATCTAAAGCCCCACACAGTTATAGTGGGAGATTTCAACACACCACTCTCACCACTAGACAGGAATACCAAACAGAAACTCAACAAAGAAGCAAAAGGGCTAATAGAAGTAATGACCCAACTGGGATTAACAGATATCTATAGAACATTTCATCCACATAAAAAAGAATATACCTTCTTCTCACCACCACATGGAACCTTCTCAAAAATCGACCACATACTTGGCAACATATCAAACCTCAGTAGCTACAAAAAAATTGGAATAACTCCATGCATCTTATCAGACCACCATGCTTTAAAATTAGAATTCAACAACAACACAAATTGCAGAAAACCTACAAACTCATGGAAATTGAATAATGCTCAACTGCACCATCCCTGGGTCAAAGAGGAAATAAAAAAAGATTAAAGACTTCCTCGAATTCAATGAGAATGAAGACACAACATACCCAAACCTATGGGACACTTTGAGAGCAGTGCTACGGGGGAAGTTCATAGCGCTAAGTGCTCACATGAAGAAACAGGAGAACAGTTATACCAGAGAATTAACATCACAGCTGAAAGCTCTAGAACACAAAGAAGCACACTCCCCCAGGAGGAGTAGACACCAGGAAATAATCAAATTGAGGGCTGAAATCAATAAATTAGAAACCAGGAAAACAATACAAAGAATCAATGCAACGAAGAGTTGGTTCTTTGAGAAAATCAACAAGATAGACAAACCTTTGTCCAAACTTACCAAACAGCAGAGAGTGAACACGCAAATTAACAAAATCAGAAATGAAAAGGGGGACATAACAACAGACTCTGAGGAAATCCAGAGAATCATTAGGTCATACTTTGAAAACCTGTACTCCACAAAATTCGAAAATTTAAAGGAAATGGATGACTTCCTGGACAGCTATGAATTGCCAAAACCAAATCAAGAACAGATAAGCAATTTAAATAGACCTATAACCCCTATGGAAATAGAAGCTGTCATCAAAAGTCTCCCAACCAAAAAAAGCCCAGGTCCAGATGGCCTCACTGCAGAATTCTACCAGAAATTCAAAGAACAGCTTATACCAATTCTTCTCAAAGTATTCCACACAATAGAAGCAGAAGGGTCTTTGCCAAACTCTTTCTATGAGGCCTCAATAACCTTGATCCCAAAGCCACACAAAGATACAACTAAGAAAGAGAACTTCAGACCAATATCCCTCATGAACATTGATGCAAAAATACTCAATAAAATACTGGCAAATCGGATCCAAGAACACATCAAAACAATCATTCACCACGATCAAGTAGGTTTCATCCCAGGGATGCAGGGATGATTCAACATACGAAAATCCATCAACATAATCCACCATATAAACAAGCTGAAAAACAAAAATCACATGATCATCTCACTAGATGCTGAAAAAGCCTTTGACAAAATCCAACACCCCTTCATGATAAAGGTCTTGGAGAGATCTGGGATAACAGGGACATACTTAAACATAATAAAAGCTATATACAGTAAACCAACAGCCAACATCAAACTAAATGGACAGAAACTCAACGCAATTCCTCTAAAATCAGGAACAAAACAAGGCTGTCCACTCTCTCCATACCTTTTCAACATGGTACTTGAAGTTCTAGCTATTGCCATACGACAACAAAGGGGGATCAAGGGGATACAAATTGGGAAGGAAGAGGTCAAACTTTCACTGTTTGCAGACGATATGATAGTTTACATCAATGACCCAAAGAAGTCTACCAGGGAACTCTTACACCTGATTAACACCTTCAGCAAAGTGGCAGGCTACAAGATCAACTCAAGAAAATCAGTAGCCCTACTATATACATATGATAAAAGGGATGACAAAAAAATCAGAGAAACATCACCCTTTACAATTGCCACGAACAACATAAAATACCTTGGGGTAACGCTAACCAAACAAGTGAAAGACCTGTATCGTATGAACTTTGAATCTTTAAAGAAAGAAATTAAAGAAGTCCTCAGAAAATGGAAAGATCTCCCATGCTCTTGGATAGGTAGGATCAATGTAGTAAAAATGGCAATCCTGCCAAAAGCAATCTACAGATTCAATGCAATCCCCATTAAAATTCCAGCACAATTCTTCACAGACCTTGAAAGAACAATAATCAATTTTGTATGGAAAAACAAAAGACCCAGGATAGCCAAAACAACCCTGTTCAACAAGGCAACGTCCGGAGGCATCACCATCCCTGACCTCAAGCTCTATTATAGAGCTATAGTCCTGAAAACAGCTTGGTATTGGCACAAATATAGACTGGTAGACCAATGGAATCGAATTGAAAATCCGGGTATTAACCCACACACGTACGAACATCTGATCTTTGACAAAGAAGCTAAAAATATACAATGGAATAAAGAAAGCATCTTCAACAAATGGTGCTGGCATAATTGGAGACTGGCATGTAGAAGAATGCAGATCGATCCATGTTTATCGCCATGCACAAAAGTTAAGTCCAAATGGATCAAAGACCTCAACATAAATCCAGCCACACTGAACCTCTTAGAAGAGAAAGTGGGTGGTACCGTTGAACGAATTGGTACAGGAGACAGCTTCCTGAACATAACACCACTAGCACAGACAGTGAGATCAACAATTAATAAATGGGATCTACTGAAACTGAGAAGCTTCTGTAAAGCAAAGGACACAGTCAGCAAGACAAAAAGGCAGCCCACAGAATGGGAAAAAATATTCACTAATCCCACATCTGACAGAGGGTTGATCTCCAAAATTTACAAAGAACTCAAGAAGCAAGTCTCCAAAACATCAAATGACCCAATTAAAAAGTGGGCTGCAGAACTAAATAGAGAGTTTTCAATAGAGGAGTCTAAAATGGCTGAGAGGTACTTGAGAAAGTGCTCAACATCCTTAGCCATCCGGGAAATGCAAATCAAAACAACTCTCAGATCCCATCTCACTCCTGTCAGAATGGCTAAAATCAAAAACACCAATGACAATTTATGCTGGAGAGGATGTGGTGAAAGGGGGACACTCCTCCATTGCTGGTGGGAGTGCCAACTGGTTCAGCCACTTTGGAAATCAGTATGGAGATTCCTCAGAAAAATGGGAATAAACCTACCACAAGACCCAGCAACTCCACTCTTAGGCATATATCCAAAAGATGCCCATTCATACAACAAAGATGTCTGTTCCACTATGTTCATAACAGCTTTATTTGTAATTGCCAGAACTTGGAAGCAACCTAGATGTCCCTCACCTGAAGAGTGGATAGTGAAAATGTGGTACATCTACACAATGGAGTACTATTCAGCAGAAAAAAATAATGGAATCATGAGATTCGCAGGCAAATGGATGACACTAGAAGAAACCATCCTGAGTGAGGTAACCCAGTCACAAAAAGAGAAACATGGCATGTACTCTCTCATATATGGATTTTAGACATAGATCTGGGGAGTGCCAGCCTACAATCCTATGGCCAGAGAGTCTGGGAAACAGAAACTTTATTTAGTGGCTGATCGAAGAAGAGGCAGACTCCCTTGGTTAAGTACTGAGCTGAACTCAAGAAAGCCAGTAACAGAGAGGGAGGACTGATGATCAAAGGGATTAAGACTGGACTGGTTTAACCCCCAGAAACAGCTGACCTGACAAAGGTTAACTCCTGAATCCCAGGTTTCATCCTGAGAATCCAGCATGGGACTGATCAAGACCCCCTGAATCTGGGTGTCAGTGAGGAGG
This sequence comes from Mesocricetus auratus, assembly GCF_017639785.1. Classification (NCBI taxonomy): domain Eukaryota; kingdom Metazoa; phylum Chordata; class Mammalia; order Rodentia; family Cricetidae; genus Mesocricetus; species Mesocricetus auratus. The sequence continues at coordinate 169,850,516 of NW_024429266.1, forward strand.
CCTAGGGAATCTATTGAGCCTTGGGCAGCAGATCAGTACCCATCCCGAGTATACACACGGACTTTGGACTCCCATAGAACAATGTGAGGTGCACTCTCACCCCGAACTCTTGGGGAAGGGTCTAGGCCTTGCCCTATATGAAATGACAGACTATGCATACCCCCATGGAGGGCCTCACCCTCCCTGGGGAAATGAGGGGATAACAGGGCGGGGCAGGGCTCGGGAGGAAGGGAGGGAATGGGAGAGGGACCTGGAACTGACTCGAGAAGCAACCTTGTTTCTTATCTTAATTTAAACTGGAAAATAAAACAAAAAAACAAAAACAAAAAAGTAAATAAATATTAGTAATCAAGAATGTTTACAAAAAAAGAATACTAAGTACTTTCCATTTCCTGCTACTTTGAATGGAACATCAGTAAAACATGGATTAGCATTTAATTTTATAGTAGAATACATATTTTGTGGGTATATGCCTTAGTAGTATTGTTAGGCCATAGGGAAGATCTATTTTTCTTTCATTGAAGAAATTCCACATTGATTTCTATATTATATGCACCAATCTGAACTGTAGCATGAATAATATAAACCTAGAGACAGATATTGGGGTTCAAGCTGAAGATCAGAAAAGTAAAGCAGTGAAACTACCAGAGAACTCTTACCCCTACCAAGGCTGGAGCAATTCTGTCTTCAGTATGGCTGGAGACTAATTTCCTAGATTGAATCCCAGCTCTCTATTTAGGATTCAATGCCTGGCTCCTCTTTTATATGCCTCTCTGGTGCTGGGATTAAAAGTGTGAGCTCTATTTCTCTTTTAGACTGCTCACTTTCATATAGCCCTTGGTAGCCTTGAACTCACAGAGATCCATCTGCCTCTGTGTCTTGAGTCATGGGACTAAAGATATGTGCCACTACTGCCTGGCCTCTAAGGCTCAGGCTAGCTTTGCATTCTGATCACATTGTACACACACAAGCAGTGAATAAATGTTCATTTTTTTCACATGCATGTAAGCATTTGCCATTTTTGGTTCATTCTTACTGGGTATAACATGAAAAATAAAAGATCCAGAGACAGATATTGGTGTTCAAGCTGAAAATCAGAAAAGTAAAGCAGCCAACCACTAACTCTTATCCCTACGTCAGACTGAAAGGGTGATCTAGCTAGCTCTATGAATCCTCAGACTGCAATCCCACACTTCTGTGCTCTCTTCAATATGGCTGGAGAATAATTCTTAAAGGCTTTGTACAATGGAGTACTACTCAGTGGGAAATAAACAATGGAATCTTGAAATTTGGAGGCAAATGGATGGCGCTAAAGGAAACCATCCTGAGTGAGGTAACCCAGTCACAAAAAGACAAACATAGTATGTTCTCACTCATATCTGAATTTTAGAAATGGAGCAGGGGATTCCCAGCCTACAATCCCACTGCCAGAGAGTCTGGGAAACAGGGAAGATCTTAAGTGAGATATGCATGGTATCCCAGAGAAGCGGAATGGGACCGGATCTCCTGAGCAGATTGGGAGCATGGCTGGAGGGGAGAGGGAGCTTGGAGGAAGAGAGGAGGAAAAGAGGAGGGGAGAGAAGGACATGGGGGAGCAGGAAGTTTGAGTCAGTAGAAGAATAGAGGAGAGCAGGATGAACAATATCATAATAGAGGGAGCCATTATAGGTCTGAGGAGATATCTGGCACTAGTGATATCTCCAGATATCTACAAGGATGACACCAACTGGCAATCTAAGCAATAGTGGAGAGGATACCTTAAATGCCCTTCCCTGATAATGATATTGATAACTAACTTATATGCAATCCTAGAGCCTTCATCCAGTGACTGATGGAAGCAGAGGCAGACACCAACAGTTAAACAGTGAACTGAACTCCTGGAACCCAGTTACAGAGAGTGAGGAGTAATGAGCAAAGGTGTCAAGAGGCTGGTGAAATCCACAGAAACAGCTGACATGAACAAGGGAAAGCTCTTGGACCTGAGACTGATGGCTGAGAGGTCAGTATGGAACTGATCCAGATCCCCTGAATATGGGTGTCAATGAGGAGACCTCAGCAATCTATGGGGCCTCAGGTAGCAGATCAGTATTTATCCTTGGCAAACAAATGGGCTTTGGAAGTCCATTCCACATGGAGGGCTGCTCTCTCAGCCTGGATACATGAGGGAGGACCTAGGCCCTGCTCTGGATGATATGACAGACTTTGGGGATCCCCCATGGAGGGCCTCACCCTCCCTGAGGATCAGAAGGGGGATGGAGTGGGGGGCTGGTGGGGGAGTGGGGAAGGAACTGGGATTGTCATATGAAGTAATCTTGTTTCTCATTTAAATAAATAAAAATAAAAGACTTTGCTTCTTCCTTATATAATTCTTTCTGCCCAGCCATATCACACCTGTCTCCACCTCCCTAGTGCTGGGATTAAAGGTGTGTTATCACAAGTGTTGGGATAAAAGTGTGAGCTCTGTTACTCTTTACTCTTGTTTAGTCAGGGTGGCCTTGAACTCACAGAGATCTATATGCTTTCCTGAGTCCTGGGATTAAAGGTATGTGCCACTACTGCCTGGTTTGATAATATGGTTTCTGTGATTAAAGATGTGTATCACCATTGCCTGATCTCTATGACTTGTGGCTAGCTTTGCATTCTGAACCCTCAGGCAAGCTTTAATGAATAATAAATGATATATCACCACAACTGGGATGTAATGAAATCTCAAAGTAATTTTAATCTTTATTTATTTAATGAGTAAGGATGTTGAACATTAAAGATCATGTTTCTCACACATTTGTATTTCATCATTCAAGAACACTCTGTTTAGTTTCATGTCCTATTTTTAAACTAGGATATTTACTTTCATGATGTTTAGGTTTTCTTGTTCAGTATTTTTATGATATTTACTATAGATATTAACCCTTTAAATATGTATATTGGATAGATTTTTCCCCTATTACGTGGGCTCCCCTTTCAGGCAAACAATATTGCCCTTTGTTGTACAGAAGCTCTTTAGTTCCATGAAGCTCTATCTGCTAATTCTTAGTCTTAATGTTTGTGCTAACAAAGTCCTTTCCTATGCCAGTGAGCTCAAGTGAATTCTAAACTATCTGATCAATTTATAGTATCATGTCTTATGTTGATGTTCTTAATCATGTAGCCTGAGTGATCAAGAACAAAGAGAGAATAAAAATTACTGATATCAAGGGTGAACACAGCAATGCCACCGTATAGCCTGTGGACTTTGAACAGATAATAAATATCATGGCATTAATTATTTTTTGTTGTAGTAAGTCATCATGACCAAAAAAGACATGGGATAAAGCACTCATTTTGACTCGTGTTCTAGAAGCGAAGTCCATAATGATAAAGAAGGCACAGCAGCAGGAAGCTGAGAAATCATGTTTTATTACACAGGAATCTGAGAGAGATAATGGGAATAAGGGTGATATACTCCCTCCAAAAGGCCACATTTACTAAGGGTCCCATAACCTCACCAAAGTTCATCAACAAGTGTTAAAATGCATGAATGTCTAGGGTTCAGTTCTTAATCAAAACACCATGATAATTAGCCAATTATATGCCCATAAATTTTAAAACTTCAAGGAACTGTAAAAATCCTATGAGGAATCTATTGTATTTTTTTATCAAAAGAAACCCAAGAATAGGTTGAAAGAAATTTGATTTATAATTAAAAATGATTGTTTTATTTAACAAAATGTACTTCCCTAGATTAGATCCTCAGTCATAAAAAAGATGCTAATAGAAAAATTGATGAAGACTGAAGAGACTATAGCTTAGTTAACAGTAATATATCAGTATGAGCTGTGTTTTAAAATAATATACCATGTTAATGTAATACATTAACAATAGGGCAACAATTTTTCATATAACATGGTTTTGTTCCTTAGGAGTTGGTTTTACTGTCTGGAAACATTTTTCACTTTTACTATTGGAGGTGACAACACTATCAGAAACTAAGGTTCAAGCTAAAAATTCTAAACATCATACAATACACAGAATGGTTCCCCCACAGTTATCCATGCTGAAGCATCAGGGGTATCAAGGTAGAGAAAGCTCACACACTAACAAATGTGGTGCTTTAGTTACTTTTTTCACTGCTGTAACCAAAATACCTTACAGGAAATAAGGGAGGAAGGGTTTATTTTGGCTCAAAATTGGAGGTGATACAGTCCATCATGATACTGCGTCCACATCACAAAACACAGGAAATGGAAGAGCTATCAATCCCCATGGTCTTGTACCCAGTGACCGGTTTTCTCTTTCTAATCTGCTCCTATCAGCTGGAGACCATGTATTGAAAATCTGATTCTATGAAGGATATGTCAATTCAAACTAAGGCATTGGAGAAAGGGACATATTTGAAACTTTTCTGTAAATTTAAAGTTATTCTCAAAAACGTATGAGCTGGGTATGACTGTCTGCACCTGTAGTCCCAACAGTTGGATGGCTAAAGCTGGAGGAACATGAGCTTGAAACTAGCTTGGACTATATAACAAGTAGTGGAAAGTGGTCTCTGAAGAAAAATAGAATAGTTATTTCTTTTTAATTCCTCATAAAGAAAGCTAAAGATTTTCTTTTTTTTACTGGTAACTTTGTCAAAGATTTAAAAAACAAACAAAATTTTGTATGCACTTTAAAAATTAAGTGCAGTAATATTTAAACTAATTTTATGAAGCCGGTATAATCTACTCTTCTCTCTTTTAAAAATTATTTATTTTTAGTCTTGTAATTATGTGAATATGATGGGAGGTATTTTGTGCCTTTGGAGGCCATATGAACCAAAGTACCATGTATCTGGAGTTATTGGCAATTGTTAGCTGCCCAAAGTTTGTCTTGGGAAGCAAATACAGATCCTCTTTGAGAGCAATGAATATTCTTAACTGCTGAGCCATGTCTTAAAGGCTCTGTCCTTCCAGTTTCTCTTGCCTTCCTTAGCCCTTATTTTTTTATTTCTGTCTTCCTCTAATACATACAAATTTATTTCATTGTGAAGGATACCCTAGTATAGTTCTAGAAAGATGAAAATCAACGAGCTTCTCTTGAATTACATCTTCCCATTCAGTTTCTGAGCCCACTCTATGGACAAATCCATGTCTTGTTAATGATGTTTTAGACTTGCCATGTTGGGTATGGATTGGTGGCTGGTCATAAAATGGCTTTGCACATAAAAACATTGGGTTTTACACATTCATGTTAGATAACAGAAGCCAGTGCAATCATTGCTCCACAAAGTTTTAAGAACTGAGTGTGATATCATGTACTATTGGACTTTTTAGTGCTCATCTTTGTCCATTTATGCTGGCATTAAAGAAAGACAACATTGTGAGTGGGTAGTTCATAGTTCTTATGGGTCTTGAGTTGGGAGGGTTAAGGTGACTGTGTTGACTGATGGGGGTATCTTTTTGTTGCATCATCCAGCAGAGAAACTGTTGTCCACAGGATGCTGTGTTTCTCACACTGTGAAAGTAGAAGACCAGGTGAGACCTAGAAGCTGTGTGGAACCTTTTGTAGAAAAGGCTTGTTACACTCAGTTCTCTTGGTGCTATCAGTGTTTAAAGGGTCTTTCCTCCTCTCTTCTATTTTCTTTTTAGTTGAGAAAGGTTTTACAAAGAGAAACCCTGTCTTGGAAGAAAAGGTTTTACTTTTAAGATAAAACAAGTGGTGGTTCACACTTGAAGATGTGTGAGCATGAGTTCACTGGGCTTTACAAAGAGAAGACCAGACTCAAGTATCAGTTAAAAACTGGGACTGTTGAAGAATGTCTCCTGTGGCAACATGAATAAATATGCTTGTCTAAGAAGTCATTCTGGTTACATCAGTTTTGAAATATGAAACAGATGTGACGCTCTGAAAGGTACAATGGCAAGTACCATTTTCCCTATTTTTAAGGTGGTCCTTGGGCACTTCCAAAATTAATTACTAGATCATTTTCAAAAGAACATTATTATCAAATAACATTTTAAAAAGTCTTACATGGTTTCAAAATCATGGATAAAGTTACCCAGGTAGGTTGGTGTGTGTGTTTGGCGCTGGGGAGAGGGAATTAGGACATTGTGCTCTCAAACATCCAGATTTCACACAGTGACAGGCTTCCTATCTAGCTGTGTGAACTTGAAGTACATAAGACAATGGTGATCTCAACAGAGGTGTGCCTTTTTCATACTGTGCTGGATATCTTGCTAATTGATCTTGTGTCGATCTCATTCAGGGTCATCAATCATTCCTTGTCGTTTTTCATCAGTCATTCTTGTCAAACATTTTGGCCACATCCTTTAGAGTTTCGATTGGAATCTTCCTACTTCCATAACAGTCAAAGAGGTTGAAAGATCTCCCAACTTCTATCTGACACCTTTCTCTGACATTTCCTGAGTTATCACTATCAGAGTGACAAAAGTTCATTTTCCCTGTCTCTTCCTTACGGATTTCATGTTCTAAACTTTTTTCTTGGTTTCAAAGATCAGAGTCCTAATCATGGCTTTCAGTTTCCTATATTCACAACTCCAGTTCTGACTATATCAAAGAGATCAGAAGCTTTGTCACGTTCTTGCATTTGTTTATCAGTAAACACCAGCTTAGGACCTAAGGCAATTTTTTCCTTCTAAAACTGGTCACCATGACTGATGGACTCTACCTATTTCTTTGACAGCAACACACATACTCTAAAGGCCCCATCTATTATAAATATTGCAATTGTTTCCTTAACATTTGAAGGAGATATAGGAATCATAAGAATTCCCCTAGAAGGTGGATATATATGGAATTCAAATAAGTAGAGTTACCCAATATAGTCCTTTGTTTACCACATGATTGTGTAGCTGCTAATGTCTTTGTTGGTCCTGAAAATTTTCCCCATTTTTTTTGAAAATTGTGAGCAGTTAGTGGCCTCACTACCTACTCACCCACTAGAAAAGCCTGTGGTTTTCTAGCAATTGCATGTAAATCTTTTCTTTTCTCTGCATTCACTTACAAATCAGAAACACAGAGCCGTGGAAGATTTGGCATCTTCACTAACCTGGAAACGAGCAATGTTCCCTGGAGACAGCAAAGGAGCATGGGTTAATGGGAGCATTTCATTATCTGGTGAAATCTTGGCATGCTTGGGGACCAATTAGGGAACTCTTGAAGTCATTCCTCTCAGAAACTAACAATAACTTCAATTACAGTAATTTAGAAAATTGCACACTTTAGATATTGGCTCCCTAACTTTTATGAAATGTTTTGTTGCATTTCATGAAAAGTCTACATTTCAACAAAGCACACAAATGATAGGAATGTGTTATAAACATATTTGCAAAGGGTGGGTCGGTCCCTGTCCTGGCTTAACCTGATCCCTGTGGTATAGTGCTGTTCTGATTACCAAATTTGTTTGTTTTAAATCTGCCTGGAAAGGAAGGATTCTAGTTCTACATCAACTCACTCCCTGTTCTCCTCTTACAGGACTTTGTGAAGTTAATTTTTTAAAGCAAAGCAATGATCTTATTTGCAATTCAACTAAAGAAATACCTTTTACCCCAATTCTGTAGAAAATACAAGCTTATTTTGGTATTGGAAGACAATGGGTTTGCTAAAATATTAAAAGTATTATTCAAGATTTATTATAAGTAGGGAAAAGAGTAAAGTTCATTAAAATAAAAGGAAGTATTTTAATATGGAAGTTTTAAACATTAATAAAATAAACATTAATAAAAACAGTAGTAAGAATTACTTACATAATTTAAGAAGTCATCAAAAATATTGGCAGAATAGGAACCAGTATACTCACTCATCTTTGCTCGAGACTTCTGAAGTTTATGAGATATGGCTAGCAGTGCTTTTGAAATTTTGGGATCTGTCAAAATTATATATATAAAAAAATGGTGTGCTGACATTCAATTGTAAAGTACAAAAAATATGGGGTCACTATTTCACTAAGTAAATAACTTTTTAGTGAGTTGTCAAGCATCTCTAAGTTAAACAAGAGCCACTAAATAAGTGATCAGTTGAGGCCCAACTGATGATTCGTTGAATGTTGTAGACATCTTTGCAAAGAAGATACATGAAGATGATGGTTCAGATACCTAAATAGGTTGTTTGTGTATTGAGTATATTCATGCACATATTTGTGGAAATGCTTAGAATGGTTCATTCTTGTGTGTCTGTGTCATGGTTGTATGCGTATATGTATGGTGTGTATGTGCATGTGTGTGTAGCCAAATGGAAGCCAGTTGAGGTGGTATCATTTTTTACTCCCCACCTGATATTTTGTTTTCCTCAATATATGTTTTTATTTAAATTAGAAACATGAATGCTTCACATGTCAATCCCAGCTCCCTCTCCCACCCCTCCTCCCTTGCCCCTCCTCCAGCCCATCCAGGCCCCCACACAATCCCCACATCATTCTCCAAGAATGGTGAGGCCCTCCCTGGGGGGATCTCCAGAGTCTGTCATTTCATCCAGGGCAAGATATAGGCCCTTCCCCATGTGTCCAGACTGAGAGAGCATCCCTCTATTTGGATTGGGCTCCCAAAGTTCTTTCATATGCCATGGTAAACACTGATATACTACCCAAGGCCCCAGTGATATTTGAGGCCTCCTCACTGACACTACATTCATGGAGTCTGGATCAGTCCCCTGTTGGCCTCTCAGCCATCAGTCTGGGGTTGAAGAGCTCCCCCTTGTATGGCCAGCTGTCTTTGTGGGTTTCACCTGCATGGTCTTGACACCTTTGCTCATTACTCCTCCATCTCTTTTTTCCCTCAATATATGTTTTTATTTAAATTAGAAACACCCTCCCTAATATATTTTGAAGCATTTTATCTCTCTGATTCTAGAACTCATTGATTCTCTTAGACCGGTTGGCCAGTAAGCTGGGATTATAAGTGTGGCCACCATTTTCAGACATGGGTGGGTCCTGGAGGATTCAACTCAGGTCCCCAAGCTTTCATTGCAAGATCTTTACTGACAGAGTCTTCTCCTCAACTCAGAATGGTTCATTCTATTGTTAATGTGTATTCTCATTATTAGATTAAGAGCATAATACATCTTGATCATTTAAGCTACATCCCTCATACCTATTTTTCCACTTCAAAAATTCCCACTTATTGAGAGATGCTTCACCAATGAAATTCCCCAGTTACAGGTTCAGATAGTACCTAAGGCCCTTCATCCATTACTAGGAAAAGATCCATTGAGTTAGATGCTATAGAGTAGATGGCTTCAAAATACCTTGTTTGAGTTCTCTTGGATGACTTTCACTTTCTTCATGAGACCGTGAATGCATTTGTGACAATAGCAATGGTTTATCAGTGAAAAGAATATCAATTATCTGAGTTTATCATTATTTGAATTTCTATTGATGAGGCGTACACTTTTAGTAAGCATTGAATGAGCAGCTGAATTTGAGACAAAAACACAGAACCAAATAACTTCCATAAGAAGGGAGATTTCCTTTATTTATGTTCTCTATTTTCCAGTCCCTCACTAGATCTTTCTGGGAGCTTGTCCTTAATGGATAATTATATTAAAATCATTGGCTCATGTTCTACTTTTAGAAGGACTTGCTCCCTAGACATCTCCACAACTATAATAGCAGCCACACTGAATTCACATAGAGAGCCTTCCCGCTTTATAATAATACACACCAGGGTTTGTTGAAGTGTTTCTAATCATCCACTGTTCTAATGTTCTGCAACCACCTGTGTTATTTTCAGTTCATAACATAAGAAACTCAGTGAATTTGCTTAATGGACTTCTGATTCTCTATCATTGTGCTTATTCATGAGGAAGAAATTGTGCTATTTTGAATGGATTCAATTGAATCTTCCCATTAAAACATTGCATTTTAGGTGGAAAACATGCATTTGTAAGGACTGCATAATGTACCTTCACCATGCTCAACTCTGAAGAATTCAATAAGTACCTCCTGCAATATTATGTGGAGGTTTTAATGTGTACTTTATGAGGGAGGTTAATTATTTCTCTTCTTTAATAAAAATGGAAGGAACAGAAATGTTTCATATGAAATGTGTACAGTAAAATGATGCCTGGGTTTTAAACAAACACATGTTTGAAAAATGTGAGTTTTAGCAACTCAGATGAAAATTCACTTTGATCAGGGCTGTCCTAGAGCTTAAATTTGCTTATGAGGCTTACAAGTTATTTATCAGCTTCTGCATTCAGTGGAATTTTAAAAAGTTACTGAAGCATCATAATTAGAGCTGTCACCACTGGGAATGTAGTTCCAGCCAGCAAAACACCATGGTGTGGTTTATTTTTTGCTATTAAGAGACCTTAAGGTAATAAGAGTGACATAGTTAACTTTTTTGGTTTACTTTCAGGTATCAAGAGCTTCTGATTTAGTCAGTGTTGGTTGAGAACAACATATTTTCAGGATTCTTGATAAGCACCTGGTGTGTGTTATCTTACTTATTCCTATTTACAGCCTATCAGATAAGTATTGTTTTCTCTATGTTACAATGAAGACTTTGAAAAGTAAATTGTTCCAAATCACAATTCAACTACGAGCAGGATGGATTCTAATCTGGGCAATGGAATTAAATCTTTGAGCTGCTTTTAAGTTGTCTGAGTCTCATAAGAGGTGGGAAACATGCCCTTCCTTCACATTCAGTTTAAGATAAACAAGATTTGTAAGCAGTTGCATTGGTCAGTTGTATCATGGTCATTTTAAATTTGGTGCATTCCTTGGAGGTTTATATTGATTTTAGATTGTATTATCTTACTGTGTTTTTATGCCTGGATGCTAGAAACCAGATTCTGTTGCAATTTCCCCATATTTGAGTAATATTTGGATGAGAGAATAAATCACAGAGTAGAATGTGATGTGTTCTGTGCAACCTTCTAGTGCTTACTTCTGGAAGAAGCAGAAAAAGACATATCAGACTCTGACAACCATCAGATTCTGTTCCCACATTTATGTTCATTTCATATCAGTCAAGGAAGAAAAGTGCTTGCCTGTGATTTATGGTCATGAACAGTGAGATGCCTCTGATGATTAATTACACTGCTCTGAGATTTTGCTGTTGTGATTACCTACATAGCCCCCACTGTGAAGCATATAAATGCCTTATGTCTTGCCAGAGACAAACAGTTAAACTTACTTTCCCTTAAAAAAGTGATAAATAACTTGTCTTAGATGGAGTCTTTTAGAGATTTATCTGTGATCCCAAGTTCTATCATTCAGGGGAGGATTGGTTCCTAATTGCAAAATGAGCTTGTCTCACTTTACTTCAGGGGAACATCTCATGCACCAGAGGTGGGAGCTGGAAAGAAATTAGAAAAGTATATTGTAAACCACAAAATGCTCACACTATATAATTTCACTCCTTTGAGTCTATCCTAAAAATTGCCTGAGAACCAAAAGGAGATTTAAGAATAAAATGATCATTTTAGCATTATATTGGGGACAAGGGTAGAATACTAAGTAAGAGGGATAGAGATCAATAAATAATTCATGAGATAACTATATGATAGAACTTTCTATAATTGTTATAAGTCAGGTTATATATATATACCATATTAATTATTGATCATATTTATATTACTATTGTCAGTATTCTTTATGGTATGATGTTAAGTGTTAACACTAGTACATGCTCTCTCAGATCTCCTGGCCTGGGGACCCCAGCCAAGTCAACGCACCCCCGGATGACCAAGTGACCAGGAGCCTGCAGAGAGAGCCAGTCCACTTCTGCCCACACTCAGGGCAGAAGGTAGAGGTGAGCTCCGGGTCCCCATCTTAGATCCAAATGACTCCCACTTGCCCTTTCATGGATATCCTGGCCTGGGGACAGCAGCCAGGTCTACTCAACCCCTGACAACCAAGCCACTAGGAACCTGCAGAGAGAGCTGTTCTACTCCCACCAGCACTCAGGGCAGAGGGCAGAGGATAGGGACCAGAGGCCAGAGAGTATTGGATTTGCTTGCACCCAACAAAAGGGAACCCTTGTCACCTATCCACCAGGAGAGGAAGAGGCTCTTTCTATACCCACTGGAAGAAGTGATAGGAAAGTGACAATATAAGAACACACTCAGCAACAAAAAAGCAAATATGACACCTCCAGACTCTAGAGATTATATACTAGCAAGACCTGAACAACCCAATGCAGATGAAGCACAAGGGAATGACCTTAAAAACACCTTAATGAAAATGACAAAGGCCCTCAAAGAGGATATGAGAACATCCCTTAAAGAAATGGAAGAAAAAACAAACCAAAAAAATCCAACAAATGCAATAAAGGGAGGAAAACACAGAGCAAAAATTACAAGAAACAATGCAAACAGTGCAAGGGTTGAATGCTGACATGGAGACAATACAAAAAACACAGTCTGAAGGAATGAAAGCAATAGAAAAATTGGGGAAATGGTCAGGTACTACAGATGCAAGAATAACCAACAGAATACAAGAAGAGAGAATCTCAGGTGTTGAAGACACACTAGGAGAAATAGATTCATCGACCAAAGAAAATCTTAAGTCCAATAAATCCCTAACACAAAATATCCAGGAAATATGGGACATCATGAAAAGACCAAACCTAAGAATAATAGGTATAGACGAAAGTGAAGAAACCCATCTCAAAAGGACAGAAAACATATGCAACAAAATTATTGAAGAAAACTTTCCCAATCTAAAGAAAGACATGCCAATGAAGGTAAAAGAAGCTTACAGAACAATAATAGAGTCGACCACAAAAAAGTCCCCTGACCACATAATAATCAAGACCCCAAGCATACAGAATAAAAAAGAATACTTAGAGCAGCTAAGGAAAAAGGCCAAGTAACATACAAAGGCAAACCTATCAGAATTACACCTGCCTTCTCTATGGAAAATCTGAAAGCAAGAAGGTCCTAGATAGATATTCCATCAACACTAAGAGACCACAGATGCCAGTCCACACTACTATACCCAGCAAAGTTTTCAATCACAATACATGGAGAAAACAAGATATTCCATGACAAAACTAGATTCAAGCAATACATATCCACTAACCCAGCCCTACAGAAAGTTCTGGAACAAAATCTCCAACCAAAGGAGGTTAACTGCAACCAGAAAAACATAGGCAATAGATAATCCCACTTTACCAACAGCCAAAAGAGAAAAGGGGTGGAAATCCACATACAATTCCACCAACAACAACCATTCCAAAATAATCAAGAATGAGCAATCAATGGTCATTGATATCCCTCAATATTAATGGTCTTAGCTTGCCCATAAAAAGGCGCAGGCTAACATAATGGATTCGAAGACAGAATCCATCATTCTGCTGCATACAAGAAAAACACCTCAGCTTCAAAGACAGATGTTACCACAGAGTTAAGGATTGGGAAAATATTTTCCAATCAAATAGACCCCTCAAAAAAGCTGGGGTAGCAATCCTAATATCTAACAAACTCGACTTTAAACTGAAATCAAAAGAGATGAAGGAGGTCATTTCACATTAATCACAGGAGAAATTCATCAAGATGAAATCTCAATTCGGAACATCTATGCCCAAAATATAAAGGCATCCACATTAATAAAATAAATATTACTAAATCTCAAACCACACATAAAACCTCACACACTTATAGTGGGAGACTTCAACTCCCCACTCTCACCACTAGACAGTACTACCAGACAGAAACTTAACAAAGAAACAAAGGATCTAATAGAAGTTATGACCCAATTGGGGTTGACAGACATCTATAGAACATTCCATCCAAACACAAAAGAATATAACTTCTCAGCATCACATGGAACCTTCTCAAAAATCGACCACATACTTGGCAACATATCAAAGCTCAACAGGTACAAAAAATTTGGAATAACCCTGTGTATCTTATCAGACCACCATACTTTAGAGTTCAACAGCAACACAAATTGCAGATACCCTACAAACTCAGGGAAATTGAATAATGCGCAATTGCACCATTCCTGGGTCAAAGAAGAAATAAAAAAAGAAATAAAAGACTTCCTGTATTTCAAAGAGAATGAAGACAAAACATACCCAAACTAATGGGATGCTTTTAAAGCAGCGCTAAGAGGTAAGTTCATAGTTTTAAGTGCCCACATGAAGAAACTGGAGAATAGCCATACTAGAGAATTAAGAGTACAACTGAAAGCTATAGAACAAAAAGAAGCAAACTCACCACGGGGAAGTAGATGCCAGGAAATAATCAAATTGTGAGTGAACTCAAAAAAAGTAGAAACTAGGAAAACAATACAAAGAATCAATGCAATGTGGAGTTGGTTCTTTGAGAAAATCAACAAGATAGACAAACCTTTTCCAAACTCACCAAACAGCAGAATGTGAACATATAAATTAACAAAATCAGAAATGAAAAGAGTGACAAAACAATGGACACCAAGGAAATACAGAGAATCATAAGGTCATTCTTTGAAAACCTGTACTCCATAAAATTTGAAAATGTAATGGAAATGGACAACTTTCTGGATAGATATCACCTGCCAAAATTAAATCACGAAAAGATAAGCAATTTAAATAGATCTATAACCCCTAAGGAAATAGAAACAGTCATCAAAAGTCTCTCAATTAAAAGAAGCCCAGGTCCAGATGTCCTCAGTGCAGAATTCTACCAGAAATTCAAAGATCAGCTTATACCAATTCTCCCATGAAATAGAAGCAGAAGGGTCTTTGCAAAACTCTTTTTATGAGGTTTTAATAACATTGATACCCAAGCCACACAAAGATAGAAATAAGAAAGGGAACTTCATACCAATTTCATTTATGAACATTGATGCAAAAATCCTCAATAAAATACAGGCAAATTGAATCCAAGAACACATCAGAAAATCATACACCATGATCAAGTAGGTTTCATCCCAGGGATGCAGAGATGGTTCAATATACAAAAAATTTTCAGTGTAATCCACCATATAAACAAGTTGAGAAACAAAAGTCACATGATCATCTCACTAGTTGCTGAAAAAGCCTTTGACCAATCCAATACCCCTTCATTATAATGGTCTTGGAGAGATCTGGGATAACAGGAACATACCTAAACATAATAAAAGCTACATACAGCAAACCAACAGTCAACATCAAAATAAATGGAGAGAAACTCAAAGCAATTCCTCTAAAATCTGGAGTAAGCCAAGGCTTTCCACTCTATCCACACCTTTTCAATATTGTGGTTGAAGTTCTAGCCAGAGCAATACGTCAACAAAGGGAGATCAAGGGGATGCAAACTGGAAAGGAAGAGGTCACACTTTCACTATTTGGAGATGATATGATAGTTTCATAAATGATCTGAAAAACTCTACCCGGGAACTCCTACAGCTGATAAATACCTTCAGGAAAGTGGCAGGATACAAGATAAACTAAACAAAAAAAATCAGTAGCCTTATTATATGCAGACAATAAAAGGGCTGAGAAAGAAATCAGAGAAACATCACCCTTTACAATTGCCATAAATAGAATAAAATACTTTGGGGGTAACACTAAACAAGTGAAAGACCTATATAGCAAGAACTTTGCATCTTTAAAAATGAAATTAAAGAAGACACCAGAAACTGGAAAGGTCTCCCATGCTCTTGGATAGGTAGGATCAACATAGTAAAAATGGCAATCCTGCCAAAAGCAATCTACAGATTCAATGCAAATCCCATTAAAATCCCATCACAATTCTTCATAGACCTTGAAAGAACAATTTTCAACTTTGTAGGGAAAAACAAAAGACCTAAGATAGCTAAAACAACACTGTTCAAGAAGGCAACATCCGGAGGCATCACCATCCTTGACTTCAAGCTCTATTATAGAGCTATAATCCTGAAAACAGCTTGGTATTGGTACAAAAATAGACAAGTAGACCAATGGAATGGAATTGAAAACCCTGATATTAATCCATACTCATCTGAACACTTGATTTTTGACCAAGAAGCTAAATTATACAATGGAAAAAAGAAGACATCTTCAATGAATGGTGCTGGCATAACAGGTTGCTGGTATGTAGAAGACTGCAGATAGATCCATGTCTATTGCCATGCATAAAACTTAAGTCCAAATGGATTAAAGACCTCAACATAAATCCAGTCACACTGAACCTCCTAGAAGAAAAAGTGGGGGGCTCACTTGAAGATAACATGAATCAAGGGAGTGCCAGCCTACAATCCCACTGCCAGAGAGTCTGAGAAACAAGAAGGTCCTTTAGAGAGATATGCATGGTACCCCAGAGAAGGTGAAATGAAGGGAGATATCCTGAGAAGATTGGGAGCTAGGGGGGAGGGGAGAGGGAGCCAGGAAAAAGAAAGGGTGTGAAGATGAGGGGAGAGGAGGACATGGGGGAGCAGCAAGGTTGAGTTGGGAGAAGAATAGAGGAAAGCAGGATGAGAGATACCATAATAGAGGGAGTCATTCTAGGTTTGAGGGGATATCTGGTACTAGTGAGACTTCCAGAGATCTACAAGGATGATACCAATTGGCAAACCATGCAATATTGAAGAGACTAACTTAAATGCCCCTCCCTGATAATGATTTTGACGACTATCTTATACACCATCCTAGAACCTCCATCCAGGTACAGATGGAAGCAGAGGCAGACACCCACAGCTAAACACTGAACTGAACTCATGGAACCCAGTGACACAGAGGGAGGAGTGATGAGCAAAGGGGTCAATACTAGGTTGGTGAAAACCAGAGAAACAGCTGACCTGAAAAATGGGGAGATATTGGACCTCAGAGTGATAGCTAAGAGGCCAATGTGGGACTGATCCAGACCCCCTGAATGTGTGTGTTAGTGAGGAGACCTAGGCAATCTATGGGGCTTTGGGTAATAGATCGGTATTTAGCCCTGGCACACAAATGGACTTTGGGTGCCCATCCCACAATGAGGGATGCTCTCTCAATCTGGACACTTGGGGGAGGGCCTGTGTCCTCCTTGGAAGGAAATGACTGATTCTGGAGATGCCCCTTACTGTCCCTGGGAAATGGAGTGGGGATGGGTCAGGAGCTGGGAAGGCTGGTGGGGGAAGTGGGTATGGAGGGAAGGGAGAGGGAGCTGGGACTGGCATGGGAAGCAAGCTTGTTTCTAAGTTAAGTGTTTAAAAGACAAAACAAAAAACACAAGTACATAAGCCAGTTAGGCACCATAATACAAATGAGATAAATTAATTTTAACTGGCCTCCCTTTTTAGAAGGTGTGATATCCCATACACTTCTGAGCTTTCAATATCATCTACTTATGTTTATAATTAACCAATGTTAAGAGAGAAATCTTCAATGTTAGAGTGGTTTCTTTCAGCAGCATGAATACACACACACACACACACATTAGCTTTGGAGTAAGCATGTTCAAATTGCCATTTATGTGTCTAATCTAGCTTGAAACTTCTGTAAATAAAGTTTTATTGTAACAGCAGGACCATGTCCATTTATTTAAATACCACATGTGACTGCTTTTGTATCCTAATGGCAGGACAGAGTCGTTGTGACTGTGAAGATCAAGTATTCCACTATCCAATTTTTGGTGTGTCTAAACCTTGCTGTTAAGTAATTAAAACATGTTCCAAAAATGATTTTATTATCACTTTAACCTGACATGAGTTCATTTTCCTTGAAAACATGACTATTTTAATATACAGAAACACATACTTTGATTCAAAAGCAGTGAAATAGTCTAGAGATAATACTTAATTTGTATTCATAGGCACTCATATTCAGAGAGAGATTTTGATAATCTGATTTATCGCTAAAATATTTCTAAAAACAAAAAGTTGTGAAGAAAGTAAGTAATTGGAACTCATAACAATTTCTTTTTAGACATTATTTACACACACTGAATACATATACATAAATAAATCTAATTTTTAAAAATGAAGAAATTTATTTTTCTAGTCTTTTCTTTCTTTCCAACCTGCCATTGTTTTGTGGTTGGTTTTAAAGTTTTCTGGTATAGAATGTCAATTTATGGTTTTACAACCTCAGGCCGAACTCATGCACTCTGCTTGAAAGAATTACTGAAGCTAGTCTGCCTTTTCTCTCAAGTCATTGTTTCCTTGGATAAATTCTCTTTTCTTTGTGCTTAGAGTGTAATATTGTAAATCAAGATAATTCTGTTTTCAAACACATATGTGTGTATGAATATATAATGTGTGTTTATGTGTAAAATGGTTTGTATGAAGATGTTGGCATTCTTGTGTGTGAGGACATGTGTGGCTGTACACATGTCATATCATATTTGTGGAGATCAAAGTATGGCCTCAGATGGTGGCCTTTGGGTCTCTTGTTCAGCCTGCATATGCCAGACTAGGCGTTCCATCAGCTTCCAGGGATTCTCTTGTCTTCACTTCCCATCTCTCCCAAGAAGCACTGGTATTATCACTACGTGCTACCTTATCTGGCTATGTGTGAGTTTCAGGAATCTGAATTCAGGTCCTCTACTGAGCCATCTTCTCAGACCAAGAGAGAGTTCCTTAGTAGTGTTCCTCACCCTTCCTTTGATAGAAATTTCCATTACTATATTGTTTGTTTTGAGTTATATTTATTTATCAATAATATGGATTCTTATAACCAATGAACAAGTGAGATTCTTTGCCAGACTTCCTTATTTGTTTAAAATTTCTCAAGCTTCTTCAGTTTTCTTTGTAGTTTTGGGGATTAAACCCAGGGCTTTCATATGTTAGGCAATTATTCTACCACTTATCCATATCTCTAGTTCCAATTTTCTTTTAGAAGACCTAGGTTTGCTTTTGAGTACTCCATGTCTGACAGCTCTCAGCTGCCTGCAGCTCTAGCTCCAGGCCTGTGGAGACTGTTCAATGGTTCTGCATCATTCTTTGCTGAGGATTTGCTTAGCAATCATTCAAGGATAGCCTGGTCTACAGACTTAGTTCCAGGACAGCTAGGCTGTTGCATAGAGAAAGCCTGACTTGAAAAACAAAACAAGAGAGACCACCTTAAATGCCCATTCCTGATAATGATCTTGATGTCTATGGGCATCCTAGAACCTTTATCCAGTGACTGATGGAATCAGAGGCAAACACATACAGTTAGACACTGAACTGAACCCATGGAACCCAGTGACATAGAGAATGGAGAAATGAGCAAATTGGCAAAGAATGGGCTGACAAAACCATCAGAGACAGCTGATCTGAACAAAGGGGAGCTCTTGGACCCCAAACCAACAGCTGGGAGGCCAGCATGGGACTGATCCAGACCCCCTGAGTGTGAGAGTCAGTGAGGAGGCCTGAGCAACCTATGGGGCCCTGGGCAGTAGATCAGTGTTTATCCCTGGCATACAAATGGACTTCTTGTGTCCATGACAAAAGGAGAATGCTCTCTCAGCCTGAACTCTTAGGGCGGTGCCTGGACCCTGCCCTGAGTGAAATGACAGACTCTGGATATCTCCTGTGTGGAAGGAAGTGGGGATAGGGTGGGAGGCTTGGGGGATGTTGGGTGTGTGTGGGAGGAGTGGAAGGAGAGGGAACTGGGATTGACATGTGGAGCAAGCTATTTAAAATTAAATTAATATAATAAAAAAAGAAAAACAAAACAAAAAATTTGCAGACTCTCAACCCTCACCAGGAAGAGGGCCCAGAGTTCTGGTAGTAATTTAGTAACCAGGTGAATTTCTTTCAGTTTCAGTTTCCTCAATGATTTTAAAAGTATTTTCATTAATTGAGGGTGTGTGTATGTGTTATAAAGCTAAGTAGATTTTGAAAAAACCCATAATGTTATGTATCTAAAAGTACAGAATCATGTTGGATAGTGTCATTTGCCTAAAACATTCCTTGTATTATAAATATTTAAACCCTCTATTATTTTTTGAGTAACTTATCTGTGACCACAGTTTTGTCTTTTCCAGAACATTCTTGCTTTTCAATATATTGCTATTTACAACTTGTTTCTTTCCTTTAGCAACATGAACTTAAGAACCACCAATTTTCGTTTCTATGGTTTGCAGCTTATTTTTTTTTGTTAAAAAGTAGTTCTTTGTATTTCTCTACCATACATTTTATACACAGACCCATCAAAGGACATCTTAGATTTTTGTATTGAGATAATTACGAATAGGGCTGCTAAATAAGTGAATTTGAGCATATACATACTATTGGTTTTTAAAGGTTTATTTTAATTCTGCATGTGTGTTGTGGGGGTGTAATTTGCACACGTGAATGCAGGGTCCATGGAATTCAGAAGAGGGAGTAGAGTTAGGTACCCTGGAGCTGGAGCTGCTGGTATGTGCCAGATGCCAGACAGCAAGTACTGGAAATCAAACCTAGGTCTTCTAAAAGAGCTGTCTGCACACATAAACACTCAGCCCAAACCAGGCCAAACTTCTTATTTCCAAATAATGTTTGTTGGCTTGTTTGGGATTTACTGCTTAGTAATATCATTTGTGACAAAATATATTTGTGCTTTTACAGCCCACCTATTTATCTTTTTGGTTATCTTGTCTTATTGTATTATGTAGGACTTACAGTATGATAATCAATTGTTGCCTTAGAGAGGGCATAGTTGCCTTATGTGAAGCTCTTCTTAACACGATCAGTGGTCTTATAAAGCATTCCTCAAAGAACCTCTTGCCCCTTTCACTGTGTTGCACTCAGTGAGACAATGTCTATCTATGAACCAGGAAGTAGACATTTGTGAAATATCAGCTCTGCCAGATGTTTGAACTTGGACTTCCTAGACACCAGCTTGTGAGAAATGAATGTCTCATGCTTGTAAACTGCCTAGTCTATTTTATTCTGTCCTAGTGGCCACAAAGAGTTGGACATCTAATTCCAGATCTTATAAACAAGCATTTAGTTTTAATAAAATGAATTTTGTCTTTTCTTTTCCTTAAAATTATGTGTGTTCATGTGTAGTTGTGTAGTTAGGTGCATATGGGGGAGAAGTGGAAGAGAGAGTAGGTCATGGAGGGACAGGAAGTTTGACTGGGGGAGTAGAATAGGGGGAAGAGGGAATTATAGGTTAGAAGACAGATCAGGCACCATTGTGACCTCTAGTGATCTAAATGGATAACACCAATTGGCAAGCTAAGCAATAGTGTAGAGACCACCTCGAATGACCATTCCTGATAGTAAACTTGATGTCTATAACCATCCTGGAGCCTTCATCCAGTGACTGATGGAAGCAGAGGCAAACACCCACAGTTAAATACTGAACAGAACCCAAGGAACCCAGCGACAGAGAGAGAGGAGCGATGAGCAAATTGGCAAAGAATGGGATGGCAAAACCAGCAGAGACAGCTGATTGAACAGGGGAGAGCTGTTGGACCCCAGACCGACAGCTGGGAGGCCAGCATGGGACCGATCCAGACCCTCAGAATGTGAGAGTCAGTGAGGAGGCCTGGGCAACCTATGGGGCCCTGAGCAGTGGATCAGTGTTTATCCCTCGAATACTAACAGTCATCGTGTGTCCATAACACAAAGAGTGTTGCTCTCTCTCCCTGGACTCTTAGGGAAGTGCCTGGACCCTACTCTAAGTGAAATGATAGACTCTAGATATCCTCTATGTGGAAGGAATTGGCAATAGGGTGGGAGGATTGGGGGCTTGTGGGGGGATGCAGGAGGAGAGGAGGGAGAGGGAACTGGGATTGACATGTAAAACAAGCTATTTAAAATTAAAATAAAAAAAAGGCTGCAAGTGGGCACCAGAGTTGGAGTTAAGGACAGCATCATGTCCTCTCAGGCCTGGTAGCTTATACCTTTACTCACTAAGTCATCTTGACAACCAGTAAGAAACGATTAATTAAGCCTTTTGTCCATTTTTTACTCAGTTGTATTTTTGCAACTAAATTTAATTTCTTGTTATTTTAGATATTCAACACTTACCAGATACACAGTTTTCAACTGCATTCTCTCCTTCTCTAAGGCTGCAATCTTCATTCTGCTGATACCTTTGCTATGCAGAGGAGCTCTGCAGTTTGATGATCAGTCAGTCAGCCCTCTCTAGTTTGGGATTCTATACTCATACATTAAATCAGCTGTGTGTAGGAAGTATTGAGAAAAAATTTTACTTAAAATCATGGAATTCCTCCTGGTCATTAATCCAATACAATACAGTGTTCTGACTATTCACACAGTGGTTATATTGTCTGAGGTATTATGAGTCAGTAGAAATGTTAGAACACTCAAGGATGCTCAAAGATGTATGCAAGTATTCTGACATTATTTCAAGGGTTTGAGCAGCTGCAGATTTGGTTGTTTTCAGGGAACTCTTGAACCAACCCCACATATTTATCAAGTATATTCTCATTTATCAATTTTAATCTCATTTGTGGAATTTTGCTTTTTTGGGCTGTGGCATGAGAGATAATGAGCTGTGGTTTTATTTTCTTGTGATATGTTTGATAGCATTACAGAAATGCTGTTCTCAGAGAACAAATTAGGAAGCATTACTCTCTTTGGGGGGAAGAGACTATGTGTTGAGAGAAGCCTTTTCCTTGCCAGCAGCTTGGTTTTAACCCCTCATATAACTTCATTCTTATATATTTGACAGAATTGACCATTGCATCTGCTTAGACATGATATTTATTTTATTACTCTTTTCATAAATTATCATCATTAGTGTTGTTATTCTCTAATTGGTGTTTTGCTGTATGGTCCTGAATGGTCTGAAACCTGGTGTGTAGACTGTGGTAGTCTTTGGATTCTCAATCTTCCTGTTTTGAAGTGATGAGATTATGATCATGTTCAAACACACCTGGCCCTGACTCTTAAAGACTCTATGACCTCTCCAGATAGCAGTAACCCTTTGGAATTAAGAGTTTAAAGCATGAATTGGGGCAAGAAGCATTGTGCATTCAAACCATAACAAATTTACTTTATTGTAATTTTTGATGTCTATAAGTTCTATAATGAGGAGTTGTATTTATTTTTCATAGTGAGAGGTTGAACATTTTCTGTTTCTCTTTGTTAGTTTGACTTTTTCCATTTGATATTTATTAATTTTATTTATCTTTCTAAAAAACAAGCATTTTTTAAACTCATGATACTTATATGTGGTTTTCCTGTTTTCAAGTTTATTGATATCCATGATGACTTCCATGGTGTCTTTCTGTTTGCCTTAGTCTTTTTCCTTTTTTCTTCTTTTTTTGGTTTTTCGAGATAGTGTTTCTCTGTGTAGCTTTGTAGACCAGGCTGGCCTTGAACTCACTGAGATATGCCTGCGTATGCCACCTAAGTGGTGGGATTAAAGGCGTGGACCACCACTACCCAGCTGTTTGCCTTAGTCTTAAACTGATGCAGTCTTTTCCAAGTTTACTATGATTAAGGGTCAGACAATATTTTTTTTTTTTGGTTTTATGAGACAGGGTTTCTCTGTATTGTTTTGGAGGCTGTCAGTCCAGCCTGGCCTCGAACTCACAGAGATCTGCCTGCCTCTGCCTCCCAAGTGCTGGGATTAAAGGCGTGTGCGACCATCGCCCGGCCAGGCAATGATATTAATATTCTTGTATGTACATTTTCTATAGATTTCTTTCTTAGCACTGTTCCTGATATATCTCATCTATTTTGATAATTTCTATTTTATTTTCATTTATTTAAGATACTCAAAAATTATCACAAGACTTCTTTGTACCATGAGTTATCAAAAATTATGCTTAATCTAAAAATAGTTAGATATTCTCTATCTTGTCTGCTAGTGTTGACATTTCATTTTCATTACAAAGTAGATAGAGAGAATACTTTGTAAATTTTCTATGGTATACATTTTTACACATAGGTGCTGAGGAGATGATTCAGTGGTAAATACTGTTTGGTAGAGTCCTTCCTGTTATCCACCTGTCTCTGCCTACTCTGGGTCTACCTGAGTTTGAATATACAGCATCCATATAGGAATTAGGACATGCCAGTTTGGCTGTGGTCTGGAGACCCAGGGTAGGCAGACAGGTGAATCAGTTGAACTCACTGGCTAGTTGGTGTGGCTGTCCTGGCTCAAAAAACAAGCAGAAGCACAGATACAGGAGACACTAACTAGACCTCTGGTTCCCATGTGTATGTTTACCTATATACACATACTCATGTGAATATTAAAAAAACCTATAAAGCACACACATATATTCATATGGCTCAGAATATGAGAATATATATTCTGTTGTTATTGTATACAGTATTCCATAACTATTAATTACATCAAGTTCAATGATCATGTAGTTCAGGTCATTTCTATTCTTACTGATTTTTTTTTCTTTTCCGTCTACCAATTACACAGAGAGGACTACTGGCATGCCCACCTCTCTAGTTGGTTCATCTAATTCACTTTATAGTTCCATCAGTTTGTGTTTCATGTATTTTAATATTTTGTTGTATGCATATTGAAATAAGTATATTTCCTCTAAAATTGATCTCTTCATTACTATATAATACCATCTGTATCCCTGGAATGTTCCTTAGCTAAAAATTCTGTTTTGTCTCAAATTAATACAGTTTATAGATTTCCTTTTCTTTGCCTTTTAAAATGTTTTACTTTCATTTAAAATTTTTTGGTATTGAACCCAGGGACATGGGCAGACTAGAGAATACTATGTCCCTGAAGTATACCCATGCTTAGTAATAATTACTTCCTTTTTAAAAATAATTGCTAGTATTATATGTGATTTCCCTCACAGTTACTTACTGCTTTTTAAAATTGGTATGAAATAAAATAGTCAATGCAGAAATGTAAGAAAATAGAGGATATAAACCCAAAGTACCCCAAATCCCTATCTTTTGCTCCTCCCTGCTGATGAATGCTAGGTTGTTTCTAGGATTTCGTTGTTATAGACAGTGTGATGATATTGCATACCTCTAAACATATATGTGTACATTGGACATCCCCTGAGATGTTTAATGAGTGAACATATATTTTAAATGTTGATATGTATAGATCAAATTCTAAATTCCTGTCCATGAAGGTAAACTAAGTTGTCTTGTTAAGATCCACAGATAAATATCCCTCTGCACAGGCTTGCTAACATGGGGTTTAATAAATGCTCTGTTTTAGTTTGCCTACTAATAGGTCGTTTTGCTAAAAGAAAGGTTAAGGACCATTTCATGTGTTTAACAGCTGCATTTTCTCAGAGCCAGATGCTCCTGTTTGTCATTCATGTTGGTTTTACATTGTGCCTTGAAGACATTCGTTGCGTAGCAAATAAACTTGTCTTCTATCTGTGATATGTCATGAGTATTTTCCTTTACTTAATTTGTCAAGATTTGTTTGTTGCTGTGAAAATACTGATTTTTTTGTATAGTTATGTTTGATCTCTTTCCTGGCATTTCTTTTTATCACATTTAGGAAAATTTTCTGCCTTTGCCCCTATAAAAGAAATTTATTTATGATGTTTACAGATTTCTTTTATCAGTCATGATTTTCATACTTTTAATTTTATTTTAAAGTAGAAGTACAATCTTATTTTCCTAAACTTCCATTAATGTAGCAGCATTATTTTAAATACAAATATTTTTCTTCTTGTTTTGAAATGTTACATTTGAGAAGCATTAAAGTCGCATCTGTACTTATGTTTATTTCTATATATTCTATCTTGTCCTATTTGTGTTGACACATGTAAAATATTTGCATTTATTCCACTAAATATGTGGATACACTTTATATTGTTATACATATGCAGTATCTTTCATGTATTCAAGACTTTCATAAGATGCTTTTCTCATCAGTACTTTTGTTAGAATACAATCCTCCTGTTCCTTCTTAGGTTCCCTAGCCTTAATTCTTTGGCTTTCTACCATTACCATTTTCTTGTCCTGGATGCTTGTTGGCTGTCTTTTGGACATAAATAAAGTATGATAAGGAATCATATCCCCTTCCTGGGGAGCCCCCAAAGGATGAATGCTGTAGCCTGTAGTGTGGAAAAGTTAGTTCCTTGTGATACAAAATGGAACTAGATATAAACAATCTTTTGTCTTATGAGCCTGCTGGATAAATCTTTCAAATTAATTTCTGTTTATTAATGAATATTTTTAGTATAGAAAGTAATGTATTTAATTATATTTTCATATATATGACATTATACTGTGTTTATGGTTATTCTCATTAACTTCTCTTGTGACCTGTCTCCCATTTGGTGGTGCCCCTCCACCAATGTCGTCTTCCTTTGTGTGTGTGTGTGTGTATGTGTTGTTTATAATAGTAACATGTAATATTTGTGGTTTTGAGTATATTTGCTTTGCTTAATGTAACAATCTCTGGTTATATCCATTTTCTTGTAAATAACATTACTTTGTTCTCCTTTATGACTGGATAAAATTTCACTGTGTATTTCCATTACTTTTAATTGTGTTGTTGGACATCAGTGATCA
This sequence comes from Mesocricetus auratus, assembly GCF_017639785.1. Lineage (NCBI taxonomy): Eukaryota > Metazoa > Chordata > Mammalia > Rodentia > Cricetidae > Mesocricetus > Mesocricetus auratus. The sequence goes on from NW_024429266.1 coordinate 169,876,764, forward strand.
TTCTATATCTTGACTTTCACAAATAGCTTCAATCAACATTGGTGTGCATGTGTTCCTGTGGTATACTGATTTAGATTCCTAACTGTAATATCCAGACTATGTTGAATTTTTGTTTTGGGATGTAACCAGTGTGATAAGTAGTCAGGCTAATGCCATGTACATAAACTTTGTTACCAAAGTGAGAAGGTAGATGCACTTTGACTTGCTTTTTAGACATCATTGTGATTATCATTGTCTTAGGAACGTCATTGTTATACTAGCCGTATGCAATAAAGGATCAGGTTGCTTGTGGACCAAATAAAACTTTTTTAAAGGAAAAATTTGGATAACTGCATACTGATTTCATTGATGTCGAATTCTGAATATTTCATGGCAAGAGTAATTTATATGTGTAAGAATTTCCCAGTTCCTTAACAAAGATGTTTCTCCTTTAGTTATATTATTGCCATATCCAAGACACTCATTACCATAATCCCATACAAAACTGTCATATTATGCCCACTGAATTTTTTCTGTGGGTTTGCAAATATAATGGACAGTGAGAAAAGAGAAGTTATAGCTTTACACAGGAAGCACTGCATACTGGTTCTCTCCTTTGTGAGCATAAGTGATTATGTGCATCAATGGAACCAATATCCAAATTTTTCCTTATAAGCTTGTAGCTGCCTAAAAGGGAAGTTATCTGAAAGTTTAAAATGCCTATGGCTTCTTGGTTTTTCCTTGATGAAACCAGCATCTGTTGAATCAATATTCAGTTGGTATTGCTTTTGCTTTTCTTTTCCTGCTTTTTTAATTTAAATTAGAAACAAGCTTCTTTTACATGTCAATCCCAAGATGAAATACAAAAATACAAATGTAGCAGTTGTTGTAAGTCCTTTACTACAAGGCAAAGATAAGATCCATAAGTCATAGGTTCCTAAATATTTTTCTCATCAGAATCAGGAAACAATTAGGCTTTAAGAACATGATAAAGGGCCAGTTTCCAAGTCCCAGTCTCCACCCACGGGACAGGGGAGTTGAGGCAAGCCTAACTTCTGGTGGCCTGAGCAGAAACACCGGAGATTTGAGGACTGTACACATCAGATCCGGATCCCAGCCCGAAAGGATTCAGCCCGCCCAGAGACTGCCAGCTTACAAGTCCCAGTCACTATCCACAAGACAGGTGAGGTGAGTGTCTAGCCTACCCAGAGTTTGCCAAGGTCTCGATACTAGGACAGCTTCCATCCATGCAAGAGAAAAGCCACCAGGGTATTTGACTTTCTCCCACCCACTGGAAAGGGGCACATACCCACCAAGGGAGGAAGAGACTCCTTCTGCACCCACAGGAAGAAATGATGGGAAGAAGACAATACAAAAACACACCCACCAACAGAAAAACCAATATGACACCACCAGAAACTAGAGAATCTACACCCACAATACACAAACAGTCCATTGAGGAAGAAGCAGATAAGAAAGACCTTAAAAGGAACTTCATGAAAATGATAGAGACCCTCAAAGATGATATGAGAAAATCCCTTAAAGACATGGAAGAAAAGACAAAACAAAAAATACAAGAACTGCAAGAAATGGAGGATAAAAACAATCCAAAAAATGCAAAAAATGTAAGAAATGGAAGAAAAGACAAACCAAAAACTTCAACAAATGCAAGAAAGAGAGGAAAAGACAAAGCAAAAATTACAAGAAACAATTCAAAAAGTTCAAGGGTTGAAAGCTGAAATAGAGACACACACACACACACAAAAACACACAGTCTGAAGGAACGTTGGAAATAGAAAAGCTGGGCAAATGGTCAGGTACTACAGATAGAAGCATAACCACCAGAATGCAAATGATGGAAGACAGAATCTCAGGTGTTGAAGATACACTAGGGGAAATGGATTCATCAACCAAAGAAAATTTTAAGGCCAATAAATCCCTGACACAAAACATCCAGGAAATATGGCACACTGTGAAAAGACCAAACCTAAGAATAACAGGTATAGAAGAAGGTGAAGAAATCCACCTCAAAGGGTCAGAAAACATATTTAACAAAATCATAGAAGAAAACTTTCCCAACTTAAATAAAGACATGCCAATGAAAATACAAGAAACCTACAGAACATCAAATAGAGTAGACTACAAAAGGAAATCCTCTCGCCAAATAAGAGTAAAAACCTGAACACACATAAAGAAAGAATATTAAGAGCAGCAAAGGAAAAAGGCCAAGTAACATCAGAATCACACCTGACTTCTCCATGGAAACTCTGAAAGCCAGAAGGTCCTGACTAGATGTTCTACCAACACTAAGAGATGCCAGCCGAGACTGCTGTATCCAGCAAAGCTTTCAATAACTATATATGGAGAAAACAAGATATTCCATGACAAAACTAGATTTAAACAATACATATCCACTAACCCAACCCTACAAAAAGTTCTGGAACAAAAACTCCAACCATCAACTATTACAAAACAAACATGAATGAGCAATCAATCTTCATTAATATTCCTCAATATTAATGGTCTTAACTTGCCCATAAATAGGCACAGGCTGACAGAATGGATTGGAAGACAGAACCCATCCTTCTGCTGCATACAAGAAACACACCTCAGCCTCAAAGACAGACATTACCTCAGAGTTAAGGGTTGGGAATAGAGTTACCAAGAGTTCGACCCAAGAAAAAGCTGGGGTAGCAATCCTAATATCTAACAAATTAGATTTCAAAATAAAATCAATCAAAAGAGATGAAGGAGGGCACTTCATACTCATCACAGGAGAAATCCACCAAGATGAAGTTTCAATTTTGAACATCTATGCCCCAAATACAAAGGCACCCACATTCATAAAGGACACATTACTACAACCCAAATCACATATAAAGCCCCACACACTTATAGTGGGAGACTTCAACACCCCACTCTCACCTCTAGATAGGACTATCAGACAGACACTTCACAAAGAAGCAAAGGAACTAATAGAAGCTATGACCCAATTGGGACTAACAGACATCTATAGAACATTCCACTAAAATAAAAAAGAATATACTTTCTTCTCAGTGCCACATGGAACCTTCCCAAAAATTGACCACATACTTGGCAACATGTCAAATCTCAACACGTAAAAAGAGTTGGAATAATTCCATGCACCTTATCAAACCACCATGCGTTAAAATTAGAATTCAACAACAACACAAATTGCAGAAACCCTACAAAATCATGGAAGTTGAATAATGCACAATTGCACCATTCCTGGGTCAATGAAAACATAAAAAGAGAAATTTAAGACTTCCTAGAATTCAATGACAGCACAACATACCCAAACTTATGGGACACTTTTAAAGCAGTGCTATGAAGGAAGTTCATAGCACTAAGTACTTACATGAAGAAACTGGAGAAGAGTTACACTAGAGAACTAACAGCACAACTGAAAGCCCTAGAACAAAAAGAAGCAGATTCACCCAGGAGGAATAGATGCCAGGAAATAATCAAATTGAGGGCTGAAATCAATAAAGCAGAGGCTAGGAAAACCATACAAAAAATTAATGTAATGAAGAGTTGGTTCTTTGAGAAAACCAACAAGGTAGACAAACCTTTGTCCAAACTTACCAAATAACAGAGTGTGAACATTCAGATTAACAAAATCAGAAACTAAAAGGGGCACATAACAACGGACACTGAGGAAATCCAGGGAATCATCAGGTCATACTTTGAAAACCTATACTCTACACAATTTGAAAATTTAAAGGAAGTTGACAATTTTCTGGATAAATATTACTTGCCAAAATTAAATCAAGTACAGATAAGCAATTTTAATAGACCTATAAACACTTAGGATATAGAAGCAGTCATCAAAAGTCTCCCAACTAAAAAAAGCTCAGTGCCTGATGGCCTCAGTGAAGAATTCTGCCAGAAATTGAAAGAACAGCTTATACCAATACTTCTCAAAGTATCCCACACAATAGAAGCAGAAGGATCTTTGTCAAACTCTTTCTATGAGGCCTCAATAACCTTGACACCCAAGCCACACAAAGACACAACTAAGTAAGAGAAGTTCAGATCAATATCCTTCATGAACATTGATGCAAAAATACTCAACAAATATTGGCAAATTGGATCCAAGAACATATCAGAAAACTCATCCACCATGATCAAGTAGCCTTCATCCCAGGCATGCAGGGTTGGTTCAACATACCAAAATCTATCAATGTAATCCACCATATAAACAAGCTGAGAAACAAAAATCACATGATCATCTCACTGGATGCTGAAAAAGCCTTTGACCAAATTCAACACCCCTTCATCATAATGGTCTTGGAGAGATCTGGGACAATCTTACCCAACATAATAAAAGCTACATACAGCAAACCAACAGCCAACATCAAACTAAGTGGACAGAAAATCAATGCATTTCCTCTAAGATCAGGAACAAGACAAGGCTTCCACTCTCTCCATACCTCTTCAATATTGTATGAGGTTCTAGCTAGAGCAATATGACAACAAAGGGAGATCAAGGGGATACAAATTGGAAAGGAAGAGGTCAAATTTTCACTATTTGCAGATGATATGATAGTTTACATAAGTGTCCCAAAAACTCCACCAGGGAACTCCTGCAGCTGATAAATACTTTAAGCAAAGTGGCAGGATATCAGATGAACTCAAGAAAATCAGAAGCCCTACTATATTCAGACGATAAAAGGGCTGAGAAGTAAATCAGAGAAACATCACCCTTTACAATAGCCACAAACAACATAAAATACCTTGGGGTAATGCAAACCTAAAAAGTGAAAAACACGTATAGCAAATCTTTGAGTCTTTAAAGAAAGAAATTAAAGAAGACACCAGAAGGTGGAACGATCTCCCATACTCTTGGATAGGCAGGATCAACATAGAACAAATGGCAATCTTACCAAAAGCAATATGCAGTTGTAACACAATCCCCATTAAAATCCCAGCACAATCCTTCACAGACCTTGAAAGAACAATAATCAACTTTGTATGGAAAACAAAAGACCTAGCATAGCCAAAATAACCTTATTTAACAAATCAACATCTGGAGGCATCGCTACCCCTGACTTCAAGCTCTATTATATATTCCTGAAAACAGCTTGGTATTGGCACAAAAATAGACATATAGACCAATGGAATAGAATTAAGCATATTAACCCATACATGTATGAACATCTGATTTTCGACAAAGAATCTAAAAATATACAATGGAAAAAAGAAAGCATCTTCAACAAATGGTGCTGGCATAACTGGATCCTGGCATGTAGAAGAATGTGGATAGATCCATGTCTATCACTATGCACAAACTTAAGTCCAAATGTATCAAAGACCTCAACATAAATTCAGCCACACTGAACCTGTTAGAAGAGAAATTGGGAGGCACCTTTGAACGAATTGGTACAGGAAACTGCTTCCTGAACATAACACCAGTAGCACAGACACTGAGATTGACAATTAACAAATGGGACCTCCTGAAACTAAGACGTTTCTATAAGGCAAAGGACACAGTCAACAAGACAAAAAGGCAGTCCACAGAATGGGAAAAGATATTCACTAACCCCACATCTGACAGAGGGCTGATCTCCAAAATTTACAGAGAACTCAAGAAGCAAGTCTCCAAAACACCAAAGGATCCAATAAAAAAAATGGGTTACAGAAGTAAATAGAGAATTCTCAATAGAGGAGACTAAAATGGCTGAGAGACACTTGAGAAAGTGTTTAACATCCCTAGTCATCCGGGAAATGCAAATCAAAACAACTCTGAGATACTATCTCACTCCTGTCAGAATGGCTAAAATCAAAACTCCAACGACAGTTTATGCTGGAGAGGATGTAGAGAAAGGGGAACACTCCTACACTGCTGGTGGGAGTGCTAACTTGTACAGTCACTTTGGAAATCAGTATGAAGATTACTTAGGAAAATGGGAATCAGTCTACCACAAGACCCAGCAATTCCACTCTTAGGCATATACCTAAAAGATGCCCATTAATACAACATGGATGTCTGATCCACTATGTTCATAGCGGCATTATTTGTGATAGCCAGAACTTGGATGCATCCTAGTTGCTCCTTAGCTGAAGAGTGGATAGAGGAAATATGGTACACTTACACAATGGAGTACTATTCAGCGGAAAAAATAATGGAATTTTGAAATTTGCAATCAAATGGATGACACTAGAAGAAACCACACTGAGTGAGGTAACCCAGTCACAAAAAGAGAAACATGGTATGTACTCACTCATTTGTGGATTTTCAACATGAATCAGGCAAGTGCCTGCATACAATCCCACTGCCAGTGAGTCTAGGAAACAGACCCTTACCCAGTGACTGATGAAAGCAGAGGCAGATTCCCAAAGACAAACACTGAACTGGACTCCTGGAATCCAGTGTTAGAAAGAAAGAATTGATTGGCAAAAGCATCAAGAGTAGGCTGGTTTAACCCACAGAAACAGTTGACTTGAACAAGGGGGAGCTCTTGGACTCCAGATTGATGGCTGTGTGGAAATCATGGGACTGACGCAAAACCCCTGAATGTGGGTGTCAGTCAGGAGGTCTAGGTAATCTATTGGGTCTTGGGTAGTATTTATCCCTTTGAGTGCCCATGCACTCATGGTAGTATGGGAGGCTCTCTCACCTGGGACTGTTGTTGGAGGGCCTAGGCTCTGTCCTAGCTGAAAAGACAGTTACTGGAGATTCACCATGGAATGCCTTACCCTCTTTGGGGATCAGAGTGGAGATTGGGTGGGGGGCTGGGGGACCTGGTGGGGAGCGCGGGGGCGGAGTCGAGGGAGAGGGAGCTGGGATTGACATGTGAAACAAGATTGTTTCTAACCTAAATGAAAAATAATTAAAAAAGAACACAGTGCTATAATATTGAATTCTTATTCTGAAGGACTTTAAATGTGTTGGGAAGATAAGCTAAGATACCAGTGCAAGTTTGTCTCAGGACTAGAAACTAAGAATAGAAATTAGAGATTTCTTTTGTTGCATTGTTTTGGTTTGGATTTTGTAGGTAGAGTCTTTTCTGTACTCAGGTTATCTGAGAATTCATTGTGTATCCCAGGCTGACTGTGAAATTGTTGCAAAACTCCTGCCTCTGCCCCCTGAGTCCAGAGATTTTAGGCATGATCCACAATGCCCAGCTAGAGGAGTTAGTTTTATATGAGCCTTGTCTAAAAATGTAATTAGGCCTCGGTGGAGGGATTTGAGTATAATCTAAACATTGACTAACTGTACTGAGTTGAAAAAGCACATTTATGAGGAAGTGATTAATTTTCATTATTTTGTCATAAACAACAAGAAAATGAGTCAGCTGCTAGAACACTTATTAAATATTATAAAGATTTATAATTTTAATATATTATACAATATAAATATTTTACACTATAATCATAATATAATTTATAAATGTTATAAATAATTCCATGATGGAATTAACTAAATATAAAGTCTGTGCAAATGTTGAGATTAAGGCTGTGCTGAGATGCTGGGAGGTTGATTCATCTTTTTCATGTTGATCTGCAAAGTGAGTTTTAAGTAGTACTACTTGCCTAGGTTCTCCACTGAGAGCCTATTTATCTATTTATCTATTTTTAAATTCATTTATTTAATTTAGAAACAATATTATTTTACATATCAATCCCAGTTCCTTCTCCTTCCCATGCCTCCCACCCACCCCCATCCCACCCCCTATCCACTCCTCAGGGAGGGTGAGACCTTCCATGGGGGAATCATCAAAGTCTGTGGCATCATTTGGGCAGGGCCTAGGCCCTTGTCCATGTATCTTGTCTGGCTGGTGGGATGATAGCTCAGTCCTTAAAGGTTAGGCTCACAACCAAACATATAATAGAACATGGTTGTTAAAAGAGGATAATTGGTTTGCCCTCTTTTTTCTTTTTATTGTAAGAGTTGTTTTATAGGTCCTGATATCACCTGATATGATGGAACAGATTAAATGTCTATGTAGATTCTGTGCCTCAGTTTCCATATTTGTAAAAGTGTATCATAATTGTGTTCACCTCACTTCACTGTTTTTTTGTTAAGGATCAAATCTGTTAGTACAGAGGGAGCTCTTGGTGCACTGTTATCAGATATTAAACATTAAGTTTACTATTAGGTTTCCTCCTGAGGCCATTTTCTCATCTCTTAGGTACCTGTCAAGTCCTAACACTTCAAAGAGCAGGTGACATGAAATTCAAAGTCGATATCCATAGTTCTGGGTACTGAAGTTTGAAAATTATGAATTTCAAAATTACCTTTATCAAAAAGTAATTGTGCCTTCTAGGAAGACGAGGAAAGAAGGGAAGGGATAACTCAAGTAAGCAGGCACATGTAGCTCAGATTAAAAATCCAGTGACAGAAAATGAGAAATGTCACATGATAAGATCTCTTGCTGATCATTGGTGGTTTAAAAATCCTTACAATTTAGACATTTCAGAAACTAGATCCAAATTCATTTCTCAGTTCTACTGTTAATTCTTTAGTAAAAATGATGAGTATATTGTAGTAAGAATGTGTCGGTGCCAGACTTTCCAACATATTATTTTAAACTCACAACTAAGTAGACATAGTTATCTCTACATCTAGACGACAGACTGCAGAGTTGGTGTCTTTGCCTGAGTCTCAAATGTAAGAAGAAGGTAAAATGGGACATGAAAGCATTCTGAAACTCAGCTTCCTGCTCTATGAGGTATTGCGATTGTGTTTAAACTAGTCTTTTAGAGTCTTTGGGCTGCATTGTTAGGCAGATTTTCCATGAGTACTGCTAAGCTAACTCTTCTGCCATGCCGTGGAGTATGCAGTAAAGCCTGAGTTGAACATTATAATCTGGTTCTGCCAATTTGAATTATGGAAGGTTTGTGATAGACTCATCCAATTTTCTTTGTAAACAGAAGAGAAAACTAAAGCCTACAAAAGGGAATTTACTTTCTGTGATACAAAAGAATCAGAACATAAACCGGGCCTCTAAGTATTAGGGCACTTAGAATGTAACTTGTGACTATGTGGTGCCTATGGGCCATTGCAAAGGAATGCCAACATTTGAAGAATGAAAGCATTTGTTTCATTTGCATTGAGTTTATTTATATAAGGATTGATGGCATAGACAGGGAAATTTACTAAAATTAGATTAAAATAAAACACAGCATGACAACTGACAACTTAGAATGAAATGAAGACTCTGAAGAAATTATTTTACTGAGTAATGTATATGATTTGTAAGGGTACTAAAGTTCCCCATTAAGAATTTTCTGTTTATATAAAGAAATAGATGTAACACATTCAACTTTTTACTCTAGACACTACATAGATATTATCTTCACGTTCTTGCTTTAGCTATGCATTCTGAGAAAAAAGTTTCTTTCACAAAAGGGTATCATATTCCTTGTTCCTCACACAGGAAGTCTAAATACACCATTGTGATAACAGCTTGGTATTGGCACAAAAATAGGCAGGTAGACCAATGGAACCGAATCGAAAGCTCTAACTTTAACCCACACACCTATGAACACTTGATTTTTGACAAAGAAGCTAAAACTGTACAATGGAAAAAAGAAAGCATCTTCAACAAATGGTGCTGGCATAACTGGGTACTGGTATGCAGAAGACTGCAGATAGATCCAGGTTTATCGCCTTGTACAAAACTTAAGTCCAAATGGATCAAAGATCTCAACATAAATCCAGCCACACTGAAACTTTTAGAAGAGAAAGTGGGAGATACTCTTCAACGAGTTGGTACAGGAGACCACTTCCTAAACATAACACCAGTGGCACAGGCACTGAGATCGACAATTAACAAATGGGACCTTCTGAAACTAAAAAGCTTCTGTAAGGCAAAGGACACAGTCAAAAAGACAAAAAGGCAGGCCACAGAATGGGAAAAGATATTCACTAACCCTACATCTGACAGAACGCTAATCTCCAAAATTTACAAAGAACTCAAGAAACAAGTCTCCAAAACACCAAAGGATCCAATTAAAAGGTGGGGTACAGAGCTAAATAGAGAATTCTCAACAGAGGAGGCTAAAATGGCCAAGAGACACTTAAGAAAGTGCTCAACATCCTTAGGCATCAGGGAAATGCAAATCAAAACAACTCTGAGATACCATCTTACTCCTGTCAGAATGGCTAAAATCAAAAACCCCGAAGACAATTTATGCTGGAGAGGATGTGGAGAGAGAGGAACACTCCTCCACTGCTGGTGGGAGTGCCAACTCATACAGCCTCTTTGGAAATCAGTATGGAGATTCCTCAGGAAAATGGGAATTAATATACCACTAGACCCAGCAATTCCACTCTTAGGCATATATCCAAATGAAGCAAGTTCATACAACAAGGGCATCTGCTCCACTATGTTCATAGCAGCATTATTTGTAATAGCCAGAACCTGGAAGCAACCTAGATGCCCCTCAACCAAAGAGTGGATAGAGAAAATGTGGTACATTTACACAATGGAGTACTACTCAGCAGAAAAAAACAATGGAATCTCGAAATTCGCAGGGAAATGGATAGCACTGGAAGAAACCATCCTGAGTGAGGTAACCCAGTCGCAAAAAGACAAACATGGTATGTACTCACTCATATATGGATTTTAGACATGGATCAGGATAGTGCCAGTCTGCACTTCCACTGATAGAGAGTCTGGGAAACAGGAAAGAACCTAAAAGATATGCATATATGCATAGTACCCAAGAGAAGAGGATGGAGACTAGATCCCCTGAATGGATGGAGAACACGGCGAGGGGTGGGGGGGAGTGCTACCTGGGAAGAAGAGAGGGGGTGAAGAGGAAGAGAGTTGGTCATGGGGGAACAGGAAGTTGAGGGGGTGGGGGTAGAATAGGGGGAAGAGGGAATCATAGGATCGAATACAGATCAGGCACCAGAGCGACCTCGAGTGATCTAAAGGGATAACACCAATTGGCAAGCTAAGCAATAGTGGAGAGACCACCTCGAATGCCCATTCCTGATAATGAACTTGATGTCTATAACCATCCGGGAGCCTTCATCCAGTGACTGATGGAAGCAGAGGCAAACACACAATTAATCACTGAACTGAACCCAAGGAACCCAGTGACAGAGAGAGAGGAGTGATGAGCAAATTGGCAAAGAATGGGCTGGCAAAACCAGCAGAGACAGCTGATCTGAACAGGGGAGAGCTCTTGGACCCCAGACTGACATTGGGGAGGCCAGCATGGGACTGATCTGGACCCCCCCAAATGTGAGTGTCAGCGAGAAGGCCTGGGCAACCTATGGGGCCCTGAGCTGTGGATCAGTGTCTATTCCTGGTATACAAACAGTCTTCGTGTGCCTATAGCACAAAGAGGGATGCTCTCTCAGCCTGGACTCTTAGGGGAGTGCCTGGACCCTACCCAGAGTAAATGACAGACTCTAGATATCCCCCATGTGGAAGGATTTGGCAATAGGTGGGAGGGTAGGGGCGAAGGGGAGTGCGGGAGGAGGGGAGGGAGAGGGAACTGGGATTGACATGTAAAACAAGCTATTTAAAATTAAAATAAAAAATGATAAAATAAAAAAAAAGTGAGTCCTGGGGCATTTGCACATTTAAATGCTTTCTCCATCACCCGTGCTCATCTGTTGAAAGGCATTTTATAACACAAGGCATAAGTGTTCTGCTGATGGACAAGGACTAACTTAGACTCAAACTTAGACTCAAAAATCTTTTGTGGTTTCAGGCCACTTATTTAACTTCTTTAAACCTTGGCTTCCTTGAGTGCATTTGAAGAAACACTGTATCTTTTTTGATAGATATGTGGCAAGGCTTTTGTTGGATGATTCATATGAAATGCTATGAAGTCTGAGTACATGGGTATCAGAAATTACATATACAGGCTAAAAACAGCTGTTCTTTGAACAGCTCAACTAAAAATCCCTGGAGAAAAATTTTACTGTGCTAATAGTGGTTGCCTTAGTTAGTGTGTTCACTAACACTCCAAATACTTTAAAATTGGATATTAAATTTCAACACTTGGAATTTGGAAGAAATACACCAAGAACATGGTATACGATATGAATGTGAGGCAGAAGATGGACCCATGATTAGATTAATTTCCCTTTGCATGTATGTTGGTATCCATGGTGCTTTCTGCTTCCAGGGTGGCCTTGAGATTCTCTCTAGTGCTGGCATGGGCGAGAACAGGGCTGGATTAGGGGAATGGTACATTGAGCCAATACCTAGTCCCTGAGCACTTGTGAGACAGCCTATGAGGACTCCAGGCTCCAACAGTGTGAATATTGCAGGCAACAGGAGATAATTTATGGCCAAGAGAGGACAAGAGAAAATCGAATGTGGTTTATTGGCAGTAAAATTGGCAGTTTGTACCCTGATATCAGTAAAGACTGGAAAAGCCTGCACTTCTAATGAACACACATGCGCCAGCATCCCTTGAATAGAAAAAAAAAGAAGGAGAAATAGAATATTTACTCATATCTGAAATCTGTTAATTAATAGCACATGGATCCAGCCATGTCAATGAGGGTTCCATTTATAATCGTGATATTGGCCCCTTTCCTCTGTGGTGAAACATGAGATGGTACTTGAATGAAAATCTTTGTAGAATGATTTATTGGAAGCTTACCATTTTATGAATGGCAAAAGAGGAGAGCTGCCCTCTTCACAATCTATATATAAATCATCTGATATTATGATGAATTACATGTTCTTTCTCCTAGTGACAGTAATAAGTGTTATGAGCAGCTTTTAATAGTTATAAAGACAGAAGAGATAAATATCAATTACTATTATAAGTCTTTTTTTAAATTGACTTCCCCAGTTTTTCCCATGATGAAGCTAATTATTTATGGCAAAAGCACATTAATAATTTCACATTATCTATTTATCCAAGCAGCAAATGAATTGCAACACAGGGGAATTTGGATAATCGAAACAAGAAGAATGTATTGAAAAATTTCAAAGTTTTTCACCCTCATTCTGCAAATGAACTTCAGTCTGTCTCAGCCACAAATGCTGTGACATTCTTAATGTCTAGTCAGAATCTTCACTGGCAAAGGTAACTTTGTGCTATTATCTTTTACTATTATTCTTCCCCCAGGAGCAAGCTAGCATCTAAATGGATGCAGAGGCTAGGATGCTAGTAATTCCATTGAGTTAGGAGAGAACTATGACTTCATTTACATCTATAGTACATAGAATTTTCTGGCAATGAAGACAGACCAACCAAACAGGAAAAACAAAGGATAGTCTTTCTGAGCTTCTGACAATTAGGAAATGAGTCACCATCAAAGATGGACAAGAGAACAGAAAGCACTAGAAAGAGGAAAATGCAGCTGCTCTGGAGGCTGCTGACATTGGGAAGCTGAAGGCTAGATAAGTAAAAGCTGGTACACTGTGTGGCTTATTCTTGATAAAAATTAGAAAGCTGTCAGTTATTTTATTTAGTCTGTCAACTTTTCATTGATGATTACAGAAGTCAGTGCTAAATTCCCTAGATGAACACAAGTGACGGTTGTCTGGCTTTTGTCAGACCAACTCCCTGTGCTGTTGATTGTAGATAAAATTTGTTTCTAGGGTGGGCTGCTACAGTTGTGGACTACAATTCTAATTTTATGCACATAGTCACTCCTGTCTGTTTGCATATTCACTCCCTGTAGTAATTTATTTACATATGTAAAATTCATTTCTTTGTTACACAGCCTTTTTGAATTTGGACAAAAGCATAGAATAACACAGTTGCCACTACAACCAAGAAATAGAAAAGTTCCAGTATCTCCAAAAGCCCCTTCATGTTGCTCTCTGGGGAAAGCACCAGTCTACTATCCCAACTCCTGGCTGTTGCTGATCTGTTGTCCATCCTGAGGTTTTGTCTTTTCTCAAATGAATGATCATATTCATTATCTTTTCTATGTATCATTGTAACTAGCTAGATCTTTAACCAGGTAGTGATGGTAGCTGAGGTTCTGACATAGATTGGTCCCTGGAGCATCTCTTTCTCTGGTGGCCTCTCCTAAGACCTTCTCAATTGTTGCTTTTCACTCCCAGCTGATGGGCTGTCCCTCCGCAAATGGAAGAGGACTATTTCTTGTTCTCCTCCAGCCAGCAGGGATTTCTCCCAGCCAACTAAGGACAATAACGACTTGTTGTTGAGCACAGTGTCACCAGAAAGTGGCAGATAGATCCAGGATTGCCCAGGGTAAAATGTCTTGGGGGAGTTACTAACAGAAGCAGAATCCTGACCAGCAGAAGGCTGTCTAATTTTGATCAGAAAAAGGCACATGATAAAGACACCTAGACACTGGGGGTCAGGGAGGGGCAGGGGCTGGGACCCTGGGGTGCCCGGTGAGCACTCACCTCATGGCTGGGCAGACTTAAATCCTACTTCTGACACCATCATCAGAGACAATGCAATGGGGAAACAAGGGTATTTATTAGTAGGAGAAATCACTTACATGAGAAGCTGGGAAGGTGAGAAGCCCTCGGAAACGTGTCCAGCATCCAAGAGAGAAAGATTTACTTTCTCTCTCCTTTTTTCCCTCACCTGTCCTATGTAGCCCTGTCCATGCCCTTTTGGGTATGTGATCTTTCTCCTAAGACAAAAGGCAAATTATGTAAGCTGGAATGTCCCTAATTTGTCTTAAACCAATGTCAATCTAATGCATTCCTGGTGCTGGGGTCTAATTGTAAGGGCCCACATATCTATGCTAATGGCTTTGTCTACTCATAAAATGCTATAAGGAAATGACGAAAAAGTCAACCAGGGTTACTTTGTTACAGTACTGGTGGTGGTTATGATTCAAGATAGCTGTTTTTGTCAATGTGAAGTCACACATTGTCTATGTCCAGGAATGTTTGCTCTCAGCAAGCAAGGACTAGGGTGCTGGTCCATGATTTGGAACAACCATTCATCTTGTGACTCCAGTCTTCGAGTTGTTGGAGAAGACTATGTTTTCTGATTTTCTTATATTTGTCTTTTCTTACTTTTGAGGCAGCAATGTATTTTCCACTAACTGCATCCAGGCAAAACTATGAATCTTTGTTTAAGCTTCTAATACAAATGCCTTTCTAAATGCATCATCTCATTGTCTGTGAATTTCATTCTCTAAGTTATCAAGGTAAAGTACCTGGAAGCCACTGTCTTGAAGTTTTCTTGGTGACAATTGATTCTTCCTGGACTCTAACTCCTACGTTATGCTTACCTGAGATGAAGGAAAGTGTCTCCACTGCTCTCAAAGAACTCGCTTACCCTGTATCACTTCTAGTTGCTAATTCCCAGTGTGACTGGTTCTCTTCTTTAAACCATGGCTTGAGGTGAGAAAGCCAAATTATGGTAATTCTGGCTCCTAGTGTCTGCTCTCAGAAAACGAGGAACTGTTTCCTCATGTCTACCCAAGGCAACATATCCAGACCAGTTAGCAAATGGTCACTCCTCACCCCTCAGTGGTATTCTCAGCACCATTGATCACTGCATAGAAGAGAATGGAGACAGAAAAAATATTTCTCCAGTTTTCTATTTCTCTGAAGCCTCTTTGTAGCCATGGAGGAAAGATGCAAACAATAGTAATTATAAAACTTTTAAGAATTTGACAATGTTCTTTTAGTACATGGAAAGTGCTCTAAGTTACCATTTTGTGACTAGCTCTTTTTTATGGTGATTTTAAAAATTTAAATTAGAAATAAATTTGTTTTACATGTCAATCCCAGTTCCCTCTCACTCTCCTCCTCCCCTAATCCTCCACCCTATCCTATCTCCTTTCTGCTTCTCAGGGAGGGTGAGACTTTCCATGGGGGATCTTCAACTTTTGTCATATCATTTGGAGGAGGGCCTGGGCCCTCCTCTGTGTGTCTAGGCTGAGAAAGTATCCCTCTATGTAGAATGGGCTCCCAAAATCCATTCATATACTGGGATAAATTCTTTCCCACTAGCAGAGGCCCCATAGATTATTGTCCATTTCTTTTAACTGACACCCACATTCAGGGGGTGTATATCAGTGCTATGCTGGTTTCCCAGCTATCAGTCTAGGGTCCATGAGCTCCCCCTTGTTCAGATCAGTTCTTTCTGTGGGTTTCTCCAGTCTGAACTTTACCCTTTTGCTCATCAGTCCTCGCTCTCTGCAATTGAATTCCAGGAGTTCAGCTCAATGTTTAGTTGTATGTGTCTGCTTGTGCTTCCATCAGCTACTGGATGAAGACTCTAGGATGTCATATAAGGTAGACATCAATTTCATATTCGGGGAAGGGCATTTAAAGTAGTTTCCCCAGTATTGCTTAGATTCTTAGGTGGGATCATCCTTGAAGATCTCTGGAAATATCCCTAGTGCCAGATTTCTGTTTAAACATATAGTGGCTCCTTCTACTATGGTATCTCTCTTCTTGCTCTCCTCTGTTCTTCCCCTGACTCAATCTTCCTCCTCCCTCATGACATTCTCTCCCCTCCTCTTCTCCCGTTCTCTTTCTCCTAACACCCTCTCTATAATTCTCCATAGCAGTAAAGTATACTGTCACTTGTAATAAACACAGAGAAAGAGAGAAACATGGGTTATGAGCCTTCATGACATTCTGTTAATCATATCTGCACTGACACGGAAGTAACCACAATAGAAATTTGGATTAGTGTTGAGAACCTAATTGGTCTTTCGAGACTTTCTGAACAATAAGGTCCTTCCAGGCTAACCTGAACCCCTGTTAAATAGGGAATCAGGTGGTGCTATGAAACTTTTTTCTCAAACTGTTGGTATGCAACTTCTCTTTTACAGGAAGAAAGGGGCTGGGGCCCAACTTTGCAGGCAGTGTGCTCTTGCTAGCTAACACTCTTATGTTAAAAGGGAAAAAGTACATGTGTTTCTATTTTCAGTGCAGTTCCCACAAAGGTTACCTAGACTAATATTGGGTATCACCAGCTTATTCCAATAAAGTTGACCTGTTTTGTGAGCACATCCATTCACCTATTTGTCCTCTAATTTACATATTTCTTTTACTTGAACACAAATATTAATTAAATGACTTCTATTGCCTGGGGTATTTGATATGTAGTCTCAAATTAATGTCCAGTTGAGGATATGGCAGCTACTATATTCTTTATTTTTTCTCAATATATGTTTTTATTTAAATTAGAAACATGAATGTTTCATGTGTCAGTCCTAGCTCCCTCCCACCCCTCCTCCCTTGTCCCTCCACCAGATCCCCAGCCCCTCACCCAATCCCCACATCATTCTCCAGGGAGGGTGAGACCCTCCTTGGGAGGGAGATCTCTAAAGTCTGACATTTCATCCTGGGCAGGACCTAGACCCTTCCCCATGTGTCCAGGCTGAGAGAGCATCCCTCTCTTTGGAATGGGCTCCCAAAGCTCATTCATAAAGCATGGTGAACACTGATCTATTACCCAAGGCCCCAGTAATTTCTGTGGCCTCCTCCCTGGAACTATATTCATGGAGTCTGGATCAGTCTCATGTTCGTCTCTCAGCCATCAGTCTGGGATTCAAGAGCTCCCCCTTATCCGGTCAGCTGTCTTTGTGGGTTTCATCATCATGGTCTTGACCCCTTTGCTCATCACTCCTCCATCTCTGTCATTAGGTTCCAGGAGTTCAGTTCAGTGTTTAGCTGTGGGTATCTGTCTCTGTTTCCATCAGACCCTGGATGGGGGTTCTAGGATGGCATATAGGGCAGTCATCAACCCTATCATCAAGGAGGGGCTATTAGTGTAGTATCTCCACTATTGTTTAGTTTACCAGTTGGTGTTATCCTTGTAGATCTCTGGAGATCTCACTAGTGTCATCTCTCACCTCAAGCCTATAAAGACTCGATATATTATTGAATCTCTCATCCTGCTCTCCTTTCTTCTTACCTCGACTCAACCTTCCTGCTCCCTCATGCCTTCTTATCCCCTCCTCTTATCCCCCCCTCTTTTTCTTGGTTTCTTCTCCCCTCCACTGATGTTCCTGATGTGCTCAGGAGATCTTGCCTCATTCCACTTCTCTGGGGTATCATGCATCTCTTTTGGGAAACTCCTTGTTTCCCAGACTCACAGGCACTGGGATTGTAGGCTGACACTCCCCTGATCCATATCTAAAATCCATATATGGATGAGTACATACCATGTTTATCTGTTTGTGTCTGGGTTACCTCACTCAGGATAGTTTCCTCTAGTGCCATCCACTTGCCTGCAAATTTCAAGACTCCATTATTTTTCTTGGCTGAGTAGTACTCCACTGTGTAAATGTACCACATTTTCTGTATCCACTCTTCAGTTGTGGGGAATCTAAGTTTCTTCCGGGATCTATCTATTACAAATAATGCTGCTATGAACATAGTGGAACATACATCCTTGTTGCTTGAATGGGCATCTTTTGAGTATATGCCTAAGATTGCAATTGCTAGGTCTTGTGGTAGACTCAGACCCATTTTCCTGAGGAATCTCCATACTGATTTCCATAGTGGCTGTACTAGTTGGCACTCCTTCTTAATAAATGTTTGTCAAGAGGAGAGAGATTCCTACTTGTGTGTGTGTTTGTGTGTGTGTGTGTGTATGTGTGTGTGTATGTGCACGCATATTGAAAAAATGTTATTGTCACACTCATGAAGAATCTGTTGTATTTAGAAGCCTCTGAAGATGTCTTGGGGAATCAGGAGTTTTCTAAGGCTAGAACATTTGACGTAAATTGTGAAGTAGCATTGTGATTAAAAAAGACCATAGTAACACAGACTTTACATTTTAATGTATCTAATTTTTTGGCTTCACTTCTTTTACAAGTGGCTTTCAAAATCCAAGAGCTATATGAAGACCTAGAAAAGCTTGAGCTGATAAGAATAAGAATACTAGCCGGGTGTTGGTGGCACATGCCTTTAATCCCAGCACTCGGGAGGCAGAGGCAGGCAGATCTCTGTGAGTTTGAGGCCAGCCTGGTCTACAGAGCAAGTTCTAGGACAGTCTCCAAAACAATACAGAGAAACCAAAAAAAAAAAAAAAGAATAAGAATATTATCTTAAAAGAGTCTTCATAATGCCTTAGGAGGGAATGTTGATGGGGGATGTCCTTTTGTATGCTGTGTATATATGTTTCTCTTATTGGTTGATGAATAAAGCTGTTTTGACCAATGGACAGGCAGCATTTTGCTAGGTGGAAAATGTAAACAAGGAGACAGAAAGTAGTAGGCAGAATCAGAAGAAGCCAAGTAGCTGCTGAGGAATCAAGAGTCTGGACATCACCAGTATGCCAGATAACATGGAGAGACACAGATTGATAGAATTGGGTTCATAATTAAGAGAGAAATAGCCAATAAGAAGTCTGAACAATAGGCCAAACAGTTTATAATTAATGTAAGCCTCTGTGTGTTTATTTGGGACTAAATGGCTACAGGACCAGATGAGACTGAAACTTCCATCAACAGAATGCCCAACGAGTAAACTTGTTTTTGGTACTGACACTGTGGTTAGTCTTTTTGGTTAGTCTTACAGGTTAATAGACTGGTTGTAGTTGGAGAGAATTTGTAACATGGTAGTGAGGTAAAATATAGAAGAAGCTATTAAGAGGCAAGGCACAATAGTTACTTTTCTTTTGCTGTCATAAAATACCATGAACAAAAGAAAACTGGATGAGAAAAGATTTATTTTGACCTACAGTATTGGAGAAATAATATCCATCATGGCAGGGAAGACATAGCAACAATCTT
Organism: Mesocricetus auratus; assembly: GCF_017639785.1. Classification (NCBI taxonomy): domain Eukaryota; kingdom Metazoa; phylum Chordata; class Mammalia; order Rodentia; family Cricetidae; genus Mesocricetus; species Mesocricetus auratus. The sequence continues at coordinate 169,896,388 of NW_024429266.1, forward strand.
AAGGGCAGGTGTGGGAAGCTGGTTCTACACCTGTAGCAGAGAGGGGAAGCAGCAAAGGGGCCAGACTAAAAGTTCCCAAAGGCTGCCCTCTGTGACATACAAGACTTCACCCCTGAAAGGTTCCATGAAACAGCAACAGTAACTGGGGATCAGATATTCAAATACATAAGCCTGTGGGAAACGTTTCTTATTCAAACTATCCAAACCACCACACAAAGTAATACACATAAACATTATACTGTTTTTGTTATTTCAATGCATTATCTTCCGGAAGTAAGATATGAGGAAACAAAAAAAAAATGCTTGATTTCAGAAGTGTTTAACTCAGGAGAGTTTGACAATTTCATTATTTACTAGGTACCTGAATTTTGTCAGTTTTATTTTCCCACCAACTTTTCTTTTTTTTTTTTTTTTTTCGAGACAGGGTTTCTCTGTGGCTTTGGAGGCTGTCCTGGAACTAGCTCTTGTAGACCAGGCTGGTCTCGAACTCACAAAGATCTGCCTGTCTCTGCCTCCCAAGGGCTGGGATTAAAGGTGTGTGCCACCAACGCCCGGCTCCCACCAACTTTTCTTATATACTAATAGAATTAATGAAGTGTAAAGACAATTTCATGAGATAAAATGTATTATTGCATGGGATTCAGCCCATGGAAAGTAGTCAGTGCTGGATTATAGAGCAACCATCATCAATTATTAACAGTTCATCATCTTTATCTGCATTATGGCTGATATGTATTCTGGAAAGTTATTATTCCATGTTTGACAGCCCCAGTTTCCTCACTGACCTGTCATGTGATATTGGGCAGATAGCTTCTCCTATCTAAAACTTGATTTATTCTTGAAATAAAGATGTTTGTTTTCTTTGTCCCACAAAGGATATCCAGAGATTCCTCTGATATATGAATAAATTTGCCCTGGAGCAACTTGTCCTGTACCCCTTCATGTCTGAGATCACCAGGGTTGTACTAATAGTCTCTTTTGGGAGATGAAAATCTTAATGCACTTTTGTAAAGTGTTTTTGTTCTCTGCTGCCTTAGGCCACTCTGAACGGCTAACAGGAATGAGGCACTGAATTATCAAGCTAATGATGGAGGACATTCTGTATCATATGCTTCACTCACCTGACTCAGTAGGATCGGTTGTGTGAAAGAAGATGAAAACTACAATGATGCTCATTTACATTATGCAGGAGGTCATCTGAGAATAGTAGCTGGTGGTAAAATTAAGACCAAATAGCACACAGATTTGGATTCTGAATAGCATCATTTCCTTTGAATGTTAATGGTGCCCTTAAACTAAGACACTTTGTCAAGATTAGCCTGCATTGCTCTTCAATATTGCACAAATATTTACACTGTGCTTTTTACATTCTGGGACCTGTGAACTCAGCAGTTGAATGAACCAGGCCAAGTTCCCAGTCTCCTGTGAGTTTATAGTTTTCATGGAGGAGGGATTATTTAGAGCAAAGCAAATACTGCACAAGTGAGTTTTGTTTTCAAAAAATGATTGCTTGAAGGAAAACATAATGAAAGCTGATCATTCCTCCCTACTTACTACATGCCAGGTCCCAGAATATGTTGTATGTTGTCTCTATAAGGACTCCATGTAGAAGGAATTTTGGTCCTCTTTGCACTAATGAAGAACATAAAATGCAGAAAATGAAACCTATTTGGGTTGAGCATTCCTCTTCTGAAAACCTGAAATTTGAAATATTCTGAAATCAGAAACATTTTGAACACCAATGCTAAAACAAAACAAACAAAAAACAAAGAAACACAAGCAGTATGAAAACATTCTGTGTAAATACCAAGGAACTGGAAAGTCTGAGAAGATTTTGGTTTAAGTATTTATACTTGACTTTTACTGCAGTCTCAGTTCTGGGTTTACCAGGTAGCAAATTGTCACGTCTCTGTAAGGTGCCACTGATGTGCATGCTCCTAGGCTGCAGAAGCCCTGTATGTGATTGTATGTTCCCAGGCTACAGAATCTCTGTGTGTGATTGCATGTTCCTAGACCTCAGAATCTCTGTATGTGAACGGATGTTCCCAGGATGCAGAAGCACTGTGTGTGATTGTATATTCTGAGGCTGCAGAATCTTTGCATGTGATTGCATGTTCATAGACTGCAGAATCTCTGCATGTGATTGTATGTTAACAGGCTATAGAATCCCTGCATATGATTTCATGCTCCCAGGATATAGAATCTCTACATGTGATTACTTGTTCATAGGCTACAAAATTTCTATATGAGATTGCATGTTTAGACGCCACAGAATCTCTGCATGTGAGTGCCCACTCTCAGACTGCAGAATCTCCAAATGAGATTGCATGTTTACAAGCTTACAGAAACTCTCTATGTGATTGCATGCTCCCAGGATGCAGAATATCTTCATGTGATTGCATGTTCACAGGCTACAGAATCTCCATATGAGACTGTATGCTTACAGGCTACTGAATCTCTGCATGCGATTGTGTGCTTTCAGGCTGCAGAATCTTTGCATTTAATCACAGGTTATCACTCTGTAGAATCTCTACATTTGATTGCATTTTTAATCCATGACCTAGGAGTTTTTCTATAGCTAACTATTGACATTTTTCAGGTAATTTTATAGTTTGTTTTAACTCATTGCCTTATTTTATGTGTAGAATTGTTGTTCTCATTTCAGAATTTTTTATTATATTTCTTGTTTATGACACCTATGGGAATAAACTTTAGATATTGGTCATAGTGTGGGCTAAGTATCTAAGATTTGTATTTATTGTTATGAATTTTATGCCAAATTTATTAATTTATGTTTTAAATTTTACAATGTAATTCATTCTTTCTGGAACATTTTTGTGTGCATGTTGAAGAACATAAGACATATCTAGTGCAAATTTAGAATCCAATGTAAAAGTCCATGGTGGAGAATGGTTATGCTAAAGGCATAGAAGTTCATGGAAATGTGTAGACATTTGACATGCCTACTTTTTCTGTGTAAGTTTTTAGTTGCGTTTTAATAATAAAGTTAATTACTATTGTTCCTAATAAAATTATTCATAATTAACCCAAGACAGATTAGCAGGTGAGAAACAGTATACAGGAGATAAACTTGTTTTAGGCTCTAGACATTACAAATGATACCATTCTGTGGTTTCTGAACCTGCAGTTTCTTGGCTAACTACTTTGCATTGAAAACAAATAAAGATAAAAGAAAAGAAAAGGAAGATACAATTCTTCCACAGACTTATAGCTTTGGGGTCAATTTACAGGTTCCTGGCAAAAGAATTAGAAATTAATTCAGTGAGTAGCAAAGACAGACAAGGGGAAAATGTGTGAATTAAGGCAGTATAAACTTTTATTTTGAGGAAATATCTTTTACCAGGAATCTTTGTATGAATTGGGGTCTACTCTTCTTTTATCAGTTAGACAAGACATAGGACAGGAAGGGATTGGAACACTTTTTGGCCTGCAGTTATCACTGCAGGGGTAAGTGGTGATTAGTCAGATTATGTTAGGTAAGCAATAAATATCTTTTTAGCTAGTCCTTACTTGGGGATTTTGTGGGGTAATATTCAAGAACATAGAAAAACCAATAATTTCCTCCTAGATACCAAATAATGTACTTGCTACAATTGTCACAGTTGAACAAAAATGGAGGAACTATTTGAAACAGTATGCCCATGGCTAACACTAAGAACTCAGCAAGCAGAGGTCTAGTAATACGACTTCCCTCTCAGGAGTGGTGCATAGCCATAGTGGTGCATAGGTATTGGGAAGGCTCTCTTTAATTCATGTTTGTGAAAGGGTTACAGGACAACTATATAGGTGAGTAAGATTGATCTGTTGCTGAAGTAAGAAGATGGCTACTATGTTACATTTAATATCACCAGACAGAATGTTGCTTCTGGTATACATGACTGAGGTAGACTATAAAATGGCATATGAATGGAACTACCTCAGAGAATCATGTAACAGACAAAAGTAAACAAAGAATAGCTGTTTGGACTTGCAAGCCAGAGAGGAGGAGAAAGAAGCAAAAGGAAAGAAAAAAAAGGCAAACAGAAAACATTGCTTCTCATAGGCTGGCATGGTGATGTACATGTTTAATCCCAGTTCTCAGAAGGTAGATGCAGATAGATATCTGTGAGATTGAGGTTATCCTAGTCTACATAGTGAGTTACAGGATATATATATATATATATATATATATATATATATATATATATATAGAGAGAGAGAGAGAGAGAGAGATCCTATGTCAAAAACTACTGAAAACAAAAATACAACCTGTTAAAAGAAAGCAACAAAAAGTGTTTTCTCATGCATAGAACTGGTGTAAGATCCAGACAAGAATTTAAACATGCAGATGAAAAAGTACTTATAAACATCCCTCAAGGGCAGATAAATTCACATAAGAACAAACTAGGATGCCTTACAAAGGAAAATAGAATTGATTCTGTAGAGGCTTAACTTAGTGTGTTGGATGGTTAAAAGAATGAAGGGAGCAGAGCACATAAGCTAATGTTAGGAATATATGGAAAATGTAAGGAAAAAATAATATGCACAGAGTCAAGTCTCATAAATGAATAGTAGTTTCTGCAAAGGAAGAAGGAAATGGTAGAGGAAAAAAGTAAAGAGAGAGTTGAACCATACATAATGAAGAAACCAAGATCTGAAGGTAGAATTAACAAGAAAGAATACATTTCTGGTTGTCGCACCTGCTGTGTGGCCTGCATCCGAGAATGCAGCGAGGTGGTCGGGATAGATGACACAGAGACCAATCGGTTGCTTTAAGAAAACTTTATGCTTCCCAAGTCAGCTTAGGAGGAGACCCCAGTCCGCTTAGGACAGAGCTCTCAGGAGAAGTCTCTCCAAGAAAAAAGAGCTTCCCTTTCTTAAGGACTTCTGCCATTCATCTACATACCATTCTTTCCAGACTTCTCACCCTCCTGGCTGGTGGTTAATCTCCGGCCCCAGAATCGGGGAGACACCACGGGGGGGGGGGACAGGAAGAGAGGAAGAGGCATCTAGCCGTAGGGGGTGTGAAAGTCATGGTATCTCAGTGAGGAGCCCTTATCTGAGCCCTATCAAGAGCTTTAAAGCACTGAATTGTTTTCAGTAAACATTACACAGCTGCCTGCTCCCAGGCCTAAGGGGAAGTGGGTTTCTGCTCAAGGTCTGGTGTCCCCACAATTCACCCCTTTTTATTTTTAAATGAGGCGCTCCTGGCTTAGGTCAAGTAGGGTCACCCTCCCTGGCCCGTCTTTGGGGGACCTTGAACCCCTGTCTTAGGTGGGAGAGGGTCTTCCCCACAGGTTGCCTGTCTTTGGAGTCACCCCAACCTTAGAATCATCTGTAATAAGGCTTTATGGCTATCGGGATTGCCATGGGCTAAGGCACTTTGAACTCAGCATGAAGCCAGAATGCCTACTGTCACTGTTACCATTCCTAGGACCCCCACTGACATAGCGCCTCTCTGTCACCTGCCCATCCCCGATCTGGGCCTTAGCATTCTACCACCAGCCTTTCTTTGCTACAAGGGTGATTTATAGTTACAATTTGACGGTTAAAACAGTGATAAAGTTTACAATCATTTTAAGATCTACTTAGGAAAGCATTAGATAGTGCACTTGCACAGATACATTAGGTACAATCATTGATGTTACACATGTAGCATTATAAAAAATATGAACAAGAGGCTTGTTGCACTATTTACAGAGTACCAATTTGTTCCTGTGGTGATGTAGTCTGTCGATTTAATGTCAGTAGTATCAGCCGAACATGTAACCCGAGTCAAAGTCTTTTTGTCGCACCAGGACAAACCACATTTCTCCAGAAAAACACACTGGCATAGGTGTGATTCCAGAAACAGGAACTACCAAGTCTGATATTTCAAGTGACCATGTCCTGTTCAAATACTGAAAAGAGGCTTTTGCCATTCATCACAGTCCATACCAATGTCCAAATGTTTTAAATGGGTCCTTTTTCCCCCAAAGGGAAAAGCTGGCAAAATGAATTCTGTTGTTTTAAGGTGTATCAAAGGCTAGCTGCTAATCTTCCAGTTTTCTTGGCTTTGGGATGAAAACTCACGGGTCCAGGAGGTTGATGTAGCAAGCCTGATGAGACACTGGAAATCTCGAACTGACTGTTTTATTTCTTTCTCGGGCTGTAGATTTGATGACATCAAGGGTCAGGAACACCGACTTAGGAGATCTCGAACTGGCTTGAGCAGGCTCCCATGGTCTCAGATCCAGTTTTCTCTGCTTCATGCATCTCACCAAATGTTGTGACAGCTACTGAAGCTTTATTCTTTTCCTGTAAGAAAACACAAACATGCCCTCGACCCCAAATTAGGGTCTTCTCTACTGTCTAGTGTATGGATGTTTCCATTTGACCTGAGTAATAGTTGTTTAACTTTCATTATGTCAGAATCTGTCTGAAGCAGATTCCTCACTGGCATTTACATTTTAAAAATTTTTAAATGAGGAGTGGATTATTTAATGAATCATGTGGGGACTGGGGAAATTACTCCCCCTTTTATTTTTAAATTTTGTTTGAACTGCTGAAGTTGGACCATAACAGTAGAAGGATTTGTCTACCCTCCTTAGTCAACTATCTAGGTGAATTGGGATCACTATTTAAAATATTAGTAGATGTCCTTTAAAAGGGACATAACCATTAAGTACCTTTGAGAATCATTTAAGGATTGTAAACTATACTATGTCCCAAATAGTCCCTTTTTTTTTTTCTAACCTGTAGCTCTCACTAACTGACAAGGCCTCATTTGCATCTGAGCTGACAAGGCCTAATTGGCATCTACACAGACACCTTTGGGGGTGGGGGCCTGCCAAAGCGGCAGGACAGTTCCCTGAAAAAAACCTCTCTCTCTCTCTCTCTCTCTCTCTCTCTCTCTCTGACTGGCTCTGAGGGCTTAACTTGAATTTTTTGTTAAAATATTAACCGACTGACTGGATTTTTTTTTGGCTATATCTAAATCGATTTAGGTAGTTTTTAACTGTTTGAAGGGATTTAAGTATCCCTTTAATCATATCCAAGGCAATTAGAACAGTTGCTTTTGTCAACATTCACGCATTTACATTTCACACTTCATACATACTGACGTGGCCACGTCCATACACACAGACCATGCATACATATCTCTCCTTTTGCCTAGGTTATGATTAGTTTGTTGAACTGAAACTTCTATAACAGAACAACTCCAGTCAATCTTTTAATTAAAACTAAAGTTTGAAAAAGTCCTGTATGTCCCTCATCATTTCTTCATTAGAGAAGTTTTGAGCTACACTCAGGGGCTACAGCCATACCCACTCCTTGTAATTCTGTAGATGCAAAGCGGAAAGGCCAGGCTTTTGCCAAAAGTTTTTAGAGATGACTCACAAAATTCAATAACCTACCCTATATAAATGTAACCAAACATTTTTATTTTATATACCTTTGTCTTTTTCTTTACTGAATACTAATACCTCATTTTTACCCATCTTTAATCTATCTTCCCATTGAGGATGATCCTCCAATCTACCCTCCAACTGAGGGCAACTTCTTATCTTAGGTTCCCTTTCTTTTTTGACCTTTGTTAGGTGAGGGCCTAGACATTTAATCCAATCCACCCTTCAACTGAGGGTTTAATCATGGAGATATTAAATATTTTTAATAAAGCAGAGATTCCCCTTTTAGGAGGGGGAAACTCAGACTCTCGTGTTGGCAGCAGCCACTCCCAATGTATTTATTAGTGCTATAAAGGCGATGAATGGGGAGCTGCAGTGACTAACTGGCATCAAAACGGTGGGAGGGGTTTTCCTCACCAGTGCCCATACTTCCCTTACCTGAGTTTGGCAATGTTTGGATCATTTTTATCATGACGAGCATTCCTAGTGTCGGGAGCAGAGTCCGGGTCAACATGCCTGATGCACTGTTCGGGGACCCAAATAGGCTTCTCACTTCCGGAGGGAAAACACAAACAGCCCCTCGGACCCTAGCTAGTAGGGGAGTGGGTGGCTGCCATTTTCCTGTAATCAAATCCTTCCATCTGACCCATCCCAAAGACTGGGAGGGTTTGTTCCAATGTCTCTCCATAGCAGACAAATTATTACTGTCTATGGTCAAAAAATTTAAAATATAAAGTATGGTGGATAACTGAATATTGGGGGAGGTGACATATTCCCCCTTTTTTATTTTTTTAAAATACTGTTTGAGAGTGGCATGGGTGCGTTCCACAATGGCCTGTCCGGTGGGGTTGTGAGGAGTACCAAAAGAATGGACAATGTGATGTTCCCTGCAAAAGGCAGCAAAGCGATTGCTGGCATAGGCAGGGCCATTGTCCATTTTTAGGGCTTCAGGAACACACATGTAGGCAAAGGCCTGCAGGCAATGGGAAATAACATCTTTAATCTTCTCTCCTGAGTGGAGAGAGGCAAAAATCAGTTTAGAATACGTATCCACCGAAACATGCATGTATTTTAATTTCCCTGCCTGTGGCAGGTGAGTTATATCCATTTGCCAAAGATGGTTGGCCCTGAGGCCCCGGGGATTTACCCCCTCATTGGGAGAATTATGATAAGGGGCACAGTCAGGGCACTGAGAGGTAATCTGTGTAGCCATGGATAGGGGGCACCCAGTATGAAATTTAATGGAGCGAGCATTTAGATGATATCGCTCATGGAGCTGGTGGGCAAGCTGCTCCTGAGTGTATAAGACCCTAGGGCAGGTCAAGGAGTCAGCAAATTGATTGCCCCGGGCAAGGGGTCCTGGAAGGTTAGTATGTGCACGAATAAATCCCACATAAGCAGGGTGGATGCGCTGCCAAATAAGATGTTGGAGCTGAACTAATAAGGAACGGATCTGAGAGGTTGGAAGAACATATGGAGAGGTTTCAAAAGGTCTGACAATGTTGGCAACATAGACACTATCAGTATATAAATTAAAGGGCTCCCCCTCAAACATTTGGAAGGCCATCAAACAGGCAAACAACTCTGCAGCTTGTGCTGACATTTTCCCTATGGGTACCCTCTTCTGCACCTGAGAAGAAACCACCACCGCGAAACCTTTGGAGGAACCATCTGTAAAGACTGAGCGAGCTCCAACTAGGGGCACTCCTTTAAAACCTTGGGAAAAATCACAGGATGTTGTTTAAAAAAAGACATCAAGGGGCTATTGGGATAAAGGTTATCAAACTTGGCACCTGTAGATGTAATAAACAGGGTCCACCCATCATGGAAGGTCTGTAGATATTCCATTTTCTCTTTATCATAAGGAAGAATAATTTTATCAGGACTCTTTCCAAAGGTTTGGATGCTAAACTTGTGTGCCTTCCATAACAATTGTAAAATCAGATTATAGTAGGGGGCTACTACCTTCTTAGGGGAGGCTGACAAATGTATCCAATAAATGGGGCCAGTCTGCCAAAACACAGCAGTGGGCGAAAAGCTAGATGAAAGTACAACCAGAACAAGAGGCTGTCCATAATCTATACGCCAAAGGTGGGTTTGCTCTATACTTTTTAACAACAATTGTAGGGCATTCCTGGCCTCTGGGGTAATCTGTCTAGGGGAAGTTGGAGCGGGATCCCCAGGAAGAATATCATAAAGGGATTTAAGAGCTGCTGTTTCAATAGAAAGAGAAGGGCGAATCCACTGCACCTTTCCCAAAAATCTCTGCCAGTCATGAAGCGTTTTTAAATTTGAACAATCAATTTGGAGTCTTTGGGGCCGGAGGCCAGTTTGTTGAATTTGATGACCCAAGTAAGTATAAGGGGGTCTCTTTTGGATCTTTTCTGGAGCCAAAATAAATCCGCGGGCCTCCAGGAGCTCTTGTAGCTCTGCAAAGGCTATGTAACATTGCCTCTCCTCGGCTGCAGCCAAAAGAACATCATCCATGTAGTGGATGATGTAAAGATCAGGGAATTTACGCCTGAGGGTATCTAAACAGGCAGCTACATAAATCTGGCATATAGTTGGACTGTTAGCCATCCCTTGCGGGAGCACCACCCATTGGAAGCGAAGTGCAGGTTCCCTAAAGTTAATTGCAGGAAGGCTAAATGCAAACCGAGGACTATCTTGAGAATGTAGGGGAATGGAAAAGAAGCAATCTTTTAAATCAATGACAATCAAATGCCAGTCTTTAGGAATGGCCACAGGTGAGGGCAAGCCAGGCTGGAGCGCCCCCATGGGCTGCATGGTCGCATTTATGGCCCTCAGGTCTTGTAGTAACCTCCACTTTCCTGATGGTTTTTTAATTACAAATATGGGGGTATTCCAGGGGGACGTGGAGGGGACCAGATGGCCGGCCTCCAATTGTTCTTGAACTAGCTGATGAGCCGCCTGGAGTTTTTCTACTGGTAAGGGCCACTGTTCCACCCATACGGGATCATCTGATAGCCATGTGATAGGTATGGGGGCTGGCGGCGCAACAGTGACCCTCATTAAAAATGGTTAAAATCCTTCCTGTTCCCTGGGGCCCTGGTATTCAAAGGGGGGGGATGCCACCGGGCAAGCCTCTCCCTCTTCTAGTTTATCTAGTCTCTTCCCCTGACTCCAGCCCATCCCTTGCTGGGGGGCCCCGCTTTTGGACTTGGGTGCCTGGGTGGTGAGGACCACTCCCATTTCTCGTAGGAGGTCTCGTCCCCAGAGGTTGATAGGGAGGCCAGACAAAACATATGGTTGAAAAAACCCTGTGTGGCCCTCAGAATCTTGCCACTTTAGCATTCTGAGGCTCTTTTGTGGCACAGCCTGTCCTATTCCCTGGAGGGTCACCTTACCTTCATGCTTGGCCCAGGCAGGGGGCCAGAATTTATCTGAGAGGACAGAAATGTCCGCGCCAGAATCTAAAATGCCTTTGAAGGACTTGCCTTCTATCTTTAATGTAAGCTGGGGGCGGTTCTCCCTGGTAGCTACCCAAAATGCTGCTGGGCCAGTACTTCCAAAACCTTGGTTATCCCTTTTCTCTTTAATTTTTTTGAGCCTCACAAGGAGCTGTAGGGAGGAGGAGTAACTGAGCAATCCGTTCTCCTGCTGGGATGGCAACAACCCCAATGTCCACTGATGTCATTATTTTAATCTCTCCCTCACTATCCTGGTCTATAACACCAGGGTGTACCTGGATGCCTCGAAGGATAGTACTGGACCATCCCAAGAGTAGTCCAACTGTGCCTGGGGGCAATGGCCCATGTACCCCAGTACCTGCTGTGTGGCCTGCATCCGAGAATGCAGCGAGGTGGTCGGGATAGATGACACAGAGACCAATCGGTTGCTTTAAGAAAACTTTATGCTTCCTAAGTCAGCTTAGGAGGAGACCCCAGTCCGCTTAGGACAGAGCTCTCAGGAGAAGTCTCTCCAAGAAAAAAGAGCTTCCCTTTCTTAAGGACTTCTGCCATTCATCTACATACCATTCTTTCCAGACTTCTCACCCTCCTGGCTGGTGGTTAATCTCCGGCCCCAGAATCGGGGAGACACCACGGGGGGGGGGGGGGGGACAGGAAGAGAGGAAGAGGCATCTAGCCGTAGGGGGTATGAAAGTCATGGTATCTCAGTGAGGAGCCCTTATCTGAGCCCTATCAAGAGCTTTAAAGCACTGAATTGTTTTCAGTAAACATTACACAGCTGCCTGCTCCCAGGCCTAAGGGGAAGTGGGTTTCTGCTCAAGGTCTGGTGTCCCCACATCTGGTAAAAAAAAATTATTCGCTTTGTGCATACAAAACCAGATTCTGAAACTTTCCAGATAGACTATTTTCAAAAGCTAAAGTTTCAGCTGATGATAAGAAGTCTGTATACTGTTACATTCAGCAGCAGAAGAAGGCAGACTATACTTGCTTTATTAGTTAGGGTTTCAGTTGCTCTGAACAGACGCTGTAATTCTTATGAGGGAAAGTTTTAAAGGAAAACATTTAATTGAGGCTTGCTTATAGTTGTAGAAGTCTATTATTATCATGGTGGGATGTGGCTTCAGGCAGGCAGACATGGTGCCGGAAAAGTAGCTGAGAGTCCTACATCTTGATCTTCCAGCAACAGAGGCAGTGTGTGTCCACACTGGTCATAGCTTGCCAAAGGAGACCTCAAAGCCCAACCCCACAGTTACACACTTCCTCCAACAAGGTCACACGTCTTCCAACAAGGTATATCTCCTAATAGTGCCACTCAGTATGAGCTTTTGGGGGTCAGTTACGTTCAAACTACCATACCTGAAATTTAATATGGTAAACTGTGTGCATAGGTAGGTACATGTCTGAAATACCATAAGTTAAGAGGCTGAGGCAGGAGGATTGTAAATTTGGGGATAGGTGGTGCTACACAGCAAAACTGTCTTAAAATAGAAACAGTAAGATTATAGAAAATCCCCCTATGTAGAGACAAAATACTCTTTGTCTGTGAAATTAATGAAAGATACTTTCAGATAGGATATGATTTTCATGCTACCATAATAGGTGGTATGTTCAAAAAAGGTTTCTATCCAAACAAATGCACCAAGATACAACAACTATATGATGGGAAAAATTGAAAACTGAGGTGAAAAATCACCTTTCTGATGTGTCTGTCTTCATGTGTGTATTTAAATCAAATAAGTGACAGAAAAGGTCTAAAAGGGACATTGTGCTTGAAGTCTCAAAATTATAATTCTCACCTAAGCAGAATCTAATAATAAAGGAACCAAACTCTGGGGAATTGTCTTGGTGAGTTTTCCAGTCTGATACCACAGAATAACTACTTGTTTAAGAGAAATTGGCTTGACACTTTCTTTTTCTATCTTGCTGCTTAGTCAAATGTTTTTCCTTGCAATTGAACAGATCATGTCTTTATGGAGAAAGGATATGCTGGAAAATACATGCAAACTCCCAAGAAAAAGTTTTAGACAGGTGATTTCCTAACAACATTATTCAGTATCTACCTAAAATTTTGTTTTAACAAGTTGTCAAGCATTGAACATGGGTAAGGAGCCATGAATTTATGATGTCTCAGAAGAAAATGGGGCTCCTTGAATATTGCTGGTGGGGATATAAAATTATCTGGCTATTTTGAAAAGAGTTCTGTTGGTTTCTCAAAACTTTTAAGTTATTATGATTTAACCCTGCCATTCCAGCCTATGTATTTATCTAGAAGTAGCAGAAGTGTGAGACCACAGATGATTTTGCATGGCAGAACATGAGGATGATAAAAAGAAACATAATTATTACATATTGAGGAAGCCAGTTGGCAAAAAGGACTAGAAATTTCTCACTGGCTTCATGTAACAATCAGAGCATGCTTTACAGAAGACAGTCTCACTGTAAGCAATTCATAAAGAAGTATGGACTCATGGGCTAGTGCTTTGAATATATACCTCTCCTAGATCACTAGCCCATTCCCATCCCCAGGAGTGTCTTTCTCTTTCTTAGAACACTCTCTCCATTTCTATTTATAACCTTGTATCCTCAGTATAATTCTTCCTCCTGACATACAAGATCCTGTAAATTTCAATGCATTTCCCTACCTATCTCTGCTCCACACAATGTACACAAATAAATATTCTTACAAGTATCGTTCATAATGGCCCCGGAGCAAAGGAGTCCCATTATCCTATGAGAAGATGAATGAAACATAGTTCATTTAAGCAGTGCCATAAAAATGAAGTGCTTATACATGTTAAAGTGTGGGAAAGTCCTGCAAATACTATGCTACATTAAAAGGACTATATATTGTACAATTATGTTATATGCAACTCTCAGAAGAGGAAAATTTCATAAAGACACAAAGACTGGTTGACAGGTTGGAGGAAGAAGATGATTAAGGTACTCTTATTTTTCTTTGAGGGTAATGAACATACTTAACAACTGATTGTGGTGAGACCTTCATTACAGTGAGTATGCTAAAAACTATTGATTTTCTAAACATCAAATGATTCAATTATATGGTGTACAAATTACATGTCAATAAAATTGCTTCAAGAGTGAAACCATCTAATTCTACTCCCATCCTTCTTCTGTCTTGCCTTTCTAATCATCTCTTATGTCTTTAAATGTATGTCATTAAAAATACATGGACAATCAGCTTTTGGAAAGCCACTTATCAATGCTGAAGTAAAGACTGACACATCCTGACAGATCATCAGGCTGAATATTAACACAACAAAGATGGTTAATTCAATCTTACTTAAATTACCCTAGACAGTTCCTTTGGGAGACTTTGATTCCTATAGGAGAAATTAAATATTAAAGTTTTGGTAGGCTCAGACAGTGATTGCTTTTGTCAGAATATAAGGGCCTAGAGCCACCCATATTTAACAGGCTAGTGTCTTTCCAGTTTAAGTGAGTATTTTCCTTCACAATTTATCTCCTCATGATCTTACATTTCTCTTTCTGTCCTATATTTTTTTATGTCTGTAACATATTTTAAAAAGCACATTTTTAAAGAATACATTTGTATTTGATAGAATGATAAGATTGCTCATTTATTGAAAAATGTAGATTATAAAACACTTTCCTATATTTTTTGATTGTTATTAATTTTATTTTTGAGATAGGGTTTTCCTGTGTAGTTTATTGTGGTCTCAACATTGCACTGATAATTTTGGCTTTGTCTCCCTAGGGCTGAGATTAGGCTTTGAGTGGCATGATTTTTACACATAGCAAAATCTTTTAGTTATCTCACACTCATCTGGAAACCCTTTTATGTATTAATTATACCCTGGAAATCTTTGTGTAAATAACTATCACTTTGGGTCCAGTTAGATGGCTCAGATTGTAAAGACAATTTGCCAAAAAACCAGACAGTCTAAGTTTGATTCCTGGAACACAGATGGTAGAAGGAAAGAACTGAGTCCTTCCCACAAATTGTCATCTGACCTCCATGCGTGTGCTGTGGTGTTGCCTTACATAAAAAAATCAATAAACAAATGTAAAAAAATATTTACAAGATTACAGTGCATCACCTTGTATTCTCAGTACATTGGACAGTTAAAACTTTCTGAATTAAATCCATTTCTGCAAGAAGCTTCTGTGATGAAATCTGGGCAACCCATTAAAGTGTGACTATAAACAGGGGCATTTAGAAAGCAGTTCAACAATGTGACTAATTGGCAAAAAAAATAATAGTAGACTCTTCCCATAGCCTATGGCCTCTCTAGCCATGGTCTCTTTATTGGTTGGCCTGGTAGAAGTAGGCAGGAATTCCCTCTTGTGAAGAGGGTCTGTAATCCAAAATGGTTGGTTAGTCATGCCACTATTGAATTAGAGGTCACATTTTGCAGGGCAGGTCATCATTGCAGCTTGCAGAATTGATAGGTGGTTAAGATCATTAAGGGCTTTTCTCCTGCAACAGCCTGCATAGCACTTTTTGTCTCTAGAAGAGGACCAGTCAGAGGTGGGGAAGGTTCCAGATAATCCCCAGCTTATTTTCTCTCTGCCACCAAAGTGCAGATGCATATTTTCTTACCTCAAACTATAAACCTTTTTGCTCTTGAAAGAGAAGTATTGACTTGTTTCTTTGAAGATAATGCAGCTTCTTTTGTGTGTTGGCAAAGAAAAGGTATTATGGCATTTTTCAATGTATGTTTTATTCAGAAGAACTGTGATACTGGTTGTAGGGAACAATACAAATATTTTGAGGTATAGGAAAGATGTATCTCAAGTTCAAACACAAGTGAAAATTTGTAACCTAGAAGCAAGGTGTTTTTCAGTAGATGGAAAATTACTTAGTAGAAACAGAGATTCTGGATCAATTTTTGCTGAAGGTAGGACAGGGTGAATGGAGATGATATGGGGGTTGCTGGAGGATGTGAGAGCCAATTAGGTATGGAGGGTGATCTGATATTAAGGGTGAGGAATTCCAGCTACTCTGTCTTAGCGGGATTCTTGTTAAGGCCCACTCTTAAGGGACATGCCCAAAGAACTTGCCTGGAGTTTTGTCAAGGATGGAATCTGTCAGTCTGTGTGAGGGGTAATGAGGTGATAAAGAGAATATTTCATGCCAGCAGAGGAGGGAAGACCACAGGGCAGATTACTTTTAAGGAAGACGGTCCTGTGGAGACCTGGCACAGGACCAATTTGTTATTGTAAACTCAGATTTCATAAGGAATAGCCTGGTATAGCAAACTGAAAAACACAGTGTTCTCTGAAATAAAAGTTTATTGGGTTGTTACAGATGGTACCTACAGATATAAGGACCAGTCCTGGGACAAATTCTTAGCCTAGGTACTAGACAGGAAAAAGTGTTCACTGGAACCTAAGGAGCCAGAGTGTTTTACAATGAAAAGTGGAGTAGAAGACAACTTTCACAGAGCCTGCCTTGGCTGTGGATAAGAGAGACAGAACATTCCAAGCTAGGAAGACCTATGGTGCTGGACTCATTCAGAAAGGGAAGTTTGCTGTCATTGGTTGGTTGGCTGTAAAGGGAGAATGTGACACTGCTGTGATATCTAGTCCTGAGCACAGTGAGAGACTCAGAAGAGTGAGTTTTCTTTTAATGCTTTTGCTTTGTTGTTGTGGCTTGAAACCATCTGTTTGGAGAAATCACTCATCTCGTTCCCCATGCATTCTGTCGCCTGTAACTTACTTGAGGGTATCTCAGAACCCTTTGTTATCCAAGATGGCTCAGCAGTTTAGAGCAAAGTGTTCAAGAAGAGGAGTCCAGTTTGGTTCATAACTACCTGTAACTCCAGCTCTGGCTGGGGTGAAGGATTTATCACCCTCTTCTGACCTTGGCAGGTACCTGAACTTGTGTGCATATCTGCTTTCTCACCACAGATATACATGAACCTCTTAGAAGAGAAAGTGGGTGGTACCCTTGAACAAACTGGTACAGGAGACGACTCCCTGAACATAACACCACTAGCACAGACAGTGAGATCAAAAATTAATAAATGGGACCTCCTGAAACTGAGAAGCTTCTGTAAGGCAAAGGACACAGTCAGCAAGACAAAAAGGCAGCCCACAGAATGGGAAAAAATATTCACTAACCTCACCACATCTGACAGAGGGCTGATCTCCAAAATTTACAAAGAACTCAAGAAGCAAGTCTCCAAAACACCAAAGGATCCAATTAAAAAGTGGGCTACAGAACAAAATAGAGAATTTTCAATAGAGGAGTCTAAAATGGCTAAGAGGCACTTGAGAAAGTGCTCAACATCCTTAGCCATCTGGGAAATGCAAATCAAAACAACTCTGAGATACCATCTCACTCCTGTCAGAATGGCTAAAATCAAAAACACCAATGACAATTTATGCTGAAGAGGATGTGGTGAAAGGGGAACACTCCTACACTGCTGGTGGGAGTGCCAATTTGTATAGCCACTTTGCAAATCAGTATGGAGATTCCTCAGAAAAATTGGAATAAACCTACCACAAGACCCAGCTGCTTTAACCCCCAGAAACAGCTGACCTGACAAGGGTTAGCTTTTAAATCCCAGAATGATGCCTGGGAATCCAGCATGGGACTGATCAAGACCCCCTGAATGTAGGTGTCAGTGAGGAGGCCTTGGTAATCTATTGAGCCTTGGGTAGTAGATCAGTATTTATCCCGGCTATACAAATGGACTTAGGACTCCCATCCAACAATGAGAGATGAACTTTCATCCTGAACTCTTGGGGGAAGGTCTAGGCCCTGCCCTGGATGAAATGACAGACTATGAACACCCCATGGAGGGCCTCACCCTCCCTGGGGAAATGAGGGGATACTAGGGGTGCTGGTGGGAGGGCACGGGAGGAGAGGAGGGAAACAGAGAGGGACCTGGAATTGACATGTGAAGCAACCTTGTTTCTAATTTAAATTTAAAAATAAAAATATATAGAAAACATAATTAAAAACTATAAAAAGAAATCCCACCAAATATTTTCCAAGCAGTACATAACAGGCCTTTTTCTGATGTGAGAAAATAATTCAATGTATCTGTACCTATTTTGGAAGATTTTTTAGAAACAGTTTACGGATTCATGAATCTAGATTTATTCATTTAAGTAGTTGTAAAAAAACAAATCATGAAAATGTTTTAAAAGTAGCTACTCTCCTCTTCCTCTGGGCAGAGCAAGGGATCTTTGTTTTTGTATTTTATATGAGCATCAGGATGAAGGGCTAATACCATAGCTATGAAGTACATTGTAACCACTGAGTAAGAGGCGAAGAGGGTCTTATTCCTGTCCTGTTTTAGGCCCTTTATTTAATACTTTCTCACCTGTTTAGCATGGAGAACAAAACCCATCATATAGCCTTGAAGTTTCTCAAAGAGGTGTCTTCTGTCAGTTCATCTAAACAGTGTTTTATATTCCCACTTCATTTTCCATGTGAATATTTATTGAGCTTTACTGAGTTTTCACATGGATTTGTATTAAGCTGTCTCTAACTGAGCTCATTAACACTGTGGCAGGTTGCAGAAATGGCAAAGTCTCTGAGGTTTAAATAAGTGCTTGAATTTTGATGGAGGTGAGGATTGTCATTGGAGCTGTGCTTAACAACACTTCTTTATTACAACTGATAATGCAGCAGACGAAGTGCTAGCATTTATGTGTTTATAGATCATGTCACTGCTTGCCACTGGGTCATTTGACAAGATTGGGGTGGTAGAACTTGACTGCCAGCTTATTGAGAGGGTGGGAACCTTTTCCTCCTCTGTCTGCCTTTGGTGGGTTTTCTGGCTGTTTTTTTTTCTTTTTAACTCTTCTTGATTACAGTGAATAAAAGCACCTAGGAAGAGAGATCTGCTCCAGTTGTGTCACTTGGGAGTGTTCATTGCCAAGGAAGTTTCACTGTGTAATGAGGAAAGCCTATATTTTCTAATTAATGGCCCACTTTAATGAGTTTTTTTTGATCTTGCTCTTTTAATGATTCCTACTCATGAACCTTATGCAGAATATGTCTGCTTTTATACATGTGTTTCACACAACCCCATTGTACCTTTGCTAGAAGCATCATTATAAATATGCATGTATTTGGCCTGAGGCAGGCCCTGTCTTATCATTTATGGTCTTTATATGTATATGCTAACTATTTAAACATATAAGCATTATACATGAACACATCCTGGGTGCCTAAGGGGCATTATAGAGAGAGCTTGCTTCTTTTGAGAAATGTTTCCCCAAGCAGAACTATTGTATATCTGTCAGCAATGAGAGCCAGCATCAATTTTGGGAAACAAAGCACTCAGTCTCTACCTTAGTAGATCCCTGTGGGTCACTGAAAGAATAATGTTTAGTGATAACAACACGAAACCTCAAATTTTTGTCTAAGTGGATAATTTCTTAGAGAATTTAATTCTCAGCTGTCATTACAAGCCCTCTCTTTTGTGTTGCTGGAGGATTCATGTCCCACTAGGTCCCAGAGCTGCTTCAGCCCCAAATGAACACACAGAGATACTATATTAATTAATAACCTTTTGGCCAATGGCTAGTGCTTCTTGCTAGCTACTCTCTCTTAATTAGTAACCTATTTCTATTAATGTAAGTATTTCCATGTGGTTCTATTTTACTGGAGAAGGGCCTGGACCTGTTACTCCTTCCTTGGCTGCATAGGGTCTCTTTTTCCTGTGCATCCCTGCCTACCTTTCTCAGAATTCTCCTCGTCTCCTACTTCTGCCTACCTTCCTGCTTCTATTGGCCATACAGTGGTTTATTCATCAATCAATAAGAGAAACACATATGCAGAAGGATATTCCCCGTTACCTTTCTCTGTCTTGCTATTGATACACTCCGTAGTCTCCCTCCTCAGTGAAATCAGGAGTTGAAGGCAGTTTTTGCTTAATGTTATGACTATTTCTTAAAATTTATTTTCCATACATAGGAAGCAATAGAAGAAAAGGAGCAGACTTCAATGGCTATTGTTTGTGTGAATTGATGCTCTGTATAGTTACAAAATCTTAGAGGTATGTTCTTCCACATGACTTGTTTTTTTTTTTTCAAAGCAGGGTTTCCCTGTATTGCTTTAGAGTCTGTCCTGGAACTAGCTCTTTAGACCAGGCTAGCTTCGAACTCACAGACACTGTCTGCTTCTGCCTCCCGAGTGCTAGGATTAAAGACATGTGCCACCAATGCCCAGCAAGCATGACTTAGTTCTTTTACAACTTTATACCCACAATGTGTTCCCTGTTTTAAGACAACCATAGTTAGAGCCACAAAATAAACCCATTTCTTTTCTATTACATGAATTTATTTATTTAAAATGTCTGACAAAGGCTTTCAAGAAAATGACTTTTGATTTTGACTCAGAAGTTTGATTTTGCAGAAGAGGAGGATGACATCACATTGTATCCAGCCAGGGATAAACTTGAATTAGTGTTTTAGGAATAATATAATTCTAAAAATATTACAAGTATTAAAAAGACACAGGCCTCACCCTCCATGGGGAAAGGAGTGGGGGTTGGAGGAGGGGGGGTGGGGGATTGGTGTAAGGGCCTTGATGGAGGGGAGGGAGAGGGAGAGGGACCTGGGATTGACATGTGAAGCAACCTTGTTTCTAATTTAAATTTAAAAATAAAAAAGACATAAAAAGACACATGTTGATTTCTACAGGAAATAGATGTTTGAAAGTAGCTTAAATACTGTAAAGCAACCCCAGAAACCTTCACTGGTAGAATTTTATTATTTGAAATGACAATATTAGGCACCTAGAAAGCCACATTTCTTTTGTAGCATAGCCATCAAATATTTACTGTGCTTTTTATTCACATGTTTAATCTTGCAAATTATTTTAGCTACGTGGATCTACAGAATGCTAGCATAGAATTTAAAGACAACAAACATTAATTAACTAGTAAACTTATGGCTTAGAGTTCTTCAACATTGGAAGATATACTAAAATGTGCCTCGAATTGGAAACAATCACATTTTAACCACTAGGAGCTTCATTGCTCTTTTGAAGTCATTTATCCATGTTTTTTTTTTTTTTAAGTCATCACATGTAAAAATCTTAGAGTGTACTGAGAACTGAAAGCCATTTACCTTTATCTACAATATCTGGCCATCTGGCCTGCTATGTACCAAAACAAAGTACCAAATGCAGTATAGTTTAATTTGATAGGCTAATTTGCTGCTCATATTAAATTTTATACTTAAAATCAATTGAAACATTTTCTAAAGGAATGCTCACCTAAGAGACATACATCAGCAATGATAAATGATGGGACATTTGAAAATGGCAATTGCTAATTAAAATTTAAATCTAGACTAATAGGTGTTAGAATACAGAGCCTTGATATTGTGTCTTTAAAAATACCAAAGGCTGAAGATAATCAGCCTTGAGGGGATCTATTGGTGCCATCCCTCTGAATCAGGTGCTTCATTCTGTTAAGCACCTGATAACATCTTTATGGGAAACACTTCAGCAAACAATAGGGATATTGTTGTGTGATGAAGATATGCCAGGATTATTTTCCTATGGAATATGTCATTTCTTTTTTCTTTTTTTGGTTTTATGAGACAGGGTTTCTCTGTATTGTTTTGGAGGCTGTCAGTCCAGCCCGGCCTCGAGCTTACAGAGATCTGCCTGCCTCTGCCTCCCGAGTGCTGGGATTAAAGTCGTGTGCCACCACCGCCTGGCAGAATATGTCATTTCTTATATTCAGTGTAAAAACTGGATTTAATTCACTTTTATTCTATATACAGTGACATCTTAAATTTACTTTCATACTCTATGATAAGCAATTTTCCATTTTCCTTGGCTTGTATGGTGTGTGATGGGAGAAAAAAAATTCAACATACATTCCATGCCTCCAGTTCCCCTGTGTTTTAGCCATTGTCACAGGAGCTTCATACAGAGAAAATAAAACAGCTATTCTAGTTGGGATATCGTGTTGCTTGGCTTTAGTTCCAGTACTCAGGAGACAGAGGTGGGCAGATCTCTGAGTTGAAGGTTAGCCTGGTCTACAGACAACCAGGGATATACATATAAAACCTTGATCAAAACAACAGCAAAGCAAAGCAAAACAGAAAAACAAAAACCAAATAGACAAACAATAACAACAGCTATTCCAGACTAGTGCCACTTTCCTATACAACTTTTTAAAAATTATTATTACTATTATTATTATGTAAATCAGTAACTCCAATTTGTATTGTTCATATATGTCTGGATGTGTGGTCATTCACTACAGCATATTTGACCTATAGAGGACCATGAATTAAGAAAATGTGTGCAGGTTCTATCAGTTGCTTTGGGAAGGTCTGTCATGTCTAGGAGATGCTGTTTTCCTTTGGTCCTCTAAATCTCTGGTTCCTATAATATTTCTCTCCCCTCTTCTGTGATGGTTTCTGAGTCTTGGGAAATGGGTGTGAGTAGATGGTTCATTTGTGACTGAGCACTCCACAGCCATTTATTATCTTCTGCAGAGCTCTTAAGAGCAAATCTTCATTACTCTTAAAAATGCTTTGATGGCTCATTTAACCCTGTACATATTAATATTGTTTTATCCAAAACAATAACTCCAAACTACTTATTAGTAAGTATGTAATTAAAATACCATAAAGTAAATCCTTCTTATGGGCATTGTCTAGAGAAAACAATCCTTATACCTAAAGACCAATGCTCTTAGGAGACATGAATCCTGAGAAGATGTGGACCTTTATCAGTAGGAAGAACTATTAAAGGCAAAAAGTACAAGATTTGAAGTCAAACTCTGGATTTGAAGTTTCACTATCTTATTTGAGAATAGTTTTTGAATATTTACAACAGGATAAGTACAATATGTGCCTCTTGGGACTGTGGTAAGCAAGAACATAATGCACGCAGTATGTACTGTGTGGCAAATAGGGGTCTCCTGTCACTGTCGCCCTTCTATTGTTACAGTTAGCTCTGGGCTTCAATCAAGATGGCCAGATCTTTTGAAAGACTAGCTTTCAAAAACCGCCTCCCTGTCCTTCCAAAGAGGAAATGGTCATTCACATATGGGATCCTTTTGTATATGCTGATACTGTAATAGACCTTTGCTTTCTGGACCATGAGTTTTCCGCCTTTTACATTCACAAAATAGATCATAACAATCTTGTTCCTTATCCCTCTGGATCAGAGTGAGAGTGTGGGGTCTATAACCCTGTTTCCTCTGGCCTTGGTGAAACAGAATGAAATTTAAAGAAGGTTTATTTCTCATTGATATACAAAAACTTCATATTAGTCCACACAATCACTTGACATGATACCAAGCTCTCATTCAATAGTAAAATCTAGCTTTGGATCAAGCCTAAATTCACCTTATGGAGTTTGCCATTAGGGAGTAGCAGGAATAGCCAGAAGTGATGGCACATTTGTATCGTCCCAGAACATGGGACATAGAGATAGGATGATTGGGAGTTCAATGCCACTCCCTTACTTGGTGTGCAACAGATTTCTACAATTAAAACAATATCCTTAAAAAATACCCTGTATTATCTTATAGTTCTATATATTGGAAATTTGAAGTGGATTTCCCAGTAAAATGGACCATATAGGAGAATTCACTTTTTTATTTTCTTCCTTTTTCCATTATCTCATCTTCAAAACTATCAGCATATTGCCCTCTGATGTGGCCTTGTCACTCACTCTCCTCTACTTACTTTGGGTTCAATGGATACTGTAATACACCCTTACAACACTCATTATAAACGGAGAACACACACACAGGTGTCAGAAGCACAAGTCTCTGAGTTCCTCATTTCTGGTTCTTGGATTTATTCTGTACAAATTCATATCTGCAAGAGACAATAATTAACTGACCAGAAAAAGAAAATATTCTCTTCTTTTAAGCCGTTTCATTGCATGGCTAACATGTTTGTCTTTATGTTATTTCAGTTACTTTAGTGTGCAGTGGTCTATGGGCGTAAAGCACACTTTTATTACCTGAAATCATTGAGCAGGCCTCCAAAAAGATATTAAGTGCCATAAATTTGCATATATACTGATGACAAGAGCACATGCAGATTTTGAAGTTTGCCATGTAGAGCTGTGTTTCTAAACTATGCCACCTAGAATTTATAAGAAATGCAAATATTTAGATCTGACTTAAGATCGAAATGGATAACATAGAAACAAGGGCCAGCATTCTGTGTTTTAATAAACCTCCCACGTGATCCTAAGTAACAGTAAAACTTGAGAGATCCAGTCTAGAAAGGAGGAAACTAAAATCTGTAGCATAGCCATTTCCAGAAAGAATTTCCAGGTTTTGGTCAACTTACAGGAAGCAGCCCTTAATTTTGCTTATACTGATTCTAAGAGCTTGGACTATCTGAAATGAACCATTAAAAACAGGATCAAAAGATGCACAGAGAAAGAGGTTGCAGTAAACACAAATCTGCAGAGGGCATGACCTGACCCACTCAAGGTACATCTTTGGGGCCATAGGGTGGCTACATGATGGACCCAAATATGTGAGTAGCCAGATAGCTAGGTAGAAATTAAGACTTTAAAGATCATCTCTTAATAACTGTTTGTTTTATTGAACAGAGTGGCTGACTGAACTCTTGCTCATGTCAGAGGAGAAAGAACCCGAATGTGAAAGGGTCAAAAATGGGAAGGAGAGCTTTATCTCAGTCTCTAAGAGCTCCTATCATGCTGCTGGCTTACACAGAGAGGTATTTGGTTTCAGATATTTTCTGTTTCGTTCTTTCTGATGTCAGAAAGGAAGGAGATCATGGCAACTTGAGATGATGTACTCCTTTATACCTCATTCCTAAGGAATAGTGCTGTTTCTGGAACCCTGTGGGAATTCTCTGAATCAGGCAGAGATAAAATACTGATGTGTTCTCAGCATCTCAAGGCTGCTTTCTCAGTCTTAATTCTTAAATCATTTTCTTGACCAGCCATTTTGTTAGCTTTCTCATTCTTTGTAGTAATCTTCGCTGCTTTCCAGTCTTTAGTTAAGTGTTCTGCAAGCTAAATTACAGGACCAAGAGAATGCATTTTTTTCAATATTTTACCCCATCTGCTATGTAATGTCTCTGCCTTGCAGTAGAGTATAAAATTGATTTTGAGATTTGGATGTTAAATAAATTCCAAGCTTCCAAGTGGCCCAAGCTTGCATTTTCTGTCTGACATTTAAGTTACTTGCTTTCTTTTATTCTGAATCAGTTTTAAAAATCATCCCTTTTATGGACCTTTATCTTACTGCCTAGAAGGCCTTCTGTAAGAGGTGTGTTTTCTTTAGTGTAGTTTTCAACTATTGGATTTCAAAGTGTGTATTTGTTAGGCTTTTTTTTTTGCATTATACTCTAGCAAGGTCTTGTCTTCAGAGGGATCATTCCTACTGTATTTGGTTTTCATTTCTGTCTTAGGGCTTCTATTGCTGTGAAGAACTACTGTGACCATGGCAACTTCTAAAAGGAAACCTTTTAATTTAGGTGGCTAATTTACAGTTTAGAGGTTTAGTCCATTATCATCATGGCAGGGAGCATGACAGCTGGGAGTATGGTGACATGCAGACAGACATGGTGCTGAAGAGGGAGCTGAGAGTTCCCACACGTTTCCACATTAACAGCAGAAAGTGGTCTGAGACACTGGGTGTGTCTTGAATATATATGAGACCTAAAGCCTGCCTCCACAGTAACAGGCTTCCTCCAACAAGATCATAGCTACTCCAACAAGGTCATACTTAACAGTGGCATTCATTTTGGGGGTCATTTTCTTTCAAACCACCACAATCTCCAAATCAAGAAACATTCTGGGTCAGCTATTAGTTGGGTCTCATTCCTACTCTTTCTTTTTGTTGACTGCACCAAATTTGTGAGTGAGAATAAGCCTACATGCCAACAGTATATAAAACTACACTGTGTGTGTCCAGCAGGTGTATTAATTCCTTATCTGGACAGCCTAAACTCAGGTGTGATGATTCCAAAACGATTCCAGTAGGAGTTCCCCAATAAAGCCATTTCTCTACTGAAAATGAGCTGCTTAAGAGCAAAGAAATGGTGCTAAGTAGAAACTAAATACAGAAGAAACTGAGAGAACCAGAAATGATAAATAATACATGGATACAAGGAATTCTATTAATATATAATTGGCTCTCTTTCTCTCCTTAGCTTCATTAAAAGATAGAAAGCTACACAAAGTAATTACAGCAAAGCTGGGGTGTATAACATGTATATAAGTGATACATAAATAAAGTACTAAAGGGGGTGGCATGATACAGCTGTATAGATAAAGCTTTCATATGTCACAGAGAGTTGACCTAAAAGTTAAATTAAATTTTTAAATTACTAAACAAATGGACATAATTGAAAAGTATATAGTTAAATCATAACTTAGTCTATGCATTATCTATGGATGCACATACTTACTGCATGATCTAGCTCCTATAAAAATGTGTCAATATTATTAAGATATTTGTCCCATATACTAACTTTATAGTCTTTAACATATACCTAGAGGTGGGTTTGGTACATTATATTTGTCTTTTGTTATTTTTTTTGTCAACTTGATACAACTTTGAGCCACCTAGAACATGGGAACTTCAATTGAAGAATTATCTTGATCAGATTGGCCTCTGCTAATGTCTGTGGAGTATTGTCTTCATTGTTGATGGATATATAAGGGTCCATAATTAGTGTAAGAGGTGATACATTTGCTAATCAGATAGAATTAACCTTTCTAAGATGGGTGATGTATATACACTTTAAAACATGGTGTTATGATAAAAATAGAACCGTTCTGACAGCTAAAATGATTAACCTTCCATGTGAGGGGAGGTCTATAACCCTACCTCTTAGGAAGCAGACAAAAGAAAATCAGTACAAGGTTCTCCTTGGTTATATAGAGAATTTGAGGTCAGTCTGGCCTACCTGAGGAACTTTCTCCAAAAATATAGTTTAAATTATTAATCATAATTGGAAGTTATACATCATCTGTGTATTATGAAATGACAAAGTCACTTTGGAAATTTATTTGGCCTAGCCATTGAACTTAAGAACTGTACACTAATGTCCATGGAAACATTATCATTAATTGCTCAAAAAAGCATTAAAATGTCTTTCAACTCATTAATAAATAAATAAAATATAACATATTCCTACTGTATAATATTATTTGACCAAAAAAGAAAGATTGACATAGACTACAAATGGATGATCCCCCAAAATTTACTCAGGGGATGGAGCTAGGCAGAAATAGATACATTGTGTAATTCCATTTATAAGAAAGGAGGATCTCATCAGACAACTATTTAAAGAAACAATGTTGGTTAATGGCTTCCAGAGATGAGGAAGAATAGAGTGGGAAGTGGTATATTTGGGTAGGGATTTCTTTGTTGATTGAGTAAAATATTCCAAACACTATTGTTTTGAAGATTTCTACAACTCCAGGAAGCTATTAAAAACCAGTTGCATACTTTAAAAAGGATTACATTCATGCATGGTACATAAATGATGCCTTCATGAGTCTTTTGGGATAATAACATTCCTCAGAGGGGTAAGGTATTCTTTGGGGAGTCAATGAAGTCTGGCATACCAAGTTGAGGCTGCCCCTGCCCCATCAAGTCTGAGCAAGGTATCCTACCATAAAGAATGGGCTCCACAAAGCCTGTCCATGCCCCTGGGATAGGTCCTAGTGTCACCTTCAGCCAACCCCCCAACACATCAAGTGACATAACTGCATTCAGGGGGTCTAGTTCAGTCCCATGCAGGTTTCCCAACTGTCAGTCTATAGTCCATGAATTCCCTCTAGCTCAGGTCAGCAGTCTCTATTGTTTTCCCTATTATGTTGTTGACCTGCCTTGTTCATATGATCTCCCCTCTGAAGCAGAAATATTAAACTACACAAATTTAGGGATGTCCTATGATATTTATTGGAAGAGAAACCACTCATATGAAAAGCTAAGAAAGCTGAGAAACAAAGGTCCACACGCTGCTCTCCAGGTAGAAACAGAAACCCAAAGAGAAAGAGTCCCCTCCTCCTAGCTCTATTTACCTGGTCATACCTGTGAACACACCCACATGGGAGTGGTAAGCTCTTATGTAAAATCACTCTCTGCACCCCTCCCTCTCTTCAACCAAACTCCAGGAGCTCAACCCAGTGCTTGGCTTCAGGTCACTACATCAGCTTCCATCAGTTACTGGCTGTAGGGTCTATGATGACAATTAGGGTAGTCACTAATATGGTTAAAGGAGAGGGACCATTCTGATACCCTTTTCACTATTTCTAGGAGTCTTAATGACCTGGTAGATTTCTAAGAATTATTTGAGTACCAGTTTCTCCATAACCCTATAATGGCTCCCTCTATCAAGATATCTAGCAGCATTATTTGCAACAGCCAGAACCTGGAAACAACCTAGATAGTCATCAACTGAAGAATGGATGAAGAAAGTGTGGCACATTTACACAATGGAATATTACTCAGCAGTAAGAAAATATGACATCTTGAAATTTGCAGGCAAATGGATGGAACTAGAAAAAAAACATTCTGGTGAGATAACCTATACCCAGAAAGACAAACATGTTATATACTCACTCAAAAGTGGATATTAGAGGTAAAGCAAAAGAAAACCAGGCTGCACTCCACAACCCCAGAAAAGCTAGGTAAAAAGGGGGATGATAAGAGGGACACAGGTGGAAGGCCCCAGGAAGGGAAAATAGTTAAGATCTCCTGGGTAACCTGGAAGGGGGTAGAAGGGAGAAATGGGGGATAGGAACATGAGGGATCAATCAGACCACATTGGGGGAGGGAAAATTGGGAGAGTAATGAAATTATTTTTCCCCATTTTTTATTTTTTGGTTTCATTTTACAGGCCAACCTCAGTTCTCCCTCTCACCCCTCCTTCTAACCCCCTCCTCCCACCCTCCCTTACCTCCCCTTTATCCCACTCCAATCCACTTCTCCTCATGGATAAGGACTCCCACAAGGAGTCAATATAGTCTGTCACAATAGGTTGGGTCCCCTCTCTCATGCATTAAGACTGGGCATGACATCCCACCATAGGGGATGGTTTCCAAAAAGTTAGTTCATGTACCTGGATTATATCATGGTCCTATAGCCATTGACCATGGCATCTTACCCTAAGGAATGGTCCCCAAAAAGCTAGCTCATGTACCAGGTTTGTATGTAGGAGGGCGTGGGAGGAGGGGAGGGAAAGGGAGAGGTACCTGGAATTGACGTGTGAAGTAACCTTGTTTCTAATTTAAATTTAAATTTAAAAATAAAAAAAAGAATGTGGCTAACAGAAACTGTGAGAAGGGAGAGATGTGGAAGGAAGTAGCAGAAAGTTAGCACAGAAGATGTAGAAACTACTCCATTCTGGGGGGATTCTTGATATGGTTTTGTTTAATCATGTGACTCTTACTTTGATAATGTTCTTTAATGAACAGTAGAAAAAAAACCCTTGGTAAAGTAAATAAAGTGTTTGCACAATCAGCAGTTCCTGCTTGTTTTCTCCTTATCCAAGTCTGATATTTGGCTTGATTATTTTTCCTCATTCTTTTTATCAGTTTGATGCACCAACGTTCCTGCTTCTGCATTCACAGTGTAGCTGAAATCTCCCACTTTTTTCTTTGTGTCCTGCAATGTTCCAAGCTAAGACTGCATGCTTACCATCAGCAGCTCCATTTTACTCCCCACCTTACCATCAGCCACCCTATTTTACTCTACTCCAGGTATACTGTTATTTTCTCCAATGCATGGACTTGCAGAGTCATTTCTACATTCCATCTGCAAGCTCTGCCTTGTTCCATCCCTGTATGATGACATGCTGTTTTTGCTCTGTACCTTGCCTAGCTCTTTACCTCCTCCTACTTCTCACATTGCTGGACCTTTCTTGCATTTCTTGTTCTGCCGACGTGTCTTGTTCATTTATTTTACATCTGTGTATTTGTGCTTCTCAATATTAGTACACAAACCCCACTTTAGTGTAGTAACTTGGTCTTTGTTATCTTCTGTTCTCTTGTATAACTATCAAAAATTAGATAGAAACAGAAGCAGAAGGAAAACTCTGAAACTCCTTTTGCAAAGTGTGTATCCCTCTCATACCAAAATCAGGTAAAGACACAACAAGCAAAGAAAACTACAGGACAATATACCTGATGAGCTTGGACCCAAAAGTACTCAGTAAAATACGTGTAAACAGAATAAAGACATACAGAATATAATATATACAATGACCATGTTGACCTAAAATGCAGTGATGATTCAATATCCACAACTCAATAAATGCAATAAGCCATATTAATGAGCTTAAAGACAAAAATCACATGATATTTCTTTTTTATAATTTTTAAATTTAAATTAGAAACATGAATGCTTCATATGTCAATCCCAGCTCCCTCTACCACTCCTCCTCCCTAGTCCCTCCACCAGTCCTCCAGCCCTCCACCCAATCCCCACATCATTCCCCAAGGAGGGTGAGTCCTTCCTTGGAGGGATCTCCAAAGTCTGTATTTATTTCAATAAATGTAAAAAAAAGCTTTGACAAAATCCAACATAACTCAATGATAAAAATCCTAGAAGGCATAGGGCTAGAGGGAACATATCTCAACACAATAAAAGCTGTGTATGTGAAATCCACAATCAATATCATCATAAATGGAGAAATTGTTGAAGCAATATACTGAAGTCAGAAAAGAGGCAGGGATGTCTACTACTATCCCCATTATTTCTCACAATTTTGCTTGAAGTACTAGCTGGAGCAGTAGGCAAGAAAAGAAAATTGAATAGATACTAATATGGGAAGAAATCAAACTATTCCTACTTGCAGGTGATATGACATCATATAC
Organism: Mesocricetus auratus; assembly: GCF_017639785.1. Classification (NCBI taxonomy): domain Eukaryota; kingdom Metazoa; phylum Chordata; class Mammalia; order Rodentia; family Cricetidae; genus Mesocricetus; species Mesocricetus auratus. The sequence continues at coordinate 169,927,002 of NW_024429266.1, forward strand.
TAGAGAGCCCTCTATTAGTTGTTGGCCAGGGCTGTCCAAGAGACTTTCAAGAGACATCCTATTCCTGTTGCCCTTGGCTACCTCCCAGAAGTGGAAGGTAAATCCATATTTCTGAGACACCATGCACTTCAGGGACTGTAACTCTTAAGGAATGTGTTTTCTTCCATAACTTTTTGAGGAACATCCCTAAACATACCCCCTCTCAAAGTTGGATCCACAGTAATACCAATTGCTAGTTTTTGTTTCATGTTTTGAATTCCAAAGATATTCTCTAATAACTACCTCAGCATTAGAAACTACTGTCACAATGACACCTAAAGGCATTTTACAATGCCTGTGTAAGCTAGGACAGGAAATAGCATTGTGAGCTATCACAAGTCTCTATCATTGTGCATGTTGGTTACTCTCTTGTGATAATAAGCTACTAATCTGTGGATGTTTAGTGGGAAAAGTAAACTCAGAGTTCCTGTGCACAGCAAAGCAAGACTAGAGCATAGGAGTGAACAGAATGGCCTCTGTCAGTGGAGAAGAGTCTGTGCAGATTGGTGATATTCCCTATTCGGTGTTAGAACACACAAAAGGAGCTTAAGAGAGACACTGAAATCCAGAAAATGGCAAGGAAGTAGAGATAAATTAGACCAATCCTATAACTTACAGTCGGGGCTAGTTGACTGATAATATTAATTAGTTAATAAAATTATTTCTCTTATCACTTTCAGGTACTGCTTCTATCAACACAAGTTCTGTATTCTTTTGAGAATAATCAATATTTAGTAATATTGTTCAAATGAGATCGGTCACATTCAGGGTGGTATGGCCGTAGACAATAATATTGTTCAGTTATTGATTATTGTTTCATATCTGAAAACCTTTTTTGTCAAGAATATAATGGTATAATGATCCCTTTCTTCCCCACTGACCTCTTGCTGTGCTTTTGGCTCCTATTGGCTAATTTCTATATATATATATTTCTCTCTTGGCATCCCTTATGTACTTTTTCCTTTCCTCTAATATCTCATAATATTAACAATTAGGTGATAGCATGTGTCTGTAGGACTGGTCTTTATGTAGGAAGTGGAAGCAAGTGAAAGAAATGTTAAGTTAGAGACAATGATGCGTGCAGAGAAGGGCAGACTGTTTCTCCTTTGGTATATTTGCAAATTCATTGTTTAAAAGTTTGGAATAGGAAGGATGAGTGGGGGGTAGAATAGGAGGAAGAGGGAGTCATAGGTTAGAAGACAGATCTGGCACCAGTGAGACCTCTAGTAATCTAAAAGGATGACACTAACTGGCAAGATAAGCAATAGGGGAGAGACCACCTTAAATGCCCATTCCTGATAATGAACTTGATGTCTATATGCATCCTAGAACCTTCATCCAGTGACTGATGGAAGCAGAGGCAAACACCCACAGTTAAACACTGAACTGAACCCATGGAACTCAGTGACAGAGAGAGAGGAGCAATGAGCAAATTGGCAAAGAATGGGCTGGCAAAACGAGCAGAGACAGCTGATCTGAACAAGGGGGGAGCTCTTGGACCCCAGACCTACAGCTGAGAGGCCAGCATGGGACTGATCCAGACCCCCTGAGTGTGAGAGTCAGTGAGGAGGCCTGGGCAACCTATGGGGTCCTGGGCAGTAGATCAGTGTTTATCCCTGGTTATATAAACCAGTTATATAAACCGACTTCGAGCGTCCATAAAACAAAGAGGGATGCTCTCTGAGCCTGGATGCTTAGCGGAGTGCATGGACCCTGCCCTGAGTGAAATGACAGACTCTAGATATCCCCTATGTGGAAGGAAGTGGGGACAGGGTAGGAGGTTGGGGGGGATGGTGGGAGGGTGCAGGAGGAGGGGAGGGAGAGGGAACTGGGATTGACATGTGAAGCAAGCTATTTAAAATTAAAGTAATAAAAAATAAAAAAAGAAAAGAAAAATATATTGAAAAAATGTTTAAAAAGGTTTATTTTATGTGGTTATATCTTACTGGCTTACTGGTTAAATGTATTGGTTTCCTGTTTTGTTGTTGTAGTTGTTGTTGTTTTGCCTCAACTCCCTTTGGTCCTGAAGCCCCCCCCACACCTTATCTAATGTGTTATATGCAAAAACAAAAACAAAAGAGTGGTTAATATTGATAACATTTAAAAGTTACAGTGATTAATTTTTAATGCCAGATATTTCCTGTTCTGATTTGTTAAAGTGAAACCAACATTGATTAGAAAAAACAAATATATTTCCCCTTCTTTTCTTCTTGCCTCATCATTTGGAGGGGAAAGCCCATCATAGGCATAACATGTCATTGGGTTCTATGTGAAGACCCGTCTTTCTGCCTTGGTTCTGTTACTGCTCATCCTCCTTTCTCAGACCATTACACAGCACACTGGTAAGAGGCTGGATGCCAAGGAAATCCAAGGGTGCTGCCTACCACTTCCTGAAAAGTTCCTCTCCTTTCTTTCCTCTATTTCTTCTAGATAAGTGTGGGTCAAGTTCAGCTTAATGGTATTCATAGTGGACATTTTCACAAAGACACTGGCTATTTAATTAGCATCTTGAGACAGAACTGAATGATGCTGCTAGAGTGGATGTGTAAGTAGAGAAATGGAATAAAATAATGCTCTATGGTTGTGAGGTGAGATACAACAAGAGAACTCTTTCTTAGCTATGCATTGAAGGTCATATTTATGTCTGCATCCATCATGCTAGTTTAATTAACCTACCAGTGAACTTTAAGCCTATGGGAGTAAGTGAGGTATAACTTTAAATCTGACTGACTTACAGGTACAGAGAAATGGGAGGTAAATTACAAGTTAGAAAGAACCCTTTGGTTTTTAGTAGAAAACTCCATTCTTTATTTTTTAAATGACTTTGATTTGTCTCTTGTGGATATGTTTGGGTGTACATACAATGATACAAGTATGGGAGTCAGAAGATGATTTGCAGTCACTGGTTCTCTCCTTCTACCATGTGTGTTCTGAGGATGGGGATTCAGGTCATCAGACTTTGCAGCAGATGTCTTTACCCCCTGAGCAAATCTTACCAACTCCCACATATCTGTTTATTTATCATTCTTCTCTTATCCTAGGTAGATTTTTAAAAATGATGATTATGTTTTTCCAATTAGAAGAATATGTTTTTTACATAGCATTTTAAGCCCATGATAATATGTACATTTGGGACATTCAGGGATATGAGTAGATTGTAGGAGAGTCAGAGAATAATAAATATGATTAATCTTATCTGGTTTTCTGATGGCCAACAATGTATGAATTCGTATATATTCCTAATGCATGGACAGTTTCTATGCAGGTCCATGTTTCTATGTTATCATTGTCAAAGGGATATCCTCACTAAAATTAGTGTGACTATTTATTAGTATCTCTTTTGGAAGCTTGTCAGTAAAGAAAGACAACTCTATGATTAAAATATGTTGAAAGTTTATCCCTATCTCTACCATGGTAAGAAAAAAAATGCCTGATCTCACTCACTCAAAAATTACATCTTTATCAATCTTTGCTGTCTTATCCTCTGTCCATTTCCCTTTTCTGTTCTTCCAAGGAACCCTCAGTACTTACCAATTGCAATTATATCTTCTTCTCTGCTCCTCAGAGTCCTCTCCCCATGTGATTTTCTTAATTGACATCATGAAAGCCAGGCCACCAAAAAAGAAATTTGAACCTTGTGATTTGAATGTGGAGAAAGAATGAGAGGAAATCAGGCTCATAATTTTTTGTTCTCAGATCTTCTGAAATTGTGGTTGTGCGATAAAATAAAAGAAATATATTTCGTCTTTTACCCAGTTTTCTGGTGAAGTCCTCTTAAAATTCTTGGAATTTTTGACACATTTGTTAGCATACTAGTGAAATGATTGCTATATATGTCTATGTGTGTGTGACTACATGTGTTTATGAGTGTGTGTGAGCATGTATGAGTGTGTGTGTGAGCATGTATGTGTGTGTGTGTGTGTATGTGTGTGTGTGTGTGTGCTGTGAATAACCTTAGACAAAGGGTGGCTGCTAATGGAATGATCCTTGTAATTAGAGAGCATATTAGAATTCTTTAGAGGTACTGAACCTATAGAACAAATATATATTTTGTTTAATTTATTAGCTTACACAGTATACTCTGTGTTGCCCAACAATGACTGTCTTAACTCTGGCAAATATGAGAAACAGTTGCTGGTCAGGCTGTGATGGTGGATTGCTCAGCAATACCAACCTGGTGCTAAAGATCTGGAGGGTTCCTAGTGAGCCATTATTCTTCAGTCTATGTTAGAGGACAGAAGCTGTGTCCTGATATCAAAAATGATAGCAGCAATAGAAGCAGTGGCAACAACAGTAGCAGCAACAGTGTAAAACTGTCCAGTGTAAAACTTACCATAAAGATGCTATGGCAAGTAAGAAAAACACACACTTTTCCTTCAGACTGCCTTATGTCTTGGTCTCTGGTAGAAGGAGCTGTCTACATACAGGTGAGTCGTCCCATTTCAAATAACCTAATTAAGGAAATTCTTCATCAATTGGCTCAGAGCCTTGCCTAATTCTGTACCATGGCAAAGTGACAATCAATATTAAGCATCACACAGAGTTAAAACTTATTTCTTACTGTCTTCCTTTATAAGGGAGTGACAAGATTAGTTCAACCGAAAAGTTGATCATACATGACTATAATGAAACTTTGATAGAACACCTAAACAGATGATTTGTAAGAGCTGTTGTGTTGCTGATGACATGTAAAATGGAATTACCAGAGAGGATGTGAACTTTACATACCTTGCCTGGAGACTCAACCATCTTCCCATGTATCTGCACACCCTCCTTAATGACTGTTCAAGATTTGTTTCTTTTCACATGAATTATAACAATCACAATATTTTCCTATGATTAGTTTCAGATTCTAGAATTCAGGAAAAGGTTGTGGGAACTCTAGGTTTATCCTAGCTTGTCAGAAGCATCATAAGCAACTACCTAGGGATTTTTGTGACTGGCATCTGGAATGGGATGAAGTCCTTTGGGTCGGAGTCTTTAATGGTGAGTTCTGCACTAGCTTTAATTAGTGCCAGAATTAAATTGAATTTTAGGACACCCTACCAATGCAACAGTATTGCCATTTCTGAAACAAAATGAAAATCAATAATATATATGTATATATGTGTATATATACTCATGTTTTGAAAACAATTATAATTTAAGAATACATACTTAGTTAGAAAAATTATACTGTGTTCCAAAGAAATTCAGATTCTGTATTGCTGTTAAAGGGAAAGCAAAATGAAGACAGAAAGTTCTGGCTAGGTTGTATAAGCTGTTTGTAAAGAGCCATGATGGGTGTTTATAGTTAGCTGACTGTTTATGACTGCCTGCTACAGGCATCTCTAAGTGAAAAACTCACCCTATGGCAATAGGAGATTGCATTTTAGGATGTTTAGCTTTTGAAGATTTTCATACTTCATTCCAGGTAGAGATGTCAGCATTCCCTTTCAGAATAGCTCCTTGAATCTGTTTTCTGTAAGCCTGAATACAGTGACTCAATTTTTTCAAAGCTAGCTTCACAGCAGAAAATTGAGGACTGTCTGGTATGAAGAACCACCTTGAAAACACATGTGGACTCAGAACTGAAATGCTCATAATCTAAGCTGAATAAGAAAACCTTTTTTTCCCTCCTGTTTACACATGCCAGCCTTAATTTTTGCACTATGTTTTAGCCAGTGTTCTGATGTTGTGGCGACCACACAAGAAAAACAATTTGAAGTAGAAATTATGTTGGATTATGATTTCAGAGGTTGGAGCCCTTTGTCACTTGGTGTAATTGTTCTAGGTCTGGGGAAAGGCTGAACATCAGGGCAGAAGGACATTGTAGAGGAAAGCTGCTCCCCTTATGATTGCCAGAACACACACAGACAGTGAGACTGCCCTCAGTGGGCTTTTCTTCTGCTCTTTTCCCATTGAGACCCTCAGTATGTTGGATGGGGCTGCTTACCTTCAGAGAGGATATTTCTCCACCAGTTGCTGCCCTACATGCCATCTAGATATGGCGTCACATATTGTACTAGTTGCTTGTTCTGATGCTGTGACAACATCCCTGATATGTGCAGCTTGAATAAGGGATGGTTTATTTTGATTCACAGTTTGAGTGCACAGTTCTTCATAATAGTCCTGGGAACAGGAGTGTAGGCAGCTGGTCATACTGCATCTTCAATAAGAAAGTAGAGAGAGATAAATCCTAGCACTCTTTTTGTGTTCTCCATCTTATCTGGGACTGCAGCTTATGAATGAAGAGAATGGAGCACATATGCACAATAGAATTATATACATCTACACATAAAAAGGAAATCATGTCACTTGGAAAAAAGTGATGGAACTTGAAATTATTATGCTAACTAAAAAAGGTCAGATGCATAAAGAAAAATATTGCAAGCTTTCTGTGAAGAATCTATAATAGATGTGAAATGTGTATACGTGTGTGTATATATATATATATATATATGTGTGTGTGTAAATGTTCATGTATATATGTGTGCATCTGCATGCAGGTCATGAAAATGGGAGGTGGCATGAGACAGAAGGGATATCATAAATAAGATGGAAAAATATAGGGTAATATAATATTTGTGATATGAAAGCCAAAGGGTGACATTTGTTGGACAAAAGGGAATTGATGGGATATGGGGCTTTGTGGAGGTATGGTGGAGAAGTAGAATTAGAACATAACATAATGATATATTTATAATTGAATGTCATAATGAAACCCATCACTCTGTATGCTAACTCAGAATATTAATTAAAGAAGCAATTTCATAAAAATTATCCTAATGATGTTCTATGTGTAATAGATCAGTGTAAGCCATGCACAGTCCCTGAATTTAAAATTTTAAAGGAAATCTATTTTAAAGAAAGAAAATGGACTGAGATACTACTCTATATGTTAGTTGTTTGTCTATAAAAGTTAAATTTAATTAGGTTTTACAGATTTTACTTAGTAATGGTCATTCTACAGGCATCATAATTATGACAAATATGGTTTACTATATAATATTTAATAAGGTAAAAGTGGCAAATAAAGGCAATTTTGAATTAATGCCTACAGTGTTCTGAGCCTTGTAACAGCTCAAATTCTGGTGTTTGTAAGAGTTGCCTGTATGGGTCATTCAAGTCAAATAGTAAACAGACTTAAGCTGTAGTGACAAAAGTTGTAACCCAGTTTTGTTTTTCATCTTAGAAATAAAAAAAAAATCTGCCAGATGGTGGTGGCCCACTCCTTTAATTCCTGCACTCGGGAGGCAGAGGCAGGCGGATCTCTGTGAGATCGAGGCTGGGCTGGACCGATAGCCTCCAAAACAATACAGAGAAACCCTGTCTCGTAAAAACCAAAAAAAAAAAAAAAAAAAGAAAAGAAATAAAAAAAATTCTTAAAAATTGCCATCAGAAATATATGGAAAGTATTGACGTAAATTTGAAACATTAAAAAAAATCCAGAGAAAGCAGAAAAAGACATTGTTATAGAGACTGGAGAGATTGTACCCAGGTTCAGTTCCCAGCACCCACATGGCAGCTCATAAACAGCTGTGTCTCCACCTCCAGGGGACGAGATGCCCTCTTGTTGTCTCCAAAAGCTCCAGTTGCTCAGACAGTGCATATGCATACACAATGACAAATATTCATATAATAAAATAAAAATCAATAACTTTTTAAAGGAACCCGAAACTATCTGCTTTATATATATATATATATTATTTTTAAATTTAAATTTAAATTAGAACAAGGTTACTTCACATGTCAATTCCAGGTCCCTCTCCCTTTCCCTCCCCTCCTCCTGTGCCCTCCCATCAACCCCCCGAATATCCCCTCATTTCCCCAGGGAGGGTGAGGCCCTCCATGGGGGTGTCCATAGTCTGCCATTTCATCCAGGGCAGGGCATAGACCCTCCCCCAAGAGTTCAGGGTGAGAGTGCATCTCACATTGTTGATTGGGAGTCCAAAGTCCATTTGTATACCCGGGATAAATACTGATCTACTACCCAAGGCTCAATAATCAAGACCCCCTGAATGTGGGTATCAGTGAGGAGGCCTCGGTAATCTGCTTTTTTTTTTTTTAAAGGAGTTTCACTTTCCATCTCTTAGTAATTTTCCATTCCTTTGTGATAATTTCTAGTAGGAGGAATTATTTGATTTTTCCTGCTGTATGTCATCCTCTATTATTTAAAACATATCCATCTTCATAGGAACACAAAAGGAGACCACATCAAATCCACCCATGTGAACGATATAATCTTTTAAAGTACTAAAATGTGCATATGTTTAACATCCTGCACTGATTTGCATTCAGTGTGCCCAAGAGCTGTTTTGTCCTATATGTCTAAGAGGCATCTGGCCAATGGCAATTTCCTCATCTTTCCATATTAAGGACAGCATGGAGATGTTTAAAACAATGTCTTCTTGCCTTCCACCTGCAGTAGTAATATATTTTATGTGGGCTTAATCGCCACAATTAGTTGGGTACATGAGCAATCACATTTATGTAAATGAGAGCTGCTAGCCTGGGAGAGTGGGGTGAGTCTCTTGAGAGGCACCTCTCCCTGCTGTTTGGCTAACCTGATTTCCCTTTTTCTATATAAATCCAGGAAATCTCATGAATTCTCCAGCTCCATTATGGCGTTTGCACAAAGATTAACATCTGCTTCTCTGTTTGGGGAAATAGTAGGGATTGTCTTCCTCATGATTGGAAGTAGACATCATTTAGTCTTAAGAAATCTGCATATTAGTAGTGAGTTGGATGGCTGTCTTTACATTTTAAGCAGCTTTCCCCACAGCATCTCTAAAACATTTGCTGGGTGATAAGGAGCACTCTCTGAAATTAGCAGGTTGAGTCTTCTTATAGTATAAATAATGTCAGGTTCTTCCCCTACCCTAAAGATAACTGATTATTTAGCCAAAGGTAAACATTCTCCTTCAGCTTCTTCAAGCCTTCCTGGGTCTCGAGCTTGGTACTTTTGGTTGATTATGGTGAAGGCTTGGCCTTGAGTTTTATTCCTTTCTTATCTCATTTATTTCATTTGATGGCTATATCATAAACTTGACCATGTGATTCCAAATTCAGGGGATGTTCTAGTACAGGATCAGATGGAGAGTTAGAATCTAGAAAGAGCGAGTTTGGCAGGATCTGTCTGATGCTACTGCAATTCCACTTGAGCTTGTGTTTTCCTGAGAAAGGGTCAGAGCAGGTTTATTTCACCAGCCACTGAACTGAGACCCAGAGGGACAGACATGGCACTTGTGAAGTGTAAGCTGGTAGAAGTAAGCTTTACATATGGGATCATGCAAAGATACATGCCTGTTTTATGAAGCTACTTATAGAGGTTGACCATGGTGCATTCTCAGAAATACAAACATATTCCCAAGGAAATTCCTATTTTTCCATTTAAAAATCATTTTTTATTTTTCTCCGAGATTTATGTTGCCTCAATAGAGGATCACGTTTGCTACCAAGAGAAATCTAGACTGACCTATAGTACCTGTGACTTTTAATCTTTGCTGCTTTTTTATCTTTATCTCTACCTAAGACATTGATCTTATTTTAGATTATCCAATTCCCTTACACTTCCCTGAGGAGCTCTGCAATTTCATGTTTTCAAATTCTCATATCTGAACTAATCTAGCTGTCTTGGGACTTCCCTTGATCCATCTGTGCTAGAGCAAATCTGAGGAACCCCTTTTAAATGCAAGTGATGATGAGGAAACCTGTGCCTCTAACCCAGGCAGGGCATTTACATTTAATGGGGATTCAGAACTTATTGCAAAGCTCTATCCTGCTGAAGAGAAATCTGAAATTCAGGTAAATCAAGTGGGTGATTCACTCTGCAGTATGGTCTTCCAGTTTGTCATAGCGATGAATACAGATCTTTTATTTTTAACTCATTCTACTTTTACTTTATTAGTGTTTCTCACATTTGAGTTATCTCTGTGCACCCATGACGGATTTTGTTGTATGTATGCATATCTGTAGTATTAACTATATAACAGATTCTAATTGTCTTTGTCTTAATAGTGTGAACACCATTTGTTTGAAAATTAATTATGGATTAACAATGCTACACTATATATAGTTGTGTCTATATTTGGGCATGAACCAAGACAAAGTGCTATTCAAATGGAGAAACTTTGGTTAGGTTTTTTCCTAAGTTAAAAATCATTTTGGGGAATGTAAGTTGAGGATTCTCAAAGAAGCCATGCCAATGTGGAAAGAATTTGACAAATTGATTAATTATGGAAAGTTTGAATGCTGCAGATAAGACAGCTAAAATCTTCTGGTCCATGTGTATTTCTCTTAATATCCAGGCTTTATACATTCATTTTATTTATGTGCATGTATGTCTATATGTATGAGTACACGTATGTACATGCCTGCAGAAGCCAGAAAGGGGTATTGGATACCCTGGAGCTAGTGTTACTCAGGGTTGTGAGCTGTCCAGTATGAGTGCCAGACACCAAACTTGAGTTCTATGTAAGAGTAATAAAGAGTTTTAACTGTGATCCATTTCTATAGGCTCTGTAATATACATTTTTAATCTGTATTTGTGTTTTACCTTGTGCCACGTATTTTACCTAATGTCCTGGTGGCTTTCAGATATAGTATATGACTTGTCATGTAGAGCTAAGACTATAAGAGGCTCTGACTTTACCAACTCCAAAACTAAGAATGCCATCAGACACTATATAAAGCCTACTGAAGAGAGTTTACAGTTTTTCTACAACCTATTTATGTGATGTCCCTATCAATACATTGATAAGGGCTTTGACACATGACTGTGTTCTGTGAAAATAAAAGTTCATTTAGCCATTCCCATGTTAGTAAAGCAAGTGCCTTGGTTGTCAGGCTTTGTTCATTCATATATGACCTAGAGTAAAGAATCTAATTCTGGAATAAGAGGAACTTAGGAAATCCTGAATTACACCTGGGGTTTTTTCAGTGCCTTGTTTTTTAAAGAATGATGACAAATGGAAGGAGGAAAATGGATGCTTCCCCATTTACATTACTTCAGAGGTAGTGGTCAGTCACTTGTGAGGTTTGAGTAAGATATGAGGTCAGGACAATTGCAGTAGATATAAGGGTCAGTTATACAGCTTCAAGAAAGATATCACTTTCTCCATTCTTCTGCTGGAAGTTTCCTGGAAGATGAAATTATTTCATTCATTTAGATCTATAAATACATACATCTTCTACATCTTAAATGTGTTTTTTTTTCTGTAAACACTGGTATATCCAAGGAGTAAAGGCTGTCTTCTTATGAGCATTGGAGGCTTGGGGAGGAGCTGCAGAGGTCTGATTTGTAAGCGAGCTGTGGATGAAAGATGTGAGCTGGGAGGGTAGAAACAATACATTACATCAGCAAGGTCCTAAACAGGTGGCTGAGTGGAAAAAATCTTGCTGTACACCCAGGGACTGGACTTTAACTCCCCAGAACCAATGTAAACATGGAGGCAGATGCGGGTATCTGTGATCCTAATTCTTGGGAGGCAGAGATGATGGATTTCCAGAGGAGGCTCACTCCATCAGCCTGCTATGGGTAAACTTAGAAACAAATAAATAAATGGAAAGCTGTGGATGAAGACATTCACTGTTACTGTGAGCGCGCGCGTGCACACACACCCACTCACTCACACACACACACACACACACACACACACACACACACACATACAGATGCAAAGAAAATCAGTTGGAAGCAGGGCTCTCTGGCTGACTTGTGGTACTTACTTCAACAGTGGTGGCTTTTATTTTCCAAGAAAGAGTCTTGCCTCAGGTTTGGTAGAGATCCTAGAAGCCACATTTTTTTTTTTACCTCAAGTAGTTCCTTGTGTTATAAGCAAACTGATGTAGTGAGAGATTAATAATATTTTCTGAATTCCTGTTACTATTCTCTGACCCACATCTGTTAGTGTTGTTGCAACTTCCTAATACACCTGAGGCTTTGACACAATCACAGTGGAAAAAAGAAAGCATCTTCAACAATTGGTAGTATAATTGAATGTCAACATGTAGAAACTTGCAAATATATTCATATCTATCACCATGCACAAAACTCAAGTCCAGGTAGATCAAAGATCTCAATATTAATCCAATTACGCTGAACCAGATAGAAGAGAAAGTGAAAGATAGCTTTAATACATTGGCACAGGAGACCACTTTCTAAATGTAATATCAGTAGCATAGACACTGAGAGCAATGATCAATAAATGGGACATCCTGAAGCTGAAAAGCTTCTGTAAGGCAAAGGACACAACTCAATAAGACAAAATGGCAGCCTGCAGAATGTGTAAAGATCTTCACCAATCCCACATTTGACACAGGGCTGATCTCCAACATATATAAAGAACTCAAGAAATTAGACACCAAAAAACCAAATAATATAATTTAAAAATTGGGTACAGATCTAAACAGAGAATTCTCCACAGAAGAATCTCAAAGGGCTGAAAGACATTAAAGGAAATGCTCAACAACCTTAGTCATCAGGGAAATGCAAATCAAAACAATTCTGAGATACCACATTACACCTATCAGGATGGCTAAGATAAAAAAACATTGATGACAGCCTATGGATGCAAACTAACAATGACTTTGAAAGTCACTAAGGTGGTTTCTCAGAAGATTGGGAATCAATATACCTCAGGGCGCAGCATTACCACTCTTGGACATATACCCAAAGGATGCTTAATAATACCACAAGGATGTTCATAGCAGCATTATTTGTGATATCCTGAACCTGGAAACAACCTATATACCCCTGAACTGAAGAATGGCTAAAGAAAATGTGATACATTTATACAATGGACTATTACTCAGTGGTAAAAAACAATGACATTATGGAATTTTTCAGGCAAATGAATGGAACTAGAAAAAAAATCATTCTGAGTGAAGTAACCAAACCTAGAAAGAAACAGTATGTACTCACTCATAAGTGGATACTATATATAAGGAAAGGATAACCAGACTACAATCCATAGCCCCTAAGAAGCTAGTTAGCAAGGAAGACTACAAGAGGGACAGACACATAGATCACCCTGAGAAGGGAAAATAGATGAGATCTCCTGGGTAAACTTGGTTTGGGGCGAAGTAGAGGGGTGGGGATGGGAATAGGAATATGAGGGAACAGAATGGTTGAGTTTGGGGATGGACAAAATGAGAAGGGAGAGCAATGAAAATATATAGAGAGAGCCATTATGAGGGTAGGGAGAAACCTGGTGCTAGGGAAACTCCCAGAAATACATAACAATAACCCCAACTAAGACTCCCAGCAAGAGTGGAATGGGTGCCTGAAGTAGTCTTCCCCTGTAATCAGGTCAGTGACTACCCTAACCGAAATCATAGAACCTTAATCTAGCAACTGATAGAAGCAGATGTAGAGATCCACAGTCACACACTGCACTGAGCTCCTTAAATCCAATCAGAGAGAGAGGGGGAGAGATTATATGAGCAAGCAGCAAGTCAAGATCATGAAGGGGAAACCCACAGAGACAGTTGACTGGAAGTAGTGGGAGCTCAGGGACTCTAGAAGGACAGGACAGGTAGGGAACCTGCATGGGACCTAACTAGGCCTTCTGTATGTGGGCAGAAGTTGTGTAGTTAGGACTGTTTGTGGGACCTCTGACAGTGGGAGCAGGATCTATCCATGATGCATGAGTTGGCTTTGGTGTGATGCTTTGCTCAACCTTGATGCGGTAAGGATGGACTTGGTACTGTCTCAACTTAATGTGCCAGGTTGTTGACTTTCCATGGGAGGTCTTCCCTTTTCTGAGGAGTGGATAGGGTGGGTGGGTTGGGGAAAGCAGGAGAAGGGGAGGGAGGGGGGACTGTGGGTGGTATGTAAAATGAATTAAAAGATAAAAAAGATCAGGAGAAGTAGTTTTCTTTAATTTTTGTTATTTTGGGGGGGACTTCTCACATCATCATATTTCACTCCTTTTTATGTAACATAAACTTAATATTGTGCCTACTTTGAATGAGACATTGCCATAAATACTTTAAAAGTATTTAATATTTCCTTTCTTCCTTTTTTCTTTTCTTCTTCTTTCTTTTTCCTTCCTTTCTTTCTCCCTCCCACCTCTCTCTCCCTTTCTTTAGAGGCATCATCTCAATATGTAGCTCTTCTGTCTTGGAACTTACTGTGTAGACTAGACTCACATCAAATTCACAGAGATCCTCCTGAGTTTTGAGTTTAAATGCATTTGCCATTAGACCTGGATTATGTTTTTATTTTTAATCAGGTATATTTTTACATCTTTGTACTGGTATATTCACATGAGTGCTGGAACTGAAGAGGCCAGAAGGAAATGCTGGATACTCTGGAACTGGGGTTAAAAGCATTTGCAACCACTCCTGGATACTGGAAACTGAGCTCTGGTTATCTGGAAGAGAAACAAATACTCTTATCCAGTTTTTTCCAGGAGCACTTGCTGATAAACCTGTATTTTCACATGCAAACTGTTTCAGAGTTGGGAGAATTCTACCTAAATCTATCCCAATTTTATAGACATAGAAACTGAAGTCCAGACAGGTAATATAACTAACCTAGGGCCACATAGTCAGTAATTGGCTCACCTGAGAGTCTCAGTAAAGAAGTGTGGCTTCTTTTAACTATAAAAAGGAAAAGGAAGAGCAGCTTTGGATGCCTGATGGAGTAGGAACTGTCCTTAAGTAATATGGTAGAAGCGTCTAAGGGGTGTTGATGCCAGAGACCGGTGACTTGTAGACAACTCTCTAGGATCAAATTGAAAGCTATCATTAAAAGATAGAAGTTGATAGCATAGTTGTGTCTTCTAATACTTGGGTGAAAGGCAAAAAGGTCATTGCTCTTCAGCTGCATAAGATGCAGATACCTAATTCCACCAAGTCCTGGTGAGTGCCTTATAACAGTGAGCCTGTTGTTAACAGTGCTGTATCACTTCAACGTGTGTGTGTGTCTGTGTGTGTGACCAGAATAGAACATTTTATTCCTTGGAGCTGGACTTAAAGGCGTTTATGAATCATATGATTCCAGTACTCATGGTTGAATAGCAAGTACTCATAACCATGGAGCCATTTCTTCAGCCTCTTTCTTTTTTTAAGCATGGGTTCATGATATTGAGCATGTGTCCGTGTGCTTGCAAATCAAGTACTCTCCTGACTCTCTAGCCATAACACAGCACGTTTTAAGGGGGTAGACCTTATGTTTAATAATAATTTGAGCAAAAAACCCACAAAAAATGTTAGGGACACAGCATTAAGATGACAAGCTCTAAGGCTGTCCATGCCTGGTATGAGTTTGGTTTTAGTACCTATCTACATTGGCCTTGTTCATGTCATTATAATTTGTACAGTTTCTAGTTTCTCACTGGCAAAATGGAAGTGAAATGTCTCCCTCACACAGTTTCATAAAAGGGTTCCTAGTATGCCTGACATGTAATACTAAGTGCATAATAGTCATTATAAGTTCTGAACCTTTGAAAATTTTTGCTTAGTTTATGGATAAAGTAGCAAAATCTAATATAGGGTCCAGAACAGAACATGTTATTTTTAATATACCATTCACATTAATTCCTTGAGATCTTCAGACATGCATGTGTTTTTATTATATTCACTCTCCACTCTGCCTCTCTAAATTCCCTCCCAGATCTACCCCATCTATATAGTTTCCACAAACTTTATGTCTTTCTTATTATCTATCTATCATCATCTATCTATCTATCTATCTATCTATCTATCTATCTATCTACCTGTTTATTTATTCAAAATAATCCACTGAGCCTAATTTGTGTTGTCCATATATTCAAGAATTTGGAATCATTATCTTGAGCATGGTTGGACTGTAGGAGCAATACCCATAAAGGAAATTGACTACTCCTCCCCCAGAAGCCATCAAGTGTTAGCATAGCCTCAATTAGCAGTGGTAGTGATGACTTGTAAATCTCTTCCACCCTTAATTCTGGAATGTTGATTGGTTTGATCTTGTGTAGGTTTTATAGACGTAAACACAACTGGTGTGAATTCACAAGGGCATTGGTCCTAACATGTTTTTTTATCATTTTTATTTTAATTTTAAATAGCTTGTTTTACATGTCACTCCCAGTTCCCTCTCCCTCCCCTCTTCCCGCACCCCCCTTCCCCCCCTCCCTCCCACCCTATTGCCAAATACTTCCCCATAGGGGATATCTAGAGTCTGTCATTTTACTCTTGGTAGGGTCCAGGCACTCCCCTAGGAGTCCAGGCTGAGAGAGCAACTCTCTTTGTGCTATAGGCACACGAAGACAGTTTGTATACCAGGGATAGACACTGATCCACAGCTCAGGGCCCCATAGGTTGCCCAGGCCTTCTCACTGACACTCACATTGGGGGTCCAGATCAGTCCCATGCTGGCCTCCCCACTGTCGGTCTGGGGTCCAAGAGCTCTCCCTTGTTCAGATCAGCTGTCTCTGCTGGTTTTGACAGCCCATTCTTTGCCAATTTGCTCATCACTCCTCTCTCTCTGTCACTGGGTTCCTTGGGTTCAGTTCAGTGATTAATTGTGTGTTTGCCTCTGCTTCCATCAGTCACAGGATGAAGGCTCCCGGATGGTTATAGACATCAAGTTCATTATCAGGGATGGGCATTCGAGGTGGTCTCTCCACTATTGCTTAGCTTGCCAATTGATGTTATACCTTTAGATCACTCGAGATCACTCTGGTGCCTGATCTGTCGTCGAACCTATGATTCCCTCTTCCCCTATTCTACCCCCACCCCCTCAACTTCCTGTTCCCCCATGACCAACTCCCTTCCTCATCACCCCCTCTCTTCTTCCCAGGTCCCACTCCCCCCACCCTCGCCGTGTTCCCCATCCATTCAGAGGATCTTGTCTCCGTCCTCTTCTCTTGGGTACTATGCATATATGCATATCTTTTAGGTTCTTTCCTGTTTCCCAGACTCTCTATCTGTGAAAGTGTAGACTGGCACTATCCTGATCCATGTCTAAAATCCATATCTGAGTGAGTACATACCATGTTTGTCTTTTTGCGACTGGGTTACCTCACTCAGTATGGTTTCTTCCAGTGCTATCCATTTCCCTGCGAATTTCAAGATTCCATTGTTTTTTTCTGCTGAGTAATACTCCATTGTGTAAATGTACCACATTTTCTCTATCCACTCTTCAGTTGAGGGGCATCTAGGTTGCTTCCAGGTTCTGGCTATTACAAACAATGCTGCTATGAACATAGTGGAGCAGATGCCCTTGTTGTATGAACCTGCCTCATTTGGATAAATGCCTAAGAGTGGAATTGCTGGGTCTAGTGGTATATTAATTCCCATTTTCCTGAGGAATCTCCATACTGATTTCCAAAGAGGCTGTATGAGTCGGCACTCCCACCAGCAGTGGAGGAGTGTTCCTCTCTCTCCACATCCTCTCCAGCATAAATTGTCTTCGGGGTTTTTGATTCTAGCCATTCTGACAGGAGTAAGATGGTATCTCAGAGTTGTTTTGATTTGCATTTCCCTGATGCCTAAGGATGTTGAGCACTTTCTTAAGTGTCTCTTGGCCATTTTAGCCTCCTCTGTTGAGAATTCTCTATTTAGCTCTGTACCCCACCTTTCAAGTGGATCCTTTGGTGTTTTGGAGACTTGTTTCTTGAGTTCTTTGTAAATTTTGGAGATTAGCCCTCTGTCAGATGTAGGGTTAGTGAATATCTTTTCCCATTCTGTGGCCTGCCTTTTTGTCTTTTTGACTGTGTCCTTTGCCTTACAGAAGCTTTTTAGTTTCAGAAGGTCCCATTTGCTAATTGTCGATCTCAGTGCCTGTGCCACTGGTGTTACGTTTAGGAAGTGGTCCCCTGTACCAACTCGTTGAAGAGTATCTCCCAATTTCTCTTCTAAAAGTTTCAGTGTGGCTGGATTTATGTTGAGATCTTTGATCCATTTGGACTTAAGTTTTGTACAAGGCAATAAACCTGGATCTATCTGCAGTCTTCTGCATACCAGTACCCAGTTATGCCAGCACCATTTGTTGATGATGCTTTCTTTTTTCCATTGTACAGTTTTAGGTTCTTTGTCAAAAATCAGGTGCTCATAGATGTGCGGGTTAAAATTAGGGCTTTCGATTCGGTTCCATTGGTCTACCTGCCTATTTTTGTGCCAATACCAAGCTGTTTTCAGGACTATAGCTCTATAATAGAGCTTGAAGTCATGTATGGTGATGCCTCCTGAAGTTCCTTTATTGTATAGGGATGTTTTGGCTATCCTGGGCCTTTTGTTTTTCCATATAAAGTTGATTAATGTTCTTTCCAGGTCCTTGAAGAATAGTGATGGAATTTTGATAGGGATTGCATTGAATCTATAGACTGCTTTTGGCAAGATTGCCATTTTTATTATGTTGATCCTACCAATTCAAGAGCATGGGAGATCTTTCCATTTTCTGGTATCTTCTTTGATTTCTTTCTTTAAAGACCCAAAGTTCTTGATATACAGGTCTTTCACTTCCTTGGTTAACATTTTCCCCAGATATTTGATGCTGTTTTTGGCTATTGTAAAAGGTGGTGTTTCTCTGATTTCTTTCTTAGTCACTTCATCCTCTGTATATAATAGGGCCACTGATTTTTTTGAGTTTACCTTGTATCCTGCCATATTGCTGAAGGTGTTTATCAGCTCTAGGAGTAACCTTGCGGAGTTTTTTGGGTCACTTATGTAAACTATCATATCATCTCCAAATAGTGAAAGTTTGACTTCTTCTTTTCCTATTTGTATCCCCTTTATCTCCTTTTGTTGTCTTATTGCTGTACCTAGAACTTCAAGTACAATATTGAAGAGATATGGAGAGAGTGGACAGCCTTGTCTTGTTCCTGATTTTAGAGGAATTGCTTTGAGTTTCTCTCCATTTAGTTTGATGTTAGCTGTTGGTTTACTGTATATTGCTTTTATTATATTCAGGTACATTCCTGTTATCCCTGATCTCTCTAGGACCTTTATCATGAAGGGGTGCTGGATTTTGTCAAAGGCTTTTTCAGCATCTAGTGAGATGATCATGTGGTTTTTCTTTCGCAGATAGTTAATATGGTGGATTACATTGATAGATTTTCTAATATTGAACCATCCCTGCATTCCTGGAATGAAGCCTACTTGATCATGTTGGATGATTTTTCTGATGTGTTCTTGAATCCGGTTTGCGAGTAATTTATTGAGTATTTTTGCATCAATGTTCATGAGGGTAATTGGTCTATAGTTCTCTTTCTTAGTTGTGTCTTTGTGTGGCTTGGGTATCAAGGTAATTGTAGCCTCGTAGAAAGAGTTTGGCAGTAAGCCTCCTGCTTCTATTGTGTGGAATACTTTGAGGAGTATTGGAATTAGCTCTTCTTTGAATTTCTGGTAGAATTCTGCACTGAAGCCATCTGGGCCTGGGCTTTTTTTGTTTGGGAGACTTTTGATGACTGCTTCTATTTCATTAGGGGTTATAGGTCTGTTTGGATTGTTTATCTGTTCTTGATTTAGTTTTGGCAAGTGATATCTATCCAGGAAATTGTCCATTTCCTTTAAATTTTCAAATTTTGTGGAGTACAGATTTTCAAAGTATGCCCTGATGATTCTCTTGATTTCCTCAGAGTCCGTTATTATGTCCCCTTTCTCATCCCTGATTTTGTTAATTAGCATGCTCTCTCTCTGTCTTTTGGTTAATTTGGACAGAGGTTTGTCTATTTTGTTGATTTTCTCAAAGAACCAACTCTTTGTTTCATTGATTCTTCTCAGTGTTTTCCTGGTTTCTACTTGATTGATTTCAGCCCTCAATTTGATTATTTCCTGGCGTCTGCTCCTCCTGGGGGAGTTTGCTTCTTTTTGTTCTAGAACATTCAGCTGTGCTATTAATTCTCTAGTATGACTGTTCTCCACTTTTTTCATGTGGGCACTTAGTGCTATAAACTTTCCTCTCAGCACTGCTTTCAAAGTGTCCCATAAGTTCGTGTATGTTGTGTCTTCATTCTCATTGAAATCGAGGAAGTCTTTAATTTCTTTTTTTATTTGTTCCTTTACCCAGGGATGGTGCAATTGTGCATTTTTCAATCTCCATGAGTTTGTAGGGTTTCTGTGATTTGTGTTATTGTTGAATTCTAATGTTAATGCATGGTGGTCTGATAAGATGCAGGGGGTTATTCCAATTTTTTGTATCTGTGGAGATTTGCTATGTTTCCTACTATGTGGTCAATTTTAGAGAAGGTTCCATGTGGTGCCGAGAAGAAGGTATACCCCTTTGTATTTGGGTGGAATGTTCTATAAATGTCTGTTAAACCCAGTTGGGTCATAACTTGTATTAATTATTTTGTTTCTTTGTTAAGTTTCTGTCTGGAGGTCCTGTCTAGCGGTGAGAGCGGAGTGTTGAAGTCTCCTACTATTAGTGTGTGAGATTTTATGTGCATTTTGAGCTTTAGTAACATGTTTATAAGATACTGTTTGAAAGAGTCCTCCCTTATATCTGGCTCTTAAATATTTCTATTTCATTGTTGGAAATGATCCTACAGCCTTGAGGAGAGGATAGCATTATAGATGCTCCATTTATGCTTTAACCACTATCCACTACACAAAGAAACGTATCTGATGAAATATGAGAACTGCCCTAATCTGTGTGTATGGAGATGAAAATCTACTGAACATTTTGCTACTATGTACACTTAGTAGTAGTAAGTTCACTCCTGTGGTCTGTGAACTTCCCATTCATTGGTTCTTGGTGAGATTTGTGGTACCAGGCATATTTTTTGCTCCTCTGTGTGTCTTAAAGCTGACTGGATTATTGTTGGTTACCCTGTATGACCCATGTGCCACTATGGCCATGTGGGTCACTTTTGTAGTTCATAAGGTTTCCAGCTGGGTGGGGAGCATTAATATATTTTTCTCTAAGTAGTGTATCTAGCACCTTCCAGTAGTATGAAAGTTAGTCAGCAGGGAGGAAGCTTTTCTGTCAGTTTCAGGTATATTTATCCATGTTCTATGACTAACGTTCATCATGTCTTTAGCAATAGGCACTTACCATGGAGTTTTGGTGGACAACAAAGAACAATGGCAATAGTCTTTCCTCTTGTGTGTATGTGGGGTGGCCTTAGTGATACCGCAAGTGCAGTGCCTGCTAGCATGCTGTTCCCTGAGGTCCCTTCACATGCTTCACAGCTACATTGTAGACCCTGGTTTCACTGAGTGGATGTGTTCCTAATTTCCAGGGGCACTCTTGTTGTGGATGACAGTATGAGATTGGTTAGATGGATATTTTCATCTTTAAAAGATGTCTTAGGCTGGTTTGAAAAGGCAGTCATGAGAATTGTCCCATAAAGACGGAATGGTAATTCTTTTGAAATGCTGAAAAAGTATTTGAAAATGAGACATGTCATCATCACTTTTTGATCTGAAGCCTCTGTAAGCAGCTAACACTGCCACTTAGTAATCAGAAAGACCAAGAGGTTATGGTTTCTGTAGATAACAGAATCATCATTTGACTATTTCCCTCAACCTCTTAAAATTATTCCAGAGAATAAAGTCTTCTGGAAGTGACACATAATTAAAAATGACCTCTTAGTTTCCTTAATTATCCATAAAATGGAATTTTTACAGAACAGTAAATCAAAAGACTTCGACTGTTAATATATCTTTAGTGAATTAATAGTTTGACTTAGCTGAATTAATAGTAATTCACATTATTTCTTTGTGCTTCAGTGTAGTTAGCAAGAAGAGAAATTTAACTGAACATTTATATTCCACTTTAAATAAAAGGGAAAGTTCTGAGTTAATTTTCTTTCAGAAAACGTTTTGTATATTGTCTTATTTGACAGGGAGAGAGAGCCATAGAAAACAAATGGTTACCACTTTTATGCAAATGTGAGTTTCTTATCTATGTCTACCTAGTCCAGTTTATGTACACTTTCACTAGACATTTTCAAAGAAGATAAAATGAATCCAGACAAGGGAGGAAATTTAACTAGAATGAAATAATACTTTAACAATTGTGAATCAACTTTTATTTACATTTGAGAGTCAGCAAACAGTAACCTTGTAGGACAAAACAAGTTTTTAAAATAAAGATTTTTTTTTGAAATATAGTAATCATTTGCATATACTCTGTGGTTGTTTTCACATTATAATGCTAGACTTAAATAGGGCTGTGATATAGAACACATGGTCTGTAAGCTCGAATGTCTGTGCTATCTTTTTGAAGATCATTGGTAGTGTCAGATCTATTGCATCAATTCAGTAGAATAGCATTTGTTAGTTGTGGACACTTAGAATCCTAGATGTACTGCAATGCAGATATTTATATATCACCTCTAAGTCCAGGTTACAGCTTAATACTAATGCAGGAAATAGACAATGGGGGAAATGGAATCCTTAACCCAAATGTTTGTACTGGTAGCCATGTCCCACTACCAGCTTGAAGAACTGTTGAAACTTCTGTTCTGCACTTTAGTGCCATCCTGCTAATATGTAAACATAGTAGAAATGTCCATGGAATCCCTTGTGCAGGCCCTTTATGGTCCTGTAATTCATGTGCTGGAAGTTTGGAGACCACACTTTATTCCCCTGCCAAACATGGCAGGGCTCTATGTGGGATAGAGTCCTGGTTCAGAGAGGGTAGGCTATTTGTATGCAGGCTTATCATGTCCTTGATTAGCTTTTTTAATTTCAACTAGACTATTATGTCTGTTAAATGAAAGGTTTGGGGACTCTGTTAGCTAAATCCAATCTATTATTAAAAGTAAATAGTGACAATTTTAGTAAGTTTTATTTATAGGACATCATTGGTAGACTCTGCATTTGCACTCTTTCCTAATAGATCAAATACCAACACATCTACTTATTTGCCGGGTCTTCATCAAATTGCAAACCTGTTTATGTCACTGATATTTTACATATTAAATGCAAAAATTATTCATTTTATGTTGAAGGGCTTTTCAAAAGTAGAACATAATCAAATCTTGTAGGTTATTGTCTGCATGCTATACATGTGAAAAAATATAATATTTATTATTTTAGACAGATGTGCAACTAAACTATATATTTAGGTTGACAGAGATGGAATAAAGGGGAAAAAGTTGTCCACAAGAGAGTGAAAAAAGAGACTTTAAGTAGTGTGGAAATACCACTTTATGGCAAGTCCCAGTTTTAAGTATTCTAGTAGAGTATAGTAAATTATTCTAGCCAAAGGGACCAATGTATATAAATGTACCAAGGCAGAGGGACACCTTGAATGTCTGAAAATAAAGTGCTAGTGAAAACTTCTTTGAACTTCCATTTGCGATGCCATTTCTTCTATGTTAGCCTGAAGTTATATAAATGAGAGAACATACAGAGACTCACAATGTGTTTGACATATAAGCCCATGATGTGTTCCCAATACACTTGTTACTGCTGATGTCATCATTGCTGTTACAAAATGATTCTTATTTCTCTTAATCTTCATCATCAAGCATCTTGTTTTCTTGTGATTTAGACAGTTGAATTTGAGAAATGAAAGTTGGCATGACTTTTTAGAAGAGTATTTTTTAGAATGTTGGAGGCAATAAAATGTTGCTTTAATAAGAATTTGTCTAAAGAAAAGCCAGTCATGGTGGTGCATGTTTGTAATGCCAAAACTTAGGACATAGAGGCAGGAGAATTAGTTCAGGGTCGTCTTTGGCTCTATAGCAAGCTCAAGGCTGACTGTGACTACATGAGCACTGTCTGAAAAGAGCAGCCAACCTACCAACCAGCCAACCAACCAGTCAAACAAAGAAACAAAACAAACAAATGAAGAGTCAAATAAAAACTGGAATACTTCTCATAAGAAATCCCAGATGCTAAGTTATTATTTAATTTTGGATATCCACTTAGTTCCTGGTTAGAGGATCTTGAGAAATTATTTAATTTAATTATTTAAATTCAATAAAATTTATTGAAGACCAGAATAATGCATTATACATTTTTGGGTCCTCTGCCATGATAGAGATAATGATTTATTTTTACTGACAGCCAATGAATTTTTCCTTTGTTTTCAGCTTATATAGTTAGGATTTTGGGAATGAATCTTATGTACTGTACTATGACACATTGTGACAGGCAACATCTTTGTTCTTTCTTAGAGATATGTAAGGCTACTTTGTATCTCAACATCAGTTATATCTTTGATTTGACAAAACGGGATGGAAACCTCATCACATCAATCCAATAGGACCTTGATGCTTGACTTTCAGGTCTTACCCAATGCTTTCATTTCTTCAATAGCTTGAGATATGAAACTTAAGTTACTCTCAATTCAAATTATACTGTTTTTTCCCCAAAAAAGATATTTCAGGCAGGGTCACAGCATCCTACTGTCAGATCGTGAACAACACTAAGTTTCCTGGTTGAAGGAAATGAGAAAACATGATAGATGTTTCCTCTAGGTGTCTTAGGTGTCTGGCTGTGTAGAAAACCTTTGGATTAGTGGGCCTTTCATTTGTCCACCAGTTTGATTGAGAGATGTTTTAATTTGACCATTGAGAGGACATGCTTTTTAAAAATTCACATGAGGAAATCTGTGAAAAGCCTGATAGCCTTAACTGTCCTTTGTCCTTTCTTCTTTCTACCTAGCCACCCTGTCTTCATTGTAATTCTTCTGACCCTGTCGCTCTGTCCCCTAGTCTCTCTCTCTCTCTCTCTCTCTCTCTCTCTCTCTCTCTCTCTCTCTCTCTCTCTCTCTCTCTCTGTCTCTCTGTCTCTCTCTCTCTCTCTCTCTCTCTCTCTCTCTCTCTCTCTCTCTCTCTCTCTCTCTCTCTCTCTCTCTCTCTCTCTTCCTGTGTGCTTCTTTGCCTTTGTTTTGTGATGGGATTTTGTATAGCCCAGGCTGACCTTGAACTCATTTATGTAACTAAGCATGACCTAGATAGAACTACTGATCCTCCTGCCTTTATCTCATGATTTCTGGGATGACTGTTGTTCATTATCAAACCAGGATATTTCTTTCTTGTTTATAGTTTCCCATACTCTGTGTATGATTTCATGTCTCTCTTTTTTCTCTATTCCTCATTTTTTTCTAAAAGAAGCTTAGAGAAGCGATGTTGAGACAGACCTTTCTCTCTGATTTGGTAGAAAAATATTTAATAGAGAGATTTTACTGTTACATCTGTTTTGAATTTTCTGGATACCTGTTGGCTCTAATATTTATAGATAGGTAACTTCTTGGTCAGGGGAGAAAAAATTATTAGCCATGATTAGCTACTTCCAAATTGCCATGGTATTCATAGGTAAAATTTTCAGCAACCCACTACTTTTACAAATGAAGTTTTTAAAAGAGATAATTTATTATTTCAAGTCTTATAGCAACTCAGCGCCAACTCTTGTTTATCTAGAATGAGAAAGATGAGTGAATGCAAGTTCTATTAGGACATGGCTTTTATGTTCTCCATCACTCTGCAAATGTTAAATACACAGAAATATTCAGTACACATTTGCTAAGTACATAAATGAATGGTGATTCATGTATTGTTGCTTAAATATTTGTGATGATAGATTTCCTCTATTACTGTTCATTGTTTTTTTTTTTTTGGTTTTTACGAGACAGGGTTTCTCTGTATTGTTTTGGAGGCTGTCAGACAAGCCGAGCCTCAAACTCACAGAGATCCGCCTGCCTCTGCCTCCCTGGTGCTGGGATTAAAGGCATGTGCCACCACTGCCTGGCTGATCATGGTTAATTTTAAGTCATTGAAATGTATCCAGTGTAGTTACTTTGTAAATTAACTGTGGGAAATTATCACTTAAAGTATATTCTATTATGAGTTAAACAAAGCTTTCTACTTTCCCTGTTTCTCCCAGAGTGTCCTTCCAAAGCTATTTGCCCCATGGTGAGGGAGGAAGATGTGGTCCTCTTTTGACAGCTGAGATTGTTATAAGACCTCTTATTGCAGGCTGCCTCTTCTGATATAGATACATGAGTTGGAGAATAAGATAGCTTACACTGTATTTTTATATGCATATGTTTATAAATTATATTTCAGAATAATTTCGGATAATTGAAGGAGTGACTTGTGTATAAATGTAAAGCGTCTCTCTGTTACTCAAACAGAACCCCAAGACTTTCAATGTGCTTGTATAAATTCCTCACATTAGATCAAGCATTGGTTGGTTATACTGGCATGGCATATTCTCTATTTTAGATGGTTCCAATAGTCCTTTACTTTCTAGACTATTCCACAATGGTAATCTTTCCAAAGCTGCATTACATTCTAAAGCCTATTTAGAGAAGGACAAATATCTCACTAGCTTTGTGTGAGCCAGAGGAATTTCTCCTGGGACATCCTTCCTGTGTTTCCATTTGCACTGGGACATTTCATGGTCAGTTGATAATGTGTTTATAGAGCCCATGCATCAGCCAAAGATGAAACATGCGTTTGTATAGTTTTCTTTTGCCAAAAGCTATTCTTTACAGCACAACCTGCAGGTAGTACTCAGTGTGCTTTTCATCTGCTTGAATGACATATTGTATAAAGTCTTCCAAGAGGATCTTCACACTGTGGATAAACAATAGAAGAGAGTTATTTCCCATGGGGGATTGGAAGTCACAGCCCATTACATTTATTGACAAAAGACAAATCATTTCCTTTATTGTATTCAATGCAGGGGTCCAATTGATTCAGGCTTCTAACTTGTAGACTTCCTCCTCCTTCCTATCCGAGAATTATTTACTGGAAATATAGAGTGTAGTGACTACATTGAGCAATTATATAACTTTTGATTTGGCAGAATTCTTCCCTTTTCATTTAATAATGAATCTTTAATAGAGAGATTTCTTACATTCTCAGAGTGAATTAGATCTTCTGTGGTAAACAAAATTTATGTTGCATTGTATTGGCCCACATTCATTCACACTATCTTTTTTTTTAAACTTCTTTTTTTCCCTTGGGAATTAGAAAGATACATTCAATTATGGTAAGGACTCTGTATTTGGAAGCATTAACATTTGTTGTATAGTTTAAAATATCTATGATAAGGCCTTTACAGAATATACATCCTAACTCTTTGGAACGCCATCATAGGTAAAAGGAGGAGATAGGTAAATAGAGCTGTTTTAATAATTGAAGCCAGATACAACCCAAAATATTGTGGTGTAGTCAGAGGTGTTATCTTCAATCAAGACAAATTTATCTTTTGATGGATTCACTGGGCTGCACAGTTTATTTCTCTCTGAAGTGCAGCCCAAGGTTGTAACAGAGCCAGGGGGCTCATAGATTTCAGATTGACATCCTTTTATTCCTCTCTCACTCCACAAAGCATTACAGGTGTTATGATTGATTTTCATGGGATTCACAAAACTTCAAGGTAGCCCCCAACTGGGGAAGGATAGTCCTCAGTGGAAAAACAGGAAACTCTTGATTCCTGCCAGCTACCACTTGGGAAGTTATTTACCCATCCTTGTGTTGGCTTCCCATGTGTTGTAACCCTTTTATCGCTCCATAGATGACACAAACACAGGCTCAATCCCCTGAAGCAAATGGAGGAGATGAACCTTTCATCCACAGGCTAAATGAAACAGAATGCCATGCAAGATAAGTCGCTGTAAATTCAAGTGTCTTTTGTGGAGTGACAGTTGGCAAATTAATCTCCTTTGTTCTTCATGTTTTTCAATTACAACTGGAAAACTTGTTGTATTTTGTTTTTTAATATTAAAGACACATTTATTCTGTCATAATATTTGTAAATAGAAAATATTTATATGTACATTGCTGTCTACTCTTTCCTATGGTTGCTTATAATTCTATTATAGGAAATATTTACAAAGCTCATGGTGAAACAAATCTTTGTGTATGTTTGATAAAGGTCTCTCTGCATAAATTAGTCAGCTCTGTGTTAAAATGGTAAATAACAAAGAGAAAACCATTTGTAAGACATTGGGCTTATTTTAGGATGCATTTTGAGAGGGAAGGATTGGTTGCTTTCCATCACCTTTGTGTTTGTGGCAGAGCAGTCCATCATGATGTTAAAACTGCTTACCTCATGGTAAGGGGCCCAGAAAAGGGAAAGAAAGGTCCCAAGGCCCATTGACATTTTCAAGGGGGATATTCCCATTAACTTAGAGACTACTGGGTCTTCCTCTCAGAGGTGGCATCATATCCCAACAGCACCAATTTATGCAACAATTGACCCTCTTCCACAGGACATTTGTGATCCAATTAGAGCCCACTAATGGACATGCCTAGTGAGAAGCATGTAGTATCTGGGACTGGACACCATGGTGCAAATGAGTTAAAATGACAAGCCAGCAACAAAAAGTTTATAAGAAAGTAAATGTTAATGGACTTTCCTATGGTTTACCAGGGGTTACCTGAGGGCATGACAGAAGAATCATCAGAATTTGCCGACACATTATTGGAGACATACAGAGGACACCTCTTATTTTCAGCCTCTAAGAGTGTGAATGCCACTGCTTTTATGTTACTTAGGATCTGGAGGAAAACATTTCCCTTGGTAAAGATGAAAGCCCTGAATAATTCACAAAAAAAGAAAAAATTTGAAATACTTTTAAAGTCAAATGGGGTCTCAAGGTATAAAATAGTTCCCTCAGATGTTTGCCATTGATACCACAATTAAAATTCCACATGCACACAGGGGGAGTCTCAGAAAATCTTAGTCCTTTTAGATTCTTTAGAAAAAAATCAACACATTAAAAAGGTGGGCTCTTTAGAAAAATCCCAGCATGGAACCCCTTTGACCAGAAAAAGAATTATTCTAGGATTTAACATGATTATTAACCCCCAACCCTTTATTTCCTACTTGATTTTTTTTCTTTGTTGGGTTAGAATAACAGCAATAGCAAATGTCAATCTCAAGATCTATGTTTTGCCTGCTAGCTGCTTACTGCAGTTGATGTTACAGATTTGAAAACCATGTAGAATGTCATTGCAAGCAGGACAGCCTAAGGATTTGTGGAAGAACTAGCTGCCTCTTTTCCTTTCCTTTTCTTTCTTTCTTTTTTTTTTACTTTTTACAATGCGGTATATTTTATTTTCATCAGTCATACAATTAATCTTCTATAGTATCCCTGGAAAACCCAGTGAAATTTGGCAGTCTGATTGCTAGGGGTTCCCTCTTCAGAGACCTAGGGTTGGTGACAGGGCTGTGGAGTGCCTTGGAGTCACAGTGCAACTTTTGACTCTCATCCAGCTTGCAGGTAGCTCTTTCTCCATATTACGACAAGGCGGGTCTTATAGTGGGAAGGGGAGGTGGACAGATCCTTTAGTCTAAACTTTTAGGAAACTTCACTCTGCTTTTCCAGCTAAATGGTCTCCTTGGTTAGCATGATGTTCTGAGTCTTCGTTTTCAACTTGGCTTGATGGAAGCTGCTCGTTTCCCTCATGGCCTGCTTGCTGCCATTTTCTTACAACCAGTAGAGCCTGGCTCCAAGGCCATGCTCCAGGTCTTGCTCCCTACAATCAGAGTTCCGGCATCAAGAGACCTCCACTTTTTAAAATATTGTTGTCAATCCTTGGCACATTTTGTGCCTGCTGAGTTCTTGAGCATCCCTTTGTCCCCACAGTAGAAGCGGGGGGGTTGGGGGAGAGTCATGAAAATCTTGTTTATTTATCAGCGAGGTCATGCAATGTAGAAATGCATAGTGTAGACACAGAGTGAAAGGTCTTTTGTGAAAACTCAATGTGTTTCTTCCCACCGAAGCGCTTTCTAAATTAGGGCTAAGAATCACTTATGTCTTCTTACCCCCTATGAAAATGTGTAAACCCCTCCCCATTTCCTGTCTTTTAAATAGTTCCTATTTGTTGAGATCATATTTTGGATTTTCTGGTGTTTGAGCCAAATGCCTAGGGAGTAGTGGGTTGGAATAATTAATTACCTTTCTAGCCTTGTCTGCAGATCAGTGTCTGAGAACCAGCAATTTTCTTTCCTTGGCAATGGAGAGAGGATCTGAACAGTGAGTGAAAAGGTTAACATAATTATTAAAAGGTGAGGACTGTGTTCAATCAGATAGCCTCTAATTTCCTTATAATCAGGAAGGAAGGATTGTACTTCCCTCTGCTTTTGACTTGGATGCTCAAGTTAGAATAGCAGCAGCCTTTCTAAGTAAATACAGACTGGATGCCGAAAGGTGAGAGTCATTGGATGAGATCTGTCTCCTTTAAGATTGTCTTTATATAAGGGAGCTAGCCCTTTTGATACATATTTTACATATTTTGAGGAAAGACTTGGGAATATTTTCAGTTTTGAAAACAACCTGAAATGAGTTGAATACATAGGAAAGGCAAAAGCAAAACAAAACAGCAATATCAACAAAGCAAGTCTTTTGTCCTTAACCTAATACCACTTCTTTTCTTTATGAAAAACATACAAAAAGTGACCAGGGGAAAAAGTGTAAATGATATAGACATTAGTTTATGAAATTGGTAAGAAATACCACTGAATTCACATAGAATACTCATGGTGGAAAAAAAAAGGAACTCGGCTCTCCCAAGCCTAGGAACTATCTGCCAGAAAATTTACTTTTCTTAGTGTTTTCTTTTTGGGGGATTCAGTGTCTGGAACTCCTGCCATAGCCATATAATTGCTGGAGTTGCAAACATGTCCCTCTACGCCTGACAACAAAATATGCATCTTTATAGTACAAGTAATATTCCCTTTAGAAATATGTAACATACAGACAAGTACTAGGATCAATATAGCTCTCTATCTCAGGCAAGGTACAGGTAAGTAATTTGAGTAGGTGAGTAATTTTTTCTTTTACTGTGTGACCACTTTCTAATTTGTGTTTGAGTTTCTCCTTTGAGATTGGGCCCATAAATCAACACAAGCCCTCTTCAGAACAGCAGTGATGGGGTAGAAGGGTGGAGCTATGATACAGATAAAACACAGTGAGGAAGTAAAAACAAACACAGGGAACCAAGGAAATCCATCGCTTCCATTTGCTGGTGAAATTGGAGCATGAAGGGCAGTCTAGTGTTTTGGGAAGTTAACTAGGGGAATTAGTACAAAGGACAGAGAGGCATGATAGGGGATGTCCTTATACATATATGTTTCCCTTATTGTTTGAGGAATAAAACACTGTTTGGCCAATAGAGACAAGAGATGGGCATAGCTAGGAGACGACGAGGATGCTAAGGAGAGAGTCAGAGAGGTGCTGTGAGGAGACCCCATGTAGCCACCAAAGGAGTAACAGGTCTGGGCATTCTCTGGGAAGCCAAGACCACATGGTAATATATAGATTTATAGAAACTGGTTAATAATTAAGACAGAGGTAGCCAATAAGAAGCCTAGCCATTGGCCAATATGTTAATAATTAATATAAGTCTGTGTGTTTATTTGGAGCTGAGGTGGCGCAGGGACCTGGCAGGACAAGAAACTCCAGCAATGGTGGAAATGTGGCTTCATTTATATCTGTGGGCCTCCTCTTGGACTTTGTTATGTGGGATGTAGATTAGCCTGTTAAGGAAAAAGGTATAAGACAGAGAATTTTATTAAGTATTTTTATATTTGCATATGTGTATGTGTGTGGTATGAATGTAGGTGTATATGTGTGTTTGCATAGAGAGGTGCAATTGTGTGTGGCTGTATGTACATTTGTGTACTCGTGTATATGGAGACTAGAAGTTGAGTTTGGGTGTCTTCCCTGGCTACTATCCATTTTATTTTTTGAGCCAGTGTCTCTCAATTGAACCCAGGGCTCAGACTGTCTACTCTAGCTAGCCATCTTGCTTCAGAGATCCCATTTTTGCCTTTCTGTTGAGTTTTCAGGTGACCACCACTCCTGATGACTTTTATGTAGGTTCTGGGAATTCAAACTCAAATCCTCATATTTGATCAAGAGTCTTTGGGTGTCCTGTATTTTGTTCTGAAGAGATATACAAAACTGCAAAAGAGAGGAAGTTTTACCTAGGTCAAAGAAGTTTAGACAACTTCCATCAATGCTGAAAGATCTATTTCAAGGCAGCAACTATATTGGAAAGTATACAATATCTACTAAACTTTTAAAACTGTAATGTTGTGAATATAATCTAAAACATGGAAAAATATTGAATTGGAAATGTACTTTTAAAAGTTTCACCAAAGTGGGACACAGTATTGAGAAAGAACAGAATCCACATGTCACCACAGTGTCAGCATCTACTCTTATGTGGCTGATAGTCACAAATAATAGCACACTAATAAAAGGTTTCTAGTTAGACATGGTGGCACATGCCCGCAATCACAGGACTCAAGAGACTAAGCTTCTCAGGTTGGAAGACACATGGGTGTATGAAGTGACGTCAGGTCAACCTGCGCTACTTAGTGAGATCGTGTCTCAAGGCAATAACATGGAGTGGAAGAGGTGAAGACAAAACATTGTTTTCTTTCATGCATGGGATCTAGATATTTACATAGTCTTGAAAACAGTACAGGAAATATTTGGGGGAGGGGAGAAGAGGGTCAGTGAGTGGGGGAGGCGGGATATCAAAGAATAGTATATGGTGAATATGATCAAGGTACAACAATGTGTACACACATATATAAACACACTGCATACAAACACAAAATCACTAACACAAAAAACTTTAAACAAGAACCTTAACTATAAAACCAAAAGAAGCTTTTCAAATACACCGACTTTGTTGATGGCCTTGGAGAAAGGCAGGCCTGTTATCCATGTGTACTGGAAAGGCATTTGGTGGAATCCACCATTTGTTCAGAATAAATGCAGTCAACAAACTAATGTGCATTGCACAGCAATGCGATGGAGCATGAGCTAGAGTAAAAATAGAATCCATTCTGTCCTGCTGAAGTTGGAGCAGTTTGTGTTGGTGCTTAACATTGATTTGTACGGAGTGATGATGTCAAGAACTAAGATTGTCCCAGATAGCCGGGCAGTGGTGGCACACCCCTTTAATCCCAGCACTCAGGAGGCAGAAGCATTTGGATTTCTGTGAGTTGGAGACCAGCCTGGTCTACAAGAGCTAGTTCCAGGACAGCCTCAAAAGCCACAGAGAAACCCTGTCTCAAACAAACAAACCCCCCCCCCCAAAAAAAAGATTGTCCTGAGCCATCAACACTAAGGGTTCATGTTACTGCATAATTAGGAGTCAATACTAGTGGTTGACTAGTTAACATTGTTCTTTTTGAAACAGTCAGGATTAGGGACTCACATTCTCTGTGAGGAGCAGTGTTAGGTGCCAATGTTGCCCAATAGGGAGTATTCAGCTCTGCTGTTTAACATTTATGTGTATGAGCAGTCAGTCTTAGTGGTTAACATTGTTCTGTATGCCATTGTCAGAAGGAGGGATATCATTTTTCTACAAGGAGCAGTGAGCATCAGGCTCTATCCTTTCCCTGCTGTGTTCCATGCTACCTCAGAGGTTCTAGCTAATACAGTTCAGTCAAGAACAGAATGAGAGATGTAACAGATGTGTGAAGAGAATAGAAAATATCATCATTTCCAGATGAAAAGATTATATGATTGGAAAATATAAGAGCATCAACTCTGAAAGTAACAATTCAACCAGTTACTGGGTATACGTGTGAGTGTGTGTATGTGTGTGCTTGAACGCGCACACCCCACACTGCCTCACATGCACACACCTCACTCACAATTTCTGTACATTCAGGCAAACCTTTTCAGACAAATTCAGACAAAATTTCTCTCTGAGACAAGATTCTTTTAAAAGAATTTTGCTTCTAGTTTCAGTAACAGATTAGCATAACTGCACAAGGTCCTTATGCTACAAGTGTGACCATACCGAAGGGCCTTTGAGTAGAAAGGTAAACTGGAATGTTCTCAGCCATTTCCTTGTGATGCCATGGAAATTATACTATGTTCATTAAAACTGTAACTGGTAGACTTTTCCTTTGTTGACTTGGACCATGCAATGTCAGATGTATATCAGGAAGTTGACAGACTTTGGAATATGAAGTAAACTTTCATAAGTCACAGTTTGACCCTTTGTACGTGAGCTGAAATATCAGCAGGGCGACTTTACAAGTGTGAAAATAGACTTTATTATGTATAGGATTAATGTTTGCGAAAAGAGACTTTTCATTGGAAAAAGCTGAATCATTCAGCAACTTGACTTGAGAACATGTGGGCAGACATCAAGGAAAAGTTAAACATGAGTCTGTACTTAATACATCATGAAAAGTTTCATCAAGTTTTCAGAGTCATAAATAACAACCACAAGATTACTAGGAACACAGCAGAGATTGGTTTGAAATCTCAGCGTGTGGGTATCTTTCCAGATGTAAATTTGACAACCAGAGGTCATAAGAAAATCACAAAATAATGTTAAAAGTAAGTATCTGAATGATAAACTTCTTTTTGCCCCTTTATCACTAAGTGATGGTAACTTTGATACAGAATATATACCTAAACCATCTTTGGTGTCTTCAAGGATAAGGCCAATATTACTGTTATGTAAAAAGGCCTCAAAATTCATAATGGAAAAGAATTGAAATAGTTTTAGTGACATTATTTGTAAATATGTAAGTGATAGAAGTGGAAATAAAAATAAAAGTAGTTCTCTTGGCACTTGAGAAATGCTAGTCATACTAAACTAATACAATAAGATAAATATCCATCTAAGTGACGTAACCCTCTGTCTACCTATGAAACTGACAGGATTCCAAACAGTATGCACACATATTTTTGTTAGTGCGAGGCTGAGAAAGAGAAGTCACATTCATGTCTATTTCTTGGTAGGATCTCATGAAGGACATGTAGTTGTATATCTCAAAATTTAAAATAAGTATGCATACCCTTTGGGTAAGCAAATTTAACTTTAAAAGTTTACCCTACATCTATACCTAAGCAAACATGGACTAAAAATCATGCAGATAACAGACTATTATAATAGATGAATCTCAGGCTTACAACACAAATTTACATTTATAAGGCATTATTAAATTAAGGCACATTTCTATTGTGGAATATACTCAGTTAATAAAAAAACAACCCAGCAAGATCAAACCCAGAGTACTTTTGGTGATGGAAAACATTGAGAATATAATTAAGTAAACAAATTTGCAATATTACAAATAAATCATTTGTCTTATAGAGAAGAGAACACTATATATTTGTGTTAGCCAATGCCTGAGGATAAACCCCTGGGATGACCAGCAGAAATCCTTCATTGCATAGTGTTTTGTGCTTCCGTATTTAAGCCTTGTCAAGTAGATGTCTTCTTTAATAGTTCACTATTTTTTACATTGGTTACTTATTTCTGTTTGCATATGTACATGTTTTTGTGTTATTATGTGAATGTGTGGGAACCCACTCATGCCACTGCACACATGTAGAGGTCAGGGGAAAACTGATTGGGGTTGATTCCCTGCTTCCATCACGTGGACTCAGGGACTGAACTGAAAGCATTGCACTTGGCAGCAAGCACCTTTGCTCCCTACAATCTTCCTAGTCCACGGATGTCTTCTTTTGATAATGGAAAAAATAATGGAGAAATTTCTTCCATTCACGTAAGAAAAAGAAAAAATGAATTAATAATTAAATAATTAATAAATAATAAATAATTAAAAATTACATACAAGTAAAAAGCGAATTTTAAGCATATAAAAACCCTGTCACAAATGAGTTTTATCTAACATAAATTTCAATACCAGGTGTGCTATATAGAAAAAACTTGTATATTAAATTGATAACAGACATAGTAATAACACTTTATCTGCATGAAAAGTGTGTAGGGCAGTGTTGGTACTCAGTCTGGAAACTTAAAAGCAAATGTTTCATGATTTAAGGGTTAATGGTACTAAGGCTGATAAGTTGGTCAGTGATTCTCATATGAAATGAACCAGCGTTTTTTTAAATTATTTTTTATTCAGGTTAGAAACAATCTTGTTTCACATGTCAATCCCAGCTCCCTCTCAGTCCTTACCTCCCTTGCCCTCCCCACCAGGTCCCCCAGTCACCCACCCAATCTCCACTCCAATACCCAAGGTTTTATACCAAAGATTAGATTTGGTGATTGCTCAGGAAGAAGAAGCAGAGAGTGCACAAATGGGCCCTAAGCTGCAGAACAAAGGATATTGGGAGATCTGGGAAGTAGAGATGTGTTTGCTAATGGTGTTGATGCTTGCCAAAGCCCATTTCCCAGCTTGCTCAGATCTGGGAATTAGAACGCAATTACAGTGAAAATACAGAAAGGCAATTAGAAACCAGTTATTTGATTTTAGTGAACAGTAAGAATTTTAGTTACCACTGTTTTTATGCCGGCTTGTTTCATAATTGACCAGGTCCAGTCATGTATGTTAAATTATGTGTCATGAACCCAATAAAACAACAACAAAAAAAAACTAGGTCTTACCAGGAGCAATTTATTTTTTTATTCTGGTGTTGGGGAGAGGAAGTATAATTTACCATTGTTTTATGATTAATAATAACAGTGGATAACATTTAATCTGTTTATTGTATTACTGGGAATTACACTAGAACTATAGACCTTTTAAAATGTAAATTAAATTTACAATGTAATGATGCAAATACAGAATTATTCAGAAAGTTTAAAGAACTACCTGTGATTAAAAACAGCCAAGTTAGGTTATGAAGTTTATTCTGTTTTGTCTGAGTGCACTCATGCATGCATGTGCTTATGTGCATGTGTGTCTGCATACATGCGTGTGTGTACATGCATGTGCAGAGTGAATTCACCTGCTGTGCGTGCAGGTGAACATGTGTGTGGAGCTCACAGTTTACTCTTGTTACACACATGCTGTTTTGAGACAGGAGTTCCTGCAAAAAGGCTAGGCTGGCTGGCAAGTAGAGCAGCAGGGATCCATCTGTTTCCACCTCAATACTGAGGATACAAGTGAGTGCCACCATGCTTATGCGGGTTCTGGGAATCTAATTAACATCGTTATGCTTGTAGGTCAAGCACTTTACAAACTGAGTTTCCTTTCTTTATTCATTCTTTATGAACTCAGCTTCTTAAGCTGACAACTTTATATTTGGGAGTTTATCTATTTTTATTTAGTAATTTCATTTCTTTACACGTATGCCCATATCTGTGTGACAATGTGTGTAGGTGGTCACAGAGACCAGAAATGGGTATCAGATCTCCTGACTATGGAGTTATAGGCAGCAGTATACTACCTGATGTGGGCATTGGAAACTGAGCTGAGGTTCTCTGCCAGAACAGTATATTCTCATAACTTCAGAGCCATTTCACCTGACCTCCTTTTCTTTAATGCACTAAATATATTGGGTGAATTCATGTACCTTCTTGTTTTTATATATGAAGAGGAAGCTCTCTGGTAAGATGTTTTGGTGTCCTGTCATTTGTAACATCTAAGGATTAGGCTAGAATTAGGTATCTAAGAATGCATTGCATATAGACAACGGAGAAAATCAGAGATATAGAGTTAGAATAGTGGGAAGATCTAGACTTCAAGAACAGGATATCTGATAAGTTTTGAATGATGGATTAGGGGTCACTTCTCAAAACCATGTATGGATCAGTGCTCAGCAGTCAGACTTTTTAATATATAAGGTCATTTAGGCTAATAAGAAGAGTATAAGTCTTTCACTGACAGAAAGAAAATTAATCTGAGATTTCCTATAGTAGGGACTGAAACTATTAGTGGAAATGAATGTCCATAAATGATGATGAAAACTGGTATAGATCACTATTGAGTCACTAGATTGTTTCAGAGTAATTGTGTCTATTTAAAGCATTATGGGCTTTCTACCAAAAAGGAAATTTGGTCACAAAGCTGATTTGCCTATTCTTTGAAGGGAAACACTCTTGTCATGACAGATTCACGTGTGTAAATTGACCTAACTTATTCACTCTATAGATAATTTACTGATATCTTCTAGACCAAAGGTTGTACCAGAGAAACAATGAGGAAAAAAATAACAAAATATAATGCAAATCAAAACAACAACAGCAACAAGAATAGCAATAACAACAACAAAACAGTTCATGTAGTTCATCATTTGTGAAAGGAAGAGATGTAAAAATACATGGACACAAAATTAGGAAATTACAACTTGGAAGTGTAAAGGAGCAGTGGTTCCACATGAGTCTGTCAGAGGGAAATGAGCTCATCAAGGAAGGCTGCATTCAGAAATGATGCATTAAACTGACATCTAATGTAGGAGTAGGAGGTGACAGGCAAAGAAGTTCAAGGAAACAGACTTCCATCCAGAGAAAACAGGTATGTATCAGGTTGAACCGCATAACAGTTCTACTTTTAAAGATAAAAATTATTAAACCATCTCATGCAGTTCAGTTTATTTATGAGAATTACATACAAGGCAGTGTCCAAAGCCTTGATGTTAATAATAATAAGGTATTTTACATGCTCCAGCACACATGCCTCTTATTGTTCAGGTGGGGAATGGGAAAGGATAAGCAACCTGTGTAAACAGAGGAAGGTAGATCATCTGAGAGTGGAAGATCCTTTGAATAGGGCGTGTTCTTCAGAAACCAATCACTCCTGTTATTTGTCCTTCTCCATGCATGCGGTTTCACTGGTTTTGCTGTATTATTTCCATGTCTGTTTGGTGCAAGAGAATATCCAACAAAAGCAACTTTGCAAAGGAAGAGTTCCAGGGTAAAGATCATTGTTGAACAGAAGGGTTGGTGGCCAGAACAAGAGGCATCTGGTCGAACAGTTTAGAAACAGCTCAATGGAGGCTGGTACTCACCTCATATTCTCATTTTAGTCCAACCTGAACCCAAGGCTATGCAGTGGTGTCTTCTACATTTAGGGTACATCTTATCTCTTCACTTAGCTTCATCAAGATAATGTATCATTTATATCCCTAGACATTTGTTTCCATGGTGATCCTAAATTCCATTAAGTTAATAAGAATAATCATCACAAGTGGTTTCCTGTCAATGGGCTGTGGCAGATGCTTGTGATGGACCTGAAACAAACAAACAAAATGTTCTTCCCATTCTGTTCTTCATTTTTAAGAGAAGCCATGGGAGTGGTGAGACACAAACCTTTCACCTTTGACTTGTCCCTATAGTGAGTGACCCATTGGTACTGAAACCGATGTTGGCTACCAAAGGACATAATGACCCAAGGGTTTGAATAGTTGATTGTTTTATCCTACATTAAATTTATGATGAAATTGTCTCAGAGGTTTATGAAGAATTAGACACAAAAGATACTCTAGTCCAGAAAAGTTTAATTTTTAAATAAAGTAAGGAAAGAGAGGTCATGTGTGTGCTGGCTGTAACTTATGTGTTAAGTCCTTCTGGAGTGAAGGTTTTGCACTGTCACTGGTTATTTGGTCTTTGTGACATACCATTGACTATATTTTAGAATATGCTATTTTGTAAAGGATCATGAAATAACAGGGCACAGCTTATGAATGAGAAGCCACTAGGCATGCATTAGTCTACCTGAAGAAAGCAAAATATCTTTGGTTTAACAACGTTATTAGCAATTGATTTAAAAGAAGAAAGATTTAAAAGAAAAAATGTGGGACTGGAAAGATGGCCAGTAAAGTGTACTTACTGTTCTTTTCAGCATTCTTAATGGGCAGCTCGTAACTCTGTAACTATAGTTGTAACTAAAGTTATAACTATAATTCTGGGGAATATGATACCTGTTTCTCTCCTCCATGGGTATCCACACACATATGGCACATAATTACCCATGCATATAACATAAAGAAAAAGAAAAGGAAATCTTAAAATAAAATGTATTTGTTATAAAATTTCATTATTCTTGAGGATTTCTTGCATGAATACAACAAAATATGAAACACAGCCCTATTTACTCCCTGAAACTCTCCTATATCCTTCCCAGCACATCCCATTTGCAGCTCCATGTCATTGTCCTCATAGTTTTCTTCTTCTATATCTTTTTATGATAACCTATTAAGTCCAAATAGTGTTGATCATAGATATCCTTTAAAATTACTCTATACATTTATTTCCTCTTCAAATGAAATTGTGAAACAATATATTTTATGTTCTTACCTTAATTTCTTAGGTGATCAAGGGATGTAAAATGTCATTCAAAATGTTGGACCCTTCTATTTTCTATTTTATTTTAGATGAGACAGTATTTTGCCTTTACTTCAGACTTCATACTTTGATAAAGAATGCTGACTGTCATTATCCCCATCCACTGCCTGGTGAAGACCCTGCAGGATGCAACTTTATCCATTCTCTTTCCACTTCTGTTAATCTCATGCTCACTCTGATCTGGCAATGAGTCAAGACTTCTGTAGATTGTCTTCTCTCTTCCAAGGTTCCCTAATAATCCTTGTTATTATCTCCCCTACCTGCAATATGGTAAGGAGTACCACTCTATTAAATTCAATTTTCATTTTGTAAGAATGCAACAAATAGGCAGAAAAGGTAAAAATTCACTCACAATGTGGATATTATCAAAAAAAGAAAAAATATGTTTTCTTCCTTTTTCATTCAGTATAATTTAACTTTTCTTTTTGTAATTGAGAGAGAGAGAGAGAGAGAGAGAGAGAGGGAGGGAGAGAGGGAGAGAGGGAGAGAGAGAGGGAGACAGAAAGAAAATATGCATTCATTTGTGTGCCTGCAATGGTGTCAGTGTAAAGGTAGTACACAACTTGGTGGTTGTTTATTTTTTTCTGGGATCAGGGTCTGGTGGCATGAGCCTTTATCTGCTGAGCCATTGTGTGGCCACAGTATATTTTAATGATGATATTGATTACCATTACTATCAGAGAAGTAACAGTGGCTAATATTCTGTGTTAAATGAGTGATTTTTTTGTGCTGGGGAATACACAAAGGTGTGTTGCATTTTTATCAAAAGTCTATGATATACATATACCTTATTCGAAGACCAGAAAGAAGAAATCAGAATGATAGAAGAGTAACTTACTCAAGGTCGTAGATGTAATAAGAGGAGCTGTAATATGGATCCAGGTCTACAAAGCCTGCAGCATATTTAACCACACAATACTGTTCATTATAGCATTTGGAATGGAAGATGTAGAATTACTAATGGGGCTTGTTAAGGGCACAGAATCATAAGGTCTCCCTATAGCATACAAAATTAGTTTTGGATAGCATGATCTGACGATAGGGAACTTCTGAAGTGCTTCTGGTGTGCTCTGTACCTTAATAAGCATTTTACACCCTGAAGACCACTAATCTGTAGTTAAAAAGTTACACCCTTGCCCTGGAATGATGATGCTTGTAGAGAGTGGCATATCCAAATCACTTCTCAGAGAAGAGAGTACATGAAACTTTGAGAAACCCCACAAAGCTTGTTGGGAGATTAGACCTAATCAGAGTCTACTCTCCTGTTTTCTCTTTCAAGCAACCGTGGCTGGTTCCCTCAACAGCTAGTCTTCTTTGAATTAGCTGAGTAACAGGCCAACAAATGCTACTGTAGCAAGTGTCTTGTCTCGTGTTTGTCTTGATCACTATTGTGGTCTTCTTCCCTAAATGAATGTAGCACACTGCTGTGTCGAGTGGACCCATGGGAAACAGCTGCAATTTAAGAATGAGTTGAAGAAATCCATTCTCAAGCTATTGAAACTATGTTGTTTTTTCTATATGGAAAGCAAACCATCTTATTTAGTTCCTTTAGTCCATCTATTATAATTCATTATATCCAGCTGGAATAAGAACCTCATTGAAGTTTGATAAACAGCAATGCTGGAACATATTTGGGATTGGGTGGGCATACATTATCCAATGCAGTATATGCTGAATTATGTCCCTTGAGTTGATGATCTATCAACTCAACTGAAAATCAGTGCTCTGTAATTGATACAAAAGAATAATTTTCGGAAGGGATGCTGGAGATATGACTTAGATGATAAGTTACAACCATGCAAACTTGAAGACCTAAGTTCAGACCCCCAGGACCTACATAAAAGCTAGGTATGGTGGCACATATTTGTAACCTCAACACTGATAAAGATAGAAACAGGTGGAATTTAGAGCTCATTGACTACCCAGTCTAGCCAAAAATGTGGGCTCCAGGTTCAGTTAAAGACCCTGTCTCAGTAAAGTGGAGAGCAGTAGAGGAAGATGCTTATGTTGACCTCTGTTCTCCATGAAGACATACACATATAAGCACACACCCACACAAACATGTACACATCTCCCACATATAAAAGGATGATTCTGGGGGACATTTTATAATATAAAAATTTTGAGTCCATGATTGAGAGTACCTAAGTATGCGATATAGCCTTCTTTGTTGTCACAGAACAAGAAATCTGCGACATAAACATTCAATCATACCTGAGTATGGTGATATACACCTTTAACACCTTTAATTCCAGCACTTGGGATGCATAGTTAGGTGGATTCTGTGAGATTAAAGCTGGACTGATCTACAAAGAGAGTTCCAGAACAGCTAGGTGTGATACAATGAGAAACCCTGTTTTGAAAAATAAACAAAAAGAAAAGAAAAGGAAAGGAAAAGAAAGATGAAAATTCATTCAAATGACTCAATTTGGTCACTGAAGCATCTCGTGGGTGATGGGAGAGTTCTGAAATTGAGTGACATGACTGCATTTAGAAATAGTTTTAGATACAGTCCTCAGGTGTGCTGACACTTCTGAGCCTCTTAGAAATTCTTTTTTAGGTATCTACCTCTGTATACCAGGAACAACAAGAATGCCTACCTCATAGGATCTACAGATCACTTATTTATCTTACAGAGACATTTAATTGTACGTTTTATGGCTCAGGATGCTAACTGCCCTGTTGTCCTTGCTTTCTACTGGGTTCTGTTTATGAGCAGTAGAGGCAGATGCTGTAAGTGCTGAAGGAGGATTGTGTGTGCTCCTGTACGTTCCTTGTGGGATCACTAATTGTAACTGTGTGTTTTCCAGAAGGATCAGGTTTTGCTGTCAGCCAGACTGCCCCTCACTGAGTTCTTAGAATACTGCTTACCACTGGTCCCTCTGTCCAGAAATGGGTAATAAAAACTTATTTCCATTTTATTTCATATATTCTTCTTTATTCATTTCTTGCTTACTATTGTTTAGTCATTTTATTTCCTTGGGAGCCTTTTACATGAGCATTGCATGTACAACACTGTCATCCCTCTCTCTCTTTCCTCATGCTCTTCCCATCACCCCTCCAAAATTCAGGACTTCTGTTTTTATTATTCTTGTTAGATGAATATTCACTTGTATATGTGTATATGCACATGTATAATACATATATAATATGTATTTTACATACATACCTGCTGAGTTAATTTAGCTTTGCTTGTGTACACTTTATCAGAATCCTTTTTAGTATATTCCTCATTCACACTGATGCTTTCATTGCTAAAACTGAGATAAGAAAAAATGTCAGGAATATAGACAATGCCTTTTGCTTTATGCTACCAGTTAATGAATGTTCAAAAGTTAAAATAACTATCATTGTAGCTTATTACACTTTTACTGTTTTACCTTTCTTTTTATTTATTCTCTGTGTCTTTTACCTCTTGCATCTAGATTCCATTAATTTCCTATCCCTTTATACCTACCCTTTGCCCTGTAACCTCTACCCTTAATAAAATAAAATTCAAGAGAAAAACAAACAAAAGAAAGGACAATATGATAGATCTCAATGGAAGCTGTAGAGTCACACAGTAAACCCTTTTATCCATATTCCTTTACTTGCAAGTGTTCATTGCAAAGAGTCATTGGTGTAGTTTGAGGTCTCTGGTTTCTACTACACTATTGATGCTGGATCCTCACTGGGACTCCTCTTGGATATCCTGTTGTTGCCTGCTACAAGCCGCAAGATCACACAGTAATTATAGTCTTGGCATCACGAATAACTTAGAAGAATTAAGCATTCTTCTGATGGATGAACCTAGTACAAAGATGTACCTGGCATTACAATGCCATGAGTGAATTGGCTGTAGCTTATTCCTTTCTGTAACAAACTTGGGATTTACTTCCCACAGTTCAGCACCATCTGATCATTTATTGATAACAAATTTCTCTCATGCGTTTGGAGTTTTACTGATTATATTCCCTAGCTATGTATAAATACCTGTTCTCCATTAGCAGGTCTTAGTTTTCTGATTATATTCCTCAGCTATGCGTGAGGCCTGTTTCCCACTGTCAGGTCATTGTTCACATCTCCATTGCAATTTCAGGGATCTGCTTTTCTGCAATTACATTTATTGATGGGTATTGGGTCAGTTTTTAGGGCCCAGGCAAAAGCATCCAATCTAAGACATTCCCAAATATCCGAAGACATAGAATTACTACATGTCCAAACTTGTTGATTCATAGCTTCCTGGATGGATAGAAAATTAAGCATGCTGTTGGATTTACTATCACAGACCATCTGTATTAGCCCCTAATTTGGGAGTCATTTATCACAGACCGATGATGTCTTTGGGGCTGCAATCGGAACTAGGCGAACAACTCTTGGTCTGACCCTGAATGGGGGAGTGT
The DNA here is from genome assembly GCF_017639785.1 of Mesocricetus auratus. Classification (NCBI taxonomy): domain Eukaryota; kingdom Metazoa; phylum Chordata; class Mammalia; order Rodentia; family Cricetidae; genus Mesocricetus; species Mesocricetus auratus. The sequence goes on from NW_024429266.1 coordinate 169,971,325, forward strand.
ACAACAATGTTAAAGAAGAGACAGAGACATCTGGTCATATTAAGAGGGTAATCGGTTAATACTGAAGGCGCCCAGTTGATTGATGCATCATTTCAAGTAACCATCCAAAGGTGGGGTCAATGGCAGAAGACATCTATTATCATGTATTAAAGGATGCTAGCAATTATTTCCCTTAATCCTAAAGACACTCCTTTGCTTCATGTATTCAAACCCTCAGGCTCCCCACACCAGCACATCTCACTAGCCTTGAGGGTGGGTGTAGACTTGTCCTGGCCCTAGTCTATAGTTGCTTATATAGGAGTCATTCTCTACCAAGGCTAGGGCATCCAGCAGCTATTAGCTGATATTTAAAAGACAATAGAAACCCTGGGCTCTGCTGAACTACTAGTAGGGAAGAATAAATTTCCAAAATATACAGGCCCTGACACTTGACCTCACTGGCAGATAGAGAAAGTGATAACCTATACTAATCCTGCACTAAAAGATTCTCAAACTTCCTGTTGTATTAAGTCAAGATTTTTAGCTCAGAGATTTACTGTTACCTCCTGTTTCACCTGCGAAGATAAAAACAAAGGTAATCAGTCCATGTGCTCATCCTCAGGGAAAAGTAAACTTTCTTGAAGGCTTGTGCTGCCACTGAGGCTAGAGCACTGGAAGGCACCAGGTTGTTTCTTATGCAAATTAAACTTAGAACCTCTCTTTGACCTATAGCCCTAAGTAGTTGATGCTAAAAGTTCCTTCTGGCAGTTTTAACTTATGGCTTGTGTGTAAATCTTATCTGCCTTCCTGACCCTGAGAAACTCAAGCCTCACATTGTATTATAAAAGAATTGCTTATATATATATATATATATATATATATATATATATATCCCAATAACTGGAGATAGACAGATACAGAGAAACAAAAGAAACAAAAAGAGACAGAGATAGAGAAACAGGAAGACTAAAGAACATGCAAAAGAGCAATTGTGTGTGAATCAATTATTTTCTCTTTCAGAATTTAGTTCCCTTGCTTATTTGTAGTTCTTTTTTAAAACCCTGAGCAAAAAATTTAAAAGCTGGACTTTTAAAGTTTTCCATAGTTGCTCTGTATTATGGAAATCCTGCACCTTTCAGTCTGCATGACCAGTATCTTCATGTGCTCCTGTAGATCACAGATAGGGTGTCTGTTGAGGTAGGCCAACTCATAACCCTGTTTCTGGGCCTGGGTAGTTATGGGGTTGGCCAGCCTGCTAGTCTTTTGTCTTCACTATCAGGGTGAGCTCTCCAGCATTGCTCTTTGATAGTTTATCCCTTGAATCAATGAGCAAGTAATAGGGCCAGTTCTGCTTTTATGCCTTCAGGGTCTGCTCTCCCACACACATACTCTTAGGGTCTGCTCTACTGTGTTTCAAGAGCCATTCACCCAAGTGCTCCATGCCATGAGGGGCAGGAATAGCTCTCCCTCTCATATCCTCAGGGTCAGGTTTCTCACAGGACACAGGTGGTGAGGGGCAAGGGTATCTCTCCCCCTTTCCCACCCACACCACCATAGGTTGAATAAAAGGGGTGGGGCCATGCCCATTAACAGGGTCTACTCTTTTGTGCTGCCCAGGTGAGGTGCAGAGCCTGCTCTCCCATGTGCTGAAGCTCATGAGAGGCAACTCTCCTACTCTTATGGCCTCAGGACCAGCTCTTTCAAGCACTTAAAACAGAGAATGTCAGAGAGGGAAGGGGAGGACATCTCTTCCCCACAGACACCACCATTTGAAAGATGGGGTCTCTTCTTATAGTAGGAACTAAATTTCAATGAGTTTTGTTGGAGATACTCAATACTATGACATCTATATTAGTGATGCTAAACTTTCAGGCTGTTTCTTATTGTTTAAGTGAGGATAACTACTATATTCCTCCTTTGCTTTGGTAATCAAAACGGTTACTGGCACTGTTCTCTCCATTGTTAAAATATCATCCATGAAAGAAACAAGTCCATGGCCAGATGGAAAAGGAGAGTAAATATGAGTCTTTGATATCATCAGGGAGCTGTTATGTCAGTCATTCTGAACAAAATGATCTTCATTTCTATTTATACGAGGAAAATAAACATCAAGTGGGAAAGCTGCAGTTGGTGGCTTTTTGCTGTGTGCATTCAGATGAAGTCCTGACCTACACTACTGAGAGGCTGAACCAAGCCAAGCCAAGTGATGGTCATCAGGAATATCTTGCAGGCACAAAAGAATTGCTTTGAGAAATGGATAAAAGACTTAAAACTTCAATTGATTTCTGCAGTTTCTCTGTATCCCATTGTGTGAGTGAGCTTTTTACCACTGTGACAAAATAGCTTAGGTAGAAACCTTTCTGGAAGGAAAGACATATTTTAATTTAGTGTCACAGGTTTCAAGCCATAATCATTTGGTCCCATTGCCATTGATAGGAAAGGCCTTCTTATGCACAGAAATTTCTTACTTCATATAAATTGAGCGATAAATAGAGAGCCAACAGGGGTCATTGTGTTAGTCCTAATAACCTGTTTAAGAACACATTTCTATGTGACCTCACTTTCTCTTCTTAGAGTTCACCTCGTAAAGGTTCCACTATGTCCCAACAGTGATAGGCTGAGAAATAAACATTCAACACTGGGGCAGTTTGGAGATATTTATCCAATCTGTAGCAACAATGATGAGTGATTTCCTAAACAAAGGTTGTTCTCACCTTGGTCAACACTATATCCAATATAATACTTTCCATAACCTTGATACTTAGTAAGTAAACATTTACTTGCTGAATATGCACCCTGTATGTTCAGTAGGGATTATGGCTGACGATATTCATGAACAATGACACATAAGCAGTATCATAAGGCTTACTTTAGTAATATTTGTTATTAGTGTCTGTAATTTTCAAGAGATGGATAGTAACAGGAGGGACTGCCAGTGTGCCTAAACCAATGTACAGGGAATAGCAGATTCTCAGAAGCAGTTACACAATCAAGTGAAAAAACACAAGTGATTAACAGTTGTGTGTCTTCTTGGGGTTCCAGTGACTTAGTAACTTGCCTAGTCCTGAAGACATATTAATTTTTGTTACTTAAATAACCTCTTTGTTGTTTTCCAAAAATTGAAAGATGAAAATGTTAAAAGGCTTACAAAATAAGATAAAATGATCTGCAGTCTTGTCATCTACAGTTAAATTGTTTGCTGAGTGCCCAAGATGCATATTATTTTCTGTTAGCAGTAGCTTACTTCTACTGTCTCATTCAATGTTTCCTTTTTTGAAAATTAGCTTGGTAATTGTGATGGACTTTGCAAATCTCTTTTAAACAAATGATGCATATAGTTGTCATTTTTTGCTTTGATTTACAAATCTGTAGAGTGTTCAGTTCCTTTCACCACACTTTCAATATTGCAAATTGCCCCAAATGTTCTTCTAAAAGTGGTTTGTTCAAAGATTTCTCCTTTACTGTCCTTCTGGGTGTAGTATTATTGTAAGGCACATAATCAAACCTTATTATCCTTCCCATTGCTTGACATAATGTACAATAGCTGATGTTTTTAGTGCATCATTGATATTATCAAAACACATTGTGCCTCTTATTTGGTTGATGTGTTATGTCATTGTGGTTACCTTTACAAATTTATATTTTCACTATCAGAAATTAACTAGCATTCACATTTTTGAAATGATAATGAAAAGCCAACCATGTAATTGAAAATATAAAAAAAAACCCCAAAGTCAAGGAACTTTGAAAGACTTTATCATATGATGTTGGTTTAGAAAAGAAGAAAGGGAAGAAATGGAAGCTGCCTTAGGAAGCGTAACTCTACTAGAGTAAGGTGTACCCTAGTTTGCCTTTAGAACATGTCTGTGCCATTGTGCTCACTGATACTGAGGAATGAGAAAGGAATTTCTTAGTTTCTTTTCTTGTTGCATTGCTGTAACCAAAAGCCTGATAAGAAATGACTTATAGGAAGATGGGTTAATTTTGGCTTACAGCACTCTGCGTCACTGACTTCTCAACCGTGAGAAGTCATGGCAGTTGCAGCATAAGGAAGTTGGTCACATTGATCCACTCATGAGGTAGAGGGCAATGAATGTCAATGTTCAGCTCACTTTCTCCTTTTTATTCTGTATATAGCTTCAGATCATGGAATGGTGGTACTAATATTTAGAGTTAGTATTCCCACCTCTATTAACCAAATCTAGAAAAATCCCTTACAGACACATACAAAGATTTGTCTCCTAGTTAATTAAGATATTGTTGACAATCAATATTAATTATCATAAGCTACTAGTTAGAATTTTGATACATAGATTCTACTATTTCTATAAACTCTTTTTGTTTTCTGTTTGTGCAATGCTGTTAAGAGCACTGACTGCTCTTCCAGAGGACCTGGGTTCAATTACCAGCCCCACATCACAGCTCATAATTGCCTATAAATCCAGTTTCAGGGGACTAAACAACTTCACATAAACATACATACATGCATAAAATAAATACACATGAAATAAAAATAAAGAAATAATTTTAAAAGATACAAAAGAAACTGAAGTGCTAGGAGAGTGTGTACCTCAGTAGTAGAACAATCACCTGGGTACTGGGTTTGCTGACTAACAAAACAAAAGTCTCATTTCCAGAAAAGAATGGAAAGAATTCAAAAGGACCTCCATTGTATCTTTATACGCATGGCCTATGACACTGATAGGGATATTATGGTCATTAATTTTATGTGTCAGCCTCATTGAGCTAAGTGGTCAGATATTGGGTAAAATATTTTTTCTGAATGTTTCCGTATTTTTTTTAGATGAGATATCCTAATATTTAAGTTGATAGGCTTTCAGTAAAGGAGATTTTCCTTTGTACTACTGATGAACTTCATCCAACCAGTTTAAACCTTGACTGGAGCAAAAGACTTTCCTATAGCAGGCATTCTTTTTTTTTTACTTAAATTAGAAACAAACTTGTTTTGCATGTCAATCCCAATTCCCCCACCCTCCTCTCCTGTCCTGCACCCCACCAACCTTCTATCCTAACCCCTTTCTTCTCTCCAAGGACAGTGAGGCCTTCCATGGGGGATCTTCAAAATATGTCATATCATTTGGAACAGTGTGTATAGGCTCAAAGAGTATCCCTCCAATTGGAATGGGCTTACAAAGTACATTCCTGTACTAGGGGTAAATATTAATCTACTACCAGAGGCCTCTCCACTATTGCTTACATTCTTAGCTGGGGTCATACTTCAAGATCTCTGGACATTTCTCTAGTGCCAGATTTCTCTTTAAACATATAATGGCTCCCTCTACTGTGGTATCTCTTTTCTTGCTCTCCTTTACTCTTCCCCTGACTCAATCTTCCTGCTGCCTTATGTCCTCCTCTCCCCTCCTATTCTGCCATTCTCTTTCTCCTATCTTCCTATCTCCTCCCCATGCTCCCAGTTAGATCAGGAAATCTTGTCCCTTTCCCCTTCTCTGTGGGGTCATGTATGTCTCTCTTAGGGTCCTCCTTAATTCCTAGTTTCTCTGACTGTGTGAATTGTAGGTTGGTAATCCACTGCTCTATGTCTATAATCTCTATATGAGTGAGTATATGCCATGTTTGTCTTTTTGTGACTGGGTTACCTCTCTCAGAATGGTTTCTTATAGATCAATCCATTTGCCTGTGATTTTCATGATTCCATTGTTTTCTTTTTCTGCTGAGTAGTATTCCATTGTATAAATGTACCACATTTTCTTTATCCATTCTTGAGTTGATCGGCATCTAGATTGCTTCTAGTTTCTGCCTATTACAAATAATGCTGCTATGAACATAGTTGAACAGATGTCCTTCTTGTATGAATGTACTTCCTTTGGGTATAGGCCTAAGAGTGGAATTGCTGGATCTTGTGGTAGAATGATTCTCATTTTCCTGAGAGCCGGCCATACTTATTTCCAAAGTGGTTTATGAACTTGCATTCCCACCAGCAATGGAGGAGTGTTCCCCTTTCTCCACATCCTCTCCAGTATAAATTGTCATTGGTGTTCTTGATTATAACCTTTCTGACAGGAGCAAGGTGGTATCTCAGAGTCATTTTCATTTGTGTTTCCCTGATGACTCAGAATGTTGAACACTTTTTAAAGTGTCTTTCCGACATTTTAGGTTCCGCTATTGAGAATTCTCTATTTAGTTCTGTATCTCACATTTTAATTGGGTTATTTGGTGTTTTGGTGACTAGCTTCTTGTGTTCTTTGTACATTTTGGAAATCAGCCCTCTGTCACATGTTGGGTTGGTGAATATCTTTTCCCATTCTGTGTGCTGCAGTTTTGTCTTGTTGATTATATCCTTTGCCCTACAGAAGATTCTTAGTTTCAGGAGGTCCCATTTATTAGTTGTCGATCTCAGTGTCTGTGCTACTGGCATTATGTTCAGGAAGCTGTCTCCTGTACCATTTTTTCTGAGGGTACTTCCTACTTTCTCTTCTAAGAGGTTCAGTGTGGCTGGATTTATGTTGAGGTCTTTGATTCCTTTGGACTAAGTTTTGTGCATGGTGATAGATATGGAACTATCTGCAGTCTTCTACATGCCAGCATCCAGTTATGCCAGCACCATTTATTGATGATGCCTTCTTTTTCCCTTCTATAATTTTAGCTTCTTGGTCAAAAATCAGTTGTTAATAGGCATGTGAGTTAATATCATGGTGTTCAATTTGATTCCATCCGTCTACCTGTCTGTTTTATATGCCAGTACCAAACTGTTGTCATTACTATAGCTCTACAGTAGTGCTTGAAGTCAGGAATGGTGATGCATCTGGAAGTTCCTTTATTGTACAGGGTTGTTTTGGTTTTCCTGGGTCTTTTGTTTTTCCACATAAAGTTGAGTAGTGTTCTTTCAAGGTCTGTGAAGAATTGTGCTGGGATTTTCATGGGGATTGCATTGAATTTGTAGATTCCTTTTGGCAAGTTTGCCATTTTTTACTATGTTGATTCTACCTATTGAAGAGCATGGGAGATCTTTCCATTTTCTGGCATCTGCATTAATTTTGTTCTTTAAAGTCTCTAAGTTCTTGTTATACATGTCTTTCCCTTTGTTTGGTTAGTGATACCCCAAGGGATTCTATGTTGTTTGTGTCAACTCTAAATAGTGATATTTTGTTTCTCATCCAGTTTATAGTTTATATGTACTAGGGCTAATGATTTTTTGAGTTAATCTTGTATCCTGTCACTTTTATCAAGGTGTTTACCAGCTGTGAGAATTCCCTGGTAGAATTTTTCAGGTAACTTATATAAACTATCTTGTCATCTGCAAAGAGTGAATGTTTGTCTTCTTCTTTTCTAATTTGTACCCCCTTGATCTCCTTTTGTTGTCTTATTGCTCTAGCTAGAACTTCAAGTATAATATTGAATAGGTATGAGAAACAGTCAGTCTTGTTTGGTTCCTAGTTTTAGAGGAATCCCATTGAGTTTCTCTCCAATTAGTTTGATGTTGGCTATTGGTTTGACATATATTGCTTTTATTATATTTATGTATGTTCCTGTTATCACTGATCTTTCCAAGTCCTTTATCATGAAGAGGTGTTGGATTTTGTCAAAGACTTTTTCATCATCTAGTGAGACGATCATGTGATTTTTCCTTTTCAGTTTGTTTATATGGTGGATTACATTGATGGATTTTTGTATGTTGAACCATCCGTGCATCCCTGGGATGAACCCTACTTGATCATGGAAGATGAGTTTTCTGATGTATTCTTGGATTTGATTTACCAGTATTTTATTGAGTATTGTTGCATCAATGTTCATTAGTGATATTGATGTGTAGTTGTCTTTCTTAGTTGTATCTTTCTGTGACTTGGGTACCCAGATTATTGAAGCCTTGTAAATGACTCTTCTGCTTCTATTATGTGAAATACTTTGAGGAGAATTACTTTAGTATTAGCTGTTCTTTTAATTACTGGCAGAATTCTGCACTGAAACCATCTGGCCCTGGGAATTTTTGGGTTGGGAGACTTCTGATGACTGCTTCCATTCTTCCATTTCTTTAGAGGCTATAGGACTATTGAAATAGCTCATCTGTTCTTGATTAAATTTTGGTAAGTGATATCTATCCAGAAAAATGTTCATTTCCTTTAGATTTTCTAATTTTGTGGTATACAGGTTTTCAAAGTATGACCAGATGATTCTCTGGATTTCCTCAGTGTTCCTTGTTATGTCTCCCTTCTCTTCTCTGCCTTTTGGTAAGTTTGGATAAAGGTTTGTCTGTATTCTTGATTTTCGTGTAGAACCATCTCTTCATTACATTGATTCTTTGTATTGTTTTTCTACTTTCTACTCTATTGATTTCAAGCCTCAACTTGATTATTTCCTGGCATCTACTCATCCAGAGTGAATTTGATTCTATTATTCTAGAGCTTTCAGTTGTGCTGTTAATTCTCTAGTGTGACTATTCTCCAGTTTTGTTTCTTCATGTGGGCACTTTGTGATATAAACTTTCTTCATAGCACTGCTTTCAAAGTGTTCCATAATTTTGAGCATGTAGTGTCTTCATTCTCTCATTGAATTCTAGGAAGTATTTAATTTCTTTTTTATTTCTTTCTTAACCCAGGAATGGTGCAATTGCCCATTGCTCAATTTCTATGAGTTAGTAGGTTTCCTCAATTTGTGTTGTTGTTGAATTCTAACTTTAAGGATGGTAGTCTATAAGATACAGGGCATTATTCAATTTTCTTGTACCTGTTGTGGTTTGCTATGTTGCAAATATGTGGTCTATTTTAGAGAAGGTTCCATGTGGCCCTGAGAAGAAGGTGCACTCTTTTTGTGTTTGGTATAGATGTCTGCTAAAACAAATTGTCTCATAACTTCTATTAGTTTCTTTGTTTCTTTACCTGGTGGTCCTGTCTAGTGTTGACAGTGAGTATTGAAATCTCCCACTATAAGTGTGTGAGGGTTTGCATGTGATTTGAGTTTTAGTAAGGTTTCTTTTATGAATGTGGGTCTCTTCCTATTTGGAGCATAATTGTTCAAAATTGAGACTTCATCCTGATGGACTTTTCCTGTGATGTATATGAAATTACCTTATTCATCTCTTTTGATTGATTTTAGTATGAGATCTAATTTGTTAGATACTAGGATTGCTATACCTGGTTGTTTCTTGGGTTCATTTCATTGGAAAATCCTTTCCAAACCCTTAACTCTGAGATCTTTGAAGTTGATGTGTTTCTTGTATGCAGCAGAACGATAGATTCTATCTTTGTATCCATTCTGTTAGCCTGTGTCTTTTTATAGGCAATTTAAGTCCATTAATATTGAGGAATATTAATGACCATTGATTGTTCATTCTTGTTTTTTTTTGTTTTTTTTTTTTGATTTGTTGTTGTTGTTGGTATTGTGTGTGGATTTCTACCCTTTTTCTGTTAGCTGTTGGTAAAGTGGGATTATCTATTTCCTATCTTTTTGTGGGTGTAGTTAATTTCCTTGGGTTGGAGTTTTCCTTCCAGAACTTTGTGTAGCACTGGATTAGTAGATTTATAGTGTTTAAATCTGGTTTTGTCATAGACTATAATATTGCTTTCTCCATCTATAGTGATGGAAAACTTTGCTGGGTATAGTAAGCTTGGCTGACATCTGTGGTCTCTTAGTGTGTGTAGACTATTTCATAGCTTCCATGGAGAAGTCAGGTGTAATACCAATGGGCTTGCCTTTATATGTTCTTGTCCTTTGCCTTTAACTGCTCTTAGTATTCTTTCTTTATTCTGTATGTTTATGGTTTTGGCTTTTAATGTGGCAAGGGAACTTTTTTGTGATCCACTCTAGTTGGTGTTTTGTATGTTTGTTGTACTTTCATTGGTACATCTTTATTTAGGTTAGGAAAGTTTTCTTCTTCAATTTTGTTGAATATGTTTTCTACATCTTTGAGGTGGGTTTCTTCACCTTGTTCTATACTTATTATTCATAAGTTTGTCTTATTCACCATGTCCCATAGTTCTTGGATATTTTTTGTTAGGGATTTTTTTGGACATAAGATTTTCTTTGTTCAATGAATCTATTTCTCATAGTATATCTTCAATGCCTGGGATTCTCTCTTCTATCTCTTGTGTTCTGTTGGTTATGCTTGCATCTGTAGTTCCTGATCATTTGCCCAGCTTTTCTATTTCCAGCATTTCCTTAGTTTGTGTTTTCTTTGTTATCTGTATTTCAATTTTTAGGTCTTGAACTGTTTGAATTGTTTCCTTCATCTGTTTGATTGTTTTATCTTGGATTTCTTTAAGAGTTGCAACAGAGGGGAGAGGGAGATGGGAGAAAGAAAGGGGAGAAGAGGAGTGGAAGGAGGGCACAGGAAGGCAGAAAGAGAGGAGAGGAGAGAAGGATGAGAGTTATGGTAATAGTGGAGCCATTGTGAGAGATCTGGCACTAGTGAGATCTACAAGTATGACACCAACTAGCATTAAGGCTACCTTAAATGACTCCCCTTACAAAGAGATTGGTGACTGCCTTATATGTTATCCTAGAATCCTCATCCAGTGACAGAAGCAGAGGCAGACACCCATAGCTAAAAACCTAACTGAACTACTAGAACCTAGTTGCAAGGAGGAGTGATGAGCAAAGGATTCAAGACCAGTCTGGTGAAACCTACAGAGGCAGCTGACCTAAACATGGGGGAACACATGGATCCCAGACTGATGCCTGAGAGGCTAGCATGGGACTGATTGAGAAACCCCCATCCCTGAACCTGGGTGCCAGAGAAGAGGCCTAGAAATCTTTGGGACTGTGGGGAGTAGATCAGAATTTATTCCTGACATACAAATAGATTCTGGGAGCCCAGTCCACATGGAGCGATGTTCTCTCAGCCTGAACAAATTGGGGAGGACCTAGGCTCTGCCCGGGATGATATGACAGTCTCTGAAAATCCCTCGTGGAAGCCCTTACCCTCCCTGGGGAGCAGAGATGGGATTGAGTGGGGTGGGGGGTTGGGAGGATTTGGGTTGGGACCATTAAGGGGCTGGGGGAGGAGAGGAGAGAAAAGGAACTGAGAGTGACATATCTAAAAAGTTATATATAAAGAAAAAAAGAGTTGTTGATTTCTTGTATTTTTGGTTTGTCTTTTCTTCTATTTCTTTACAGAATTTTGTAATATCCTCTTTGAATGCCTCTTTCATTTTCATGAAGGTGTTTTTAAGGAAATTCACATCTGCTTTATCTGTGTTGGGATGTTCAGGTCTTGCTGGTATAGAATCCATAAATTCCAGTGGTGTAACATATTTTTTGTTTTGTTGAATGTGTTTTTATAATTTCTTCTTCCCATCCATTCTTCTTGTGGGTACAGGTGGAGTCTCTTCCTTCCTGTTAGGTATGGGTCTAAGGTTCCCTTCTAGTGGGTACAATCAGTTCAAATACTCTGATGGTTCTCCTCTTCCCTGGGTGGATGCGGGACTAGTACCAGGACATGACAGACCCTGGGTGTGCTGTTCTGCTGGACTGGTTCCCCCATGTGCAGGTACCAAGCCTCAGGAGGCTCTGAGCACAGCACCTGAAGGTGGACTGGAAACATGCCCCCATGTTTTCTCCTCCTGTGGGTGGAGGCAGCAGTAGGATGCTGGCAGTCTCTGGCTGGGCTGGACTGCTGGGATAGGTTCCCCAGTGTGCAATCCCCAGGTTCAGGATGCTCCAAGCATGGCACCAGAATTCAGGGAGGAAAGAGGCCCACATTTATTTCCTTCCATAGGTAGAGGTGGGACTAGTATGGCAGGCATTCTTTGGGATTTAAATGTGTAGTCAGCAATTTCTATGGTTTTCAGTCTGCCAGGCTACATACAACATTTGGATCTCCTTAATTTCCACAGTTGTGTGTGTGGATTTATTAACCCTAGGTCATTGTACAGAGTATTGGTTCATTTTCTCTGGAAAACCCCCAAGTAGTCTTTACCAATTCTTTGGACTTGGTGATGTTTCACCCAAGTTGTTGTAAGTGACAGGTTTTTAGAAAGTTGGTGTGTCTGTAAGGATAATCTTTCCAATACTATCTGTACCATGCTTAAAAGATAGGTTATTTGTCAATGATAAAATGCTATTTTCAGAAATTTGTGAAAATCTGGACTCTTGAGAGCTTCTTAAGCTTCCCTATCCCATATTTTCTCAGACACTTTAGGATACTGGCAATTCAGGCATCATCAAAGTTTCATAAACTTTTATATTGCTGGGCATTTTGTAGGATCTGCATCCTTAGGATTTTGCTTTAGGTAAAATAGTATCTGCCATTCTATTTATGCTGCACTGGTACTTGCTTATTTCTAAAACTGTGAAACTCAGAGAAGAAGGGATGATTTGGTGGTATTTTGAATTACTGAACTTGGAGATATTATAATCTAATGGATTAATGACATAGTCTTTGTTTTTAATATGCTTCATTATGGTTAAAGTTGTGAGGCAAATTCTAGGGTTAAGGTCTATGCAGAAAGGGGCCAAAATGTTGGTATGCAATGGATAAGATACCAGAGTTATTTAGAAGAAAATCCCTCAAAATATGTTTGGTACTGGCCCATAAAGTATGTCATACTGGTCTGAAAAACAAGGGAGGATGAGGAAGGTCTTATAGCGTTGTTGACCATAATGAAAAGCTAGAATATATATTTTTAAAGATGTATTTCCACAATAATAAATTTTAATTTGATTTTACCAAGTTACTGATCTGTCCTAGATTGGCAATTAAATAATCAATATGATGTGAATAATTGTTGGTTCTGTTTGTTTAAGAAACTGCACATTGAGAAATGTAACTGACCAGAGATGTACTCAGTGGGAGTGCAAGGAATGATGATGTATGAGTGAGAAACATTGTGAATGAGGTTTAGAATGTCCGGAACATGATTGTTTAGGTCACTGTAGAGGTAGCTGGGGTGTAGTGGGGAATGGAAGGTGGCTGAGGAAGTCGAATACTTTCAGAGAATGTCTTTGCCAGCTTGTGTTTCTTATCAGATGGAAAATATTTTTGGAGAAACAGCATCAGGTATATTGGTCAAGTTCTTTTCCCCTTTGTGAGATCATACCAACTGTCCACCAATTAGTCTATGGGCTTTATTACTCTATTTGTAAATAAGAGTGTGAATTTAAAGGGTGATGATTTCTCAAACATCTCTTGTGAGTATGTTACTTGGCAGAGAAAACTCTAATTAAGTGTTTAAAGTAAGTCAAAGCTAACTTACCACTTATAGGAGATCATTCTCAGTCCAGTCCTCTCCACCCCTCCCCTCATAGTCTAGATCAGCTCTAGAATATTATTTGATTTGATTTCTTTTAGGGAATAGTGGGCACTTGTCAAGTTCAAACATTTGCTAGATGTACATTCCTTATAGAATGCATTTATGCTCAGTTATTTAAAATGATGATTTCCCTGGCCAGCATATTGTCCCATCAGTTCTAGTGTTATGTTTTCCGAAGAAAAATTTTCATCCCAGTAAAGAAATGGTGATGAAAAACAGCATTTTAGGATCTTGAGAAAAGCACCTATGACAAATGTATTCATGAAAATGGAAGACGTATGTTAGTAATGTTACACTATTTTTCTCCTAAGTTCTGAAGTGACCAATTATGTAAGCTGAATATAGTCCCTTATATCTCTCTTGGTGAGATGTGAATAAATAAAAGTTTCAGCCACATTTGAATAGGATAAATTTCCATTTGCAAAGCAGATTCGTTTCAAACTTTTGACTGTTGCTTTTTGTGTTTGAAACATGCTATCTTTGTCTTGTTTTTCTTTTTTGCCTAAATAATGTTCTTGTCAGCATTTTGATTTACTTCATTTAGTTATATATCCCGGTGTTATTCTCTTGGGAAGCTTTTGAACTTCTTTTTTAATAAAAGGTCAGTTGGCAGTGTAAATTCTAAATATATAAGTGTAGTTCTCACTTATGGATTCTCAAGAAAATAGCCAGGAGATGCTGTAGGGTAGAAGAATAGTGTCATTCACCCAGTCATACAAGAGAGCATGCAAGCAAAAATAACCAAACCTAGGCCACTTCACACAACTGTTTTAAACCAAAATCATGCCAATGAGATGGCTCAGGAAGTAAACTGCTTGCTTCTAGACTTGATGACCTGAGTTCTATCCCTAAGTCCCATATGACAGAAGAAGAGAACCAACTCTTTAAATTTGTCCTTAGCTTTCCATACACATGCCATGGTACAGGTAGATCCCATATATTTACATACACACATACCACATAATAAAATAAGTGCAACAAAATTTTTATTTTTTTACACATATATTTTATTTAGCTTTTTACACATATTACTCTCAGTTCCCTTTCCTTCCCCTCCTCTCCTGGCCACCCATTCTTCCCAACCCCCCATCCCACTCCATTTTCCTTCTGCTCCTTGTGGAGGGTAAGGCCTTCCATGAGGGCTTTTCAGAGCTTGTCATATAATCCCTGGTAGGGCCTAGGTCCTCCCCCATGTGTCCAGGCTGAGAGAGCATCCCTCCATGTGGAATGGGCTCCCAGCATCCATTTGTACGCCAGGAATAAATACTGATCTACTCTCCAAGGTCCCATTAATTGCTGAGACCTCTTCTTTGGATCAGTCCCATGCTGGTCTCTCAGTCATCAGCCTGAGGTCCATACGTTCCCCCTTGTTTAGATCAGCTGACTCTGTGGGTTTCCTCAGCCTTATCTTGATTCCTTTGCTCATCAGTCCTCTTTGTAACTGGGTTCAGTTTAGCATTTAGCTGTGGGTGTCTGCCTCTGCTTCTGTCAGGCACTGGATGAGGGTTCTAGGATGGCATATAAGGTAGTCATCAATCTCATTATCAGGGGAGGGTGTTTAAGGTAGCCTTAAGGCAACAAAAAATTTAAAGCAAATTCTTTGATGGGGTAGAATGAAGATAACTTTAAATTAAAAAGATGATTATAATATTTTATTGATAGTTATTACCTTATAAGAGAGTCACTTAGATGTCTTCTGACATTATAGATTTCTGTATTCCCTTGGCCACTCCACTCTTTCTGTTTTTTTTTTTTTTTTTTTTTTTTTTTTGGCTTTACGAGACAGGGTTTCTCTGTATTGTTTTGGTCCAGCCTGGCGTCATCGAACTCACATAGATCCACCTGCCTCTGCCTCCCAAGTGCTGGGATTAAAGGCATGCACCACCACCACCCAGCTGACCACCCCACTCTCTTGAGTTGCTAAACCAACGGACTGGGATGTATTCTAAGCTTTTTTCTTGTCTTCACACTGTCCCAGATGATTACAGTTCTGGCCTTTGGACTCAACTCTAGCTCATGGGCTTAAAGGACCTTGGACTAAATATATTCTAATTGTCTAGAATTGATTAGACATGTCCTCTGAAGATGAGAGAATGGTGAACGAATTTGAGATGTCTTTCCTCTGAATGGTATGCTAGCACAAAAATCAAGATCAGAGAAAACCAGAGCAGTCAAGGGAGTTATTAGGGGACTGAGAACTGAGATTGACCTAAAAGAACTGGAGTCAGACACGGGAAGTAACATGAAAATACAGTGGAGAACAACAGCTTACAAACCAGAAGAGGCAGTAAGAGTTTTCCTCCTCACACCATACACTTAGACTTGATAATTATTGTTGAAGTTATGTTCCTTTAAAAATGAGGACTGCCAATTATGATTTGGATTGAAACCCCTTGTTCTTTGTTCATACAATTGCCATTACTTTATGTGAATTCCTGCACACAGAATTTGCTCAAAACAAGCTTTTAAGAGTTTAAAAGACTCTATTTACTGATCTATCTGCCACTTATCTATTTTTACATCCTGACAGTATACTTTTATGTGCCAGATCTATAAGAAAAATGAAAATAGAAATATATAGCATATTGAAGGATCATTACTTCATCTGTGAATTATCAAAGAGAAAGTAAACCAAACAGTGGATAATGAGGAAAGTCAACAATACTATACAGATGCCTATATGATCACTTAAAATGATATCATTTTTAGGCCTGGAGTACAAAATAAAGCTGAGGCTCAGATTTGGATGCAGTCTGGTTTTATTGATTACTGGTACAGTGAAAAAATGATAATTAATTAAGTACATGTATAAATACATGACTGACCATTTTATGAAGAGCAAATTGAGAAAAACATGAATTCTCTGACTGATGACAGAGGGACTACTATTTTATTTTATTTTTTATTTAAATTAGAGACATGAATGCTTCACATGTCAATCCCAGCTCCCTCTCCCACCCCTCCTCCTTAGTCCCTTCACCAGCCCCTCCAACCCCACAACCAATCTCCACATCATTCCACAGAGAGGATGAGGTCCTCCTTTGGGGGATATCCAAAGTCTGTCATTTCATCCAGGGCAGGACCTAGCCCCTTCCCCAAGTGTCCAGGCTGAGAGAGCAATTCTCTGTTTGGAATGGGCTCCCAAAGATCATTGATAAACCATGATAAACACTGATCTACTACCCAAGGCCCCAGTTATTTCTGTGGCCTCCTCACTGAGACTATATTCATGGATTCTGGATCAGTCCCCTGTTGGCCTCTCAGGCATTAGTCTGGGATTCAAGAGCTCCCCCTTATTCAGTCAGCTGTCTCTGTGGGTTCACCATCATGGTCTTTACCCCTGTGCTCATCACTCCTCCATCTCTTTCACTAAGTTCTAGGAGTGCAGTTCAGTGTTTAGTTGTGGGTATTTGTCTCTGCTTCCATCAGTCACTGGATGAAGGTTCTAGGATGGCATATAATGAATTCATCAAGAAGGGGCAATTAATGTAATCTCTCCACTATTGCCTAATCTTGTTTAACATGGGACATCTGAAAGATTATTCTAAGGAAGGCTATTGGCATTGATTCTTCAAAGGTAAATCTTGATGCCACATAGTTGAATACCAAGAGAGGAGTATATCAAGAGACAAAAGAGTGGAGCTGAAGATGAGGAAGGCCAGGGTAGCTGGAGATAATTCATTCACGTGAGTCATATAGGGCTGGCCTATAGCTTCAGGAGCTAGACATGTAATCACCATGAAGAATCTAAGTGAATACCATATGCTTTTAAATACCAGGACTGTGTAGATAGATAACTCAAGTTGTTATAAAATGAAAATAGAGAAATTTATTGAGTTGGTGACTGAGGACATAAATCATTTCCTAATGTGAAAGACAGCTCCTCAACCTATTAGAATATGTGTGTTTCTGCATTAGTTATTTACACTGATGCTGAGACAAAATATCTTGGAAAAGCAACTTAAGAAAGAAAATATTTTGGTTTGGCTACAGTTTGATGGTACAGTCCATCAAGGAATATTTAATGCTTAGTTTCATCAACTTGACAAAATCTGAAATCACCTGAGAATCTCAATGAGTTATATTTAAACTGGGTTGGCTTGTCTTGACTATATTTATTGACGTGTTGGCATGGGAGGATCAGACACTATGGGAGACATTATTCCCTAGATTTTGTTTCTGAATTGTGTAACAGTGGAGACAGTGAGTTGAGTAGTGGCATGCATTAATGCATTCCTTTCTCTCTACTATCAACTGTGAATGTGATGTAACTATTTTAAGTTTTTGCTTCCTTGAATTCCCTTCTATTGTGGATTGTAAACTAGAATTATGGGCTTTCTCCTCTAAGTTGCTTTTGTGTCAGGATATTTTAGTGCAAGAACAAAAATGAAGGAATGGTGGTCAAATCTTTCCAGCAGTAGCTTGAGGCAGTCAAGAAACGAGCAATGAACACTCATGCTAGGTAGCTTCTTTCTTTAATACAGTTCATGACCCAATCCACTAACATGCTGTTCTCTTTTAGAGTGCCCTTTCACCTCAAATAACCCAGTGGAGATGATTCTAATAAGCATTCCCAGAGACTAACTAATCTAAATAATACCTCACAGATATATGGAGGCATGTCTCCTAGATTCTATCAAGTTGATAATATTAGCCATCACAAGTTGATAGGGAAGGAGGGAGAAAATGCTGTGAGGTTGACAGGGCCTACAGTTACTTCATGGTTGTTAAAAGTCAGGTGTCCTAGTTTTTTTCATTTGCTGTGATAAATATCATGACCAAAAGCAACTAGAGAGAAAAGAGTTAATTATTTTTATGTTTTCAAAGCAAAGACAACTTTCTCTAAGAGGCTTTCCTAGACAAACTTTATCTGTGGGATTATAGCTAAAGAAAACTCAAGCTTTAAGCAGAGTATGCCTTCCATGCACCTGAGAAATAGAAATTATCCAAATTTCTCATTGTTCCAGCTTGCTGCCTGCCACAAGGCCAACAGTTGTGTCCTACCACAGTGTTTTGCCATGCTCATTCTTCTTATCCACAGGTCCAGAATTAGTGGAGCCAGTGACCCTGGGTTGAAAATGTTCAAAAGGAAATCATCTTCTTTATGTTGTTTCTTTCATATGTTTGTCAAATCAGTAAGAAATCTGAATAACACAGTTTTATACTGCAAATTGGGAAATACTAGTAGAGTAACCTAAAATTCTCTTAATACTTATAATGCCTAAGCTGGATGCACAACGAAAGCGCCTTTCTCCAGGCTCAAAAGAGTACCAGAATGTTCATGAAGAAGTCTTACAAGAATATCAGAAGATCAAGCAGTCCAGTCCCAATTACCATGAAGAAAAGTACAGATGCGAGTATCTTCATAACCAGCTGGCTCACATCAAAAGACTAATAGGTGAATTTGACCAACAGCAAGCAGAGTCATGGCACTAGAACTCTGCTTGGACCAGAAGATGTGAATAAAACTTAAACTTATTTATTTAAAATTCCAGATGAGTTGCTTTAGATTCTAAAAGATGAAACTTTGCTTGTTGGAAGTTTCAGTATTAGTAAACTTGAGTTACTTTTTTTCCTCCTCATTCTATTTTGCTTCCCTGAATTTTCAAGCTGCTTTCTTTTTCTGGTCCTCCCCCACCCCCAAAGTTGTTTGTTAATAGAAGCAGTTTTTTAGATATTGGGGATCCAGTGTCTATACTTCAAATCAATTTTTCCTTGAAAACTTGTGTTTGTCATTAGAGATGATTTTTTTTAATTTAGGTATCAGGGATGCAATGTCCACACTTAACAGTTGCTTGTGTTTAAAAACAAAACAGTAATGTGCAAAGTGAAATGCTTTTCATAAGCCTATTTTCTGACCTTTCTTAATGCAAACTCTTTGCCTTAAATGGTAGAATATATAGATAGACATTTGCACAAAATTCCAAAAAAAATCAAAACATTGTTTTGGAGGGTTGAAAAATAGAAAGTTGTTTGACTATGTGTGTAGTTTTCTATGCACATACACACACACACACACACGCACACACACACACACACACACACACACACACACAAAGGGCTGACTGGCTCTAGAGTGTTAAACCTGCCCTGCAAGTTAAACCCCCCATTGCAATGGCTGCCTTAAGGTGTTTGCTTGTTGTGTACATTGTGTGGTTAATTAGTAGCTGCACTGCTCCCCTGTGCCGACAGCCACGGGAAGCACACTGTGGCCTACCAGCGTCAGAACGTGTGTGTGTGTTTGTGTGTGTGTGTGTGTGTGTGTGTGTGTGTGTGTGTGTGTGTGTGTTCAGCTTGTGTGTCTGCAGAACTGATGTGGGTGTGAGCTGCAGGAAGGTGAAAAGCTGCTACTCAGTAGGCCGGACGCTCAGGTTAAACAACTGATGAGTGTTACAGCAGGTTATTGATGATGTTTGTTTACTTGTTTCTGTCAAATTGCTACTTCTACTGTGGAAGAAAAAAGCATTTCCATTTCAACAGTTTGTCAGCTTTATTAATGTTGGGCAAAAAAATTGATATGTTATAAAAATGAAATAGATATATAGTTTTGGGGCAAATGATAAAATTAAATGTGTAGGTAACCTATTTATATACTGCTATAAAGTATTTTTTGAAGAGAGATATGCAAAGAAGCTATTACCTACATCAGATGTATATTTAAAGATTTCTTTTACATCCTGGATACCAGGAATATTAAAAAAAAAGTAGATATATTTAACCATAACATACTGTGATTCATTGAACAGCACAAACTTTCATTTCATGGAGTTTATCTGTTAATGTTGATTTAAACTATCTCTTGTCTTATCATGTGGGAACATAAGTTATGTGGTCAAAATATAAGGATTTTGAACTAATGTTGATTCAGGTTGTGTTGTCTTGTATCGTCTTTTCAAAGTGCTGCCGGTTGAAAAGGGAAGCATTATGTTTACAAATCTGTTTTAAAATGTTTGCCAAAATTTTGTTAGTATCTTTAATAAAGATGTTTGTCTCCAGCATCCAAACAAACAAACAAACAAACAAACAAAAAAAAGATCTTAAGTTGCCTCTGGGCAAGAGACAAAGGTAATAATTGAAAAGCAATGAGACACATTTCAGAGTGATTCCAAAATAAAATCTCATTAATGTTTGCCTGTAAGTCACAGGAGAGGGGGGTGAAGGTTACTCCTGATCAACAGGAAACCAAAAAGGATGCAATTGATCATATCTTCTGACTCCTTAAGCTGAGGGATGCACCCCTGTTACATTCAATTCCCAACAAAGGAGAATATTGTTTGAACAGGGTTAATTCTTCCTTCTTTCTTTTTTTATTTAAATTAGAAATAACTTGCTTTACATGTCAATCCCAGTTCCCTCTCCCTCCACTTCTCCCTTGTCTCCCACAACACCCCATCTCCCCACCTCATTTTCCTCCCCTCCCCAGGGAGGGCGAGGCCTTCCACGGAATATCTCCAGAGTCTGTCATATCATCCCAGGTAGGGCCCAGGTCCTCCATTATGTGTCCAGAGTGAGAGAGCATCCCTCTACATGGAATGAGCGCCCAAAGGCCATTCCTATGTCAGGGATAAATACTGATCTACAACCCGAGACCTCACAGATTGCCCAGGCTTCTTCACTGACCCCCATATTCAGGGATTCTGGATCAGTCCCATGCTGGCCTCTCAGCCATTAGTCTGAGGTCCATGAGCTCCCCCTTGTTCAGGTCAGCTTTCTCTGTGGGTTTCACCAGCACGGTCTTGACTACTTTGCTCATCAATCCTCCCTCTCTGCAATTGTTTTCCAGAAGTTCACTTCAGTATTCAGTTGTGGGTGTCTGCCTCTGCTTCCATCAGCCACTGGATGAAGTCTCTAGGATGGCATATAAGGTAGTCATCAATCTCATTATGGGGAAAGATCATTTAAGGTAGCCTCTCCACTATTGCTTACATTGCCAGTTGGTGTCATCCTTGTAGATCTCTGGAAATCTCACTAGTGCCAGATCTCTCCTCAAACCTATAATGGCTCCCTCTATTATGACATCTCTCATCCTGTCTCCTCTATTCTAACCCCGACTCTACCTTCCTGCTCCTCCATGTCCTCCTTTCCCCTCTCTTCTCCCCCTCTCTTTCTCCTAACTCCCTCTCCCCTCCCCTCATGCTCCCAATATGCTCAGGAGATCCTGTCCCATTCCCCTTCCCTGGGATGCCATGCATATCTCTCTTAGGCTTCTCCCTGTTTCCCAGACTCTCTGGCAGTGGGATTGTAGGCTGGCAATCCCTTGCTCCATTTCTAAAATCCATATATGAGTGAGCACATACCATGTTTGTCTTTTTGTGACTAGGTTACCTCACTCAGGATGATTTCTTCTAGTGTGATCCATTTGCCTGCAAATTTCAAGATTCTATTTTTTCCCGCTGAGTAGTATTCCATTGTGTAAATGTACCACACCTTTTCTATCCACTCTTCTGCTGAGGGGCATTTAGGTTGCTTCCCTGTTCTGGCTATTACAAGTAATGCTACTAAGAACATAGTTGAGCAGATGTCCTTATTGTATGAATATGCATCTTTTGGGTATATGCCTAAGAGTGTTATTGCTGGATACTACGGTAGACTGATTCCCATTTTCCTTAGTAACATTCAAACTGATTTCCAGAGTAGCTGTACAAGTTGGCACTCCCACCAGCAGTGGAGTTGTGTTCACCTTTCTCCACATCCTCTTGGGCATAAACTGTCATTAGTGATTTTGATTGTAGCTATTTTGACAGAAGTAAGATGATATATCAGAGTTGTTTTGATTTGCTTTTCCCTGATGGCTAAGATGTTGAGAACTTTCTTAAGTGTCTCTCAGCCATTTTATACTCCTCTACTGAGGAATTCTCTATTTAGTTCTGCATTCCAGTAATAAACTAGCTTCTTCAGTTCTTTGAAAGTTTTGGAGATCATCCCTCTATCAGATGTGGGGGTTGTGAATATCTTTTCCCATTCTGTTGGCTGCCATTTTGTCTTGTTTACAGTGTCCTTTATCTTACAGAAGCTTTTAGTATCGGGAGATCCCAATCTTATTATATATTATACTCCATTATCAAAGGAAATCAGGGCAGGAACTGACAGAGAGACAATGGTGGAATGTTGCTTCCTGACTTGCTCTCTATGTTTTGCTTAGCCTCCTTTTTTTTGTTAACTCAGGACCATCAGTCCAGGAACTGCACTGACCACAGTAGTCCACTGTCTCTCATCAATCGCTAATCAAGGCAATAATACCATCACATACCTGCCTATAGGACAATAGGATGGAGGCATTTTACCAAATGACTTCCTCTTTCCAAATGACAGGAACTTGTGTCAAATTAACAAAAATAAACAAAAGGTAACAAGCACACCAGACATATTACTTTAAATATACAGTATTTAAGGAAAATGGTATGTAACCTTATTAGTAGAGAAGGACATTGAGACATAGGGTAACTGAGCAGTAATCTGAAAGCTTTTATAATGTGCAGGTGGGATTTCACCCTCTTCATTTTGATTCTAAAATCTGTGAATCTATCTATCTATCTATCTATCTATCTATCTATCTATATATATATATATATATATATAGAGAGAGGCATTTACTAGGGAGAAATGTGATTTGTTTCTTGCTCAAATTAACAAGTCATTTTCTTAGAATATGATGTATATCCAAGGTGGCAATTATCTAGCAGACATGATAATGTTGTTTATTTTTCCCCACATATCTGACAGTTATAATTAAGCACTTCTGTCTGAATTCTTGAGTATCTCAACCTTCTCTACACAGATATAAATGAAATGTCTAAACATTTTTCCAGGAGAACTGAAAACTAGACTTACTCTTGATTAATATACTTAAAGGGTCTTCTGGTGCCATATAAACTTGTCCCAAGTCTGCACATATATTCAGTCTGTGCATTTTATCTCTTTCTTTCCTAGTAAATTTCTTTTCATCATAGACTATGGGAAACTATATCTCTAATGTATTATATAGGAAATATCTTTAGCTTTGTGAGAAAAATGTTGCACTTAATTATCTATGTAACTATAGTACAAAAGCAATGGAAAATGTACGTGAGAGCATGTGCATATGTGTGTACATCTGTGTGTATGTATGTGTGTATGAATGAATGAATGATGCTGTATTCCAATGAGACTTCATTAAAAAAGCATTTCAGGGTTGGTCTGTGGACTGTACTTTGACACCCAATGTAAATGATATGTCTTGAAACTATTTTATTGTCACTAATCTTCATTTCCCCATGTTTTGTTTGCTTTATAATTCTGCGATATCTTTGCAGAAGATAGTAATTCTAGGTTATCTTTGCAAATCTGTTATTTCCATAGATGCCTTTTGACCTTATAGAGACTTTATCCATGATAAATGGTGAACTTTATTAATCTCTTGTCTGCTCTGTGATGTGGTAAATTGAAGATTACATCTTCTAAAAATGTAAAGGATGTAATTTTTAGACTCACGTGCTGTTAGAAACACAGCACAAACAACACTCTCCTGCCCTTCTGCTTGGGCCTACCTAGACTGGACTTTTTTAGTATTTGAGATATGGACAGTTTTACTTTGTATCCCAGATTAGCCTTGAACCCATCAATCTCCTGCCTCACTCTATTGACTAGCAGAATTTTAAGCATGTGTTACAATACCTGACTAGACTGCACTTTTTGACTGAGAGAATGTTGCTAAGATCAGGGTGCAGGATAGTGAATCAAGGTCCTGAGAGGTAGAGTACATCTCTTTTGAGCTCTATCTTTGTTTCTCTCAAGATCATTGGATATGACCCTTCATGTTTAGAAAAATCTCAAAATATGTCAAGTGGAATGGCTACATATAAGGGTCTTCATCTAGAAATATTGGAGCTCTGGAGTTCACAGTTCTCTTTAACCTCACCTATAAGTAAATGAGATCTGAGGGCTCTAAGAGAACCAAGTCCAGCCTACTCCTGCTTTTTGAATAAAGTTTTATTGGGAAACAGCCAAGATGTTGATTTATATATTATTCATGGCTTCTGCTATCCTGTAAGAGCAGAAATGAATGGTCACAATGGAGACTGTATTTATGGCCCCCAAAGCCAAAAATACTTTTTTTCTGGTTCTTTATAGAACAATTTCCTGCCTCCTGCTTTTCAGTCTTCAGTTTTCTTCACTGAGGCCCCAGGCATCTGGAGTACAGACAGTCCTTCCTGCTGTGCCCCTGTATGAATTTCTGATCTGCAGAATTCACAATGTTGAAAAATTGGTGCCTTTATAACATGATCTTTAAGAGGAACTTGTTATCACATCAGAGAATATGGAACAGAGGTAAATACACTGCTTGGGAAAACGATAATGGGTTTGTTAAAATATTAAAAGAATTAAACTGCATACACTTCTTGTCTTTCTATCATCCAACAAACAAACACATTCAAACACTGGTTGTTTTCATATACCCTCTAAGATTAAGTGACAGGTCCCAATACTTCCCTTTAGGGTTTTGGATGTTTGATTATATTTTCCTTCCAGAAATTAATATTTGGGAAAGAAGCCATATGTATTGCACAGCCATTGCATCCACATAGCACGAACCATTCTAATTTCATGATGATTCTTTGTTACTTATTCTAACAAAATTCAGTGGCCTCTATTGGGCCACTGACAACCTCCCAGGTTACTGTACTGGTGACTATAGACCATAGTTCATGCAGATAGAGGTGTCATTGAAATATCCCAAACCATATTCTTTATTTGTTTTTTTTTGCCATTCATCAAAATGAAGGGTTTTTATGAGATGGATTAAAGGCCATAAAATAAAATATAGTATAATGTTCCTTCTGAAATGTTTCAGGCATTTATTAAAAATAGGTCAGTTAGAGGTAAAAGGTCAGTCAGTAAAAATCAATTTCTTTAGCATTGATGTCATTCTTATCAGACATTTATCAGTATGTGTCATTTCCAAGGGCTCTAGAAATCATTTTTCACTTTCTACATGTGGTTGCCAGTTATTCAGCCACCGCACACATGTCGCCTCAGTTCGTCTCCACTTTATAGCATTTTATGGAATGATTCTTTGGAACCCTGAGATCTGAGGAATTGCACATTGGAGGGACATTTATAACTGGCAAGCATTCTCACACTTTTCTATAAATTCTAACGAATTTTGTGTAAATTCTTTGTTTCAGATTTTAACAAATTTGGAGAAGTACATACATTTTCTCATTTTCTTCAATTGATCTTTTCAGAAAAAAATGGGCTGAAGAAATGTTCTTAGAAAGATAATTTCAGACTTGTTTTTCCTATGTGAGCATATATACAAGTATATGTAATTTTATGAGTTAGGGGTTAAGGGCAGTAGAGCTGGGGAAAGGGAGATAGAGTTACCAAGGCAACAAAATATTGTACTATACAACACACATTTATGTTTAAATCTGGTCCATAAACAGTTTACAGTATCAGCCTCCTATTGCTAATTTCATTACTGACAATTCCTCGCTGCTGCTTTGTTCAGTGGTCGTGAGAATCTTAGAAATCAACTTTCAGGGCATGACCTCAGAGGGAGGACAAATGTTTGATTTGCAGACAAGTGTTCTCAATGTTAGTCTTGAAATGTTTCAGCTCCCAGACTTTGTTAGATTATCCTCTCTTCCATCTTTATTAGCAATGCTCTTTCATTTGATTTTTATATGAATTTTTGCCTGCAAGTATGTCTGGTCACTATATTCTTGCAGTTCTTATAGAGGCCAGAAGTAGGCATTGGAGTCCTATGATTCTAGGTGCAGACGCTCTGACTCACTGTGTATGTGCTGAGAATTGAACCTCAGTCTTCCAGAAGAGCATACGGTTGGTTCTCTTAACTGCTGACCCTTTCTCTAGACACCTCCCGTTTATTTTTTGAGAAGGGTTTCCTGTATGTTATTCAATCTGGCCTGGAAGTTACTTCATAGCTCAAGTTAACACCAGACTCACGATTCTTCTGTATTTACTGTGGTGAGCCTGCAGGCATGATGGATTCTTTGACTTTCTAAACCATTCACACTTTTCCTTAATGTCTATAAAATGGGAATGTCAGGGCTCATGTCATGGGGTCTTTCTGAGGATTAAATGAATTGTAATACTCTTTGTATCATGCTTATACATGGCACACAGTAAGTCATAGTAGTGTCTCCTTTTTCTAATTTTTTTTTAAACTTCTATCAAGGGCTGAACCGCAAGTGGAAATTATTTTAGCCTTTTCAGAGAAAACATTGGAAAATCCATTTACTCAAAAATGTTCCTTCCATATAAGGTTATATAATCTATAATTTGCTTGCATTTAATGAGTTTTTCCCATAAAGTGAAATTTCTAGGATTAATATTAATCTGTGTATAAATGTTACTCATAATTGTCTTGTTTTAACCCAGAGAATTTGAAGGCCATATTAGCTAACAATTTTGAAGGGCATGGCAAAATGTTAGGGTTACATATCAGGTATTGTGTTTTTTTATATAATTTATACTACATCCTATTTACCTAGTCTGTGATTGTGTGATTGTGTGATCTGTGATTGTGTGTGTGTGTGTGTTGTAAACAGAGATATTTTAATTTCACTCTACTGTATTTATATTTATATTTGTATTTATATTTATATTCTAGAAGAATATAAATATTGGTTTTATGCCTTAATATTTAGAAAATGTTAATTTTGCATTAAAATATAGAAATTTGATGATGTCAAGGGTAAGAGCAAATATCATTCAAAGACTTTGGGTAGGGCATCAGTAGAATTTCAGTTGCAAATAGAGCAATTGCATCATGTTACATAGAATTGTGATCTCATAATTTTGTTTTATCTAAAGAATAAACTTGACTTAAAAAGACATTTATGTATGTCAAATTGACTCACAATAGAATTATCATGCTTCTTTCTATGATTCAGCTTGTTCATAGGCTTTATAAGTATCTGCTAAGTATTTCTGAAGTATGTTTGCAATGATGAAGAAGACTGATTATAAAGCTGTAGCCTAAGTAGATTGCCTTGCCCAGTATACATGCTTGCTTTCAGTCCACACAGTGAAGGCATGAGTAAAACCATAGTTGAATATGGGAGAAATTGTTATTTTTTTGACTCATTCCATTTGAGTTACGTAAAATATTTCCAACTGTCTTTGATGTAGGTTTTGATATAGACTGGAACTATACCATCCTTTCTGTAATAGGTTTGCAGCTTGCTAACTGCAAACCTTGGAACTTCTCAGCATACCTAACCATAAGCAACATATATGGGCATTTGTTATAGTACATCAATAATGCATGCCTATCTATCACTTTATATTTACTCTTTCTTTGGTGATTCTTAACACAAAGACTCTTTGTTTATATAGTTATCTCTTAGGGGTGGCTCCTGTTCCAGCTTCCTCTGATGGATCAGTTGAAAGACAGCCTTAGAAAGACTTTGCACATGAATTTACACAAATGCTTACCTGATTCTGTGTTTGCCAATCTTCTCTTGAATCTCTTCCTTAGTAAATGACTTGTACCCCACCTATCTTCTCCAGATCTACTTTAGAGGAACCTAACCAAAATTGAGCTGAAAATGAATGTAAGTTTTTGCTTCTATCGTAATAACACAGTTGATGCAAAACATTTGTGTTAGTTACCCTTTTGTACCATTGATAACATGCCTTGGCAGGTCAACTTTGAAAAGGAAAGCTTGGTTTTGGCTTATTGTTTGAGAGTTTTCATCCAGGACAGGCTGGTCCCATTGCTTTTCCACAGTGAAAAAAGTGGGAAACTTGTGATGACAGTCAAAGCTAAGAAAGAGACAGGGAAGGACAAGATAGACTATAAAAAATTGTTCTCAGTGACCTTCCTCTAATTAAGTCTCATTAAGTAATAGCTCATTTATCTGTGAATTCATCAAACCTCATAATTGAATCACTTCTCTATAGTGTCACCATTGAGAACCATACTCTTGGAAAGAGAAAATATAAAAATTCACTGGATGTTTCAGTGAACAAGGTGAGGGGGCAGGACACATTCTTTAAGGAGATATGGAAACTAAGAAGTACTTCAACTGCCCTCTGTAACAATTTTATAGAGGTTTAAATGATGGGGCATCTAGCAAAAAAGGCAGGAAGATTGACAAAGAGAGGAAGGACCAAACAACACAGTTTGGAAAAAAATTCCTAGGGAGTTCTGTTCTATGTGCCTTTCAACTGGGTTGTATGTCATTCAGTTTTAAGCTGTTTGCTGTAATGTCAACATCTCCTTTCTCTTGCTGCATTCATCCTTTCTCTGTTACCCACAAAACATAGTACTGGTGGAGTTAGGAGTGGGAACAAAGATAAGAGTATGTGATGGCCACTCTGAAGAGTTCTGGTACAGAAATGCTTCATTAAAGAGATTCTTAAAATGAACTAACTTGTTCGAATAAAAAAATATTCAGCCAGAGGTGAGTATGAGAAAGGCGTGTTCCACCTTACAAATTCCTGAAGCATTTGACAGTAGGCATCATTGCCATTGTTAATTGAAGCTATAACTTATTAAGTTCTGATTGTAAAAGACTGGGTAAACCTACTGCATCTGGTCTCTCATTGCTTCTCTGTCACAATGAACTGTATCTGTAGTTAGCTGTGTAGGCAGAAACTATTCCTAGTTCCTTAACCCTGAAATGTTTTTATCGACCTATGATTTTTTTTTCTGGAGTAACTCAAGTAAAGAACTAAAAATAGGGTAAAATGGAAATTTCACTTATTGACAACATGTAGGGGGCAAGGGAGAGGGTGCCTAGAAATAGCCCCTTTCACATGAAGAGAAAAAGAACAGATTTAATGACCATGATTATAGTCAATTAAGTTCCTAATTATTCATGAGAACAAAAGGCTATTGGTAGGGTTTTTAGCTCCAAACACTTATAAAGTAGAAAGAATAACTTCCCATTGGTGATCGGTGTTTGCTATTTTGGAAGAGACTAGGAGAAAAGTTTCAGTTGTTGGTAGTGCAAAGAATGCCTCAAGGTCTTTGGATACCATTACAATTGAGAACAGTAGCCAATTTTCTATCCACCTGACCATTGGGCAATTTTCCTTTTCTACTTGTTTTAAAAATTTTGTCATGATAATCAGTTTAAAGCCTTGCTAGATGTATGAACGCTGCACTAATGCTGCTCCAGTGAGTTGCATACAGTGGTTTCCAGTGCAGTGCTTGTTCCTTGCTAACATAAGAACTTGATCACAGGCCTTTCCCCTCAGTTTTGTTCTAATTTATGTCATAAATAACCTTAGCCTCCTTTTTGTGGAGATAGGTATATCCATAGTGATGTATTTTAATATTTTACAAAGTCTAAACCTTTATTAAAATACAAACAACTGAAATAAAAGCATAGATTAATAATTGCCAAGTGCACTTGGCTAAAGGCTTTTGGAGAAAAGTTTCTTTTAGGTTATCATGTAAGATATCTATAAACTCTGTACACCTGTGTGCAGGTCATGAGCTCTTTCTTCCAGTGTACCAGTGGAAAGAACATGGCTAACTAATCATGGCATTTCTTGTATTCCTATGTAGACTCAGAATCTTCTTCAACATTGGCAAGCATAAGATCAGAGTTGGCATTTGAACAAAGCCTGTTTGTAATCCCTATTGTAAAACTTGGCAACTCTTAACATTAGAGCATGAATGGGTATTTAAATCTTTGCCAACATGTTAGCTAACTGAGAGAATTTCACAGTACGAGGAAGACAGAGAATTAGAATAAAGTTTTGACTCAGAATGAGGTGATAAATTGCAAGGTGAGAAGACACCTCCAGGTATCCTTCAGGGGAGAGGGGGAATGGGAGGAAAACAGCCTGAATTCAGAGTGCTGGTATGTAATACAGTGGTCATTGTATGTAGGTGGTGCCTGAACTGAGATGTGCTGTGTCAAGCATAAGACTAATTTTAAAGGCATATGTATTTTCTCTGCACATCAGCAAATGTTGTTATGAACAGTTTATATGGCTGTTTTTCTATTGTCAAAACCAAATTGTATGACTTTTCTGAGTTTTTGTTGCATTTGGATATTGTTTCAGGATTTCATTAGCTTAGATTTACTTTATATAATAGCTGCACCTTGGTAACATATTGCTTGGCACACTATCAATAAGTAACAACAAGGCCATTTCCTGGAAATGGAATCAACCCATATGAAACCAGGGTGAAATGGGTGACTTTCAAATCACTACAGTTGAACAGTACTGAGAATTATATTTTAGAAAGATGAATGATCACATAAATGATATCTTTTTGGCGATATACTTTTCTTACTATCTCTGGTTATTCTTGAGTTAAACTAATGCACAATCAGAAAGAATAAGTCACTGTGACAAGGCTGAGTCTAACAATTGTCAGTCACTGTTGGGGATGCTTATCACAAATACAAAATGCAACAGGAGTATTTGTCTTCAAGAGGAACTGGAATAGATACTAATGTAATCATATCATGATCAGAACAGAATTGAATTTTTACTAGTCTATGTATGACTAGAAAGACAATAAGGAGGGTATGCATTGAAAATGGAATCTGAAATTCTGGAAGGTCATCTATCTTTAGGTAGAAATATAGAAGATAAGCTGCAGAACCTTTTGCTTTTGAAACCAATAGAGAAGAAATCTGATTTTATTTTTTTAAGGTCAAATGTTCAAGTAGAGTCAATGGTTAAGTAACTCCTTAACAATTTTATTGTTAGTACCTGGGATGCATTGTCAAGAATTCTAAACAAGTTGTGTCTTTTAATGTCTTTAAAAGTCCTCACTTATGAAACTTCAAAGTAATTATTTTGAGTATATAGTAAGCATAAGTTTGGGTTGAACTTCACATTGATGTAAATACAAAACATATTGATATCCAGGTAGGTTTCTCTGGAATCTAAGGACTTATACTATTTACATGAGTTAGTGGTGGTTTAATTTAAATAATACAGGAAAGCACAAGTAAGAAATAAGGTGGAGGCAGGGATGAGGAGTAAACCAGATCAAAGGAAATAAATTGTGAATACATTGATGTGGGTGCCATAGGAGACTGTTGATATGTCTCACAGCAGTCCCCTGTGAGGGACAAAGAAGACAGTACCTATATGCCATTGGTCTAAGCACATTTCTAGAATCAGAAACTACCAGATATGCTGTGTGCTTAAGTGAGAGTTGAGCATCCTTCTAAAGTCAAGGACAACCCTGACTCTTGGAGTTGTGGCCATGTACAACCATACAATGACCATACATTTGAGATGAGTTAGTATGAGGAGGAGACTGGTGACACTTACAACTTAAAGTAAGCATTTTATGGAGTAATGTGTTTGGGAGAAGTTACTCTTGAATTATTTAGTAGTGAATAGAACAGACATGATTAGAAGGTGATGGTCACAATGCAGTAGGTTTGTAAGATTATATATGGTGATTTAATGATATTTCCTTACCATGAGTTTATTTACATTGAGACCCACCCCAGCTAACATTGTTTTCCTAGCTATTGTAACATGAATGAATACTCGCAGGAAAATGGATCTCTGAGTGTTTCTGAACAACCATTTGAAAAGCTGTAATTATTATAAAACAATTTGGCGAGGGGAAGGTTTGTTGGTGGAAATGAAAAGCAGTTTTGAGGCCAACAGTTTATTATTTTCCTACAAACAAGCTTAATGGAAAATAAAATTATTTTGTCTCTTTGGCAACTTAGAGTTTAAATATTCTGTATGAGCAGTAGCTGCAAATTCTATCCCATTAATATAGACAAAAGCAGCCCATGTTTCATATTGACAATCCTAACTTTTAAAGTTTTTAAGGAAGAACTAAAATGCTAATCGAACTAGAAGGGGAGATTTATTGATTGATTTCCGTGTTTACATTAAAAAATCTGTTCTCCATTAGAAAACTCAATTATGAGAATGGAAATGGTTTACAAGTGGGGTTGTTGGTGCTTTGTCAGTTGGAAGTTTAAAAGGAATTGCTTCTCTTTTTATGCATTTTCTGAGATGACCTCTTATTTTCTTGTCTAGGCTGTGCTTGACTTACCTACTTAGGCTATCCTCCTGCTACAGCTTCCAGAGCAGTCAGGAAGATAGCCATGAGCCATTGCAATATAAATTTTTTAAATTCAATTTCAGTGAGTACATGTGCACATATGTTTGTTTGTGTGCACATGTGTTTGCTGTATGCATACATATTCATGTATTGTGCTGGTCTGTGTGCCTATACATGTATAGAAGCTAGAGAAGAATATCGCTGTCTTTCTCTATCAGTCTCTACTTTTCCTTATTCACTTAAGACAGAAACTCCTACAGAATCTGGAGCTCAAAGTTTTTTTTTAAATTTTTCAGGCTAGCAGGAACAACTCTTAGCAACGCTCCTGTCTATGTGCCCTCACCAATATAGGTATAACACTATCTACATACGAGGCTACTGGGAATCCAAACTCAGGTCCAAATGTTTGCCCAGTAAGCTCTTTATCTACTGAGTCACCTCCCCATTACCTGTAAACTTTATTTTTAAGCCTAAAGAAATGCATAGTTAACCACTGGCACTTGTTTCATTTATTTTCAGGAATGCCAAAAACTAGTATTTCAAACAGAGAGACATGGTGCAATTGACTTGGAGTCTTTGCTACAAACAGGGATGTTCAGACTTAAATTCACTGACCTCTAGCATTGAATTTGTGCAAAGCAATGGACCACGAAAATAGAAAGGAAATGACCAATAGCATTTTGTTTTATTTCTCATTTATTTTCTCATGAGCAAATTATAAAATGTAATTGCTTTAGTAGTATAACTTTAATTTATTCTAATTAGAGTGTCTGAAAATGGTGTCCTTCTTTTTTGGAATGAACATTTTACTGGAGCATCTTGAAGTATCTGTGTGGCATTTTACAGCTGATTAAGCTATGATAATAATGTTGCTGTCCCAAGAAAAGTGGGCATGTCAGCTTTTTTGGTTAAGCATTTTCTCTAGTCACCTGCCTAGCTCTGCCACCTCCCACATGGTTATTGTTGTTTTTCTGGTGATATTCAATCTCCCTAAACATTTTCCTGTTCTCTGTTACTCCCAAATTTCTCTTCTCAGGATCAGCATGTGCTGCATTGTTGTATAGCAATTTCCTCTGATGTCATCACAAATCAGGAAGTTGTAAAGGGAGATGCATTAAGACTCAAGAAGTAAACTTTCTCAGAAGTTTTGAGAAATCCCCAAAACTATCCAATGGCAAGTCATAAACTGCCACCAAAATTGGTGTAAGTCTTTAGTGATGCAGTCCGTTTGGGTTATTCATGCTCCTATAAAAGGTCCCTCACCCATACACGTGTAAGTAACCTCAATATTAATTCTAGGTTCAAAGAGTTGGATATTGGTGGTGTCTTCCATTTAGGTTTTTTTTCAGTTCTTTAACTGGGCCTAGTAGACATTTGTTCTCATCTCCCTGGGAATAGAGTCACAGAGCATACACCCTCTGATTTGAACGGTGCCTCTTCTACGACCCCTCTCTCCTCTGCCTCCTGATTACTTGTTTCCTCTTGGCCTCCTTTTAGTTCCTGTATTTTTCATTCATTTTTGCTTCAAACCATCGAAGTTATCAGATGACATATAATGTCATGCCAGTCAACAAAGGACTATATATGTGATAGTTATTGTGTTACTCAATCTTGTTTTGTTTGCTATGGTAAGGCTTTTGAAGTTTACATACACAGTTAGCTGGCTCCATTGCTGTGATCCTGTGCTGAGACCAAAACAGCATGGTCAAAGGAAAGCTACTTACCCCCAAACAGTCAAGAAGTCAGAAGTGCAAGAGGGAGCCTGTACTAGTAGACTTCCTCTTCTTCCAATTATTTCCATTTAGACCCCTGCCTACTGAACACCATCCCCTGAGTTCAGGGTAGAATTTATTCTCAGGTGCTCTCCCAATTGCCACTCATCTCTGCAAACACCCTCAGAGACATACCCAGAAATGTGTTTCACTGATATAGGTGTTTCTCGTTCATTGAGACAATCACAGTCATCTTATAAGATGATAAGAATTAAAATGACTTACCATATGGTGACATGAAAGCCATCATAAGGTAATGAGACAACATGTTCCTAATGTGTTTGGGGTGACCTAAACAATCATTGCACTGCCAGTCATATAAATTATTGAAGGATTCTTTCATACAGGCAGGTGGTTTGTTTCTAAAATCCAGCATGTGAGGGGTTGTGGCAGGAGGATATGCAAAGGAGTTCCCTGGCCTCACAGTGAGAAATTACAAAAAGAAAAAGGGTTTTCAGGCAAAGAATCTTTGAGTTTCTCTCTAACATTTGAACAATATATTGTGTGTCACTCTACTTGAGTGTCAGGTAAAGGAGCTGTCCCAGTAAATGTGGGCTCATCAAGAAAGTAATGATTTTATTGTTTGCATTCATCTAGAAAAGTTGTAAAAGGATTATTATCAGTGGTGCCTTTAGTTTGCTGTTCTGTATTTTTAACTTTTTTCCCTCTAGCATGGTTTGTTTTTTCCTCAATATATGGTTTTATTTAAATTAGAAACATGAATGCTTCAGATCTCCAGAGATATACAAGGATAACACCAACTGGCAAACTAAGCAATAGTGGAGAGACTACATTAATAGCCCCTCCTTGATGATAAGGTTGATGACTACCTTATATGCCATCCTAGTTTGCTGTTCTAACACTGTTCACTTTTAGTTATAAGATATGGCTACATATCTTTGATTCTACATAGATCTTTATGGTTACTACCACCTTCTTCATGTGAACTCCTCATTAGGTCTAACCAAAGAGCTCTTAGATTACTCTAATCCAATTGTTCTGGTTCTCAAGTTCTTCTCTGAAAGGAATGCTGACCAATCTTAAGTCCTGTTCTTTTCATTTCCTTTGCTTAAATCATGTGTAAGCCTATCCATTTCTCTTAGAATAAAGTCTCATACACCAGCCCCTCCACCCTCATTATTCACTGGGCTTTCCTTGTCTTCTCTGTTTTAGACACTTGAGCTTTCTACCAGAAGGATTTTGTACCTGAGCATACATGCTACTCTCTTCTTTACCTGGTTTACTTCTATTCTTATTTAGATCTTAGTTATCTATTATGAGTGGGGCTACTGGATGGTAGATTTTCTGTGTCAGCTTGAGTATATCACAATGTCAAGAGATAATTCATTGTGTCTGAGGGGTTGAGATTGATATTTGAACAGTAAACTCAATAAGTGGGTTTCCCTCCTGGTGGTAGCCAGATAGAACTTAAGGTTAAGCAGCAACTTTTGCTTGAACTGGGGAATCTTTCTTTGAGGCAGAAGTATTTTGTGGACCTTCTTTGTAACCTGTTTTCTATTTGTCACACTTCTTTTTCTCCTATCCAGAAGCTGTTGCTTTGGTATTCTGACCTTTATTCCATAAGTTTAGAATGAAGAGTCTTCTTGCGCCCAGCAGTCCAATCAAGAGTTCTTTGTATCACCAGACTTCAACTCAATGATTATACTTTGATTTATGTCCTAGAATTCATTCTTAACCGTACTGCTTGCCATCCTCCCTCTAGACTTACCTTCCACTAGCTACAGCCTGGACGTTCATAGGCCTACAAGGTATCAAGATGTTGTATGAAGACACTTATCTTGACTTAGCATAGCTCTACTGTTCAAGGTGAAGCTTCCAAACTTACAACCTATTCTAGGAAGCAAATTTCCTCTATTCGTGAGACTATGTAGGATGGCCTAGTTTGCTGTCAACTGAGTTCTAAGTATGTCAAAATATGTTTCAAAATTCTTCACTTGCATCAGGTTTTAACTTTCTTCAGGTCAGCATGACATTCATTTGGGCTTCTCCAAAAAGAACAGCCTGTTCCCCTTGATGCTGGCATATTTCAGGGTGAATGACTTTCTCCCCTTAATTTTTACTTTTGGGATATTAATGAGACAACTTTGAGTTTTAGAGACAATGACCTTGTTTTTGAGTGAAGGGATTAATTACTTTTAAATGCCACTGCTAAAGGAATATCAACATTCTGTTCTTATTCATGAATTATAGCCATTTAAAATATCAGAATGATCCTATCAGTTTCTTTTAATGATTTGGAGCATGGTTTAAGATGTTCCCATACTGCATCAAAATCTCCTGCATGTTGGCAGATGGTGATTAAATCTATGTCTTGGAAGTGAACTGCTGTTCAGATGATGTGGAATTGATAGGGACCTTGGAATATACATCTTCAAGAAAGTATTTAAATTACTTGTAGGTCTAGGAAAGTCAGGTGACCAAAAACTTCAGTGTTTTCTTTATGTGCTGCTGTTAAGTAAAGAAGGTTGGCACCTTTGAGTTTAAAAACAATTTTGTTAATATTACACATATTCATCCTCAAAATTCATGGGTTTCTTCAGTACATGTGAAATAAAGTTTCTGTCATGGCTCCAGGGACTGTCTTGACTGGGGAGGCAAGGTAATAAAGAAAGAGGAAACACATAGACACAAAAATATTTAGAATGGATGGTCTGGGTTCATTTATAGAGACACTACCACACTCTGAAAACAGCATGTTTGCTATATACATGGGTCATAGAGACAAGGTTATTGCATGCAGTTGAATGAGAAGGCAAAGTTACTACATTTAGGAAAATGAGGAGACAGGTTTTGCTAATCTCCATAGAAACTATTTCTGTAGGTGAACCATATTCAGGCTGTCAATATCTGGGGGGGGGAAGCTATAAACGATATTTCCTGTACAAACTATTCTATATACACATGACCATAATAAGGGTTTGCCATCCCCCTTGAGTCTCACCCTTCCTGTGTGTGTGTGTGTGTGTGTGTGTGTGTGTGTGTGTAGATTTACTGTAGATCTGAGACACATGGCTATCTCATGGCAACAGCACACTCCCACTCAGGTCTTTACACACTCAGTGCTTTCTCCTCTCCCCACAGAGTATGCTATACTTTGATTCTGACCTACCTTCAATTCTACTCTCTTTTGCCTTCTTCCAGTCTTTCATGCTTCTTCCATTTCAATGCTTTCAAACCATCTCCCAATTGAATTAGTTTGTTTGTACATGTGAAAAAATAGCATTTGAGATACTTGTCTTATGAGTCTGCCTCACTGTGGTTAACATTATAATCTCTCTTTTTGTACATGGAATAATTTCATTCTTTCTTATAGTTGAATAATATTCCATTTATCTATTGGTAAACACTAAACCTGCATTCTATATGTCTGAAATTATGAATAGTGACATAATAAATATGGGTATCTCTTTTGCATTCTGGCTTCATTTATCTTACATAAACACTTAGGGTGATATACCCAAATGATATATTAGTTTATTTTATTAGAGAACCTATGTAATATTTTCTACAGTGTCTTTACTAACACATATTTGCAGCAACAGTATTATACAACCAATAAGGGCTCTTGTTTCTTGATACCATTGCAAGAAATTTTGTTTTTATTATGGGAAGTCGGCAGGATGAAGTAGAACCTTCTGTTGGTTTTGTTTGCTTAATTTGCAGGTTTGTCATACTGAAATTGAACCCAGAGACTTGTAAATGCTAAATGAAAGCTTTGTAACTAATCCACTTTACCAGAATCTTTTATCTGTTCAATTTTGTTTATAGACGGGGTTTTGTTTAGTTGCTCAGATTTCACTGTGCTTTTCATGTGCCTTTCCTTGGTGGCTAAAGATACGGAACATCGATCAGTATCTTTTTCCTTTAGACAAAAAGAGTTCCTGAATAGAGAATTGTGCGGTCTGGTAGTTCTGTATGAAGCATTCACGTGAGTACATTATCATCTTGTAGCTGCTTCTCAGCCCCAGCCTGCCAGCAGCCCATTGTTCTGTTTTCCAGAAAGCTGGCTCCCATATTCTCCTGTCATTTTCTACACTGAATGGACAGTCAGGACAGATCTTATGTTTGCCATCTTCCCCATGTCTTCCCCAAGCACCACAGCCCACAGATTCTGTGTCTCTCAGCTCTCTTTTCATTTATTTATTAACTCCTTTAAATAGCTTTCCTTTGGCACAGAAACAGACAGTGATTTGAGTGCTATGTGTATTTCACATCTCCACTCAGTGTAAACTCCTGGGGACACAGTCGATGATTTATTCATCCTCTGTTGTAGCCACATTGCCCAGAACACAAGGCACTGCAAAGAAGAGTTTGGGGTTGAATTTCACTTTTGGATAAAGACTAGTGAGCTCGTCAGTTTCTCCTTTTTGAGTCATGTTTTCTCCTTTGACTTGATTAAACTGACTAATTAATTTGCAGTTTTATTGAATCAAAAGTTTTTAATAATAATGTCTACCACACCCACAGTGGGTAGCATGTGTTTACCTGGCTTTGTGCATTTCACAACAAAGGCAACAGACAACAAAGACCGCCAAGCTGTTTCATTGATGAGGAAACTCAGTGTAAATAATTAAGCAACT
Organism: Mesocricetus auratus; assembly: GCF_017639785.1. NCBI lineage: Eukaryota > Metazoa > Chordata > Mammalia > Rodentia > Cricetidae > Mesocricetus > Mesocricetus auratus. The sequence continues at coordinate 170,009,918 of NW_024429266.1, forward strand.
TTCTGAAATAACGGAATTAATTAGCAAGGTTGGGTCAATTTTCACTTAGGACTACTCCAAAATTTCAGACTTTTAACTACTGTATTATGGTGTCTTTGAAATATAAGAGATAACAAGAAATTCTGAAGTATTGATAAATTTGTTCATCTGTTAGTTGAATTTATCCAGCTAAGGAAACACAATGCTCACTGAATTTACCTTGTGTTTAGATTGTGGTGGTCAAGTCAAATGTGACTTATTCTTTGGAGATGATGTACAGGACCTTTTTGGAGCAAATTCTCAGTATGAATATTACTTTTCCTTTTATTCTCTGGTCTTCCAAATCCAGTGTATCTAGGTGAGTGCGGGACAAATTACAGCTCTGGAACTGTATATACTGAATGATATGGAGACTATATACACATTTTTAAAAAGTTATTTATTTTTATCTTGTGTGGATGGGTACTATTCATGCATGTATGGCTCTTTTCCATATGCATGCAGTGTCTGAGGAGGCCAGAAGAAAGTATCATATCGGTTGAGTGTAAACAAACCTGGATCTTCTGCAATAACAGGAGTACTCTTAACCACTGAACCATGACTCCACCTAGATTGTTTCCCACAAATACAGAAATATATTCTGTTACCACATGAATGAAATGTCTTCTTTTTCCTGTTGGGTATTTTTCCCCTCTATTCTTGAAGGTCAGCTTAGGGTCACAGACCCAACTGTGTGTCTATTGTCCCTTCTCTCTTTCATATACCCTTATCACTATGATGGCATTAGATAGACTTGTTCTTACTGATAGTTCTTAAAACTATGGTCTCTACAAAAATACTTTTCTTTCCCTGAAGGGCCCAAATTCTTGAAAGGCAAAGCAGACAAATATGTTCTTGTTTGACTTGTCCTCTCAATCTCTGAAAAAAGGAATACTGCAACTTAGACTCATGAGGTTTAATAGGTAGAGATGATAAGAGAGTAAGATGAGACTAAAAGTGCAATAGTTAGTGCACTAGTGCATAGTGTATGTGTGCACACATGCACACACACACACAGGCATGTAAGTATGTGAACACACACATATCTCTACTTTACAGTCCTCAGTAATTTATTTCTTTATTGTTTCTATGGGTGAGCATAGATTCATCCTTCTTCATCTGGTCATAGTAGAAAGCAAACATCAACATAGAGTTGGAGACTATTGAATTTTGGGTGAAATCCATTTTTTATATGATCTTATTTTTATTACCATTCTGCCAGCCCCCAAATGCATTGATCCAAAATAATTTCCAAGGATGGAATTTGGAGTTCATTTTCATTTGGAATTTCACAACATGATCATCTGATTTGCCTGGGTAAGAAACAGCCCTCTGAACTGTATATTGAAAACCATTTCTGAGAAGGAAACATGACAATGTCCCTCAAGCATTTTTCTTGTTTCAAAACATAGAGAAACAAAATGGCTTTATTTGTATGCATATAATTAAGATAATTTTACTTTTGAGAGAGACCCTGTTTAATAGATTTTTCTAATAAAAGAGACATCTTGCCTTAAATGTAAAGGGTCCCAGAGAAGTAAAGGCCAAGAGGATTTAAGAAAAGGTAATATTTGGTTTGCTGAACTTTATAAGCAATCAGTAAGAAGAGAAACTCCAATGTCAGCAATTAAGTTGATATTTTCTGTGTGTAACTTAAGCTTCTAAAGAGGGCTGAGAGATCTGAAAATGACCAACCATTTATTTACTGCTCATCTAATTAAATCGTTCTCAAGGATTGACAAGATAGCACCCCCCCAGTGTGTCTGCCTCTCTCCCCCTCTGTCCTTTTATTCTGCTTAAGCATGGATCCCAGGTGAGCACTTCTTCTGAAATGATGGCCAGTCCTAGCTGCAGATCATCCATTACAGGTTATCACTGGCAGATCTTTACACTGAGAAGTTTTCCCATCCAATCCTTAATGGATGTTCCTAAAACTATTGATATCTACCAAGTCAGGGGCAATTTTTCTTTTAAGAATGTGCCAAAATGGCTTCCTAAATGGGACTCAAGTATGATCCAGAGCATGAATTGGTATTATGGAGGGAACTTACACTTAAATTAGATAGGAGAGGTGTGCAGTTTGTCTTGGAATCTGTGTCATAGATGTGGTTTATGAGTGAGAACTCTTATGAATAATGTCAATTCCTTGTCTTATAACAGAAATGGCTCTCTATTTGATATCTGCATATTCTTTTTTCTATCAGGTTCCTAACAAAACCTTATTAAAATTTACTAGCTTATTATTATAATCCTTTGTGTGACATGTGTGGGTGCTCATATGCTAAGGTGTGTGCAAGTGGAGTTCAGAAGACCTCCTCTGTATCTGCTATTCCAACTTTGCCTTAGTTCTGGAAATTGAACTCAGACTGATTTACTTGTGTTGAATATACCTGACTACTAATTCATCCCATCAGCCCTATTTGTGTATTTTTATGATTAAAGGAAAATAAATGAAGAGTCCTTTATTTGGGTGTTCATGTTTACCCTTTGCTATGATATGGCAAGGATTTTATGTGATTAAAATAATTTCATTCTTTTCTTTAATTCATTAGTTTATTTCCCACAGATATTTAATAAGCCCTTATTACTCTGACAATCTTTGTGCAAATCTTTGTGTATAAGATCCTGAGCTTAGTAGTCATACTACCAAATATTTGGGAAATGAATATTGAGTGATTCCTATACTTATTGAGTAAATCAAATTGGAATAAGCAAGCAATGAAGAATTGAACCTACTGTTAAACAAGTCTGCTATTTTGTATGATTTCCACATGACTTCAAGTTGCCCTTATAGCAAGGCAAAGCCCTTCTGTTTGATGGTGAAATTTGCTATGCATTGGCCAAACATTAGGCAGCTCTATGAATTGATTAGACCTATAGAAAATGTGTGACATTCACAAGATGTCAAGTAACTCCATGACAAGGCAAAGCCCTTTGGGATGAGGATGAAGTTTACTTTGCTTTGGAGAAGATAAGAGTGAGTGGAGCCTTTACCTTTGCAAAGCAGGCATGGTTTAAGAATATTCTTGTTGAAGTTGACGTTTTTTTTCATATCTCTTAAAGATAACACATTATTTTAATTATATTAATTTTGTGTTTTTCTCTATTTTGTGCCATTTCTCCTTTCTTGTCTAATGTTTTTAGCATGTGAATTGCCAAACAAGAATATATAGTAATGGTCAGCATCAAATTTCAACAGTGAATTTGCTCATTCGTTATGCCCAAATGCACCTGTGCTGGTTAGTTTAGACTAACCTGGGGAAGGGCTTATGAATATGTAGGTGATGGACTATCTTGATTACATTAATTAAAGTAGGAAGACCTGCTCACTGTGGATGGTACCATTCCCTAGGCAAGGATTCCTGAACTATAGAAAAGTGGAGAATGCAAGGTGAGTGTAACTATGTATGCATTAATTCCTTCCTTTTTGCTTCTTGACTGTGGATGTAATCTAACCACCTATCTGAAGCTTCTGCCACAATGAATTCCCAATGATAGGCTGTGACCCATAACTGTAAGCTAAAACAAATCCATTCTTTCTTAACAATAGGATGTGAACCTGAGATAGCTCCTTAACTTTTTCTACTTCATTTTTTTCTCATACTAGTGTTTCTTCTAATCATTCCTTACATAGCCTTTCCTGTCTATTTATGCTGTGGCCATTATGAAAAGTAAGATCATATGCTACCTTCTTTGGAAAACCATCTGTAAATTTGCATTAATTTTAGGTATAGTCGATTTTGTTGTGTGGATGTGATTATTTGTTACAAGTCCCTGTGTTCCACTTTGAGAGTGTTTTCTCTCATAAATGAATAGCTTATGACTTTGTTTAAAGGAAAGAATTCTGTCCAGTGCTTTGTTTCATGGAATTAAACTCGAGTGGATGCTTGTTCATGGTTATGGATTTCATTACAATTTATTACTTTTGAAGTTTAAACATTAACATTAATTTTTACTTTGCCATTCATAGATTAAAAAGTAGGACTAGAGTTGGGATGAAGTTAAAGAGAACATTTAAAGATACATATGATAAAATATATTATATACATGTTAAAATATTTAAAATCCTGTAACACTAAGAAATGGGCCATTGGGCATAAAATTAAGTGGGAGGAGTTCTTTAGGGATGTCTAGGATAGGGATGCTTACAAGAATTCAGTTAGAAACAAAATTAATCCAGCAGAGGCACAGGGATCCTAATTAAAAGACATGCTAACCAAAATATTAGGCAGTAGAATACTGACTACCATGCAACAGAAATCCTGCTATACTGTACTTTGCAGTATAAATCCTCAGTGACTGACAGTGCTTAGTGAATGCCCTTGAACTATTTGTTGAATGCATGAATTAATGATGAATACATCATGAATGGGGATCAAGGAGCTGTTGGGAAAACCATTAGTTCACAAACTTATGAGTGCTTCAAAGCTTAAGTTTTTTTCCAGTAATACATCAAAGGAAGTGGATCAGATTATTTTTTTCAATGAATTTGAGGTCATTTTCATGAACAGTATGATTTCATACTTACAAACAAAATGTCATGGTTATGTGATATGATTTATGAACTGTTATGAATTTTCTATATTCTGAAATTCTCTTTGTCACAGTGGCTGAGATTTCACAGCTGAAATGACATATTCTTTGCATTTTTAGATCCTTTTCCTTCTTTGAAATCTGCCCTGAAACAGGGTAGTGTCTGCCTTCATCTAATAAGGCTATTTTGGGACGCTGGGGTAGGAGGTTAAAAGATTTAGGATTGAGTCACTGAGTAGGTGAAGCAGAGGTACAAACTTGTGTAACTACCCAGGGGTAGTAGGTGGGTGAGTGGTTGGGGCATTATTGTCTTAGAGTCTGACTGCTGTCCATAGGGATGTGGGTCTGTTAGAACAGGACCTCCAGGCCAAGGTGCATTCCCTGCATTTGATAAATCTGTTAGATGGATTTCTGTTTAATTCTAACAGCAGCAATGGAATTTTCTCTAAGCTAGAGTTTGCTGTTGATGATTTACATAATATAGAGATAGTGTTCTCACCAATCATTTATCTTAAGTAGAGATACTGTTATTGCAGGTTGTGTTTTAAAGGGGGGATTTATTTGGTACTTACCCTTAAAGCCTTTCTAGGAAACAGGAATTCCAGGTACTCATTTCTATTGTATAAAAATAGGCTTACATTAAATGTAAAATGTGATTTTATGGGAACAATCAGAGGCACAAATTTCAAACTAAGAATATAATTTTAGATTATATGGGTGGCTCTAGTGTAATTACATTAATCCTTCCAAGGAGAAGGAATAGGAACAAGAATCAGTGTAGGACTCTTCCATGTTTCCTGGGTGGGCAGAATTAATGCTGTTAATCAATCTGCAACTCAACCTAAAAAATCCTATTCCCATTATAACCTTTCTTAGAGATCTGAGAGTTTCTTTTACAGCAGTCTCCAAAGCTCTAATTATTTTTATTATGTCATTTTATTTTTATTATTATGCTTTTGCATGTATGAGTATGTGTACTATGAATATATTGTAACTTCTGTGATCTTGGCCCTTCCACATCATTCACCAATCAAGAATATACACCACAGACTTGTCCATGGGTTAATCTAGTGGGAAAATTTTCTCAATTGAGAGTCTCTTTTCCAAAATGACTCTAGCCTGTGTCAGACTGACATAAAACTAGGCAGGACAATTGCATTTTACTAGTTATATAAAGAAAGTTATTGGAATATTGATGTGGATTACACTGAATTGTTACTTTGATTTTTGTAGGACAGCTATTTTCACAGTCTTTATTCTGCCAAACCAGGCACATGGAAGAATTCTAAACTGATTCTTTTCTATCTCCTACTCCACATGATTACACTGGAGCCACTCAAATGATATAAAATGATCTCCATAGTTTAAAATTCATAACTTTGATTATATCAAAAAATAACATTTCTCATTTAATGTAAGCCCCCCCAACTCTCTTGGAAGAAAGAAAGCCCCCCCCATTAATTCTCTTGGAAGAAAGATGTGGGAGAAGAGATTATCTGTCTTCTGTGGACTGCTGAACAGGGTTTGTTTATTTCCTTTCCCTTTTTATAATGCAAAGAAGGTTCAATCTGCTCAATTTTCCAAAGACAGTTTTTATATACAGCTACTTCTAAGAGTTGGGGACCAACAGGAGAAAAGGCTATAAGTGGATCTGTATCCTTTGCTGATCATACTTACCCCCAGGTAATGAAGGTTAAAGTGTACTTCCTGCAGGAAAGTAAGCATGTAATACATAAGACATTCATCTGCTAGCTACAAAAGGGTTAGGGTAAAAAGTACAGGTAAACCAAATAAAGAATGGCAATGTTCTTATTTTTCTTTCAGACTAAAAAAAAACATCTTTAAACTATTAACTGCATCTACAAATATAACTAAATATCTTCTATTTAGAGCACGAAGAACTTAGCGTTGACTAAAAATGCAGTCCTTGGTACTGCCAAAGCAATGAGGTTTCTGAAATAGCTCATTAAGATGTCATAGCTCCTTTGGTGGGCTGCTATTTTGACATTTTTAAGCATGAAATTTGCCTTTTGTGTATTATACGGTGTCTCATCAAGGAACCAACAAAACCTTGTTACAATCAAGTGGATGTATTAGCACCATCAAACGTAGATTCCCTTGGTTTTTCCGTCAACACTTCATATAAGTAATTAACTCCACTTTTCTAGGTGGCAGGCTGGTTCTCAATGCCAGAGATGCCCACCCACGGTTGCTTCAGATGCTGTTTTCTGCGAATGAAACAGAGCAGATGGAAATGATACAGGGATGTAGTATTGAAGAAAGGGAGAAAATTCAATTCAAGTGACATTTGGGTGCTAGGGATTTGAGCTGGTTGTTATTTGTCAGTTTCTTACACAGGCATGCTGTGTAATGTGTATAGACTTTGCTGGTTCAAAGTCACCCCATTCCCCTTAGGTATAGAGGAAGTGTTATTAGTAACCCTGGAATTCTGTACAGAATGGAGATGGCATGAAGATTTTTCTTTGTGTCTTAGAAAAATCCAAGTTTTTGAAGAAAAGATGAGAATTCTTAAAAAGTTAGCTAGTGAGTCTTTATACCTAAGCCGTGATAATTTTTGGAAGACATTTATTTTGTGTTTTACATTTCCAATATTTTTATTGTGATGTATTTTACTGTACTTAATTTACTTAAGTTTTTATTTAAAAAATCTGTGGAATTAAATCTCTTATAGGGTTTGAAAAGACTCAACTCTTGTATTTTCAAATACTGCTTCTCTACTGCATTTTGCCTGTGATTTTAAACATACTATTTTCTCCATTCCTTCAGTCTTTTATGATAGGGTTTTAACTAACATTTTCATCACCACAGTTACCTTCCTGAGAGTGGTGGTGTGGGGAGAACTCTTGAGATTTACATTCTTAGAATATTTTAAGTACAAAATAATTGTTATTATCTGGGATTACCAAGTCTTGTATATACCTCCAGAATTCATAAATTGGTATTTTTTTTCACTAACATGACCCCCTCTGTCTGCCCTGTAAAACTGACTTGCCTAATACTTGGTAATGACCATTATGTTATGTTACTATGTATTCAGCCTTTGTTTTTCCTCTTTCACTGTATATTTTTATATAAACAATATTTGTTTTTCTATCTCTTACTTATCACTTTAAGTCTGTCAAGCTAATCCCATGTTGTTTACAATATTTATCAAGTAATCCACTAATGGACACTTATATTGTTTCTATATCTTTGCTTTCATAAATGAAGTTGTGATTAACATATGACTATAGATATCATTTCTGTTTAACAATTTTACATTTTTTCTCCATAAGGTAACCAGACCTTTTCAAACTGAAGAACAGTATTTAAAATAAAATGCATGACATTATAACATGATTATTGTTACTTGAGAGTTGTTTCTTCTAGCCTTAGTAAGGGTTTCTATTGCTGTGATGAAAAGCTATAATCAAAAGCATCTTGGGGATCTGACTTGCTTCTCATATTTTCTCAGTCTACTTCGTTCCCTGCCCTTGTTTTTTAAACATAGATTCTATTCTCATACAATATAATCCGAATAAATTTCTTCTTCCTCTATGCCTTTCCAGTTCCTCCTCACTTTCTCTACTGTTTGGATCCACTGCCTTTCTGTCTCTCATTAGACAAGAATAGTCTTCTAAAAACAACAAAACATAACAAAATAAAATATGAAATTAAAAAGTTGGACAAAACATATCCATAACAAATTAAAGAGCCCCAAGAGAAGGCAAAAGAATAAGAGATCTGCTCATTTACACATTCAGGGGGTTCTATAAAAGTATTAAAATGAAAACTAGAGTTTATATGCAGAGGATCTGGTGTAGACCTGTGTAGGCTCTGTGTGTGCTGCTTCACTATGTGAGTTTATATCAACTTTGCTTAGTTATTTTAGAGAGCCTTGTTATCATGGTGTCCTCTGTCCTTTCTCTCTTCTCCACTCTTTCTGTATCCTCTTCTGCAGTGTTCCCTAGGCTCTGAGAGGAGGGTTTAATATTGACATCTCATATGGAGCTGTGGGTTCCAAGGGCTCTCTCTCTCTCTCTCTCTCTCTCTCTCTCTCTCTCTCTCTCTCTCTCTCTCTCGTGTGTGTGTGAGTGTGTGTGTGTGTGAGTGTGTGTGTGAGTGTGGGTGGGTGTGAGTGTGGGTGTGTAATTTCTGGCTGTGTGTCTCTGTATATTTCTCATCAGCTGAAGGAGGAAACCTCTCTAATGATAACTTGATGGGGGAAGTCCTGTGCATTTGTCAATAAAGCACTGTCTGGCCAATAGGTAGGAAGCCCAGAACTATTCTCTGATAAGAAACATACTTAGATTAACAATTTGGGGGTAATTACTTAAGTCAGAGCTAGCCAGTAAGAAACAAGCAAGGCCAACAGCTTCATAATGAATATAGCCTCCTGTGTGTTTATTTGGGACTGATGCGGCTCTAGAACCAGGCTGGCAAGAAGGCTCCTCTCAAGGAAAAAGGCTTCTCTTTACAGAATGGTTGTCAGGAGCGGGATTGAATTTCCATGCAAAATAACAAAAGATTTAAAGGAATTTTAGAAACAGAAGAATGGAGAGAAGCACAGATTTTTGGTAGCAGCATTTTCTCAGGTGGGCTCTGTTTTGCTAGCTACAAGCCGAGATTCACGTGGCTCGCTTACAGGAGTCTTCCTGACTCGGCATAAAAAGAAAAAAAAACAGCAAGGTTGTTTTAAGAGCCTCTGCTAACGATTGAAAGGTGTGCAATATAGCTGGAAGTGGCAGCTTTTGCTGGATGTCAGCATGGACTGAGGCAGTAAGCTGGAATCAAGCTTATGCCCGCCATCTTGGAAAAGGCAGTTTAAAACAGCCGCGGTTTTACAGATAAGACACGTGGCAAGAAAAACATAAAGATTTACAGTAAAGTCAGACTTGGATGAACAAAACCTCTAAAGGTTTACAGTGTGTTTAAAAATATACATGAGATTAAGAAAGAAAATGAAACAGCAAAGTGGTAAATAAATAGAAAAGCCAGCATCGTGGTGGCTCACGCCGGTAATATTTACTCCAGAGCCAAAGGCAGGCAGATTTCCAAAGAGAAACCCTTTCTCAGAGAAAAATAAATAAAGTAATAATAGATAAATAAATAAGCCACGTAAAGATGGAAAATACACAGAGAGTCTGGATATTGTACGCTATTGTGTTTTTCAGTTTTTTCATTGCTAAGGAAGGAACAAATGCTAAAGTACACTTGATTATAAATGCTGCTGAATTAATTCAACTTATATCTTTTAGAAATGACTTGACTTCAAAATTTAAGTATAAGGATATGTTACTTGGAAAAGGAGTTTTTATTTATGTTTTTACAGAAAATGAAAAGCTGAGGATTCCTTCCAGGCTTCTGTGGTTTGATGAACCAAGACCCCCTGTAGCAGTGAACCAGGTGTTCCAACAATTGAAACAGCTAAGATGATGCAGCTTTACAGACCACAAAAATAAGGAATTATACAGGTTTCTGAGTTTTGTCATGATCCCCATGGTATAAACAGCGCCCCCTTCCAGCATGAAGCAGTTTGGAATGAGCGACATTCTAATTCCCATCTTGTTTATAAATCTTTGTTTTCATTTAAATGGGGTTGTTTATAATTGGTTAATGATCACAATCAATCTCCTTTTAATGGTAAAAAGGGGAATTATGTTATGGGTATTGTTTTTCATTTATTGATACAAATTCAAGGTCAATTTTGTGATGCTTATATTTCTCTTCTTGATTAAGTATTGTGCTTATACTGATCTTTTAAAATGTAATGCATAATTGAATACAGACTATAGATAGTTACTTATAATAGAATTTATATTTATGTAAGTTAGATTTTCTAGATATACAGAAATATATTTGAGATAGATAAACAGTCTTCAAACCTTTCAAAGACCTTCAGAAAATGACATTTAAAATGGTTTAGGGTTTTTCTTGACAATGAGAAATGTCTGCTCCTGGCAGCAGCAATTATGTCTGAGAGGAAGATGGGCTTCGAAGAAACTTGTTATGGAGTTTGCTTTCAACATGGCAAGATTAGCCATTTGGGCAATAAACTGCTCTTGCCTGTACTGTTTGGCTGTTGCTGTATAAACTGGACATGCAGGACCCATGGGAAAGTGACTGCTGAACTAAGTCTTACAGGTTCCTGCTTCATGGAAGAGTCTACCAGACTTTCTGCAGGACACAGAAAAATGACTGACAGACTGCCAATGCAGATGGACAGTTTGAAATTTCCTGCTTTGCTGAGAAGTCTTCCAGACACATTGTGGCCTATGGGCTGAAGATGGATGCCCCAACGTTACAGAGGAACTTCGGGTGACTGTCTAGGCAGTAAGATATCTCTGTCAATCCTAGTGTTTACATATTATCCTTCTATGGTCTTTGATGGAGTTGAAGACAGATAGTTATAATTATAGTTTTCCTTAGTTATGATAAACGATAAGCTACATATAGGACTTTGGACTCACAAGGATGGGATGGATGATATTTTCTTTAAATCTTGCTAAAATATTGTAACTATGTTCTTACTTGGTAACTGTTCTGTTATATATAATTTGACTATGTTAAAGTTAAGACCTTTCTTTTTGTTTAAACAGAAAAGAGGAGATGATGGGGGAAGTCCTGTGCATTTGTCAATAAAGCACTGTCTGGCCAATAAGGAATCTAGATAGGAGGTACTAGGAGTCCAGAAGGACTCTGGGTAAGAGAAACACAAAAGATTCGAGATGTAACTGCCATGGGGTAGGAAGCCCAGAACTATTCTCCAGTAAGAAACATACTTAGATTAACAATTTTGGGGTAATTACTTAAGTCAGAGCTAGCCAGTAAGAAACAAGCAAGGCCAACAGCTTAATAATGAATATAGCCTCCTCTGTGTTTATTTGGGACTGATGCAGCTCTAGAACCAGGCTGGCAGGAAGGCTCCTCTCAAGGAAAAAGGCTTCTCTTTACAATAACTGAATAAGGCATTGATCCATGAATATAAGAGTCATTTAATTGGTCCATTTTTTGAGCAATAGCATATGGTTTCACTCAAAGATATTGGGCTATCTAGAGCCTAGTTCTTGGTCACCAAGATATGCTGTTCTCCAAGCCCCCTCCTCATTCCAACTGTAAAATATGTTAGTGATACATACCTTGATGGAGTAATAAATCAATGTCTGATTTACCAACTGGCAAGCTAAGCAATAGTGGAGAGACCACCTCGAATGCCCATTCCTGATAATGAACTTGACGTCTACACTATATGCCATCCTAGAACCTTCATCCAGTGACTTGATGGAAGAACAGGCAAACATCCACAGTTAAACATGAACTGAACCCATGACCCAGTCACAGAGAGAGTGGAGCTATAAGCAAATTGGGAAAGAACGGGCTGCAAAACCAGCAGAGACAGCTGATCTGAACAAGGGGGAGCTCTTGGACCCCAGACCGACAGCTTGGAGGCCAGCATGGAACTGATCCAGACCGCCTGAATGCGAGAGTCAGTGAAGAGTCTTGGGCAACCTATGGGGCCCTGGGCAGTACATCAGTATTAATCCTTGGCATATAAGAGGACTTTGTGTGTCCATAACACAAAGAGGGATGCTCTCTCAGCCTGGATTCTTAGGAAGGTGCCTGGACCCTGCCCTGAGTGAAATGACAGTCTCTGGATATCCCCTATGTGGAAGGAAGTGGGGATAGGTTGGGAGGCTGGGTGGTATGTTGGGAGGTGCGGGAGGAGGGGAGGGAGAGGGAGCTGGGATTGATATGTGAAGCAAGCTATTTAAAAATAAAGTAATAAAAACGTTTAAAAATTAAGAAAGTATTTTATCATCTAAAAATTATGAAAAAAAGATGTCTGGGAGTGTCTGGGAATGCTGTGGCAAAGTGAAGTAAAAAACAAAACTAACCATTAAAAACTAATTGGAAGTTTTCCAAAATATCAAGGTTGCAAAAATTAAAGACAAACTGAGGAGCTTCCCATATGCAAAGACACAAAGAGAATATGTTAGAAGATGAAATATGCAATCTAACATTGGATTGTGAGTATGACTTTTATTTTATTTTCTACTTTAAAAACTCTGGAGAATTTGTGAAATAGGAGCAAAATATGTAAATAATTGTGATATTTCAATGTCAATGTTATGATTTTGATTATTTTATTCTGATCATGTAGAAGACCTTATATGATCTCTTTTAATCAATGATTTATTTTTATTATCTTAAATATTATGTGTGTATCTGTGTGTGGACAAGCACTTTTGTGTATAGGTAGCAACCAAAGCCAGAAGTGTCAGATCTCCCCAAATCTGGAGTTACAAGTAGTCCCCTATCAATATGTGGATGCTGGGAACTGAGATCAGGTCTTCTCAAAGAGCAGTACATGCACTTTGGCATTGAGCAATCTCTCCAGCCCCAACTTCTCTGTTCTTAAAGGTGCTTTGCCTAAATACCCCTTTTCTGCATTAATTTCTATGCTGAAACCTTTTCCTAATAAACTCCATAATCGCTTTTTAGCCAACAAATACACAAATGTTTAGGAATAAAGAGGCATCTGTTTGCAATTAAGCTTTACAAAAACAATGTTATGGTAATATGCATCTACATGTAGACATAAATAATGCTATTATTTACTAGTTCTTGGAGGAGACTGAATTTTGCTCATGTTTACCCCCTTCAGCGTCTCTTCATATCCACTTCTGTCTTTCCTACTCACACAACCTTTTGACTTTTTTGATATACCAGAGGCCACTCTCTTCAAGGAAACATCTTTTAACACCTGTAAAGATCTTGAAATGGGGGTGGGAATTAGGGGTTCTTTGAGCCATTCTACTGCTTTTGTGTCAGTCAATGACTTTCAAATACAATTCTACAAAGCAAATGGTAAGTTTCTAAGAAACAGATGTCCATCTGACGGAAAAGTAGGAGGATTAAGTTAAAGGTGAAAAGAATAAACATTTAATGAGTCTGCTATTGCATACATAGTTATTGATTATTCTTCATGTTGCCATGTCACAGGATTGACTCTACATTACAAGAATACAGCAGTGAACAAAGGGTGGATGTGTGTTTCTGTATGTGTATCTCCCATCTTAGAGCCAGTGGTTCTTAACTTCCTAATGCTACAACCTTCTGATAAATAAAATTCCATATGTTGCAGTGACCACAATCATAAGATTAATTTGTTGCTACTTCATAACTGTAACTTTGCTGCTGTTGTTAAACATAATGTAAATATCTGGGATTCCTGATGGTCTTGAGCAATCCCTGTGAAAGGGGTTTTCAATCCCCAAAGGGGTCATGACCCACAGGTTGAGAATCACTGTTTCAGAGGTAAGAAATAAAGTACAACACAAATGTCCTATTAACATGACTAAAGAAGACTTCTTGGAGTTTATTTTGTTACTTCAGCCTATAATTTATTGTCATCTGGACCTCCACCAGTAGATATGGAGAAAAGCAAATGGATTTGGTGAACTATTAAGTAAACATGTCTGTGTAGTAGAGGTTATCAAGGACTATTGACAGAGTATTGGCTCCCATCCTTTGGCACTTCTCAAATATTCAGTCACCAAAATAAACATAGTACTATAGAATCTAAGCTGAACTATGTATTTTTTGCTTCTGTTCCAAAGAAGCTTCAAGTGTCTTAGGACAATTTGAGATCAGTTGCTATTCACTAAATAGTCTACCACAATGATTTTTATTAATTAGTTTATTATCTCTCTTAATGAAATTTAAAGTACAGAGAAGACTCAACTTTTAGCTCACATTTTCCCCAAATGTCTACCTCTTTTCTCTTGTATACCATTGTAATCTATGGACCTATGGGGGTCATGTTTATTCAAACCACAGCACCCTCAAACAGAGAAACTTATGGGGAGTGTGTATCTATCTACAGAATTTAATTTATTATAGACTCAACATGGTACAAATATGAGGTATTCATGATTGCAGTGGTTCTTTAAGGCATCTATCTTCCATGTGGTACCTTACTAATTGATACACTCCATTCTTCTACAGTTGCTTTGACAGTGGGAAGAAAAATGAGAGAATCACATACTTGGTCTTAAATACCACAGTGACATGTATCCCTTCTGCTCCTCAAACTATTCACACAGTTACATTTAATTACAATGTGGCCATTGAGTTGGAGAGCACATGCATATTTCATTAAGAGCTATAAAAACAAAGGTTAATAGACAAATTTTCAGATTACAATATTATTTGGTCATGAAGCAAAACATACTTTGTTCTGTTTAGCAACCTAAAGAACCTTCACCCATGCCTTATGAAAGCAACTTAAAAAAAACTATACTCACTAATTACACTGAATTTAGGATCCAGGACCTCAGGGATGGAGTATTGCAGACTGCCTATTGTCACCAGAAATTAAACCTTTTGTTGTCTTACAACTAAACGTATGGTGGACATTGAGAAATAAGCCCGAGTAGATAGAAATTTCTCTTCCCTTTTTCTGTTTCTATCATGGTGAGTTCCAAACATTGCTTCTGTGCTTGGGGAATGCTAAGTTTAGTTTAGATCAAGTTTATTTGCTTAGCTGGCACAAATTTTTTAAAACCTTTCACTCTTCTCATCTGCTTCTAGCTACTTAACTATGGCACCGACCACATTTCTTAAGAGTTTTACAGTCCTTATTTTATAGTATACTTTCCAAAAAGCTTCATTTCCTTAACTTAATGAGGTTCCTTTGATGATTCCAGCCTTCAGTTAAGAAATTAGTATTTCTGTAGACATCCTTAGTGGAGTTCTTTCTGGTTGTAGTCAGCACAGAGTATATTAGTAAATATAAGACCTTGTTTAGTCTTGATGTGATCTAACCCATGATAATCACCCCTCCCCCATCCTTACAACAGACAGAATGGTATCTGATATTAATTATAGGTAGGTGAGACTGAACAGCATAAAGTCTAAGTCATTCATTATGTAGAATAGCAAACATACACCTCTCACATTATTGGAGAAGTTTATATTATTTTCTAAAAAAGCAACCCACCACCAAAAAATACCTCAAACCTCGAACTGGGAGGGTAAACTGCAGGCATATGTAAAGGTAAATCAGCACTAAGTATTGACTTCTCTGTGTTATGAAATAGATTAAAAAGGAAATTAGAGAATTTCAGTGATTTCTGATTTGGTAAATAAGAATGTGACTTATACAATGGAAAAAAGAAGGGCAGATGGAATGTACATTTATTTCATCTGTACATAACATAATAATGAGCCATAGATATTTAAAAAAGAATAGATCTATAGTATTTGAATCAGAAAAAAAGAGAGATAGTCTAGAATGTCACAATTAACAAAATATGTCTGAGATAGAAATATTTTGAGAATATAAAGTAATGATAGTTCCTTACTTGAAGGGAAAACTGCAATATCTGTGTAATTAGAATTTAGAGAAAGATTTAACAATGTGGTGGCAGTTGTATCTTTAACAAGTAGAAAATCAGAAATAGATAAATATAAACATAGCAACTCATATATAAATTAAGTGATCTGCAAATTCCAAAGAGTCTTCTGAATAAAATGAATGAATTTAAAAGTAACAATTTGTATAGACATATAAGATCTGTACATTTTGAAGGGGTTAATTAAGAAAAGTTGGAGTCATTGCATATGAAGAAAGGCTGGTGGTTAATGAGGGTGAAGGATGCTGGACAACTTTGGGACTTACAAGCCAATTAGTATCATTTGACTTTTAAAACTGTGTGTATATATTACTGTGAGAATATGGATAATTAACAGGATGCTCATAAAGCTTTACTTTTATGAGTTCTTTAAGTAGTATAAGTATTACTAGAAGTGGAAAACATCCAAGGAAAGAACAAACCATGTCTGTGCTATCTTTTGAGTGGTGACAACCCTAAGTCTTAGCTGGGTCTAATTTTATTAGTTCTTCCAAACACTTTGCTTGTCTGAATTAGTTTCTGTTCCAACTGAAGCCGTCACTAACCTAGAAAAGTGGTATGATGTGGTCATGGCAATTTAACACCAATGCAGTTCTGACTTCTTGGCATCATGTCAAGAATGGTAAATTAAACATACTAAAAACAAGGCAGGCAGCATTGCCCAGTGATTAACCATGGCAACTGTCAGGAATTAAGCTGAAATCTGAATGTAAGAGATGAGGGATGCTTCTGTATGTCAATGAGAGAGAATGTGGAACATCCTGAATATAGGCCGAAGGGAAAGCATACTAATGGGAGTGACAGTAATGAGATTATATGTATTATAAGCACTGACAATTATGCTCTCATTACTAAAATACACAAAGGGAAATGAGCACAATTATGTTGCAGACAGTATGGGATGGTGAACTTATTATAACATTTTCACTTTTTTAAAAATAAGTTTGCTGTTAAATTCCATACATTATGTGTATAAAATTAATATTTTTCCTTTCTATAGTCCCATGAGATTTGGGGAAGCTAATATTGGAAGAAGTTATCCTAGGAATAGTTCTCTAGAAGCCATCTGGTTCTGTTTGTTTTTTCTCTTTAATTCCTTGGAGAATTTGAATAAGGCATGGGTGGTGGGAGGATGAAAGGCTTCCCAGCTCCTTCATTCAATATAATGGTTGTCTTTACTTCATATAGCAATACTATTCATCTTAGACAAAACAGTTTGGAATTCACTTTGTTATTTAGAGTTTAAGACCTTAAGAGATTAAGTGACTTGCCTGAGGTCAAATTGAGCCAGAAGGAGAATCAAGGCCCTGACTACAGTTTATGCATCTGATATGGCACTCTATTGTACAGATTCAAGTAAATTGGATTTGGGAAAGAAAATTCTTTATTTCTCCTGACCAACATTGCAAAGGACTTTTCTGATATTACAGAAGCTGGCAGTATTAATCATTCTGGCCCCAGACTAGCTGCATTCTATAGCCTGGAAAATGATCCACAAAAGCCATACTTCAAGTTTTTCAGTGTTCATTTATGTGTCATACATTTTCTTTCTAATGTATGTTTTATTTTTATTTTTCCCTTTTATTAAACACAGGTTATTTTCTCATACAATGTTATCTGAATATGCCCTCTACTCATCCAAGCTCCTCCCCATCTCTCCTTCCATCCAGATCTACTACCTATCTGTCTCTCATTACACAGAACAGTCTTCTAGGAGATAACAACAAACCATAACGAAATAAAATATAGTAAGAGAAAATGAAAACCATCTTATTGAAGTTGAGCATGAAAATCCAAGACAGAAATAAAAGATCCCCAAGGGAAGGCACAAGAATCAGTGACTCAGTCATCCACACAATCATGAGTCCCATAAAAGTGCTAAACTGAAAGCTATAGTATGTAAGCAGAGGACCTGTTTCAGATCTATGCAGGTACTGTGTATGCTGCGTCAGTCTTCGTGAGTTCATATAAAATTGGCTCAGTTGTTTTAGAGGGCCCTGTTCTAGGTACTATGTCCCTTGTTCCCCCCCCAACACACACACACTCTTACCTTCTCTTGTTAGGATTCATTGAGCTTTGAGGGGAATGATTTGATGGTGAAATATCACTTAACAACTGTGTGTTCTGTTCTCTCTCTTTCTCTCTCCTCTCCATTCCCCCTCCATGCAATGTCTGGCTGTGGGTCTCTGTATTTTTCCTAGGTGCTGCAGGAGGAAGCCTCTCTGATTATGGCTAAATACAACACTGTTATATGAGTATAATGGAATATCATTAAGCTATTATATTACTATATACATATTTTCAGACCAGTAGTATTTGCTTTTATCCTAGATGTCTGGGATAACTAGACTTTAGTTCTTGGCTACCCAAGCAGTGTCCCATATGGGTTTTTCTAATGAGGTAAGCCTTAAATCAAATCAGACATTGGTTAGCTGCTTCCACGGAGTTTGTGCTGTAATTACCCTAGCATATTTTTGTAGGCAGGTCAGATTGTAGATCAAAGGTTCTGTGATTGATTTGGTGTTTAGCTTTCTTTCTCGGTAACCTGCAGATTACTTTTCCATGGCATATAGACACTAATGCATGGGGTGAAGGTTCTTTGTAGTCATCAGTTCAATTGTTGCATGTTCAATGAGTTGTGTGGGTATTGCCTTCAGCAATGGGGGCTTGGTGTCAGTTTTGGCGAGTGATCTATTATCTTGGCAACAACCTGGGTTGTTTCGTGCTTTACATGTGACCCTATTGGCCAACAACTCAATTGAATATAGTTCAGTTCTGGCCCTGGAAACTTCATTTTGTGACAAAAGTGGGCCAGTAGGGTGTCTGCCTCCCTCATCATTATTTAGAGACTTCGTTAGGAAGTAGATTTCCAAAATACTTCTCAGCTGGTCTTCATTTATAGCTGTCTCACCCCTCATTTCCTTCTTCAATACCTTATTCCCTTCCCCTTCTCCCTGATCCTCCAATTCTCTGCACATCCTATCCTGATCCAGTCCACCCATAAAATTTATTCTATTTCTACCTCTCAGGTAGATCCATGTTTCTCCATCCTTTGTTCCTTCCTCTATGACTAACGTCTCTGAATCTGCAGATTGTAGCTTGGTAATGAATACATACCATTATCTTCTGGGACTAGGTTACCTTATTCAGAATGATTATTTTTCTAGGTCCTTCCATTTGCCTGCAAATTTCATGATGACTTTTTAAAATTGCTTCATTCTGTAAATGTATTACATTGTCTTCATGATTCTTCCGTTGAGGAACATGTAAGTTTCTTCCAATTCCTGGTTATTATGGATACAGCAGCAATGAAGATTATTGAGCAATTGTCCATGCGGTAGGTTGAAGTGTCTTTGGGTATATGTCTAAGAGTGGTGTAGCTGAATCTGGAGGTAGACAGATTCCCATCTTTACAAGGAACTTCCAGATTGATTTCCCTAGTAGCTGTACAAGTTTGCAATCTCACTAGAAGTGGAGGAGTACTCATCTTGCTTCACATCTTTGACAGTATGAGCTGTCACTTTTATCATTAATCATAGCTCATTTGACAGGTGAAAGATGATGAGATAAAACAAAAACCACCACACTGAAGATGGAGACAGAAAGAAAAGAGCTCAAGAGAAGGCACAAGAATTGAAGACCCACTCATTTGTTCACATACTCAGGAGTCACATGAAAAATAGCAAACTGAAAGCTATGATATATATGCAGAGGTCCTGATGCAGATCCACATAGGATATGTGCTTGCTGCTTCAGTCTTTGTGAGCTCTTTCCATTATCTTGGTGCCAATGGAGCCCTTTGGGGAACAGGATTTCTAAAGGGAAAATGTGTCTGGAAGACTGTAATGTAAGACCATTTTTAGCTGGCTGTAAGTGAGGTCACCAGAACCAAAGAGAGCACAGGGCTCATCTTAAATTTGAAGTTGTTTTGCTCAAGCATAAACTGAATTCTACTTGGATGAGAGATTTGCTTATGTGCATAAAGGACAATCAAAAGAGTGAATGATTCTTGAAGACAAACCAAACAAAACCAGAGTAATCTGGGTAGAGGTGACTTACATCCGTGGAAACAGTGGCATAGTTCATACCAAATTTCAAAGCAACTTTCCTGCTTGTCGTTTTTGATTATGAGGAGAAACGTGTGTGTGTGTGTGTGTGTGTGTATGTGTGTGTGTGTGTGTGTGTGCGTGCGTGCGTGCAGATATTCTCATAGAAGAGACTGTCAGAGTCTCTAGAGTTATAGGTGGTTGTCAGCTATCTGACATTGAGTCCTGGGAATTGAACTCAAGTCCTCCGCAAGAACAGTAAGTATTCTTAAACCACTGAGTCACCACTACTGGCCACGTAGTTTCAGTTTTGAATGGATAAAATTTCAAATATGTAGAAAGCCAAAGTAAAAGAATGAATAATAAGTCATTGAAAGATGGCAAAACATTGAAGTCCTGTATTAAGAATATCCAGCAAAAGTTAACTGGGGAAGTTCTTTCAATGCATTCAGCTGTAGCTGTTAATAGAAAGTCTCAAGTAGAACATAGATTTCTCCTGGGGTGAGAATTCCATGTAAAAGAGCAAACAATAGCAAATATTTAACAACATCAAACAGGGAGTCCACAACATCCAACAGAAGTCCTATTGAGATAGCCAGCTGGAGTTCTTACTGAGATAGTACAGGTAGAGCAGTATCTGCTCTGATAAGGCTTCTAAGTAAAAGAACAAGCAGCAACAGGTAGAGTTGCCATGTGTCACAACTTCCATGGGAAACTGAGTGGGGAAGTTGAGTAAGCTGAAATTGTTCTCTATGGATGAGTTACCCAGAGCTTAACTTCTGGCTTCTCTTTCCTGTTGCAGGCTTACTATCATGGGATAAACATTAATAATACCTGTTGGAAGTGGTTGACCCTCCAGCTGTTCTGAAGGATGCAATATCTTTAATCGGGCTGCTTGCTAGTCTTCCCAGAACTAGATATTATTATCCTGTCTGACAAAGTGTCTGTGGTTATTTGACATATACATGCTTGGATCTACAGTGTCAGAGGCCACCCTTCTCCCATAGCCACTTTCCCAGTGAGCTCCATCAACATGTCATTGACATAAAGTGCATGACAGCAAGGTGGACAATTTTCCAGGGTGCTCACCTTTCTGAGGTACTTTCATCATCCAAATCTTTTGAACATTAAAATGGGACTCTGACTTATATAACCTGTGACTTTAAAGAGAACCATTTAACCATTTGTGTGTGTTTGTGTGTGTGTGTGTGTGTGTCTCAAGTACTAGCTCTGATGACAATGTCAGGGATAAAACTTTCAGAGTGCAATACACTCTGGAATGACTTTCTTGTTTTAGAATGACTACTTAAAGAACAAATTTATTTTGATATACAAAGGTGTTTATCAAATACTTCAATTTTTTCTATTATTCTTCACATAAGGCAATCAAGCTTAAAGAATGCCTATAAGTTATTTATATTTATTTTTTTCGGTTTTAATGAGACAGGGTTTCTCTGTATTGTTTTGGAGGCTATCGGTCCAGCCCGGCCTCAAACTCACAGAGATCCTCCTGCCTCTGCCTCCCGAGTGCTGGGATTAAAGGCATGCACCAACACCACCCGGCTATTATTTTTAAAATTGTATTTGTTTGTGTGACTGCTGCCATGCAATGTGAAGATCAGATGACAACTTGTGGCAGTCAGTTCTTTTCTTTCAACAGGTAGGTCCTGGGATCAGACTCAGGTCTTTAGGTTTGGCACTAGATGTCTTTTTCCACTGAACCTTCTTACTAATCCTTGTAACATGAGGTTAGGCCTTGCTGCTGCTTCAGCACCAAATGAACACATAGATGCTATACTAATTATGAATCTGTTGACTTGTGACTATGGCTTCTTATTGACTAGCTCTGTCTTAATTATTATCCCATTTCTATAAATCTAAATATTTCCACATGGTCTTATCTCACTGGCGCAATGTTCCAGGCCTCTTACTCTGTTGGGGTCTACATTGTGTCTTTTCAGCATCACTGCAGAGAAGAGAATAATTTCCTGTTTTTCCCTGCTTATATTCTGATTCTGCCCAGCTACGTCACTTCCCCTAGACATCTATGGTTAGCTAGTGGCAGATTCTGCCAAGCCATGTCACTTCCTGGGATCACATAATGATACCTCTCTGCCTATATGTCCCAGAATCCTTTTCATATCATCGTCCCACATATCTTGCTTCCCTATTGACCAACAATGCTTTATTCATCAACCAGTTAAGACAAACATATATATAGAAGAACATTCCCCATAAGATCCTACTATGATATTTTATTTAGAAAATGTGTTTCTGTGTCTTAACGCAGGATAGTGCGGCACATTTTGTAACATATAGCCAACTTGACTAAGACCAGGGGCCTGGGTCTCTATTTTGTTGTCTGAAATTGGCTTACCTGGGTGAGCTTTCAGATCCTCTGTTTCTTTTGTTCTTTTGCCTTTAATTTGTGATAGGAGTCACTAGGCTGTTTTATCCCAGTTTTATAATTTCCATGATACTGTGTTTATTTCTAAATAAAAAAAATGTTTTTATGCCTGTGATTGCCTGCTATTTCCATTTGCTTTAAATTTACAGTGGTTTTCTGTGTCTACATAGCAGCTCTTTGGTGCAGAGAGTAATGGAGATGCTGATCATACTGCTATAGTTTTGGGCTATGCATTCTCTTGGGGCAGGGTTGCATGACTTGTATGTACCTGCCTTCCTTTTGCAGGTCTTTGGGGGCAGTATTTAACTCACAAAGCAAGCAGTACCTCTGATTGCTGCAGATGATATAAAAAAACAGGTTGCATTAGAAGCACATGGCTCATTTTCAGTTGTGCTTAATGTTGAAGTCTATTCCTCTCTTCTGCCATTCAGGCTGCAGGCTTCCCTCCCTCCCTCTACAGCTATTTCTCAGGCGCTACTAGAGGGAGCTCCAAACTAAATTGCTTTCGATTCTTGCATCTTTGTATGTGTCAGATGAGATCAGATTCAAACCCGGTTCTATTCTCTACAGTGCTGATTCAAATCAAACTGGAACATCCGTAACGTGGGACATGATTGCAAGTATATTTACCTTGTTTCATCCTCTAATGGTTCTGTCATGCAGTTCCCAAGGCAGAAGGGAGCAGAGGAATTTGAATTGCTCTCCCAGTGGGTGGAATCAGTTGCCTCGATTCTGCTTCCAAGTGGGTCTCTACTGCAGTGCAGAATCTTGATATGCCATGTCCAGAACGATAGGGGAAAGATGAGTCCACACAAAATTCCAACTTTCTACAGCCTTTGACTTCCAAATTTTAACTGTAGAATTCTCTCATGTTTTGCATCAGTGTGGAAAAAGTGTTCCTGAGGCATTTGTACTCAGACTCAGGAAGGTATAGATTTTGTCCATCTGTGATGGTTATCTTACCAATGGGTATTTCACAGTCATTATACTATCTGGTCCTATACAGTAATACTCCTCTTTGTACATTACCAAAGGTAAATGAACCTTTCTTGGTTCTCTCTGAAATCCACAGGGTGTCTCTGTTTCTCTAGAAGGAAAAACAAAAACAAAAGTTTTACATAAAGTCTGTTCTTTTTCCTTTATCCTGTTTTCACACAAGTACTTGGTTTATTTTTTTACATTTTTAAAAGTGACTTTTGAGATACTAAAGAGACTTTGATGTGAATTCCTCTCTCAAAATATTCTGATAGAGCTTTACCTACCCCCACCGTGTGGGATTGTCTTCCAAAGAGATGTATGTTCACAAGGCAATGTGGAAGGTTAGTAAATGTCTGGGGCTTTGCAGAAAAGGTGGCATCTGTTAAGAAGCATCCATTTCTCCACTCTTAAAGAGATGGCTGCCCTCCTATGAATGAGGGTAAAAGGTGTTGCAGAGCTATCTCTTTGTTGCATTTATAGGAAAGTCCCAGTGCTTACAAAGCCCAGTATTTACTAATGTCAAATACCACAGCCTGGAAATAAGACAGAATAAAGGGGAAAGTCAGAAAGGTTGTTCTTTGTAATCTTGGCTGCTGAGCTGACAAGTGAAGTATACAGAGGCCTCATGTCCCTGCTGGGGGAGTAATGAGAAACTCCCAACCTAGATGACTGGAAGGGTTAGCCACAATGAGAGTACCACAAAGGAAGTATTCCTTACCTGGCTATTCCTATGAATGAAATCCATGTGTGTGAAGACTGGGATCAAACTAATCACTTTCTTGTCTATCAGTACTGGGGAAGTCCCTTTCTGTCAAATGGGCAACAAGAAATGAAATTTGAATTTAGCCAATGGGAAGTATGTTAATTATCCCTTTCCAAATTCTTCAATGTGGATTTTTTAAAACATACTGAATATGCTGTCTATATTTTTCTTCAAAAGAAAACCTAACTTATCTAACTATAAGTTTTGACTATTATAAGTAAATATCTATAGTCTGTATTTAATTATGCATTATGTTTTAAAAGATCAGCATAAGCACAATACTTAATCAAGAGGAGAAATATACACATCACAAAATTGACATTGAATTTGTATCAATAAATGAAAAACAATACCCATACCATAATTCCCTTTTTTACCATTAAAAAAGATTGGCTGTGATCACTAGCCAATTATAAACAATCCCATTTAAATGAAAACAAAGATTTATAAACAAGATGGGAATTGGGACGTCGCTCATTCCAAACTGCTTCCTGCTGGAAGGGGGCGCTGTTCATACCATGGGGATCATGACAAAACTCAGAAACCTGTATAAGTCCTTATTTTCGGGGTCTGTAAAACTGCATCATCTTAGCTGTTTCAATTGTTGGAACACCTGGTCCACTGCTTCGGGGGGTCTTGGTTCGTCAAACCACAGAAGCCTGGAAGGAATCCTCAGCTTTTCATTTTCTGTAGAAACATAAATAAAAACTCCTTTTCCAAATAACATATCCTTACGCTTAAATTTTGAAGTCAAGGCATTTTTAAAAGATAGAAGTTGGATTAATTCGGCAGCATTTATAATCAAGTGTACTTTAGCAGTTCCTTCCTGAGTAATCAAAAAACTGAAAAACACAATAGCATACAGTATCCAGACTCTCTGTGTATTTTCCATCTTTGCGTGGCTTATTTATTTATCTATTATTACTTTATTTCTTTCACTTTTATTTCTTTTTCTCTGAGACAGGGTTTCTCTTTGGAAATCTGCCTGCTTCTGCCTTTGCAGCAAATCTTACTCTGCCTCCTGAGTGCTGGGATTAAAGGTGTGCTCTACCAACGCCCAGCTTTTTGATTTTACCACTATGCCTTTTTGTTTTCTCTCTCAATCTTACATATATTTTTAAACACACTGTAAACCTTTAGAGGTTTTGTTCATCCAAGTCTGACTTTACTGTAAATCTTTGTTTTTCTGGCCACCTGTCTTATCTGTAAGACCGCGGCTGTTTTAAACTGTGTTTTTTTTTTTGTTTTGTTTTGTTTTCCCCCTCAAGATGGCGGGCATAAGCGTGACTCCAGCTTAATGCCTCAGTCCATGCTGACCTCCAGCAAAAGCTGCCACTTCCAGCTGTACGTACACACCTTTCAATCGTTAGCAGAGTCTCTTAAAACAACCTTGTTTGGTTTTTTTCTCTCTTTTTTTTTTATGCCGAGTCAGGAAGTTTCCAGTAAGCAAGCCGCGTGAATCTCGGCTTGTGGCTAGCAAAACAGAGCACACCTGAGAAAAATGCTGCTACCAAAAATCTGTGCTTCTCTCCGTTCTTCTGTTTCTAAAATTCCTTTAAAGCTTTTGTTATTTTGCGTGGAAATTCAATCCCGCTTCTGACAACCATTATGTAAAAAGAAGCTTTTTCCTTGTGAGGAGCCCTTCCACCAGCCTGGTTCTCGAGCCGCATCAGTCCCAAATAAACACACAGGAGGCTATATTAATTATGAAGCTGTTGGCCTTGCTTGTTTCTTACTGGCTAGCTCTGACTTAAGTAATTACACCATAATTGTTAATCTAAGTATTTCTCTTACCGGAGAATAGTTCCGGGCTTTCTACCCCAAGCCGTTAAATCTTGACTCTCTTGTGTTTCTCCTTCCCAGAGTTCTCCTTGTCTGCTAGTCCCTCCTATCTAGATTCCCTATAGGCCAGACAGTGCTTTATTGACAAATGCACAGGACTTCCCCAACATCTCCTCTTTTCTGTTTAAACAAAAATAAAGGTCTTAACTTTAACATTGTCACATCATACATCTTTCCTTATCCCCATGTCCTATTCTCCCCTCCTCTTCTCCCACACTGTATCTCTCAACTCCCTCTCCCCTCCCCTACCACCATGCTCCCAATCCCCTCCGGAGATCCCATCCCATTCCCCTTCTCTGGTGTACCATGCAGATCTCTCTTAGGGTCCTCCCTGTTTCCCAGAATCTCTGGCAGTAGGATTGTAGTTTGGGGATCCCATGTGCCATGCCTAAAATGCATATATGAGTGAGTACATACCATGTTTGCATTTTTGTGACTGGGTTACCTCACTCAGGATGGTTTCTTCTAGTGTCATCCATTTGCCTGCAAATTTCAAGATTCCATTGTTTTTTTCCACTGAGTAGTACTTCATTGTGTAAATGTACCATATTTTCTCTATCCACTCTGGGAGAAAAGGAGGGGGAGGATACAAGAGGAGAAGAGGAGGGGAGAGGAGAACATGGGGAATCAGGACAGTTGAGTCAGGGCAAGAATAGAGAAGAACAGGATGAAAGATACCATAATAGAGGGAGCCATGGTAGGTATGAGAATACATCTGGCACTAGTGAGATTTTCAGAGATCTACAAGGATGACACCACCTGGCAATCTAAGCAATATTGGAAAGGCTACCTTAAATGCCCTCTCCTGATAATGAGATTAATGACTAACTTATATCAATCCTAGGCTCTTCATCCAGTGGCTGATGGAAGCAGAGGCATACACCCACAGCTAAACACTGAACTGAACTCCTGGAACCCAGTTGCAGAGAGGGAGGAGTCAAGACCCGGCTGGTGAAACCCACAGAGTAAGTTGACCTGAGCAAGAGGGAGCTCATGGACCCCAGAGTGGTGACTGAGATGCCAGCATGGGAATGATCCAGACCCCCTGAATGTGGGTGTCATTGAGGAGGCCTCGGCAATCTATGGGGCCTTGTAGAGTAGATTAGTATTTATCTCTGGTGTACAAATGAACTTTGGTAGCCCATTCCCCATGGAGAGATGTTCTCTCAGCCTGGACACATGGGGGACTGCCTAGGACCTACCTCAGATGATATGACAGACTTTAAAGATGGCCCAAGGAAGGCCTCACCCTCCCTGAGGAGTGGAGAAAGTTGGGATAGGGGGCTGGGGAGTTGATGGGGAGCAGGAGAGGAGGAGAAGGAGAGGGATCTGGGATTGACATGTCAAGCAACCTTGTTTCTAATTTAAATAAAAATTGTCAAAAAAGAAATTAGTAAAGATTCATTTCCTGTTTGAGAAACTGATATATATATATATATATATATATACACACACACACACATACACACACACATACACACACACACACACACATACACACACACACAGACACACACAAATCCATTTGCCTTTCATGCTTTCACACTACTTTTTTACACCTCAAAACATATTTATCTATATCATTGTGTTCCTATGAATAGTGTACTGTTTGTATTTAGATTAACACTGCCAAATTTTCCATGATAACCAATCAATGCAATCTTTGTCATACATTGAAGAGAGCGCTCCATTTTCAATTTAGTAGACGATGATGCCATTTTGATTAACTAATACATTCACTTTACATTTTATAAATCAATATTTGTTGTGTGTCTACCTACTATATATCAGTCTCCACCAGTAGACATTGGCTACATAATTTCTGATGGTTATCAAAATCAGATCTGGCCCTCTTTTAACTTGATGACCAACTCTCACACAATCATTTTTAGTTAATTATTGACATATAAAATATGTTTGAATCTTATTTATGAAAAAATAGACCATTTGAAGCCATTCAGATTCTAATGATTAGGACTCCATTAATGCCTTAGCTCAATAATTTTGATTCTGATTCTCTTGTAAGACTGTAGTCAAGCTGTTGCCTAGAGCCACAGAGCTGATGACTTGACTAGTACTTCACTGTGTGTCTATAAGCTAATTCCTGTGGCTTTTAGTGAGAAGCTTAGTACATCACACTGTGAGCCTACCATGGGGTTTTTCATGGTAGAGCTTTCCCTAGAGGAAATGATACTAGAGATGAAGCGGCCCAAGAAGTGATAATTCTGGATTCCAAATTTGACTTTAAGATAGGTTGTGAAAGGGCATTAGGAACAAAGTGAGGAGAAACTAGAGTCATTTATTAAGTCAAGCACTACATGTCTAATCCCATTGCACACACTGCTGCAAAGGAGCTTGGGAATAAAGTTTTTTGAGTGGAAAAACCCGGTACTCCTGTTAAGCACAACAAATAGCACAGTGATTGCCAAAGGCACCAGTGAGTTTCCAGTGAATTGAGGGCAAAGTAGTAAATACTCAGGAGTCTGACAATTCAGTGTGGATATTGTGCAGGCTTAGGAGACTCAGAAATAAATTCTGAAGAAGAAAGTCTTTTGTACTTGCAAGTACATCATCTGCATCAATTACTGCCAATACACACAAGTTGATTTTTTAAAATTAAAATTGTAAATGTAAACATCTTTTGGGACAACAAAATAAAACTGTTAGTTTTTTGAAGTATTCAGCAGATCAAATATGTAAGACCTCTTGACAGCGGCAAGGGATGTTGTGGGGTAAACTCAAGAATAGGCAAAGAAGAGCCGGGCACTGGTGGCGCACACCTTTAACTCCAGCACTCGCTAGGCAGAAGCAAGTGGATATCTGTAAGTTTAAGACCAGCCTGCTCTACAAGACCTAGTTCCAGGACTGCCTCCACAGACACATAGAAACACTGCCTTGAAAAACAAACAAAATGAAACAACAGCAACAAAAAGTATAGGAAAAAATAATTGGATAAGGGTATAAGAAGTATTAGCAGAAGCATATAAGTAAGGAGAAGGCAAAAGTTTCTGATTAGTTAAGCTTGAATAGTGGAAAGTCCTCAGAGTTGAAGGTTCATACTGTAGAATGTAATGGAGTTGTTTTGGTTTGCTTAGTTTAGAGTCCAGGGTGCTGGAGCTGCCTCTCTCTACTGACTCCTGCTTAATCCTTTAACATTTGAAATGAATAAAAATTTAATATATTTAAAAGCTAGTACCAACTTCTACCATCTTATTTAAAAAGCAAACACTAATATAATTCTAAGTGGCAATTAGAAAGTAGTCAACATATTTTTGGGAATGCATGTCCTTTAAGAAATATGAAAGCAGAAAGGTTTTCTTTTCTTTCTCCTTTTTAAACTTTTATGTCCAGTATGTTTGGAGATAGACTTTTCTGCTTTATTGGTTTTCATCTCAGGTGATTGTCCTCTTTTTGTGGCAGCTCTGGTTCATGCGGAAGGGAAAGGGAGGAGGGGATTGTTGGCACAGGTGCAATTCAAGAGAGGATAATGTTGAAGGACAGATACATAGTAGTCACATAATGGTTATATAGTAGTAAGAAGATCTTAGATTTTCTACATCTAAAATTCTGGCTCTGGATTTTAGAACATGTGTCTTTTAAATAAAGCTTGATACCCTGATCTTAAAGATGAAGCATAATAGACATATCTGCTTCATATTATTGAGAGGGTTAAGTGAGGTAGGAGACAGTGTTTGGCATGGAAATTGCTCAAAGTGAATTTTCACATATAGGGCAATATTCATGTTCATGTGTCCTCTTAGAGACTAATCCTTGTTGCTAGCCTCTGAAGACTGATATCCATGCCTTTATCCCTTGAGTAGAACTCACACTACACTTTAAATTGTATTTAATACTCCTTTATGCTGTGTAGTGAGGATGAACTTATCTTCACACTTTGATGATACAGTTCATCATGAAAGGGAAGGCAATGGTGGAAGGAATGACTCTGATCTGGGATGGGAGGAACACTGTGCTGCATAAAACATCTTTGTGTAAAAAAAAGATAGAGAAGGGACAGGAAGTGGGGGAAGTCTACAATCAAGGCACATCCTTAGATTTCCACTTCTCCAAGGCAAGTCTCAGGTCCAGAATTTCCACAATGTCCCCAAACAATCCCATCATGAAGTGTTCTGTTATTTTACCTCTAAACTATAACCTTTGTTATATAAATCAGTATTAGAAGAGGTGTTTCTACTTAAGATTGACTAGGATGAGGTCACTAATTGAATATAAGCATCATGATAATACCCTAGAAGACACCTTCTTAGTCCCATTCTTTAACAATATATATCATTGCTTAATGTAAAACATTTACTAAATGTAAAATTAAGGTCTGTGTACTTTGCATGAACTGTCCAGTGTAGAGATGAGCATATTTTTTCGGTTAAGAGGCAGACCCTGTGATTTTGAGACACTTTGTCTGAAGTATAGAGCATTTAGTATGAAAAAGGAGTTATGATAGCATATTGAGTATGACCTCTGATACCCAATAGCACCAGACCTCCATGTAGTCCAGATCTTTCTCTTGCAAATTATTGGGTCTTGATGCTGAGAATAGTCAAATTCAACTTGAGCTAATTCTGCACTCTGTGGTTCTCTAAACACAAACAAGGGCTCCTTCATTATATCAGCTCTAAGAACACAACAGCCAAACACAAATACTCACTGATGACAAATGTGTCGACAGCATAGGTCAACTTATAGTTCAATTATTAACTTATGGTCAGTACAATAGACACACTGAAGAATCACCTTCAAGCCAAAAGGAAAGTGTGAAAAGCAGAAAGTATAAAAGGGATTGAACAAACTACAAATTAGATGCCTTTGGATCAAAGGAACTTAATTTATAGATGATATTCATTTAGAACCTTGTTTATTCTACATCTGAAAACTGGGACTTAGAAATTTTTCTTGGTATCACATAGCTTATGAAATTACCTTCCTCTCTCTTACTTTACTTTTGGGCTTTCTAAATGTCCAAACTTGAAAACATTTTAGGATTTCAGATTTATCTGAGGGCATGTGATAGAAACAAAATAAGCATAACTCCTAAGATGGGAACTTATATACAATAGCTCATCGTAGGACTTGTGTTTGTCTTTAGCAAGATACTTCTTTTACTTTTCCAAGAAAAATGGACTTGGTCAGGCATTAATACTGATCAAACCCAAGTATAATTTTTTCACCATAGCTGAGATGTAGACACCCTATCAAACTTGGTAATGCCTTACTGAAGTCTCAAGGGTACCCTGCACTGGAATAGTTCCTAAAATGAAAAGCAGGTGAATAATTTAGTATTGTGGTCTTCTGGTTGATTGGTTTCCCTTAGCACTATCCAATAAAAAATTTAGTGTGCTTTATCTTAGGAATAGGCATATTAATGGACTGGAACCAAATGAGAGCCATTGAGCTTGCTCCAAGGCTTTTATCAGCTCACAATGAGCAAGATGAAGAGGTTGTGATTTTTAGTTTTCTGATAAATCCTACAAATATTGAACAGAATGCACACCAATGTTGCCACTATCTACATTAAAATTAGGAAGCATGCAATCTGATAGATGGGATTAAGAATTAAAGCTTAATCAAATAATTGACAGATCATTTATTCAGAGAAGTGTCTGAGTAATCACATTCATGTAAACAAGGGATTTATGACTTTGGCCATGCATGACAGTTCAATTTCCATAGACAATCATTACTGAGTGAAGCATGACTTCCCCTGTAACTTATTGGGGCTGCTCTCTAGATTTGTTAGCTGGTGACCACATGAGAGACAGCATGGGTTTATTTTGTACAGAAAATGTCAGAGTCCTTTCTGTGTTTGGATTACTATCTGACAGAGAAAGACAATAGGGCAGATTCTTTTTAACTTGCTAAAAACAGAAGCTTTAAGAAGCTTTGTTAGTGCTGAGTAGTTTTACTTGGGACCACAAGGCTGGTGATACCTTGAATGAGAGTTTCAAAGGGGTTTGATGATTTTTTATCAGTTTTATATCTGGGGACTGAGATCAACTTTTGATTTTATTTTAGTCGTTTTTCTTTCTCTGACAGAATAATCTAAGCATATGGGGACTATGACATGAAAGAAGTGTGTGTGTGTATGTATGTGTAACATGATGGATGTTTGTATTCTCCATTCATTTGATTACTGGTGATGAACATTACTTAGAGTGCCCCAACTAGACAGTGTTGAAAGGCCCCAAATTGGCGTTCTATATTGGATCACCTATCTGTCTGTCCACAGAGCACTTAGCTATTCCCTCTTTCCTTTTTCCCTTGATCTAGTTCCCACATAACCGAACTTTTGCTCATGTCCACTTGCTAGGCTTTATTGCCAGTAATGGAATCTCTGATCAAAGTCAAAGACAATATCTATAGTTTTAAAACATGTATTATAGTTTGTGTATTTGTCACCATCGGCAACAGCATGCAGCAGTAACAGACAGACACAGGAACATAGTTATTTGCAGTCATTACTTTTCATCTGTAGTGATGATAAGTCCAGAATGTCTGGTGTTTCTTTTTTATTTCTACATTCATATCCACCATGGTTGTGAAGATTACATGACTTTGAGTGAACAATTAGACTGAATATAAAATCAGATATAATGGCCTGGTGTTATTGTCTGAAGCTGTGTAGTAAAAATGTTAGCAAAGGTATAAAACAAGATAATTCTTTTCATGATTAATTTTTGACTTTGCAAAATGGTTATTACAAATACGATGCATGTTCATATTTGATGTTTCTTAATACTCCAAAACATATTAAAAGTAATTTTTAAATGTCTTTCATTTAACTTATAAAAGAGTAAATAATCCATAGGAATAAAAACTCTTTGTGTTTTTCTCCATGATTCCTTTCATAGCATTTATTAATGCTTTTATTATTAGTTTGTGTGTGCACATATGTGCATGACCACGTACATGTGTGACTGTGTTTGTCACCTATGAAGTTCAAAGGATAACTTTCATGAGTTGTTTTACTTTTTCTGCCTTTACCTGTGTTTCAGGATGGAACTCGCATTATTAGGTTTGGTATAAATCACCTTTACTCACTGAGCCATCTCGTAAGCTCCAACAATGAAAATATTTGCTTTTCATGAGGGCTATTGCACACATGAACTGACAGAGGCTGTGGTCTTACATAAGACCTGCAGAAGATCAAGCCAATTTAATTTCTAGAATATGGGGAGGGGCTCATGAAATCTTTTCATGAGCTGAGGCATTATTAGCAACTGATGGCTCTGGGGTAAGATTGATCAGCTTTCTTTAGGGATATTTTAGGAATATGGCTTTTGAGACTGTACTCATACCCTATCAGAAGTTCCTGTGCCCATATACATACTAGAAGCATGAACTGAGCTTACTGGATTATTATAAAAGTTCATAAAGTCTAGAAATAAACATGTAGGGGGTCAGGAGAAGAATAGGCAGAGAGAGAAAGGGGCCATATTTGCCCCAAACATATTATATGAATATTTGAAATTATCAACAATAAGTAATCATTAAAATAAATTTATAGAATAATATTTTATTATATTTACTTTTAGAATTTTAAGCGGTTACTAAATAATGCCAATAACTACTTTGTTTAAGTGTATCCCTCCTCCCAACATCCAGTTTTAGGAATTTCTGGCTGCTCCCTTCAAATTCTGTTTGCCCTTCAAATTCCTTTATCCAAGCTTTACATAATTCTATTTATACCATGATATTGTTATGCTTCATCTTTTTACACTGTTCTACCATGAATTAGAAAAATCTGAGATTAACTCATATTCATCATATATTATAAATATTCAGAAATTATTGTCACGTATTCTGAGTAATTCTTATTTCTGGGGCTTTTTCCCATCTTCTTCACAGATTCATAATTCTTATGTGTCTGTTCTTTTCTCTCTCACCCATAAAGTACCTTAATTAAGATCAACAAGTCCTAAGAGAATTAGAAGGCTATCTTAATGCTTGGAGTAACCATGACTTAATATATGTCTAGAAGATAGGCAAAAGGGAATAATCATGAAACCAGTGTAATCTTTCATAAACATTTCTTTTAAAACATTATTCATTTTTTGGCCTATACAATTAGTATCATTCAGCTTTGTGAAAGAATACACAACTTTAGATATTTTAAGTAATATTTATGACATTATTTGATCTTTATATTTGATTTTTTAAAAAATAGTTGCTTTGTATTTAAATTTTTATGGTGTTTCTCTTGCTAGTGGAAGAAAGAAATAGACATAAATTTTTAAAGGCCATGTCAATACAGTGCTTACCTATGTAGCATGAGATTTCATTTAACTCAATAAAAAATTTATTGAAAAGAGGTAGTGTTAGGAAACCAAGAGGTTAGGTGTAAAAAATTAATGGAATTTTTAAATAAAATCATTCATATAATATTTTTAGTACAAATGGATAAAATGATAATGAGCATTAAGTAATATTTGAGATTTCCTTCTTTCAAAACTATGGACGTGTGTCACATTTTTGAAGATTCCACAATTAGGTTACTTCCTAAATTGAAGTTTAAAGACACACAACTACTATAAACATTCACTGGTTTTCTGAATGAGGTCACAAGTTCTATGAAAATACATACATTAGTAAAATGAAGAACTTAACTATTTTCAGAAAGTTTAAAGGTCTCTTTGCTTTAGATATTACTTGTTTTGGATGACAGGCTCTTCTTTTTAACTTCTTTAATGAAAACTATTTTATTAATTCTTAAAGAATCTTATACAATGTATTTTTATCATTTATTCACCCCACAACCCCCAATCCCCACCTGTTCCAAGATTTACTCTCTCCTCTATCACCTACATGTTTGATTTTTTTGTTGTTGTTGACAGTTTATATAGGTCCTTCTCAAACTACCAAAGCTAACCATCCATGGGGAAACCACCAAGTCAGATCCACACTAATTCTACCAAATCCCATGTCTGAAGTATGTGGTGTCTTCAGCAAGAAGTGTACTTTCTGTTTCTGGAAGGCACCAGGGCAATGACAATGACCTACTTGTTTCGGGGTCTCTTGAACTCTGACTAGTAACTTGAAAAGACATTTTCTGTGCTTGAGATTGGGATTTTGACATTTAGGATATGATTATTGAATAAGCATTGCCCTCCCAATTGACAAAAGTTCAGTTAAATTATATTTTTATATTAATGTATTGCATATATAATTTTAAGGAGGCATAAAAATAATAAAATCCATTTGACCCGTTCAAATATCCTTAGTGTTACCTTCCTTCCTCCCTCTGTGTTGCTATCTCTCTTTCTTCTCCAGGTAAGTCTCCCTTTCCTTCTTCATAGTAACTGAGTTCTACTATTCTTGCTCATATTCCTGTATCACTCCCACCTCCTGACATAATTAACTTCCATAATTTAAAAAGAACGAAGAACTTCAGCTCTGAGGTCGATTGATTAAAAATTCAATCATAATTGAGAGTGAAATATGTATTTTATTAAACAATTTTCTAAAAAAATGACTAGTGCTTTAATGGCCTTGTTTATTTAAACAATTAAATTATCATTTAATGAGAAATAAAATTTGTAGCCAATTAAAGACCAAAGTAATGTACATGGTGCATTTACCAGCAATTAACTGATAACTTGCTTACTATGGGCTATCTAACAATTAACCAGAGAAACATTTTTAGGAAATAAGAAAGCATTAATGCAAATGTGTTTTGGATTTATTCTTTTCAAATCCATTTACCACATTATCTAATTTGGCATATGCAGAAAATTCTCCAAAAAGATTAATATTCAGAAAACACTTTTAAAACCTACTGATGGTAGTTCTAATTGTTTTGTCAAAAACAAATTAAGAAAGCCAGCAATTTGTAATGATTGATTTTAGTCATCACAGGTATGTAAAGAGAGACAGAACAGAGTTTTCTAGACCCTTCATGTTGTAGACCAGCAGCTCCTAGGACGCTTTTTAACTATTGGGTTGTTGATGTGCTGGTGGTCATTCATCCACAATGATGCTTGAAGCATGAATGGCTGTGGGAAGCATGCCTATATATCACATGGCAATTGAGCATGTGACATTAACCTTGAATTTTCCAGCTTAATCTTTTAAAAAGTCACTTATAATTTTTAACTTGACTCTTTAACACTTATTAATTCAAAACTTAATGAGTCTTATATAATGAGTCATTATATGATGAATGAGAAATTTTGAAATAGAACTTATTTTTCTAATTCTTGTAACTAGCCTTCATGATTTTCAAGGAAAATATTTAAGACCTGTCCCCCTTTTTATTTAGTTGACATAATACTTAACTGCTTATGAGGAAAATATCACTGGTATTATCTATAATATTCCTTAACTCAAGGATTCTGTCTCTAAACGTGGGGTGGAATGATGCCTTTAAAGTATCCCCATGCAGTTAGTATCCCTGGTTTTTGTCCTTGGGACGCCAGAAGTTACCTTCAATGTGGCAACCTTCAACATAAGTGACTGCATGACTGTGTATTCTCTGTGTGGAAGTGATGACTCCCAGAGAACCGGACCTCTAGTTTATAAACAAGAATGCTCTGGTCATCTGCAACTTGTAGCTGTGTGAATGAAGAACCAAAGGCTGGTCACCCAGAACGATTTTTCTCTTTTTTTAAATTTATTTTTCAGTTTAAATTTAGATTAGAAACAAGGATGATTCACAAGTCAGTTCCAGGTCCCTCTCCCTTTCCCTCCCATCCTCCCGTGCCTTTCCCCTAACCCCCCCATTATCCCCTCATTTCCCCAGGGAGGGTGAGGCCCTCCATGGGGGTGTCCATAGTCTGTCATTTCCATCTCATATAGTTATATAATTATCTCAACTTAAAAATAAAAAAAAATTCATGTAGTTTGAAAATCAAGGGGTAAGGGTTGCATACTATGAAAAAAATCACCCATTGGGTGGGTGGTTACTCTTCTCTTCTCACATAACAAATGAAGATTTTGTCTGTTTTTTTCCCTTAGTGTTGTGATATTAATCACCAGAAAAATGTTCTTACACACAGGAAAAATCCTTACCTTGAGCTTTTAAGAGAGCATAGTCACTTTCTTCAGGAAAACACATCTTGTGGTGACTCACAGTTCATCTGTCTATGGTCATCTTCATCTAGGAAGACAGTGTAGAGGTATTTCATGGATTCTATTATGACTTGAACACTGCCCATCTGTCCCAATAGCACAGTCACTGAAAGAGATAATTTTTCTCAATACTACCATTACCTTCAGTCTGTTTGAAATTATTACCTCCATCCAAGAAAACCAATGGACCATTTTAACTATTTATTCCACTCAAGTTGTCAAGCTAAAACAGAGTGGGGAGGCCAATAATTTACAGCCAGGCCTTAACACACTGGTAACATATCACAGATGGAAACGAAAACACACAGTGGACAGCTTTCATCAGCAGAAGAAAAACAGCTGTCTAGGATAAGGCATACCAAAATCCTTGTGGACAAGGCTGTACCAAAAGGAATTCACATTTATGTCTTTGGGAAATATGCATTTCCATTCCTTATTATACCGTTAAAAGTTTATGATACTGTTATTTCTGTACAGTAAAATGTCTAACACAGCCTGACACTGAGAAGTCATAAGGGGTAGCTGAATAAATGTATCAGTTGACTAACAGGTAATTCTGATAAAACCACTGGTTAAGGAAGCATTGACATCATGGCAGTAAGTCAACTCCAGTTTAACAGAACAGAACAGTATTTAAAAAACACA
The DNA here is from genome assembly GCF_017639785.1 of Mesocricetus auratus. NCBI lineage: Eukaryota > Metazoa > Chordata > Mammalia > Rodentia > Cricetidae > Mesocricetus > Mesocricetus auratus. Next base: position 170,047,649 of record NW_024429266.1, read on the forward strand.
TCTGTCAATATTTGTAGTCAAAAACAGTAAATAGGAATCTACCAAAACAGTATCTTTTACTTTGGGGGAATTTTTTGTTTGGTTGTTGTTTTAGAATTTCTCATATTAAAACTTCATATATATATATATACATATATACAATCTTCATAAGGAGAAACACAAATAGGAGAATAAAATGAAGACTGGTTTAAAGATGGTTAAAATTTAAGTAAGTATTCGAGACTATCTTTAAACACAATGTAAGTATATGGCAAATTGATAAAATACTGGAAAATACTGAGGAATTAGTTTTAACAAATTTTACTCATCCATTTTCCAGACTTAATCTATTGATATATTGGCCACCTCCTTGGAAGATTCTTTACTGCCAATTAATAGAATTTAAAAGATAGAACTGCTTTAATTTTACAGTATGAAATAGACTTTATAGTGTCATCTAAACATGCATTGAAACATTGTGAAAAATTTCAGTAAAATATACATATCAAAACAGAAATCATGGTGCATATGTTGCTGGATACTTATGTTATTTTAGTATTTCTAAACTTTAAACATGGGTACTACAGTTGGTAGCATTTAATCCATCTTTGTGCTTTGAACTTGGATATATATATGTGTGTGTGTATTTCATATATATGTATATGCTATGTTTTTCTAAGCATCTGACTGTCTTCTGATTAAGGTCATGGCTTGCATTGCTTTTCTTGCATATTTGTGCTGAATGTCTAATCTCCCAAGTTCCTATTTCAGAATTTGATCTTGCTTGAAAGTAGCATTCCTGAAGATATGGTAATGTAAAAGGTAGTCCCTAAGTTGAGTGGGTTTCTAGTCCAAGAATACTACTATTTTATTAAAATCAGAATTGAGGACTCAGAGACAGCATGGAAGGAGTTGAGAAAGACATGAGATGTGCATCCATGAGCTATGAAGAGAACCCTGAAACAGACCCTTCCCTCAGTGTTTAGCAGAGATCACACTGGTAGACACCTAGGTTTCAGACTTATAGCCTTGAGGACTTCAATGAAATATCTCTCTTGCTCTTTCCTTCTGTGCTAATGTGACAGTCATTGAAAATAACTACACTGATTAGCATGGTATAAAGGAGCCGCCACTCTCCCAAAACAATGCCAGCACATCCTCACCAACATTTGTATTATTTGGTTATGACTTCAAAACCTTTCACTTTCATCTTCAGCTCAGTGTACATGTTTTCCATTTCCTGGTTCCTGATCTTTACAGTGTCCATTCTGTTATCTAATGATGTCTATGATCTTGAAGTAATTGAAACTAATACTAATAACAACAGATCATTTTGAAGGCTTGCTCAGGCTTCATACTACATTAAACTTTCCATGTTAATTATCCTTTTCATTGCCACATTTATGGACTCAAGGAAATGTGCCCGTTTCATCTTCCACTATCTTCTTTTTGGCTTTAGCTTTCAAATGGTTTTGTCATATTTATTTTAGGTATTCACTATCTGAGAGTCTGGCAAAAGTCCTTAATGGTGAGAGAGTTGGGACAATTGGTGAGAAAAACATAACTTTGACTTGTTCTTTTCTAGAGGTTGGACTTTTCTTAGAATCAGTTAGCATTCCATTAGCATCTCCAGGAAATTCACAAGGATTCCCCTAGCATTACTGCTGGCCAGATGCTATCTATGGCTTTGAGGTGCTTTGTCTGGTTTTGAATATCAGGTTGAAATTTGATTATTTATGTTACTGTGATCAGAGGCAGAGTCTTAAGAAGGATGGATGCCTTTCTTGCTTACACAGCTAACTCTCATTAGAGTGTTTTCTCTTGAGATAGCAATTGTTACATGTCACAAAGCAGAAAGTCACTGTGTCTTGTTTCTTCTGCATGTGCCTGCTTTCCTACCACTCTTGAGTGCTGTTATGATGTAAGCTGGAATTAGCATCCATGTGGCCTCAATTTTTATTTCCAAACATTTAGAATCTTGAACTAAATAAAATTCCCTTTATAAATTACTCAGTTTCATGTACTTTGTTACAGAAACCTAAAGCAGACTGAAATACTGGATGCTTCTTCCAACAGTATCCCAAGTAGAGAGAGAACAATGGTAAAATCTGACCAGGTAAGATGTAAAATTTCCTAAGTGATGAGAAATGATACAAGTCACTGTGTTAAAATAAAAAGCAATATAAAACCTGGGCTAGAAAAATCATACTTCAGGGAGGTGATAATGTCTAAAGTTGGGATTTCAGAAATAGAAATGTTGAACAGCCAATTTATGGTGGAATTCAGCAAGTTAATGTGGGGTTGAACAGGTTTAACAATACCTAAAGGATGGTATAGCAGAGTGGGTCAAGAGACAGAATAGGGCTGGTCACAATTCACGTGGGATCCTTTCTAAGAAAGCAAGAGAACTTATTAAGAGCACTGGTGGATAGTCATTGAGAAATGTTGCCATTGATGTTACAGTGGTGAGGAAATCTAGCCACTGTTTGGGGTAAAAGAAATGTCAAAGCCTGATGTTAGCAAACCGCTTATATCAGAGCACTGTGCAAACACTACCAAGGGAGTATGCCTGCATCTGGGGGCAGTTGGGGACATTATTTTTACTTCTCTTTTGTTCACACCAATCAATTTCTTACTATTTTAGATTTAGTGTTGATTTTCCCTTTGAAGTTCATAATGACCATGTATGAAATGTGATTTCTCCTGTCTGTAGAGAATGAAAGCTTGAGGGATCTTTAAGAAATCTAGTATTTTAAATATTCCAAATCTCTGAAGGGGTGAGGCCATGAATTTATTTTTCTCATGGGAACCTTCTTCAAGACTCTGGCCTGAAATCTGTTATCTTTACCTTGAAAGGATAAATAATGCTTCATAGGTACCTTTGGACTTTTCCTTGCTGTGAAAACAAACAACAACAACAAACCAGAAATGTGTTTCCAAGGATATGGAATGGAAGTATGATGCTTACTTGCCTATTGGGATAGATCCTGCTTCCTGCCAGGGAAAATGAACTGTCTGTCCATTTATGTGTAAATAAAAAACGGCTAAAATGCAAATTATGGCAAAAGATACAAGTAATCTATGCTTCTACTCTGAGCTCATTATATATATTTTCTTGTGGAATAATATGTGCTTAAATTTCTCTACTTTAAATTTCATACACCTCATTTTATTGTAACCATCTTACCTTTGTTTTTGTCAGTTTTTAATCACCCTTCTCCAGGTATATCTAATCTAAACCCAAACATTGCAAACTGGAATAGTTAGATAACTATTCTGTATATGTTGGCTTCATTAAGGAGTATTTCTAAACCTATTATCAAGGAAAACTGATTCTATAAACAGGTGCATGTGGCTGAAAATGTAGTCAAGGTTCATTAAATATGATCTCTCTGTCTCCCTCCCTCCCTCCCTCTCTCCCTCTCTCCCTCCCTTCCTTCCTCTCTCTCTCTCTCTCTCTCTCTCTCTCTCTCTCTCTCTCTCTCTGTGTGTGTGTGTGTGTGTGGTGTTGTGCTAGGTGCTGGGAAAATGGTGATGAACAAAAGTGGTCTGCCAACCTGGACTCTTCACACTAATGTTGGTTAACTGTAGGCTTAAAAGTCTCCCATGATTTCTGCTGGCAGAAATAACTGTATGATCACTGGATGCAGGGCTTGTTGAGCTATTCAATCATTATCTGTAGCTCTTCTGGGGAATGTCTCTCAGACATGCTGGCCCTGATGTATCAAAGGTCTGTGTCAGGGTTTATCCAATACATGGTCTGTGTTTCCATCATAAACTTGCTGGTAATTGGGCACATTTCACCATGTCTTCTCTCTTCTTGGTCTACAGCAACTGTATTCTTTGGACATCATGAAGAATGTATTGATTAGGGTCAGGTTTTATCAATGACTATTCAGGATCAAGGTCACAGTTTATAAATCCCAACTTGGTTTAATATTCACTCATGTCATTATTTCCACAGGAAGGCTTTCATGGTCTTAATACATAGTAGGCATGCCATTTGATGATAGTATACTAATCTTGGGTGAATTTGCTGAGAGAATCTATTCATTTGTTGTTTAGTTCTCTATAGCTACAGGGCTGTCTAGGGATATATGTTGCTATCTGTCATCAGTCTCAGTAGGGATGCAATCCCAGTATGAAGTCCTTGAGTAAGAATAGCGCCTTCACGCTGCTGGTTCTGTGTGCTAAGTCTTGGACACACACAAGAAAGGACATATAGCTTGCCTGTTTAGGGAGTACAACTGCATGGTTGTACCATTTGAACAGAATATAAAAATTCAAGAAATTATAAAGAATGCCAAGGCCAATGAATTGAGGCTAAGTCTGTGGGTTCCAGTGAGGCATGATAAGTGGAACTGCAGAGATTCTATGATGGGTAAATGTTTGCACTTAGTAGTCAATAATAAAATAGGCTTGTGTAGTTTCTATAAATATAGAGAGGTATTTTGAAGTTAAGAGTAAAAACAGTGTGTGCAGAAAAGTGATGGAGGAGGGTCCATGACAGCACCTGGCGAAGGCCACATGGCCTGTGGAACATACAGGATTAAACAATTCTTGAAGATGTGAGAGTGGAACTGAGAGTTGTGAAATCAGAAGCCCCAGGTAAAGGTATATCCAGTGTATAAACACATGTGTAAAGGATTGAAGCAGTGTAATTTCACATTGTTATGACTAGTGGATAAAGCCAATTAGGTCTTTAGTGTGTGTGTGACTCCAGTGTTTATACAGAAAATAGCTTTGGAACATTAACTATCTCAATTAGAGACTCATATTGTTATATAAGTTACTGGCTATATTCTGTGAGTCCATAGTATTCTTGCTTTGTCACCACAAGTAATTCTAGACAGAGAATACTTGATCATAGACCAGGCTGCTGCTTTTAGCTAATAATCATGTTATTTCCATGTTTCTGTTTTCGTTCTGCTCTATGTGTCCTTGCTTACACTCTGTACCTGGAAAGAGTATCAGGTTTAAACACTGATCTACTGCTCAGGGCCCCATAGGTTGCCCAGGGCTCCTCACTGACTCTCACACTCAGGGGGTCTGGATCAGTCCCATGCTGGCCTCCCAGCTGTCGGTCTGGGGTCCAAGAGCTCCCCCTGGTTCAGATCAGCTGTCTCTGCTGGTTTTGCCAGCCCATTCTTTGCCAATTTGCTCAACGCTCCTCTCTCTGTCACTGGGTTCCCTGGGTTCAGTTCAGTGTTTAACTGTGGGTGTTTGCCTCTGCTTCCATCAGTCACTGGATGAAGGTTCTAGGATGGCATATAGTGTAGACGTCAAGTTCCTTATCAGGAATGGGCATTTAAGGTGGCATCTCCTTTATTGGTTAGCTTGCCAGTTGGTGTCATCCATTTATTTAAGAACAATATAAAAAATTAAAAAGCCAAAAATGCAGACAGATATTTACTTTTTTCTGATAATTTACAATGATCTAAATCTTTCAATAGATCTATGTTAAATGTTAAATGCTCCTAATGGTACCATTGGAAGAATTACACAATTCTAAAAATAATTATGCTAAAACACATGTTTTTAAAGTATTTTAAACATTTCATTTTACATTCCAACCAAAGTTCCCCTTCCTACCTCTCCTGCTACCTCTCCTCCCTCCCCAGCTCCCAACCCACTCCCCATGCACTTCTCTCACCTGGTAATGGCTCTCACAGGAAGTTTAAAAAGCCTGGCTCATTAGGTTGAGGTGGAACGAAGTCTCTCCCCACCCCCCACATCGCCCCAAGTTAATGTTGAGCATGGGAATCTAACTAAGTAAGATCCCTGCAGGTGTGTATCTGGGTCTGTCTGAGGGGCCCCTGTACACAGGACTAATAAGGTTTTTGTTTTTGATTTTCAATTCTACCTGTCTTTTCAGCTGGCTCTGTACCAGGAAATGTAGCTGAATCACATCTTTGGGTATGGATTATCATCTTCCTCTTAGTTTGAGAAAGTCTCTTTCTCTGTAGGCAGCTTCAGATGAAAGGCTAGCTTGCCTGGAAACTTTGAAGTGATTGGAATATGAGCACACACTATTGACCTGGGGGGTTTATGTGGGCTCTGAGGGTTTAAACCCAGTTCCTCACACTTACACAGTAAGAACCTTACTAACCAAGTCATATCCACAGACCCAGCTTGTAATAATTTCATGTTAGACCATATAAAATAAGCTTCTAGAGGGAGTATTATTCATATAGAGTCATCTCCAGGATTCTAGGTGGATTGTATGTGTGAAATAATAGTTCTATTAGACCTTCTACAATGTAGTGTTTTTTTTTTTGGTTTTTCGAGACAGGGTTTCTCTGTATTGTCTTGGAGGCTGTCCTAGAACTCCCTTGGTAGATCAGGCTGGCCTTGAACTCACAGAGATCTACCTGCCTCTGCCTCCCAAGTGCTGGGATTAAAGGCGTGTGCCACCAACGTCCGGCAAGGTAGTGGTTTTATAAAGGACAGAATGTGAGTTTTGTGTTGAATGAGGGAAAATGATTTGGCTTTGTTAAAAAGTTATGGAAATGTTAATGGTACATTTTATTAATATGATGAAAGCAGTCACTGGAAACTCTAGTCCTCTGTTTATTTACAGTGTATCATAAATTCATTTTAGTATGAACTCAGATTCAAATTAACTTCATTGTCTTATGTTTGAGAAACAATAACACTTTTATGTACTGGGATATTTTAGTGAAATAAATTTATTCCGATTTGATTTGGTGATTAGAGTTCCAAAAATGAACATCTTTATTAGCAACTGCCTTGCCTTCTCTTTTGGTGCTTGAGATTTTCCTTTATTATGAGGCCATCATAGCCATAGCCATGTGTGCCTACTCTAACAAAATTAATCTGTATAGCACTGATATTTGTCAGTTTGTTGTCTTCAAATATCTTTTATTATTACATTTAACATATTTTTGATTATGTTCATCTGTGAATGTATATGTAGTGTGTGTATGTAATATGTGTTTCTGAATACAGGTAGCATGTTCTGTAGAGTACATGAGGAAATCAGAGTACAACTCTTTAGAGTTTATTTTCTCCTTCATCCTGGGTTCTGGGAATAGGACTCAAGTCATCAGGCTTGCATGGCAAACACTCTTACATACAAACCATTTTGTCAGCCCTAAAATATCTTTTAATCACCATTATGGAGTGCTAAACCTTTGCTACACTCAGGAATATGTTGTTCCCATGTATTTTGTTCACATAATCCTTTAGATTAGGGAGATGAGTCAATTTGTAATTGCTTGCCAGGTAAGAATAAGGACTTGTGTTTGATCCCTGAAACTGCACAAAAAGTCAGGCAAAGTGGTGGTGCTTGCTTCCAATCCAAGCTAGACAGTTTTAGCCTAGTTACCTAGACCCAACCCACTGAAAGATGATATCTCAAAAATCAAGGAAATGGCTCCTGAAGAAGGATATCCATGGTTGCTCTCTGGCCTACACATACATGCACACACACATGGACACACAGAGTAGGCATAGGCACATGTACCTGTTCAATACACCACATGTGTACTCTGTGTGTGTGTGTGTGTGTGTGTGTGTGTGTATCAGAGTGTGTGCTCACACATACCATAACCCCCATGTGGGTGTTGGAGGACATCTTTGAAGGCTTGGGAAGATGATTTTGTTGTTTAAATTCCTTCTGTATAAGCACGCAGACCCAAGTTCAATAGAAGCATTCATGTAAAAGCCAGGCAGGTTGAGCATATCAGTATCTCCAATGCTGGGAGCATGGAAACAGGTCAGCTATTCTAAAAAAATGGTGAGTTCTAGATTCAGTAAGAGACCATATCTTAAAAATATATTGTTCGGAACAATAAAGGAAAATATTTTTTGCCAACCTCTGGTCTCCACATGTACACACATGGGTACCCTACTCCCTACCACATGCACACAAATGGGTGTATACATACATGTACACAAAGACTCTGAGGACTGAATAGATCTTCATATGAAATTTGAATTTATATATCTAACTAAAAATTAACTTGAAAATTTAGAATTTTTCATTAAGTAATCCAATCATATACTATTATTAACCAAATTGTTCTGTGGAAATCAAAATATTATATTCTAAAGCAAAAAAGTAGAAGTCCACTATCTTATATTTCACAGCTCTCTTAAATTAGAAGGCAGCTGGATTCTGATCTGTTCTATAGACAATCTGTTGCAATATGTTGTTTTGCTATAAGTATGTAAAGAGAATCTGACCACACGGACATATGAGTAGTTAGACAAGAGAAAGGATTATTTTAATATGCCATTTGTAGAGAATTGTGTGTAGTCTTTGAGAGTATAATAGAATTGAGCAAATGGCAGCAGCTTAAAGCTTAGTGGCAGTGAAATATGGAGAGTTTCACCAGAGAACTTTTAAGTCTCTTACTTGTGAATTTACTTTGGTCTCTCTAATGTCCTGAATTTAATTTTATTTACATATGATTTGTTGTGGCAAAATGAATTGCTGTTTTGAAGGATATTGACTTACTCTATTATGTACAGAGGTCATCAGAGGAGATAGATTGGGCTCAACTCTGAATATAGCAGAGACAGATTAAAATTTGTTTCTCCAGACTGCATCACTGGATAGAAAGTTACTGAGAAGGAAGATGGCAGATTGGGAGAATTGAGCTAACTGATACAGCAGTATTCTATTTATTTTTTATTTATTATTTATTTATTTATAATGTAAAATTATAAACAAGCTTACTTCACATGTCAATCCCAGCTCCCTCTCCCTCTCATCCTTCCCTGTCGTCCCCACCAAGTCTCCCAACCCCATACTCAATCACCACTCCACTCTTCAGGGAGGATGAGGCCCTATATAGGGGGATCTCCAAAGTCTGTCATATCTTTCAGGGCCAGGCCTAGGCCCTCCCCCATGTGTCCAGACTGAGAGAGCATCCCTCCATGTGGAATGGGCTCCCAAATTCCATTCAGGATCCTAGGGATAACAAATGATCTACTATCCAAGGCCTGAAAGATTGCCGAGGCCTCCTCACTGACAGGGGGTCTGGATCAGTCTCATGTTGGCCTCTCAGTCATCAGTCTGCAGTTCATAAGCCACCACCCCCTTGTTCAGGTCTGCTCTTTTCTGTGGGTTTTACCTGCCCGGTCTTGACCTTTTGGTACATCATTCCTCCCTCTCTGCAACTGGTTTCAAGGAGTTCAGTTCAGTATTTAGCTGTGGGTGTCTGCTTCTGCTTCCATCAGCCACTGGATGAAGGATCTAGGCTGGCACACAAGATAGTCACCAAACTCATTATTGGGGAAGGGCATTTAAGTTAATCTCTCCAATATTGCTTGGATTGCCAGTTTAAGTCATCCTTGTAGATCTCTGGAAATCTCACTAGTGGCAGATCTCTCCTTAAACCTATAATGACTCCCTCCATCGTGGTATCTCTCATCCTACTCAACAATATCCTTCCTCTGACTCAACCTTCCTGCTCCCCCATGTACTCCTCTCCCCCTCACTTTTCCCTAGATCCCTCTATCTTCCCCACATGCTCCCAGTTCACTCAGAAGATCCAGTCCCATTCCCCTTCTCTGGGGTATCATGCATATCTCTGATGGGGGAAGTCCTGTACATTTGTTAATAAAGCACTGTTGAGCCAATAGGAATCTAGATAGGTGGTACTAGGAGTTCAGGAGGATTCTGGGAAAGTGAAACACGAGATTCAAGATGTAACTCCATGGGGTAGGAGCCCGGAACTATTCTCCGGTAAGAGACATACTTAGATCAACAATTATGGGGTAATTACTTAAAGCAGAGCTAACCAGTAAGAAACAAGCAAGGCCAACAGCTTCATAATTAATATAGTCTCCTGTGTGTTTATTTGGGACTGATGCGGCTCTAGAACCAGGCTGGTGGGAAAGCTTCTCACAAGGAAAAACTTCTCTTTACATATCTCTCTTAGGGTCCTCCCTGTTTCCCTGACTCTCTAGAGGTAGGATTGTAGGCTGGAACTCTCCTGCTTCATGCCTAAAATCAATATATGAGTGAGTATGTACCATGTTTATCTTTTTGTGATTGGGTTACCCCACACAGGATGGTTTCTTCTAGTGTCATCCATTTGCCTGAAATTTTCAGTATTCCCTTGTTTTTTTTTTCCACCGAGTAGTACTACATTGTGTAAAAATAACACATTTTCTCTATCTACTCTTCACTTGAGGGGCATCTAGGTTACTTCCAGGTTCTGGCTAATACAAGTAATGTTGCTATGAATGTAGTGCAACAGGTGTTCTTGTTGTATGAATGTGCATCTTTTGGGCATATGCCTAAGAGTGGAATTGTTTTGGACTAATTTCCATTTTCCCGAGGAATCTCCATACTGAGTTCCAAAGTAACTGTATGAGTTGGCACTCCTACTGAAAGTGGAGGAGTGCTCCCCTTTCTCCACAACATCTCCAGCATAAACTGTCATTGGTATTTTTTATTTTAGCCATTATGACAGGAGTAATGTTGAGCATTCTGACAGCTAAGGATATTGAGCACTTTCATAAGTGTCTCTCAGCCATTTTAGACTCCTCTATTGAGAATTCTCAATTTAGTTCTGTACCCCACTATTTATTTGGATCCTTTGTTGTTTTGGAAACTTGTTTCTTGAGTTCTTTGTAAATTTTGGAGATCAGCCCTCTGTTAGCTGTGGGGTTGATGAAGATCTTTTCTCATTTGTGGGTTGTCTTTTTGTCTTGTTGAGTCTTTTGCTTTACAGAAACTTCTCAGTTTCAGGATGTTTCATTTGTTAATTATCAGTCTCAGTTTCTGTGTTACTGGAGTTATGTTCAAGAAGTGGTCTTCCTGTACTAATTTGTTCAAGGGTACCTCCCACTTTGTCTTCTAAGAGATTCAGTATGGATGGATTTATGTTGAGATCTTTGATACATTTGGACTTAAATTTTGTTCATGTTGATAGACATGGATCTATCTGCAGTCTTCTACATGCCAGCATCCAGTTATGCAAGCACCATTTGCTGAAGATGCTTTCTTTGTTTCCATTGTATAGTTTTAGCTTCTTTGTCAAAAATAAGGTGCTCATACATATGTGGGTTAAGATCAGTTTGTTCATAGGTGTGTGGGTTAAAATTAGGGTTTTCAATTAGATTCCATTGGTCTACCTGTCTATTTTTGTGTCAATATCAAGCTGTTTCAGGACTATAGCTCTATAACAGAGTTTGAAGTCAGGGATGGTGATGCATCTGGATGTTGCTTTGCTTTACAGGGTTCATTTTGCCTATCTTAGGTCTTTTGTTTTTCCATATAAAATTGAGTATTGTTCTTTCAATGTCTGTGAAGAATTGTGCCAGATTTTGATGGGTATTGCATTGAATCTGTAGATTGCTTTTGGCAAGATTGCCATTTTTACTGTGTTGATTCTACCTATTCAAGAGCATGGAAAATCTCCCCATTTCCAGGCATCTTCTTTAATTTCTTTCTTTCAAGACTGAAAGTTCTTGTTATACAAGTCTTTCACTTGTTTGCTTAACATTACCCCAAAGTATTCTTAATGGATGCAAGTCAAACACTTATACAAAATATGTTGAGGTAATTATACATGGAAGGATTCTTACCAGACTGACTTATCACCAAGGATTTTTGCAAAACCTAGGCAATGTGGAGACCATGGTTACACCAGTTGAAAACAGTCTTTATGGGATTTTGACTAAAGTTTAGTTAAGAAGAGAGATGTTGTCAATATCTTCCTAAGATAGTACATATTTTATTATCTTATTTCAAAGTATCACAACTGTTAGTATTCAGCTAAGCTCATGAAAACAGGCTTTTAAGATTCAGGAAGCTGTCAAGATAACTGACTTAATGGTTGTCAGTATTTCAGTTTTTTACTTCTGGTCTCAAATTTCATTAAATGACGTGAAATACTATCTATTGTTTTCCATTGAGGTGATAAACTAACTTTACTTTTTCTATTGAATTTACCAGTGAAATGTCTGTTGTCTATCTGCTGTTCTTTAAGTGAAAGTATCATTCAGTTCCTCTGACAATTAATATAATTACGGAAGTATCATCTCTCAAAACAAGAATCACACGTCAGGTTTTGGACCTATGTATTTCAACACATGTCAAATTAAAAATATGTGTACTCAAGGGTAAAGATTATGCAACGTTTGCTTCTTCTTTAAAGACAGTCTTAGATGAACATAGCATTTCAAAAAGAATGACAGGGAATTTGGGTGAGGATGCAGTACTATTACCGTTGATTTCTCCATTTTGGTTTGGGTTAAGTCCCATAAGCATCAGCCACCACTGATTTTGAACAAATTAATGACATTTAAGAGTTTCTTGTTTTTAGAAATATAATTTTGACCTCTTGGACCCTATAGAAGAGTCATATGGAACCATGGGGACTACAGAACAGTTTTGAAATTTTATAGGTTTAACCTATAAAAATTTGATAAATTATTTACAATCAATTATACATTAATTTTTAATTAGTTTACTGCGGACCTCTCTAGAGACCTACCTATACCCATCCTATTTATATTAAAAATAAGTACTGTATGTTTGCTTGAAGTTTGTATGTATGTAAAAAGAAGAAAAACGAGGGAGAAGAAGAAAGAAGGGCCTAGAGAGAAGTACAGAAAACAGAGGGGGAAGAGTAGGAGGAAGGAGTGGTACAGTGAAGGAGATAGAGATACATAGATGAGCAGATGCCGATTATATCAATGGGTAAGTTAAAAGAAAACTTCCCAACAAAGAGGTGTATAGTTTTATTTTCATTAAAATAGACTCTTCTTTCATACAATGCACCCTAACCACTCTTTCCCTCCCTCCACTCCTTCCTGCTGTCCTACCACCCCTCTTCCCCCAGATTCACTCCTCCTCTCTTTCCTCTTCACAAAGAGTAAGACTCTATAAGATAACATACCCACAGGACAAAATAAAATAAGACAGCACAAAAGTCCTCATATTGAGACTAGACAAGGTAGCCCAATAAGAGGAAAGTGTCTCAAGCACAGGCAAAAGAGACAAAGTTATACCCACTACAACTGTTAGGAGTCTCACAACACTAAGATAACAACCCTTACATATATGCAGAGGATATGTTGAAGAGCCATACAGCTCATTCTTACCTTTTCAGTCTCTGTGAGCCATGTGAACTATGCTTAGTTGATTCAGTGGACCATGTTCTCTTGTTATCCTCCATCCCCTCTGACTCTGACAGTCTTTATTCCCCCCTTTCCATGAGGTTATCCAATCTGTATTGCAACCTTGAATTTACATTCCATTTCCACATAATGTTTGGCTGTGGGCCTCTGTTACAGCTCCTCCATACTGTTAGAGGAAGCCTCTGTGATGATGACTGGGCATGGCACTGATATATGACTATAGCAGTATAACATTAGAAATCATTTTATTGATTTTTTCCCTTTTAGACCTGTTGTTTTTAGTTATCCCCCCAGGTTTCTGGGCTATTGAGTATCCAGTTTCTGGCCACCCAAGCAGAGTTGGGCAAGGGTCCCCTCATGGAGTGGGACTCAAATTAAATCAGAGTGGGTCACTCTCACAAATTCTGTGCCACCATTGTCCCAGCACACCTTGCAGCAGGACAGATTATGAGTAGAGGGTTCAGTGATTGGGTTGGTGTCCAGGTTACTCTTTCCATAGTCTACATAGTACCTTCTTGTGTTAAAGAGACTAGAATATAGGAGTCAAGACTTCAAGTCCACACCAGTTTGACCTTTCTACATTCAATGTGCTGAGTGGAAGTTGTTCTTAGCAATGGGGCCCTGCTGTAAGTTTTCAGAGAGTAGACCTGTGTCCTAGTAACATAGTAGTTTTTTAGGGATCTTCAGGAGACCTCCTCAGCTAACAACTTAACCCAACATAACCCAGTCCTAACCTACCATTCGAAGACTTGACTGGCTACAAAAGATGGCCAGTTCAGAATCTGCATCAATTTTTACTCGATGGTCTTTTATTGGTTACTCTCAGATTCCAGGAAGTTTCAATTACACTAGGTTTCCACACCAGCCCCACAATTCCTCTCAATTTCATTTTATTAAGATTCAATTACATATAAATTTTTAGTGCAATTTCTGAGAAAAATGGAGTCAGAGATAAGTGCTTGAATTTGGGCATCTAATATTTGATTCTCCGAAATGTCCTAAAGAAGCAAGAGAAAGGCCTTTTTTTGATGAACCTCAATTGTCCCTTTGTCAGGCATTCTGAAGACCCTCAGACACATTTGCCTAGGAAGAGGAAGGGGGAAACATTTATTCATGGATTTTATTGCTTATTGTTAACATGTTGCCCCATAGCCATGTGTCACTATTTCTCCATGCTACTTCTTGTTGAATTTGAGTGAAATAAGACTAACTCTACCTGAATTCCATCATATATAGCATTGTAAATATCTAAAGAATGAAGACGGCTTGAGAAAGGGTCTCTACCGAAAACACAGAGCTCATCATTTGGGCTCAACTGGTTGGTCATCAAGATCCAAGGATATAAGTATATATCTCAGCAAAGAGCAAAGAGATTATAAACATGAGCTAATGTTCCCAAATTTTCACATGGGAACACAGCTAGCACTTTTCTCAAAAGCCACCTCTTGTCAGTGCAGGCCTGTAGCCTTCATAAGGATCACCTATTGAAACCTGAATTCTTTGCTGATTCTTGGTTTAGTAGTTTGAAGACATAGGTGAAATCTCAAAAATGATTTATGAGCACTTTATTGGCACCAAGTGAGCATTTTCCTAATGTCAACTGTGCTGGGAGCTATGCAATGCCCTATAATAGAGTCTGAACTTCCAGACCAATGTGCTCTGATACTACTGTTACAGAATTGGAGGAGAATTCAGCTTTCAACAGTTTTGTGTAAACATACAGACAAAGAAACAAATCTGCCCAAATGGTCAGCTGTGGTTGCCATACTTAGGAAGTTTCTGATGTATTCTTAAATCTTTTTGGTTCTGAATTTCCAAATGTACTTAAGAATCTCATAGTTATGGATCTCTATTGATAAAAGGGCCTCAGGGCATAATTAAACTGCTTACAGTTTACATTTCATGTTAGTGTTTGCATTTAACTGCCTACTCTTCCAATTTGGGGGGCTTAAAATGACCATAGTCTTTGAAATATTAGTCCTACTTTATACATTTATTCTATAAAACCATTCTGAGATGAGATCACAAATTTATGTATCAGGAAGAATTATTTCAAAGTAACTTATAATCACAACAATTTGAAAATAACCTAAATGCTCCAATACCAGTAAAAGTTTTAGATAATTTGTGGTAAATGGCATCATGGGATGTTTTGTAGTTATTAAAATAAATGTTTTTAAAGCTACAGAAGTCCTCCTGATGTACATGACCTGATATGCACACGGATATAGGGATATAGAAGAATATATTAAAGTAACCATTGTGCTGAAAAACATATGCATGTGTATGAGAAAGGGAAAAGACACTCAGCTTCATTCTGCAGATCTTAGAGATGATTTGTGTTTTATATTATGTCTGTCAATGGCCTCTTTATTTTCATTATGAATATTTGATACACTAATATTAGAAAAAAAGAGATTGTGAATAAAATACCAGGGGAAAATGCTTTTAAAATGGAGAGGCATTCACCTGGATACTGTGATTGAGAGATCAAAAGCAATCAGCTGATATTAAGTATTTAACACATTAGCCTACTTTTCATGAATGGTTTTTGTCACCCATGGCAGGCTTCAACTTTATGATTTTTTTTTTCTTCCGCCAAAATGGATTGTAGTAGAGAAAAAAAACCACTATGATTTTCTTGGAAATCTGTGTATTTCTGGGTAGGACTCAGTCACATTTCTGGACTTGCAGACTCCAGTACTTACTATGCCTGTGTACTAGTCAAGAGAAAGCTCTAGAGTAAAGAGTGAAGGTTTTCTTCCTGAGGTTCCACTGGGTGGTGATGTTGCAGTCTGAGATCTCCTGGAGACCCTGAGTATACCCCATAGACTGAGACAAAGCTAGTGAGGATAGTTAATTATGCTAAGTATCTTTGGTTCAGTCTCCTCCTATATTTGCACACTCACAATCCACCCCGTGAATGGGGCTATTCTCTGTTATCACCCAAATAACAAATAGAAGCAAAAGTGGCTTAATTTTCTGATAAAAATTCTTTGATTCTTCTCATGTTTTAAGAATCCTTTATTCTTCTGTAGTTTACCTTTTCATCCATGCCCTACCTGCTTCTCTGTGAACACACTTCTCCCCCCTTTTGCTTGTCATTGCTTCCTTCCTTCCTTCCTTCCTTCCTCTACCCTTGTAATTTCCCTTGTACACCTGTGTTCTTAATTATGCTGCTTATTTTTTTTGTGGATAACTGGGAAAAATCAGAGCTTGTAGTTGCCCCGTGCAATCAATTTACTATGAGTTTGCACATCCTTCAAAGGAGACCTAGGAAACAATCCCCTCTTTTGCTGGAATTAATCAATTTATCCAAAAATGTCTCCAGAGAGCAAGGATGAAAATTAATACAATAGCTGAGAGCACTTAGCGAGATCATAACAGCATTCCACTCAAAACATGACCTTGATTTCTATAGTCCTTCACCTTCCAATCAAATTGTAATTAATGTTGCTTTAGGGTGCATAAGCAGAATTTGTTATGAATTTGCAGCTATGCATATTTCTCATAAATGCTGAGGCTTATGTTTTTTAAAACATCTGTAAGAAAATGAAGGATCAAGAAATAAAGCACACACAGCTATTTACCGCTCAGTTAAAGAACTGTATTTGGAAACAAATCTGTAAATGAGATCTTATGTATATACACCCCCAAATATAGAGAGATATAAACCAGATAATAAAAATACAACAAGATACAAAGTCAGTATTAAAGTAGCAATAGTAGTTTGTATGCTATTAATTTCTACTTATTATCTGTATAATCACAAAAACGTAGAAACTTTTGAGAACTTTTCTGTTGCAAGTATTTAGTGTATTTGAAGATGGTTGTGGAGATATATCTCCTTTTTGGATATACATAAATATGTGGATGTACACACACACACACACACACTATATATATATATATATATATATATATATATATATATATATATATGAAACTCAAGAGGTTCCTGTCAGGTGTATTTAGAAGGATCACATTATTTGAAGACACCACATCTGTGAATCATAGGACATGGAGAATTAAAATTACACTCACCTGGTGGCTTCATCCCTACGGGTTAGGTTTTATAGTAACAGAAGGCTCTATGCATACTACAGAGGGAGAATATCAAGCAACAGTCTTATTCAACTGTGAACCCTGTGTGCTATAATAATGATTAGCCTGGCAAGAAGCAACCACTTTGGCAAATGTGGCATTAGTGTTATAGTAGTAGCCAGCTACTTTATGATTTGATTTGAAGCTCACACAACAAGACAAAACTTGAGCCTGGTTGTGGTGATATATTATTTATGATTCAGTGAAGTCACTGGAGATCAAGATGCAAAGCTAGTTATGCTATAGAACCAGGCAGTAGTAATACACACCTTTAAACCTAGGACATGGGAGACAGAGGCAGACAGATCTCTGTTAGTTCAAGGCTACACTAAGCTACATGAAATTGATCCAGTCCAAAAGAGAAACAGCTCAGTCACACAAAGGTGATCTCAGCACTAAAGATCATATGCCTTTAATTCCAGCACCTGAGAGGTGGAGACAGGAGTGATATGGATGGACAGAGAGAGAAAAATAAGGCAGGAGGAGACAGGACCTCAAAGGATTGCAGTCTGAGGCTTGGTGGAGAGTAGTACTCTGAGGATTTGTAGAGAAAGAATCATCCATTTTGGTCTGAGGTAGAGGTAAGAACTACTGGCTTGGCTTTTGCTTTTCTGATCTTCAGTGACTCTATGAAATCATAAACAGCATATCACCACAATGGCAGTATTAACTGGTTTAAAAACCTATGACTGGATAGATTATAAGCCCTAGGGAAGAACAAAATATTGTTAGGCTATATGTATATAACAATCAATTGACCCCTGAGTCCTTATCTTTATACCTACATATTACTAAATTGCTCAACTCTCATCATAGAAGCTGCTTCCTGCAGTAGATGATGATTAACACAAAGGGCATCAACTGATCAACTCACAGAGAATGAAGGACTGTAGAGTTCTCAGTACTAAATAGGGCATCTGTATTATATTCTAGCAGGGGAGCGCAGCTACTTGTAAACCCTTGACCAAAGACCGGTCCTCCTCTATTCTGGGAAGGTAGTCCTCTTCGACCTAGTGCACAGCTTCGGGAGGGATGCACATGGAGCGGTGAGGGAGGAAGGGGACACCCGCCTAACCCGCCTAGCCAGCCAGATCCACCGAATCAACCCTGGCGATCAATGGGGTGACAGATGTCACAGCCAGATGGCCCTCACATCCTGTATTATATTCTATAGGAGTTCCCTGGTTAAATTTTCTGGGCCACCTACATGTACTATCATATCATCTGCAAATATTTAAATTTTGACTTCTTGCCTTCCAATTTGCATCCTGTTGATCTCCTTTGGTTGTCTTATTTCTCTAACTAGAACTTTAAGTACAATATATTTTTTAATATTAATTTTTAAATTTAAATTTAAATTAGAAACAAGGTTGCTTCACATGTCAATTCCAGGTCCCTCTCCCTTTCCCTTCCCTCCTCCCTTGCCCTCCCACCAGCCCCCCAATATCTCCCCATTTCCCCAGGGATTGTAAGGCCCTCCATGGGGGTGTCCATAGTCTGTCATTTCATCCAGGGCAGGTCCTAGACCCTCCCCAGAGAGTACAGGGTGAGAGTGTATCTCTCATTGTTGGATGGACACCCAAAGTCCACTTGCATACCTGGGATAAATACTGATCTACTACCCAAGGCCCAATAGATTACCTGGGCCTCCTCACTGACACCCACGTTCAGGGGTCTTGATCAGTCCCATGATGGATTCCCAGACATCAGTCTGGGATTCATTCAAGAGCTAACCCTTGTCAGGTCAGCTGCTTCTGGGGGTTAAACCAGCCCAGTCTTAACCCCTTTGCTCATCAGTCCTCCCTCTCTGTCACTGGATTCCTTGAGTACAGCTCAGTGGTTAGCTGTGGGAGTCTGCTTCTGCTTCCATCAGTCATTGGTTGAAGGTTCTGTTTCCCAGACTCTCTGGCCATGGGATTGTAGCTGGCACTCCCCAGATCTATGTCTAAAATCCATATATGAAAGAGTACATGCCTTGTTTCTCTTTTTGTGACTGGGTTACCTTGCTCAGGATGGTTTCTTCTAGTGCCATCCATTTGCCTGCAAATTTCAGGATTCCTTAAGTACAATATTCAATAGATATGGAGAGAGTGGGTAGCCATGTATTGTTCCTCTCTTTGTGTACCTATGAATTACAATAATGAGGACCTTTTATGCTTATACATCCTTCCTTCTTTCCTATATTTATCGAAGCTACTTCCTTTAAAGACAAAGAATTCCCATCTTAATCTAGTGATCTCCATATCCCACATCTTCAGGCTTGAGCATGTCTTTCTTAACCTGGAGACCCTTCTGTTGGTATGATATAGCTCAGAAAACTATTCCCTAAAATTATCCATACACCTGGATAAAATACTGTAATGTATGCTTAGAATTAAATGTAGATGATGAGACCACCTGGGGAAGTGTAGTTTCTGACTGTTGTCACTGACTAGCTATGCTTCCCACCCAGGTTTTATTAATTCTCATATCATACAATGCATCCCAACTGCAACCTTCCCTCCCTATACTCCTCCTAGCCTCCTGAAACCCTACCCCCACACTTCCCTCTTCCCTAGATCCATGGCTCCTCCATTTCCCTTGGGAGGCCTTCCATGGTAGTTTTGAAAAAGACTTGTTTTAAGAACATATGACTTCCATGTATTAAATTATACATTATGGAAAAATTGCTCTCCTTATAGACATATTATCTTTTGTCTTTGTGCTGCTGTCTTTAGCGAATGCTTAATTTTCAGGTTAAGTGTAAAACCAGTTCACATTGACTAAAAGCACAATGTTTCCTCGTTGCTGCAGATGGAAATTTAACACTTTCTTCTTCACTACCTCTCTGAGCTTGGAGAATTGTTTAATGTCCCTAAGTTTCAGATGTCTCTTGTGTAGAAACTCAATCTCTTTCTTTTATTGTTCTACTTATATCACACCATAAAAGGTCATTTGCTAAACTCTGATATTAGTGTGCCATGCATGGTGAAAGATAACAAAAAATATGGCAGTTGTTTCTTTTAATCAATGAATTGCACTTTTTAAGAACTTTATTAGCCAGGCGGTGGTGGCGCACACCTTTAATCCCAGCACTCGGGAGGCAGAGGCAGGCAGATCGCTGTGAGTTCGAGGCTGGGCTTGACCGACAGCCTCGAAAACAATACAGAGAAACCCTGTCTCATAAAAACCAATAAAAAAGAACTTTATTTGAGTAATTGGCTTCTGTTTGAATATTTGAGCAAATGTAGGTTATAAAGAAATTGACACAGTTGCAGAGTACCCATTAATCATGAGTTTCTTCTGTAGCTTGCTGAAGTATCAGGAATAATATATACACCAAGCACTCAGAGCTTTGGTAAAGAGATACCAGGCAAGGTTCCTGGTAATTCTACTTCTTGTTCTCATATCAGTGTTACTTACTTATTGAGTTTTGTAGCTTTCAAGTATTCTTTCCTAATTATCCTATACAGTCATCATTAAATACATTATTAAAAATATACTAAGACTCAGCTACCATTACCTATATATAGGCTATTATTGTCTCTCTCCAGGACTGCCACAATGATTAGGTTTTTAAGCTTCTATATGTTTCTCTGATTCTCAGTCACTCCAATATGAAATAAAAAAGATACTACCTATCTTATGTTGGTGCTTTGGAGGATTAATTAGAAATTTATGTACTTCATAGCTGATTCCTGGCTCATGAATTTTCAAAACATAATTTCTTTTTTCTTGCTAGTTATGGGTGCTTTTTACTAGAAATATGCGTCACTCTTTTACGAACATCTATCTGGCATGCTTACTTGCATGTAGTTATAACTTGATATATACATATTCTGTGATTAATGCCTGATCATTGAGTCTTTAGAAATCTCATATCCTAGTGGCAACATGAGAGGCACATGTGCTATTGCACTATGCAGCCTGTGGTTCCCCTTAAGAATCCCTACTCAGATGTAATTGGGGTGTTGGCTTAAGTCACAGAAAAAATTTTCAAGATAAGTTAGCACCACAGAATACAAAGGGTTTCTTAAGGCAAGGATGCTACACAGCAATCAGAGAATGGACATTAAGAATGAGATACACTTGAGTATCTCAAAAGTATCTTTGTATGTGATTTTTTGGTTTCTGAAACTATATTATCTAAATAAAGCAACTTATGACCCAGTTCACAGATTAGGAAAAGTTGTAAAAGTAAGTAAATTTCCATAAGTTAGCTTACACATTTCTCTGTCTTAGAGAATTTCCTTTGGTGAATGATATCATACAGGGTTACTAGGGCCTATTATTCAGGTTTACAGATGAGACAGGCATAAGGATAAATCCAAGTATCACAAGGATTTCTGACATACACCCTGGCCTTGAACATAAATTATTTGTGAGCTGTGAAGCCTTTGTTTGAGATACTTCTCAGAAAACATGCTATTGTGTCCATGCAAGTCATTTTCATAGTAGTTTTGATTTTTTTCAATTGTGTCTGAATCTTGTCTTCACCAATATAAAACACAAAGCAAATCAATTTTGGTGTGTGTGTGTGTATATATATATATTGTGTGTGTGTGTGTGTTCCTATTTCATGCCTCCTTACTTCTCCAAGTCTTTCTCAATTGCAGAACAGAGAGAAGGAGTGAAGAAAACAAACTTGTTTCCCTACTCTGCTTTATTCTACCATTTGACTTGTGTATTCAAACAAGGTCCTAAGGTTAATGACAATAGATGGTTAGAATTGGCTAGAATTTACATTCTGCAAAGATCTGACAATTTCTGTCAATGAGGAAGACTGGGGAGGAGTGATTGATAAGCAGCTGAATTCCTGTTCGTCTCTCTCCATAGTCTAATTCCAATTGTTCTCAATGAGTATCAAGCTTGTAGCATATTCCTCTCAGGGAATAGACCCCATAGTTCTCCAGACATCAGTTACAGTAACATGACAGAACTAGTAAGCTGATTTCAGGTGTCCTAAGCACACATGACAGACACATTCATTCCAAAAGATTCTACAAGACTAATGTTATTAAAGCCAGCACCTAGAAATTAATCATTTCACTATTATTTTAATGTCAACAAGACCCTTTAGTAGCAATGTTGGAGAATAACTCTTTAATTGAGAGGAGAGACACACACGCCAGAGGCTAATTAGAAGTGGGAAATTCTACATAGGATTACGGGGTGAGTTTTAGGATTAGAGTCCACATTTAGAAACCTCTTTTTAAGTTAGTTTTATCTGTTCCTGGCTTCTGTTACTTTAGAGAGCTCCCAAAATCCATTCAGCATATACTATCTATCTGACACCTTTATTTTTTCCAGTTTAACATTTTATTTTTTGAAACACTTTATTATTATATATTTAAATTAGAAACAAGCTTGCTTCCCATGTCAGTCCCAGTTCCCTCTCCCTCCCGTCCCTGTCCAGCCCACCCAAAGACCCAACCCAATCCCCACTCCATTACCCAGGAAGGGTGAGGCCCTCCATGGGGGAATCTCTAGAGTCTGCCATTTCATTCAAGGGAGGGCCCAGTCCCTCCCCAAAATGTCCAGATTGAGAGAGCATCCCTTATTGTGGGATGGTCACACAAAGACCATTTGTGTACCAGGGATAAATACTGATCTACTACTCAAAGACCCATAGGTTGTCTAGGTCTCCACACTGACACCCACATTCAAGGGGTCTGGATCAGTCTCATGCTGGCCTCTCAGCCATCAGGCTGGGGTCCAAGATCTCCCCCTTGTTCAGGTCAGCTGTTTCTCTGGGTTTTACCAGCCCAGTCTTGACCTCTTTGCTCATCACTCCTCCCTCTCTGTCAATGGGTTCCAGGAGTTCAGTTCAGTGTTTAGCTGTCTGCCTCTGCTTCTGTCTGTCACAGGATGGAGGTTCTAGGATGGTATATAAGATAGTCATCAAAATCATTATCAGGGAAGGGCATTTAAGGTAGTCTCTCTACTATTGCATGGTTTATCAGTTGGTGTCATCCTTGTAGATCTCCGGAAATCTCACTAGTGCCAGATCTCCCCTCAAACCTAGAGTGTTACGATATCTCTCATCCTGTTCTCTTCTATTCTTCCCCCAACTCAACCTTCCTGCTCCCCCATGTTCTCCTCTCTCCTCCTCTTCTCCCACTCTCTTGTTCCTAGCTCCCTCTCCCCTTCCCCAATGCTCCCAATATGCTCAGGAGATCTTGTCTGATCCAGAAACAACTCTGAGACACCATTTTACTCCTGTCAGAATGGTTAAAATAAAAAACTCCAATGATAGTTTATGCTGTAAAGGATGTGGAGAAAGGGGATCACCACTTCACTGCTGGTGGGAGTGCTGACTCATATAGCCACTTTGAAATTACTATGGAGATTCTTCAGGAAAATAGGAATCAGTCTACGAAAAGACCCAGCAATTCCACTCTTAGGAATATACCCAAAAGATACACATTCATACAACAAGGATGTTACTTTCACTGTGTTCATAACTGCATTATTTGTAATATCCAGAACCTGAAAGCAACCTAGATGCCCCTCAGCTGAATAGTGGATAGAGAAAATGTGGTACATTTACACAATGGTGTACTGTTCAGTGGAAAAAACAATGGAATCATGAAATTTGCAGGCAAGTGGATGGCACTAGAAGAAACCATCCTGAGTAAGGTAACCCAGTCACAAAAAGAGAAACATGGAATGTACTCACTCATTATGGATTTTAGACATGAATCAGAGTAGTACCTGTGTACAATCTCATTGCCAGAGAGTCTGGTAAACAGAACATTCATCCAGCAACTGATGAAAACAGAGGCAGTTACCCACAGATAAACACTGAACTGAACTCCTGGAATCCAGTGACAGAAAGGGAGAACTGATGGGAAAAGGAAGTAATAAGACTGGGCTTGTTTAACCCACAGAAACAGTTGACCTGAACAAGAGGGATCTCTTGGACCCCAGATTGATGACTATGTGGAAAGCATGTGACTGATGCAGACCCCCTGAATGTGGGTGTCAGTGAGGAGGCCTATGTAATCTATGGGGCCTTGGGTAGTATTTATCACTTGTGTACAAATAGACTTTGAGTGCCCATCCCACAATGAGGGATGCTCCCTCAGAATGAATACTCGAAGGAGGGCATAGACCCTACCCTGGATGACATGACAGGCTCTGGAGATCCACCATGGAGGGACTCACTCTACCTGGGAATCGGAGTGGAGTTTGCATGGGGTACTGGGAGGCCTGTTGGGGAGGGATGGAGAGGAGGGGAAGGAGAGGGAGCTAGGATTGACATGTGAAAGAAACTTGTTTCTAGCATAATTAAAGAAAGGAATAAATGAATGAATGAAAAAGAAAGAGAAAAAGTAAACAGAAGATAGTGGCTGGAATAGGTGAGCATCAGTATTGATCAGCCAGGTAAAGGCAGATTCCCTGTGGCAAATCTCTGAAAGTGGCAGAAGAATCTAGATGTTCCTATAGAAGAAACCATCCTGAATGAGGTAACACAGACACAGAAATACAAGCATGCCATATATTTATTCATAAGTGTATATTAGAAATAAAGTAAAGGAAACCAGCCTACAATGTAAAACCTTAGAGAAGCTAGGAATCAAGGAGGACCCTAGGAGAGACATACCAAGACCCCCAGAGAGAAGGAAAGGGACAAGATCTCCTGAGTAAATTGGGAATATGCAGAGAGGGAGAGGGAGGTAGGAGGGAGAGGAGGGACAAGTGGGGGTGGGAGGAGAACATGCAGCATCAGGAAGGTGAAGTCGGGGGAAGGACAGAGGAGAGCAAGAAAAGAGATACCTTGATAGAGGGAGCCATTATGGGTTTACCAAGAATCCTGGCACTAAGGTAATTCCCCCGAATCCACAAGGATGACCCCAGCCTAGAATCTCAGCAATAGTGGAGAGTGTGCCTGAAATGCCTTTCCTCTATATTGAGATTAATGACTTCCTTAAATGCCATCATAAAGCCTTCAACCAGTAGCTGATCGAAGCAGAAATTAACATTTAAGCACTGAGCTGAACTCCTAATATCAAGTTGTGTGGAAAGAGAAGTAATGAGCAAAGGCAAGACTATGATGGGAAAACCCACAGAAACAGCCAATTTGAGCAAGTGGGAGCTCTCTGACTCCAGACTAATAGCTGGGTAACCTGCATAGGACTGAAATAAATCCCCTGAATGTTGGCTTCAGTTGGCGGGCTTGGGCAGTATATGGGGCCACTGGCAGTGGAACCAGCATTTATTACTAGTGCATGAACAGGCTTTTTGGAATCCATTCCCTATGGGTTACCTTGCTCAACCTAGATACAAGGGGGAGGGCCTCAGTTCCACCCTATATGATATGACAGACTTTGATGATTCCCCATGGGATGCCTCACACACCCTCTGAGGAGTAGATTGGTGGGGTGGGATGGGGAGATAATGGATGGAGTGGGTAACAGGAGAGAGAGGAAACTAGGATTGTTATGTAAAATAATATTGTTTTTACTTTAAATAACAAAAGAAAAAATATAATGTCTGAACTACAAAAATGTCTCATAGGGTAAAACACTTGGAGTGTAAACCCAAGGCACTTGATTTTCCTATCCCTAAACCCATATAAACATGGACACAGAAGTTTGTGTCTGTTATTCCAACACTCATAAAGCAAGATGGGAAGTAGATGTTGAATCTTGGGAAGCTTGCTGGCCACCCACACATAGAAACAACAAAAGACCATTTCTCAAATTAGAAGACAAAAGACTATACTGACATGCCAGTTTGTTCTTGTACTTCCATGTAAATACTGTGTTTTGTGTATACCAGCACTTACACCAACAACTAGGCACACATATACATCACACACACATATATCATTTTTAAAAAGAAAGAAAAATCAGCGTTTCCTTCGTACAGTTTGTTATCATTGTGGATGACATATAGGAATTGTGCTTACAGTGTGAGATAGAAATAGTGTTAATAGAGCGGGCATTGGTGGCACATGCCTTTAATCACAGCACTTGGGAGGCAGAGGTGGGCAGATCTCTGTGAGTTTGAGATCAGCCTGGTCTACAAGAGCTAGTTCCAGGACAGCCTCCATAGCCACAGAGAAATCCTGTCTTGAAAAACCAAAAAAAAAAAAAAAAAAAAAGAAGCAAATAGTGTTAATATTTCCAGTCTTCAGTTAAAAAACAAACAAACAAACAAAAAACAAAAACAAAAAACACCCACAAAACCAAAAACAAACAAACAAAAAACCAAACACGGGTAAAATGGATAAATTAATCTGATAAAGCTCACCTCACTTTGGTGACAGCTGACATGTATAAAGTACCATCCATAGGGCTTCTTCAGGCTATTTCTCCCCATTGTTGGGTCATTCCTTCTTCAGTGGAAAGCAGGCTTAAGTTTCTAAAATCAAATAAACACTGGACCTGTAGGTGGCAAGTATAATTCTGAAGAGTCACATCTTCCTTAGAACTATGTTATAATTCAGTTCTAGAATCTATTGTCCTTTGATTTTTTTCTGTTGTTATGATGATACTTCTCTCTAACTCACTAAAAATAGTTATGACAGATGCAATTCAATAAAAAGTTAGACATTTTGAGGGGGTAGTTGGCTGTCTTTTTGTTGAATATTGACTATGTATTCCTAGTTTTTTTTATGTTGGGTACTTTTGAACAGCATCCTGGAATTTGTAGACATGTTGTGATCTGGATTCTATTATGTCATAACCAGAGTGTGTTGACTTCTCTTTAGCCAGCAATTAACTTAGATGTATTCAAAGAATAAATGTCTCCTGGATAGTTACTGGAAATACATTTCTGTTATATTATCGTAAACTGGATATTTTGTATCTTCATTTCACATGTGTTCAGGGGGAGCCAGAGGTTTAGAAGACAATTTGGTTTTTTCTTTAGCATTTTTCTTCATATTGTTTTCACCTATGCATTCCATTCCCCAGGCATTGTATTATATTAAAATCTGAATTCTGTCTCCTTAGGCCTGAGAGATGAAAGATATACTTATTATATTTATGAGTGTAAACATGTATGCATAGACATTTGTATATGAGTATATGTAAGCATGTATATACGTAATGTTTGTTATATACTGGAATCAAAGTATAGTTACATCTTTTCACCTTTCCTTTTGATAAACACTTTTTAATAAGAGTTATTTGGTTTCCTTATATCTTTCAGCATAAAAGCTGAAAGTGATATTAAAAACATGGTGAGTGCTGCTCCTTCTGGGTGTTGATTTCCCTTCTATAAATGGTTTCTCCATGCTTTCTCTAAGTGCTCAAACTTTAGACAAGAATAACAGGCTTGAAAATGATACTTGTTCACACTAGATCCCCTGGGTAGAAATCACAAGGCGAGTGCAAGAAGTGCAAGTATGAAAATGTTAAAAGCATATTTGATGATTTAGAAACCTATCAGCATTTATAACAATGGTCTACACTTGTGCATAAGCAGTTTTTATATTCTTGACATGGTTTTGAAATACAAGTTAAATATATGATGGTTGAGCTCAGACTCTATGTATTGTAATTAGTTGAAATGTAAAAACAAACAAACAAACCATTGTGGAAATTTTTCTTATGTCTTATTCTGATTTAATTGGGTTCAGTTTTTAAGGTCTTCAAAAATAAAGGACTGAAACATACTAAAACCTCTGTAAATTTGAAGATGTTTGAGGGAATTTAATTTACCCTTTCTCCCTAAAGTAATTCACATATTGCTAAAAACAATGGTATTTTGTTTTGCCTTCATGTAAAATGTATCTGCTGTACAGTAGCCTTGCTTTAGTAACCCATAATAGCTGAATTGAAGACTTGAGCAAGTGAGGAGGAAATACATAGCACAATCTACAGGAAGGTGGGTATTTTAAAATCTCAACGTCTCTTATGTGTGTGCCCATCAGTAACTCTGTAAATCTCCCATCATTCATTGGCATGTTATTAGAAATATGCTGCACTAAACACCACTACATATCCTGAGGGACTGGGGAGCTTTGGCGATTTCCTGGATAATTCAGGCAATAAGGGAAATATGTAATTTGGGTTTTGAGTTATTTGTTCAGGTCTCCTATGTTGATGCAATCCATCAGGTCATCATTCAGCTTTAATTTCCCTGTGCCACTGTAGGATGTCATTTGTTCTGTCAGTGCATTCCTGGCAGATTCACAGTTAGTGGACTCAATGGCCTTTCCCAATCTTCTCATTTGTATGCAGTGATGATTATGGTAGTAGTAAACATTTATTGAACATTTATGTGCCAATCACAGCTCTAATTACTTTACTGCTCATTCATCCTTTATAACAGCTCAGTGAGGTGGATATTAACATTTCTATTTTATAGACGAAGAGACCAAGACTCAGGCAGCTTAAATACCTTACATAGCTAGACTGTAGCCACTTCAGTACTCAAAATCACTTGTCTAATTCTGAAGCCCTGTTTTGATCACAATGAGAACTGTGAAAAAGAGATTTGATTCAAAGACAACCTCGGTGCTGGCTTTGGTTTCCACACTATAGCTTGATTGATAGCAAATAGAATGCAACAGAAAATGATTGGAATACAGCAGAGGCACTGGGCAGGGGATCTGGCTTCCTGCAGGGGCTCAGAGGAGTTAGAGATTGCACCCTGCAAGGATGTGAGCCATGAAAATTGCCCAGTGAAACTACGAAGGGGAAGAAATCTGCAGATTACTTTCCTTTCCTTTTTCTTCCATTTCTCCTGTGCACTACTCTAAGATATATTCTACTTTGTAGTCGTTCTGGAAAAGTCCAGTGTGACAAGCCAGTGCGTCTGCTGAGGATCTTATTGAGCTCTAGGAAGTATGCTGTGAAATGATGTCAGTGTGGAAACATCAGTTCACATCACTTCTTTTTTCTTTGCCTTTTTGCTGTTTTTATTATAGCTTACCCTCACTTTACTGAGCTTTTATATACCAAATGAAATGCCAGTGTTCTGATGAGATACTTATTGAAGTTTTGTGGGTAATACTTCTAAATGTTTCAGATGGACTAGCTCATACTAACTCTTTTAATAGTGACAAGTAGGTACTGTTGGTATTGTTATTACCATTCTATAGATTAGGAAATAGAAGTACAAATTTTCTGCAAATCCCTCTTCTGTGGGATTTAGCACCACAGGTTAGTCTCTATTCATTTGTTGCATATGAAAAATAAATGAAATGTGGCATCTACAAAAGAGAATAAAATAACAATGGAAAAATTGAACTTTAGAAATGTTCTTAATCTCACCTTGTACATGGTGTTTACTAGAAGATAAACATAATACACCAATGCAGCATCTAGAAAATGCTTTTTGTAGAAGACTCAACATTTATTTAGTTTCATCAGTTCAACTATTTCTTTCTCAACATGAAGAGAATAAAAACTCTATTCCAGTATTGAAGGGACATAGATATATAAGAGATAGAAAATGTCTGTGGCTCAAATAGCTCAGGTTATAGGGGAGAGAATGATAGGACCTTAACTTCAAAGAAGCCTGGCATGGCTTTTGCTTTGTTTACCTGAGGAGGTTCAGTTGTTGAAATTTGAAGTTCCTTAGGGTTGTAAGACCTACAAATAAAAGGCAAATAAAAGATATTGCTATGAAAATCAACTGGTTTCCCAGAAAAACAAATAGTTAAGAAATAAGGCATAATTTTCTGTGCTCTGTGGATTTTCCTTGTCATAATTTCACCCCTTGTTCATGGGTCATGACCTTTGTTTCCTACTTGTTGCGAGGCTGTGCCAGTCCTAGCTCCTGTTCAAATATCAACTAGAATGTCCTGAGATCTGAGAAAGCTTAAGGATTCCAAGACAACTGAAAAACTAATGACTGGCCAATAAGCATGATGCAGCTGTCGCAAATGGTGTACTGTTTCAAGTTTTCTGATATTAGTCTGTCTTAGATTTCATCAGATAATTCTGCACTGCTTTTATCCCCTCCAATTATTGCACATTTTAAAGAACAGATTGATTTCAAAACAATTGATTTTATATAAAGAAATGCTGGAGTCTGAAGTGAAGTTTCAATAAGTCTAGATTATTTTATTACCTTACAGATGGTTTCTTCAAATTGTTTCACTACCTCAGTGCCAAGTTTCTAAAGCTTGCTATTTTGTTTGACACTGCAGTCAGGCATCTTACAGAGAGACCACCTTTATACCTGTGGGTATGAGAAACTGTGGATGTCTTCCACCCATTGTTGGATATCCATTGAATCATCTAGTAGTACAACTAGAACATGAATGTTGATGAAGATTGCCTATAAATATTTGAATGGCAGGGTCACTCTCCTTCCCTTTTTTGTCCCTTTGAGTGATGTCTTTTCTACTGATAGTGTCTGTAACTGCTGTGCCTAAGGCAACTCTCCTGAAATTCACTCGGAGAAATAGGTATCAAGAAGCTACCCAGGTGATGTATTATCCCATGCCACTCTAGTAACTGATTTGGAAATTTGGCAGATATTCAGAGCCACGAGCATTCTAAGTCTTTTCTGGTACTTTTCTGTTGGAGGTAGCAAGAAAGAAACAGGAGACTCACAACTATGTGGCTATCCCTTCAGTTAAAAATTCATTAGAGATTTATTTATTTTAGTGCGTGCATGAGGGTCTTTATTATCTTTGTGCACTGTGTGCATTGTTTACTGCACATAGTAGACAGAAGAAGGTGTCAGATACCCTGATATGGAATACAGATAGTTGTGAACTGCCATGTGGATGCTGGGAAATGCATCTGTGTCCTCAGTAAAAGCATCAAGTGCTCCTAATTAATGATACAACTCTTCAGCTCCAACTAATTTATTGTATTCAAAGATGGGTTTCTTGGGGCTGCGGAGATGGTTAAATTTTTAAGAGCATTTTTTTTCAGAGAACTGCGGTTCGGTTCCTAGCACCCACATGGCAGCTCACAATCATCCATAACTCCAGTTCCAGAGGATTCAGCACTGTCCACAGACACCAAGCACACATATGATGGCATCCATACATACACGCAAAATATGGTGGTTAGAATGAAAACGGCTCTCTATCGGCTTATAATTTGAATCCTTGGTCTCTAGATGGTGGATCTGTTTGGGAAAGATTAGGATGGGTAGCCTTGTTCAAGGTGGTGCTTCAGTGGGTATAGGCTTTGGGGTTTCAAAATCCCACCTCATTCCTGATCTCTCTCTCTGTCTCCATAATGTTTGTCTCAAGATGTGAGTGCTCAGCTCCAGCTCTGTTCTCATGTCTACCTGCCTGCCTGCCTGCCTGCCTGCCTGTCTGCTCTAATGCTTTCTGTTACGATGGTTCATGGACGCCAGCTCTCTAAAACTCTAAGCTCCAAATTATCTTTTAATTTTTATTGATCACAGTATGTTTTATTATTACAACAGAAAATAAAGAAACAAGAACATCTAAAAATAAAACACCTAAATACATCAAAAATAAAATACAACTAAAATAAAACAAATAAATCTAAAAAATATTTGTAAAAAGAAGTGTGTTTCCCATTGTTCAGACCACTTGTCTTTGCCATAATATTCCACACATTTTAGCCAAGTTTCAAATTTATTGGCATAGAGGAATCATGGTGTTTCCTATAAATGCCTAGAGTCTCTATAGTTCTCAGTTATAGCATGGTCTAATTATTTCTTCTGCTTCTCCTTGTTCTCCTGATCAATTTATCTGTAGAGATTTGTCATCTTAATTAGTTTTTGTAAAGAAACAACTTTTGTCTTTGTTGAAAGAATGGTATAATTGCTACATAGGTCATTAATTTCAGCTGGTGATGCACACCTTAGTTAGTTCTATAACTTAATTATTGTAAGTAGTCCTGTAGTAAACATGTATGAGCAAATATTCCTGTAATACACTTACTTCAAAGTCTTCATGTAAAGAACTAGGAGTCATATAACTGTAACTGGATCACATGATGCATTTGTCCTTAGTTTCTGGAGGACTTGCTATACTGATTTCCATCATGGCTAACTGGTTTACATTCTTACCAGCATTGTATGACAGCTCCTTTTGTACAGAATCCTTGCCAGGATTTGCTGATATTTATTGTCTTAATGTCTGCCAATTGGTCTGAGCAGAGATGTACCTTTGGATACACGTAGCCAAAGAAATGAAAGAACTGTAGAAAATATTCAAACACTGAAGAGGGAGTTGGCAGTTTTGTCCAGTGATCGTACTCTCCACACATCACTGTACACAACACAAGGGAGGGAGTTTCCAATGGTGCAGTGTATACAAAGATTCTTGTTGTTTAATCACAGCTTTAGGTTCCTGAAGTGTTGATTTCACTGCCTTCAAGGTACAAAATTCTTTAATCATCACTAAGAACTCTGTCCTGCCACTCTTTTATAGCCACATTCGTCCACACCTTGTCAACATCCTTCACCCCAGGTGATCACTGAGCTGTATTCTATCTCTGTAATTTTGTCATTTCGAGATACTTTCGTAACTTGACTCACATCCTTTGTGGAGAGTGACTTTTTAATCCCAGCATGATACCCACACCCATTTGAGATGAGCATGTTTACAGTCTGTGCCTTATAACACTGTGCTGTCATATATGATATGGGTTATACCATTTTTTGCTTCATGTTTTTCTCATAGAGAAGAGTGCTTCAGGTGTGGTCTACTACAGAGACTTTTACAGATATTTGCATGCAGGTTTGTAAATCAACATATGTTTTACTTTTTTAGATAAATACCCCCAAACAGTTACTGGGTTACATAACATGGATGTTCTTCTGTTATTAAAAAAATATTGCTGAACTCTTTCCTGAGTAGCTGAATCGTTTTTCAGTCCTGTAGCAATGAACACTGTATGTGAGACCCACTTTCCTGGTATGTTTGCTAATATCTGATAGTGTCAGATTTATACATTTTAATTTTAGCTGTTTTTATTCAGTTGTCTTCTGAAAAACAGAGTACAATATTTCAGGATGGGCTTATATACATTTATCTAATATATAGTGATGTTGAGTATTTTTTATATGCCTTTCTGACATTCGTGTGTCCTTTCAGGGAACTATCTGCTCATATTATCTTTTCACATTTTAATTAGATTGTTAGCACTTTACTATTGAGTTTTTAGATTTTTTAAAATATATACTGGGTAATTGAAACCTATCACTTATCACCTATATCAACTGTAAATACTTACCTCTTAATAGGCTTGTTGCTAGGACAAATACCTTAAAATTTTGTTAAAATATAATTTATTGAAATTTTGATGTTATTTTATATATATAAGACCTGGGCAGCCTAGTGAAATGCTTTCCTTTTCTTTTTGTCTTTGTGAGTATGTGTGTGTTTATAGTTATGCTTTCCTATTTGTTTTTTAATTTATCTATCATAGTTACTTTCTTGATCTTGATTAGTTTTGTGACTATATATAGCTTATGTCACAGTATCTATTAATATTGTCATAGACATTTTTATTTTTAAAAATTCAGACTTTATAGTGACTAATTTTCTTTCATTTTTCCTATAAACTATTATTTTAGAGATGCTGACGGCAAAATATTGACAAATTTTTTATGAACTGATGTCAGAAATTTGTATCTCTTAATTCAAGAGGATCTTGGGCTTGTCATCTGTCATCTTATTTTTGTTCATTTTTCCCAATGCTTTCTACTCCTTTTTCTGTTCCTTGCCTTCTTTCATCTTATATTTTCTTTTCTTGCTCAGATTTCCTTTTTATTTCAAAATACATTTTGTTTTAGTTGCCCTGTTATCTCCTTTTTGAAATTATCTTAATGTATGTATGTCTTCATGTTTCCATGTGCATATGCATGCAGGTGCCCAATGAGTACAGAATAGGGTACTGTATCTCCGGAAGTTGGAATTTGAGGTAATTTTGCTGCCTGATGAGAGTTCTGGTACCAAACTGAGGTGTTCTGGAAGATGAGTAAGTGTTCTTAACTTCTGGGTCAACTCTCTACCCCCTGTAATCTTAATTTGTCTGTTTAGTTGCAAAACTTAAGGTTAGATTATGTTAAAACTAGTTAATATTGAAACTAGTTAATGTTGGCATTTCTTCTCTCCCAAATATAAAGACTTAAAACACTTTATTTTTTCTTTCAGTGTCTGTTATTAGCTACCTCTGTTGTCATCTTTATCATCAGATACCATAGTACACAGTCAATGTGTGTTGACACTTGTTTGAATATAACATTCATTAGCAATCAGTTGCTCATGTTTTTTGTTTTTTGTTGTTTTTGTTTTTATTCTTTTGGTTTTTATAGACAGACTTTCTCTCTGGCTATGGAGGCTGTCCAGGAACTAGCTCTTATAGACCAGGCTGGCCTCAAACTCACAGAGATCTGCCTGCCTCTGCCTCCCCCCCCACCCCTAAGTGCTGGGAGTAAAGTCATGTGCCACCACCATTGGTGTGCCTTCCAGTGAATCATTTCCCATTTGTCTTTTCTGTCTTTTTCTGAATTTCCCTGATTATTTGTTTTCTGGAAATAGTTCTCTGATTTTGTTCATTTCAATGATTCTTATTTCACTTATGTTTCACATGATACATTTAAGTGATTATATAATCCTAAACTTGATTAAACACTCCAAATACATACAAGATGCTTCAGTCCTTTCTACTCCTTACAAGATATCAACCCCTTCTAGGTTTGAAAGAAGTGTCCATTGTGTACTTGACTTTCTCAATTATATATTTTCTTTTTATTTTGTGTATTGTGGGCATTTCTGTCTCTCAATCTCTCAATCTCTCTCTCTCTCTTAGTGTGTGTGTGTGTACGCGTGTGTGTGTGCGTGGGTGCGTGTGTGGGTGCGTGCGTGCATGTGTGTGTGTGTGTGTGTGTGTGTGTGTGTGTGTGTGTGTGTGTGTGTACATGTATGTTGATGCACTTAGATGCCAGATGAAGGTATCTGATCTCCTGGAACTGAAATTACAGGTGTATGCAAGTCACCCAATATGGGTGGTGACAACCAAACTTGTTGCCTAAAAAGAACCACAAATGTTCTTAATCACTGAGCCATCTTTCTAGCCCCATTGTGTAACTGATTTTAAGATAACTTGGTCTTATGTTCTAGATATTTGATGTGATATATGCAGATGTAGATTCTGGTTTTATGATTATTTTTTTCCTTTTCTTCTCACTGGATTTGTATATAAAAAGTCACTTTCATATCTTATGGAAAGTTCTGCATTATTTAATCATCATACTTATATTTAATTATTATTATTCTTTCAACTTCTACCGAGTAATGTCCCACCCCCAGGGTTTAGTCTTATTAACACAAACAGTAAGACTCTTCATCTTCTTATGTTATGTAGCATAGTCATTGTTTTCTTGTGTAATCTTCAATTTTGTAAATTTTATCAAAAGTTGTCTGAATTACTCTATTCCAGATAGCTCTTGATGTGTTTTTATTTCATATGGGTTTTATGATTTTTAAAATTTTGTGCTTTGAGATTTTAATTGAAAATGGATGTTCCCAGTGATAATTTGCATCTATTTCTTCCAGTAGATGTAATACTCCAATCTTTAAACAGAAGTTTTAACTTTAGGTTTCTTAGAATTAACCAGACGTTCAAATCTACAGAGCCTAATTTGACAATTTAGATTTTCATGGTTTGTTTCTTTTTCTTCTACATTTGGTACTATGCTTAAAAACAAATAGTTTTCTTTTCATTCCCTGCAGATCTGGAATTATTTCTGATTTAGCTCTAAAATGAGGGTCCCATTTGAATGCAAAAGTTTCTTATTAGATTCCCCTTTCTCTGGCTGCTTGGTGTAGGCTTGTTCTCTCCTGTAGGAATTGAGAACAGGCAACATTTAAAATTTAGGTTCACAAGAGTTGGCAAACATTCAAGTTTAAGTTAGCTTCTCCCCCTGATTTTACTAAGATTTTTTGCCTTTTGACTATCACTCATTTAATTATTATTTACTTGTTGATACCTTAAAATTATTTGGATGTGTATTATTTGAGGTATACATACATGTGCATTTGGCAGAGGCATGAAGGAGATGTTCCTCTTTTTCCTTTTGAGACATGATCCCTGCTTAACCCAGCATTTAGATCCTAGATATCAAACATCAGGGAACTTCCTATTTAAACCCTTCCCACAGTGCTGGGGTTGTAGGTGTCCATGCGGCCATACCCAGCTTTTTTACATCAATGGTGGGATCCAAACTCAGGACTTCAGCTCAAATGGAGGCAGCTAGGACCCACTTTCTCGTTTCTGCAGGCTTCTCAGAAGATTTTGTTTGTTTTTTAATTGTTTTATCTATGTTTTACACAAAGCTAGAAACAACTCAAATACCAAGCAACAGATAAAGGTGTAAGTGTACTGTCTTGTGATTAATAGAACACAGTATTTGACACAGCCTCTCAATTAAATCACATTTCTGCTAATGGGAAAAATAGACACAAAATGTACACTCTGCTAATTCTACTTAAATGCCAATTAGACACAAGCAAAAGAAGCTGTGTTAACTGGATTCCCTGAGTTGGGAAGTTGGGAAGAGGATTCTTTTTTATTGACTAGGAGGGTAAAAGGAAATTTGTAGGGCTCTAGAAATGTCCCAGTTTGATCTAGTTGCATCAATGTAAAATTTATCTAGCAGGGCACTCAGGATTAGTGTTTTGTATACTGTTTAATATGTGTATGGTGGACCTCAGTAAAGCAAAGTAATAGCCTCAAGCTTTAGTTGTTTTGGCTGGGGACCCTCATCTGCATTACTACTGCAAATAAAAACCCAAGTGCCCTACAAATATAAGGCATTTATAGTCATTACCTACTGGCCACAGCATAACAGAGATTGAGTAGTTACTTAGAGAAGGCAATGGGAATATAAAACTATACTCTCTCCATTTCCAGCAACACAGTTTTATATTCTTTAAACATAAGTTTAACTCCATGTTTCTTTGTGTTATTTTTTATAGTTAGTAAATGAATGAGTGGAAAGATGCCTCTAGAAAACATAAAATCAAAGTATTAAGTAATATAATTGAAGATGCCATTTCTAAAGGTCTAATGAAGCTGTTATTTTTACTACCAAAGACTTAAAAATGAATGCAATTTTAATTTTTAAATAAATGCTACTGTGAAGGCCACAGAAAGAATATAATTAATTTTTCAAGTGTCTTTTATTTCTACCCTACACACTCAGGAATTTTGTCATGTGTAAGTGTAATTTATCAACATAGTCCTTTCATTTATAGCACTTTATTAATAGAGAAGATTTATTTTATTGGTAAAGGAAAAAGGAGTAGTTAAATGAGTATATTTATGTATTTAATAGCCATTGTTTATACATTTGCTAACAAGGTCATTAATTGTTTTGCAAACGAGAAGCAGGAAGAGGATAACAAATTGTAGATTAGACAAGATGCTTATCTTCAGCAGAATGAATCTCACAATTAATGTTTATTGGCAGGGTGATCCATATGTCTTTATACATCTTTGTCTCCCTTAGCAGGTTCTGCAGAGTGCCTGGTACAAACAGATTCTCAGTAACATTCACCAGATAAACAATGATAACAAATTACTCCTTCCCTTTATATGTGTTCATTTTATTAAAACTGAATTCATGATTATATATGTATGTGTTTTGTATATTTGTATAATTGTGTTTTCTTTTAGTTATTTCCCACACAACTTCCAGTTAGTTTTAATTGGGTTTGCTCTTGGGTTTGGCTATGTAAGTTTATCCTGTTCTTCTAATTCTTTAGAAGCTAGAGACTCATGTGATACCTGGCAAATACAAATAAAGGAGAACTGGGGATGATGACATCCTAGTTGACCTCCCACAGTGATTGTTATAGTTGAATAATAATCACATTTTTCTCTATCAAGTGCCTCACTGTTTACAACAGAAAAAAACCTGTTCAATAACTGCTAGTTATCACCTTATTTCCTTCTTTATTATCATGTATGTTAATAACAGTTAAGGATCAGGGTTTGGGTATGATTTGAGATGTTGTCTTGATTTTGTCCCCAAAGAGGACACAGCCTTGACAAATGGTTCCCTATTATTTTAGAATTTTCTTCTTGACATTGGGGATGCAATAGCTTTTTAATTCATTAATATGCTGTGATGATTGAGATAATGTAGGGCAACCAAGCTTTCATTGCAGCGGCTGGTATATTTCAAGCATCTAATTAATGAAAGTCCTAATGGGGCCACATTCCACAGTATGACAATTGTTTTAAGGGTTATTTCTGAATTCACAGGGTCTGGGATGGAGCAAATTCTGTCACTATACTGTACCATAAGTTGAATTGAACTTCATGTGAAACCAGACTAGGAAGGAAGATACTATTTGAAGTTGCCTAGGCATGGTGCAGCAAGACACTTTCTGATCAAGGAAATAGTGATATGAGGGCCAGAATAGTCAGAAGTAAGTAATGATTTGTATGGAGAACTGTGCAGTAGAACTTTTCAACTTTAGGCAGCCTGGTAGAGCCCCATTAATTGTCTTGAAAATATTAGTCATAATAGAAGTCAAATAAAAGCAATATACATGAAAAAAGCCAAGCTTAAGGACAAAGTCATCTTAAAAGCTATTTTAGGTTCAAGAGTATGTGGACTTCTTCTACTTAGATAACACCTGCCCCCCCGATCTCATTTAAAATCCACGCCTTCTCCATGCTATACATGTGAAGTCACTGAGATAAGAATACTCAGAATTGGCCAGGCGTTGGTGGTGCATGCCTTTAATCCCAGCACTCGGGAGGCAGAGGCAGGCGGATCTCTGTGATTTCGAGACCAAGCCTGGTCTACCGAGCAAGTTCCAGGACAGGCTCCAAAACAATACAGAGAAACCCTGCCTCAAAAAAAAAAAAAAAGAATACTCAGAATTGCCAAAAGAGTGGCATGCAGAATAAAAAGGGAACAATGACTTCATTTGTGCATGTATTGTCTTCCTGCCAGTTCCTAGTTTTCTATTATCCTAGTGAATGCAATTTGCATAGATTATTTGTTGTCCTTTTCACTTCCATTTTTAGCCTGGAAATATCTCGACACAGAAAATGCCTTCCCCTTGGTAGTAAGAAGTTTTCTTTTTTTTTTATCATTTTTTATTTTAATTTTAAATAGCTTGTTTTACATGTCAATCCCTGTTCCCTCTCCCTCCCCTCTTCCCGCACTCCCCTTCCCCCCCTCCCTCCCACCCTATTGCCAAATCCTTCCACATAGGGGATATCTAGAGTCTGTCATTTTACTCTTGGTAGGGTCAAGGCACTCCCCTAAGAGTCCAGGCTGAGA
The DNA here is from genome assembly GCF_017639785.1 of Mesocricetus auratus. NCBI lineage: Eukaryota > Metazoa > Chordata > Mammalia > Rodentia > Cricetidae > Mesocricetus > Mesocricetus auratus. The sequence continues at coordinate 170,087,039 of NW_024429266.1, forward strand.
GAGCATCTCTCTTTGTGCTATAGGCACATGAAGACAGTTTGTATACCAGGGATAGACACTGATCCACAGCTCAGGGCCCCATAGGTTGCCCAGGCCTTCTCACTGACACTCACATTTGGGGGGTCCAGATCAGTCCCATGCTGGCCTCCCCACTGTCGGTCTGGGGTCCAAGAGCACTCCCCCTGTTCTGATCAGCTGTCTCTGCTGGTTTTGCCAGCCCATTCTTTGCCAATTTGCTCATCACTCCTCTCTCTCTGTCACTGCGTTCCTTGGGTTCAGTTCAGTGATTAATTGTGTGTTTGCCTCTGCTTCCATCAGTCACAGGATGAAGGCTCCCGGATGGTTATAGACATCAAGTTCATTATCAGGAATGGGCATTCGAGGTGGTCCCTCCACTATTGCTTAGCTTGCCAATTGATGTTGTACCTTTAGATCACTCGAGGTCGCTCTGGTGCCTGATCTGTCTTCGATCCAACGCCCCCGATCTCGTCTGATCGAAGAAGTTTTCTTTATGGCCTTTGTGCCCCCTGTCTCTTGTTTCTCCAAATCCTTTTATCTCACTCTAACAGCACTTATGTTTTTGATAGCAGATGGTCTTGTAGACAATATCAAGTGTTCTTGTGTACCAGATACACACTGCTATCTACTGAATACAAAGGAGTGATCTCTGTAAGGTACTGAGAAGTGAAAAAGGACCTACTATAAGAAGTTACTATTTTCTTACCCTTGTCACTACCTTACCCTGATTTAGAATTATCCCTTCACTTTTGTCATATACAGTATCTTTTGTCACAAGGCAAATCTAGAAAAGTATACAATGACTTGGGATTCTTGCTGTCCTGTATAGCTGATCTTACTCAGGATGTGAAACCACTTGAAACTTGAGGAGATAGGAACAGCAGTCCTTCTGTAACTTATGGATGCACTGCTCATCTTAGGCATATTGTTATAGGGCAGGGGATAGATTTTTCAAATTAAAGGAGTAAAGCACTTTTCCCCCTTTTTACTACTTGACTGCTGGATGCTTTATAGCTATGTAATTTGGAAAGAGTCATTCAGCTTCTTTTGTGCCTCACTTTATCACGCAATATAATTACATCTGCTAAAGCCCAGCATCTAATTCTGCTTTTCAGGCATGCATACTGCACATCATTACAAATGACATTTCTTTTGGATGGAGCTGGTTGCTTAGAACATTTTTTTCTTCCCCATCAGTACCAATCCCAGTAACCGGCTTTACGGTGTGTCTTCTCATTGTGATTTGTCTTATTCCCATAAAGAAGAGATCATTGCAAATGGTACTGTATAAAGTCTGAATGTAGAGACTGCAAACTTACTGTCGGCTCCTCCCTCCCTCCATCCCTTCCTCCCTTCCCTCTCTCTGTTTCATTTGCTATACTTTATCCATATTGAATTGCAATTCATGGATGATATTTTGAAACTGAGACTTTTCAGGATAGTGGAATTGAAGCTACTCCTTAGAGTGGAGCATACATCTCACTTTAGCTACCTTCCTGTACATGCTCTGCCATGCAGATTAACTCATTCATACTCTCTGTCTAATAGAAGAATCTCCACCGAGCATAAAGCTAAAGTTGCTATTGCTTTGTCTTTGCTTCAAATGCGGACTCTTTCATGTATATAGACATGTTCCAAAAATTCACCGTTCTGAAAGTTATTTTTCCATAGCTCCTAATGTTGCTGACCTTTGTCTGAAACCTGCGCATTAGTGGAGTGGTAAATTATCAGGTATTTCAGAAGACAGTATCTTATTCTAGAATCATAACCCTAACGTTGTTTAGTCTCTTTGGCCCAACTATATTATTTTTAAAGACTTTAAATTATTGCCTAGAAACCCATTTATATTCACTGAATGTATTCATTGAAATATTTTCTATAAAAGCCAGGATTTAAAATAGCCTACAGGTTTGGTTTTTTTGAATGTCGACTAGAAAGACCAAGTGGAAGCCTAGAACTCATGTTAAATTAAAAATGACAAATGTAAAGCAGCCATACACTATTACAAAGAGGCCACCATGGAGGTATCAAAAAAGAACAGAGCTGGCATGTTCAATATCAGGAAGTATTGTCTTTTTTTAAGTGAATTGCTTAGTTGCATTGATTGTTTTATTTAGTGAAACATCTTGGGCAAATGCATTTGATTAAAGTAAAAACATGCCTCCTGGTATAGTTTTCATTGTGGTAAGTGCAGCATAAGAATCATTTATGATTTTTCACAGGATTCAGGGCTTGGCCACATTGAGGCACTCATGGGTAAAATCCTTTTTCCTAGGGCCCCTCTCCCTTTCCTCCCACATACTTACAGCCCTGTGTGTAAATGAAGCCTTGCAATAGCAAAACTCCTCCTTCATGTCTATGATTCACACTGCCTTCCATTGGGCATGGAGAATACACCACCTTTCCTTCCGTAAACACATCAGGAGTTCTAAAAATTAATCATGGTGACATCATGAGTATTAGCAGCCACACACAGCCAGGCTGCAGGTAATCCATGCTCTGTTGTTCCTGAATGTTACTCATTCCTGAAGAGATCATGCAGATGCACATGTTTGGAATTGGGAAAGATAAAATTCTTCTTTTTTAAGCATACAATAGCTGCAAAGAAAGAAAATAGAAAGGAAGGAAGAAGGGGGAAAATGGGTGCAGTAGGGACTTTAAATTTTTTTAATGTCAAGTTGTGTGCAATGAGCTGGAAATTATGAGTATCTGATGCGTGCGTGATCCATGACAAGAATAACTTAGAGTTGAAATCACTTTCATGAAGAATTTATAATGCATTTGTATTTTGGTTTCCATGGGGGGATGTACAAGAACCTCCATAGATACCCAAATCTACGGCTGTCATGGTGCCATATCCCTTATATTAAATCATTCCTGGTAACAAAGATGTGTAAAATGTCCCTAAAAACGTAGATGTACTTTAAAACACATTTTAGTATAGCACTTCTATTTTTTAAATGGAGCTAAGGAACTTGGGCTGTAACTAACTGTCTTTCTGCCTTTTCAATATGTAACAACAGGTATTCAAGTCGATTATCACATGCTTGGTAAGAAAATCACGACAAAATATAAGGTTCATTCATTATCAGTTAAGAGTTCTCCTTTGAAAATTTCACCCTCTTTTTTGAGTCTACATTTTAAATTTTCTAAGCAGAAAATAGAAGCATGAGTATGTCTCTGAGCTTTCTTTTTATTTCAGAATTTGTAAAATGGCATATTAATTAGGGCTTTAAAATTTACTTTTTAACAATTTCATGTTTCAGTAATTTTTTTGTCATCTACTGAACTTAAAGTCATGTATAATCCTTGACCATAGTCAAGGGGGGAAAGAAAAAGACAACTAAAACGGAAAATTCTTTATAAATGATCTTTTCAAATATCTACAGCTTATTAAAATTCTTGACAAAAATTCTTCACAGTGAGTATTTGCATATATGTATGTTTATAGATATATATTCAATATAGATTGTGAGGAGCCGCCCTCGCTATCGCTATTGCCGTTAGAAGATGGCGCTGACATCCACTGTCAGTTGGAGTTAACTGTCGCTGTCAGTTGGAGTTAACTGTCGCTGTCAGTTGGAGTTAACCGTTTAAACTGTGCCTCTCCCGTGACGTCATCTGGGGTGATGTGCAAACCACCAATCCCGGCTCTACACATCTCACTCGGAGCTCCTAGGCTTATATAAGGGGCTGGGTTTCTTAGCTTGGGGTCTCCCTCTAAGAAGCTGATCATCTATCTCTCAAGATGCATTAAAGCTTTACTGCAGAAGGATCCGAGTGTTCTGCGTCGTTCTTGCTGGCGAGACGGTAGCGCGGGACATCTGGTGCCGAAACCCGGAACTCTTCAACATCGCCGGCGCCGCGGGAGACCCTCGGAAGACGGGGCGGATTCAGAACTGCAGGGACGTAGGTTCAGAGAGGTATGCTTTATCCTGAACAACCCTTTTCTCGACTTTGGCCTTAGTTTGTCATCACCGTGGGACGGGTCAGTGGAGGCTTTGGTGCTAGTCCTGTTTGTCCTTCTCCTTCATCGTGGCTGGTGCTGACAGAACGGCGCTGTCCGTCTGGCGCTGTCCGTCTGGCGCTGTCCATCTGGCGCTGTCAGTCTGGTGCTGTCAGTCTGGTGCTGTCAGTCTGGTGCTGTCAGTCTGGTAACTGAGTTGAGCGCCGTTTTTAGATAAGCTGCTCAGCGCGATGGGGTTGTCACAGTCAGTGGTTACTGCCTTACAGACTGTGCTAAAACAAAGAGATCTTAAAATTGCACCACGAACACTTCAAAATTTTGTGAAGGAGGTAGATAGAGTGGCACCATGGTATGCTTGTTCCGGGTCCCTCACTGTGGCCTCATGGAACAAGCTAGGTAAAGAACTAGACAGGAAGCATGCAGAAGGAGATCTCCACTTAGGTACCAAAGCCATTTGGAAGCTAGTTAAAAACTGCTTGGAGGATGAGGCCTGTCACCCTGCTATAATAGAAAGTCAGGGAACCTTAGAGGAAGTTCAGGATAGCATGTCAGAAACTGAACGGAGTGAGAGAATGGGAGCTCGCAAAAGAAAAGACATGTCTAAGAAAAAGGCCCTCCCCAGGAAGTTAAGAAAGGGGGAGAGAAAGAAGGGAGTTATCATTCACCCCTTAACAAATCTAAGAAAAAGAAAAAGCCAGAATCTAGTCTATACCCTGCAGTAGAGCTAGAAGCCTTGGAGCTAGATAATTCTGATTCTGACACTCTGGATTCTAGCGAAGAAGGTGGTCTAGAGGAGGAGGTGGCACGGTATGAGGAAAAAGATATCACCCTGATAGACACCGGCCACTGAAAACAAAAATGAATGTGAGGCCACCGCCTATAAATCCGGCGGGCTCACGCCCTCAGCGCCTCCGCAGTATGAGCTTCGGCTGAATACTGGTACTGACTCCTTTTTACCTTTAGAGGAACGGAGAAAAATACAAATGGCTTTTCCAGTATTCGAGAATGTGGAAGGCGGAAGAGTACATACCCCCGTAGATTACAATCAAATTAAAGAATTGGCCGAATCCGTTCGTAATTATGGGGTCAATGCTAACTTTACCACATTACAGGTGGAAAGGCTTGCTAATTTTGCCATGACTCCCACTGACTGGCAGACGACAGTGAAAGCAGTGCTTCCCAACATGGGACAATACATGGAATGGAAGGCTCTCTGGTATGATGCAGCCCAGGCACAAGCTAGAGTTAATGCCACGGCTGAAGATGAGAATCAGAGGCAGTGGACATTTGAAATGCTGACAGGTCAGGGTCAACATGCCCTTAATCAAACCAACTACATCTGGGGTGTCTATGGTCAGGTGCTATTAAAGCATGGAAGGCCCTCACAAAAAGGGGAGAGTCCAGTGGACACCTTACAAAGATTGTCCAAGGACCCCAAGAGCCATTTTCAGACTTTGTGGCCAGAATGACAGAGGCCGCCAGTCGCATCTTTGGTGATTCAGAACAAGCTATGCCCCTGATTGAGCAACTTGTCTATGAACAAGCAACCCAGGAATGTCGAGCGGCTATCGCCCTCGCAAAAGCAAAGGTTTACAAGATTGGCTCAGAGTGTGCAGGGAGCTGGGGGACCCCTAACCAATGCAGGACTAGCTGCCGCCATTTTACAAACGCACAGGTATAGAGATTTATCTAGTCGAAAAGCTTGTTTTAATTGTGGGAGAATGGGGCACCTTAAGAAAGATTGTCAAGCCCCTGAAAGAACAAGAGAATCGAAGCTTTGCCATCGTTGTGGTAAAGGTTATCATAGGGCTAGCGAATGCAGGTCAGTCCGGGATGTAAAAGGGAGGCTTCTGCCCCCTATTGAAGAATCCAAGGTACCCCAATCAAAAAACGGGTCACGGGGCCCATGGTCCCAGGGCCCTCAGAAATATGGGAACCAATTTCAGAAAAGCAATCAAGAGGAAGTAGAGGTTTCCGAGGAACCTCCGGAATGGACTTGCGTGCCGCCTCCGACTTCTTACTCATGCCCCAAATGAATGTTCAACCGGTCCCAGTCCATTCCCCTGGACCTTTGCCCCCTGCCACCATTGGGCTTATTCTGGGCCGTGGCTCCTTAACTTTACAGGGACTCATTATATATCCTGGGATTGTTGACCCATATCATAAAGAGGAGATTCAAGTTCTCTGTTCTAGCCCTCGGGGTGTATTTTCTATAAAGCAGGGAGATAGAATTGCACAACTGGTGTTGCTGCCCTCCCTCGGGGATGGAGAAACCTACACTTTACAAAAAAGGGCTATGGGATCTTCTGGAAGTGATTCAGCCTATCTGGCTATACCCCTAAATGAGAGACCTACAATAAAATTGTTAATTAATGGAAAAGAATTTGAAGGGATAATGGATATGGGAGCAGACAAAAGCATTATTTCACTCCATTGGTGGCCGAAGTCTTGGCCCACTGTTGTTTCATCTCATTCTCTACAAGGTCTTGGATACCAGTCCTCTCCTGCCATCAGTGCCTCAGCCTTAACCTGGCGGAATGCTGAGGGCAAACAGGGATGTTTTACCCCTATGTGTTGCCACTCCCTGTAAATTTATGGGGACGAGATGTGTTACAAGCCATGGGCATGACCCTAACTAATGAATACTCCCCCAGGCATCAGCCATTATGGCAAAGATGGGGTATACAAAGGGTAGAGGCTTGGGTAGGCAAGAACAAGGCAGAATAAAACCCATTACGCAACACGGAAATCGGAGTAGAAAAGGACTGGGTTTTATTTAGGGGCCGTTGAGGCTTCACGACCCATACCATGGAAAACAGAGGAGCCGTTATGGGTCTCTCAATGGCCTCTATCCTCTGAAAAATTAGAGGCTGTCACAAGATTAGTGCAAGAACAGGAACGGCTGGGGCATCTAGAGCCTTCTACCTCCCCATGGAATACACCAATTTTTGTTATTAAGAAGAAATCTGGGAAGTGGAGATTACTCCACGACCTGCGGGCCATTAACAATCAGATGCATCTTTTTGGCCCTGTTCAAAGAGGCCTTCCTTTGCTTTCTGCACTTCCTCAAGATTGGAAGCTTATTATTATAGATATTAAGGATTGTTTCTTCTCTATTCCACTTTACCCACGGGATAGACCAAGGTTTGCCTTCACTATCCCTTCTCTTAATCATATGGAACCAGACAAGAGATTTCAGTGGAAGGTACTGCCGCAAGGCATGGCCAATAGCCCAACAATATGTCAGCTATATGTGCAGGAGGCTTTGGAGCCAATTAGGAAGCAATTTACATCTTTAATCGTTATCCATTATATGGACGATATTCTTATTTGTCACAAAGAGTTAGATGTTTTACAAAAGGCTTTTCCCATGCTGGTGGCTGAATTAAAACAGTGGGGATTAGAGATTGCCTCAGAAAAGGTTCAAATTGCAGATACAGGCCTCTTTTTGGGCTCAAAGATTACTCCCAAAAATATAGTTCCTCAGAAAATAGAAATTCGCAAAGACCACTTACAAACATTAAATGATTTTCAGAAACTTCTGGGAGATATAAATTGGTTGAGGCCCTTTTTAAAAATTCCATCTGCTGATCTAAAACCCCTCTTCGATCTCCTGGAGGGTGAGCCTCATATCTCCTCACCCAGAAAATTTACCCCTGCCGCCCACCGAGCCTTACAGATGGTGGAAGAGGCCTTACAGGAAGCACAATTACAACGTATTGAGGAGTCACTACCTTTTAATCTGTGTGTTTTTAAGACAGCTCAATTGCCAACTGCAGTCCTGTGGCAACATGGACCATTACTTTGGATTCATCCAAATGCTTCCCCTGCTAAGATTATTGACTGGTACCCTGATGCTGTTGCACAGCTCGCGCTCACGGAATAAAAGCAGCTGTTACACATTTTGGCAGGGATCCTGATTCCTTGATTGTGCCTTATACTGCTGCACAAGTTCAGACCTTGGCAGCCACATCTAGTGATTGGGCAGTTTTAGTTACTTCCTTTTCAGGACAAATTGATAATCATTTTCCAAAGCATCCAATTTTACAGTTTGCCCTAAACCAGGCTATAGTGTTTCCACAAGTGACAGCTAAAGACCCACTCCCAGATGGGACTGTGGTGTACACTGATGGATCAAAAACTGGTATGGGAGCTTATGTGGTCAAGGATAGGGTTATATCTAAACAATATAATGAAACTTCACCTCAAGTTGTAGAATGTCTGATAGTACTGGAGGTTCTTGAGGCTTTTCCAGGACCCCTCAATATTGTATCAGATTCCTCTTATGTGGTTAATGCAGTTAATCTCCTTGAGATAGCTGGAATAATAAGATCCTCCAGCAGAGTTGCTAACATCTTTCAGAAGATACAAGCTGCCTTGTTAAATAGGAGATTTCCTGTTTTCATTACCCATGTCCGAGCACATTCTGGACTCCCAGGTCCCATGTCCTTAGGGAATGACTTAGCGGACAAGGCTACAAAGCTGGTGGCCGCTGCCTTGTCTACCCATGCACAAGCAGCAAAAGAATTCCATAAGCGCTTTCATGTGACGGCTGAGACCTTGCGCCGTCGTTTTGCTCTATCCAGGAAAGAGGCTAGGGAAATTGTTACTCAATGCCAGAATTGCTGCGAATTCTTACCTACTCCCCACATGGGAATAAACCCACGTGGCATTAGACCATTGCAGATGTGGCAGATGGATGTTACTCATATTCCCTCTTTTGGAAGGCTTCAATATGTTCATGTTTCTGTTGACACCTGTTCTGGCGTAATGTTCGCCACACCCCTAACAGGGAAAAGGCCTCATATGTGATTCAACATTGCCTTGAGGCCTGGAGTGCTTGGGAAAACCCAGAATTTTAAAAACAGACAATGGACCAGCATATACCTCTCAAAAATTCCGACAGTTTTGTCGGCAAATGGATGTTACCCATCTAACTGGCCTACCTTATAACCCTCAAGGACAGGGCATTGTGGAACGTGCCCATCGTACACTCAAATCATATCTGATTAAACAAAAGGGGAGTATTGAGGATGTTCTACCCTCGGTACCAAGAGTTGCTGTATCCATGGCACTTTTTACCCTTAATTTCTTGAACTGTGATGCCCAAGGCCACACTGCGGCTGATCGCCACAGTTTAGAGCCTGATAGGCCAAAAGAAATGGTAAAATGGAAAGATGTCTTGACTGATCTCTGGAAAGGCCCGGATCCTATTCTTATAAGATCCAGGGGAGCTGTGTGTGTTTTTCCACAGGAGGAAGAAAACCCCCTGTGGATCCCTGAAAGACTCACTCGAAGAGCTCCTTCACAACTCCAGAATAAGAAGGATGGAGGCCAAGTGGGTGATGAAGACTCTCCTACTCGGGATGATGGTTCCTAGTATGATGGGAGAGTTACGGTGGGCCATCATGTCTACCTTCCCCTACCGATGCCAGTGATGCAGAATGCCCAGGTGTTCCCTAGATTTTTCACAAATAATAGAGAGTTGGGGCTTGCCTTTTTGCCTTTAGATCCTCAGATACAGAGTTTTCAGGATGAGAGAACCTTGTCATTAGTAGGAAGCTTGTGCTTTACTGTGATTTCTTCATTAAAGGATAATTTTATTCATATGGATCCAGAAAGATCTAATGCTAATCCTTTTGAATTAATGGAAGCTGTACTGATCTTTCTCCTATGATAGTGAGAAGGGACAGATTACTTTTGATTGGAAAGGGGCATTAGGCAACAGTCTGAGTGAGGGACAGAGCTCTGGATCATCTGATTGGTCCTCCTCCAATGTTAAGTATACCCCTTTTAAGAGAACTAATTATTCAGCTGCCCTTTATTTGGGTTGTGAGTAATGATACCTTAGGTAAGAATCAGAAAGAAATAAATTGTTCTGCTTAGAATTGTTTTTATGCATTATGCTGGGATGCTATTAAGCACCCTTTTGCTTTGGTAATGCGCATGCCTCGATTTATTCCAGCTCCTGTTGAGACGCCAAGTAATTTGAGTTTGTTTAGGGAAAAGCGAGATTTTTGGGATCTCTGCTATTATTGTGGGCCTGATAGCCACCGCCGCGGTTACTGCTTCGGTTACCGCCTCGGCCCTTGCACTTTCCGCCACTGTGCAGACAACTCAAACCATTAATGAACTATAGGCCACTGTGACCATGGTCCTAGATAAACAGGCCACTGCCAATTCTCAGATACAAGGAGGCCTGATGTTGGTAAACCAACAGATTAATTTGGTTCAGGAACAATTGGATATATTGTGGCAGATGGCCAAATTGGGATGTGAACAAAGTTGCCTGGCCTTTGTGTCACTTAGTACAATATGAGAATTTTACAAGAGCAGCTAACCTGTCAAAAGCTCTGTCTCAACATTTATTACAGAATTGGACTTTTGAGTTTGAGCAGACACTCCGTGAGTTGAGAATGGCGATCCTGCAAGTGAATTCGACGCATCTGGATCTTTCTCTGATGGAAGGCCTCTCCTCCTGGATTTCATCTGCATTTTCTTATTTTAAGGAATGGGTGGGGGTAGGATCATTTAGCCTAGTTCTCTGCTGTGGAATAGTGTTGATGCTTTGGATGGTGTGTACGCTCAGAGCCCAAACAAAAGGAGAAAGTGGTGGTGGCACAAGCACTTGCTGCCTTAGAACACGGAGCATCCCCTGACATTTGGTTAACCATGTTAAAGCAATAGGTCGCTGGCCTCCCAGCTCTTGCACCCCACGAGGCTAGTCTCATTGCATGGGATAGAGTGGGTAGGCTTCAGCAGCCCAAGGAGTTGCAAGGCTAAGCACTGCACAGGAGAGGTCTGCGGTATAACGACTTTCTCCTGGGAGATAAGTCATCTTGCATGAAGGTTCTATGTCATGATCTCCTTCCCCCAGAAAAAAGACATCGGACTGGTCAGGACTTCCTCTGGGGATAAGACCCTGGAGAGGAGCTTTGTACATGTTCCGAATTTGCACATGGGGATTTGACCTCTATCTCCACTCCAAAGTTGTGGGTGTCCTATTGCTTCAAAAATAAATGAATAGGGGAGATGTGAGGAGCCGCCCTCGCTATCGCTATTGCCGTTAGAAGATGGCGCTGACATCCACTGTCAGTTGGAGTTAACTGTCGCTGTCAGTTGGAGTTAACTGTCGCTGTCAGTTGGAGTTAACCGTTTAAACTGTGCCTCTCCCGTGACGTCATCTGGGGTGATGTGCAAACCACCAATCCCGGCTCTACACATCTCACTCGGAGCTCCTAGGCTTATATAAGGGGCTGGGTTTCTTAGCTTGGGGTCTCCCTCTAAGAAGCTGATCATCTATCTCTCAAGATGCATTAAAGCTTTACTGCAGAAGGATCCGAGTGTTCTGCGTCGTTCTTGCTGGCGAGACGGTAGCGCGGGACAATAGATTATGTATAAAGAGACTGGAAATGTTTATTGACATAAACAAAGTATCAAATAATTTTTTGACAATTCTGAAAGAAGGATGTTATCGAGAAGGAATATTCACTTTTGAAGTGAATTATACTAGCTACACAAACTGATTAACTTATTAGGATAATATAGTTAGGTGTTCTTCTGCTTCTTGCCAGCAAGTACTCATGGTACAAGAATTTCCCAATACAGAGTCTAATGAAGTACAGTCTTAAAAATGTATGCTTTCTGTCACTACCATCTATAAATTTTTCATGCATTTCTGTATATGTGTCTTTCTGTCTGTTAGTCATTATAGATTTCCAGATAAAAGCCCTGTAGTAACAATTCACAAGTTAGTATAAAACTGGAAACTGAGTTAAGTAACAGGAAGGCAGAATGAGTTTAAATACTTATGAAGGTGGGACGAACCATCCCCCAGAGATGCTGCTCAGGTTTGTATATAACAGCCGATGGCAGCCACATCTTGCTCTGATACACAGCAAGTCTCTGTCCACAGACCCTTCTGTACATAAGCTTTATCACTCAGTGCTGATCAGTCTCCAAGACAAACCACTCATTTATCATTCATACACTTATTAATCCTTAACACCACAGGCAGTTAGGTACCCTTTCCTTTAAGGACATTTCAGTTCACTGTCTCCTTGAGGCTCCTATATTTAATCCAGTGTTAAACAAATCTTTTCTCATCAGAAAAGCAAATGAAGAAGTTAGCTGGGAGGACTACAAATGTCTAATGTTTCTCATTTGTGACAATATTTATTACCATTTAGCTTTTAGAATATCACATATTCTCATTTTCATTTTTTTGTCTTTTCTTTTTCTTTGCTACATAGGTCAGACTGCTTCAAATTCAGCATCCTGAGTCTTCTGAGTGTTGGGATTACATGTAGTTGTTGCTATAATGGATTTATTTTGCTTTGTTTTCCCTTATCTCATCAATTGCTTTTCCCTTGTATCATATTCTCACTCTTGTAACTACTAATACTAGGATAATATAAAATTCTTTCTAGAGTTTAACATTGACCTTTTCCTGAGTCGATCAGGTCTCAGGGTTATAATTACTTTGTTTCCCCCAAATGCCTGTTTCTAGCCTTGCCTTATTTCCAATCTGTGACACAGCTGTCCACTTGAAATTGTTACTGTTAGATATGGATTAAAATAAGAATAGAGGCAATGGATATTCATAGATTTCAACAAATCTTTTATGCTTTTCACATCTTTCCTTAAAAGGAATGTCAATACCTATATATAACACAAAATCTCAAGGATTTTGATTACTTTACTTCATTTCCCTAATGGCTAAGGTTTTGAGCACTTTCTTAAGTGTCTTTCAGCCATTTTGGATTCCTCTATTGAGAATTCTCTACTTAGTTCTGTATCCCACCTTTTAATTGGATTGTTTGGTGATTTTGTGACTAGTTTCTACCAGGGAACTCTGACAGCTAATAAACTCCTTCATCAAAGTGGCAGGATACAAGATTAACTCAGTAGTCCTACTATATAGAGAGAATAAATGGGCTGAGAAAGAAATAAGAGAAGCATCACCCTTTATAATAACCACAAACAACATAAAATACCTTGGGGTAACACTAACAAAACCAATGAAAGACTTGTATAACAAGAAATTTTAATCTTTAAATAAAGAAATTAAAAAGATACCATAAAATGGAAAGATTCCCCATGCTCTTGGATCAAAATAGTAAAAATGGCAATCTTGCTAACAGCAATCTACAGATTTAAAGCAGTTCCCATCAAATACTGGCACAATTCTTCACAGACTTCAAAAGAACAATACTCAGCATTATACGGAAAAACAAAAGATACAGGATAGCCAAAACAACCCTGTACCATAAAGGAACTTCTGGAGGCATCACTATCCTAGAGTTCAAGTTCTATTATATAACTATAGTCCTGAAAACAACTTGGTATTGGCACAATGGAATTGAAATGAAAAACCCTGTTATTAACCCACATATCTTGGAACACCTAAGTTTTGACAAAGAAGCTAAGATTATACAATGGAAAATAGAAAATATCTTCAACAAATGGTGCTTGCATAATTGGATGGTGTTGCAGATAGATCCATGTCTATCACCATGCACAAAGCTTAAGTTCAAATGGATCAAAGACCTCAACATAAATCCAGTCACACTCAACCTCTTAGAAGGGAAAGTGGGAAGAACCTTTGAATGAATTGGTGCAGGAGACAGCTTCCTGAGCGTAATATCAGTAGCACAGACACTGAGGTCAACAATTAAAAACGGGACCTCCTGGAACTGAGAGGCTTCTGTAAGGCATAGGATACAGTCAACAAGACAAAATGGCCGCCCACAGAATGGGAAAAGATCTTCAACAACCCCACATCTGACAGAGGGCTGATCTCCATCTTATATAGTAAAGTAGGGTCTCTCACTTAAACTCAGAGCTTACCATTAGACAGTGTAGCTGGTCAACTTGCTCCACAGATTCTGATTCTGCTTCCTGAGCATTGGTATTCGAGGCAGGCTATCAGTTCGTTAGCGTTTCTATGGATGATCACAATCCAACCTCCTTCTCCAATGCTGGTATGACAAGACTTTTTTCCCACTTCTCCGGTTCTATGTTAGTCTTTCAGACCAGATTTCTATATAATACACAGACCTTTATGCCTCAGCATTGAAACACATTGAAATCTTTTCTTCTGGTCTACTTTATGGCTCATATATATCTTGTTTATTCAAGTTTTACACTTTTTAGCAACAACAGCAATACCAGGATAAGTGGATCCAGACAGTAGCTTTGAAATCTAACTGCAACCAAATCAAACCACAACCTTGTCAACTAACAGCAGAATAATTAATACATGAACCACTCTTCTGTTAGATTTGTGAAATTTAAGGAACTCACATACAGTCTGTTTCATATTTGCTACAAATGATAGAATGATTAAAATTAATTTCCATTATCATTATTGTGTTTATTAGATTTTTGAAGAAAACTTCCTAAGTGGACCAATGTCGTTACACTGTAGCAGTGATTCATGATCAGGGTGACTTCATTCTCTCTTACAATTTATCTTTATATGTGAATATATGTTACAGTGTGTGTGTATGTGTTCATTTGTGTGAGTACAGCATACCTGTGCCAAAACATATGTGTGGAGTTGAGAGAACAATCTCAAGTATTGATCACCTTCTACCTGTTTGGGACAGGGTCTCTTGAAATTACCATTATGTACACAGATTATCCAGCCTGTCAGCCTCCAGGGCTACTCCTGAAATCACATCTTGCTGTAAAAGGACAGAGGTACACAATCTTTCTGGCTTTTATATGATGTCTAGGGATCTGAACTCAGGTCTTCACACTTGCACAGCAACTGTTTTAGTCATTGTGCTATCTCTCCAGCCTAAATTTTATTCTTTCTAGGGAGTAGAGATCAGACATGTTGCTGACATCTACAGTGCACTAAACATTCTTTCCTATTCCCCAGCAAAGGCATATCCAGCCCAAATGCCAACAGTGAAAAAATTTGGAAGTTTTACCCCACATCAGTCCTTGCAGACATGCAAGGCTCAGTGTTTGTCTTCATCTTTCCACTTCTTCCTACCTTCTCTGGATCCTACTTGCTCAAACAACTATACTTTGCCCAGAGCACTGAATGCATGTCAATCAACCAAAGGCAGCAACAAGTCTTCTTCCTACTACCATACTCCATTTACTCTTTGTAAGGAATATCTGGATAATTTAGACTCCATCTCTAATTAGCACTTAGAATGAAAGTCCTTATATTTAAATTAAATTATCTTTCCAGGATCTCCCTTTTAATTTACTACACATTTAGAAGCAGGAGTCAACTTTTAATAACTATAGAACTCTGAGACAAAGTTTCCTCTCATGGATGCCATAAATTTACCTAGACAGTTAAATTGATTTTGCTTCATGTGTTTTCTTGAGATCCCTATGAGAAAGATGCATTGGGAAGATAATTTCTGGGTGAGAAGAGCGACTGATGTTAAAAGTGGCCTGCCACAGTCTAGAGGGAACAAATGCTGACTTGAAGAAAGTAACAACATATATTGGACCTGAGGTTAAGGAGCTTACCTGAAGTCAATCGAGACAAACCTATTTGTAGGAGCTAAAAGAAGGCACTTAGGTAACAAGGCTACAGGGAGCTGAGGTCTGCACTTCTCAGCCCTGGCTGCATATAAGAATCTCCTAGGGAGACTTAATATACAGTTGCCTGGGCTTCAAGCCCATGCAATTTAAGCACATATCTTGGATGAGCCTAGAGAACAGAGTGTTTCAAGACTGCCCCTATAATATCTGTACATCATCAGGATTAAGAACCATTGGTTAATCAGAGAAAGAGGTGCCAGTGTAACAATAGCTATTCAGACAGGTAGATGAGGCACCAATTCTATTTTGTAATGTCACAATAGACACCTTAATCATCACTATGCAGAGAGCCTCAAAATAGCACCAATTTGTTTGTAGGGATGCTTTTTTCCACTCAGTATAGTAATGAACACTAGTAATCCCAACACACATGAGGCTGAGGTGAGTATCTTGAATTTGTAGACAGTCTGGCAAGACTCTGAATTCCCTCTATCCCCAAATGGTATGGTGTATTTGTAATTTTAATGTTAAATTTTACAGTTGCATTTATATTTTGCTTAATATTTTTGGGGTGGTTTTACAAGACAGCCTTTCTCTGCGTAGCTTTGAAGCCTGTCCTTGAACTTGCTCTGTAAACCAGGCTGGACTCAAACTCACAGAGATCTGCCTCTGCCTCCCAAGTGCTGGGATAAAGGCATGCACCACTACCATCTGACTATTTTATTTAACTTTTAAATTCACCCTCAAAATAGATCAGAAAATATACTCTTTCATTGGAATTGTTCTTGGGTGAACCAATCAGTCAGGAAAGCTCATTTGACCTCTCTGAGTTCAGTTTTACTTCTACTGTTCCCCCATTTGTTTATTTAATATCACACTGTTGTCTGGCAAAAGCTTATGAGATACCTAGAAATAGTAAAAGAATAATATACACTTTCAGGCAGTGCAGGACTCTCAGAAGTGAAGTTAACAAAAATGTGGTATCATCAAATAAGTGAGAAACCAGTTTTCTATTACATCTTTTGTGTCATGGCGTTTCAACGGGGATTCAATCACAGAGGCTTGGAGAAATCACTATTGTGGTTGACTTCTCTGCTATTTTCTTTCTTCCAGTTTGCTTGTTCATCCTACATTGTGAAGACACAGTTCATGTCTTATTTCCACCATGAAGCTACACATCACTTGTGCTTCTGCTGAAACTATCATTTGAAGAATTTTGTCTCTCCTTCATCACCATGATACTCAGATCACCAAAGGCTGGTCAGTTTGGTACCTATGATTATGGTGGATGTGTTTTCCTATCCTGTAGTTTTCCAAGATATCATGACCTGTGGGGTACCTTCTCTTGATGCTCTGACACTGAAAGAGAGGTCAGTATTAGGAGACAGTATAGTAAGCCCACAAACAAAAGGAGCTATAAATACAAACACACAATGAAGAGAATGGGGACTTGGGATCTGTTGTGTTGTGCTTTGGATCCACTTAGGTGAAGAACTTCCCAGTATGTGAGGTAATAAATTCATCTTCACATATCAAGCAGAATGGATAATACTGATGAGTCTTCAAAACCAAAAACTGAGTATGAAAATAATCACCCTAGAAACTTAAGATGTTTGGAAAGAGTTTTCACTGAAAAATTTCAGCTCAGAGTTGGGTTGTCAAACCACATTTAAGTTTTAAACATAATATTCCGTGTTATAGTTTCATTTCTGTTGATGTGATAAAGTACCTAACAAAAAGCAACTTAGGGGAAATAGCTCATTTTAACTTACAATTACAGCCTACAATCCTTTATTGTAGAGGAATAAAGATAATAGGAACTTAAATAGCTAATCACATCACATACACAATCAAGCAAATTATGTACTTATACTTACTAATCAGCTTAATTTCTCTACTCTTATCTAGTCCAGGACACCAACACAGGGAGTGGTGCTGCCCACAAAGAGCAGGGTCTTCCCAATCCCTTTCTTATTAGGACAATCCTCTACAGACACACATGCCTAACAAGGTGATCTAAACAATCCCTTAGTGAAACTCTTCCCAGGTGGGTCTGGATTGTGTCAAGTTAACAACTGAACAAATTGGAACAGGAGACTGCTTGCTGAACATAACACCAGTATCATAGACACTGAGATCAACAATTAAGAAATGGAACCTCCTGAAACAGAGAAGCTTCTGTACCACAAAGGACTCAATCAACAATGCAAAAAGGAGGTCACAGAATGGGAAAGCATATTCACCAACCCCACACCTGAGAGGGGTCTGATTTCCAAAATATGCGAAGATCTCAAGAAGCTAGTCAGCAAAACAGCAAAGGATCCAATAAAAATGTGGGGTATAGAACTAAATAGAGATTTCTCAATAAAGGGATCTAAAATGGCTGAAAGACAGGAAAGAATCTAAGAGAGATGTGCATGGTACCCCAGAGAAGAGGAATGAGACAAGATCTTCTGAACAGATTGTGAATATGGCGAGGGGTTGGGGGAAGTGGGAGCTGGAAGAGGAGAGGGGGAGAAGAGGAAGAGAGAGTAGGTCATGGGGAAACAGGAAGGTTGAATGGGGGGTAGAATATGGGGAAGAGGGAATCATAGGTTAGAAGACAGATCTAGCACCAGTGGGACCTCTAGTGATCTAAAGGAATGATACCAACTGGCAAGCTAAGCAATAGTGGGGAGACCACCCTAAATGCCCATTCCTGATAATGAACTTGATGACCAAAACCTTCCTGGAGCCTTCATCCAGGGACTGATGGAAGCAGAGGCAAACACCCACAGTTAAACATGAACTGAACCCATGGAACCCAGTGACAGAGAGAGAGGAGCAATGAGCAAATTGGCAAAGAATGGGCTGGCAAAACCAGCAGAGACAGATGATCTGAACAGAGGAGAGCTCTTGGACCCCAGATCAACAGCTGGGAGGCCAACATGGGACTGATCCAGACCCCCAGAATGTGAGAGTCAGTGAGGAGGCCTGGGCAACCTATGGGACCCTGGGCAGTGGATCAGTGTTTATCCCTGGCATACAAACAGACTTCATGTGTCCATAACAAAAAGAGGGATGCTTTCTCAGCCTGGACTCTTAGGGGAGTGCCTGGACCCTCCCTGAGTGAAATGACAGACTCTAGGTATCCCCTGTGTGGAAGGAAGTGGCAATAGGGTGGGAGGCTGGGGGTGATGGTTGGGAGGGGAGGGAGGAGGGGAGGAGAGGGAACTGGGATTGACATGTAAAAAAGCTATTTAAAATTAAAATAATTTTTAAAAAAGTTCTCAACATCCTTAGCATTCAGGGAAATGCATATCAAAACAACTCTGAGACACCAACTTACTGCAGTCAGAATGACTAAAACTAAAAATAACAATGACAGTTTATGCTGGAGAGGATATGGCGAAAGGAGAAAACTCTTCCACTGCTGGTGGGAGTGAAAACTTGCACAGCCACTTAGGAAATCAGTATGGCAGTTCCTCAGAAAAATGAGAATCAGTTTACCATAAGATCCAGGAATTTCACTCTTAGGCATATCCACAATGGGTGCACAATTATAGAACAAGGACATCTTTTCAACTATGCTCTTAGCAGCACTGTTTGTAATAGCCAGAATTTGAAAGCAACCTAGATGCCCTTCACATGAAGAGTGGATAGAGATAATGTACATTTACACAATAGATTATTACTTAGCAGAAAAAAACAACGGAATCTTGAAATTCACAGGCAAATTGATGGAACTAGAAGAAACCATCCTGAGTGAGGTAACCTAGTCACAAAAAGACAACATGGTATGTACTCATTCATATATGGATTTTAGACATAGATCAAGGGATTAGCAGCCTGCAATCCACAACTCCAGAGAAGCTAGGAAACAAAGAGGACCCTAAGAAAGACATACATGGTCTCCCCAGAGAAGAGGAAGGGACAGATCTCCTGAGCAAATTTGGAACATGGGGGGAGGGGCAAGGGAGTTAGGGGAAGGAGAAGGGGAGGAGGGTGGAGGAAGACATGAAGGACCAGGAACTTTGAGTCAGGGAAATAATAGAGCAAGAAGGGAAATACCTTGATAGAGGGAGCCATTGTAGGTTTAAAGAGAAATCTGACATTAGGGAAATGTCCAGAGATACGCTAGGATGACCCCAACTAAGAATATGAGCAATAGGAGAAAGGCTATCTTAAATGCCCTTCCCCTATAATGAGATTGATGGATACCTTATATGCCATCCTAGAACCTTCATCCTGCAGCTGATGGAAGCAGAAGCAGACACCCACAGCTAAACACTGATCTCACTTCCTAGAATCCAGTTGTAAGGAGGGAGGAGTGATGAGCAAAGGGGTCAAGACCAGGCTTGAGAAACCCACAGAAACAGCTGACCTGAACAAGTGGCAGCTCATGGACCCCAGACTGATAGCTGGGAAACTAGCATAGGATTGACCTAGACCTCCTGAATGTGGGTGTCAGTTAGGAGTACTGAGCAATCTATGAGGCCTCTGGCAATGAGTAGATCAGTATTTATACCTAGTATATGAATGGATTTTTTGAGCCCATTCCACATAGAAGGATACTCTCTCAGCCTAGACACATGGGGGGGGGAGGTCTAGGCCCTGCTTCAAATGATATGACAGTCTTTGAAGATTCCCCCATGGAAGGCCTCACCCTCCCTGTGGAGCAGAAAGGGGATGGGATAGGGGATTGGTGGGAGGCAGGGGAGGAAGGGTGGGAGAGAGAACTGGGATTGACATGTAAAACAAGCTTGTTAAATATCACAATTAAATTAAATCACTCTCACTTCAACGCAACATTCTACCTGGTTATCTGGCACTTGCCTCCCCTTGGCAGGAAGCTGGTTCTAAGGTACTCATTCTTATTTTGGGTCACCAGATGAGCATTCTCAGCTGCCGTGATGTCTGTACGTGTGTGTGTGAAAACATTTAGTGTTGCTCATGTATATGTATTTTCAGAGCTGACAGTTTGATAGTGAATAACCAATCAGAGATCTCATATCTGGGTGTGGGGGGATTGACCCACTCAGCAGTCATTAATTACCAACAGATTTTCATTTAATGGTAGGGCCTTGCTCAATTTCTGATTTCCATGCTTCAGGTCAACTGGTGTTATCATGTTTCAGATTTTATTTAGGCAACCAGATTGTAGAAATTTCATGGGTTTAGCTTTCCAGTCACATATTAATGATGGGTTGTTATAGCATACATCCTGGTCCTCTGACTCTTACTCTTTTCTTCTACAGTGTTCCCTGAGCCTTACTTGGGTATAGGGGTTGTGTTGTTGTATTAGGGTCTCCTCTAATATCCATGACTTCACTAGCCACAGGTGGTCTGCTAGAATTGTAGTGTCAGATATGAATTCCCTCTCACTGGGCAGGGAGGCCTTATGTCCAATTAGAGAGGTATTGGTTAGCTCCAGGATGTAAGCGCCAATATTGCACCTTTCAGAAATACTTTCCAGGTTGGGCATTGTTGTGGTTCCTAAGCACCATAGCTGGGACTGATTATTGATTGCTCTTTTCCTTTGTTGTCTTGCATGAAATCTAGTCTCAGTGAGGAGGCTTCTAGTTCACTTTCTGCCCAAATCCTTCCAGTCGGGTATCTGAAGTATGTGGTGTCTTCAGCAGTAGGGCATTACCTTCGCACCATGGGAGGCAAGAAAAAGTAAGAGCAATAGCTTATTTTATTTGGGGGAAGTGTCCTAGAGTCTCCTGAACAACAGATTGTAATGAGTTTTCTCATGACTGGTACTGAAGTTTTAGTCTATGTCTCTTTGTTGAAGCATTATCACTTCAATTTGGTAACTTTATCTTAAGTGTGTGTATGTCCTTTTATACAGTTTCTGATTTTAGTTAAATATATGATAGTATTCTTTACGTCTTTTTCAATTGCCCTTAGTATTATTTATTCCTATTGACTTCTTTTTCCACTCCTTGGTTAAAGTCCCAACTCCTTCCTCTATTCCCCTTTAATAGGGCCACTGTCCTTCTTTTATTCTCCCTAGAGTTCCTTGTCTTCCACTCACCTTGGTCTGTTTTGACTTTCCTAATTTCTGTAGTTATTTCAGATTATATAATCACATCTCAAGTTTTGGATCTGGGAACCACAAAGAAGAGAAGATGTGGTGTTTGTTTTTCAGGATCCAGTTTATCAATTCAGCATATTTTCTAGTACCATCCATTTACCTGCAAATTTCATAATTCAATTTTTCTTATAGCTAAACAGAATTCCTTTGTGTCCATGTGTTACATTTTCCACCATTCTTTTACCAGTTGAAGGACATTTAGGTTATTTACATTTTCTATTTATTGTGGATTTTATTTTTCTTATTTTATGGACCTCTTCTATATTACTTGAAACATTCTACCACTCCCTACTGGTGTCTTCCCTCTCCCTTGTTGTTCTCAGGGGTATCTTGAAGAATAAGTAAGGAACACTTATCAAAAATACACAGAATTTCTTTTCCAAACAACTTGCCTGCTATAGATAATTTGATAATGCTTCAACTTAATTCCTTTAACCATATGTTTTAATCATATAAATAAAACATTATTTATAATAATAATGGTAGCTAAAGTTTATTGAATGTTTATGATATACCAGAAGCTTTGTCAGTTGTTTTTTTTTTTTTTTTTTGAGGAGGGGTTAATGTATTACATTCCTTGAGTTGTCACTGTGAAATATTTTGATGATATTGCCCCTATTCACAAGGTTTGGGGACCCTGATGTCTAGACCTCGATTAGTCACTTATCTAAAGGGTTAGACTCTCTTTAGAGCTTCTCCTTTGTTTGATAGGGGAAGGGTTCAAGAGGCTTCTTAGGTCTCTCTTACTTTCTCAGAAGAATAAACTTAAATTGAAAGAAACAGTTGGAATGTTTTGGTGGTGAAAAGGAAAGAGGCAAGAGCTGGAAAAATTTTGCAAGTAATTCTATTACTTGCCTGTTAACTGCTTAAGCATGTTAGCTCAGGGGGAATGATGATGTGTTTTATAAGCCATCTGGTTTTAATACAGTAACTTGAAGCTAATAAAAATGGTCTGGGATTGAAGATGGGGAATGAAGCATTGTCTCTATGTGAGATGGTTCTGAGCATTTAGAAGAGAATGAGAAAGACTGTCTGTTTTGTTTCCAAATGCTGATACGTATCAGCCAGCTGGAGCACCTGGTTGTAAGTTAAGGTTTCAGGGTCCTCGCCTCTTGAAATACATTGTCATCAGGTATAGGCCGGCAGCAGGAATCTATATTCATAAAGCAGGCATTTAAAAATGTCTCTAAGTCCAAACCATAGTTTGCAAACTTCTCAGAAATTGTTCAGGAGAAATGTCTCACAGGCTACTGGCAAATCTTCAGGTAACTGTCAGCTTTATCTGTTCTATACTTTGACTTTTGATATAAGAATTCATCTAATGAAAATAATATGCTTTAAAATTTCCCCATTATTATTCTGGCTTATACCTGTTCTTTGTTTCATTGGGTGATTGAGTGAGGGCCTGATATTCATGGGACTGTGTTCTGCTGCCTGTACCAGAGAGCTGACAAGGACCAAGGCCTGTTGTTTCTTAGAACTTCCACATCACCATTTTATAAGGATTTAAAAGGACATGGATTGGGTCAAATCCCTTGTGTATTCTAGCCTATGACACCCACTGTTTAAATTGACACTTTCTGAACCGATCCTTTTAATCATCAAAGCTTTCTTAAGGCCTGTGGTGAAGCTCATGTGTGTTCTGGGGTGCCTTTTGAATGATGGTAAGGAGAATGCTTAGAGGTGTGACTGACTTAGGCTTCAGAGAACAGAAATGTGTTCCCCTCTGTCCTTCTGCTTTGGGGACCTCTTCTTGGATCTTGTTGTACCTCTTTGTGAAAAGATGAATTACAATCAGGATTTTAATTTGCATATATGTACGTGTGTGTACGTGTGTGTGTGTGTGTGTTTGTGTGTGTGTGGTGTTTGAGTTTATGTGCATGTGAGAACCAGATGAGACTAGTAAAAAGCAGTGGATTCCTGGGAAGTAGAGTTACAAGTGCTTGTCAGTCATCATGTGGATGTTGGGAACCAATCCCGGATCCTCTGCAGGAGAAGTAATCACTCCATCTTTTGTTTTACATTTTTTATTCAGTGACTTCATTATGTTGTCCCAACTATCCTGAAACTCATGTAGCACATGCTCGAATCAAACTCATAGAGACCAGCCTACCTCTGCCATTTGAGCACTTTAGGATTAAGTTCTGCAAGGACTCTTGAGTATTGAACAGTCTTTCAGAGCTGGAATGGATTTTTATATTCCTCTTTTCAAATAAGGAACACCCTAGTACATAAAACTTCAGGAAGACAAACCTATTGTAATGATAAAATAAATATTTTATTTTTGCGTGCATTTAAAAAACTTTTTTATTTATTTAAATTTGAGAAAAGCTTCATTTGTCAATCCCAGCTCCCTCTCCCTCCCCTCCTCCCCTGCTCCCCCACCAGCCTTCCCAGCCCCCCATCCAATCCCCACTAATTTCTCAGAGAGGGTGAGACCCTCCATGGGGCATCTCTAGAGTTTGTTATTTCATTCAGGACAGGGACTAGGCCCTCTTCCAAGAGTACAGTCTGAGAGAGCATCCCTCATTGTGGGGTGTGTTACGATAACTCAATGCTAATTTTGGAGAACTAAGTGTATTTATTGGCAAATGTAGAAAAAAACAGCACATATAAAGAATAAGTACACAGAGTTCATGGAAATAATCTATCAGTATGTAGATAGAGTCTGCATAATACTCCATGTGAACATAGAGTTTTATTCATAAACTATTTTCCATGTTTCTTATGTTGACATTAGGCAGATATTAAGAAAAAAATGATTATTGGGTCCATTACTAATTGGGTAACCTTGCCTATGCATCTAATGCTGTGGTTTTCAACTTACTGACGTGACTCTTTTGGGGGTCAAATTACCCTTTCACAGGGATCACATATTAGATATTCTGCATATCCGATATTTACATTATGATTCATAGCAGTAGCAAAATTAAAAGTATCAAGTAGCGATGAAATAATTTGATGATTGGGGATTATCACAGCATGAGGTATTAAAGAGTCACAGCATTATGAAGGTTAAAAAGTACTGATCTATTCTAGTTTAACATGAAGAGCTCAGTTTGGTCCAAGTTGCTAGCTGTGTAACAGTGCATTTCCTACTGTCATATATTATTGTTTTACTTTATTTCCTTCCTGTCTCCATTTCTCCCATTCTTCTACACTCTCTTTCACTGATTTAAAGTCATGGTTTTATTACTTTTAATTGTGTGTTTATTTTCCAGGTACTTTATTGGATTTCTCTGGAGTCTGAGCTGTAGACATTCTGTGAGCTGACCAATGTAGGTACTAGGCATTGAACTAAGATTATCTGGAAGTTCATTGCATGTTCTTAACCACTAGGCCATAGTCTCAGCCCACTAATTGTTGATTTTAAGTGATGCATTGTGTAGTTTTCATGTTATTTTTGTTTTTTAATATACTTTATCTTTTTTACACATTACATTTAGTTCCCTCAACCTACCCTCCTCCCCTGACCCCCATTCCTCCCAATCCCCCACCCCATGCTACCCCCCTCTGCTCCCCAGCGAGGGTAAGGGCCTCCATGAGTGATTTTCAGAGTCTGTCATATCATCCCAGGCAGGGCCTAGGCCCTCCCCCATCTTTTAAGGTTTAGAGAGCATCCTTCTGTGTGGAATGGGCTCCCAGAGTCCATTGTATGCCAGGAATAAATACTCATCTATTCTCCAAAGTTGTATAGATTGTCGAAGCCTATTCTCTGACACCAAGGATCGGGTGGGGGTGTCTGTATCAGGCCCATGCTGGCTTCTCAGGCATCAGTCTGGGATGCATGCATTCCACCCAATCCTCTCAATCCCCCACCCCACTTCATCCCCCCTCTGCTCCCCATGGAGGGTAAGGGCTTCCATGAGGGATTTTCAGAGTCTGTCCTATCATCCCAGGCAGGGCCTAGGTTCTGCCCATGTGTCCAGGTTGAGAGAGCATCCCTCCAGGTGGAATGGGCTCGCAGGGTTCATTTGTATACCAGGAATAAATACTAATCTACTCTCCAAGGTTGTATAGATTGGTGAGGCCTCTACTCTGACACCCACGTTAAGATGGGGGTGTCTGGATCAGGCCCATGCTGGCCTCTCAGGCATCAGTCTGGGGTCAATGGGTTACTCTTTGATCAGGTCAGCTGCCTCTGTGGGTTTCATCAGCCAGGTCTTGGTTCCTTTGCTCATCACTACTCTTTGCAACTGGGTTCCAGGAGTTCAATTCAGTTTTTAGTTGTAGGTGTCTGCCTCTGCTTCTGTGAGCCAATGGATGAGGGTTCTAGGATGGCATATGAGGTAGTCATCAATCTCATTATCAGGGGAGGTCATTTAAAGCAGCCTTAATGCCAGTTGGTGTCATTCTTGTAGATTTTTGAAGCTCTCACTAGTGTCAGATTTCTCCTCCAACTAATAAAGTCTCCCTCTATTATAGTAGCTCTCATCCTTCTCTCCTCTCCTCTCTTCCTGATCTCCCTGTCCTCCTCTCCCCTCCTCTTCTCCCCCTCTCTTTCTCACATCTCCCTCTCCCCCCTGCTCCCAATCCAATTAGAAGATCTCCTCCCATAACCCTGATCCAGGTTATCATGCCTATCTCTCTTAGGGTCCTCCATGTTTCCCAGACTCTCTGGCAGTGGGTTGTAGGCTGTCAATCCCTTTATCCATGTCTAAAATCTAAATATGAGTGAGTACATACCATGTTTGTCTTTTCATGACTGGGTACCTCACAAAGGATGGCTGCTTCTAGTGCCCTCCATTTGACTGCAAATTTCAAGATTCCATTTTTTTTCTGCTGGGTAGTACTCCATTGTGTAAATGTACCACATTTTCTCTATCCACTCTTCAGTTGAGGGCCATCTAGGTTGCTTCTGGCTATTACAAATAATGCTGCTATGAACATAGTTGAACAAATGTCCTAACTGTATGAGTGTACATCTTTTGGGTATATGCCTAAGAGTGGAATTTCTGCATCTTGTGATAGTATGATTTCTATTTTCCTGAGGAATCTCCATACCAATCTCCAAAGTGGCTGCCCAAGTTGGCATTCCCACCAGCAGTGGAGGAGTGTTACCCTTTCTCTACATACATGGAAACATCATGTCTTGTCATTAGTGATTTTGATTTTCGCCATTCTGATCTGAATGAAATTGTATCTCACAGTTGTTTTAATTTGCATTTCCCTGATTGCTAAGGATGTTGAGCACTTTCTTAAGTGTCTGTCAGCCAGTTTAGACTCCTCTATTTAGCTCTGTACCCTATTTCTTAATTGGATCCTTTGGTGTTTTGGAGACTTGCTTCATAAGTTTTTTGTAAATTTTGGAGATCAATCCTCTGTCAGATGTGGGGTTGGTAAACATCTTTTCCCATTCTATCAGCTCTTGTTTCGTCTTATTGACTGTGTCCTTTGCCTTTCAGAAGCTTCTCAGTTTCAGGTGGTCCCATTTATTAATTGCCAATCTCAGTGTCTATGCTACTGGTATCATGTTCAGGAAGCAGGCTCCTGTACCGATTCATTCAAGGGTACTTCCCAGTTTCTCTTCTAAGAGGTTCAGTGTGAGTGGCTTGGTGTTGAGGTCTTTGATCCATTTGGACTTAAGTTTTGTCCATGGCGATATATACGGATCTATTTGCTGCCTTTTACATGCCAGAATCCAGTTACTCCAGCACTATTTGCTGAAGATGCTTATTTTTTCCATTGTAGAGTTCTAGCTTCTTTGTCAAAGGTCAGATGTTCAAAGGTGTGTGGGTTGATATCATGGTCTTTGATTTGATTCCACTGGTCGACCTGTCTGTTTTTGTGCCAATACCAAACTGTTTTCATGACTATAGTTCCATATTAGAGCTTGAAGTCAGAGATGGTGATGCCTCCTGAAATTCCTTTATTGTACAGGGTTGTTTTGGCTATCATGGGTCTTTTGTTTTTCTATATAAAGTTACCCCATGTTATTTTTTGTTGTTCGTGGGTTATGTAAAGGGTGGTGTTTCTCTGATTTCTTTCTCATTTCCTTTATTGTCTATATATAGTTGGACTACTGATTTTTTTAGTTCACTTTCTAGTCTGCCACTTTGCTGAATGTGTTTGTCAGCTGTAGGAGTTCCCATGTAGAATTCTTTGAGTCATTACATAATCTATCATATCATCTGCAAATAGTCAAAACTTTATTTTAAACTTGATGGAACGTGGAATTAATTTTGCTGTACCATATCAATACAAGACTGTAAGAATAATTCATATTGTTAAATGGCACTTTGCATTATATCATGCAAAGGATTGAAGTGGGAGCATTCTCCAGAAAGACAAGAAAAAAACTATGGTTTCTCCTATGTGTGTACTATACTTGTGATTTTATTATAAGAAATTCAATCACTTAATTATAGGATTTGGCAGGTTTCAAGATAAGTATGCTGATTGGTTTGGTAATTTGAATATAATTTTGCCCATATAATCTCATATGGAGTGGCACTATTAGGAGGTAGGACTTTGGTGGAGTGGGCCTGGCCTTGTTTGTAATGGTTGATTATAGTAGAGTCCATAAGAGTCTGGAATAAAGGGAAGTCAAGTATTTATTGGGGAGTCACTCATGAATGACAAGGGAGAGAACTGCCACAGACTTCTGTGATCTGATCTGTGACCACCACCCAAGAGAGAGTGAGAATGCACTGCTCCCTATTTTCCATTCACATGTAGCTCCTGAGTCCAGGCCTTAATGAGGCAGTATTGTTGAATGAAGTACAGCACTATGGGGGTGGGGTTTGAGGATTCTTATGAACAGGATATCACTAAGTGTACCAGTTGACATCCTATTGCCTGTACAATGTAGCAGTCTCAGCTCCAGCACCATATTTGCCTGCGTGATATCACACTCCACATCAGGATGATAAACAACTGAACCTCTGTAACTGTAAACATACCACCACACTTAAATTTTTTTCTTTGTAAGATTTTCCATGGTCATGGTGTCTCTTCACAACAATTAAAAACCCTAACTAAGACAATTGGCAAGCTTGAAACTATGAGAGTTGATGATCCAATTCCATATCAGAGGCAGCCAGAATCAAAATAATAATGGAGCTGGAATTTCAGTTGGGATCTAAAGGATGGAACTGGCCCATACCCTCCATTAAGGCAATGGGATCTCAGGAGTCTCTGTTCCAAAGAAAAAGATTTGCTTCTTTGGTCAATGTAGATCTTGAGCTGGTTGTATGGGGCACACTGTCAGGAAGGAGTGCAATGTGATGTGTCTATTCTGACCACTTGTCAGACTCCTCTCAAACACTCTCACCTCAACTCCAAAGGTGTATCTGAGTTGTTTTGGTGTTCCAAAGAGCCATCAAATTGACAAAATTAATTTCTACATTGAGTTTGGTTGTAAAGAATATTTACCTTTTGATGAATCCCATGTGATTATTAAATATTTCTGAAAGTTCAAGAGGGACACTGAGATAGTTTGACCTTTTAGGTAAAAGTTTTGTTGGGATAGTTTCTAATGCTGTGGATAGACAGAAGCATAGTAGGCAATCAGAGGAAGGTCTAGGTCTAACCCCATGGCAAGGATTCCAAGGAGATTTCAGGCCCCAGTGTTAGAATAGAAGCTACCTACTGGTTCCTAAAATACTGGAGGTTTTATGCCAAGTGGATTCTGAGTAGCTTGTAGTAATGCTTGTAGTCGGTGTGTGTCTGATTCCCTGGTAGGTGACAGGGGAGGAAGGAGGTGTCTTACATTGTCAGGAAAAGAGTATTTCATTCTACTAATGTGTGACTTCCAGGATGTGACAAGGAGGGGCACATTTAGTTAAGGCATACCTGATATGGACTGCAGACTTATGCAGTGAGAGTTCAGTGCATATTTTAGGGGTCTTTATATCAGAGATGCATATCTCATGGAGATCTAGACCTCATTTAACAAGGATATGAGGAACATTGTCACCAGAGATGCACATTGATACCTTATTCGGCAAGGTGGTAAGGTACACTGATTTCTGAATGTGTTTTGCTGTCCTCAGTGCAGACTTCTTGTGTGAGGAGCTCTTTCCCTCACATTACAGCTTGGAGATTGTTCCAACAGCACTACAGTGTGTTAATTCTTTACTGGGCACATATATCTGTGTATGGTCTGGAAGATGCCATTTCATTTAGCCATATAATTTTGATATATAAGGTATATACTGGGACATGGTTCATGACTGAATATATTTGTCCCACAAGGACTGTGGACTCTTAACAGCCTGCCTTGTTCTCTTGCTCAGACTACTCCACAAAATTACTTCACTTTCACTTCAAAGCAATTTCAAATTAGACTAAAGACTTTTTGCAAAATTTACATCTTGCACAAAGTCAGAGTCACAGATGTCTACCAAGGTTATTAAGAAAAACTTACTAATTCTTCACTTGCCAGTCTAATAACAGTAGATCTGTGTCTTAAAGTTGTCATTGGACACTGTGCCCTCGGAAGTTTGTTCATGGTTTCACTCCTATGGCATAGGATTCGCTTCTATGGCATTGGACCCTTCTATTTTCATGGTAAACGGTTTAGCTCCTTATTGCTTGCTCTAGGAATGTGCTTTTGTCCAATGAAAGAAATTTCTTCATAACTTCAAGGCTCCTGAAGAAGAAGAGTTTTTAGAATAGAAGTTTTTAGCTAGAAGAAGATGCTTGGAGAATTTAGAAGTAGGACAGGATTATTAGAGTAG
This sequence comes from Mesocricetus auratus, assembly GCF_017639785.1. NCBI lineage: Eukaryota > Metazoa > Chordata > Mammalia > Rodentia > Cricetidae > Mesocricetus > Mesocricetus auratus. The sequence goes on from NW_024429266.1 coordinate 170,117,298, forward strand.
TAACAGAAAAATGATGACCACATGAAAAAAGAGCATGGCCCTCAGATTGTGTGTGAAGTTGCTATAGAAATCATTTCCTCGTCATTTATTCCTGAGAACCATTTCACCTTTGTGACCCGGGTTAGAGGCTGGATCAGGTCTCTTAGCCCTTGCAATACCTAATTTAGAGGTGAGAGTGTATGATCCACAGTCAGTTGATATTCTCTGGTAACTTGGGGTTGTAAACATCTTTGGGGAAGTACAAATGGTCCTTGCCATTCTTTCTGCAATAATGGTGCTTTATGGAATCTGCTAGAAGCAGATTCCAGTGATGATGGGTCTTCAAAGAGCCACTTCTCAATGTCCTGAACAAATGAGAACTGGCAAATTGCTTCTTTCAGTTTTGTTGTTGGACACTTTTTAATTAAGATGACAATGAAGAAACTTCTGCAGAGGAATTGGGAGCATAAAAGATATACAGCAGATACTGTCCTATGGGACTCTGCTTTCTATTTTATCCTTTCATCCCAATTGGCTATGGACTAGAGGGTAAGCTTCTTTTGTGTTATTATGGAAGAGAAAAAGAAATACATGTGGTTATTAGGGCTCTCTAGAGTAAGAAAACTTATGGGAAGTGTGTGTGTGTGTGTGTGTGTGTGTGTGTGTGTGTACTTCATCTATTAAATTGGTATGTTAAAATTTTAGCAGCCATAGTCTCACATCTGAGACAGAAAGGTCTCTCAGTCCTTGAATCTGGGTGTCTTAGTAGTTGGAGCAGTCTCATAGTGGCATCCAGGAAAGGCTGATATTCCAGTAGTTGTCCTGTCCAGGCTAGTTGCTTTGGCAGTTTCCATAAGAGTGAGAATTGGAAGGTTCTTGGTCCTTAGTCAATGATTGAATCCTGTAAATCCTTCTAGTATCTGTGAAGAATTCAGTTGTGGCAGCACCTTCTGTCACCAGTCTTTGAATATGGTATAAGTATCAACCCGCAAATAAGAAAGTAGATCCTGACACAGCTATGTAATCAAAAGTAATTTTCCTTTTGCAAGCATTCCAGAAAGAAAAATAGAACATTTGAAGCTATTGAGAGTATTTTACTATCCTACATTAGTATTCTTTTCTAAGAGTTGTCATATGGCAAAGCTGAAATAATAACATGCTTTATCATTTTCTTTTGTATTTTCCATGCAACAAGCTTCTTGTCTCTTTTCAGTATTCCCACCATTCTTTTTTGTTGCTTGTAGGATGGAACTTTCCTCAAATCAAGGAGCTGAATTTTCTTATTGTACCCATGTATTTTAGACATACTGTTTTTGTCTTCTGAACTCCTTGTAACTATGTAACAGTCCATTGAGTTCCAGACCAAGTGGAGAGAAAGAAAATGTATGTCTTTTGAGTTTGGGTAAGGTATCAAAGGCTTAAGGCCTTGGAACACCATTCTGTTGGATTTGATTCTAAAATGAGTGATCCATGGAGAACCTAAAAACTTGTCATCACAGAGGTGGTTTGAGTTTGTTTCAATATTTCTTTCAGTAAAAAAAATACAAAATAAGAATACCTTTAAAATATGTACTTCTCACTCCAACCACAGATCAGAATATGGCATGTTTTTTTTGTTTTTTTGTTTTTTTGTTTGTTTGTTTTTTGTTTTTTGTTTTATGAGACAGGGTTTCTCTGTATTGTTTTGGAGGCTGTTGGTACAGCCTGGCCGCATGTTTTAATATCAAGGCAGAGTTATACCTGTTTATGGTAGGATATGAGAGCATCAGTCATGGTTGGGTATTCAATTGTGCTAGAATTTGGGAGTCTGTGCTATAAGTAAATTGAACCAAGGAGCCATAATAGATTTCCTACATGTTAGAAATAGATTCCAGAGTGAACAAATGGACTTTATAGCTGAGGTCATATTTTGTACATATTGCAGTCATTATCTCTTAACTTGGGAATGATGCTGTTGTAAATGCATATGTTACATTTACAACTGACCTGCAAGATAGTTAGTGGCATTTCCAGTGTGCCTCACATGATAATAACAACAACAAAATTGACCTTTGCTGTGCATTTGATATTCTATCTGTCAGGCACATTAGCAAAAATTATTCAAACAAGCATCGATATTTTCCAAGCACTGGCCCTGTGCAGATTTGCAGGTTATGAAGGCCTTTGAAACTGCCTTGGTGTCCAGTTATGAAGGCCCTTTAACAGGATTGTTCTTCAGTTATCTCTTTACACCTAAAGGTACTTTGGATTATATACTTTCTATTGTTATTGTTCCTCTGGCTCCTTCTCCTTTAGATAGGGTCTCACTATTTAGCCCTGGCTGGCCTGAACTTACTATGAAGACCAAACCGGATTATGTAGTCACAGAAATCAGTCTGCTTCTGTCATCTGAGTGCTGGTAATAAAGGTGAATGCCACTTTGTCCAACCTAGTTTATAGCTATTTTGATGTATTTATTTATTTCTTCTTTTACTGATGCTGCCATATGTAGTATTTATGTATGACTCTGTGTCTAGGTGTAACATGCAAGGGACAGAGAAGACTTGCCTTGAATTAAGATACGTTTTTGGGAAGTAGGGCCATAGTTCATTTGGTAGTGATCACCTAGTATGCAGGAAGCCCTGGGTTCAGTCTCTGTCATCACATAAACTATGTCTGTTGGTACATGCCAATAATCTCAACACTTTCAAGGTAGAGTCAAGAGGATCAGAAGTTTAAGGCCATGGTCATACTCTAGTACATATTGAGATGGAGGCCAACCTTGGAATAATGGAAAAAATGAAACAGGTTAACATAATTTAGTTCATCATTCATATATCATTCATATAGCCTGTAATAAACCAAGGGAATCAGACAGTTATGCTCAAAGTCTAAGTAAGAGAGTGATATTTATGAAATGCTAATTTTGTTCATATTCTTCTTTTTCTCAAGAATGGAACTAAGCCAAAAATAGATTAAAGGTCAATTTTCTTATATCTCCCTCTCAAAGGAACCTTGGCCTTCAAATCTGCCATAATTATAACCCATTAAAACAATCATGCTGAACTCTGGCTAAGCTGTGCCTAACAAACCAAAGATAGAAGTTATTAGTCCTCCATACCAGGGAAAGAAAGCATGACTCTGTTCCTTTCTAGCTCCAGTCTCATGATGCAGGTCTAAACTAGTCCCAACCACAGAATCTCTAGGATGTTCATTTACAATGACATTATGGGTATGAAACTGGAAAGTCAATTAAGATGCTTACCCAGACACATGTGTTTATTTTTTAAAGTAAATTTCCTAGAAAAATGACACACAGCTGACTCAGAAACTAGCTGATCTGAAATTGTTCAGATACAGTTGATTGTCCATCACTAATTCTTTATAATCCTTTCCTTTTCCTCTGATTTTTCTCTTTCATTGTTGCTCACAGTAATCCATTATCTCTTGAACTCTCCTCTGTATAATGTTTGGCAATGTATTCCCTGATGAGGAATGAACTCCCTCTTCCAATCTCTTCTTTCAAGTCCTTCCTTTTTCTTCAGTTACTTCTTAAATAATCCCTTCTTGTTTTATCCTGGACTCTCATTTGCCTTGCTCTTCATCATTGAGAGCAACATTTACATCTATATCAGAGTTTTACACTTGAGAAAATTTTTTCCTGGTACCAGGACTAGAGATATTGAGGTTAAATAAGATACATCAATGTGTGCTTGCTCCTCTTGGTAGAGAGATGGTGTGCATAAATCAGACCAGACATTTCTGTCATGACAACTTTAGCAGCTGCACTCTGTCCTTGAAGTGTTTATTCTCATCTAAACCTGCCCCTGCATTTATGAGCTGATATTTAAATATTGCAAGTCTTGTCTTCCATTTTATTGGAAAATAGTAAAGTGACAGTGATTTCATCTTTTTTATTTCCAGGCAGGGGTACAGCAGGTGGTACCTACTGTGGTCCAGACAAGTGTACTATTGGAAGATGTCTCCTAATTTTATGACCTGTGGCTTGGAGCTCTCATGCATTGCTAATGGAATGGAGTGGCAAGTTTTCATGTAGTTTCTGATGTGCGGTGGTTTTCAAATAATTCACAGGGTCTAAAATATCCCTGCAAGAAGAATCCCTGTACAGTTGCTTCAGTCAGCTAAACATTTTTATTTCCTTCCATTTTCTTCTTTCCTTACCTCTTTCTCCTGTTTCTCCTCCAAATTCTCTCTCTCTCTCTCTCTCTCTCTCTCTCTCTCTCTCTCTCTCTCTCTCTCTCTCTCTCTCTCTCTCTCTCTCTCTCTCGTTCTTATCCTTCCTGAACCTCCATATATAAAACAACTCTCCCAGAGTTTACTTTGCTTTTTTTCATATATTTTTTTATTTAACTTTCTACACATGTCACTTTCAGTTCACACACCCTCCATTCCTCCCCCAACCCCCAATCCTCCCAAGCAATCACCCCCTCTCCATCCACCTTCTGCTCCCCAGGGAGGGCAAGCACCTCTATGAGGGTGTGTCACATCATCCCGGGAAGGGCCCAGGTAATTCCTCATGTATCCAGGCTGACAGAGCATCCCTCCACGTGGTATGGGTTCCCAGAATCCTTCTGTATGCCAGGAATAAATACTGCTCCACTCTCTCAGGTGTCACAGATTGCCAAGCCTCCTCTCTGTCACCCAGGTTCAGTTGGAGGGTGTCTGAATCAGTCCCATGCTGGCCCCTCAGTCATCAGTCTGGGGTCCATGTGTTCCCCCTTGTTTAGGTCAGCTGCCTCTCTGGGTTTCCCAAGCCTATCTTGATTCCTTTGATCATCACTTTTCTTTGCAACTGGGTTCCAGGAGTTCAATTTAGTTCACAGCTGTGGGTGTCTGCCTCTGCCTCCATCAGCCATTGGATGAGAGTTCTAGGATGGCATATAAGGTAGTCATCATTCTCATTATCATGGGAGGGCATTAATGCCAGTTGCCTTAATGCCAGTAGCCTTAATGCCAGTTGGTGTCATTCTTGTAGATCTGTGAAGATCTCACTAGTGCCAGATCTCTCCTCCAACTTATACTGGCTCCCCCTTTTCTGGTATCTCCCATCCTTTTCTCCTCTATTCTTACCCTTGCTCAACATTCCTGCTGTCCCATATCCTCCTCTCCCCTCCTCTTTCTCTCTTTCTCCCATCTCCTTCTACCCTCCCCTTCCCCCCAAATCCAATTAGGAGATCGCACCCCTAACCCTTCTCTTAGGGTCCTCCTTGCACCCAGACTCTGTGGCAGTGGGGTTGTGGGCTGGCAATTCCCTGTTCCATGTCTAAAATCCATATATGAGTGAGTATATATCATGCTTGTATTTTGTATCTGGGTTATCTTACTCTGGATGGTTTCTTCTAGTTCCACCCATTCACCTGCTAATTTCAAGATTCCACTGGTTTTTTTTTTCTGCTGAGTAGCACTCCATTGTGTAAATGTGTCACATTTTCTCTATCCACTCTTCAGTTGAGGGGCATCTGGGTTTTCCAGGTTCTGGCAATTACAAATAATGCTACTATGAACATAGTTGAGTAGATGACCTTATTGTATGAGGGTACATATTTTGGGTGTATGCCTAAGAGTGGAATTGCTGGATCCTGTGGTAGACTGATTTCCATTTTTCTGAGAAATCTCCATACTGATTTCCATAGTGGCTGCACTAGTTGACATTCCCACTAGCAGTGGCAGAGTATACCCCTTTCTCCACATTCTCTCCAGCATAAACTGTCATTAGTGTTTCTGATTTTAGCCATTCTGAAGGGAGTAAGATGGTATCTCAAAGTTGCTTTGATTTGCATTTCCCTAATGGCTAAAGATGTTGAGTACTTTCTCAAGTGTCTCTTGGCCATTTTGGACTCCTCTATTGAGAATTGTCTATTTAGTTCTGTACCCCATTTTTAAATTGGATTCTTTGGTGTTCTGGAGTCTTGCTTTTTGAGTTCTTTGTAAATTTTGTAGATCAGCTCTCTGTCAGATGTGGGGTTTGTGAATAACTTTTCCCATTCTATGGACTGTCGTTTTGTCTTCCTGAATGTGTCCTTTGTCCTGCAGAAGCTCCTCAGTTTCACGAGGTCCCATTTATTAATTGTTGATCTCAGTGTCTGTGCTACTGGTGTTATGTTCAGGAAGCGGTCTCCTATACCAATTTGTTCAAGGGTACTTCCCACTTTCTCCTCTAAGAGATTTAGTGTGGCTGGATTGATGTTGAGGTCTTTGATCCATTTAGACTTAAGGGTAGTTTACTTTTAAGACACTTAGACCTGCGAGTTTCTGTTGTGGGACAATGATTAGGCAGGTGGTATAGGCAAGACTTCCAGACAGAGAGAAATCTGGGAGAAGAAAGGTGGAGTCACCAGCCAGAGTCACAAAGCAAGCCAGAAGAGATGTAATAGGCATGATCCATATGGCAGAATATAGATTAATAAAAGTGGATTAATTTCAGTTATAAGTGCTAGTTGGAAATAAGTCTAAGCTAAAGGCAAAACGTTTATAATTAATAAAGAGCCTCTATGTCATTATTTGGGGCTGGTAGTAGAAAAGGAAGTTCAACTACAACTTTCAAGTTTCAGAGAGGGTAGAGTATGGAAATCCAGGAAGACTGGCAATATGATTTCATAGGTGGATTGGGACCTAAGGAAGATTTCAGAAGAGACAAAGGATCTGTCAATCAAATTCCTTCTTATTTTAAAAGCACCTTAATGTGACTTTATGTCTTTTAACCTAATTATAAACTGTCTTCTCCTAAATTAAAATTTTGAAAAAAAACCAAATGGTATAAAAAGAAGCAGACTCATTTTTTCTATTAGTTAGGTCTTAGAAGTGAGACAACCTATATAGGAAGGAGAAATAAGAACACATTTTTAGTTTCCGGTTAGAATGGAGCTACAAACTAACATTTTAAAACCATTTACTAATTTTGTAAGATTCTGAAAGCAGAAGGTATCTAATTGACTTTCTGTCCATGATTAAATGGTTTAGTCGTTGTTGTTTTTGACACGATATAATTTGTGTTGCAGTTTGGGAAAAACCCTGCTTTAAAGGAGTTGTTTTAGAAACTTCTTTGAGGTCTGTTCCTGTGCACTGCCATAAACATTCTAGAATATGCAAATGATTAGGGAACAGGAAAAAGGAGAGAAATAGGAGAAGAGAGAGGAGAGAGGTAGGAGGAAGATTAGAAGGAAGCAATTGGGTCCATTATCCATACATGTTTAATAACTTAGTACATAGCATGGGGACTCAGGGTAACATTATATACATTTGGGACAATCAAGGAAGAAAATGCTATGTCAGGTACTATAGAACTTGATAAAGTGTTAAAGGTGAGTAGGCCAAATATAGTTCTATTGGTTACTGCTGAAGTAAAGTGTCACCTACTCAACAAGAGGGAAACCAACCTGGTACTGAAACTGAGGCAACTACCCAGGTCTATGAGAAGAAGCTAAAGCCATTGCTTTACTAAAATAGTATAATCCCTAACTTCATTCTACATTTTTTGTTCTTATGTCCACAGTTAAATGTAATATATATATATATATACATATATATATATATATATATATATATATATATGAAAGAGGCCATGAATTTGAAAGAGATCAGGGATGGTTATATGGGGGATTTGGAAGGAGGAAAGGTAAGAAAAACATGATGTAATTATATTGCAGTCTCAATAATAAAATGTGAGAAATGTGAAAAAGTATCAAAAGACAGAAGAGGACCCTGATCATCGAAAGCAGTCTAAGGCCACCCTAAAGGTGGATAAATCCTGCCTGTACTTGTGAAACGTAGTGCGTATTGTTCCTAGATGTCAGATAGGATGGTTTAGAGAAATGTATGGGATTGGTAACAACTACTAAATATTTAGCACATTCTGTGTATGCCTTTAAGAACCAATGAAACAAAAATAATTATGTTTTGATACTTTAGACTTCACTGCCTACTGAAACAATACAAAAATCAATGACCACAAAATCAATGTTATGACACAATATTGGGAGCTCTGAGATATCCTAGTGGCAATGAGAAAGACTATCAGATAGGTGGTAGTTCTACAAATTAACACTGTACTTGTTTCCATTATAGTGTGCAGAAAACCAGATTCAGGCACTTCTTATAGATGTTATAAGAAAAATCCTAAATCGCAAAAATATGCATTTTCCTTTCTAAAAATAAAGTTCTAATGCATTTTGACTCAAAAACACTGCTGCTTTCACCCAAGCTACTCAGCCTTAACATTGTAGCTGATGCTATATGCTTTAGAGAATCTTGGGAGCAGAAGAATTATGTGGAAAACAGGACATTTTGTGACTGTCTGAGAAGCATTTATAACAACCCACTCTGCCACTTAGAGCAGTGTAAGCACTCTGGATACAGGCTTCTGAGAATTCACAGCCAAATGGTTTGTTTGAGGGAATCTGGTTTCTGCTGATAATTGGAAGAAGGATAAGAAGGTTATAAACAACAATGGGCTCAGAAGTAAACAACATTAGAGAGCGATTTCACTCAGTATCTCTATTTCTTATAATTAAGCCTCAGCGCAGTAATTTGTTTGGGATTCAATTTTGAATAACATTTTCAAGCCATAAGATGCCAAGTCCATGGTTACACTAACTATGGCAACTGTGTGAATACAGAGATACAGAAACAAAAGTGGCCATAGTGATGTTCTCACTACCAAACCCTATCTACATTGAAAAGTTGTCATATAGACAAAGGAAGATAGACTGCTTCATTTGCCAACATGGTGAGTTTGGCAATGATCCATCCATCTTTCATTACATAACTGAGTATCTTCTATTTGTCAGAAATTTTTTTTGTATGTCTCTAAGGTTTTTAGTATCAGACAAGTTTTTTCTTTGACAGTATGCTGGATAGTTTTATGTCAACTGACAAATGAAAAAGTCATGAGAGAAAAGAACTTCAATTAAAAAATGCCTCTATAAAATTTGGCTGTGGGCAAGCCTATATAATATTTTCTTAATGAATGATTGATGTAGGAGCACCTTGCCCATTTTGAGTGGTGCCATCACTGGACTGGTACTCCTAGGTGCTATAATAAAGTAGGCCAAGCAAGAGATGGGGCTGGGGGAGTGGGAGATGGGAAGAAGAGAGGGGGAGATGAGGAAGAGAGAGTAGGTCATTGGGGAACTGTAAGGTTGAGTGGGGGGTATGATAGGGGGAGAACAAGATAAGAAATACCATAATAGAGGGAGTCATAGGTTAGAAGAGAGATCTGGCACCAGTGAGACCTCTAGTAACCTAAAGGGATGCCACCAAATGGCAAGCTAAGCAATAGTGGAGAGACTACCTTAAATGCCCATTCCTGATAATGAACTTGACGTCTACCCTATATGCCATACTAGAACCTTCATCCAGTGACGGATGGAAGCAGAGGCAAACACCCACAGTTAAACACTGAACTGAACCCATGGAACCCACTAACAGAGAGAGAGGAGCGATGAGCAAATTGGCAAAGAATGGGCTGGCAAAACCAGCAGAGACAGCTGATCTGAACAAGAGGGGAGCTCTTGGACCCTAGACTGACAGCTGGGAGGCCAGCATGGGACTGATCCAAACTCCCTGAGTGTGAGAGTCAGTGAGGAGGCCTGGGCAACCTATGGGGCCCTGGTCAGTAGATCAGTGTTTATCCCTGGCATACACAAAGAGGGATGTTCTCTCAGTCTGGACTCTTAGGGAAGTACCTCGACCCTGCCCTGAGCAAAGTGACAGACTCTGGATTTCCCCTATGTGGAAGGAAATAGGGATAGTGTGGGAGGCTGGAGGGAATGGTAGGGGTGCAGGAAGAGGGGCAGGAGAAGGAACTGGGATTGACATGTGAAGTAAGCTATTTAAAATTAAAGTAATTTAAAAAAAGTTAAAAAAGAAAGTAGGCCAAGAAATCCATGAGGAGCAAACCAGTAAGAAGCACACATCTATGGCCTCTGAATCAGCTCATGTCTCCAGGTTCCTGCCCTGCTTATGACCTGTCCTGACTTCCTTCAATGATGAACATTGATATGGAACTGTAAGTCAGACAAGACCTTTCCTCTCTAACTTGATTTTTTTCATTGTGTTTTGTCAGCAATAGAGACCCTAAGACATCCAGTTGAATAATTTGTAATATTATGTTGAAGCAACAATGATGCTGACTGGTCATTACTTTGTGTCTACTGCGTATGAGGTACTTTGTTTTGAGTATTCATTAAATATATAATCTTACTATATTTTTCCTTCATTATTGAAATAATTGAACCTACAAGTGAGGAATAAATCTCTAGCATCGCATAAGCCAGGGGATTTTCCTATCCAGCAAGAGTCTAGACATTTACAAAATTTGTAAATATAGTGCCCATTTCATTCATAAATTAAAAATAATTTCAGCTATTTTATCATTGTTCTGGTGGACACCTGACAGAAATCAATTTCAGGAAAAGATTGATTGTGATTCACAATTTAAGGTGGCTAACATGGAGTGTTTTTAAATGCACATTTATTTGTAATGCATCAATAACTATATATATGTATATATAAAACTATATAGTGTGTGTACATTTGTATGTACATGCCTCACAATATGTAGGTGTAGAGGTCAGAGGACAACTTAAGATGGTCAGTTCTCTCCTTTTTCCATATAGTAATAAGAATTTAATTTAGACTGTAAATCTTGGCAGTAGAATCTACTAAGGCATCCTACCATTCTATAACACGTCAGGTTTTAGTAATTTATCCTCATATCATCTTAGGATCAATTACCAAAACTTACTAATTCCATCAGTAATGAGTTGATATACCCTTGTCATATACTCTTTTGGTTTTAATAGAGTTAATTTTAACATTTATACTTGGACACTTTCCTCATCAGAACTTTAATACAAATTTTGTGTAATATAAACTTTTGTTTACATCTAATTATATAGATGGCACTTTAAATGCAAGATGAGTTACTTGGATATTTCATCAACATTATAAAGAAAGTACTGGTGTTATCCCTATGTAGAACTGGAAAGAACAGAACTAGAGAGTTTGAATGTCTAAAAATCAGGTGATATTAGAAACATCTAATAAAAGAGGCACATCAATAGAGGGTGCTACTATAGGTTTAAAGAGTAATCTGGCACTACGGAATTGTACAGAGATTCACAAGGATGACCACAAGTATGTATCTAAGCAATTGTGGAGAGACTACTTTAAATGCTCTTCCCCTATAATAAGAATGATGACTACTTTAAATGTCACCTTAGAGCCTTCATCCAGTAGCTGATGGAAATAGAAGCAGAGATCCACAGCTAAGCACTGAGCCAAACTCCTGGAATCCAATTTTAGAGAGGGATGAGTGATGAGCAAAGGGGTTAAGACCATGCTGGGAAAACCCAAGGAACAGCTGACCTGAGCAAGGGGGAGCACATGGACCACAGTCTGACAGCTAGGGGACAAACATAGGGCCAAACCAGGTGCCCTGAAGGTGGGTGTTAGCTAGGAGCTATGGGGCTTCTGGCAGTGGAATAAGGATGTATCCTTAGTGCATGAATAAGGGATACTCTATTAGCCTAAATATACAGTGGAGGGCCTAGGTGTTGCCCCAAATGTCTTGACAGATTTTGAGATCCCTCATGGAAGGCCTCACCTTCCCTGGGGATTGGATGGGGGGGTTGGTGGGGAGCATGGGAGGATGGGCAGGAGAGGCAACTGGGATTAATATGTAAAATAAGATTTTTTCCAATTTAAATAAAATTTATATGTAGACAAGAAATATCTAGAAGGGTTAGAAGTCAAATAGTTGATCCCAGAGACCATTGTATTGTTTTCTTTCCATTTCATAAAACCCATTCAAATACATACTACATATGGTATATAACATATTGTTAGTTACATTAATATTAATAAGTTAATGTCTAGATAGTAGACTATGGGTGATAACTACAGATTTTTGAATAAGTACAAAGTGTCAGACACAGTAGCATTCTATACATATTTTCTCACTTAATCTCCATACTATCTATTGTACAATTATATGCCATATGGAGCAGTACTGTGATATTCCACAAAGGAGGAAACAGAGATTAGAGAAATGAGGTATATTTAACATCACACTAGATGGGTGTGAATATGGAATCTGGTCTATAAGACACCAAGGCCATCTTCCTAAATATTTTATCATGTGGTTTGAAATTGACTCTTAGAAGACAATCCATCACCAAAATATTCTTATAGTGGTGGAAGTTATGCCAGAGAGAGCAGTACCTTTTTCCTAAATAGTCTTATTCACAGAGCCAACATAGTGTCAGCCTAATGGCTTAGCCCTGTATAATCGTATCCTATATCTTATAATGTGAAAATACTGATGGTTTTAAATAAACTAACATTTTAGTCATTCATTATTTATGAGAAACTATGAACAGACTTTTGGAGGTTGTTAGCAAGCGATGAAAGGAGTCTGTAAACAAAATAATTTGTTACAAGTTAGAGCAAGAAAAGGTCCATGTTTCATGTCTGAAAAGCACTAGACAGAAGAAACCAACAAGAATTCTTCAACTTATCTATTACTTAGACTCTGTTCCTCTATTCTGACTGTCTCAACAGCACCAACTCACATGCTCTGTCTCACTCTCCACACACTTTACATGAGCTTATCTGTATACCACATTCCTCTGTACCATGCAGTTCCTTGCCTGCCTTTTATTTCACTTCTTAATGACATTAATCTAAATCCTACCCTTTCTTCAGGGTTTAACTCAAAACCCAAACTTTTCTTAGAAATTCCAGTGCTCAGTCATCTCCCATTTTCTTATATTTTTAACAAGGAGTCCCATTAATTAAAGAAAGCTTTCTGGTTAACTAGTAACATGAACATTGCCCAGCATATCCTGAAGACTGGGAATCTGCAGGACCAAACAGTGATTTCAAATTAAAAGATTTCAGTAGTTTTTATTTAAGTGCTCTATAGACTGGACTTGTGATGTCCAGTTCTAAGCATTTGGTTTTCAAAGTAGAACATGCCTACAATTCCATTCTTTGTTGTTGTAAGTTCCCACAATTTACATGAAACAAACTCAGGAGCCCAGATATACTGAAAAACAAATTGAATAGGAGATAGAGAAATGAAAGTTTCCATGTTGAAAGCTCAAAGAACACCAGAGAAAGTTGAGAAGTGAAAAAAATACCCACATACATAATGAGAATTAGAAGAGACAATTAAGTGAAGTCCAGTAAAAAAGAATGTTGAGCCAAGTGTACAGGCAAATGAAAACCAGAGGCAGAATGAGGTAATAGACTCCTGGGGGAGACAAGAAAGTGATCTTACGCATTGTTGTGAACTATGAAGGAATCTCTTTTCATGCTCTCCAAAAGAGTTGGTAAAGATTAAGAACAAAGCTAAATGGCATATGTGTCTATAATCACTGTAATGAACCATTACATTGCATGATAATTCAAATAAATCAGTAAATAAATAATCTCTCAGAGAGAACAAATAAAAAACAATAAAATGATTTCTTGGAGGTTGAATAGCTATATCTCACAAAATTTGTATATTAAAACCCCATCCCTATTGTTATAGTATTTGAAATGATAACTTCGAAGGGTGATTAAGCCATGAGGCTAGAGGATTTATCAAAGCCATTTTGAAAGGGAACCCAATGGGCTATCTTGTCTTCAGAGCACTGGAATAAATGAGGAAATAAGCCCTCACCAAACACAGAACCTGATGTTGCCTAGATCTTCAAGTTTCCAGCCTTCTGAACTTTGAGAAATAAATGCTTGTGATTAATAAGCCACAGAGTCTTTGGTGTTGTTATTTTCATGGGAACCATCTGGTCAAAAACAGGATTTATTTTTCCTGCTTATGCTAGGTATTAGGAGTTTTTCAAATGCAGTGTGGGACACTTAAGACTTGTAGCATGTGCTACTTTTCAAGAGTAGCATGTGGTGGGTGCTGTTGATTTTCATCTTGACAGGATCCAGAACCCCCTAGGAGATCCCTGTCAGGGAATGTGTAGGTTGGTCATTTTCTCAGCATTTTTGCTGAGAAAATCTTGATTAAATCAATTAAGGTGAGGGGTCTAGGCCTAAAATTGGATAACATCATTCCCCCAATTTGGAGTCCTAGAAATATAGCATAGTGCTTTTTTTTCTCAGAAGTTTAAAAAGTGGTCTTGTGACTCAGTCTTATTGTATTAGTAGTGAATACTTTTTTAACTATGACCTCCTAAGAAAGACTTCTGTCAGGCTTTGTGAAGTACCATCATTGCTGGGAATCATACCTTCTCTATCTTTACATCCTTCTGTCCCAGGAGGGTATTTTTATATCTACATTTTCAGGGAATGGTTACTGAATTCATGTATCAATATCAAGTTGAGCTTCTTGATAGTCTTGAGTCTTTGTTTCATTCAATGGTACAAATATATGATAACAAACTAATATTGACTCTGAAAGATTTTAATGTCACAAAGATGTAAAGGGGTTCATGATAGCATTGCTTAAACAGTAGTGACTTCCATGAGAAGGACCAGAGACCAACAAGATGATCCCTAGGTATGAAAGCATTCTTTCAGTGTAGCCTTGAACCCACTCCTGTCCTTTTCACAGTATATAGAAAATGAGCTTCATATAAATTAAATAAGATAAATTGGATAATATTTTATTGCAGTAAAATGTATAACTCAAAAGAATGAGAAGATGAGAGCAGAAGAGGAGGATGGAGGGAAGGAGAGAGCAGGGAAGGAGACAGGTAGGAGAAAGTGAGAACTGATGATCAATTCGTATCCAAGGCACATAGTATGCTCAGCCAGGGAATCACCTTAATTCATCTCTGTCTGTGACTCTGATGGGATGATAGAGTGGTTCAGTTAAATTGAAATTGAGTTAACTTGACAGCCAAAGAGTGGCCATTGTTACTGGCTGAAAAATCATTAACTTTGATGTGATAAATTCCTTTATAATAGGGGCATTTTATTGTCTGTGGTAAATTTGGTTATTGTTTGGTGGCTTTTCCAATAATATCAACATTTCAAGTAAGCTGGAAAAGAAATGACTCACATTTCTGTTCATGTTACTTTAAAATTTCAAAAGCTGCTTGTTGTTATAGATTGCTTAATACGAAATGAAATACTTATGGACTCATGAACACAACAAAATTGTGATTGTCATATAGTAATTAATTCTTTTTTAATTTTTTTCTTTTTTATTATTTTAATTTTAAATAGCTTGTTTTACATGTCAATTCCAGTTCCCTTTCCCTCTCCTCCTCCCGCACCACCCACCATCCCCACCAGCCTCCCACCCTATCGCCATTTCTTCTACATAGTGATTAATTCTTAAACTTTTGTCCTCATCTAAATCAGCATACACTTGTGAATTATACTGTGTTTAGAAATTATTTGTCTATTTAACTTGACTGGGTGTAAGAATCAGGTATCTGATAATGTCAGCGAATTGGAAACCTGGTGTATAATTAGTGTCTTAGTGTCTTTGTGCCAAGAAAGTAAGTGATGCATTCTTTGTCAGGCAAAGTGGTTGCCAGCCTTGGTTGAATATCTTATCACCATGGAAACTTTAAAAACACTGTATCTCTCTAGAGATTCATATTTAATTAGTTTATCATGCTATTAGAAAGTAGGGGAGAGAGAGAGACAGAGAGAGAGAGAGAGAGAGAGAGAGAGAGAGAGAGAGAGAGAGAGAGAGAGAGAGAGAGAGAAAATTAAATTCCCAATTGGCTTTACTATGAGGACCAGTGCAATAAGTAGTGGCCTATATTTTTATATGTTCAATAATCAACTCAGAAGGTTGTAATCTTCTGAGTGTTAACTGAAATTTCCTCACACAGAGTAGTGAATAGACTTTCTTTTGCATGGCAACTTGATAGATTAATGTTGAATCTTGAAATTTGCAGGCAAATAGATGGCATTAGAAGAAACCATCCTGAGTGAGGTAACCTAGTCACAAAAATACAAATGTGGTATGTACTCACTCATATATAGATACAATCCCACTGCCCTTGGAAACAGGAAGGTCCCTAAGAGAGATATGTATGATAACCTGGAGAAGCGTTATGAGAGGTGATCTCTTAATTGGATTGGGAGCAAGAGGGAGCAGAGGGGAGAGGGAGATGGGAGAAAGAGAAGGGGAGATCAGGAAGAAAGGAGAGGAGATAAGGATGAGAGGTGCCATAATAGAGGACACCATTATAAGTTGGAGGAGAGATCTGGCATTAGTGAGAGCTTCACAAATCTACAAGAATGACACCAACTGGCATTAAGGCTACTTTAAATGACCTCCCCTGATATTGAGATTGGTGACTACCTCATATGCCATCCTAGAACCATCATCCAGTGGCTCACAGAAGCAGAGGCAGACACCTACAGTTAAAAACTGAACTGAATTCCTGGAACCCAGGTGCAAAGAGGAGTGATGAACAAATGAATCAAGACCAGGCTGGTGAAACCCACAGAGGCAGCTGACCTGAGAGGCCAGCATGGGCCTGATCCAGACACCCCCACCTTAACCTGGGTGTTAGAGTAGAGGTCTCGGCAATCTATACAACCTTGGAGAGTAGATTAGTATTTATTCCTGGTATACAAATGGACCCTGCGAGCCCATTCCACATGGAGGGATACTCTCTCAGCCTGGACACATGGGTAGAACCTAGGCCCTGCATGGAATATATGACAGACCTGAAAATCCCTCATGGAAGCCCTTACCCTTCATCAGGAGCAGAGGGGGGATGCAGTGGGGTGGGGGATTGAGAGGATTGGAGGATTGGGGGAGGAGGGGAGGCAGAGGGAACTGAGAGTAACATGTGTTAAAATTTACATTAAAAAATAAACTGTTCCTTTGTTTCTGGGTATTTTTATGACCATCATGCATCCTTGCCTTTGTTTCAAACGTTATTATGACCCCCTGTTGCTATTTGTTATATTCTGTTTCTGTAACCCCATCTATTTGTCTGCCAAATCCTGTTTGGAAACCCCCTAGTGGGCCTTGAGCTGTAAAAAAAATCTTATCTTTTCCACATCCAATGCTGACTTCTTGAAGAACCCTGCCTTAGGGTGAGGCAGCCATGTACACAAATAAAACCACTTGCTTTATTTAATTGCTTGCTTTAATTAATTTGACCATCATGATTTGCATTGGTGGTCTTTCTCCTCTCATTTTTGGATTAACAACCACTCAGACTGTTACTCTCTGCATGTTGTCTCTGGTTCTGGAAAGGAGTCTCTGAAGAATTTCAGTAGACACATGGCAGAAATAGGGTCTATTCTTATACATTCTGAGGATGTGGGGGATGTTTAAAGAAAGACACCTTAGATACATTCCCTGGATGGACCAAGAGTGTACATTAGCAGAATCATGTGTTAGGTTTCTAAATTTCTGGGGCACTGTCATTCTTTCCAGTCAGGATGCCCAGAAAGATTGTCTTACAAATGCATACAGGCTGTTTGCCTCCTTGAATAGTATCAGGGCGCTTAGAGGAAGCTGAGGATAGCTGTCTAAATGAGGAGACAGTGAGCTGCTGGGGTTTTTGTGTTTAGCATTTCTTGCAGTCAAAGGGCACAGGGAATCTGACATAGACATAGTCCCAGAAGGGTGCCTATAGTCTGAAGATGGTATGGAAATTAGGTCTGATTATCCTCTCACTCAAACCTAACAGAACATCTGGTACAAAGTTGAACTGAGTTCTGTGATTTTTTTTCAGTTCTAATTCAAATGAGTTTCCTCAAATATTTCTTCATTCAGGATACTATTCATTATTTTAATTGTTAAATATAAACGTTTTATTGTTAAGGATGTTTTATTCAATTTTCAAATAGGTAGGACATTTGGAAAATCATGGATTCACTTTGAATTTTTTGAGATCATATGAACATGAAGAGTGTTGGATTAATGAGGTAAGAAAATACACTAGCCTCACTCTCCCTGGGAGATGGAGTGGGGACTAGGAGGAGAGCTGGGGAGGGGCAGGGGCAGAGGGGAGGGAGAGGGAGGTGGGATTCACATGTGAAGCAACCTTGTTTCTAATTTAAATAAAAATATAAAAAGAAAACACACTAGTGAGTACACACTGGCATATTTGTGTCTATGCAAAGATGAAATCAAGCAAGCCTACACACATAATACACATAATAGCTAGGAAAGTTGTGTTTTGGAATAAAAATTTCATAAACATTACTGTTACTGCATTTTATAAAGTGAATATTTTATGTAGGTAAATCTATCATCATTTCATATGTTCCAAAATTGTTTTCTGCTCTTAAATGCTGACTCATTGTCTATAAGTTTGGTAAATACGATAGAGTCTGAAATATCACCTACATTATGATGCTAAATAAAAGAAGTTATAAATTTGAGAGAAAGGGGACATGAGAGAAGTTTGGGATAAAGGAGAGGGACATGACATTATATTTTAACTAAGTAAAAAATTAAATAGTACCTTAAGTTAAATATATCTTAAGTTCATGATTGAATAACATATTTGATACCAGAAATATTTTATAAAGATTTATGTATGATTTGTGCTTATGTGTGTGGGCCTGCATGAATGTATTTACTTCAGATATGTGTATGTGCTGGAAGAGGGCTCCAGATCCTATGGAACTGGACTTACAGGCAGTTATGAGCTACCAGATTGGGTGCAGCAAAATGAATTCAGACCCTTCTGAGCTAACTCTCTGAAAATCTTAATAGACTTTTTGGATACATATTAAACATTGTTCCTTTGGAAGTCAAACTACTGGGCAATAGATTTGCCAATTGGGGAAGGAATAAAAGCAGGATAAAGTGGAAGAAGCATTCAGAAATTATACTGTGGTTTTAGAATATACTACATCAGAAAAATGGAACTATTAAATATAATGGGGAGGTTATAGAAGGGTGCTTAATTTAGTTAGAATTGTTCCACAATTAGGATGTCCTTAAGTATCTCATGTTATTTCCAGAAAGTTATCAGATGTATTTACCTGAAGTTTGGAGATAAAGAGAAGATTTGAGAGTTATATAAACTAATTGATGAACCTAATATTGATTGGCAGTGGGAAACTGTTAACAAAATAGACATTTGCTTAACTTGTTGTGGCGCACAACTGTAGAGAAATGAATAGAAACCAAACAAAGTAAGTGAATCTGCTAGGACAAGGGCAATAAAAATCAGACAATATTAAGAACACACAGCAAAGGATTGTATTGTCCTCAATAATAGCAGGGGATGTTCAAGACTGGCTAAAGACGGGGAAAATGCTTTTATTGTTTTCAGGAGGATTCCATTTCATTTTATGTTGGAAAACTGCACTTTCTTCTTAAGCACATTTGGCTTGAGCTTTGAAGTGTAGCCATTTAAGAACCTTCTGTTACTTTGTGGGTTGTGAGCTAACTCAGGGATATCATGGTGCTGATACCTGATCCACTCCCTCAACCCAACTGTGAAAAATAGGGAGGTGGAAGAGATGTTCATTTACAGATGGACGCTTTCCAGTTCACCACCACAGGGGAGTTATGTACCATCTTGATAACACATGCAGCTAGCCCCAGAATCTAATTTGAATTGGTGAGTTGAACAGTAATGATCTCTTCTAGCTCAGAGAGCATGAAAAGCATTAGCTTATCAGCTTCCATAGCATGTATCAAAGCTTTCCAATTGAGAAGAGAAATCATAGATGACTCCCAGATGCAAAGAGTATGCTTTATGGATAACTGTTGGCTCTTTGGTAAACAGTAGTATAATTGAAATTTAACTCAGTAGTGCCAAATAAACTTTCACTTCTCATTAGCGAAACATCTCATGCATTTCTTGGTGCTATTCACAAAGATGTTTCTGACTTTGCTGCAACTTACTTGGATCAAGAACTGCTATAGTGAGCTTCAATGAGGCCAGCCAATGGGAGTTGTGTAAGATAAGCTGAGCCAAAAGAACCATTGGGGCCAATTTCATGAGAACAACATCCAGAGTCAAACATCAGCAGTAGAGGGAATAATGCATTGTCAAAACCTTCCAGTTTCTATGGGTCTAGGTGATTTATCTCCTGGGAAGCATTTATAAATGGACTATATTTTCCCTGTACAATGAAGAAAAATGAAGGGAACCCTCATACTCTAACTGTGTCATCAGAGTCGGGGGATAATGATGGAGAGGTTTACTTAGAAGGAAAGATTAAAATCGCTTAGGGACAAATGCAGGGGGGTAAAATGGTAGCCTATGAATATTTGAAATAAATAAGAACATATGAGAGGAAAATTACAGTATTTAGAAAATCCAAGTGGGGGCAACTCGTAGTAATGGGATGAAAATAATGGAAACAGCTAGACTCTACTCAGCAACATCTTGCCAGCAGCATTAGATAACATTTCCAGAGGAAAGTGACAGAATCACTGTCTCCTTAGAAGTTTGAAAATGTCATGGGAAAATACATAAGTTTGGGGCCAAAGAGAAACTTTGCAGTGCCAAAGACATGGATGGAGTCACACTCATTTTTCCTATCATGAAATGTGATTCAAATGTGATTCAATGTGAACCAAAAATGGCCCAATGGCTGTGCTTGGTCATCTAAACATGTGTTTCTACATCATCTACAAAGCTTCATGGATATACTTGGAAAAGTAGTTGGCTACCACCTGCTCTTCTATAAATTACTATTTTTCGTTTATTGATACTTTGTATCAATACAGGTGGATCATATGCTTCTGAATATAATATGAATCCTCAAAAAAGTGCTTGTATTCCATCCCACCATGAACTAGCTTAAGAAGAATATATTTAGTTTTCATTATTTTAGTTCATCAACATAGAGTAGGATGAAAGTAGAGCAGAGCTGAAACTTTGCATAATCATTGTTAGGGCTTAAGAACTTTTTTGATTTTTCTGTTACACAGTTATATCTTCAATACCAGAATTTTCTCATCTCAGAATTAGCAGTATCTATAGCTGGTGTACAAGGGCAGCATCTACCTTGACCTTCTACTGTTAAATTATCTTTCTTCAGCATGTGTCCCTAACTCTTTCTATGATACAAGAACTCCTCATCTTTCTTTCTGGTCTACAAAATTTCTTTTTATTTATAAATTCTTTGATTTCTATTTGTCTGTGGTTTTAATTTCTTCTTGGATTCTATGACTTTATTATAACTTTATTTTGTCTTTGTATATTTTCTTCCTTCAGTTAATACAAAAGAGATTTAATACAAAAGAGATGTTTTTCACTTCATTTTGACAAACACAATGGTGGATTGCATTGGTATAATTAACTAATAGTCTTCTCAATGAAAAGATTCTTGACAACCAGCTTCTTTCATTCATCACTTCCCAGACTATAGATTGGCTTCTTTCACATCTCACAATCTATTCATTCCCACACAATGGGCTTAACCCTGTGTCTCTTGCATAGCCTGTAAGAGTTATCATTTGATAAAAGAAGAAAGAATGATTTTTAAAGCAAGTAAGGGATCACTGGGGATAAATTTCAAGTGAAATATTTTCCTGAAAAAATTGGGCTATCAGTCATTATTAGAGACACTTCTATTTATTTTGGAAAGTTATTATCACATCCATAGGTGGCATATAGGAGCATAAACACCTGGAATCCATGGCCATCATATGTCCCATTTGGAAACAGGGATCTTTGATACGTATTTGATAATTTTAATAAAAGTATAATAAGCAAATTACCTTAGGTCATTTAATAGTAGCATTGGGTAATATAGTCATGGCTGATATCAACTGGTTTCTTCAGGTTTTTGTTTGGGTTTTATCTTAAACAAACAGCAAATATTTGAAAGACTACATAGTCATTTCAAGGGGTAACAGTTTTTTTCTGTGATGGTATAGATACCCCTGAAATTTCCTTCTTAGCAGTTAACACAGCCATATGCCTTCAGAATTTGGCATTTCAAATTCAAATTATAATAATTCCCCCTCAGGCACTCCTTGGGACTCCTCCCTCTGAATTACTACCTTGGATTAGAATATGTTGTTGGTATGTCCTCACTTAAAAATTGCCTATTCAGCTTGATTTGTTTATGGTATTAACAATCTCTTGTTAGTATACTTTTTTAAAAAGAAAAATCTTCAGCTTGTAATGGTCCTGAGGAAGTTGCATGTAATGAGTCTTTTTCTGTCCCACCTGCCAGCTCCCAAATAACGACACAGAGGCTTCTTACCAGTTATAAGACCCCAGTCTTTAGCTTAGGCTTGTCTCAATCAGTTCTTATAACATAAATTGACCCATGTATATTAATCTATGTTTGGACATGAGGCTTATAGTCTCCTCACTCTACTGCCTATCCTACTTCCTCAACATATAGCATGCAACTCCCCCCATGTCTCTGACCTGAAGTCCAACCTATAATTCCTGATGACTATTGGCCATTTAGCTTTTCCTTAAAACAATCACAGTGACATATATTTACACAGGGTAATGAAGCATCTTGCAATATTTCCCCCATTTTATGTAAATGAACGGTAAAAGGGGTTTAAACATAACATTGTAAAACTATACAAAATAAGAAAAATTATAAAGTAAGAATTACATTTAAAATGTCTAGTCTATTTGCATTTGGCAAATTCAGAGAAAATACTCCATTATTAACCTTACCTTGGTGAGTCCAAAGTTTTGTACCTAATTTACTAACAAAAACTGTAACTATAACTATCTAATCTTCAACCCCATCTAAAATGCAAAAGGGATATAATACTACCTGAGTAAACAGGAAGTAGACAGCAAGAAACTTCTAAAACTAAGAAATGACAGAGACATTTGGCTGCCTGAAAATTCACCCCAAGTTTCCTCTGTAATATTTGTGCAGCCGTCTTTGTCCTATGTGCCTAAAATATCTGGCAGACAATTTTGTGAAGCATGGATTTTGATGAACTATCCTCCCTTGTCTTGGCAACATTCAGCAGTTGTTTTCTTTTATGTTTTGCTTGTCCAATTTGTATAGCATGCTCTCAGCAGTTGAGGCCAGGACAGGTTCTTGCCCAAATGACTAGCTTTGGTCACAAAGGAAACAAACTTCATATGGAGGGTCTTCAATGTTCATCATCCTTTTTTGAAGTAAATTGATTATGCCAGGTTCAGACATGTCTCACTGATATTAAAAGACTTACATTATTAAAACTTTTAAAATGCTATATTCTTTAGGTCTAAGAAGTGCTTGAAGACTACCTGTCTATCTAAAATAGATCTGTTTGACCTTGAAAGCATATTTGACATGACTACAAGTTTGATTGTTATAGGAGACTAACTACTAGCATGCATTTCCTTATCATCCTACATAGTTTGTAATAATAATTTTAAGAAGTAGATATTACACAACATTTTAAAATAAGCTATGTAGGTACAAAGGCTTATGAAAGTTTCTGTGCATAGCTCTGTCCTGCCTCCCTTCAGTGCCAAATAAATACATAGAGGTTTGTATTAATTATAAACTGTTTGGTGGGTGGCTCAGAATTCTTTTTTTAATTTTTAATTTTAAATTTAAATTAGAAACAAGGTTGCTTCACATGTCAATCCTAGGTCCCTCTCCCTTTCCCTGCCCTCCTCCCACACCCTCCCTCCAACCCCCCCAATTCCCTCTTATTTCCCAAGGGAGGGTGAGACCCTCCATGGGGATGTCCATAGTCTGTCATTTCATCCAGGGCAGGGCCTAGACCCTCCTCCATGAGTCCAGGGTGAGAGTGCATCTCTAATTGTTGGATGGGTACCCAAAGTCCATTTTTATGCCAGGGCTAAATACAGATCAACTAGGTCTCTCTTAATTATTAATAAATTTCTATTGAAGCATATATTTCCATTAGATTGTTGCACACCCATAATGCTCTGGCATGTTACTCCTTTGATGGGTACTTTGTCCCCCTGGTGACTCTCTTTCTCTGTGTTGTCTTTCCTGCATTCCTAGTCTGGTAGC
This sequence comes from Mesocricetus auratus, assembly GCF_017639785.1. Taxonomy (NCBI): domain Eukaryota; kingdom Metazoa; phylum Chordata; class Mammalia; order Rodentia; family Cricetidae; genus Mesocricetus; species Mesocricetus auratus. Next base: position 170,141,145 of record NW_024429266.1, read on the forward strand.
CCTTACTATCCTTTCTGTCTGGCTACTGGCCAAACAGCCTTTATTCACCAACTAATAAGAAAATCACATATGCACAGCATGCAGAAGGACATTCCCACATCATAAAATAGCTTAAACAAGATATAAACATGTGTATATTATGTCCTAACAAAAATAGCCTTACATTTCTATCAATACACAAAATTCCATAATAATACAAAATATTTCAGACTAGTGGTTGTTCAAAAGTAAACTCATGCATTAAGGATACATTCTTCTTCCACTGCTAGATGACCCATAGACTGCTCAGGGCTCCTAGGTAACACCCACTTTCAGGAGACCTGGTTTGGTTCGATGTTGTGTCCCCAGCTGTCAGACTGGGGTTCATGAGTTCCCACTTCTTCAGGTCAGCTGTTTCTATGGATTTTCCAAGAGCAGTTTTGATGCCTTTGTTCATCACTCCTCCCTCTCTGAAACTGGATTCCAGGAAATTGGCTCAGTGCTTAGCTGTGGATCTCTGCTTCTGCTTCCATCAGCTACTGGATGAAGGTTCTAGGATGATATTTAAGGTAGCTATCATTCTCATTATAAGGGAAGGGCATTTAAAGTAGGTCCCTAGTTGGGATCATCCTTGTGGGTCTCTGTAAAATTGCCTAGTGCCAGATTTCTCTTTAAACCAATACTGGTTCCCTCTAATGATTTGTCTCTTTTCTTGCTCTCCTCTATACCTCTCCCTGTTCAACCTTCCTGATACCTCATATTCTCCTCCCACCTCTTATTCTCACCTCCTCTTTCTCCTCCATTGCTGCCCCCCGTGCTCCAAATTTGTTAAGGGCCTCTTGTCCCTTTTTGTTTCACTGGGGAACCACATATGCCTCTCTTACGGTCCTCCTTGTTTCCTTGCTTCTCTGGAAGTGTGGATAGTAGGCTGGTAATCCTTTTCTCTATGTCTAATATCCATATATAAGTGAGCATATATCATGTTTGCCCTCCTGTGACTGGGTTACCTCACTTAGGATGGTTTCTTTTAGTTCCATCAATTTACCTGCAAATTTCAAAATTCCATTGTTTTTTCTTTTCTGCTTGATTGTGTAAAGGGACCACATTTTCTGTATCTATTCTTCAGTTGAGTGGCATCTATGTTGCTTCTAGATTCGGCTATTATAAATAATGCTGCTGTGAATATAGTTGAACAGTTGTGCTTAAAGTACGAATGTGAATCCTTTGGGTAAATGCCTAAGAGTGGAATTGTTGGATCTTTGGGTAAACTGATTTCCATTTTCTTGAGGAACCACCATATTGATTTCCTAAGTGGCTTTACAAGTTTGCACTCCCACCAGCAATGGAGATTTCCCCTTTCTCCATATCCTCTCCAGCATAAGCCATCATCAGTGTTTTTTTTTTTATTTTACCCATCCTGACAGGTGTAATATGATATCTCAGAGTTGTTTGATTTGCATTTCCCTGATGGCTAAAGATGTTGAACAATTTCTTAAGTGTCTTTTAGCCATTTTGGATTCCTCTATTGAGAATTCTGTGTTTAGTTCTATACCCCACTTTTTCATTGGATTATTTGGTGTTTTTGTGACTGGCTTCTTGAATTCTTTGTATATTTTTGGAAATCAGCGTTCTGACTGATGTGGTGCTGTTGAAGATCTTTTCCAATTCTATGGGCTGCCATTTTATCTTGTTGACTGTGTCTTTTTGCCTTAGAGAAACTTCTCATTTTCAGGAAGTCCCATTCCTTAACTGTCAATCTCAGTGTCTGTGCTACTGGTGTTATGTTCAGGAAGTGGTCTCCTGTGCCAATTTGTCCAAGATTACTTCCTATATTCTGTTCTAAGAGGTTCATTTAGGCTGGATTTATGGTGTGGTGCTTTACAGAATGGACACTGGGAACCCATTTCCAATGGAAGAATACATTCTTAGCATAGATAGACAAAAATAGGACCTAGGCTCTGCCCCAAATGACATGACAGATTTTGATGATCCCTCATGGAAGGCTTCACCCTCCCTGGCGAGCAAACGGAGGATGGGGGTTTTTGGTGGTGGGCATAGGAGGATTGGTGGGATAGAGAACTGGGATTGATATATAAAATAAGAGTGTTTACAATTTAAATGAAATTTATGAAAAATAAAAATAAAATAAAAATGAATTGAAACAAATAAAGTAAGTTCAACTATTGACCCCGTTTATCCTGTCATTTCCATACTACATGTCCCCCTTCTCTCTTTAGAAACAGATCCTTGAATCTAATCACCTTCGTTTTTCTTTATCCCTGATGATGACCAGTAACAATTTGTAACCAGCCCCTCTAAATGATGACAAACATTCGTAACACATTAAACAATCAAAAATCAGCCATCCCACCTCTTGGGAATGTGGGTATTGTGTTCTCTTGACTTCTTCCTTTTGTTTTGTAGAGGAACCCTTAGAAAATAGTGATAATGGTTAAGTCCTGGTAAAATATCTGGATTATGTTTTATTTAGTCTCTGTTTGATGGGATAGGGAGGCTGGACCATCTCAGCTAGCAGCTTGGAATTTGTTCTAGATACTGATTTTTGGCAAAACTGTAACAGACATTCTGAGCAGCCTTCTGGTCCACTTGTCTTTATTGCAGTCTAGTCCTTTTGTTTTAAAAAACATACACTTTTTTTACAGATAACATTCATATCTCTATTAACAGTGTGCAAAAGTCAGGTAAAGATGAGGTTTATTTCTGTTTGATAAAGTAAAAGGCACCTGTCTGCTCTATAATCCTGTTTGGATTGCACAGTCTTATTGTCATGAGGTTGTTGTAGCCAACAAGATTTATCATGCTTCATCCAGTCTCACAGTTATCCCCATAGTACAGACATCAGCATATATTTCAATTGCCTGTAGACTTTTTTCCTTTTATGTCTGTAGCCAAGATTTTCAGAAAGTTTCCCCTGATTAAATCTAATCTTCATTAATTTTGAAGAGAACCATAACTTTTGCTTACTGTGGAAACAAAGGCATAATCTCTCCCACAATGCAACATATTTCCTGACTTTTATTTTGAGCTTAATGCAATTTAAAAATATATTAGTTGATTTAATTTAGCAGTTTCCATAATCCAATGTCTCTCAGCATCTATTACCTTTTGTATATTAGCATTAAAAAATTTAAAGTCAACAAGAAGCATACAGGATCAAGACACTCTGCATATTTCCCATCTTTATGTGGCTTATTTTATATATATATATATATATACGTGTATATATATATATATATATTGCTTCACTCTCTCTTTAAAAACTTTATTATTTTTAAACTATTTTGTGACTGTCTTTACCTATTTTACAGTATCTGCTTAAAGGTTTTTCACAGTCTGGACCACCTTGCTGTGTGCCTGCATCATTCTCTGACCATGATACAAATAAAAAACTACTATCATATGGTGGGCTGGCCCTACCGCTCTCTGTTCTGTGAGAGCCTAGTTTCATGTTGGTGGATACCAACTCCAGAGATGCATTTATCCATGCCAGCTCTGGGAATGCATTGTGTCTGTCTGAAGCAGGAATTTGTATACCTCTGCCAGCTGCTCAAGTGCTTGACTGTATTGGCTTTACAGCATGGTCTCTTAAAAGAGCCATACCTCTGTGTACCGAGATACCTAAGAGATCACTTTGTTAAGCACTATGTAAATATTTGAGGCCCCACATTGGCCACCATATGTAACAAGTCTTTTTATGTTCCACCAACAAGCTCTCACAGTGACATATTTATGCAGTGTAATCGAGTATCTCGCAACAGTTAGATCACCACAATTCACAAAACATTTCTGTACCTGAATTTAGACCAATAGGTATGTATTTATTTATTTAAAAAAGAATAAATTGTGCTACTAAAACTTAAATTATTTTAACCATGGAGAAGTGAGTTATGAATAAAGAATTTTGTGCATCTTGAATAATCAATGTTAGTAATAACAAAGGCTAAGTGAATAGAGGCAAAATTTCCTTGACATTTCCAGATAAACCACTATAAATTTACTTATGGTTTCATCACCAGTCTCTGATGGAAAGGTACAGTAAACTGCTCTAGCCTTCAACTCTGCTTTATCAATATACAATGCCCAAGAAACACTCAGTATGGTAATTTACAGAGTGCTGAATAAAATCTATGCAAAATATTTGATTAAGATCCTTCATAGCATCCTGGTGACAACTGCTAAGCAGTCTTACTGAGATCCTGTCATGTTGATGAGGAAACTGAGGCTTTGGGTGGAAAGATGATATTGGCATTAATGAGGGAAGGACAAGCTGGGATCGCCGGAGGTTGGGGCCTGGAAGGGCTGATGTCTTTCCTGTGTGAGGAGGTCTTCTGGATGCCAGGAGCAGCCCCCGGAACTGACTTAGTATTTTTAGCACCATGCCATACACCTTTCAGCTCAGAGCAATGATTTCTCAAATACGGAGCACCTGACAGGCTCCTAGGCCCTTTCAGGGGAAATGAGTCTGTGAATAGGTGATTTATAGCCTCAATAATGCTTAGCTTTAAAATGCCCAAGGAAAGAGTACAGACCATTCTAGGTACCACATGACAGGAATGAAGGGTCTATTTATATCTAGATAACATGTATCTTCCATAAGAAGAGGATATGAGAAAGGATGGTTCAGGAAATGTGTAAAGAGTTATTAGGGGCATAGGCAAATATTTGTGTTGGGTGTACTTACTTTGCCTGATAGTAATAGAAGTCATACACCCACGCAGACTGGAAAAGCACAATTGGCAGTAGAGTATGAAGCATTTCTTTTACCCAATTCAGTTTTATTAAAAGACAGAATAGTTTAAAACAAACCAACAACAGCAACAAAAAGTAGGAATAATAATGATAACAAATGAAAACTAAATCCATTATTGTTTAAAGAGGTTTACAAATTACTATTACATGAAGGAAGGAACCAAAGTGTACAATAATCTATGTAGCATCCTATCATTTATATTTAAAGTCATGTATATGAATCCATGTATATTTTATTATACATGAAATATTGTGTATGACCCTATTGTAAAAGGTCTCAAACGATATATGACTTAGCAGTAGTTCTGAAGTAGGTAATATGCCTTGCAAAAATATGTGTCAATGTTTAGAAATGTTTTTGTTGTCTCAGGTTAGGAGAAGTATATGCTAAAACACAAGCCTGCCACTAAACATCCACCAGAAGTGTCCCAAACAATAATTGTCTCATCTAGTGTGTCAATATTTCTGAGAATGACAAAGCCTTCTCAACATTGGTAGTAGTGTGTTTCTCTGGAGAGGTGAGTGGGAACCTGGCTTCAGAGTACTGTGCGTCAAAAAATGTTCCCATTTGTGTTGTTTGTACTTCTCCATGAGTGAACATGTATTAATCCATTACAAGTGTTTATTTGAAAGCAGCTTAAATTACAGCAGATGACTAAATACATTGATAAATGTACCTGAAAATAATTATCATAAGAAATTCTTGCAACAAGGCAATGATTAGAGGTATCTAATGTTGGATGCAATCTGTATGAATAGTCATGCAAACAGAATTTTTCTTTTTAAGACAGAGCAGCAATTGGTGAGATGTTAAGGGGAAAGTCTGCTAATTTTGTTTATTGTATTTGTTCAGTTTTATGAAGAAGATTGATGAATTTGGAAAGTTGAGGACAATTTGAATTCCTCTATATATTTTGATTGAAAAATTTTGAATTTCTGTAAAAATTTTTTGAGACAGTGTTTCTCTGTAACTTTGGAAACTGTCCTGAAACTCACCCAGTAGACCAGGCTGTCCTCAAACTCACAGAGATCTTCCTGTCTCTGACTCCTGGGTTCTAGGATTAAAAGCATGTTCCACTGCCCAGCCCAAATTTCGGTCAAAATCTTGGTACTCTGTGGCACATAGTTTACTGGTCCTTGGAAACTATCTTTGGGGAATCTCCAAATTTGATAGTTACATGCTTAGGTACATTGTGACTTCTAATTGTGCATGTGCTCTATAAACTGTATACATGCATATTTTCTGTGCTGAATTATCTCACAGACTATATGTCACTTTATATATTTATTTTTTTGGGAGTTAGGAACTATTGGTGACAAATGAAAAGCCAGAGAAAACAGAAAAATAAATATGTATGTAGATACTACCTAGAATGAACAGATGTTCATCAGCTGCTGCTAACTTCAAAATTCACTCCCCTTGATTTTTCATTCTTTCTTTAAGAAAATATACAATTAACATTAAGCCTTACAATCCACTTATTTCTATATCCTTCCCAGAAATAACCCTTTTCCCATGTTTGTATTATTTTGTGATATACATCTGTCCATAATAAAGAAAAATACTTAAGTACATTTGGTTTGAAAGTTTAGGTGAATTGTTTTTCCCTCTGAATTTTTATTTTTAAGGACTACAGGTATTCATGCAAACAAAAATCATTCAATTTACATCACTTGCTACACACATCATATCCTACCAACAGAGTAACCTTACCCAACAGATTAGTTTGCATTTAATTTGTTCCCTTTAGCATGTGTATGTGTGTACACATACACAGGGTGTGCAGTGTATGTGTTCATGTGTGTGTGCATGTATGCATGAGCAAACATGCACAGCTGTGGAGTCTGGTAGCCAGAGTTCATTCAGTGTCTTCCTCAGTTAATTGCCACCTTATTTTTCAGACAAATTCTAAATTTGCAACTTAGAATCAAACAGATTGAATTTGGAATTCATGTACTAACTGAGCAAGACTGGCTGGCTGGTCAATGGCATTCAGGCATCTGTCTCAGCCTCTCCAGTCCTGGGATTTAAGATGTGTGCCATCATTTTTACGTATTATGTGTATGTTGGACAGCCAGAGTCAGGTGGTCTTGTTTAATGAACAAAAATTTTCCCAAATGAGCCATCTCCTGAGACTTCTTGCAAGTGTATGAAGCCATAATCAACACCTCTCACTGTTCCCACGGCTATTTGAATGGAAGTTATTCAAGGTAAATACTTCTAGTAATGAAATGTCTTAACCTGAAGGTATTAATAGTCTCAATGTCAGATAAACATCTACTCTCCAGTTTATTTTAACTAGATTATTGGGGGTGTGAATTCTCAAGTGTCTGGTTCCTGACAAACAACTGGTCCCTTAAGACTTTTAGCAGTATACTTTGGTAGGAAGGAAACTGTATATCATTTGCATTTTATATATTACTGATGATTGATCAACTTTAAATATGTCAATTTATTTTCATTATGTTTGTGTCTCTGTGCAAGTACATACATGTGAATGTGGGTAACTAGAACTTTGATCATGATGCTGAATAATCCTGTTAGAAAAAATATCTGGCCTTTTTTTCTGATATTAGTGACAAATTCTTACCCAGTAGGAACTCTTCATTGACACAAAGGCATTCTTCTAGATTCATGTTTTTCTTTTTTAAACCCAGAATGTGATGAGTTGGGTCAAATGATTTTTCTGGATCAGTTGATAGCACCACATGTTTTCTCATTTTTGCCACAGAGGTGACTGATTTTCAGATACTGCAGCCATGAAAAAAAACATGTGTCTATCAGTGGGCTTTGTTTTATATGTCGATGAATTTTGTTCTTATTTATGAAGACTTCTGTCTGTGTGCATTGCACTAGTATGCAGTTTTTGACTTTGAATTGAGTATTAGAAAATATTATTTCTAGGATTTTCTATAGAGATTGTATGAAACTTGCTTTCCCCCACTTGAGATTGTTTGTCAGTTCTTTGCTGGTTTCTTTTTTTAGCTTTTTATTTTATTTATTTAAATTAGAAGCATGCATGCTTCATATGTCAATCCCAACTCCCACCCCCCCTTGGCCCTCCATCAGTACCACCACCACCCTACTACCTCGAGCCCAATCCCCACATCATTCCCCAGGGAGGGTGAGGCCCTCCATGGGGGGGATCTCCAGAGTCTGTCATTTCATCGAGGGCAGGACCTAGGCACTTCCCCATTTGTCCAGCCTGAGACAGCATCCCTCCATGTGGAATGGGCTCCCAAATTTCATTTGTATGCCATGGTGAACACTAATCTACTACCCAAGGCCCCAGAGATTTCTGAGGCCTCCTCACTGACACAACATTCATGGAGTTTTGATCAGTTCTTTGTTGGCTTCTTAGCATAAGTCTGGGGTTCAAGATATCCCCCTTGTCTAGTCAGCTATCTTTGTGGGTTTCACTAGCATGGTCTTGACCCCTTTGCTCATCACTCCTCCATCTCTGTCACTGGGTCCCAGGGGGTCAGTTCACTGTTTGTCTGTGAGTATCTGTCTCTGCTTCCATCAGTCACTCGATGAAGGTTCTAAGATGTCATCTAAGGTTGTCATCAACGTTATCATCAGGTAGGGGCTATTAATGTAGTCTCTCTGCTATTACTTAGTTTTCCAGTTGGTGTTATCTTTGTAGATCTCTGGAAAACTTACTAATGTCAGCTTTCTCCTCAAAGCTATAATGACTCCAACTATTATGGTATCTCATTCTGGTCTCTACTGTTCTTACTTTGACTCAACCTTCCTGCTCCCCAATGTCTTCTTCTACCCTCCTCCTATTGCCCTCTCTTTTTCCTGGTTCCCTTTTCACTCACCCATGTTCCCAATATGCTTAGGATATTTTGCCTTTTTCCACTTTTCTGGGGTGTAATACATATCTCTTAGGAACCTCCCTCTTTCCCAGATTCACTGGCCCTGGGATTGTAGGCTAACACTACCCTGATCCATGTCTAAAATCCATATATGATTGAGTACATACCATGTTTGTCTTTTTGTGACTACGTTACTTCACTCAGGATGCTTTCTTCTAGTGCCATGATTTGCCTGCAAATTTCAAGATTCCATTGGGTTTTGTTTTATTTTGTTTTATTTTGTTTGCCAATTAGTACTCCATTGTGTAAATGTAGCACATTTTCTCTATCCACTCTTCAGTTGTGGGGCATCTAGGTCGCTTGCAGGATCTAGCTATTACAAATAATGCTGCTTGAAAATAGTGGAACAGACATTCTTGTTGTATGGACATCTTTTGGGTATATGTCTAAGAGTGGAATTTCTGGGTCTTGTGGTAGACTGATTCCCATTTTCCTGAGGGATCTCCATACTGATTTCCAAAGTGGCTCTACAAGTTTGCACTCTCACCAGCAAATGATGAGTGTTCCCCTTTTTCCTCATCCTCTCCAGCATAAGCTGTCATAGGGTTTATGATCTTAGCTTTTCTGACAGGACTAAGATGACATCATAGAGTTGTTTGATTTGCACTTCCCTAATGGCTAAGGAAGTTGTGCACTTTCTTATGTGTCTCTCAGTCATTTTAGACTCCTCTATTGAGAATTCTCTATTTAGTTCAGCCCCCCACTTTTTAATTGGGTCCTTTGCTGTTATGGAGAGTAGCTTCTTGAGTTCTTTGTAAATTTTGGAGATCAGCCCTCTGTCAAATATGGGGTTTGTGAATATGTTTTCCCAATCTGTGGGTTGCCTTTTTGTCTTGCTGACTTTTTCCTTTGCCTTACAGAAGCTACTCAGTTTCAAGAGGTCCCATTTGTTAATTGTCAATCTCAGTGTTTGTGTTACTGGTGTTATGTTCAGGAAGAAGTCATCTGTACCAATTTGTTCAAGGGTAATTCCCACTGTCTCTTCTAACAGGTTCAGTGTGGCTGGATTTATGTTGAGGTCTTTGATCTATTTGGACTGAAGTTTTGTGCATGGCGATAGACATGGATCTATCTGCAGTCTTCTACACGCCAATATCCAGTTATGCCAGCACCATTTGTTTAAGATACTATCATTTTCCACTGTATAATTTTAGATTCTTTGTCAAAAATCAGCTGTCCATAGGTTTATGGATTAATCTCAGAGTGATCAATTCAATTCCAGTGGTCTGTCTATTTTTGTGCCAATACCAACTTGTTTTCAGGACTATAGCTCTATAACAGAACTTAAAATCTGGGATGGTGATACCTCCATTAGTTGCTTTGTTGAGTAGTGTTGTCTTGGCTATCCTGTTATTTTTTGTTTTTCCATATAAAGTTGAGAATTGTTTTTTCAAGGTCTGTGAAGAATTGTGCTGGAATTTTGATGGGGATTCCATTGAGTCTGTAAAATGCTTTTGGCAGGATTGCCATTTTTACTACATTGATCCTACTCTCCATTTTCTGGTGTATTCTTTAATTTCTTTCTTTAAAGACTCAAGGTTGTTGCAAAACAGGTCTTTTACTTGCTTGGTTAGTGTTACCCCAAGGTATTTTATGTTGTGTGTGGTAATTGTAAACGGTGATGTTTCTCTGATTTCTTTCTCAGCCCTCTTATCGTCTGTATATAGTAGGGCTACTGATTTTCTTGAATTGATCTTTTATGCTGACGCTTTGCTGAAGGTGCTAATCAGCCGTAGGTGTTACCTGGTAGAGTTCTTTGGGTCACATATGTAATCTATCATATCATCTGCAAATAGTAAAAGTTTGACCTATTCCTTTCCAATTTGTATCCTCTTGATCTCCTTTTGCTGTCTTATTGCTCTAGCTAGAACTTCTAGTAAAATATTGAAGAAGTAAGTGGAGAGGGGAAAGCCTTGTCTTCTTCCTGATTTTAGAGGATTGGCCTTGAGTTTCATTTCATTCAGTTTGATGTTGGCTGTTGGTTTGATGTACATAGCTTTTATTATGTTTAGTTATATTCCTGTTATCCCATATCTCTCCAAGACCTTTATCATGAATGGGTGATGGATTTTGTCAAAGACTTTTTAGCATCTGGTGAGATGATCCTGTTATTTTTGTTTCATAGCTTGTTCATATGGTGGATTAGATTTTAGTATGTTGAACAATACCTTTATCCCTGGAATGAAGCCTACTTGATCATGGTGGATGAGTTTTCTGATGTATTCTTGGATCCAATTTGCCAGTATTTTTTTGAGTTCTTTTTTTTCATCAATGTTCATGAGGGAAATTGGTCTGAAGTTATCTTTCTTAGTTCTGTCTTTGTGTGGTTTTGGTATCAATGTTATTGAAGCCTTGTAAAAAGAGTTTGGCAAAGACCCTTCTGTTTCTATTGAATGGAATACTTTGAGGAGAATTGGTAAAAGTTGTTCTTTGAATTTCTGGCAAAATTCTGCACTGAAGCCATCTGGCCCTCGACTTTTTTTGGTTGGGAGAATTTTGATGCCTGCTTCTATTTTGTTAGGTGTTATAGGTCTATTTATATTGCTTATCTGTTCTTGATTTAATTTTGGCAGCTGATATCTATCCAGGAAGTTGTCTATTTCCTTTAAATTTTCAAATTATGTGGTGTACCGGTTTTCAAAGTAAGTCCTGATGATTCTCTGGATTTCCTCAGTGTCCTATTGTTATGTTCCCATTTTCATTTCTGATTTTGTTAATTTATGTATTCACATTCTGCTGTTTGGTGAGTTTGGATAAAGGTTTGTCTATCTTGTTGATTTTTCTCAGAAAACCAACTCTTTGTTACATTGATTCTTTGTATTGCTTTCCTAGTTTCTGCTTTATTGATTTCAACCCTCAATTTGACTATTTCCTGGTGTCTACTCCTCCTGTGTGAGTTTGCTTCTTTGTGTTCCAGAGCTTTCAGTTGTGCTGTTTATTCTCTAGTGTAATCATTCTCCAGTTTCTTCATGTGGGCACTTAGTGCTATGAACTTTCTTCTTAGCTCTGCTTTCATAGTGTCTCATAAGTATGGATATGTTGTGTCTTCATTCTCATTGATTTCTAGGAAGGCTTTAATTTCTTTTTTTATTTCTTCTTTACACAGGAGTGGTGCCATTGCACATTATACAATTTCCATGACTTTGTAGGGTTTCTGCAATTTGTGTTATTGTTGAACACTAACTTGAAAGCATAATAGTCTGATAAGATACATGGAGTCATTCCAGTCTTTTTGTAACTGTTGAGGTTTGCTATGTTGCCAAGTATGTGGTCAATATTTGAGAAGCTTTCATGTGGTGCTGAGAAGAAGGTATATTCTTTTTTGTTTGGATGGAATGTTCTATAGATGTCTGTGAAACCCAATTGCATCATAACTTCTATTACTTCCTTTACTCATTGTTAAGTTTCTGTCTTTAAGTCCTATCTAGTGGGTACAGTGGGGTGTTGAAGCCTCCCACTATAATGTGTGTGAGTTTTTATATGTGGTTTCAGTTTTAGTAATGCTTCTTTTATGAATGTGCTTGCCTTTATATTTGGGGCATAGATGTTCAGAATTTAGACTTCATCTTGGTGGATTTTTCCTGTGATGAATATGAAATGACCTCCTTTATCTCTGTTGATTGATTTCAGTTTAAAGTCTAGTTTGTTAGATATTAGGATTGCTACCCATGCTTGTTTCTTGGAACTATTTGATTGGAAAATCTTTTCCCAACCCTTAACTCTGAGGTAATGTCTCTTTTTGAGCTGAGGTGTGTTTCTTGTATGCAGCAGATGGATGGGATATGTCTTGAATTCATTCTGTAAGCCTGTGCTTGTTTAGGTGCTAGTTAAGTCCATTAATATTGACGGATATTAATGACCTTTAATTGCTCATTCTCATTTGTTTTGGAATGGCTTTTCTTGGTGGAATTGTATGTGGATTTCCACCCCTTTCTCTTTTGGGTGTTGTTAAAGTGGGATTTTCTACGTCCTATGTTTTTCTGGTTGTAGTTAACTTCCTTGGACTGGAGTTTTCCTTCTAGAACTTTCTGTAGGACTGGGTTAGTGGATATGTATTGTTTAAATCTGGTTTTGTCATGGATTATCTTTTTTTCTTCATCTATAGTGATTGAAAACTTTGCTGGGTATAGTAGTCTGGGCTGGCATCCATGGTCTCTTAGTGTTGATAGAATATATCTATTCAGGACCTTCTGGCTTTCAAAGTTTCCATGGAGCAGTCAGGTGTAGTTCTTATAGGTTTGCCTTTATATATTTGACCTTTTTCCTTAGCTGCTCTAAGTATTCTTTCTTTATTCTGTATGCTTGGGATCTTGACTATTATGTGTCGAGGGGACTTTTTTTGTGGTCCACTCTATTAGGTGTTCTGTAAGCTTCTTGTACCTTCATTGGCATATCTTTCTTTAGGTTGGGAAAGTTGTCTTCTATGATTTTGTTGAATATGTTTTCTGTCCCTTTGAGTTGGATTTCTTCACCTTCTTCTATAACTATTATTCTTAGGCTTGGTCTTTTCACAGTGTCCAATATTTCCTGGATATTTTGTGTTAGGGATGTGTTGGAATTAAGATTTCTTTGAATGATGAATCTATTTCTCCTAGTGTGTCTTCAACACCTGAGATTCTCTCTTCCATCTCTTGTATTCTGTTGCTTATGCTTGCATCTGTAATACCTGATCCCCAGTTTTTCTTTTTCCAGCACTCCTTCAGACTGGGTTTTTTTCAATTTTTTTTTTACTCTGGGTAGGGTCCAGGCACTCCCCTAAGAGTCCAGGCTGAGAGAGCATCCCTCTTTGTGCTATAGGCACACGAAGACTGTTTGTATATCAGCGATAGACACTGATCCACAGCTCAGGGCCCCATAGGTTGCCCAGGCCTTCTCGCTGACACTCACATTTGGGGTGTCCAGATCAGTCCCATACTGGCCTCCTCACTGTCAGTCTGTGATCCAAGAGCTCTCCCCTGTTCAGATCAGCTGTCTCTGCTGGTTTTGCTAGCCCATTCTTTGCCAATTTGCTCATCACTCCTCTCTCTCTGTCACTGGGTTCCTTGGGTTCAGTTCAGTGATTAATTGTGTGTTTGCCTCTGCTTCCATCAGTCACAGGATGAAGGCTCCTGGATGGTTATAGACATCAAGTTCATTATCAGGAATGGGCATTCGAGGTGGTCTCTCCACTATTGCTTAGCTTGCCAATTGGTGTTATCCCTTTAGATCACTCGAGGTCGCTCTGGTGCCTGATCTGTATTCGAACCTAATATTCCCTCATCCCCCTATTCTACCCCCACCCCCTCAACTTCCTTTTCCCCCATGACCAACTCTCTTTTTTATTGTCTCCATGTCAGCTTTCAACCCTTGCACTGTTTGAATTGTTTCTTGTAATTTTTTCTTCGTGTTTTCTTCCCCTTTTTGCATTTGTTGGATATTTTGTTTTTTCCCTTCTATTTCTTGCATTTCCTGGTTTATTTTTTTCGTCCATTTATTTAAGGGAGTTTCTCAATCCTCTTTGAGGGCCTCTATCATTTTCATGAAGGTGTTTTTAAGGTCATTCCCTTCTGCTTCATCTGCATTGGCGTGGTCATGTCTTAATAGCGTAGAATCTCTAGACTCTGGTGGTATCATATTTGTTTTTCTGTTGCTGAGTGTGTTCTTATATTGCCTCTTCCTCATCACTTCTTCCAATGGGTGTAGAAAGAGTCTCTTCCTCTCCTGTTGGGTAGGCGACCAGGCTTCCCTTTCGGTGGGTGCAAGCAAATCCAATACTCTCTGGCTTCTGCTCTCTATCCTCTGCCCTCTGTACTGAATGTGGGCATAAGTGGACCAGTTCTTTCTGCAGGCTCCTGGTGGCTTGGTCATCTGTCCAGGGGGGGAGTTGATCGGCCTGCAGTCCCCAAGCCAGGCGATATGCGAGAGAGGGCTAGCAGGAGGAATTCCAGTATCACTGGTGTCTTAAATATTAGCTTCATCCCTCACAGATGTCTCTCTGGAGTTTTCCATTTCATTGATTTCAGGTCTTATGCACATTGTATACTTTGTTCTTTCTGTGCCTTGTGTTTTCCTTTATGTAGATTCTTGGGATATAAACTCATATTACTTATTGAAGGGATTTACAGTTTTCTATTGTGCAAAGCTAGTACTATGAACTTTGCTTTAAACTCTGCTCTAGCTCTATCCTACAGATGTGTGTACTTATGTGTGTGTGTGTGTGCATGTGTGTTTGTGTGTGTGTGTGTGTGTGTGTGTGTGTGTGTGTGTGTGTGTGTGCTGATCTGTGGTAGCTCCATTTCCAAAGTGATGTTACAGGAACATAAGCACCTACATTTGTTTCTGAGAACTCATGATTTGTTTAGTCTTTTGTTTGTTTCTTTGTTTTTAAACTAGAAATGGGAGTTTTACAAGCTCAGCACTGGCTGGGATCCAGGCAGGAATAGGCACACAATAAGTGTGGTCACACACTTTTCTAAAAGTATCTTTTGCCTCCAAAGAACATGTACTTTTGCTAGACCTTGCAGCCAAATTAATAATATGCCATGAGAGTACTTAATCTATATTTGGTCTAGTATCTTTAATCTAATCTGTCTTTAAAAGAACAATGTAGCCAATTATACTGTCTTGGGTTTTTCTATGTAATCAGCTTTTACAACCTAAACTAATACATAGTTTTAATCTTTACTTATGTACTTTCCTTACTCTTGATCCAGAATGGTGTGTGTGTGTGTGTGTGTGTGTGTGTGTGTGTGTGTGTGTGTGTTTTCAAGCAGTAGGGACATATATTAGATACAAGAGACTTCATAAAGTTGAATAACCACAGATGGAAGACACATGAAGAGAAGTGGAGAATTCAATTTGGGCTTTCTCCTCATCAAATGAATCAAAGAGGAAGATTCTGTCTTCATTGATTTTCTGAAAGCAGCTAGCCAGTTGTAACTACCTTTAAATAAACAAATATCCCTTAAGTATTGAAAATAACATGTGGATATATGTTGATAATTTTGTTTGTAGTTTAGAGAGGCATTCTGGGTCAGCAAAGTAATTCTTTCTTGTAACACTCTGTCAAAACATTCTATAAAAGTCCCTAATTTCTTTTTCACACTATTTGTGTGTGTGTGTGTGTGTGTGTGTGTGTGTGTGCGTGTGTATGCTGTTCATTAAAGGCAGAGTAGAGCCCTTTGTTATTGACGGGAACAGGTTCAGACTTACAGACAATCACAGACACAAAGCAAACACACACACATCATTCAGGTGACTGGGATGTATATTGGATACAAGACAGGCCAGTTACCACAGAGAGAACACAGATGGAAGACAGGGAAAGAAGTAGATAATTCAAATTTGGGCTTCCTCTTGGTCAGACTAATCAAAGAGGAAGCTTCTTGTCTTTACTCATCAATGGTACATTGATAAAATTTGGTGTCCTTTGTGGGGTTTCAAACTCACACAATATAGTGAATAGCATACTATGGAATGGCACTCAAGTCTGATTTCTGTCTTCCATGAGAACATGCAGGAATACACAGAAAATGCATGTGTGCCACACACACACACTAATGATTTGTTGTATTTTTATCTTTTATAAATTTCAATGTATTAACATTTTTCACCATTAGTTTTATGCATTATTCCTTTTGCTTTATGTCCTTTTTTAAAAAAACAAAGCCTTACTTTGCCTGTCAAGCTGTCCTCCATCACCCCCGTTCTATTACCTCAACTCTTCTGAGTGCTAAACTTGCAGGTATGTGTCACCACATTGAAGTATACTTATCAGTTAGTTAAAGTGTTTTAGTTCCCGAATATGCAGACATTTTCTTCTTATTTTCCTATTATAGATTTCTAGCTCAATTCCACCGTGATGGAGTACACATTTTGTATAGTTTAAGAGATTTCAATTGGTTGAGTTTTGTTCTGGGGTCAAAGACAATTTCTATTCTGATGTGTGTTCTGTAAGTACTTAAAATCTAATATGCATTATCCTGGTTACTGAAGTGTTTGATGAATGTTGACTAACTTGTATTATTAGATTGGTCTATTGATTTCTTCCTTGATGAATCTGTTCCTAGTTTTCTGTCTGTGTTTGAGACTGAAGTATTTGGACAATGCATTGTTTTCTTTCCAGTGTTCTCTGTATGTCATATTTTTCATATGTACAGTATGTTTAGATTTAGGATTATTGTTTCCTTTTGTTGCATTTGCTCTTTATTGTTACATATTCAACCTTGGTTGTCTTAGTGCTCCATTGTCTCTTTTTATATTATGTCAGCGAGTGAGAGAGCCTTCACAATGTTTGGGTGATGGTGTGAATCTAAGTTGCCTGTGCCCACTTTGCCAGCAGCATGGGCAGGTCTGTATCATTGCCCGATGGGGCTAAAACTGTCCAAATTGTGTAGTAGTTCTATGATCTATCCTCATATGTAGATTATTTACAACTCTTTGGCCTGGTGCACTGATCTTTTCTTTAGAGGTATCAGACTTCTTTGTGCGCGCGCGTGTGTGTGTGTGTGTGTGTGTGTGGTTATTTTTAGATTGCACTTTTATTCAGCCGCATTTATGGGACCTACAAAGATAAGAAGAGGAAATTTAGGGCAATATATCTCATGGCATTCCTTGGGTCCTGAGATCCTGGCTTTTGAAAAAAATATTTTTTCATACAGATAAAATATAGAGCTTTAGTTATACTTACAAGGAGAAATATAGAAGACTGCATCTGTTCCATCTTCCTAGAGGTCTATTTGACTTTTAAATATATCTCCACATTGAAATCATGAAATGAACTTAACTTAGTTGTGAAGCCCTATTTCTTCTATTGGCTTTTTTGGTTGACTTGATATTTTGTTAGAAAGTAAAATGATTCTAAGCTTATTGTGGCCTTAAAAAGCAGTTGAAAATATATCTTTTTTTGTTCTAAGTTTGAGTCATAAGGCATTTTACTGGTAAAGTTCCTTGAACCAAGAATATTTGTACAAATTAAAAATTTTAATCCATAAGAAATATTCAAATTTTTACTTGTTCTTTGTGGATGACAAATTATTTTTTCTTAATTTTCCTTTCAGTGTCTTATATAGTTTCAGATTTATTTATATACACATTCACCACATCCTTTTATAAATGTATGATCTCTATATGTTTTTTCTTAATTCTCTTTCTTTAAACTGGTGATTTCTACATTCATGTTTATAAGTTTTGATTAGTTCATTATTTTTCTGTTCTTGTTTTAAAGACCATCTTTCATCATTTAGATTAACCATAGGAATTTCCCCCAATTTATAGTAGTTTGAGTTGTGTTGCTTTCATTTAATGATAGTACCAGCATGTGTTTTGTCATTTATCTATGTTCTGGATAGTGATTTGTGCTTGAGATGCTGGGCATGAGAGGTGAATTCAGTTACCAGTCTCTGATGGTTGTACCCATTGCTGAACACCTCCATCATCTAGCAGCTAATTTAGTTCAGTGCTTCAAACATCTTTCAGGCCAATGTGTTCTCAGTTGGTACAGTAATGGGGAACATTCATACAGCCATTTTGATTTCTGATTACAGTAAAATAGTTAACAACAAGCATGAAATGCTAAATATTTTGTCATAAGATATGCACTCTGCTAGATGTTTATATGTACATGTATCCTAATGAAACTTTTCTGCATGCTTCCTATAGTCTAGGGTGCACTGGGATATTCAGAAGTTAGGTGCACCAACTGTGTTTTTATTTAAAATAACAATGGAATTATCAAGCAATAAACATCAAATTTGAAGGAATATGTCTATTCAAATGTTCAGTTTTGAGTAGAAAGATGTGTCATATGATAAAGTTGTTTGCTGCCATACATGAGGACTTGCGTTTGATGCCTACGATTCACATGGTGGCAGGAGAGAACAGACTCCTCAACATTGTTCACTGTCCTCCTCATATACATAGTAGCATAGACATGTACACATATACACACATACACACACACAAACACACACACACGTAAATCATTCTTTAAAAATGGTGGTCACCTTTACTGTTTTTCATTTTTACATTTTGCTACTTCTGTTATTCTGTTTTCTTGGACGTTTCATTTATTTTTCTGAGAAAAGTATTCTATGAATAAATTTTAGGCTATTATTTTAATACATTCATTTAAGGATATAAATATCCTTATAATCAATCATATCTCTGCCTTAACATGTTTCATGTTCATTATTATTCAGCTTAAGCCTAACAATGCTAACTTTCTAATTTCCATTTGATATCTTTTTCACTCTTGGGTTATTTTAAAATTCATTATTTTTAAGCAATTTGAATTTTCTAGATATATATTTTCTGCGGTCAAAATGCATTCTAAATTAATCAGTTCTTCTTCTTCTCTCTATCCCTTTCTTTCTTTCTGAAGTAGGTGATCTGCTTTTTTTATTTTGAAATTACAGGAGGATATAGTTAGGACATTATTATGAGTCTCAGAACAGACTGAACTTTGGACTTTTAAACAGTGTCAAGACTGTGACACTGTGGGGATTTTTTAATTTTCCTGAATGAATTTTTGCATTATGTCATGGCTACAAGTCTATGGAAGCAAGAAGTTTAATGTGGTATTTTGAATGAGATTGGCCCCCAGAGGGTCATATATATGAATGCTTAGTTATTCCATATTAGGTATGCATTTTGGTTTATATAATTTGCATTTATTGTTTAGAAATATAAGCAACAGTTTGTAGATTTTTTGATACCAACATCATAAACATTTGAAAGCAGTTTCACCTTTCCTGAAGACAACTGAAATCATTGTGTAAACCAATATCAAAATAATACCAAGAATATAGACTGTGAAAATTTTGAAGTAATGCAATTTATATGAAATTTTAATTAACCATTTTGACTTGGTATACTATAGTTTTATTAATAGTCTATGTGACAAAAATGCACTAATCCCAAGCTATAAATAGTGTAGTTATGCTGACTCATTATAGAGAATGGCATTATTTGAAAAGGATTAGGTGTGGCCTTATTGTTAGAAAGTGTGTCACTTGCTTGCTCAACCCATGGCAGGGGTATAGCTCACATATACTGCTCCAGAACCTGCCTGCATGCCTTCATGCTCCCCACAATGATGATAATGGACAACATCTCTGAAACTGTATGCAAGCTCACAATTAAATACTTTTTTCATGAGAATTGAATTGGTCATGATGTATCTTCACAGTAATAGAATACTGACTAAAACATATTATCTCTCATTACTAATAGCTTTTTGGCTTAGTGAAATATAGATTTTCATGTGTTTTAGAAGAAACATGGCGAGTTCATGTATTTTATGATTATGGAATAGGTTCGTTCTGTTCTATGACAATTCATTGATATTTATTTATACATATATGCATATATTCTTAGCATTTTTTATTTTAAAAATTATTGGAAAATAATATAAAAGCTCATACTTTGATCATTGATGACTCTGTTTCTCTTTCCTTTTGTTATATTGGTTTTACATATTTTTAGTTTTTGTTTATTAATTGTGTGCAAATAATTTTCCTATCTGAATTGATTTCCTGTCTGGTTCTCTTCTCCATATAAATTATTATTTTTCTCAAGTAGTATCTTTTGACTTTAATTATACTTTCTTTTTTAAGATTTTTTTATTCATTACCTATATAATGACTGTCTGCATGTATGTCTGCATGCCAGAAGAGGGCATCAGATCTCATTATAGATGGTTTCGAACTACCATGTGGGTGCTGGGTATTGAATTCATGACCTCTGGAAGAGCAATCAATGCCTTAACCTCTGAGCCATCTCTTCAGTCCTAGTTTCTTTCTTTACATCATAGATATTCCAATTATATTTTATTGGCTCTTGAATAATAAATCTTTTTTCATTCTTTTACTTTTTAATTGTCTATATTGTAATTTGGGGTGTGACCTTTTGAACAATTTATCAAGTTTTATTAAGCAGTAATTATGTGAATTGGGTGTTATTATATACCAGAAGATTGCATATTATGGAAATGACTTAGTTCACATGGCCTACCATCATCTTTCTTGATTCTAAATGTCTGGAATACTATCTCTTTAAAATGTTTGTACAAATATAATATTTCAGACTAACCACATATAGAAGAAGAATTACCATCAGAGACTTATAGACACCATTAATGTTTTAAGAAGTGTGATAAATACCTCACATGTTAAGTACTAAATCTTTTCAGGATCCTGACTATTCTAGGCAAGCACTTTACCACTGACCTATGCACCTAGCTCCACATAAATAAAACCTTTCTATGAAGTGAAATTCTGACAATTTCTTCCTTTTTCCATGGAAACAGCCATGATACCCATTGTCTGATAAGTTGGAGAAAACTCCTGAAACACTATCTAAATGCCCTAAATGATTGATTCATCTACCCACCTTACAATGTATTTCTAGCAGTTGTTTTCTCTAATGACCTTTCTACCAAATGCAATACTTGTTGCACAAACCTTTAGCATAAGGTCATTGTGTTTTTATATTTTTAGTTACAGTATTTATTCTAACATTTTGTCAGTAAAGTGTAACATATATAAATAGCTCTCCATCCAGAAACTAAAATAATTAAATCAAAAGTTCCCAACAAATTACCACAATGGTTTGTCTTCAAAGGCATATTTCCTCCTAAATAATTCATAATAATATAACAGTGTGTTTATTTTCTGAATCAAAGTCATGGAACTACCATTAAGAATCCCTCAGACTCCAAAGTGAACTATTGTGCAACAGTTTCTAGTGAGAATCTCCAGTGGAGAAAACAGCATTCTTGTTTTCATTCTGTGATGTTAAGAGAAGCTTTTTCTTTGAGCCGATTTGGTATATCACCCACCAGTCCCCTGGGCTCTGCCACATTGTAGTCCCCAAATAAACACACAGGAGGCTATATTAATTATAAAGCTGTTGGCCTTGCTTGTTTCTTACTGGCTAGCTCTGACTTAAGTAATTACCCCATTATTGTTAATCTAAGTATGTCTTTTCCTGGAGAATAGTTCCAGGCTCCTACCCCATGGAGTTACATCCCGAACTCCTTGTGTTTCTCCTTCCCAGAGTTCTCCTGGACTCCTAGTCCCTCCCATCTAGATTCCCTATAGGCCAGACAGTGCTTTATTGACATAAGACTTCCCCAACACTGTGATGGTTAAGGATGCCAGACTTTGTAATTATTATTTTTCTCTCATGTAGTACATCCTAAACACAGTTTCCTTTCCATTTCCTCTCCATAATTTTCCCTCATCTCCCTTCTCTTCCAGATCCACACCCCTCCCATCTCTCCTCAGAAAAGAGCAGGCCAGGGACACCAATCAAATCAGGCATAATAAGACCAAGCACATACCATTACATCAAGGTTGGGGGAGGCAACCCAGTAGGAGCCAAAGAGTTGGCAACTAACCATCCTGCTACCACTGTTAGGAATCCCACATCACCCAGTTAGTCTGACTCTGAACATATATTCAGAGAACCTAGGTCAGACCCCTATAAGTGCCCTGATCTCTGCGAGCCCCCATGAGTCACTGACAGTTGATTCTGTGGGTCATACTCTCATGGTGTCCCTGACACCTCTGGTTCCTCTGACCCTTCCTCCTCCTCCTCTACAGGGCTCCTGGAGATCCCCCTAATATTTGTCCTTGGGATTCTGCATCTGCTGCCATCAGTTGCTGGATGAAGTTTCTCTGGTCTCTTTGATGAGGATTCTGCTAGGCTTTATTCCCAGAATACTCTTTAGGCAGGAAATCTATATGTCAAAGGCTTTGTTTCTTGGTTACTGCTTCAATCCCTCCACCTGAGTCCTTGCCTGGTTACACGAATTGGCCAGTAGAGGTTCCATGTTCCCCATTACTAGTAGTCTTGTTAGGATTACTCTCATAGATTCCATGGACTTTCCATTGAACTAAGCCTCCCCTCTTCAATTCCAGTTGTTTCTCCTAGTACATACACCCTCCTCTTTCAGTTAATCTCTCCTGTTCACAATCACACCCATCCCTAGGTAAGCCATAAAGTCTACTGTATTTCCCCTTCCCAGGGAGGTTCCTTAATCCCTCTGTAAGCCCTCATTGATAATGAGGCTCTCTGGGTCTCTCAGCTAATATTCAGTTCCATACATTTGCCTGAAATTTCACATTTACTGGTTTTAGTAGATGGATAATACTCCATTATGTAAATGTACCATTTTTTCTTGATCTCTCATGCTTTTTTTTTATTTTCCACTTTAAATTTAGATAAAAAAACAAGGTTGCTTCACAAGTCAGTTCCAGGTCCCTCTCCCTTTCCCTCCCCTCCTCCCGTGACCTCCCCCAACCCCCCATTATCCCCTCATTTACCCAGGTAGGGTGAGGCCCTCCATGGGGGTGTCCATAGTCTATCATTTCATATACGGCAAGGCCTAGACCCTTCCCCAAGAGTTCAGGGTGAGAGTGCACCCCACATTGTTGGATGGGAGTCCAAAGTCCGTGTGTATACTCGGGATGGCATTTTTTTTATCCATTCTTCAGTAGAGGGGTATCTAGGTTGTTTCCAGGTTCTTGCTGTTATGAATAAAGCTGCTATGAACATAGTTGAGCAAGTGTCATTTTGACAGTATGGTGCATCTTTTGGGTAAATTCTCAGGAATGGTAGATCTATTCCCAATTTTCTGAGAAACCACCTTATTTATTTCAAAGTGTCTGTATGAATTTGTACTCCCACCAGAGGTGGAGGAATGTTCACCTTGCTCCACATTCTCTCCTACATGAGCTTTCCCTTGTGTTTTTATTCTTAGCCATTCTAACAGGTATAAGATGGAATCTCAGAGTCATTTTGAATTGTTTTTTCCTGATGGCCGGGGATATCGAATATGTCTTTAAGTGTTTCTCAGCCATTTGAGTTTCTCCTGTTGAGAATTCTCTATTTAGATCTGTACCTCATTTTAGGGGGAGTTTATTTGGAATTCATAAAAGATAGGAACCTAGAGGCAGTAGCTGATCCAGAGGCCATGTAAGAGTGCTGTTTATTAGCTTATTCCACCAGAATTTGTCAATCTGCTGTCTTATATAACCCAGGACCACCAGTCCAGGGATGATAGGACCCAAAATGGACTGAACCCTCCCCCATCAATCAATAAAGAAGATAATGCCTTATTGGTTTGCATACATATTTATTCACATTAGGGGTAGCTATTATGTGTTTGTACACTATTTTTATTTGGATTATTTAGTTTTTTGATGTCTACTTTCTTGGGTTCTTTACATAGTTTGAATATTAGCTCTCTGCCAGATTTGAAATTGGGGAGGATATTTTCCCATTCTGTGGGCTGACTTTTTTCCTATTGACAGTGTCATTAAACTTACATAAGTTTCTTTTCCAGTTTCACTAGCTTCCATTAGTCTTAATGCCTGCATTATTGACATTGTGTTCAGGAAGTTGTCCCATGTGCCATTGCATCCAAGGCTATTCCCTAACCTTTCTTCTATCAGGTTCAGTCGATCTGATTTTATGTTTTATGTTGAGATCTTCCTTTTTTGGTGAATTTTGCCTGATCAGTCATTATGTGGCACTCATCTTAGAGAGCTATGAACAAATGTCTAGTCAGCTCAGATAAGGAATTGACAAGTAAACCAATGAATATTGGGATTATGAATACAAATACTGGTGAGGAGTTACATACAGGAACAGAAGTGACTCAAAGACAGCTCCATCATTGAAAGAGCATACCAGCACTGATCTCTGCTCATGAAAATATAAAAGCTGGATTACAGGGTACAACCAATAGGCAGGTCAACAGATTGGAAAGAGTTGCATCTAAGTAGTCCTGTAGGTCTGAATTTCTCCAAGCAGTTAGACTGATCTATTCCTTTCAAGTAGCTGGACTTGTTTGAGAGTCTCCTAGGTAGTTATATCCTCTGTTGCTGTAAGGTGTTTGGTTGGTATGAATGTGTCTCTCAGCAGTTGTCACTGCTCATAAATATGTAGGGAAGATAGGTCTGGTGTGTTAGTCAGATACAGGGACTTTTTGAAGGCTGGAGCTTCTTACTCTCAAGCTTAAGACATTTCCCTGCATGATGGAATGCTTTACCTCCTTGTAGAACACTGTGTCATAATAAGCTTTCCTCCAAGATTGAGATTTATCTCAGGGGAAGGGCTACAAAAAAGTTCATGCCAACATTTCTGCTAAAGTTTCCTTGACTGTTTTTGGCCATTTAAAGGAGTTTGTCTTGGGAATATTGGCTTGAAATTGTGTAGCATGTGGTTCTCATTTATGTATCCACCAGTGTTTCTATCCTCACTTGAATAATAGTAGGAGTTGGACTAGGCCAGGGACATCATTTTCTGCCCCCTTAAAAAACCACCAGAAAAACAAGCTCAATGAATGTCTTCTTTACATCCAGTAGATATCTTTAACCTTTTTGTTCTCCCTCTTGATTCATTTCCTTATGTTTTCTACAGGAAACTAAATGAGTTTTAAGTTTATTATTTTAATCTTTCTGTTTTTATCTTTTGTAATGCTATGATACTTTAATATAATTACTTATGATGTGGTGAACCCCCCAACCATACAATTATTTTAACTGATAATTAATAACTCTAATTTTACTACTATTGTGAATCATAATGTAAATATTTGATATGTGACTCCCCCAAAAGGGTTGCAACCTACAGGTTGAGTACTGCTATTTAGATGAATCTGAATGCTGAATTGTTTGGTCATTGTCATTTTTTTTTCATTTTCTGCTTCTCTGCAGCCCCACTTGCTTCTGCTGAAGTATTCTGTTTTTCTGTTAGTGAGGTTTTTCTACAAACAAATATTTGGTTAGTTTCTTGCAGAAAACATCTTTAGTTTGCTTTAATTTTTGAGAAGCAATTTTAATCAGTCAAATTGGGTATGGAATTTTGCATTTGTTTTTATTTATCAAATTGAAAAATGAACATTCATTGTCTTTTGGGTTTTATTGTATCTATTGAGAAGTCAACAATTAGTCTCATTGGTGTTTGATTGAATGTAATGTATTCTGTTTTATTGCTGCTTTTACAATATGCTTTTGTTTGTGAAAAGTCTTGGCTTACAGATACTTATGCCAACTGCCTGTTTTCTTGAGCTAGACTGGAGCACAGTCATGCCTATTTTTTCTACACATTACCTCCATCTGCCCACAGTAGTGTTGTACAGTTGTGACACAGATACCATGACCCTCAACTTCGCAAAACACAAAACAATTTTTATTTGACACTTTATATAAAATGTCTGAAAACAAACATAGCAATAAAATGTCTCCAAATGACTTAGTGCTATAGATAAGTGAATCACTCAAACTTTATCAGAGAAGCTTCTTCTTGCAGTATAAGGAGATATATTCAGAGACCCATAACTGGACAACGTGTAGAAAGTAAGATGCTTTCGATGGGATGTCTGACTTAACCTCTTCCCTCAAGATTCAGGGATCTGTGCAGAAAAGAAGGCTGAAAGAGTCCAAGTGTCAGAGCTGGTGGACAACTCCAATGAAATAGCATTTTCCAGAAAAATAGGTTTGATGCACATATGGACCCATAGTGATGCTGACAGCATGCATAAGACCTGCAAAGATGCAAGCCAGACAAAATCCCAGCATGGAAGGGGGGAAGCAGACACCAAATGTCATCTCTAACCAAAAATCTATTTTTTATCGATAGCTTCTGGGAGAGTAAAAATATCCCACACCACACTCCCCCAGTAGAAAGACACTGGGAGGTTTTTTTTCCTTTGTTTTATTTTACTTTTTATTTTATAAGTATGACTGCATGTATTCCTGATTCTGATGGTTCACAGTATGTGTGTAGTGCCCTTGTAGGCCAGAAGAAAGAGTCATATACCTTGAAACTAGAGTCATTGATAATTACAAGCTTCCATGTAGGCCAAGAATCAAACTGGGTCCTATAGAAGAACTTCCAGTACTCTTAACCACTGAACTGTGTATTCCACCACACCCGTTTTCTTTTAATGCCCCTTAATAAAACTTGCTTCTGCTTCCTTTATTCTCCTGTCCACATCTTAAGCCATAATAAATAGAAGATTGTGAATTTGAGAGCACTGTGCCTGTTTAACTTTTGGTGTCTGTTGTTTCCTGTGTTCTAAACCCCTAGGTCATGACCATCACTTGGAAAAGATCCTGTCAATCTCAAAATATGTAGATATGCATCAATATATTTACAATGTTCCCTAATTCATGGTAAAGATCCTTTATACTGGGTGGTTCAAATTATTAAATAAATACAGTAAAGTACCTTGAAAGATTCTAACCATTCCAATGAAAATATAAAATACTGAAATAGCAACTTGGAAAGCTAAAATTCATTGCAAATTTTCTTTAGAATGCACTTACACAAACTTGTTTAGTGATGTAATCTTTTTGGAAGATTAAATTAATTTGCTTATGATCACATATACAAGCCATTCTCTTGTTAATTTTGTAGGTGATAAATTCTGATAAGAGTCTGGGAATACAACCTCCTTAGAAGATTCTAAATTTAGCCGGGTGGTGGTGGCGCATGCCTTTAATCCCAGCACTCGGGAGGCAGAGGCAGGCGGATCTCTGTGAGTTCGAGGCCAGGCTCAACCGACAGCCTCCAAAACAATTCAGAGAAACCCTGTCTCGTAAAACCAAAAAAAAAAAGAAGATTCTAAATTTATCAATATCCAGTTCACCATTGTATATTTTAACTACAAATTTATAGATCATTAACTCCATCTCAAACAGTGTGTTAGGTGCCAGGGCAGAGTGAGCTGTACAAGCAACTGATTAAAATATGAGACACCGTAGTGTATAACGTGTAGAGAGATTAGAAATATATGCATGCATACTTAGAGTCACATGTATATATGTTAAAATAAATTTCTGCTGTTTTATAAGTTTATATGTTATAAATTTGCATATATTTCTATGTACTATGTGTGTGTGCGGTGCCTATGAAGGCCAAAGTGTTTAACAGATCCCTTGGAATTGAAGATATAGGTAGTTGTAAGCTACCATGTTAGTGCCTGAAATGAGTTTAGGTCTTCTGCAAGAACAGACAGTTCTCTTAATCATTGTGCCATCTCTTTAGCTCACATATAAACTTGTTTTATGAATGTGGATTTTTCATGCTTTCTATATTAATTAACCATATACTCCAGTAGTTATAGCAATCCACTTTGAAGTTACTTTGTTTCCTAACAGTGTTTTGCAAAAGTTTAGAACTTGATTTGTATATAATGACTTGTTACCAATAGATTGAGTTATAAATTAAAAATTTTTGTAAGCATGAAGCTGACATAATATGTCTTGTTCATAGTTTCTTTTATGATCTATAGATAAAATATTTTCTCTAGAATTTTTTATAGAGAATGTTTATAAACCTGACAAGGGTTAGCTCTTGAATCCCAGACTGATGGCTGGGAATCCATCATGGGACTGACCAAGACCCCCTGAATGTGGGTGTCAGTGAGGAGGCCTAGGTAATCTATTGAGCCTTTGGCAGAAGATCAGTATTTATCCCAGATATACAAATGGACTTTGGACTCCCATCCAACAATGTGAGATGCACTCTCACCCTGGACTCTCTGGGGAGGGTCCTAGAACCTGCCCTGGATGAAATGACAGACTATGCACATCCCCATGGAGGGCCTCACCCTCCCTGGGGAAATGAGGGGATATTGGAAGGGTTGGTGGGAGGGCATGGGAGGAGGGAAGGGAAAGGGAGAGGGATCTGCAATTGACATGTGAAGCAACCTTGTTTCTAATTTAAATTTAAATATAAATAAAAAATTAAAAAATATCTTGTAAAATTCCCTCTGATGGAACTTTGATATCATCAGGGAAAAGAGCAATCTTGCTATTCAGATATACATTGCAGTGAGTGCTGATTGAATCTGACCCTGAAGACTTAAGATGTCCATGGTCTATTTTTATTGGAGAGGGTTGGTTAAGACATTCTAACAGCTGACAAAGGAGTCATTACTTACATTCATGTGCTGATACTTAATGTTTATTTTTGGCAAACATTTATAAAATCACATTGTTTTTCATTGCTTTATTCAGAAAAGTATAATGAATAATGGAGGCCTCATTTGCCAGAAAAAATATTACATTTTACTCTATGATATAATTGTGTTTTTATGGTTAAATTGCTGAAATTTAGTTGATATTATTATGGGCACATACATGTATATCTCAGAAACCATTTCTCTTACTATAAACTAGCCTAATCTTATTTAGGCTGAAATATTCATGAAATGAACTTAAAAAATCTAAAAATATTAAGCACAATTTTGGCAAGATACTATCATTTTCTACAACAATATAATAAAAAAGAAATATGTATTTCTAAAAGACCTTTGCAAATTGATTTCTCAGAGTGAGTATTAGAAGCATAATTAAATGTCATCATACTAGTAGTACCATAGTTTAAGAAAATCACATGATTTTAAAATTAAAACAACAACTAAACCATCTTCAAGCAATGTAGGAAATAGAAAATGACTTAGATATTATTGAAGAACTATGTTTCAGATATTTTGTGGAAGAGATATGAAATATTAAGAATGCAACTTCGATTTACCAAGCACAGTACTATGTATTTTCAACGTAGAATATTGCAGCAACCACTGACCCTAGTATCTACCGTCGACTAATAATTATTATTTATGTCACGTTTTTATTATCCATACAATTAAAATGGTAAAAAATAGTTGGAAACATAGGGAAATAAAATGTTCTTTTGTAGAGGGATGATTAAAATTGATTAATAGTGATATTATAGCATGATATCACATGGTAACACAAATAACATGGCCACACTTAGAAAATTTACAATTGTTAATATTTAAGGGTAGCTAGAAGAAAATGAGATTACATAAAGCTATGTAGATGCTAGGGAAAATTGGGTTATACTCTAAAGATCTACCTAAGCATAACGTTCTCCTTGAAAATAGAGTAGTCAGAGTTGACACAATTTGTTTGTGATGTGATCCAATGAAGCAGTATAAGGACAGGGAAAAACAAAACACAAAATCAAGGAACAATTGCACAATCAAGTTAGCAGTGAGTGTTCTAGACAGCATGGATCCACTTATTTACGATAAAATGTTAACACTACAAAATGTTTTGGAGATCACAGATAAACTTGTTCAAGACTAAGTGGGGCGTTGTGTTTATCACATCCTTCATAAGGAGATACCAATACTAAAAAACAATCTAGTAACTCTACGAGGAAAAATGTCTGTGAAATAAAGTAAAGGTTGTTAAACGTCACAGAGTGCCATGAATTCTAAGGAACTTTCATAAAGCCATTGGGGAAACCCTAGGCCAAATAATTCTGTGAAGGCTCACATGACCTGGACCAGCAAGGGTTTTTTTTTACAATGACATGGTCCTGAGTAGATGATAAAGGGATGAACCAATAAAGATAGAAAAGCTAGGGTCAGAATATCTTGCACAAAATATGTATTATGCCAAGAAAGGTTATTAAAAAGTACATCATTTTATATAGTATTGCCAAGGGAAAAAAACAGCAGAAAAGCATAATACGTAAGTCAGTAGGAAGCTAATGAAGTGATACTGCACAAAAGGAACACAGGATATCTCAAGTGAATCATAGAAGAAGCCCACAGTGGCCTTGGTACTCATTACCATACTCCCAGAGGTAAGAACCACAGAGCTCTCACAATGAAGTTATGATATCCAAAGTCCCTGGACCTAGGCCCTTCTGCCTAGCCAAGTATATTCATGATTTTATATCAGAGCTATTTCCTTTCTTTCTCCATACAACAGGTTCTCAGTCTATCACTGGCTCTGTTAAGCATGATCCTGGTTCTAGATATGGAAATATATTACTTCTGCATACATTAGGGTTCCAGGGAAAGCCCTGGATCAGTATGTGTCCCAACACCCAAGAGTACAGCTGTGTCAATCATTGGATAAGAGGAAACTATGGAGGTATGAGTTCATTGAAACTGTGGATATAGATTCTATAACACAGCAGGCAGGCCCTTCTGTCAGTAGTGTACCTCAGAGCTGAAAGTCCACAAGGTCTGTCTCTAAAGAATAATACGTAATTTGCCTCAAATTTCCATTTTAAGTGTTGCTCAGAGCAATGTTAACCTGAATTTTCTCTTAAGTGGAATGAGAAAGATCATTTGACAGAAGAGAGAATTCTAAGGATGAATGATGGTGGTATTTGGCTATAGCAAGATTGTGGACTGAAGTTACTGTTCTGCCCATTTCTGCAGTTGTTTAGTCCCAAATAAATACACAGAGGCTTATATTAATTATGAACTGTTTTTCCAATGGGATAGGCTTCTTATTGGCTGGCTTTCTCATAATAATTAACCCAATGCTATTAATCTGTGTATCTCTACATGGCCTTGGCTTACTGGTGATGCCCAGGTCTCTTGCTTCCTTGACTCTGCCTACTACCTTTCTCTATTCTTGTTTGGTTTTCTTGACTGGCTAAATCCTCCATGTCCATTGGCCAAAACAACTTTATTCATCAATCAAAAAGAGAAATGTATGTTCACAGCATGCAGAAGGACATCCCCAGCAAGAGATGATGTCAAAATTCAGACTCCATCTTACATATGTGGGCATGTAAATAGAACATTGGTAATAAAAGGATTTACAAAATTTCAGATAAATGGGTAAGGGAGTCTTCAATATGAAAGATGAAGTGTTGGAAAGGATTACTGAAAAAATCTGTCTTCTGGGAAAGACATGACTGATGCACCCATGAAATCAAAGCAGCACTGACTATTTGCACAAGACCAGCACAAGGTGGGTCTCATCAACATTCCGTCATGTACTGCACACTTCCCAGTGGAACTATAAATAGTTAAAATTTGCAGGAAGAGAGTTGTCACTCTGTTTAATTATATATCCAGTGGTACTTGGCCAGGACTCAAGCATATAATCCTTCACTCAAGCTCAAGTAAGGAACTATGATTAAAAAACATTGAGTCATAAAAAAGAAACTTGAAAGTAGGAAAAAAGGCTTGGGGAAAAGGAGAACTACGTGGAGTGTAGATGATGTGAGAGAACAATGGGGGAATTGATCAAAGAATATTACATATTCATATGTATTTGTAAAACATTTACACAAAAGAATATTGAAAGTATATTAGAGTAATCTATCTAGCTGTAGATACAGAAAAAGACACAGTGTAGGGACAAGAAAACCACAGTTCTTGTCCCATTGATTCATTCAGTATCGTTGCATGATTGCCAAGTCAAATAAATCATATTTGGATGCTGATTTATAAAAAAAACTATCTGAATTGTCTCTGACATGATTTCTGCATACATGCAGTGGGAATATAATTATTTATTTCTTATGAATTTGCTTGATGTAGGAAAATTATATAATTGTCTAGCCCTTTATTTTTCTGTTAATTTCTATATGAGGTAGTAATGTGAAAACTGTTATTTTCTGTTCAACAAATATGAATATTGGTCATTTTTAAAATTGAAACCACACTGGGGGTACTGAGGAGGGCAGTAGCATCCTCCAGATATACTTTATATTTCCTTACATATAGGGTAGTGACTTAGAGCCATTTCAGCCAATGTTTATGAATGTATGACTGCCAAGTGAACATTCTGCAGAGGTTATTGGGGTTATGATTTATGAGATATTTTAATCAACCCACTGCATCTATACCAAATTTCTCTTTTAGGCTAGTAATCAAGTTAAATATAGATGTACATAAAGAACAAGAGTCTTGTACAACTTTTTTAGGTTGTAAAAATAAACACTTATTTGGTTCAAACTTCTAGTGTCTTTTTATAAGTTGAACATAGCCCTGACTAGAACAAATAATAGCTTGACAGAGCTCTTATCCTATATTATATATTCTACAGTTAGTACTTGTTTTTTATTGATTTTAGACATAAACAAAAGTATTTATATAAATGAATTTTATGTGTATAAGTGGTTTGCCTACACACACATACACACATACATGTATACGTATACACACATACACACCTATGTACCATGTGTGTCAAATGTTCACGGGTCACCAGATCTTGCAGGTGGTGGTGATCTACCATATTGATTCTGGGAACTGAATTTGGGACTCCTACCTAACAACAAGTACTCTTAAATTCAGAGCCACCTGTCAAGCCCATGGTTAGCCTGGATATACTGGGGAATGAGAGACAATTGTAAGTGATGTGAAAAAGGAGGAAGTGACATACACAATAAATTATGACAAAAGGAAAAGTTCTGAGCCAATAAAATCAAAGCTTTCACATGTGGATGTCTACAGACAAGGTGATGACATTAGGACTTGCTAGGACTTTACACAGTAGTTTTCAACCTGTGAGATGCAAACCCTCTGAAGGGGTTGCACAAGATATCAGATATCTTGCATAGTAGATATTTACATTACAATTCATAATATTAAAATTGCAGTTATGAAGAAACAATGAAAACGTTTTTATTGGTGGGGGTTATTATAACATTAGGAACTGGGTTAAAGAGTCACAGCATTACGAAGATTGAGAACAACCGCTTTACAGGCTTCCTATGTAACATATAGATAGTGGCAAATTACGGTTTCCACTGAAAATCATTATGGTAGAAAGAAAGGAATTTATTGAGCTTAGTAATAAATATTATGTACTGAGGGCTGGAGAGTTGTTCTAGCCATTAAGAGCACTGGCTGCTCTGGGTGGTGATGATACACCTTTAATTGCAACACTCTGGAAGAAGAGGCAGACAGATCTCTGTGAGTTTGAGGCCAGCCTGGTCTGCAAAGTGAGTTCCAGGACAGAGCTACAAAAAAGCAAAACAAACCAACCAACAAACAAACAAACAAAAAGAACACTGGTTGCTCTTTCCACAGATACAGATTCAATCCTCAACACCAAGATAGGAGCTCATAACCACATCTAAGTAGAATTTCAAGGAATCCAATGTCCTCTTGTGGCTTCTGTAGACACTAGGCAAACATGTGGTACATAGATATATATGCAAGCAAAACACCTGTACACTTAAAATAAAAAATATTATACAGTGGATGTAGCTACATAGCTACATGTTACTTCAAATATAGTGGTTCTCAAGATATGGGCATTTATATATATTGTGCTAAGTCTTGAGAGAATAGAGGGATTTATATATATTCAGGATTTGGCAAACACACACACACACACTCACACATACACACACACACAGAGAATCTCTCACATACACATACCACTTTTATTAAATAAATGAAACTATTATGAATCAAAAATATTCTAAGTCCAAAAATGCATTTAATATACCCAACCTACCAAACATGAGACTGACACATTCTGTTTTACTTTTGTGGCTAATGCTCATGATCTGTTGACTAACTGGGAGTGTAGCTTACTGCCATTGTCCAAGGAAAGCATCATGGTGCCTGTTGCTAACCAGCCCAAAAAAAGGTCAAAATTCAGATTTCATTTTACAGTTTCTAACAAATGTCAGTCATTTAGGCATGACCATAAGGTTGAAACATATGCCAACATCAGCTGGAGCCTATAGGCAGTTCCTACATGTTTTTGTCGTACGATGATTTACCTTTTATTCCCACAGGGGAATTGACATGAGATTTCAGTTAATGAGGAATATGCTTGTTAATTGGTATTTTATTAAGATCACTTTCTCATTAGTGTTTTTCCTCAATTTTGAATTTATTGCAATACACTGACTACAAGATTGTGTTGTTGTGTTCTTTACATAAAGCTGCTGACTTTCATTAAGAATTGGTTAAATCCATTTAATTATATTTCATCGTGTATAATTTATTGATTTAATTAAAAATATAGTGTTTGTGGTGAAGTTGGAATCATTTTAAAACAGCACTTTCAAATAATAGAAGTAACCAAAATCTAGATAGAGACAAGAATCACATTTGTTACTGAGTTATCTGGGTCCTTTGGCCGATGGTATACTTGCTGCTGAGGGAAGGCTGCAATGACCCATGAGTTAGTGTTTGGATGAGTTGGAAATATAAGGGGAGGAAGGGATTTGTTTTCACTCTTTCTGTTTCTTAGTGTGAGAAGTTTAACACCCATTGCAGCTCCTGCAAGCCTCACTGGAAGCACCTTCTGAAAATCCAATGACTAGGTCTCAGTACTTGAAACAGTTTCGGAGCTCACAACAAAATTCAATAGACTTTATGAGGAATCTCTTTCGTAGCTCTTTATGCATTTAAAGCTCAGAAACCTCTGGTGAGGGTTAATTCACAATCTCCATGGGAAGCCCATTCCATTTTCAATTAATTGTCTGATATTCTTCATTTAGAGCTGCAACTGGCCTCGGAATTAACAATAACAACAGCTGTGGAAACTTATATATGATAGGAGTCATATTTAGTGGCAGTCGACAGAATCCATTGTAGCTACTTTCAAATACTAATTTCATATGCATATGTATATATACATATACAGATATATATATATATATATATATATATATACATGTGTGTCTGTGTATGTATGTATCTTTCTAAATATTTCTTCTCTGAAATGCTTGGGTCCAGGAGTGTGTTGGGTGTTTTCTAGACTTTGAAACATTTGCATTCACATAGTAAAGTACCTTAAGACTAAGAGTTTTCACTCATTTGGCATTTTATCTATCAATTTAAGAGCAGTATGGAATCACCTTGTGTAAAGAGAAGATTTTACTTTGAGAGAAGCCTTCCCGCCAGCCTGGTTCTAGAGCCACATCAGTCCCAAATAAACATACAGGACGCTATATTAATTATGAAGCTGTTGGCCTTTGCTTGTTTCTTACTGGCTAGCTCTGACTTAAGTAATTACCCCATAATTGTTAATCTAAGTATGTTTCTTACCGGAGAATAGTTCTGGGCTTCCTACCCCAAGGCGGTTACATCTCGAACTCTCCTGTGTTTCTCCTTCCCAGAGTTCTCCTGGACTCCTAGTCCCACCTATCTATATTCCTATTGGCTAGCAGTACTTTATTGACACATAACAGGACTTCCCCAACAACCTTGGAAAATTATCTTAATGAGAAACTTTCTACGTCAGATTGGCTTGTAAGAATGTGTGTAAATGTAGCCTGAATGTAGTCAGAACCATTTCATGGATGGACCCTGAATGTGGTAGTACCTTTTCATGGATGGAGCCTGAATCTGATCAGTACCATTTCATGGACAGACCCTGAATTGTTTAAGAGTGAAGAAAGCAGGCATGCAGGCAGGCATGATGGATAGATACTTTTTTACTGCTCTTGACTGGATGTGTTGTAGCCAACACCTCAACCTCTTACATTCTGGATTTCCTACATAATGGATTACAACCTGGAACTGTAAGCAAAGAAACTGTGCTCTCCTTCATCTAGGTTACATTTCTTCAGGTGTTTTATCACAGCAACAGAAATAAAACTAAGACAAAGTCTGAACATGAAATTCATTCTTATTTCATGGGCATCTTGTGTACATATACCAGAGGCAATTTTATACCACACTGCTGTTTCTGCTTGACTGTGATTTATCATCACATGACAACAGGAATGCACTTTTCCTTTTTAATGTGTAATATCATCCAAATGCTCAAAACATTTGGGATGTTGTAGCATTTTACATTAGGGGTGCTCAGCTTGTGCTGGTAAACTGAGAAGAGCCAGTGGATCAGGTGATAGACAAGGCTTCTAGGAACATATTCCCAAACAGTCCCACAGAAGTGACCAGCAGAGAGGAGCAAATGCAGTGGTCCAGAGACTACACTGCCTCATACTTGTGCCAGGATAGAACAAGGGAAAACAGAACACAAGAGTCCAGTGTCCAATCTCTCCCTGTACCTATTTAGTACTAATTCCTTCCAGGGTGGTGCATACGTCATGGTTTTCAGGTTCCTTCCCTTTTGTCATTATTTTTTTAACTTCCCTTTGGATGTGAGGCATACTCTTTAGCCATTGTGGTTGGAAATACAAATATAGGAACATCTTGTGCTCGAAGTTTGGGAGAACTAATGTTTTATATGTGATTTGTAGATTCTTTCCTTTCCTGTTACATTTCTGATCTTGGAAATTAAACTTCAGAATAGAACCCGTGAAGAAATCAGAGAGTATGGGATAGATGTGAGAAGAGTAATTCTTTGTTTTCTGGAAGCAAGTCCTTGAAGGATTTTATTTATCCTGATAGAATTTGAATTGTCTAGCAACCTGTTTAGTAAGTGACATTATATTGTTTTTAATTATGGATAAATAAGGATCAATAAGATTAAGTGGAATCCTAGAGATTACATGCTTAGTACCAAGATGATAATTAAAGTGAGAATTCATTTACCTTTATTATTCTGCCAAAGGAACAAACAGCTTTCTACATTTTAAAAATTTCTTTAAATTATTATGCAAATTATTGTGGCATTTTGGGACAAAGGGTGTGTTAATAGAATATCCTCTCTGCTCATCTTCCCTACTTCTTTGTCCCTTGATTCTTGCCTTTCCCACTCATCCTCTCCATTTCTCCATCACCCCACTCCTGCCTCCATTTTGTAATCTTATCTTCTACAGCACTTTTATTCACTGTAAAGAAAACTAATAACTCCGGTTTGATATTTTCAAACAATGATCCAAATATGCTTCATAACCAGAGTCATGAATTTCAACAGCTTCTTTCTACTATAATCATGTTAGCAGAAACTATTACAAATAATAGTAATTATCAGAAAAAAATGTAGATGCTGAATTTTTGTGTGCTTTTCCTTGCACATTAATGTTGGTAGATTGATAAAAGAATAAAGAAAGGAAAAGGATCAATGCACTTTATTCACACTAGTATGTCTTTTAAAAAGTGGGGAATCTTAAGCTTATCTAGTGGATTTTTATCTCTATCTAATCTATCATATATTTATCATTTTATGTGGTTATGTATATGTCTACTTGAGTTTTTAAGTACTGTGTATATCCACGAACCCATAGAGACCAAAAGAGGACTTCAAATTGACTGGAACTAAAATCACAGGAAATTGTGAGCTCACATGTAGGTGCTGAGAGATGAGCCTTGGTCCTTGAAAAGAGTGTCAAGTTGCCAAGCCTTCACTTCCCCCTCTGCATGTCAATTAATTTTTTTAAAAAATGTTCTCTGTTGATGACCCCCATGGAGGACCTCACCCAACCTGGGAAACAGTGTGGGGATTGGGTGAGGGACTAGGGAGAGCTGGTGGAGGGACAAGGGAGGAGGAGTGGGAGAGGAAGCTGGGATTGACATGTGAAGCATGCATGTTTCTAATTTAAATAAAAACATATTGAAAAATGTTCTTCATTGTATAAATGTACCACATTTTCTTTACCCATTATTCATTTGAGGGGCATCTAGGTTGTTTGCAAGTTGTGGCTATTACAAATAATGCTGCTATGAACATAGGTTAACAAATGTTCTTCTGGTGTAAATGTGCCTCCTTTGGGTATATGCCCAACATTGGTATAACTGGATCTTGAAGTAGATTGATTCCCAATTTTCTGAGAAACCACCATACTAACTTCCAAAATGGTTGTGTAAGTTTGCCAGCAACGGGGAAGTGTTCCCCTTAGTATGAATCATCTCCAGCATTAGATTTCACCAGTGGTTTTGAACTTACTCATTCTGACAGGTGTAAGATGGTATCTCAGAGTTGGTTTGATTTGCATTATCCTGATGGCTAAGGATGTTGAACAATCCCTTAAGTGTCTTTCAGCCATTTGATATTCTTCTGTTGAGAATTTTCAGTTTAGATCTGTACCCCATTTTTAATTGATTATCTGGTATTTTGAGGTATGGTTTCTTGAGTTCTTTGTATTTTGGAGATCAGCCCTCTGTCTGACTCAGGAGCAAAAAAACAATGGCATCTATAAATTTGCGGGCAAATGTATGGACCTAGAAATAAAACATTCTAAGTGAGTTAAACCAGACTCAGAAAGACAAACACAGTATGTACTTATTCATAAGTGGATATTGGATGTAAATCAAAGGATAACCAGTCTGCAATCCATTGCATCAGAGAATCTAGGTAAAAAGGAGAACTCTAAGAGGGAAAAGCGAGGAGGACCCCAAGAAGGGGAAATAGTTAAGATATTCTTGGTAAGCTGGGAGTGGTGTAGAAGGGAGGTGATGGGAGAAGAGGAATTGAGGAATCCAGATGGCAAGGTCAGATAGGGACAGAAATGAAAGGGAAAACTTTTTTTAAGGCAGTGTATATTTTAATTTAGTTACCATGGTATTTTTCAACTTAAAATAGTTGGACTTTATCTAATGATGCTAAGAGGCACTAGGAGTTATTATATTTATATTTTCCTGATTTTATTTTCATTTTTATTTAAATTAGAAACAAGATTCTTTTATCTGTTAATCTCTTTCCCCTCATCCCCTGTATCCTACCAACTTCCTATTCCATCTCCTTTCTTATCCCCATGGAAGGCATCACCCTCCCTGGGGAATCTCCAAAGTCCATCATGTCATTTGGATCATGGCCTCAGGCCGCCTCCTCTGTGTCTAGGCTGAGAGAGTATCCCTCTATGGGGAATGGGCTCCCAAATCTCATTCAAATACTAGGGATAAACACTGATCCACTACTAAAGATCCCATAGATTTCCCAGGCCTCCTAACTGATACTCACATTCAGGAGCTCTGTGTCACTCCTATGCTGGTTTCCCAGCAATCAGTCTGGGGTCCATGAACTCCACCATTTTTCAGGTCAGCTAGCTGTTTCTGTGGGTTTCACCCACCTGGTCTTGAAGTATTTCCTCATCACTCTTCCCTGTCTGCAACTGGATTGAGTTCAGCTAAGTGTTTAGATATGGGTATGTGCTTCTGCTTCCATCAGCTACTGGGTGATGACTTTAGGATGGCATATAAGGTAGTCATCAATCTCATTATTGGGGAAGGGCATTTAAGGTAGTCCCTCCACTATTGCTTAGATTGTTAGTTGTTGTCATCCCTATAGATTTCTGGACATTTCCCTAGTGCCAGATTTCTCCTTAAACCTATAATGTCTCTGATGATGGTTGGGTTAGGCACCAATCTATGAGTATAACAGAATGTCACTGAAACCATTTCATTGACTCTTCCTTCCTTTCTTCCTTCCTTCCTTCTTTTTTGTTCTTTTTTTGAGAGTCATGTTTCTTTCTATCCAAGGTCTCTGGGAAAATTCAGTCTTTGCTTCCTGGCTATACATGCACTGTTAGGTATGGGCTCCCTCTCATGGCATGGAATCCATGGACCAGTTCATTGAATGGCCACCCCAACAAGTATGTTCCACCATTACTCAGCACATCTTGCAAGCAGGACATATTCTAGGTAGAAGGTTTTGTAGCCGAGTTGTTGACACAGTCCCACCTCTGGAAGCCTTTCCTGGTTATAGAAAATGGCTGGTTCAGGATCCCTATTCCCGATTACTAGAAGTATTCAGTAGGGTCACCACAATAGATTCCAATGACTTTCCACTGCACTAGGTTTCTACATCATTACCTAAATGTTCTAAAATTCCATTTTTTTCTCCCAATACTCTCTCCATCTATCCCTCACAATTTTTCCTGTTTCATCCCTAATCCACATACTCCAGTCCTCCTGCAAAACCTATTCTATTTCCCCTCACCAGGGAGATCCATGCATCACTACTGGAGCATTTCTTGTTACTTCACCTCTTTGTATCTGTGAAATGCAGCATGATTATCACTTACTTAGGAGCTAATATCCACATATAAGTGCATACACATTGTATTTGTCTTTCTGGGTTTTGGAGTATCTAACTTGGGATATTTTTCTAGTTCCTTTCAGTTTTTTTGTAACTTCAATCACTAATATAAAATGATAGAATAAAAGCAATAGAAGTCATGATCCACCCCCACCCATACTTTTCAAACACAATGCTATCCTTGTTTACTTAAAAACCTTCTGTTTGAATGTGGTATTGTGTGGTTTCACAGGGATTATATGTAGAAAGTCTTCCCAGAGCATTTTAAGCCATTCCAAACAATTATAAATATTTATTTTGATGCAAGTATTCATTCCCAGGCCTAATTAAGGACTAATGATATAACTAGGGGATCTCCATGTCTCTCACTGTTTAGTCTTCTTTGTTTTTTGAACAATAATTTGTCCACTGGAAACTCCACATTTCTATCCTATCTTCTTGATGTAATCACATAACTAATTTTGGTTCAATAACATGAAGGCACAGCAATGTACATGAGAAGGTTCTTTGAAACAGAAATGAAATGTGCATGCTTTCTGCTTCATTATACCCATCTAAGAGTATAGAATCTAGAGTACTGGAGGTTATGGCCTGATCTAGAGAGTAAAGACATGCAGGAGCTTGATTTTGGTAGTCAAGGACCAGGGTACTAGCAAAGGTCTAAAAGTAGAGACATGAAAGTCTGACACTTGAGAGATGTCTAAGAGGTAACTACACTTGTTCCTGTAGGGGACCAAGGCTCAATTGACAGGATCTACATGATCACCACAACCTATGTAACTTTAGTTCTAGAGGATTCAGCAACCACTCTTGCCTCTGCGTAAATCAGATGTGTAGGAGGTTCACTTAAAATCACACAGTCAGTTTCTCCCCTGCTGAGACCCTTTCTTTCAAATTCACAACTTGTTTTTTTCATTAGTTTTTGTTTTACACACACACACACACACACACACACACACACACTTATTAAAGTGTGCTTATTTTCTTGGGCTGAAGGCTACTTCCAGACACTTTTCAGACCTATGGGCACATTAATACTTATCAGGTGGTTGTGAGCATTAAATGAAGTATTGCAGATCCCGGCATGTACCAAATGTTCAATAAATAGTACTATTTATTTTAAAATATTTTTAGATTCATTATCTTCTGTGTATGGTTTGTTTCCTACATGTATTTATGTATATCATCTGTGTACCTGTGCCCACTGAGGTAAGAAGAGAGCCTCTAATTCCCTGGAACTGAAGTTACAGGTGGTTGTGAGCCACTATGCGAGTCCTGGGTACTGACCCTGGGTCCCCTGCAAGAGTGGTAATTACTCTTACCCTCTGGCCATCTCACCAGCCGCTATTCTTGGTTTTAAAATTAGATAAAAAACATGAGATATGAACTTTCTCTCAAGTCCCCCGTATATAATTAATTACATACACTCAGACATGGTGCTTAATAAAACTCTCAAAAAGAAAAAGAAAAACCACTAACCACGAGTAGGAACCTGGAGTCAATCTCCTGTATGTGTAACAAACAATGCTTTTCCGATTTATACAAACTGCTTGCTAGAACTGGCAGGGGTCCTAGGAATTCTGAGAAAGCTGTTCTGGCAAACCTTGTCTTCCAGGCACAAAGGGATCTTTGGCTATCCAGTGAGTTAGGGCCAAAGCAAAGCTCAGGGAAGCATTCACTTTCAGATTCCCCTCTTGTGAGAAGATGCTGTGAGTATATGTGTCCCTAAGCACCGGTGACTGCTTTCCTATTTGCCTCCTTGTATGTTTTATC
Source organism: Mesocricetus auratus (assembly GCF_017639785.1). Taxonomy (NCBI): domain Eukaryota; kingdom Metazoa; phylum Chordata; class Mammalia; order Rodentia; family Cricetidae; genus Mesocricetus; species Mesocricetus auratus. The sequence continues at coordinate 170,183,183 of NW_024429266.1, forward strand.
CTGGCCACGTAGCCAGATTCCAGCCAGTCACTTGATGATTCTTCCACTGAAGAGTCAAATCTTCAACTCTTTCCTCATCTGATTTGCATATATATCCAAAAGAAAATAACAATTTATAGAACAAGTAAGCAAATAAATTTTTTCTATCAGAAAAGTAATTTACATCAGAAAATGATTAGTTAATTTCACAACTACCTTTCAGTATTTCTCAAGATGCAACATCATATGAACACGATAAAAGTACATTTAAATGTCGATTATGTGTAGATATTTCCCATGCAAATTTAACTGTAGCCACTAATCAGATCAAACCATCTTCTTTACTGTGAAAAATGTCTTTGTATTCATTACCATGATTCCTTTTACAAGTTATTGTCTTATGATTTCTGTTCTCCCTGGGCAGTTTTATCTGACTTTTGTGAACTTCATAAAATAGATTTAAAGTCTATGTTATATTTCTTCCAAACCATATGATCTTGATCACCTGATGTGAGTGCTGGAAACTGAACTTGGGTCCTTCATAAGTAATTGAAGTAGGTCCTTTCGCCATTGAGAAATATCTTCAACACCTAAATATAATTTCCTAAGTGTTAGTTTTGGTTCAGAGAAAATAATCACTGACTATAAGTTTGCATTATTTTGTGTTTTGTACTCATTCATGCTCAAGTTACTTGTTTATACATTTACTTTTTGGGTTTTTTCATTATTGTAACATGAGTAAGTATTAGAAACCTTTGAACAACTAGCATTGTTACTGTTCTTGAGTGAATTCTTAAGAAGAGATGAATGTTCTCCATGACAGGAATATATATTTATATTCATTTAAAGAAAATTCTAAGGTCTATCTCAAAGTAACCTTGCAATTTTATAGTCTCACCAGTAATTTATTTGAGATTTTTAGTGAGTCTACACTTTACCAGTAATTTGTATATTCAAACTTTATAATTTTAGATGGTCTAGCAATTGCACGTTAATGCATTTTAGATATTATTTGCACCTGCACAATGTAATGTAGTACCAATTTGTGTATTTTTGTCCCTCTTTGTGTCTCTTCTCTTTAGTTAAATACATTTTAGAAATTTCCCCTTTCAATTCATCCCATGTCTCTCAAAACTATCCCCTGCCTATCTACATACACTTTCCTCTAATTTTTAAAAATAACTCAGTAACTCCAAGTAGTGTTGCCCACATTTACATGAGTAGGGGGGATCCTTTGGACCATGGGACTTCTTCCAGTATTTATATCCTCCAAGAATGGTTTCCCATCTCCTGTTCAGGTTGACAGTTCATCTACTCCACTATGCCCAAATATTTCCTTGCCTAACCTGTGTTATTGTATTGGTAAGCTCAGTTTCTGTAAATTTAAGAGTGCTATGCCCAGGTCATGGCCAGAAGGCAGCATTTCATATCATTCTCATCTTCAGGCTTTTATATTTTTCCATCTCTTCTTCAGAAATGTGACTTCATCTATGGTCGTGAAGAAGTGACATAGATGTCCTGTTTAGTGCTGAGTGCTCAGTCTCTGATTCTCCACACTGTGATTGGTTGTACTAATCTCTACTGACTGTTATCTACTGCAATAAAGAAGTTCTCTGATCAAGGTTGAGAAGAGCCCATGTCTATAGGCTTAAACATAATATTTAGAATTCACTTTGGCATCATGTCTATTGGCAGGATTCAAAGGCAGCAGTAGAGGTTCTATCTTCAGTCATTTTTTTTATTTTCATGTGTGTGTGTGTGTGTGTGTGTGTGTGTGTGTGTGTGTGTGTGTGCATGTGTGTGTTTAATCTGAGCATATGTCTGTGTAGCATGTGGGAGAAATAACTACAGAGGCCAGAAGAGGATTTGTATCTGTTGGAATTGAACATATAGAGGACTGAGAGCTGTGACTTACATGCTGGGAATTAAAAACAGGTTCACTGAGAGAACCTGAGTAATTGTTGAAAAATATATACTGATTCCAATCATTTTGTCAATTTTGTTGTATTTTCTTAAACTTCTCTTCATTAATTGTCCTCATAGTATTTATTAGTACTTGTGGTATTGTTGGGTGTTTATTATTTTTTTCACACCACAATAGTCATTCCAGTAGCCTCTACAAAGCTGACTTAGTGGTTATTAAAAGCTTTAATATGGTTTTATCATGTAAAGCTTTTTATACTTCAATTCCAATATAATTTTTGTCTGGCAATAGTAGTCTGGGTAGGAAGTTGTAGTCTTTCCAGTACTGGAATAATTCTTCCCAGGCTGTTTTAGCTTGAAATATTTGTGTTGAACAATCAAGTGTGATTCTGCTAGGCCTACATTTATACGTGATTTGACACTTCTTTCTTGGGACTTTACACAATCTATTTTTCGTTGCTGTTTTTATTTTTTCTATAATATGCTATATGAAATTTGTTTTCTTGTCATGTCTATTGTGATTACTCTGGAGTTCTTAACCCATATGGGTTCGATGAACTGAAATGGATGTGTGAATTCAGACTGTGACCATCTCTTGGTCAAAAAACTAGCCCTGGATAGTATGGGCAGTCTTTATTTATATAGTTTCAATTGTTTGCATAAACAATTTTACAACCAGGATTTACTTCCTAAATTTCTAAATATGGTGAAAAAAATTACCATCTTGTTACTTGCTTCTTTCCCCTTCTGACTTTCAACTTGCCCATTAGCAGTCATTACTTTTTTGATAAATATCCTACTGTCAGAAGTATAAGTGGTTTTTCAAGCTACAAGTGAAATTTTCTAACTACACATACCTATAGGTAAAACAGTGTGTCCAGTTAGCAGCACATATAGTTAAAGTGAGAGACAGTTTTGTCTCCTGTAGATAGTATTTATATATTCTGGGTTCTTGTGATCAACTCACCAGCCAGAGATGGCTCAATTCATTCTACATTTTGTACTGCTCTGTCTCTTCCAGGGGAATACATGGCTTTTCCATTTGTCTTAAAGACAGCATAACCTGATCACTGAATCTTAATTGTTGGGATTGATTATGCTTTGTCCTTAGTCTATCTCTCTTAATTTCTTAGGGTATTTGGACAGTCATTAGAAATGAAGAAACTGTGGATTTCTATGAGTCTGCTTCATTCCCCGTTTCTTGAATGTGCCCATTAACTTCTGATATCATCTATTTAATAGAATTTCTTTAAAGCTCTTATGGTTAAAATCATTCTTTCCTGAACAGTTATGCAAAAATGCCTCATTAAACTTCATGATATTGTGACTCATAGAGGCCAGTAGTATGACTATTATCACAAAAGCAAGGAGAGTACATAGCACATGCTCTATTGGGGTCATTCTCAGAATCATGTAGTGTGCTGTGCACATGTCTTTGCAAAGTGAGTCAGGGTCTCCAGGGTTTGTCCACAAAGACAGCCATTCATGATATTCTCAGGTCTTGTTCCCCAAATAAATGAGGTTCCCACCAGCTTTTTTTGGTTCTTGTACTTGTTTGGGCATCACTTCCTCTAGATCTGAAATTTTATCTTCTGTTATTTTATTGAAAATATTTTCTGCATCTTTGATGCAGTATTCTTCCTTGGAAAAACTCAAAGATTTGTTCTTCTGTGTTATACTAGAGTATTCCCATGTTCTATTCATACCTTTAAAAATTATTATTAATATTTACAGTATGACCAACTTTCTTTACCTAGTCTTCCATCTCTAATACTCTGTTTTCAATATGATCATTTTCTGTTGGTGAGGCTTTCCACAGAACTTGGCTTATTAAAATTATCATTTCTAGCCTAATTTGATGGTTTTTTTTATTTTTTTCAGCAGTTCCATTTGTTGAATTCAGTTTTCACATACTGGATTGATTTTCGTATTTCAATCAGCTCTTTGTGGAGAGCATCACATCTTCTTTGGGCTGTTTGAACACCATTCTAATTTGGTGTGAGTCATGTGACTTCTTTGTGGAAGAAGGCCAAAGAATAGTGAAAAAAGCTCTTCTTGTAGCAATACCCTGCCAACACCAGTCAATTTGACAAGGACCTGTGGACAGCATACTGCATGATTCTGGGAATGACCCTAGTAGAGCATGTGCTATAGGCTCTCTCTGCTTTTGCTATGCTACTCATACTGCTGAACTGCATGAGTTACAGTATCACGATGTTTAATGATGTGTATTTGCATAACTGTTCTGGAAAGAATGATTTTAACCATAAGAGCTTTAAAGAAATGCTATTAAATAGATGATATCAGGAATTAATGGGAACATTCAAGAAACGGAATGAAGCAGACTCATAGAAATCCACAGTTCTCTCATTTGTAATAATTGTGCTAACTAGGGTCAAGAAGTTAATGGAGCGAGGCATAGGAAAAGGGATAAGCAGCATTGACTATTAAGAGTAAATTTCCAAGTTATGTTGTCTTTAGGATAAATGGAAAACACTGGTATGCCCCAAAGGGTATAGAGTACTGCAAAATATAGAATGGATTGATCCAACTTTGCCTGGTAAGTTATTCATGAGACCCTAGACCCCACCAGTTGTATTAACCATAAGAAACAAAGCTGTCTCTCACTTTGAATGACATGACACTGTAACTGCATGTACTGCCAACTGGATACCGTGGCCTGCTTGTAGTTAGAACAGTTCCTTTATGAATTGCAAGCCTGCAAATTGTTCACAAAAATCATTGAAACTGTTTAAGTAAAGAGGGATAAAGCTATTCGTGGCCACTGCTTTGAACAACAGGTGGTCACAGTCCCTTTTTGTTGCTTTATCCACATATCTGTCCCTGGCCAAAAACCCATCTGGAGCAAGGCCTCCAGTAATAATCATTCTTTTAAATTCTTTTTCTTCTAAATTATTCACATAGGACACATTGCTATGAGATTAATGCATTTAGTGGAAGATATGTCTTGGTTCATGTTTTTTTTCCCTAGGACTCACACATCTGCTGTTAGGTTGTTAGTTGATTATGTCCTTTTCTGTTTTTGTTTTCTAAATTAAAGTACTAATTTTTCTTTCAGTGCTAGTTTTTCAGTGTTCAGGTGTCCCTCTGGATGCCTGGTATTTAGGTGCAGAGGTTTTATTTATTAGTCTTCTGAGAATCAGCTACTGTCATGTGTCAGCCCAGGTGACTCTGCCGTGATCTGTAGCTTCAGCTGTGAGATGTGAAAGGGCTAATATGCAGAGAGATCCAGTTCCCAATTTGGGCCCACAGTTTCTGCTGAAGCATCTGGGAGATCCTGCACTCCCCTTGTCTCTTATACCAGTTTATGTCTCATACAGCCCCTGGATATATAGCTGTGCCTGATGCCACTAGAGGCTGAGGGACCCCTGTGTTTTTCATTTTTTGAGGTATCTCGTTAGGTCTTATACCATTCTTTGTTAGTTCTTTTGTTGTTGTCGGGGGAGTGTTTTAACTCTTCTCTATATAACCTTCTATTGCACATACATATGTTCACTGTATGTGCATAAATATACAGTTATATTTTCTTCAATTTATGAGTTCTTTTTGTTTCTTCTGTGCTATATTTTGAAGGGCAAAATTTAAAATTTTGATAATGTTCAGTCACTCCTTTTTTCCCCTCATTCTAACTAGCAGGTTCTCAGTAAGATAAGTTTTCAAATACTAATGTTGTAAAAATGTTCACCTTTGTTGTATTGTATAAATAGTTTAAATTTTGATGTTTGCCTTTAATTCTGTGATCCACTTGGAATTAATCTTTAAATGAGAAGTGGAAAAGACCTATGTTCTTTTGTCTATGTATTCACATTTTAGTTTATTAAGAAATTGTCAAAGGGATTAAGACTGGGCTGGTTTAACCCCCAGAAACAGCTGACCAGACAAAGGTTAACTCTTGAATCCCAGGCATTAGCCTGGGAAGCCAGCATGGGACTGATCAAGACCCCCTGAATCTGGGTGTCAGTGAAGAGGCCTAGGGAATCTATTGAGCCTTGGGCAGCAGATCAGTACCCATCCCAAGTATACACACGGACTTTGGACTCCAATAGAACAATGTGAGGTGCACTCTCACCCTGAACTCTTGGGAAAGGGTCTAGGCCCTGCCCTATATGAAATGACACACTATGGACATCCCCATGGAGGGCCTCACCCTCCCTGGAGAAATGAGGGGATAACGGGGGGGGGGAGGGCACGGGAGGAAGGGAGGGAATGGGAGAGGGACCTGGAACTGACTTGTGAAGCAACCTTGATTCTTATCTAAATTTAAACTGGAAAATAAAATAAAAAAAAAGAAATTGTCATTTCTGTACTGGATTTCTGATGTATATTTCTCAAAAAGTCTACAGATGCACAAATGTAGATTAGCTGCTAAGGTTTCACTGCTGCTGAATTGTCTTAATTACTGTTGATTTAAATTAGGTCATAGTTATCCTTCTTTCTCTTATGTCTTATATATATTTTAATAAAATTTTATCAAATAGAACAAGAGATCCTGTTTAATTTTTGATGCATATTTTATTGAAATCATGAGATAATTTCAGGAGATTATCTATCTTAAAATTTTGTCTGCCTGTCTGAAACTACTGTAGATATTTTTAAATGCTCTTAGCACTGTTTTGTGGTTCTCTCTAAAGCAATCTTGGATGTCTTTTGTTAGATTTATTTCTAGGTCTTTTATGGTAATTATATCTTGTAAAAATAGGGAACTTTTTTTGTGCCTGTTAAGATTATGCCTGTTTCCTTCCCGCCCACTTCAATGGTGGCTGCCTTCTGCTTTGCTTTTCTGCCAGCATAAATCAGGTTTTTTTTATGACTATGTCCTATCTCTATTCCATTGGATTTATCATTGTAGAATTTGGTACTAATGTTTTCTTTGTAACTTATTTGCATTAAGTACCCATAAAAGGTTAGGTGTTTATGAAGTTTTTCTCTTATTTTTAGAATTGAGCAATATTTGCCAGTGTTTCCACATCCATAGAAAACATAACTTTTTTTGAATTTTGAAATTTTGATTTCATTACTTTCATTCTATTCTGCCTTCCTTCCTTCCTTCCTTCCTTCCTTTCTTCTTTCCTTCCTTGCTTCCTGTACCTTCAGGTGTGAGATGTGAAAGGGCTAATATGCAGAGAGATCCAGTTCCCAATTTGGGCCCACAGTTTCTGCTGAAGCATCTTATGTGTATCAGTTATGTTGAATTTAAAATGCCTTATTTCCTTCTTGTCTTTAATCCCCTCCAGCAATTCTAAACTTTCCACCTCTTCTTCTGCAGGACTCATTGAGTCATAGGGGGAGTATTTTCCCACATCTGTGACTTGGCGGTTGTAGTAGGACTTTCTTTTGGGTTGACAGCTGATTATTAATTACAGAAGCATATCCTTCTCTCCCTAGCTCCTATAACTTAAAGTAGCCCATTTATTTTAACTTACATCCTATTACATCATTTGTCACCTCATCTCTTCATATTGCTCATACTGTTTCTTCCATGTGTGGCTGTTGACTGCCTTTTTTTTCAGCCTTATCTTTGTCCTGAAAATCATGTCTAGCTGTTGACCTTTCAGCTTTTTCTTAAACCAATCACAGTAACACATATTCACAGTATATAAAAAGATTATTCTACAACAAAAGGTAGCCATTCTGACTGGATCAGATACAATCTCAAAGCAATTTGATTATTCAGCCTTTTGATTTTTAAGGATGTTGAACAAGTTTTTTTCTAACATATTTCAATCATTACTATTATTTTTGAGAAGTATTTATTTAACACATTATTTATTGTTTGGATGATTTGTCCTTTTGTGTCTAATTTGTGAAGTTTTCCAATCATCTAAGTATTAATCCTCTATCATGAATACTTGTTAGAGATTTCCTTTCTTGGGTGGAAGCTTTTGTTGGTTTGATTACAGTTTTGTGAGACCGAATTTGACTATGGAGTACTGGACTTCATAAAACTGACTATGCAGATCAGTTTGGATCACAGTGTTTAGCATTTCTCATGTCTTAAGCTTTTAAGTTCTGAATTACAGGGGTGTGCCAACACACTTACTACCTGTGTGCACTAATAATTGTTCTCTCTGAAAACAATTGCAATGGAATAGATGCATAGTAGTCTTTGAAAGTATCCAATTTTGTGTGTTGAAAGCAAGGTCAAGTAGTTTTGTTAACTTAAAGTTCAGCCCATAGCTATACTTATCTTTTGAGAGGTATTTATACTTATTGAGGGATTATAAAAGAGTGGGCATAAAGCTACAATTTGGATACCATTTTATATGAAAAAATTCTTAAATTAGTGTTGCCTCCCATTTTTGCATCATATATGGCTCTGTGGCCCTATCTGTGGCTCAAGCATCTTAGGTCCTATCTGTGGTCACCTGCATGGTTCAGCTTACAGTGACACTTCTGGTTCTAGCTTCTCTGTGCATTCCTTATTTTCTGGATTGAAAACCTCATACTGAAAATTTTGTCTACTTCCCCTTCCCAGGGAAGGCCATGTATCCTTCTTTGGGCCTGCTTGGTATCTAGCCTCTCTGAGGCTGTGGGTTTTAGGTTGGTTATCCCTTACTCCTAACAACCACTTGCGACTGAGTATATGCCATGTTTGTCTTTCTGGGTCTGGGTTATCTCACTCTGGATATATTTTTGAAGTTCCATCCATTTGCCTACAAATTTCATGAGGTCCTTGTTTTTTACAGCTAAGTAATACTCCATTATGTAAATGTACCACGTTTTCCTTATCCATTTTTCTTTGAGGGGGATCTCGGTTATTTCCAGGTTCTGGCTATTACAAATAATGCTGCTATGCCATGAACACAGTGATCAAGTGTCCTTGTGTTGCTATAGAATATCCTTTGGGTTTATGCTTAAGATTATTTTTTCCTTAGCCATACTGACAGGGGTAAGATGGTATCGCAGAGTCATTTTGATTTGCTTTTCCTGATGATTACAGATGTTGAGCAATTCCTTAAACATCTTTTGGCTCTTTGATATTCTTCTGTTGAGAATTCTATTTCTAACTTACTCCATTTTTAAATTAGATTATTTGTTCTTTTGCTGTCTACTTTCTTGAGATTAATATTCTTCACAGGAAAATAAATCAACAAATTTATTCTCTACTGATTGGACATTGTTTCCTGCAACTTTCCTTATTTTCAGTTTTTTGAGAATGTGACAAATTATTTTGATTTTTCCTATTTGATAGTGTCTCAGCCAATGATACAGTATAGGAGTCAGAACATTCCGGGTTAATTTTTCTTGCGTAATTCATTAACTATATTTTACATGTCTTGGGTGCCCTGGAAATGCTAACCATATGCATTTTAGTTATCACTTTTACAAAGCTTAGAAGATTTTCTGTTGTTTGAATTTTATGAGACAGTTGAGGAGATTTTAAGTGAAATTGCATCTTGATTTTGTGTGTTACAATTTCAAATCTGGTGTCAAATTTAATATAGAGTTATAGCGAGTCATATAGACTCTCTCAGTACCTGACATTAGCAATACAATGGGTGGTTTTTGTTTCTCCTCCTAATCACATTCTGATAAAATTACACTGTTCTTGATTAATTGTCAAGGTTCCATTTAACAAACTATTTTCAATACCTGCTACACAGTTTGTAATATATTGGAATGAGGTAAAACTAATCACATAATAGTTTTTGTAAACATAAATGACCCAGAGATTAATATTGGGTGTTGGAGCTGGAGGGAGGGTTTCATGGTAAGATTACTGGCTGCTCTTCCCTAGGACAAGTGTTCAATTCTAGCACCTATATCAGAGCTTACAACTATCTGTAACTCCAGTCCCAAGGATAAACTACCTCTTTCTGACCTCTACAGGCATTAGGCACACATGTGTTGCACAATACTATGTGCAGGCAAAATACTCATACACATACAATTAGTAAAACAATTAGAAATAGAATATGGAAAAATAGTGTAGGCAGAATCAGCAGCATAATTTGAGGGTCTCAGTGACAAATGAAAACATGGAGTCATTTGTTTTTATTTTATCTTATTTTTCTTTTATTATTCTCTCATACATTATATCCCAAACACATTTCCCCCTCCCTCCACACTTCCCTTTCCCTCACTCTACCTCACCCTACCCCTGATCTCCCACAGATTCAGTCTTCATCCATATCCCTTCAGAACAGAGAAGGCCTTCCAGGAATATCCATCAGATATGGAATGTTATCCCGGAATGCCAGGTGGAGTGAATGCTAACCTGTTGAAAACCAGGAGATCATCTGTAGCTAGAAGTCTAGACCCAAAGTGAGAGCGGCACCAGGGAAGTCTGAGAACTACTCTGCAGAGCTCTGCAGGGGCTGAGATTCATGTTGGATGTTGAATTTGGTAAGCAATTCTATAAAAATCTCCAGGGATGAGAGGTGTGTGGGGATTTGCATTGATTCTGTCCTTTCCTGTCTCCTCAAGGTTCTATTTTCTAGGCTTCCTGAAAATATGGAAAAACATTTAAAAATTGATGTTTTCCTCCACTTTTTAGAGACTTTATTTGTATCAAGTGCAAAAATCATAAGTCGCTTAGGATAATTTACCTAATCAGTTGATTTTCTGAAAAATTTGTTCCACTACTGGACTGAAGTGAATTTCTGATTTAAGTAAGATAAAATACTACCGGCCTTCAAAACCAACTGAATGAAATCAGAAAAGTCAGACAATATAAATATTATGACTAATTATATAAACAAATATATGTATGGAATGTAAACACATTTTAATGGTATGTACATGCATATATATATACTTACATATATATATATATATATATATATACTTTATTTTATTTCATACAATCTTGAAATTAGTTTAGAAAGGGGAAATTGATAGCAAAATTCTACTTGGTCAACATTTTGTTCTTTGATTTCAGAGCCAAATGAAACTTAGTTGCCCTAAGACTGAAAATAATTCAACAAACAATAATATAATATGGGCTATCTTGTCTTTACTATCCTTTAATATTAATACAATGAGATGGATAATGTAACTATTCAAAAATTATTTGTAATGCATTTATTTCTTTCCTATCCTTTTGTTTATTCTTCCATTCAGTCCCTGTGCATTATGTAGTCGTATTCATTTGATTTTTATTATTTTGTCTACTTTATTAAATCACCACATCCTTGTGAGCTTCTGTGATTCCTGAAGGTACCACATTATTATGGTTGATAAGGAAACTCAAATGCCATTTAAAAACCAAAAACTTACTGTAAGACAAAAGTTAACTTATTCAGCCTTTTACAATTCACAATTATTGTTGAATGTATCACTCTAACATCTATGAGTAATGAAGAATATCTAGTTGTGCTGTGTTGGATTTTAAATTAGATTATGAATTAATTCCCATGAACTAAATCTTTACATGATTCTCCAAAAATGTTAAATAAATTAATCTTTTAATAATAATAGTTATCATTATTGCTCTCAGGCCAGTGAGATGGGTTAGCAGGTAGAAGAGTTTGTAATCTGAGCACTAAAATCTGATGACCTCAATTTAATCCCAGAAACCTCTGTAAAGGTGGGAGCGAAAGATAAGCTCTACAGATCTGTCCTGTTCTCTCTATGTGTGCTATTGTACAAGCGCTCTCCCCACCCTACCACATTAAACACAACAATAATAAGTAAAATAAAGTAAACCTGGAAAATAATCCCTCATTCAGTAAATAGCACAAGAATGTGTCTCTCTTAGATCAGTGTAATGAAGTCAGTAATCTCTGTCTTGTGGGAGAATTTTTGGCTTCTCTTCAGTGAAAAATGAAAATCTGTAAGTAGTTTTTCTTGTTTTAGTTTTCAAATTACTTCATTTTTGGTGCCCCTAAATCCAAACATTATTTTCTCTCTCTATCTGGGTTCCTGCACAGAGCTTAATTGTTGATAGTGTACCAGTTGGAAGGTGGAAGTAGCCTGTCACATTATATATTTGTCTGGAGAATCTACAGCAATTGGCAAGACTGGACAGCGGAATGCTTTTCGTGTTATCAGTCTCATTGAAAACACATATGGACTAGCAAGATTGGTTGTATAACAGGAGTCAATCCCTGTTTACATTGCAGTTGGCAAGTTCTGAACAAATTTCCTTTGTCTTATGAAACAAATGCAGTCTGAATAAGTGTACCACTCAAAGTGATTTAAGCTACTTTACCTTATAGCATATTGGAAAATTGCAGTAGCAGAATTCTTATTCATAAGATTCCACAAATGCCTGATGCTTTGAAGAAAAAAGAAAAATAGACTAATAAAAGATTCATGTTATTAATAATTTTGACAATATTTGTAGTTAGAGATTGAGGGTAAATAGGGTCTTAATATGAGTGGTTCCACATGAAGGAAATTTCATTACATCCTAACATGTCAATCAACTTTAGCAATAATGGCTTCTAATCTTTTGCATATCTAATGCAGCTAGAGAAAAATTAATAGTTCAGATTGGGCATAAAATATGAAAATTTTTTTCTTGCTATTATATTTATTGTAATTTTAAAAGGCAGGACATGAGAGAAAGATGCCATGCCACAGAGTTTGGGTGGGGGGATTTTTAGGGAGCAAGTGAATAGGAATGGGGGAGGGGAGACTGGGATCTGGGGAGAGGAGGTACAGAAGAGAATATAAGAGAGAGAGAAAGAGAGAAAGAACAGACAGAGAGAGGCAGAAATGTGAGAGAGAGAGAACTAGACAAAGATGGGAAGTAGGAAGGGCCCTTTTAAAAAGGAACATAATGGGTACGCACAGGTGGTGCTCTTTGTGTCTGCAAGTGAAGACATATCCTGTCAGAACCTCAAGGACAGGCCACTACAGATGCCTGAATACTAACTATAGTAATATTATTTTATGTTCATTGCACAGAATTTTTCAAAGCTTTGCATGTGAAGCCATAGGTAATGTGATTGTTGTACTGCCTGCAAGGCTCATGATGGAGGCTGCTTTTCTTTTAAAATATATGACTCCATGTAAGTAGAAGAAATACATAGCGAATACCCCACTGTGTTCTCAAAATGACCAGTCTTCAAGCATAGCCTCTTCACTGAATGATTCAAGTACATACCAGACTGCTTTGAGGTTTGATTTTTTGCATATAAATCAAGAAAAATTGTCTGTGAAATAAAATATTAATTCTTTGTGATGTCACAGAGAAGAGAAATGACAAACCTTGCCCACAGGTCTCTCTCATCTTATAAATAGGTCAAGAGGAAATGTAATAGCTAATATGATCAACTTAAGCAGATCAACAGGGGAATGGTTTAGTCATTCTGAGTACATTTTTAGACTACAGTCATTGAGGTACGTAGATTCCTAATAACAATGGTTCACATTCCCTGGGTTACATAGAAAGAAGGCTAACCGAACAAGCATTCACTCTCTACTTTTTGGTTGCAAAACAAATTAACCAGCTCTCTTCAGCTCCTGCTCCTCTGATTTCCCCATTATGATGAACTGTAACCTTGAACTCTGAACCAAATAAATCCTTTCTTCTTTAATATTCCTTTCTCAGAGTATTTTAACGTAGCAGCAAAAAAAGTACATGAGTCATACAGTTTCAATGTTTCTTCCATGTAGAAGAGACCTAGTGCCTTTTTAAGGAAACTTCCTTTTGTCTGATTATATTCTATCTTAAATACTAGTTAAATATTTATAAATTGAAAAATTCAAATGATCTAATTATCTCTCTCTATATAATTTTATTTAATTTGGAAATATCTTATTTTACATATCAATCCCAGTTCCCTCTCCCTCTCATCCTCCCATACCATCCAATGACTCCCCATCCACTTCCCAGGGAGGGTGAGGCCTTCCATGAGAGATCATTGAAATCTGCCAAGTCATTTGGGGCAGGGCCTGTGTATCTAGGCTAAGAGAGTATCTCTCCATGGGAAATGGGTTCCCGAGGTTCCTTTCGGCACTAGGGATGCATTCTGCTTCCACTGCCAGAAGCCACATAGACTACCAAGTGCTCCTAACTGACACCCACATTCAGGGGTGCTGGTTTTGTCCTATGTTGGTTCCCCAGCTGTTAGACTGGGGTGCATGAATCCCACTTGCCCTGGTCAGCTGTTTCTGTGGGTTTTCCCAACATGGTCTTTACCCCTTTGCTCATCACTCCTCCCTCTCTGAAACTGGATTCTGGGAGTTAGGCTCAGTGCTTGTCTGTGGACCTCTGATTCTGCTTCCTTCAGTTACTGGATGAAGGCTCTATGGCAATCTTACCAAAAGCAATAAACAGATTCCATGCAATTCCTACCAAAATCCCAGCACAATTCTTCCCAGACATTGGAAGGACAATTTTCAACTTTATATGGAAAAACAAAAGATCCAGGATAGCCAAAACAACCATGCACAACAAAGGAACTTTAGGGGGCATCAACATCCCTGCTTTAAAATCTCTACTTATAGAATTATAGTAATGAAAAGGCTTGGTATTGGCACAAAAATAGACAGCTACACTAATGGAATAGATTTAAAGACCCTGATATTAACCCACATACATATGAACACCTGATCTTTGACAAAGAAGCTAAAATTTGGAAAAAAAGAAAACATTTTCAATAAATGTTGCTGGCATAAAGGATACGGGCATGTAGAAGATTGCAAACAGATCCGTACCTATCTCCATGCACAAAACTTAAGTCTAAGTGGATCAAGACCTCAACATAAGTCCAGCCACACTGAAATCCTTAGAAGAGAAAGTGGGAGGTACCCTTGAATGAACTGGCATAGGAGACCACTTCCTGAACATAATGCCAATAGTACAGACACTGAGATTCACAATTAATAAATGGGACCGCCTGAAACTGAGAAGCTTCTGTAAGGCAAAAGACACGGTCAAGAAGACTAGCCCAAAGAATGGGAAAAGATCTTTACCAACTACACCTGTGACAGAGGGCTTATTTCCAAAATATACAATAAACTCAAGAAACTAGTCACCAAAACACTAAATAGTTTACCTAAAAAAGTGGGGTACATAACTAAACAGAGAATTCTCAGCAGAGGAATCTGAAATGGCTGGAGGACACTTAAGAATCTGTTCAACATCCTTAGCCATCAGGGAAATGCAATCAAAACAACTCTGATATATCACCTTATACCTGTCAGAATGGCTAAAATTAAAAATATCAAGGACAGTTTATGCTGGAGAGGATGTGGAGAAAGGAGAATGTTCCTCCAATGCTCATGGGAGTGCAAACTTGTACAACCACTTTGGAAATTAGTATAGCGGTTTCTCCAGAAAATGAGAACCATTTTACCTCAAGATCCAGCAATTCCACTCTTAGGCATATACCCAAAAGATGCACATTCATACAACAAGGACATCTTTTCAACTCTGTTCCTAGCAGCATTATTTGTAATAGACAGAAACTGGAAGCAGCCTAGATGTTCCTCAACTAAAAAATGGATACAGAAGTTGTGATCCATTTATACAATGGAGTACTTTTCAGCTGAAAAAAATGGAATCTTGAAATTTGTAGGCAAATGAAAGGAACTAGAAGAAACCATCCTCAGTAAGGTAATTCAATCACAGAAAAACAAACATGGTATGTACTCACTCATATGCAAATTCTAGACATAGACATAGTGAAAAGGATTACCAGCCTACAATCCACACCTCCAGAGAAGCTAGGAAACAAGGAGGACCACAAGAGAGACAAACGTGGTCCCCCAGTAAAGCAGAAAGGGACAAGAATCCCTGAACAAATGGGGATTATGGGGGGAAAGGGGAAATAGGAGAAAGGGGAGTGAAGAGGAGGGTGGAGGAGAACATAAGTGATCAGGAATATTGAGTGCAGAGAGGAATAGAGGTGAGCAAGAAAAAACACATAAATATAAGGAATCACTATAGGTTTAAAGAGAAATCTGGCACTAGGGAATTATAGAGATCCAAAAGAGTATTCCCCAAATAGGACCCTAAACAATAGTGGAGAAGCTACCTTAAATGCCAGTCCCCTATAATGAACATGGTGATTACCTTAAATGCTATCCTAATTATGTCTTTTTGCATGGACCTGGATAACTTTAAATAGAGACGACCCATCCCAGCTAGGTGCTAACAGGCAATGTTTTATTTGTTTTTGTTTGTGTTGATTTGTTTTTACTTACTTGGTTGGTTGTTTTTCTTTTTTTTGTAGACATTTCCTGGGACTCACTTAGGGGCTACATTAGAACTTTTAGTACTGAGCATACCTTACTCATGTCTCTATCCATAACATCAAGCACAAAAAATGTGTTCAAGTTGTGTGACCTCAAATAAGAGCCAAGAACAAATTTAAAATTCATCTATCCAAATGAATATACATAAAAGCCATCCCCATAGCTGGTGTCTCTGAGGAATGTGGTGAGTCTTCATCCTTTCTGTAATCTAGGCAAGACATTCCCCTTGAGGGAGAAGGGATCCAGACAGAGAGATCCTCTTATAGTAAACATTACCTTCGACTAAATAAGAGATGGTAGGGAGGTGAGACTGTTTCACAGTTTCATTGACTAACCAAAGCAGCTCTTGGTTGGAACTGACTAACCCCATTTTCAACTTCAGTAAGCAATTTTCACATGAGCTGAGAAAGTCTATTTTAAAACCATTTCACAATTTCCTAACACAATCTGGAAACTATTTTGAGGTGTCTTATTCCCAGAAAACTAAATGCTAAATAAGTATATTGAAAATTACATTGTCTTAAAGATACAGGGAGTCACCACTGCTTTGTAACAATCATTATTTAGAATTAAAATTCACTCTTTTAAATGAACCAAGTTAATAAGTACATAAACTTTGAGTCACTAATTATAAAGCTTATTTTTTTGTTTGAGAGTAGACAATTGGAGCTTCAAAATATAGTGTCTGCTATCAACTACAAATTTTCATACATATTTATATATAAAAGACACTGTCAAGAACTATGTACTATTTATCACAGAGATAGAATTGGTTTTCATTCTTGTCTCTTAGGACTTTCAAAAATAAGGGTAGTGTCCTGTCCCGGAAATGCCATAAGAGTTATCTGAATTTTTCATGTTTCAGAGACTATATGCTGTTTAAAATCAGAATGGTCCTGAGTGATCATTCCTCTTCTTGTTCAACTGTGTTACCTCAGGAGACATGGTAAAACTATTGATATCTGGATGCCCTTACAACTACCAATTAAAAATTGCAATAGAGGCATAGGGTTCAGTGTTTTAAAAAGTACCAAGTAAATGTGTAGCCAGCAGATCAAGTGGATTGGCTAAAAGAAGGGGTGTCAAGTTCAGGACACTAGAACAGGATTTTCAATCCCTCACAGAAAATGTTGTATCTCCTGACACTCATTCCCACAGAAACCTGGTACTGTTTTGGAAAAATCTTCCATTTTTATTTCTTTATGTCAAAAGCAGCTATCATTACTACCCCAGTTTGTACATCAGTCTGCCAGATTTTCAAAAAGTCCTTCTAGTTACTGTATCTAAAGAAGATGTCCACTCATATGTTAGGATTGATCAGGCAGTCTTCAACACTTCCTTCTAGCAGAATCTTCTTTGTTACAGAAGTGTATTGAGCAGTCAATAATGAAGCATTTACATCTTGCTTCAAAAAATTCCTGTTCCCTCCTAGAACAATTTGCAACTGTGAAATTTATTTTAAAGTAGCCTCTGTCCCCAAATAGAATTTTACCTTACAGTTTTAGTCAACATAATTTAAACTTGCTACATATTTAAGATATGCATCTTTTCCAATAGGCAAACATTACATGTCATATTACTGAGTTAAAATTTTAGCTCATCAAAGGCCTGGTGCATTGTGCTAAATACATGCTTTGTGTCAATATTTGCATAACATATTTTTACACACATTTGACTTATTTGAAAATGCTTCCATCCCCTTCCAAAGAGCACATCACATACTGTAAAATCAAGAAGGTTAGAAAAAAATCATTCTGTCTATATTTCTGTGAAAGCCTGTGTCTGTAATTTGTGGACACTTGACTTTTAAGTGAAATTTTCTCTTTTTATTGCTTAGAAGTTATTTTCCAATACTTGGATACTCTTCTTTGTTTTGTTTATTTCTAGTTTATATTGAGTAATAGCATAATATATATTCTGCATTAATTCATTATACTGACATTCACTGATTCTACCTGCATTTTACCCTATAGTTACATTTGGTTCAGTGTTGCCAGATGTATGTTGAGGTCATTGATCCTTTTGGACTTAAGTTTTGTGCTTGGTGACAATTATGGATCTATCTGAAATCTTCTACATGCCAGCATCCAGTTAAGTCCAGCACCATTTGTTGAAAATGCTTTCTTTTTCCATTGTATAAATTTAGCTTGTTAAAATGGAAAAGATCTTCACAATCCCCACATCTGACAGAGGTCTGATTTTCAAAATATACAAAGAACTCAAGAAGCTAGTCATCAAAAACACCAAATAATCCAATTAAATATGGGGAACAGAACTAAATAGAGAATTCTCAATAGAGGAATCTAAAATGACTGAAAGACACTTAAGGAAGTGCTCAACATCCTTAGTAATCAGGGAAATGCACATCAAAACAGCTCTGAGATACCATCTTGCACCTGTCAAAATGGCTAAAATCAAAAACACCACTGACAGTTTATGCTGTAGAGGATGTGGAGAATGGGGAACACTCCTCCACTGCTGGTGGGAGTTCAAACTCATACAGCCACTTTGGAAATTAGTATGATGTTTCATTAGAAAAATGGTAATCAGTCTACCTCAAGGTCCAGGAATTCCACTCTTAGGCAGATACCCAAAGGATGCACATTCATGCAACTAGGACATCTGTTCAACTATGTTCACAGCAGCATTATTTGTAATAGCCAGAACCTGGAACCAACCTAGATGCCCTCAACTGAAGAATGGATAAAGAAAATGTGGTACATTTACACAATGGAGTACTACTCAGCTGGGAAAAAAATGGAATCTTGAAATTCTCAGGCTAATTGATAGAACTAGAAGAAACCACCTGAATTGAGGTAACCCAGTCATAAAAAGACAAACATATAAGGATATTAGACATAGATCAAAGGATTAACAGCCTGCAATCAAGAAGCTAAGAAATAAGGAGGAGGCTAAGGGCAAAATATATGGTCCCCCACAGACAAAGAGTAAGGGACAGTTTGTCCTGAGCAAATTGAGAGCATGGTAGGGTGCAGATAAGGAGATAGGAGAAAGAGAAGGGGAGAAGAGGAGCAGGGAGGAGGACATGAGGGACCTGGAAGTTTTGAGTCAGGGAGAGTATAGAGGAGAGCAAGAAAAGAGATACCTCAATAGAGGGATCCATTATAGGTTTAAAAAGAAATTTGACACTAGGGAAATGTCCAGAGATATACAAGTATGACCCCAACTAAGGATCTAATCAATAGTGGAGAGGCTATCTTAAATGCCCTTCCCCTATAATAAGAGCCTTATATGCCATCCTAGAGCCTTCATCTAGTAGCTGATGGAAACAGAAGCAGAGATCAACATCTAAGCCCTGAGCTGAACTACTGAAATCCAGTTGTAGAGAGGGAGGAGTGACGAGCAAAGGGGTCAAGACCAGTCTGAGGAATTCAACAGAAATAGTTGACCTGAACAAGTGGGAGCTCATGGACCCCAGACTGATACTTGGAAACCAGCATAGGCTAGAACCAGGCCCCTTGAAAATGCATGTCATTTCTGAGGCCTGGGCAGTCTATGGGGCCTCTGGTAGTGAAACATCATTTATCGCTAGTGTATTAATTGACATTGGGAGCCCATTGCCCATAGAGGGATGCTTTCTCAGCCTAGATACACAGCAGAGGGCCTAGGCCCTGCCCCTAATGATGTGACAGGCTGGTGATCCCTCATGGAATGCCTCACTCTTTCTATGGAGCAGAAGAGGGATGGGATGGCGTTCAGTGGGGAGAATGGAAGGACCGGAGGGAGAGGAAACTGGGATTGTTATATAAAATAAGTTTGTTTCTACTTTGAATAAAAGAGAATACTCAGTTTCCCCCCTCAGAGACTTTTTAATTGAATATAGATTTTTCTCTCATACAATATAACCCAACCACTCTTTCCTCTCCCTCCACTCTGCCTTATCCTCCCATCACGTTCACTCCAACCAACACAGACCCAGTCCACCTCTGTTTCCTGTTCAGAAAAGACCAGGTCTCCAAGAAAGGACAGCCAAACAGGACAAAACAAGATAGAGTAAGACAACTCAAAAGCCCTCATATTGAGACTGCACATGGCAACCCAATTGGAAGAAAAGAGTCCCAGAAGCAGTCAAAAGAGTCTGAAAAAAAAACTGTTTCCACTGTTAGAAGTCTCACAAAACACCAAGCAAGTAGTTATATGCAGAGGACTTGGTGTAGACCCATTCAGGCCCCATGCCACACTTGCTATTTCAGTCTGTGATCCCTGCCCAGTTGTCATGTCAGTGTCTCATGTTCTACTGCTGTCCTCTGTCACCTCTCACTCCTATACTCTTTCCTCCCCCTCTTCTGCAGGATTCCCCAGTCTCCAAAGAGAGCCAATGGAGAAGTCCAATTTAGAATCTCTTTCTGTTTTCATAATATTTACTCCCCTCCAAGTCTTCCCAGATCCATAACCCCTTCACTACACACCTGACTTTAAGTCAATTGTAACATCTTGTGTCCCCATATAAAGTGGATTTTGTGTGTCTGCGAAGAAAGCCATTGGAGTGCTGTTAGTTTGATAGGTAACATAGATCTAATGATATCACCTGTTTTTCTCTTCCTAAGGATAGGGTATCTTCACATGATAGTGTCTTTAAGTGGTTAGTGGGTTTGCTCAAAGGTCTTTTAACTTCTAGTATAAATTTATTTCTAAAAACTTCTCTCACAGGTATAAAGAGACTTGTTTCCAGATCCTGCCTTTTTTTAAAGAGTGTTCCTTGTTAGTTTATCTACATGAATAGAATTTAAATTAGAAACAATCTTATTTTACATATCAATCTCAGTTCCCTCTCCCTCCCATCATCCTATGCCCCTTACCAGTCCCCCATCCCATCCTCAATCCTTCCCCAGGAAGGGTGAGACCTTTCATGGTGGATCATCACAGTCTGTCACATATCATCTGGGGCAGGGCCCATGCCTTCCCCCATGTATATAGGCTGAGAGAGTATCTCTTCATGGGGAATGAGCTCCCAAAGTCCATTCATACCCTACGGATAAATATTGGTTCCACTGCCAGAGGTCCCATAGACTGCCCAGGCCTCCTAACTGACACCCATATTCAGGGGGCTTGGTTCAGTCCTATGCTGATTCCCAAGCTATCAGACTGGTGTCTCTGAGCTCCCACTTGCTCAGTTCAGCTGTTTCTGTGAATTTACCCAGGATGGTCTTTACCCCTTTGTTATCATTCCTCCCTTTCTACAACTGGGTTCCAGGAGTTTGTCTCATTGTTTAGCTGTTGGTATCTGCTTCTGCTTCCATCAGCTACTGGATAAAGGCTCTAGGATGGCATTTAAGGTAGTCATAAATGGAATTTTGTTTATTGGTTTTTGATCTTGCAAGTCATTTGAAAAGTTTGACTCCATTTGACAGATTTTTGGTTGGGCTTTTAGGATTTTCTCTGTGTAAGATCATGTCACATGCAGAAACAGTTTCTCATTGAGATACCTTTAATTTCTCCCTTTGGAGTAATTCTTGGGCAAGGATTTACAATAATATATTGAATATTGACCTCAAAGTCTAGGACTAGATCTTAGAAGTGAAAAAGCAGTTATT
Source organism: Mesocricetus auratus (assembly GCF_017639785.1). Classification (NCBI taxonomy): domain Eukaryota; kingdom Metazoa; phylum Chordata; class Mammalia; order Rodentia; family Cricetidae; genus Mesocricetus; species Mesocricetus auratus. The sequence goes on from NW_024429266.1 coordinate 170,204,812, forward strand.
TTAGTGTTGAGAATGTTTTGTTGGCAAATGTACCTTCTCCTATGCTGAGATAATTTCTTTCTATTATTAGACTTTTGGGTGGTGGTATCTGAAAAGTACTTTGAATGCTTGAAAAACACTTTTTATGAACCTATAATGATTGTCAAATGATATTTTCCTTCATTCTGCTAATGTGTTTCAACATTGATTTATTGATTTATGTACATTGGAAAACTCTTGTCTTGCAGGGGCAACTTCCAATTGGTATTTACATACAGTCCCTATGACATGTTGTTAAGTATAAACCCTTGTTAACTTTAAAAAAGCAACTCTGCCTTATTTATCTAGGATATTGACAGTGATTCGTTTGTATGTCCTTATGGTTTTTAGGGTGACAGATACTGGCTTTGCAAAATGAGTTTGGAAATGTTCTAGCTTCCACTTCTGGAAGACTTTAAAAATTACTAAATTAATAACTAGAAAATTTGGAGGAAAAAACCCTATGAAATCATCTGATTGTGGGCCTTTTTAAATCTTTTATTACTTATTCCAATTTTTTCATTCCTTGTAACAATTAAGCTAGACTCCCTGGCCAGCAAGACCCAGATACTTCTGTCTCTGTTTACAAAGTATGGAGATTACTAATTGCTTTTATGTGAATGCTGAAGTCAGAGCACTCAGGTCCTCATATTCACAAGGCAAGAACTTTACCAGCTGAGTTACCAACCAAACACTGTTTAATGTTAAAATTGCACCTTGTTAAATTCTGAGCACAATTTGTTTTCTGTTGCTAGTTACTTGAATAATAAACTTAGACTGTTAGTTATTTGAGATTCCTCTTCCTTTAACCGATCCCCTCTGTGTGTGTGTATATGTGTGTGTGTCTGCAAATGTATTTATAACTATAAACTCTTAGAATCACTTATCCTACTGCTGGTATATTTAAGAAGTGATCTTCTGTGCCCATGCATTCAAGACTACTTCCCACTTTCCCTTCCATCAGGTTCTATGTAATTGGATTTATGTTGAGATCTTAGATCCACTTGGGCTTGAGTTTTGTGCATGGGTATATATATGGATCTATTTGCATTTTAACATCCAGTTGTTAGTACTATTGTTGGAGATGCTTTCTTTTTTCTATTGCACAATTTTGGCTCTATCTCAAAAATCAGGTGTTCATAGGTACATGGATTAATATTGATTCTATTGTTAATTCAATTCCATTGTTACATGCATCTGTTTTTATACCAATACCAAGATACTTTTATTACTGTAGTTTTATAGTAGAGATTGAAGTCGGGGATGGTGATGCCTCCAGAAATTCCCTTCTCATTCTGAGAGCAATGATCAATAAATAGGACCTCCTGAAACTGAGAGGCTTCTGTAAGGCAAAGGATATGATCAATAAGACTAAATAGCAACCTATATAAAGGGAAAACATCTTCAACAATCCTAAAGCTTATAGAGGTTGATCTATAAAATATATAAAGAACTCAACAAGTTAAGCACAAATAATATAATTTAAAAATGGGGTACAGTTCTAAGCAGATAATTCTCAATAGAAGTAACTTAAATGACCAAAAGATATTGAAAGAATTGCTCAACATCCCTAGTCATCAGGGAAAAGCAAATCAAAATAACTCTGAGATACCACCTTACACACACCAGAATGATTAACATTTAAAGCAGTGATGGCAACTTATGCTGGAGAGGATATAGAGTAAGGGGAGCAGTCCTCCACTTACAGTGGGAGTGCAAACATGTACAGGCACTTTGGAAATCAGCATGGTGATTTCTCAGAAAACTGGAAATCAGTCTACCTCAAGACCTAGCAATACCATTCCTAGGCATATACACAAAGGATGCACAATCATACCAAAAGGACATTTGCTCAACTATGTCCATAGCAGTATTATTTGTAATAGACAGTACCTGGAAACAACCTAGATGCCCCTTAACTAAAGAATGGATAAGGAAAATGTGGTACATTTGCTCAATGTTGTATTACTCAGTGATGAAATTTGCAGGCAAATTAATGGAACTAGAAAAAGACCATTCTGAGGTAACAGACACAGAAAGGCACACATGACATGTACTTATTCACAAGTGGATATTACATGTAAAGTAATCAATAACAGGCTATAATCCACAACCTCAGAGAAGCTAGGTAAAAAGGGGTACTCTAAGAGGGGCACACATGGAGGGCCTAAGAAAGGGAAAAATAGTTAAGCTCTCCTAGAGGGGAGTTAGAAAGTAGGGATGGGGAATAGGAGCATGAGGGGTCAAGAAGACAGAGTTGGGGAGGATTCGAGGGGGAAACCAATGAAAGAGATATATTGATGGAGGACACTATTATGGGGTTAGGGGGAAATCTAGTGCCAGAGAAATTCTTTGGAACCAGTAGGATGACTGCACATAAGACTCCCAGCAATCATGGAGAGGGTGTCTGAATGGGCCTTTCTTTTTAGTCATAATAATGACTACCTGAATTATTACCGTAGAACCTACATCCAGTAACTTCTGGAAGTAGATGCAATGACCCACAGCAGCATTATTTGTCCCAAAGCCAAGCACTTGGTTGAGCTTCTGGAATTCAGTTGAAAAGAGGGAGCAGATATCACATAATCAAGGGAGGTCAAGTACTTGACAGAGAAATCCACCAAAGACAGCTGACCCAAGCTAGAAAGAGCTTGTAGATAATGGACTGACAGCTTGGGAACCTGCATGGAACTAAACTAATCCCTCTGAATGTGGGTAACATTTATGTGGCTTGACGTGTTGTAGTGACATATTGTTTATGATTTATTAAATCTTGCCTGAAGATTCAGAAATCAAAATCAACCACAAGCCATAGAAGCCATGTACACACCTTTAATACCAGCAGCCAGAAGCAAGAAAGTGGTGGTACACACCTTCAATCACAGCACTGAGAATTAAGAGGTAGACAGATCTCTATGAATCCAAGGCCAACAAGATATATATAAGATTTAATCAGTCTAAAAGAGAATTATAGCTAACACCTTAAATCCCAGCACTAGAGGAGTATAAAAGACAGAAGCAAGCATTCAGTATCAGGTATTCATTCTCCAGCTACGCCAAAAAGTCTAAGGTTTGGTGAGAGCTTGGTGTAGAGAGAGGATCAGCTCATTCAGTCTGAGGTATAGGCTAGAAGCTAGTGGCCAAGTGCTTTGCTTCACTGATCTTCAGCTAGAACTCCAAAATTAGTCTCTGCGTCTTTAATTTATGTTACAATATGCTGGGGGTGCTGGCAGTGGCACCGAGTGCATGAACTTGCCTTATGGAGCTCATTCCATATCGTGGGATACCTTGCTCAGCCTTGATACACGGGGGAGGGACTTGATCCCGCCTCAACTTGATATTTCAGACTTCATTGACTCCCCAAGGGAGGTCTTAAACACTATGAAGAGCGGATGAGGGTTGGCGAGTTGGGAGATGAAAAGACAGGAGAAGGGAAGAAAGGGGGAGCTGGGGCTGGTATAAAATAAAAAATAATTTTTTGAAATTAATAAAAAGGAATTGCTTACACTACATCCCATAAGTTATGCTGTTGCTGTTGTCATTTTTGATTACTCCTCTGATTTCTTCCTTGAACCATATTCCTGAGTGCTTACTTTCAAAACTGGACCTATGAAATAGGAAGCCTTAAGATTCATATTTACAATAAGTGCCGACACCTTTGCTTTTTTTGGGGGTGGGGGACATGGATAGTTGTTGCCTGGAACGTCTTTGAATGAAAAGACTGTCTGCACCATGGCTTGAGGGTTTATGGAGTGGAGTTATTGGACTTTGTTAGGGTCTGTAACTGGGCTTGTGATCTGTGATTTCCCTCATAACATGAGCACCTGTTCTTTCTACTTTTTCTTTCTAAACTTGGCCTCCACTGGAGTTTTACAATCTCTTGTCCATATCACAAATCTTCCACAAGTGTTATTTTGTTTATGAGTAGCTGCTGAATTATTGACATGGGTAGAAAATGAGACCATTTTATTATCATCTTCCAAAATATATTGAGTGTATTACAATTCACACCTGGCATGGTATGTTATCTCATCTCCTGTTGGCTTTTATCAGCAAGAGTTACATTGCCCCAGTTTGGTTGTCTGCATTCTTAGGGCTATCAGGTATTGACATGAGAACATCTTATTTTAACAGTTAACACAGTAAGGTAATAGGGGATGGTGGTCTTAGTGTTTTTTCTTAGATAGGAATATCGTGGCGAAATATTCTACTTAGAAAGAAATACACTGCTGGTTTCTAGGTATGGCATTTGACTTCATTAGCTTTTGTATATCTGGGTGAACCTCCTTCTATCTATATACATGTTCCTTAGTATCTTTAAGTTTGTGGCTTAACGTTTGTTCTCATAACAATATAACCACAGTGATTTGGCTATGACTTATTCTCTGGATTTTCATGAACCAAAAGCTTGGCTCCTACTGTGATAATGTGGAGGTGCTAGAATCTGTAAAGCTAGGAGCGATGGAGACTAAATAGCTTACATGGCACACCCTCAGAAGGTAGATGAAAATCAGTTAATATAAAGGAGTCTATCACCTTCCCTAAAGAGACTTTCTTATTTGACGCTTTCCCTCGCACACATCTTTGCCTTGAAGGCAGCCACCATGGTGTGACACAAGAAGGTATCTCCAGTGACAAACAGAAATTGGTACCACAGCTTTGAACTTCCAGAAATGAGCTGAATAAACATTTTTCTTTACAAAGTATGTGGCTTCCAACATTTCATTATAGCAGCAAAGAATGCATAAAGGATTAGTAAAAGTTATTATTATTTTGCAGTGCTTATTATTTTCTTGCTTATTTTCATTACACCATTGTTTCTAAATTCGCTCATTTACATTGTAACACCATAATTACTAACATGTTTGCATATATTTTCTACTATTATAAAGACAATATTATCCTTTAAACTTGTTCATGCTTTGGTTATCTCTACTTTGAAAGGAAGCTGCAATGGTATTTTCTTAATGTTGCTATGTATTTTCTAATCTATAATTAAAATAAAAATATTTTTCAGTGTGACACACTGTAAACAATGCAAATTACTTAGAATAACAACGGAATATTTTACAGAATTGCTTAAGCACATTTTCCTTAAATTTCTATTGTTTTCTTCTTAAAAATTACTTATAACAGAATGAGACAAAATGTGCCAATTTGAGAAAAGAATAAGAGTAAAATGTCTTTGAACACCTCCAAATTACATACTTGTTGTTTTTGCTCATCTCTCCTTTAAGAGAAAAACAATTTGGTTAATAGTAAAGATAGTTTACATTTTAGTATGAAAGCATAATTTCTATTTCTTTCCATGATATTTTTTTCTCCTTTCCTTTTCCTTCTCCATCACTGCTTCTCTCTCTCTCCCCTTTTTTGCTCCCATTCTCCCTCTGGTCTTTATACCAATTTTAACCATATAGTGCCCATGTGGAGGAAGACCTGCATTACTTTTGTAAGAATAAATGTAAAGTCTTCAGTACTCTCGGACATTTGTATTTATTAGCTTCTTTATAGAGCAGAGTGTCTTACCCAGGATAAGATGGGGGAAAGGGTGAATCATTTGATGCATTGGAATTGACCACAATGCTATGTCTTACAGAAGAGATGAAAATGGATGAATCAGGGCAGTATCAAACTGTGAACATCAAATAATGAGTTCTTTTGCCACTAAATAATTAGATACGAGGATGCTGCCAGTCTACATAAAGAAAGAGTACCATGTTCATTTCCTTCTTGTAAGTTAGCGCTTCTAAAATTATATAAACAAGTTTCCATATTTCAAAGTGATTTGAAGATTCTTTTATGCCAGTTCCCCCATTTATATAGCATTTTAATTAATTAATTTATTTTACAGTCCAAATGTAGTTCCCCCCCTTCCTCTTATCCTGTCCTGTCCCCACACCTCCCCTTCACCACCACCTCCATCTATTACTCCTTGATTTCTGTTCAGAAAGAAGGTCAAGCCCCTCCTGGATATCAACAACTCACAGTGCATCAATTTGTATTAAGACTAAGCACTCACCTTGTATTAAGACTGGGAAAGTTGATCCAATATGAGAAAGAGGTTACCAAAGGCCAGTCAAAGCATTAGGGATAGACCCTGCTCTCACTGTTAGGAATCCCACATGTAGATCATGCTATACCACTGTCACATATATGTTGAGGGCCTAGATCAATTCCATGCAGGTTCCGTGGTTGTTGGTTCAGACACTGTAGGTTCCTATGATCCAGGTTAGTTGTTTCTTTAGGGTTTTGTTGTTGTTGTTGTTATGTCTTGACCCCTCTGACTCCTACAGCCCTTACTCCCTGTCTTCAGCAGAATTCCTGGAGCTTGGTCTAATGTTTGACATCTGTTTCCATCAGTTACTGGATAAAGATTCTCTGATTGTGATTTGGGTAGTCACTAATCTGACCACAGGAAATGTCCAGGTCAGGCTACATATTCACTATTGCTAGGAGTCTTAGCTTGAGTCATCCTTGTAGACCCATGGAAGTTTCTCTTGTACCATATGTCTACCTTACTCCAAAATTTCCTCGGTTCCCAGCCATCTCTTTCAGTACTTCACCCTTTCTTCCACCTCCCACCCTGATCCTTCACGTTCCCACCCCACCCACCTCTTGTGCATCCAGGGATATCTGCAGAGACGTGACATTTAAATCAGCACTACTGTATTCTGCATTAAGAAAACCTGAGGTATAACACAATTAAGAATTTGTATCTGATTCTGTGTTGTTGTTCAGAGTGAAGCTTTGACTAGCACAAAGATTGTTTCATCTGTATTAGATATGTGACATATGAAAATAACAGCTGAGGGATAATTTATTTGTTAAAGTACTTGCCTTGTAAGTATGAAGACATATGTTAATCCCTAGATCCCATTAAAAACCCTGGGATAGTGACATGCACTTAGTGAGACAGGTGGCTCCCTGGGGATCACTGAGTAGTTAATATGGTATACTAGACAAGTTCCAGGCTACTTAGAAACTTTGTTTCAATAAAATGTGGATACCTACCAAGAGAATGAATCAAGGGTTGTGTACCTGAATGTGCAACCTACATATACATGAATATGCACACATATATACATATAGTGAAATCACCATAATAATAATATGTTGAATTTTATATCCATAGATACTCTCATTTTTTTCTATACATAGGTCTTAAATCTGTATTTAAAATGAAATTCCATGGGGAGATATTTTTGTTTCTTTGATTGATTGATTTTTCGTTTTTAGAGACAGATTTTTTCTCTGTGTAGTTTCAGAGACTGTCCTGGAATTCCCTTTGTAAATCAGGCTGGCCTTGACTCACAGGAATCTTCCTGTCCTTGCCTCCCAAGTGCTGAGATTGAAGGTGCATACCACCACCACCCAGCTGGAGAGATGTTTTTAATCCTCTGTTCTCTACTAAATATCATGACTATAAAACCTCATGTTACTCTAAGCCTGAAGTTCTCTTCTCTAGCTTCATATTAAATTCACCTAGTAAGTTCTTCTATGTCTCTGACCCTTTGGGCCCATTCCCAGGTTTTGATTAAATGGCAATCTTTTATGAACTCCTCAGGTAGTTCTAAAATAAATTGAAGTCAAGAGCCCCTGGCCTTGATCAGTTTTGTTATAGGTGTAACCAAGTCAATCACTGAAAATTGCCCTCTCTACTTTGAAGTTAAAAATGTTAGTGATGTGTTTTCAGCATGACTCTTATTGTTCTACTTCATTTGAAAATTTCATAACCTGATTATAGAAATTTCTTTCAAAAGTATGGTTTCCAACCAGCTGCAAGAAAAAGATGCTTGTGAATAACAGTGTCAACAAAGTGTCCAAAGAGCAGCCTTTGAGCACCCGGGACCCAGGTAATTAGTGCTCTGTGTCTTCCAAGTGCTGTCAGGTACAGCTTGAATTTGCAGGAAGGACTACCCACCTGTGTTCACCCTTATCTGAGTGCCCAGCTCTCTGGATTCTAAGAGTTTACAATTGTTATTACGCAGTTTGTCTGTATCTACCTTTTTATTTCTTCATGGTCCAAAAGAAAATCAGAAAGATAGATGCCATATCCAGTAAACTCTGTGTCATCAGCATCTGATTTGAACTTCATGACTCTGAAAAGTCTTTTGACTCCAGTTATTCACTGCATAGTGTTGAAAACATTGACTCCCCAAAATTGTTGTAAGAACCAGAGAAAATATAGTACATATTATCTGCTTAATGCAGCTCCAGACATACATTCTATTTATTTTGTAAGGAAGACACGACCAGCAGCAAAAAAAAAGTAAAAAGGTGATAATCTCTCATTGGTTAAATCAGTGTAATGTCACAGATGATGTTATCATGGACTGGGCTATCACAGCCACAGATTTTGGAGAGTATGGCTTAGACCCTGAAGTAATCTTCTACACAAAAGCAGGTAATTTGAAGTAGCAAACAGCAGAGCACATTCAATGAGTACCTATTGGTTAAACACTACTGATAATAAGAGCTGTCAGGAACTGAAAACTCATTCTGTGATGAGTTCTGGATAGATGTCATCCTAGTTATCCTCAAACAGTAATTTCATTTTAGAGAAGAGGCCAATCAGTTAATAGGAGGCTAAGAAACAGCTCCCCAGTAAAAAGGGTTGAAAATTCCATTTTATATATATGAAAACTTGAGTTAATCTTTTAGTCTATATTAGCCCTTAAGTAACAGAGAGAAGACTGGGTGTGCTCACTATTGGAGGTAGATGTGTAGAAGCCATGGAGATGCCTGCATAAATCCATATTGATTCTACTAAAGCTGTATTTGCTGAAACTCAAGAAAGAAAATATTAATGTTTAATCAGTCTACATTGCTGTAACAACAAGGCACTTGTATGCCCAAAATTGATTTTAACCATGTTATTGTATTGAATCTAAATCAAGGAGTTAATATATATGATGTGGAGTTTTTTGGATTAATAGAACCAATTAGTCCTCTGCTTATTTCTATCACTATATTTTGCTGTTTTTACACACACACACACACACACACACACACACACACACACACACACACACCATAAGGAGTGGTTGACAAATTTGAAATCCGTGTTAGTCAGCAACAGACTGGAAATTCAAAATAGAAGAGAGTTGGATCTTACAGTCTTGAGTCTAGCGTCTATGGAGTCCCTCTTAAAAAGTCAGTCAGGGTTTCCAAAGACATTGCAGTCCTCAGTAGGAGATCTTAGTCTTTGAAAACAAGGTCTTCAGATTAGAGTACTACACACATTTACAAAATAATCTCCTTTATTCTAATCCTACACAACATAAAATTTATTTATTTATTTATTTATTCTACTATCCTATATTACAATATGATCAGAAATTTCATTCTCTCCTGTCCTCTCAGCCACTACTCACCTCTTCCCTAAATCCACTCCTTTTTATTTCCCTTTCAGAAAAGGGCAGGCCTCCCAGGGATATCCCTCAAACACAGCATATCAAGTTATAAGACTAGGCACATCTTCTTGTATTAAGGCCTGATGTATGAAAGCTACCAGCCCATTTTGTGCCAGGTCTCAGCATCAGGAGTCGACTTGATCCTCCCCATCTATAAACACTTTCCAGTCTCCATAATCATTCAAGTTGACACATCATCCATGGCTTAGTCTGTGCTCCCACTTACCTCTAGGTCTCTGCTAGAACATGCTCCACAGCTAAAAGGACAAACAGACAAAAACAGTAACATGACTGCAGTATACACAGAATATTCCATCCAAATGGTAAGGAAAATATATCTATTTAGTATTCCATGGAAGCTTTTCTAAAATAAAACACATCCTTTGACAAAAAACCCATCTTACCAAGTTCAGAAAATTGCAATAATTTTACATGTCTTACCTGAGCATAATATAATATAGCTTGAAAACAACAGCAAGCAAATCTATAGAAATGACACTAGTTTTTGGAGATGAAACAACTTACTACTGAATGATGAATGTATAAAATAAGAAATCAATAAGGAAATAAACAAATTCTTGAACTAAATGAAAATATGTCACAACAAAATTTCTTGCACATATTGAAAGAAATTCTATGAGAGAAATGTATATCTTTAAGTTACTACATGAAAAAAAACAGAATGAGCTCAGATAATAATTTAGCAAACCACAAATAACCAAACCTAAACCCATCTGTAGATGAATATAATCCTAAGAAATAATAAAAATCATAACAGAAATTAATGAAATAGGAACTAAGAAAATAATACAAAGAATAAATGAACATTAGAGCTGGTCCTTTAAGAAGATACATAAGATTGTCAGACCCTTGGGTCAAGTCGTACCAAGGGGGAAAAGAGATGATCTAATTAAGAGAATTGGTATTAAATGGAGAAACATTACAATAAACAGAAAATAAAATCAGCATATTATATGAGAATACTTTAGAAATTTGTACTTTGTTAAGTGGAAAAATCTGAAAGAAATGGTTGTTTCTAAACTCATCAAACCTACCAAAATTAAACCAACAAGTAATCAACAGTCTAAACAATCTTATAGTGAATTAAGAGATTTAAATAATAACAAAAAGCCTTCTCATAAAGAAAGAAAAAGCTGACTTAAATGTATTCACAGAAGAATTCTACCAGATATCCATTGAAGTATATCTATAGCCAGTCTTAAATTATTTTAAAAATTATCCACACCACCAGAGAAACTAGGAAACAAGGAGGACACCAAGAGAAGAATGCATGGTCCCCCAAAGAAGGGAAACAATGGAGGGGGCAAGAACCCCTGAGCAAATTAGGAGTATGGGAGGGAGAGAAGAGGAAGATGGGAAGGAGAGAGTGGGAGAAGAAGGAGAGACCAGGAAAATTGAGACAGGGGAGGAATAGAGGAGTGCATGAAAGGAGATGCCTTGATAGAGGAAGCAAGTATAGGTTTGGAGAGAGGTCTGGCACAGGGGAAATATTAGGGTATCCACAGGGAAGACCCTAAGAATCTAGGCAGTAGTGGAGAGGCTGCCTTTAATGCCCTTCCCCTATAATGAGATTGATTGCTATCTTGGTTGCCATTCCTAGAGCCTTCATCCATTAGATGATTGAATCAGAAACAGACACCCACAGCTAATCACTGAGCCTTACTCCTGGAATCCAGTTGCAGAGAGGGAAGCGGGATGAGCAAAGGAGCCAAGACCGTGCTGGAGAAACCCACAGAAACAGTTTACCTGACCTAGTGAGAGCATGGAGACACTAGATGTAAAGCTGGTCAATCAGCATTGGAACAAACCAAGCCCTCTCAATATGGGTGGCAGTTAAGAGATAAGGGCAGTCTATGGGACATATAACAGTGGAGCCAGTCCTTATCCCTAGAGCATAACTGGACTTTGGAGCCCATTCCCTATGGAGGGATACTAATGCAGCCCATATAAAGGAAGGAGAGCCCCAGAATTCCCCCAAATGATATGATAGACTTTGATGGTCCCAGTGAAGTGCCTGAATATCCCTGGGTATTTGGTGGGAAACATGAGAGTATGGGAGGGCAAGGGAATGGAGGGATTGAAATGTAAATAAGAGTACTTCTAAAATAAAAGAAAAAATTAAAAACGGTAGAAAATGAAGAGAGATCACAATCCCTTTCTGTGAAGTTAGTGACTAACACCAAACCAAACAAAGAAAAAGAAAAGAAAACTACAACCAGCATCCATGATGAACATAAATTTAATGATCCTTGATAAAAATTTACAAACTTAATACAGAGTTACATCAAAAAGATTATCTAGCATAATCAAATTAGCTCTATTTTGGAAATGCAAGGTTGCTTTAACATACAAGCTCAATAAATATAATAAATCATATAAATGAACTTAGGACAAAAATCGTTACTACTTCAATAGATGCAGAAAAGAATTTTGCAAAATTCAACATGTTTTTATGATAAAAGTCCTAGAGAGTGTAGAACTAGAAGATGAGCCACTCAAGACAATAAAGGTACATATGATGAACCCAAGCCAACATCACTCCAAGTAGAGAAAAACTTGAAGAAATTCGAAACAGACAGTGCTGTCAACTATCCCCAATTCTATTCAAAAACATGCTAAAGTGCAAGATGAAGTAGCAAGACCAGAAAATGAAATGAACCGAATACAAATAGATAAAGAAGAAAACAAAATAGCTCTATTTTAAGACTATATACTAAAATATATATGAGATTTCCCAAATTCACCAGAAAGCTTCCAGAAGCTATCAACAATTTCAGCAAAGCTGGCAGGATACAGAATCAGTTTGCACAAACCAATAGTTTTTCTATATACCATCAATAAGCATGCAGATAAAGAAATGATAGATATACTAACCATCTGCAATATCTTCAAAGAAACTACAATACTGCCCGGCATTGGTGTCTCATGCCTTTAATCCCAGCACTTGGGAGGCAGAGGCAGGTGGATCTCTGTGATTTCATGGGAGAAACTCTGCCTCGAAAAACCAAAACAAAAAAAAACACAAAAAACAAACAAACAACAACAAAAACCAAAAAAGGAAACTGCAATACCTAGGAATTAAACTAATCAAAGAGATGAAAACTGAAATAAATCTGTGCAATGTAAACTACGTCTCTGAAGAAAGAGATTGAGAAAGACTCCAGAAAATGGAAACACATCACATGCTCATGAATTAGTACAATTGTGAAAATGACCATTCTACCAAAAACCATTCGCAAATTCAATGTGATGCCAATGAAAACCCCTATCTCACACTTTACAAAAACAACAATAACAACAAAAACCTATGTTTAAATTTATATAGTAACACGAAAGACCTGGGATATGAAAAATAATCTTGAGCAAAATGAACAATTCTGATGGAATTATCATTCCAGACATTGTAATATATTACAGTACCATAGTAATACAAACATCATGGTATGGGTATGAATTGTAGATCAGTGTTTAAAATAGGAGAACTGAATATCATTATGCATATTAGAACCATCTAATATTTGGCAAAGTGGCCAAAACATATTGGACAAACGAGGGTATCTTTTAAGAAGTGGTACTGATTATACTGGATTTCCACATATGTAGAAAAATTGAAATTAGTCCTGAATCTATCACCTTGCACAAAAAATCTTCAAAAAGATCAGAGATCTTAATGTGAAACCTGCATCTCTAATATGTATAGAAGAACTTATAGGTAGGATCCTACATGGTATAGGTGTAGGAACAAAATTCTTGAATAGAATTTGCTCAGGAATTGAGTATAACAATTGATTAAGTCAGTCCTTACAATTTAATTTTGTAGAAATTTGAAATGGTGGACCCACATTGTAAGAGTTTCATAGTTCCTTATAGATTTAAAAATACTCTTTACTATAGGATCCAAAAGTTGTGTCTCTTATTATTTAACTAATATAATTGAAAACTTATGTTCACAAAGCAATGCTGCACGCGAATATATTTATAATTGCCCAAACTGGAAGCAACTAAGATGCCCTTCAGTGAGTGAGTGGATAAATATGCTAGGCTGCATTCGGACATTGAACTATTATTCAGTGTTAGAAATAAATGAGTTGTCAACCCGTGAGAAGACATAGAAAATAACGATTGCATAAGAAGCCAAGAGAAAGGCTGCTCATTGTGTTTTTCCTTTAACCTATTATTCTGGAAACTGCAAAATTGTGTTTGCACAGTAAAATGAATGAACAGTTGTCAGGGGTTAGGAGGTGGCAGAACATAGATATTTCAGGTCTGTTGCAACTCATCTGTGGATGCTACAGAGGCAGATAAATGTCAGTGCATATTGGGCACACTCTCTATCACATACAAAACCAAGAGTGAAACTTAGTATCAAAGATAGACTTTGGATATGACTAGAGCAGTTTTAAATGTCATTGAATATTTATCAAAACTCTCAGAATACATAACACTGAGAGTGGTAGGTTAGGTAAGCCTTGCATTTTAGGTGATTATGACATGCCAGTGTATGCTCAACTGCAACAACATTAACACTTTAGTATAGAATGTTGACAGCAGAGGAGTCTGTGTGTGGGGTGGGGTTGGAAAATGTACATCATCTCTGGACTTTTCTGATCAGTTTTGCTGGTAATATAAAAGTTCTCTACATATCAGCTCTTTTTAAAATGACAGACAGAGAAGAGTAGAGCTTCATGGAAAACATAATACAAAATCCTATTATAGGAACATCTAAACTTGTCTTTGGACAAATAGTGAAGCATCATCATTTAGTCAAATCAACCCTCAAATTAACCACTGTATCACTGATATTTCATGTCCTGTGTATCTCAAAGTACAATAAGAATGGTGATAATGATTTACTCAGGACCCTGAGGAATTGGATGAGATGGAAGAAGACAAGATAATTATAGTGTTTCATTTGGCTTTATTACCTTGGGGTATGAGACAACCATCTCCTTAAGTAACAGGTTCTTCTAGGACTTAGAACTTGGACTAGCTTGAAGCACTGACTTTAAATCTTAATAATTTAGTGAGTATGGTGTATGGTGCTATGCACTGAATATGGGTAGACTCAAGCTAGAAGGGAATAGATATCTATCTTACTGAGAAAATAATAAACACAGAAATAATGTATAAAATGAGATCATATAAGTAGTAGGAAAAAATGAAGCCTCATGGGAAAGTCTATGATGAAGTATAGCGGCATGCTGCTGAGACAGACTATATGCATATTTCTTCTGAAAATAGGAGTCATAAGTTTGCCAAGTCAGTTATTCATTGAAGGAACCACAAGAAAATAAGATAACTAGAGACTAAGTCTAGAATGAGGAAAGAGGAAAGCAAGATTTAGAACATACAGAGCCTTTTATGAAATATTGAAGAGTTTAGATTTTAAACAAAACATAGAAAATAAACTTGGTAGGAGTAGAATCACTGAAAAATGTCTGTCCCAGGAACTAGTGAGGGGAGGTATATATCTGTTAGAGTTGAAGAGTATGATATATATTTTGGAGGACAGCTCTTATTAGTGAGATGCCAGTTGATCAGAAATCTTGACCCAAGATTCAGTTTGCTTCACTAAAATGTAAGACATAATACCATGTTCTTAGTGGATCAATTGGATGGCTCAACAGGGAAAAGGTGCTTGGTGCTAAACCTGACAACCTGAGCTTGAAATTTGGGATTCTCATAGTGTAGGAGAGAGCTGACTCCCATTAATTGTCTCTGGCTTCCACAACATACTATGATACACCTATGCACATTCATACACACAGAGAGACACATTTTAATGTAAATAATTTTGAAATAACTATTAGTGACTTCTAAATATGTATTTGATCAAGAAACTTGGCATATGCCATCCAAGTACTAACCAAGCCAGAACCTGCTGAGCTTCTGAGATCAGACAAGATTAGGCACGCTCAAAGTGGCATGGTTATTAATCCATTAAAAAGTGGGGTACAGAACTAAATAGAGAATTCTCAATGTTGGAAAATTGGCTGAAAGATACATAAGAAAGTGCTCAACATCCTTAGCCATCAGGAAAATGCAAATCAAAACAACTCTGAGAAACCATTTTGCTACTGTCAGAATGGCTAAAATCAAAAACAGCAATGACAGTTTATGCTGGAGAGGATGAGGAGAAAGGGGAACACTCCTTTACTGCTGGTGGGAGTGCAAACTTGTACAGTCACTTTGGAAATCAGTATAGAGATTCCTCAGGAAAATGGGAATCAGTCTACCATAAGATCCAGTAATTACATTCTTAGGCATATACCCAAAAGATGCACATTCATACATCTGTTCAACAATATTTATAGCAGCATTATTTGTAATAGCTAGAATCTGGAACTAGACTACATGCCCCTCAACTGAAGAATGGATACAGAAAATGTTGTACTTTTACACAATTCAGTACAACTCAGCGAAGAAAAAAATGGAATCCTGAAAGTCACAGGCAAATGGATACAACTAGAAGAAACCGCACTAAGTGAGGTAACCAAGTCACAAAAAGACAAATGTTGTATGTACTCAGTCATATATGTATTTTATACCTAGATGAAAGGATTACCAGCACACAATCCACACCTCCAGAGAAGGGGAAAGGGACCAGATATCCTCAGCTAATTGGAAATATGGGGGTATGGGAGATGGAGTTAGGAGAAAGAGAAGGGAGAGCAGGTCATGAGAGAGCAGGAAGATCAAGTCAGGGAAAGAATAGAGGAAAACAAGAAAAGAGATACCGTAATAGAGGGAGCCATTATAGGTTTAGAGAGAAATCTGGCACTAGGGAATTCTTCAGAGATCTAAAAGTTTGACCCCCAACTAACAATATACACAACAGTCGAGAAGCTACCTTAAATGTCCTTCTCCGATAGTGAGACTGATGACTACTTTAGAACCTTCATCCAGTAGCTGATGGAAGCAGAAGCAGACACCCACAGCTAAACCTGGAGCTGAACTCCTGGAATCCAGTTGCAGAGAGGAAGGAGTGATTAACAAAGGGGTGAAGACTAGGCTTTTGAAACCCTCAGAAACAGCTTGCCTGAACATGTTGGAGCTCATGGACCCCAGAGTGATAGCTGGGGTCCATGCAATTTTATGGCATTACATAACAATGTATTTACTTATTGCCCCCTCAGTAAATAGCACCATGGTCAATATTATTCTGTTTTAAAGAACAGCAGTAGTAACTGTATGAAGGAGTCTACATTTGAGGTCATATGTGACACCTGCAGGATCACCTGATTTAATGAAAACAAGTCTATAAACTTACTTCACCTTTTAATGCCACATAAGTATTTTCATTTTTTTCAAGACGGAAATAAAGTTTTAAACTGGAAAAACTCTGGAATTATGACTTTTGTTCTTTATGCATTTCAGTGTTAGGATAAACCATACAGGAAAAAATAATCACCAGAGATTGATTAGATCATGACCTTTTTTTTTCTTACCTAAGAAATGATGACACTAGATGGTAGATAAAATTTGGAACTAATGTGAGGGGTAATAACAATAACATTAATAAGATGAAATTAATAGTATATTGTGTCTTTTATCTTTGCATTGTGAATTGTCATGCTAAGTGACTCACATATGAGTTACTATTCTGGAATCTGTATTGAAGAAGAGCTTGAACTTAGTGTATTTCTTCTAGTATCTTTTGCTTGTTTATTTTGAGATAATAATTTAATTCTATTTCTTTCTTTCATTTTCTACCTCAAGTCTTCCCACACACCCCTCCCATATCTCCTTCAATTTCATTGTCTCATTTTTCTAAAAATCAGTTGTTATTGCATGCATGCATATATTTGTCTATATAAAAGCAGATATTCCCATATATAACCTGTTGTGTTCATATAATGTTACTTTGTATGTATGCTTTCAGGCCTAATCAATTTGCATCAGACAATCAATTGGTATACATAACTGATTGTTTTTAAATTTAATAATTACTATAGGGTATTTGTATCATTTCCAAGACCTCCAGCTCCCCAGCCCAATTCCCATTTCCTAGTTAATTATCAGAACCAATAAACAACTGCAGAGTTTGATACTATGAATATTTAGCAAAGTTCTTTGCTAGCTTTCATGAACTGCCTAAGCATAGATTCGTAACCCCAGGAGTGGTGAGGGATTTTCTGAAAGGAAGAATTATGCATGTGCTAGGAAATCTTAATTTCTTAGGTAAAGCAAGGGAGGATGAGGAGAAATCAGTATCTGATCAGAGATGGATCATTCACTTAAGCTACACAGAGACTTATTAACTACTGCTGAACCAATAGCTTACATTTGCTACTAACTAGATCTTACAATTTAAATTAACCCGTATGTCCTATCCTTGGTCTATCACATTGCAGTACCCATTTTCAACATGTCATGTTCATCTGGCTTCTCTCCACATTTGTCTGGCAACTCAATTGACTCTGCCATTCTTCTGCCTTGTGCTTTCTTTTGTCTGCATATCCCATCTATCCTTTTCCTGCCTAGCTATAAATATCTTTATTAACCAACGAGAGTAATAGATATTCACAGTATACCAAAAGATTGTTCCACAACATGTTTACACTAAGTTTGCATCCAAACTCTTAACAACCTCTGTGAAGAATATTACAGGTTGAAAGTGCCCAAATGACCCTTTATTTAAATCAGTTTTTCTAATTTCATTGGGATGTAGGTCATGCAGTAAAGCATTGTATATTAAGTATGAATTGTATGAAACAGTAAATAAACTTGAATAAGATTTGTCTCATGGAGAAAACCTTCAGTTGACCCCTCTGACAACACTGCCCTATTGTGTAGCTTCTATTAGATGACAGATCCTCCCAGAAGTTCAGGAATGTAGGTAACTTCACGCATATCTCTGTTTCCTTTCTTGAATAAATAAAGTAGCCAATATTGTGACAAAGATAGCCCAGGTTCTCTTGTCACACTTGAGATTACGTCTCCTTATGCCTTTCTGTTTCTTCTTCCTGCATGGATTCAGAGTCCCAGTTTCTGTGCTTCATGTATCTACTTTCTGTGAAAAGTGCCTGCCAATCACTATCATGGTGGAACAAGTGATGTGCTTTATTACTCTTTTTGGCAGTTACCCGCATTTTGTTTCCTTTAGGGAACAGGAAGAAAAGTATTGTTTTATGTTATTTTTCCCCCAAAATATCTGGGAGTTGAAAGCAGGAGATTATAAGATACATAAACTATTCTCTCATCGGGGAGGCAAGAATAAAAGTAGAGGTAAATCTACTGATAATCCTGTTGCTCCTCAATCTAAATTTCCAGCTGGGTTTAGCTTCTTAGCTATGCCTACTAGATAAGTTTATTCTGAATTTTATCCATACAATATCAGGTGATGTCCAGTGTTCTTTAGTTGATAGCCATCTTTGATTCTAAAGGCCTTCTTACAAAATGATTCAAAGTATCTAAAACTTATATGTTCTTTAATAAAAGTGAACTGTTAGAAGTGAATTAGAGATGCTTTGTATGTGGTTTGGAAAAGTCTGAGTAAAAACACATGACCATTGCATTTTTGACCAGGTGGTCTGAAGTTCCTATTATGGTATGGTCACAGACTAGCAAATTTATATGTAACCTACAAAGAAAGTATTTTGATGTCATTTAGGCAAAGTTTGAGTATGAGTAAATACAATAATAAAAATAATTCCACAGCTTTGTTCTAGCATATCTACATCTACAGAGATATTACTTATTTGTGAAGTTGGGAAGTTTCTCACTCAAAGGATTGTATCTCTTTTCCTTCCTTATGAAGCTAGATTAGTATTACATTCACAGTCTTACTGAATAATGGCAGGCCATTGTGTGGTGTCTGTGGCTAGGTCATTAAAAGAATTTAGCTTTCTCCTATACACTTTTTCTTCAAAGTTTTGATTCTAGAATGTAGCCTCCAATTTCTGGAGACTTAGAGAGACTTTATAAACTTCCAAGTTGAAGTTTTAGAAACAACCAGTATCTGTTAAGTAGGTTAGAGCTCCCAAAAAACTGGGTACTGAAATCTACAATTGTTGGGGGAAAAAAGATTAAAAGAAAACAGAATTCTGGAGAATTCTCAGAAGACTAACAAATGGCAACACAAGTCTATACCTGGGAACAACCTTCCCTTGCTAGACAGCAAGAATTCTCAGGAGAGGCAAAGGGTATAGGTCTAAATTTGAGGGAGATTGCAATGACAATTTTATTTACACTCTTATGACACTAATAGTAGGCCTGTCTATCTCTAGTCAAACCTGCATGGTTTACATATTGGTAGACTTTATTTAAATTAGTTGACTATATTTAAATAAAGAAAATGGAGGATTTAACTATTTTGAAAACACTAAATTAT
This sequence comes from Mesocricetus auratus, assembly GCF_017639785.1. Lineage (NCBI taxonomy): Eukaryota > Metazoa > Chordata > Mammalia > Rodentia > Cricetidae > Mesocricetus > Mesocricetus auratus. The sequence continues at coordinate 170,224,597 of NW_024429266.1, forward strand.
CTCTCTGGATACTTATATCACCTGAAAGAGTAAATATTTATTTACTGGGAGAGTTAAGTTGATTTCTTATTCATCTAACTAATGAGATTGACACGTTAAATTTAATGTAATATAGAAAATAACGTGATAATGTAAAATTAAATGTTATTTCAATGGCAATGTATGTTATAATTAGTAAATATTCAAAGAATGATTCTCTATTACATATTTTATTTTCTGAATGGGATTTCCAGCTTTCAGCCATATCTACTATTGTAATAAGATATCACTGACTAATTCTCAGATGATAGATTTCTGAAGAGGAAAGACTCACATCAGCCTAGTGAGAGGTTAGACAGTTGGCTTCCTTCCTCATTGTCTCATCCTGCAATCAATGAGACAGAAGGACCTCCGGAGACATATTAATCTCTATACTTGTTTTGGAGAAAATTTGATCACTTGATTTCTTCCAGGTATTTTTCTCTGGTATGATCCTGATTACTAAAATCTGCTATATTCTTCCTACTTTTATCCACTAAAACTGTTTAGATGAACTCATGTGCATTTCCCTACCTGGCTCTTTAAGTGCCTGTCTCTGAAATGCAGAAATGCAAAACACAATCAACAATACTTAAAAACACAAAAAGATTAAATTTGGCTTTGTTATACTTGGCAAATTTGAAAAACCTGGAATGCGTTTATGGATGTTTACCAATCTCCCAGGAGATACACAACAGGCAGGGCTCTCAGTGGACTAGACTGGTGACACTGAGATGTTCTTATGTTTGAAGCCTTTATAGTTTTATAAAGGATATGAAATTTTTTGTAGTGAAGGATTCCTACTATTTTTCCAATGACTTTGGATATAGTTTATGAAGCTTGGGATGAAATTATTTGAGACTGAGCTCTTCAAGGTCTGCATTGGACAAGATAATGCTCAGTGCTTCTACAGACTTAAGAAGGACATTTTCCTGAGAAAATATTGCTGAAACAGGCAGTAGGCTATGGATCACAGCTTTCTGTCTTCTAGTAAATCTTGCATTCTCTTGAGAGATGGCACTGAGATGGGATGTCATTGCAGGTTATTAATCTGGAACCTAATTCCAGGAGATCATTTAGAGTGTGGGAAGTGGAGTTCATTAGGGTAAGTTAGTGGCTGGTTATTACTCTGGGCAACTTGTGGGTTAAAGAGGGAGAATTCCTACAGCCAGAATTCCTGTGAAGTTTTCTGTAAAATGTACCGTAGAGCTGTCCAATGAACTGATAGTAAAGGAGGACTATGTCAGTGACCATGTTCTTATGGAATTAGTGCTCTTTCCCAGTTTCTGCACGAAGACTTCTTCAGTGTTAAACACCCTATAGCCACACACATACTGGAAATACTAAATAAAACCAGTAAATTAAAAACAGAGACACAAAATTAGGAGGGAGATGTGGCAGTGACAGATATGGGAAGACCTGTAGGGGAAAGAGTCAGTGTAGATTTGTTCAAAACAGTTTGTAAATGTGTATAAAATGCACACACATTGTTTACATGAAATTCTAAAGCAATTTTAAAGCCTCCCAGAAAGTGCCTAAGTGCAGGATTAGAGAGAAACTGACACTTGTTGAAGGAAAAGTGCTATCAGGAGGCCCTAGAAAGAAGGCTATTGGGTATGATATATACATCTATATAGTTTGCTATAGGTCACTATATGACTGTTTTTTAAAAGGAATACATCAATCTGTGATAAAAATATGCATACATGCTCTACAAACTGTACTACACAATGCTTATAGAGAATATAGAGTCTGACCTCTTGTGCAATAACTCTCCACCAGCTTGAATGATAAGGAAACATGATTAACGTAGGATAAAGGCACCCCAGTTTTCTCATATGATTTGAGGGTGATGACTGATTTATGTGAGGGGCTCATAAGTGATCCCAAATCATCCTGACTCTACCTTTGAAGGTAGAGAGTGGCAGTGTGAAGCAGTGCTTGGTGTCACTTTGTTTTCTTTCAGCATGGACCAGAGCTTTACTGCTCTGAACCTATGATATTGGGTGAATTTCCTATGCTGTGAGATTCTTGAAGTAGAGGAAGTACTTTGGATTAAGAATTATCTTGAGGATGTAACATGGGACACACACACACACACACACACACACACTCCTGTAAGTGTTGCTAACCCTATTTTACAGATGAGTCTAAAGAGGACCAGAATATTGATGCAAGCATAGTAATTAATTACATGTTGAACTTTGGAAAGCACAGGAGACTTAATGCCCCTCCCTAGATAGCTGTTTTCTAGAAACTTCTGTTTCTAGCAGGTCCACAAGCAATATTGTTGGTGGTTGTCTATGAGCCAGACTTTGAGAAATGATTAAGGATTGTGCACATACACATTTAATTTAATGCTTGTCTGTGAAGGTGGAGGGCCTCAGCATAAAAACCATGTCTGTCTTACTCAGTCATCTTTCTGTGGTGCAGGAACTGATATATAGCAAGACAATTTCCTTTGAGGGAGAGGCTACACTAATTAAACATGTATCAGTTTTGACCAGCCCATGACCTACAATCCACAAATAGCAAAGATAGCTTTGAATGTGACCAAACACAGAACTATAACTTACTTAGAATATTGCATTATTTTTTATTCTATTTCATTTGGGGTTGTTGAGCATAAACTTTGTGGATGTCAAGGTTATATCATAGTGTCAAAAAGTCAAGCACACCTGATTGCAAGTTAAGACATTGCTATTGCCTGTACACAAATGATGTGTCCCCAAGATGTATGTCTGGTATATTTTCTTGTTCTTGTTCTTTTTCTTATCACTATTCTAAGTGTATGTGTGTGTGTGTGTGTGTGTGTGTATGTATGTATGTGTAAGAGAGAAAGAGTGTGTGTGTGAGAGAGAGACAGAGACATACAAGCAAAGACAGAGACAGTATGTCAATGTGATATATCCACACATTTGTGTCTGGGTGGATGCATCCACTTCTGTGTATTTAGGGAGGCCATTGGAAGACACAACATTTTCTGATCTGTCATTCTGTATCTTATCCCATCAGGCAGGGTGTCTCATTGAACTTAAAGTTAGGTGGGCATCAAGCAAGACCCAGGTTTTCTTCCATCTCCATCCCCCAGAATTCTGAGGTTATAGGCTCATGGCTACTGGATACTGAAATGCATGCCTTCACACTTGCATAACTGCCAGGAGCATTTTTCATGTGCTATTTTTTGTGAACCATGATGCAATTACCGCTTATTGCAATTAATAATTCAGATGTCAACCTACCAGAGGAATTATACTCTGAAGGGGTATCCTGGAAGCAAGGCCACTGACTTTGAAAACTGTTGCTTCCATCTGTAGTTTCACCAAACAGCTATGATAGCTCACCATTACCATGCATTTTCATGAATATGAATGTGCAATTTCATGATTTCATCTCAATCTCATGGGAACATACATTTGTTGATAATCAGGAAGATTACTTTTCATTCAGTTATATAATATTGATATATAGAATGCATGCATCATAGCAAGATCTATTTGTCCTACAAGGACTTTCAACACTTAGAAGCCTATGTTTTCTTTTTTTTGCTTAGACTACCTTCACACAATTAGGTCACTTTCACCTTAGAGCAAGTTGAAACTAAACTAATGACTTTTTGTAAATAGATCATAACTTTAAAATTTTACAACTATGTACAGGGTCAGAGTCACAAATGTCTAGCCAGGTTGCTACACAAAGTACCCCAAGAAAAGAATTCCAATTCTTTGCTCGCCAAGCCTGCTAACAAGAGACCTGGGTAAAGTTTGTCACCGGGCACTATTCCCACACCCCTACCACTGTCCAGTCACAGTCCTGCTCCTGTATGCTTGGAACCTTGTGTTGCCTTGTTAATGGCTCAGCTTCCTATGGCTTATCATAGAAATATGCTTTGATCAATGAGAGGTAACTCTTGCAAGTTTTTTTATCAATTTAAGGTTCCTGTAATGAGAAGAGGTTTGAAAAGAAAGAAGAGAAGAAGCTAGGTTGAATTATTAATTAGGACAGGAGAATTAGAATAGAAGCAGAACAAAATAGTCATTCGAAAAATGTCGTGTCAGAGACAGAGTTCACCCTCAGAAAAAAGTCCTTTTCACTCACTGTTCATTCCAATCTGAAACCTGAAGAGAATCAGGCTGGGCCCCAAAGACTCTCATTGAATAGTAAACAGTCTTACACATTCATTTGCATGTGCGCCTGTTTATTTGAAGACCACAAGAAGGAGCCAGACACCTGGAGTCTAGGAAGTTGTGAGCTACATGATGACATGGGTGCTGGGAATAAAACTGGAATCCTCTTAAAGAGTAATGCATCTTCCCGAATACAAAGTATCTCCAGCCATTTTATTTCTTTTTCTTTAAAAAAACATTATATTTACTTACTCTGTGTGTGTGTGTGTGTGTGTGTGTGTGTGTGTGTATGCATGCGTACTGATGTAGGGTTTCACTAATGTAGTGCAGGCTAGCCTCATATTGTGCTGATGCCCCTGCTTCAGTTTTTCCAAATGCTGGATTACAGACTTATCCCTTTGTGTCTGATCATTCTTCTTGACACCATTTTTCTGGACTCTGGTCTTCTTTTCGCCATCAGTACCTGTAAATTAAGCTCCCTGTGGCTGACTGTCATGGCAGGTGGCTGTTGATTTCTGCTACCTACCCCAAAATGTTCTTGGGTAAGCTTTCAGAGACTCCTTAACCTCTGCTTGGCATACTTTATTTGCATTCATCTCTGTCTCTAATCCATAGTCAATATGTTGTCTCTTGTCTCCATTTATCCTCTGGCTCCTAAAAACACATGCAATTGATATGAAAACCACAGCCTGTCTGGGTCTTATCCCTAGAATTTCCCCTAGGGTCACACAAATGGGAGAGCTACCCTGACCCTCACTGGCTCTAGTGCATGAGAGAGCCGGTTCTGCAACTCTCCAAGACAGCAGACTAGAGCTCACCCTACTGAGTGTGAGCAGTCACAGGTAAGCCAGCTTCGAGGGCTTAAGAACAGAAAAGCTGGCCCCATACCACTCTTATGCCCTCTACAGCAATTGGGAGAAGGGGGACCCTGCACCTGACCTGGGAAAAAGGGTAAAACTGGCCTTGGCAATGTGAGTGTGGATGACCAGGATCTGAGAGCAGGAGAACTGGTCCCACTGCTTGCTGAAGGCTGCATTGGGTAAGTAAGCCAAAGCCGTGCTGGATAGCTAGCCTGGGTAGTGACCATGAGGGAAAGCTGTCAGGCTGACCAAGCCCATTACCAGCCACGCCTAGTACCAGGGCTGTGAGTCAAGCCATCCCAACATCCACTGGATTTATGAACTGTTGGAGCATGAGAAGGGGACAAACCTACAGATCCAAAACAGCAGGATCTCTATGACACAGGACAACAAGATATCCAAGAGGAACCTCAATGAGAGCCCATTATCAGTGGTGTAGCAGAAGCCAGAGTCTTCAAAACAGACCAATGACTCCTACAAGTACAAATGAATGGATTAAAGTTACACTAAGTGACTCAACAAGCCACACTACAGCTTCCATGATAAGATTTCTCCTCCTTTTGGGTTTTTGTTTGCTTTGTTTTGTTATTTTTTGTTTTTCTTTTAAATTGAGTTTGATAATTTTGTGTGAAAGTTCATAGTTTAATACTAGTATCCATTTTAATGTGCTGTAGCCAATAGTCTACCAGGGCTCACAGAGGTCAAAAACACATAGAACTTCAGTGTATTTCTGCAGCGTTTGAAGACTAGGTGGGAAACTGGATGTTGACAATATTAAACTGCTTCTTCTGCCCCAGAAAGTGATGAATTAAGCAGACTGTTGACTTTAAGATTACCTTGGAGATAGATCACAGAATTTAAAATGCAGTCACTCAGAAAGCAAAATTGCTTGGGAATAAAAGGCAATAATTACTATCACTCTTTTTGCAACTAGTAGAAAAAGTCCTCCCACACTAAACCTTGAAGGCTCCGCAAATACTCTAGACACTTCAGATCACATGTTGTGATAAAAGCTCCAATCCTTCGGGTAAGCAATGACTGAAAACTTCTCTTTTTCTGTGTGTTCTAAAACCCAAACCACTTTGATTGCTTTTCTGTCTAAACCAAATAAACACCTTTGACCTTGAATTATACTGTTGGGGAGAAAAATCTAGTTGTTGGAATAAAACATTAAAAATGATTTCTTTCTGCCTGGCATCTTAATGAGTAAGGGCCAATGATAAATCAATAAAGATAGTATGACAGGCTGTGATCAAGTGCTTTTTAAAGATAAAACTTCCAATATAATCAATGTTTAATATAAACATCTGTGGGATTAGTACTTGTGTACTACCTAGGAATTAGTACAGATAAGCAGAGGGGGATATTTATGAGAACAACAGATGACAGATGTTTGGATTTTTCCAGTATTATCATAAAGGCCATCTTGCTTTTTATAACAATCTAAAAACACAGTGATTTTTATCATGTTTTCAGGGTAAGCAGGTTCCATGTTTTCAGTGTCTGATGGAGGATCAGTTTTAGGAAATACTCATTCCTAAAGTTTTAGGAACTTTCTCATTCTAGGGTTTTGTTCATACTCTTAGATTCTTGCACTATGAAAATTCTTATTAAAGTGAGGATATGATTTTCTTTTTTTTATTGGCACCTCTCTAGTCTGTTTTCATGTTGCCAGGTATGATGATTCTATCCAGTTTTGGGATCTTTTTGAAATGTCTTACAATCTAGACATTTTGCTATTGATATCCCTCCCATTTCAAGTAAGAATAAATATGTGTTTGTGTGTGTGTGTGTGTGTGTGTGTGTGTGAGAGAGAGAGAGAGAGAGAGAGAGAGTGAACAATATATAGCAAGTAATAAGACCTCAGTATGGTAACTATGGCACTCCATGGCTGATTCTCTGTCTAAAATGAAGATCTAAATCAATTTTTCAGTGAATGTGTGTGAAGTGTTGCCAATAAAACATGGCCTGATAAAAATAGCAGCTTGTACATTTCCCACCCCTGAAATATTGGAAAAGAAGATGATAATTGGGATACAGTATATGGATTGGTTGACACATTCATTCAGCTGTGTCTTAGAGATCTGCCACTCTGATTCATGCTTTACTTCCTAAGCACTGATTCATGGTAAATACAACAAATATCTCAAGGGTCATATGAAAGCAAAAGTCAAACAAGATAAAGTACCAAATGCTCTGGAAAAGGTCTGTTTCCTTCCTATCAAGAAAGGTGAAATAGAGGTCTTACTTTTTGGAATATGTGTTTGTTGGTGATTCCTGTAGGTGAAGCTGAAAACAGTTGTAAACTCTCAGAGACCACCTTTTGCTGGATACCCTCACACCTCCTATGCATTGCACTAGTAAGCAGTGAACTTTGCGAGTCTATATTCTCTGTTTGGCAAATAGCCTGATGTCCTCACCAAAACAAACCCTGTTGCAATAGCATCTGTGTTGATTTTGTAAAGTCCTCAGGAAGTACTTTTAGTAGAAAGATTCACTTTTCAAAATAAATTATCATACTATAAGTAGGCAATACACATGTACATCCCCCCACCATACACACATGCATCCACACACCCAAGAACTTGCATGTGTCCTGGTCTCAGAAAGAATATAGCACACTACTCATGCTTTTATTTTTCCCTGACAATTCCTTTTACATGAAGCTGAACCATGGTCACCTTTTTTACTTTAATACGGTGAAAAGTCTTATTAGATCTAACTCATAGTTCACCTGATGTTCTTAGGGGGTCACACACTTCAACTTTTGTTAGGGACACTGATCAGTGATCTGAATCTACCTGTCGGTTTTGTGTTGCTTGAAATCAAGGAACAACTGAAAAGTTGGTGGGAAATAAATTATTGCAGTTTTATACAGATGGAGCAAGTGCCTATATTATTCAGTACTGAGAAGAGGCTGGTGAAAAATGAAACCCAAGGGTTGAGAGAATGAAAGCACATTACTGACTCTGGTCTGGCTGCTGCCATTCTTTGAATAGCTCCCTTCTGCTTTCCTCTTGTGACTCCATCATCTCACTTGGCTTTCAAGGCCATCATTGTTCTCTGTAACTCTGTGCATGCGTCTTTTAGAGGCATATTTTTTCCTTTATTGTACTTCTGAGCCACATTTGAAGTAGATAGGGCCTGGGCCCTCAGAGAGGCAAGGAAGCAATTTTATTTTTGCGTTTAAGACATGATTTCTCTCCCCCTCCAGCTCATGTCTCTCCAGTATCAAAATTTTCTCATATTCTTAAGAGGATTCCAACCCTTCGAATTCCAGTTCATTCTGAATGCCAGTGATCAAAGAAATGTTTCTCTGATTTAAAAAAATGTTCTTATTTCTTTGCCTTCCCATTCCTGTGTCTCTGAACTTCATAGGATTATTGGTCTTTGGAGCAAAGGACCTTAATCTATTTTAAAACAATCTGATGGATTCCCTCCCCTGGGACACTCCTTCTTCTGCCATTCCAAGGGTAGATGTATCCATATACATCTCACAGATCTCCTATATCCACACACTGCTTATCTATTTGCTGTGGCAGAGATAGAGAGACTGAGAGGATTTGGTACACATAGCTTCCACCAATACTCTATATAACCTGGTTCCTCTAACTTTGATTTCAAGCAGGATGCATGATCCTGTTGGTTGTGTATAGGTAAGAGAACTCTTTAAATACAGAACCACAAAATGTTAAGATAAGAAGGGTTTCTTTAATAGAATAGAAATGAGATAGAGACTAGGATATATGGCGAGTAAGGTATTTTCTTGGAATCACAAATACTTGTGAATCTGAGCCAATGAGAGTGCCGTGTTTCTGAAGTTCAGCTCTGTAGTCTCTCTACCTGAATTCCCATCATAACTATTTCTGCAGTAGTTTCTGTCATTATAGATGAATGATTGACTACTCAATGTGTTTGATCCTATGCTAAATGGAAGGGAGTATGTCCACAAATTACACTCTCCTCATGTTTATGGAATAATCAGAGTGGTGGAGAAAAGAAATAGTCGAGAAAACATAAAATACAAATACGCTATGAAATGCACTAGATTATACAACAGCACAGGAAGAAAAATAGACAACCATGAATTTAACAGGGGAAGTGTTTCCTGAACTGGTTTAAAGGCATCACAAAACTTCATTATCTCAGTTTTGGGGATAGATCTAGACATAGTTTCCAATCCCAGCTCTGACATTTATGAGTAATGTATCCTTGCCATATTGATATCTGCAACCTACTTCTATTTTCAACTACAAAATGGTTTTACCAATCAATGCCTGCCTTGTGAGATTGCTGTTTGAAACACACTGAGATTAAAAGCACTCTTCAAAATAAAGCACTTAACATAGAAGTAATTATTGTTATTTGTGATTTTCCTTATTAATAATGGAATTTTTTGCATCTTTTACTTACTATTTTGTGTAGGGGTATGTGTGTGTGTGTGTGTGTGTGTGTGTGTGTGTGTGTGTGCTCTTAGTTTCATTCCAATGCAAGGACTTTTGGGATTGTTTCCTGAGACTGTTACTATCACTAAGATCACTCATCTCCAACTGTAGATGTAAACTTGTAACTAGTATAGAGTATGGTTTTTAGTTTATACAATACAAACCTGTAACCCTTTCATTTTTCTCTGCACATGTCTTAATGATGTGTGACACCTACGGCTCCTCTGGACATTTTAAAGATTTTTGAAATGTTTGAGGGTGTTTTCTTTTTCCTTTCTTCAATTTAAATTAGAAAAAAAATCTTATTTTATATATCAGTACCAGTTCTCTCTCCCTCCCAACCTCCCATGCCTCCCATCAACCCCCATCCCATCTCTCTTCTGCTCCATAGAAAGGGTAAGACCTTCCATGGGGGATCATCAAAGTCTGACAGATCATGTGGGGCATGTGTCTAGGCTGTGAGGGTATCCCTCTATGGGGAATGGGCTCCCAATGTCCATTTGTACACTAGGGATGAATACTGCTCCACTATCAGAGGCCTCATAGATTGCCTGGGCCTCCTAACTCACACCCACGTTTGGGGGCCTGTTTTTATCCTATGCTGTTTCCTGAGTTTTACAAATAATTTTTATTTTATTTAATTTAAAAACCAGAATCAGCAAGATGACTCAGATAATAAATTTGCTTGCTACAAAACTCACTCCGAAGGAATGTATTTGATCCTCATGGTTCATTTGGTAGAAAGAAAGAATGGAGTCCTGCAAGGTGCTCTCTGGCCACACCATATGATGAGGTTTCTGTGTGTGTGTGTGTGTGTGTGTGTGTGTGTGTGTGTGCACAACAGGCACATGAACATGCACACACAGATGAGTTCTCTCACACCCACACAGTAGAGTTTGTCTAGGCTAAACTCAAATATGAAGTATGTCAGTAATTGTAGAATTAGTTTTGTATACTGGAGATGGACTAGGCTCAGGAGTTTCACACTATTTTCATGGATTTTTTTATATAATTGTTCTACCATATGGGTCATTCTTCCTGTATAGCAAGGAACAGTCAGAAGAAGAAAGTCAGGACACATTGTAGCATTTTCTAGTATATACTAGTTAAATGTCAGACAGAGATACTCATCTATACTACTTTTGTGCAGCTTCTCTGCACCTTAGAGTCAATGGCTGGAGTGACATTCCTATAAGCTCACTGTAAATTTCACTAAAAAGGTTCTCCAAATGACTGAAAGAAGTATTTACTTCTCTCTGTTCTAAATAAACATTTTCTTCATGAATTTGATGTAAATAAGTGAAACGAAATACAATACAACTATATGTAGATTAAGTGATTGACATACATGTCTACTCATGAGTTCTGCTGAGTTAAGCGAAAAAGGACTTAGCCAACACCTAAAAGTAGAAGAGCCAGATTTATTCCATCCATTTAGCGTCTGATGGCTTAAAGCTAGGCATTCACTCTAGATATACTTAGCATCTTCTCATCTGCCCACAGAACATATGCAACTTCTCCTTCCTCATGCCCTGTCCACTGCTCTTTGCATGCAGTTGCAGCATACCTTGGGACCCTCCCTATGGCCCTTTCCTCCTTGCATTACTTTCTTCCAGCCCTCTTCCCACAGTCTTGGTTGTCCCTATTGTACAGACTAATACTGTTTACTCTTTCCCCAAATCCCAACTCGTATGTTCACATACCAAATGCCTAATATATTCAGCTTTCAATTAGATGGTGTAATGGTTAACAATCTCCTAAAATATTCTGGGAAGATCAGAAAGAGAGGGATGCAGGATAGAGCAAAGTCATAGATTACTGGTTAACCTGTGGTCTCTGTCTGCGAGCAGAGACTACTGAATAAAATGAAAGTATACAAATATATTTTAACATGTCTCAGGATCATTTTTTAAGTTCATCATAATTTTCGCACCAGTGCTGTGATATATAATAGATTTAAATTAACCACACAGATAAGAATGTTTGCTTTCAGCAGGACCATGAACACAGGGTAACTCAGGAAACAGAAAGTTAAAATAAGTAAATTAACCTACATTGAGTCTAATATATATATATATATATAGTTATCACTGAATTACTGAAGTATTATACATATATGCGTCACTTGATGGTTTCAATAAAGCTCTCAGATGCATAGTTTCTGCCTGAATCCTGTAACTACAGACTATAATGACTTCAGTGCTGTGATAACAACCTCAGATATAACCCTTGCTGTAAAGGAACTGGCTAATCCCAGCTCCTCAGAAAAATGTCTCAAAGCACATTTTTTTTGAGCCACAGTTTCTTTGAATTGTTTTGAAGGCTGTCCTGGAAATCTCTTTGTAGACCAGGCTGGCCTTGAACTCACAGAGGTCCGCCTGCCTCTGCCTTCCTAGTGCTAGGATTAAAGGCATGTGCCACCAAAGCCTGGCACACTTGACAGTATTGGTAAAATGAATCTTTGCAGAACCTGAAGTTCTTGAGTTTATTAACAAGTGGGCATTAAACACAAAGACAGAGGGAAATCTGATAGAGAGAGAGACAAAACAGAGAAACAGACACTGAAGAAAAAGGCAGATAAAGCTTGTGACAGGTATTAAAGAATACTGCAGTCACAAGACTTCCTGAAGCCACAGTGAGCAAAGACAAGAGAGAATTGTCTCCAAGGCCTTCAGGAGGGAACACATGGTAGGCAACAGTCTTAATATTTACTTCTGGTTTCCAGAATGACCATTCATTTTTTTTCTCTCTTGCCTTTTTAAATGTAAGAGGTTATCTCATGAAAGCTAACACAGCACTTGTTTTTGTAGGAACTTGGTTTTGATTTCTAGGTTTTATTGTACTTATGATATCTATTAAAACTTGTGACTTTATGTTTTTCAAAATGAACTAACATAGGAACGAATAACTAAGGTGAACACACTCAAAAATTACCCATTGGGTATCCATGAACTTTTGATAGTTTATGTCAGCCTGCTTGAGAAGTAATAGCCTACGTTTCTGCTCACTATAAATTCATGCACAATTTATATTACATGCGTTTGGGAAAGTTAGATTTACTTAAGTACGAATTTATTGTATAGTCATTGTAAAAAACTTGTTAGCCTAGACATTCTGAATTGAATTTTCAGATATTTTTCTCTTAGTTTGGGGATTATTAAATTTTATTCTTGAGAAGCTAAGGAAAAATTGAGAATCATAATAGTGGCAGACAACAGGTTGTCACATGAAAAACAGTCAATACTGAAAGCCTGATTATCTAAGTCCTGTTGTCATGGATACTGATTTCTGGGACAGACAGCTAGGGTTCTTTACTAATACTTATTTTGCTTCCTTTACTGAAAAAAAACACAACTTCTAAAAATTATAGGGCAGAAAGGAATAGTTATCACATCACACACATTACACTTTGTAGGAAGTATACCCAATAATTAAAATGTCAGCTAGAGAGGCAGAGAAATGAAAGTACATTACTAATATAGGGAAGGAATAAACTTTTTTATTTATATTATGTAATCTTTGAGCATTAGAGAAAAAGCAGTGAGCAAGGGCTTGCTGGAATAAAGTATATCTGCACTAATTCTGGTTAGCAGTGCTATATAAGTGCTGAGGGATGAAGGGATGTGTATCAACTGTTAAAATGAACATGAAAATTCATCAGTTAAGCATTTCCTACAGACATTGCTCTACATATGCCAGTATTAAAATACTATTCATAGATCATGAGTCAATCAAATTACATATCTCATAAGAAGTATTTACTTCCAAGAAAGTAAATCAGTAGCAGAACAGTAGAAATTATGATTTATATAACCTGTGAGACATGCATAGCCTAGATAGTAAGGCACTGCATTTGTCTATAATTTTCTAGGAAATTGTTTGGATGCTGAATTTTTACAGCTAATTCTTATCATTTGCAATTAATTTTCAAGTGCTCACAAATAGTGAAGACTGATGGACAGATGTGAGAATGGTTAGATGGAATATGAAGTAAATATCAATAGTTAGGAACATGTTCAAAGATCTGAAATTGACCCTTACCTCTCATATGAAAAGGCAGTCATACTGTAATCCCTGCACTGGAAAACACAGCTAAGTAGATTGTTGAAGTTAGTTGGTCAACTATTAGATCAAGCAGTGTTTGGCATTTTACTTAAGTTGCCATTTTTTTCTTCTTAGGTTCAGATCAGTTTTCAGAAATAGTTTTTACATTGAAACACAAGCCATTAATCAATACTAAAGGTATTTATTATTTCCCTCATGGAAGCAGAACTGTATACCAATTGCTGATGAGCCTAGCTTTGCCTAACATTTACTATATTAAGTTTGTCTTTTTGTGACTGGGTTATCTCACTCAGGATGGTTTCTTCCAGTGCCATCCATTTACCTGTAAATTTCAAGATTTCATTTTTTTTTTTTGCTGAGTAGTAGTCTATTGTGTAAATGTACCACATTTTCTCTATACACTCTTCAGTTGAGGGTTATCTAGGTTCTTTCCAGGTTCTGACAATTACAAATAATGCTGCTATGAACATAGTTGAGCAGATGTCCTTATTGTATGAGGGAGGGTACATCTTTTGGGAATATACCTAAGAGTGGAATTGCTGTATCTTGTGGTAGACTGATTTCCATTTTTCTGAGGAATCTCCATACTGATCTCCAAAGTGGCTGCAGTAGTTGGCATTCCCACCAGCAGTGGAGGAGTGTTCCCCTTTCTCCACATCCTCTCCAGCATAAACTGTCGTTAGTGTTTTTGATTTTAGCCATTCTGACTGGAGTGAGATGGTATCTCAGAGTTGTTTTGATTTGCATTTCCCGAATGTCTAAAGATGTTGAGCACTTTCTCAAGTGTCTCTTGGCCATTTTGGACTTCTCTATTGAGAACTCTCTATTTATTTCTCTACCTAATTTTTTAATTGGATCCTTTGGTATTCTAGAATCAAGCTTCTTGAGTTCTTTGTAAATTTTGGAGATCAGCCGTCTGTCAGATATGGGGTTTATGAATATCTTTTCCCGTTCTGTGGGCTTCCTTTTTGTCTTGTTGACTGTGTCCTTTGCCCTGCAGAAGCTCCTCAGTTTCAGGAGGTCACATTTATTAATTGTCTATCTCAGTGTCTGTGCTACTGGTGTTACGTTCAGGAAGCAGCATTCTGTACCAATTCATACAAGGGTACTTCCCACTTTCTCCTCTAAGAGATTCAGTGTGGCTGGATTGATGTTGAGGTCTTTGATCCATTTGGACTCAAGTTTTGTGCATGGTGAAAAATTTGGGTCTATCTGTTTTCTTTTACATGCCAGCATCCAGTTACTCCAGCACCATTTGTTGAAGATTCTTTTTTCCATGGTATAGTTTTAGCTTCTTTGTCAAAGTTGAGGTGTTCAAAGGTATGTGGGTTAATATCAGGTCTTCGATTCGATTCCATTGGTCTACCTGTCTGCTTTTGTGTCAATACCAAGCTGTTTTTAGGACTATAGCTCTATAATAGAGCTTGAAGTCAGGGATGGTGATGCCTCCCGAAGTTCTTTTATTGTACAGGGTTGACTTGACTAACCTGGGTCTTTTGTTTTTCCATATAAAGTTAAGGATTTTCCATTTGAGGTCAGTGAAAAATTGTGCTGGTATTTTGATAGGGATTGCATTGAATCTGTAGATTGCTTTTGGTAAGATTGCCATTTTTACTATGTTGATCCTACCTATCCAAGAGCATGGGAGATATTTCCATTTTCTGGTATCTTCTTTAACTTGTTTTTTAAGCACTCAAAGTTCTTCTTATATGGTCTTTCACTTGTTTGGTTAGAGTTACCCCAAGATATTTTATGGTGTTTGTGACTATTGTAAAGGGTGATATTTCTCTGATTTATTTCTCATCCCCTTTATTGTCTATATATAGTAAGGCTACTGATTTTTTGAGTTAATTTTGTATCCTTCCACTTTGCTGAAGGTGTTTATCAGCTGTAGGGTTTTCCTGGTAGAATTCTTTGGGTCGCTTATGTAGACAATCATATCATCTGCAAATAGTGAAAGTTTGACTTCTTCCTTTCCAATTCATATCCCTTTGATCTCCTTTTGTTTTCTTATTGCTCTAGATAGAACTTCAAGTACAATACTGAAGAGATATGTAGAGAGTGGACATCCTTGTCTTTTTCCTGATTTTAGAGGAATTGCATTGAGTTTCTTTCCATTTAGCTTGATGCCAGCTGTTGATTTGCTCTATATATCTTTTATTATGTGGAGGTATGTTCCTGTTATCCCTGATCTCTCCAAGACATTAATCATGAATGGGTGTTGGATTTTGTCAAAGGCTTTTTCAGAATCTAGTGAGATAATCCTGTGGGTTTTCTTTTTCAGATTGTTTACTTGGTGGATGACATTGATGGATTTTTGTATGTTGAACCATCCCTGCGTCCCTGGGATGAAGCTTACTGGATAGATAGGAGACCAGGAAGTTTGAGCCAGGGTAGGAATAGAGGAGAAAAGAATGGGAGACACCAGAAAAGGGGGAGCCAGTATAAGCTGGAGGAGAGATCTGGCACTAGTGAGATCTTCAAAGATCTACAAGAATGACACCAACTGGCATTAAGGCTACCTTAAATGCCCGCCCATGATAATGAGAATGATGACTGTCTTATATGACATCCCAGAAATCTCATCCAATGGCTGATGGAGGCAGAGGCAGACACCCACAGCTGTGAACTAAATTGAACTCCTGGAACCCATTTGCAAAGAAGAGTGATGATCAAAGGAATCAAGATTGGGCTGGCAAACACACATAGGCAGCTGACCCAAACAATTGGGAACACATGGACTACAGACTGATGACTGAGGGGTCAGCATGGAACTGATCTAGACACCCTCCCACCTGGGTGACAGAAAGGAGGCCTTGTCAAACTGTGGGACCTGGGAGAGATGAACAGTATTTATTTCTGGCATACAAAAGGACTCTGGGAACCCATACCACGTGGAGTGACGCTCTCTTAGCCTGGACACATGAGGAAGAACCTGGACCCTTCCTGGAATGATGTGACAGACCCTGAAAATCCCTCATAGTGTCCCTTGCCCTCCCTGGGGAGCAGAGGGGGGTGTAGTGGGTGTGATGGGTTGGGAGGATTGGGGCATGGGGGAGAATGGGAGGGTGAGGGAACTGAAAGTGATATGCATGAAAAGTTTAAAAATATATGAAAAGAAAGAAAAAAAGAATGTGAGCTGCAGATTTATTGGGCTGGTCTCACTTTCTTTATTTAATTCCATGAGAGTGATGCACTCAGAGAACTGAGTCTGTCCTGAGTTATTGGAGTTTAGAGAATGTTGGGGAAGTCTTATGCTAATAAAGCACTGTCTGGCCAATAGGAATCTAGATAGGTGGGGCTAGGAATCCAGGAGGATTCTGTGTAGGAGAAACACAGGAGAGTCAACATGTGACGCCATGGGGGTAGGACGCCGGGAACTATTCTCTGGTAAGAAGCATACTTAGATTAACAATTATGGGGTAATTACTTAAGGCAGAGCTAGCCAGTAAGAGACAAACAAGGCCAACAGCTTCATAATTAATATAGCCTCCTGTGTGTTTATTTGGGACTCATGCAGATCTAGAACCAGGCTGGCGGGAAGGCTTCACTCAAGGAAATAGCTTCTCTTAACAAAATGGTGATCAGGAGTGGGATCATGAATTTCCACTTAGAATGACAAAAGCTTTAAAGGAATTTTAGAAACAGAAGAAAGGAGAGAAGCATAGATTTTGGTAGCAGCATTTTCTCAGGTGTGCTCTGTTTTGCTAGTGACAAGCCGAGATTCATGTGGCTCGCTTACCGGAGTCTTCCTGACTCAGCATAAAAAACAAACAAACAAAAAAAACCAGCAAGGTTGTTTTAAGAGACTCTGATAACGATTGAAAAGTGTGTACGTACAGCTGGAAGTGGCAGCGTTTGCTGGAGGTCAGCATGGACTGAGGCGGTAAGCTGAAATCACGCTTACGCCCGCCATCTTGATACGGCAGTTTAAAACAGCCGCGGTTTTACAGATAAGACACGTGGCCAGAAAAACATAAAGATTTACAGTAAAGTCAGACTTGGATGAAGAGAATCTCTAAAGGTTTACAGTGTGTTTAAAAATATACGTAAGATTGAGAGAGAAAATAAAGAAGCCGGCTGTGGTGGCACACGCCGGTAGGAATTGCTCCAGAGGCAGAGGCAGGCAGGTTTCCAAAGAGAAACCCTGTCTCAGAGAAAAATAAATAAAAGTGAAAGAAATAAAGTAATAATAGATAAATAAATAAGCCACATAAAGATGGAAATCACACAGAGAGTCTGTATACTGTACACTATTGTGTTTTTCAGTTTTTTCGTTGCTAAGGAAGGAGCAACTGCTAAAGTACACTTGATTATAAATGCTGCTGAATTAATTCAACTTATATCTTTTAAAAATGCCTTGACTTCAAAATTTAAGTATAAGGATATGTTACTCGGAAAAGGAGTTTTTGCTTATGTTTCCACAGAACATAAAAAGCTGAGGATTTCTTCCAGACTTCTGTGGTTTGACGAACCAAGAACCCCAGAAGCAGTGGACCAGATGTTCCAACAATTGAAACAGCTAAGATGATGCAGTCTTACAGACCCTGAAAATATGGACTTATACAGGTTTCTGAGATTTGTCATGATCCCCATGGTATGAACAGCGCCCCCTTCCAGCAGGAAGCAGTTTGGAATGAGCGACGTCCCAATTCCCATCTTGTTTATAAATCTTTGTTTTCATTTAAATGGGATTGTTTATAATTGGCTAGTGATCACAGCCAATCTTTTTTAATGGTAAATAGGGGAATTATGGTATGGGTATTGTTTTTCATTTATTGAGACAAAATAAGGTCAATTTTGTGATGCTTCTATTTCTCTTGATTAAGTATTGTGCTTATACTGATCTTTTACAACGTAATGCATAATTGAATACAGACTATAGATAGTTACTTATAATAGAATTTCTAGTTACATAAGTTATGTTTCTAGATATACAGAAATATATTTGAGATGGACAGTCTTCAAACCTCTCAAAGACCTTCAGAACATGGCATTTAAAATGGTTTAGGGTTTGTCTTGACAATGAGAAATGTCTGCTCCTGGCAGCACCAATTACGTCTGAGAGGAAGATGGGCATCGAAGAAACTCATTATAAAGTTTGCTTTCAACATGGCAAGATTAGCCATTTGGGCAAGAAACTGCTCTTGCCTAGATTGTTTCACTGTTGTTGTATCATCTGGACATGCAGGACCCACAGGAAAGTGACTACTGAACTCAGTCTTACAGGGTTCCTGCTTCATGGAAGAGTCTAGGAGACGTTCTGCAGGACACAGAGAAATGACTGACAGACTGCCAGCGCAGATGGACAGTTTGAAATTTCCTGCTTTGCTTAGAAGTGTTCCAGACACATTGTGGCCTATGGGCTGAAGATGGTTGCCCCAACGTTACAGAGGAACTTCGGGTGACTGTCCAGGCAGTAAGATACCTCTGTCAATCCTAGTGTTTATATATTATCCTTCTGTGGTCTTTGATGGAGTTGAAGACAGATAGTTATAATTATATTTTTCCTTAGTTATGATAAAAGATAAGTTACATATAGAACTTTGAACTCACAAGGATGGTATGGATGATATTTTCTTTAAATCTTGCTAAAATATTGTAACTATATTCTTATTTGATAACTGTTCTGTTATATACAATTTGACTGTGTTAAAGTTAAGACCTTTCTTTTTGTTTAAACAGAAAAAAGGAGATGTTGGGGAAGTCTTATGCTAATAAAGCACTGTCTGGCCAATAGGAATCTAGATAGGTGGGGCTAGGAATCCAGGAGGATTCTGTGTAGGAGAAACACAGGAGAGTCAACATGTGACGCCATGGGGGTAGGATGTTGGGAACTATTCTCCGGTAAGAAGCATACTTAGATTAACAATTATGGGGTAATTACTTAAGGCAGAGCTAGCCAGTAAGAGACAAACAAGGCCAACATCTTCATAATTAATATAGCCTCCTGTGTGTTTATTTGGGACTCATGTGGATCTAGAACCAGGCTGGCGTGGCAGAGCCCAGGCGACTGGCGGGGGATAAACCAAAGTGGCTAGCAAAAGAAAAAGCTTCTCTTTAACAAGAGAAAACCTACCCATTATTCAGATTGTGAAATGCCTTTTATATTTTACTTCACCATTTTGTTCCATCTTTCTCAGTGTCTTGTTAACATGTAATAAGCAATCTAAGAGTATTTCCTTGACACCAGCTCACCAAGGACTTGTATCTATGAAATTCTCTATTTCCTTGCTACTTTCAGGATATTTCGCTCCTCTGAAAGACATTGTCTTTCACATCCATGTGCTCTGAAGCAGACACCAAGACTGGGTGACTGTCCAAGGACTGGTTCTGAAGTTATTATCTGGTATCTTGAAGCACAAATGGATGTCAGGCTCTGATCCGAGCATCTGCACAGGATGCCAGGATGGGATACAGTAATTGGCTTTTGTGCTTCCTCTTCTTGCTTGCTACCCTAATGAGGATTCATAGGCTTCATTGACACCATTCACTCAATACTTTTCAATGAGGTGAGTTTTCATTATCTATAGAGTTGATGAAGCAACCACATCAGCTTGGTAGAGGAATTTTGAATAAGAAAGACCAATTCATGCTAGAGCAGTTTTCCCTAGTACAAAAAGGAGTGGACAATGGAGCTTTGACTTCAGTATCAGTGTAGATCTCAAGCCTTGTTCTTCCAGTGATTAACATGTAAACTGGTAGCCAGTAAAACATCATAGTGCTTACCATAGTACTTCCTCTGTTACAAATTTAGGATTAAAAGATAACTGTCATTGGGCTTTAGGAACTCATGGACATGGGCTAAAATCAATATACTTGTATTTCAGTGCTAGTAGTAAAATGAAGCTTGAGATGTAGGCATCAGAACAAAATATTTTTGGTAGTTTGAATGTAACTGGTCAGAATAATCTCAGAGGGAGTAGCACTACTAGGAAATGTGGCTTTGTTGGAGTGAATATGACCTTGTTAGAGGAATTGTGTTATTCTGGGTGAAGGCTTTGAGGTTTCCTATGTTCAGGATACCACCAAGTGTGTCAGTTGACTTCTCATTGCTTGAACAATATAAGACCCTCAACTATCTCTCCAGCACCACATCTGTCTCCATGCCACCATGCTCCATCTATCATTATAATGATAATACACTGAACCTCTGAAACTGTAAACAAGCCACCTCAATTAAATATATTTTGTAAGAGTTCCCATGGTAATTGTGTCTTTTCAGAGCAATAGCAACCACATTCTAGTGGTGATTTAATCGAAGTCAGAATAAGAGTGAGTAGATACCCAGATTCATCAGAATAAGAGTGAACATTATTTTTATGCCAAGAGGAGCAAATTTATGTGTGGAGATGAGGACATAAATGAAGACTGGAGACTAAAAAACATTACACATTCTCCTTGAGACACCATTGCCGTTATAGAACAAGATATACTTGTTCTATTTATTGCCATTGGTTTGTTCTCTTAAGATGCCTGTATTGTCACCCATAAAGCAACTGCAAATGTCTTCCTTACCTTTAGACCAAGTTGTAACTGACCAAGACATCAATAGATTACAAAGAAATGATAGGATGGCTTTATTTGTCCTCATTATTCCAAATTGAAGTGTACTCTGTTGGGAAACTTAACCTTATGACATTTTCTTTATGTTTAGTGAAACACTATATTTTCAGGTTCTATGTACCCTCTTTGTTATAATTTAGATCTTGGTTCTTTTTAGTAACTAACAATGTATACTACACTACTCCTGGGATTCATCCCTCCCCGGGTTCGCTGCCAAGGGATCATTGTCATTTTGGTCCATCACTTGTAGGGAAACGGGGTTGGCTGCAAAGGGAAGCTTACTGTAGATTAGCATACTTCTAACTTGGGGACACATTGAGTGTAACCAGGTGAAAGAGTGAAAGAACAGGGAACTGTGGGATTTAAACACTTGCTCTTTAATGGTTTGTCTTGAAGTGGAACAATTGTCTTGGGGTTGCCAATCAATATATTTACTCTATTCAGATGAAAAATTCTCAGAGTTCTGCAAGTGGGAGCATTCCATGCTGAAAATTTTATCATCTTCTGGATTTTTTCACATGTGTAAACTAGTGTTTTTCACTGAAATATATTTTTAGGAAAGAATATTTTATCAGGTGAATTGGAGAAAGAGAGTGGTCATAAATCATCATGTTATACTTCATGCAAATTACAATTGCATGTAGATAAAGATAGATAAATATGATAAATGATGTGTTGGGAATAGTTGCCTCAGTATCATGGTGTTATTTTATAATAATGTATTTTAGGAGTATTTTCATGATCCAGAATAAATTATAAATTATATTCTGAGTAACTAAGACAAACATGAGAGGAGAGGCCATATTGCTAAATATTTTCTTAGCTTTAATTATCTTATAATTAATGCTTCACTTCATTTATAGCTTTTTTGACAGCATAGATTTAGCAATGCTCTAAAATGACTCAATAGAAAATACATTGTTTAAGCCCTGTATTAAATGAAGTTGAGTCCATTTCTTTAGAGATAATATGCAACATATAATTATACATATTAAATGTTCAAGAATGAAATTTAGTGTTCAGAAGATATAGATTGCATCTTAAAAGACAGACTAGACGCTGCTAAGGCTTTAACACCAAATGTCCTAAACTCATCTTTAAGCCTGATAGTTTGCTTGATGCATGACCCTTTGAAGTCTCTTGCCTTCTATCATAACCATAAGTGGGTGTAATAACTCTTAAACCAGTGCCATTTTAAGGTTAGTCAGAATACATGTAACAACATATTTCAGAAGTGTCAATACATCCATTTATTTTAACCTATGTTATGTTCCTTCTTTGGTATTTTTTTAAAACTTAAAAAAGAACAATAATTTAAATGAATTTTACAGATTATTTTGCCTTTTCCTGAGGTTATATTTGTTCTTTCTCTCATTCTTCTTCCCTCATCATTGCAAACACACACACACACACACACATTTTCATTTTTCTCTTTTCAATGTAACATTATATTTTATAGAAAGCCAAATGCATGACAGTCTGACTACAACTTGCATTCTCAAAAGAAGCTGGCAGCTTTGTGAATCACTGGGATGAGAAAATGTGGAAATAACAGTGTTTCTGTCCTTGTCTAATTTATTCTTGGGAAACATTTATTTACTTAGGCTGGCTTGTCAAAGGGTAGGAAAGAAAGAGACAGAGAGAGGAAGGAAGAAAGGAGAAACAGGGAGAGAAGGAGGGAGAAAAAGGAAGGAAGGGAGAGAGGGAGGAAGGGAGGTAGGATGTGAGAGGGAAAGAGAAAGGGAAGGGAAAGAGAGGGAAAGGAAAAGGAAACAAAAGGAAAGGGAACACAAGCAAGTATTCTCGACATGCTGTTATTGGTTCTCCTGAAAGACGACAATAGAAGCAGAAGGGTCTTTGCCAAACTCTTTCTACGACACTTCAATAACCTTGATACCCAAGCCACACAAAGAAACAACTAAGAAAGAGAACTTCAGACCAATATCCCTCATGAACATTGATGCAAAAATACTCAATAAAATACTGGCAAATCAGATCCAAAAACACATCAGAAAACTCATCCACCATGATCAAGTAGGCTTCATCCCAGGCATGCAGGGTTGGTTCAACATACAAAAATCCATCGATGTAATCCACCATATAAACATGCTGAGAAACAAAAATCAAATGATCATGTCACTGGATGCTGAAAAAGGCTTTGGCAAAATCTGACACCCCTTCATGATAAAGGTCTTGGACAGCTCCAGGATAACCTCAAAATAATAAAAGCTATATACAGCAAACCAAAAGCCAACCTCAAACTAAATGGACAGAAACTCAATGTTCTAAGATCAGGAACAAGGCAAGGCTGTCTGCTCTCTCCAGACCTCTTTAATATTGTACTTGAATCTCTATCTGGAGTAATACGACAACAAAAGGAGATCAAGGGAATAGAAATTGGAAAGGAAGAGGTCAACCTTTCACTATTTGAAAATGATATGATAGTTTATATAAGTGACCCAAAAAACTCCACCAGGGAACTCTTGCAGCTGATACATACTTTCAGCAAAGGGGTAGGATACAAGATCAACTCAAGAAAATCAGTAGCCCTACTATATACAGACAATAAAAGTGCTGAGAAAGAAATTAGAGAAATATCCCCCCTTTACAATAGCCACAAACTACATAAAATACCATGGGGTAACACTATCCAAACAAGTGAAAGACCTGTATAGCAAGAACTTTGAGTTTTTAAAGAAAGAAATTAAAAAAGGTGGAAAGATCTCCCATGCTCTTGAATAGGTAGGATCAACACAATAAAAATGGCAATCTTACCGAAAGCAATATACAGATTTAACGCAATCCCCATTAAAATCACAGCACAATTCTTCACAGACCTCGAAAGAAAAATAATCAACATTGTATGGAAAAACAAAAGATCCAGGATAGCCAAAACAACATTATTCAACAAAGCAACATCTGGAGGCATCACCATCTTTGACTTCAAGCTCTATTAGAGAGCTGTAGTCCTGAAAACAGCTTGGTATTGGCACAAAAATAGACAGGTAGACCAATGGAATCGAATTGAAAACCCTGATATTAACCCATATATATATGAACATCTGAACTTTGACAAAATAGCTAAAAATATAGAACGGAAAAAATTAAAGCATCTTCAACAAATGGTGCTGGAATAACTGGATGCTGGCATGTAGAAGAATGCGGATAGATTCATGTCTATCACCACACACAAAACTTAAGTCCAAATGGATCAAAGACCTCAACATAAATTCAGCCACACTGAAACACTTAGAAGAGAAAGTGGGTGATACCCTTGAACGAATTGCTACAGGAGACTGTTTCCTGAACATAACTCCAGTAGCACAGACACTAAGATCGACAATTATTAAATTGGATTTCCTGAAACTGAGAAGCTTCTGTAAGGCAAAGGAAAAAGCCAGCAAGACAAAAAGGCACCCCACAGATTGGAAAAAGATATCCACCTACCCCACATCTGACAGATGGCTGATCTCCAAAATTTACAAAGAACTCAAGAAGCAAGTCTCCAAAACACCAAAGGATCCAATTAAAAATGGGGTATAGAACTAAATAGAGAATTCTCAATAGAGGAGACTACAATGGCTGAGAGACACTTGAGAAAGTACTCAACATCCCTAGCCATCTGGGAAATTCAAATCAAACAACTCTGAGATACCATCTCATGCCTGTCAGAATAGATAAAATCAAAAACTCCAGTTTATGCTGGAGAGGATGTGGAGAAAAGGGAACAATCCCACACTGCTGGTGGGAGTGCCAACTTGTACAGTCACTTTGGAAATCAGTATGGAGATTCCTCAGGAAAATTGGAATCAGTCTACCACAAGACCCAGCCATTTGACTCTTAGGCATATACCCAAAAGATGCACATTCATGCAACAAGTATGTCTGTTCTACTGCGTACATAGCAGCATTATTTGTAATATGCAGAACCTGGAAGCAACCTAGATGCCCCTCAACTGAAGAGTAGATAGAGAAAATGTGGTGCATGTACACAATGGAGTATTATTCAGCAGAAAAAACAATGGAATCTTGAAATTTGCAGGCAAATTAATGGCACTAGAAGAAACCATACTGGGTGAGGTAACCCAGTCACAAAAAGAGAAACATAGTATGTACTCACTCATGTATGGATTTTAAGCATACAATCCCTGTACCAGACAGTCTAGGAAACAGAACCTTCATCCAGCGACTGATTTAAGCAGAGGCAGATACCCACAAACAAACACTGAACTGAACTCCTGGAATCCATTGTTAGAAAGAGATAACTGATGGGCAAAGGAGTTTAAAATGGGCAGGTTTAATTCACAGAAACAGTTGACCTGAACAAGAAGAAGCTCTTGGACACCAGATCCCCAGATTAATGGTTGTGTGGAAAGCATGGGACTGACCCAGACCCCCTGAATGTGGGTGTGACTGAGGAGGCCTAGATAATCTATGGGGCTTTGGTAGTATTTATCACTGGCATACAAATAGACGTTGAGTGCCCATGACACAATATAGGAGGCTCTCTCAGCCGAGACTCTTGGGGGAGGTCCTAGGCCCTGCCCTGGATGGAAATGACAGGTGGTTGGAGATCCACCATAAAGTGCCTCACCCTCCTTGGTGATCGGAGTGGAGATTTGGTGGGAGCATGGGGGACCTGGTGGGGAGGGCAGGGAAGGAGGGAAGGGAAAGGGAACTTGGATTGACATGTGAAACAAGATTGTTTCTAACCTGAATAAAAAAATAATTAAAAAAAGAAAGATGGGACAAGGGATATTTATCAGTTCAAGTGATGAGGAAAAATTTGTGTAGCTTTCAAGCATACTTAGGAATTACTTGAAGATTTCCTCCTAGATTATCTGAATCAGAATCAAGTAACATTATGAAATCAAATTGAAGGAAGATGGATTTCCAACTGGACTGTTCTATGTGACACATTAACAACTAGACTCATTATGGGAAGATAAAAGCTAAGAAAGTGAGGCTCTGGGCATTGCAGGTAACATTCCTAAGGACATTTTCTGTCATGTGAAGATGGTGTATCTTCTTAGTTCTCACTCCATTACCACAGACATTCCAAACATGAATCACTATAAAGCCTTAGTTCCAAAGCAGTCATTGTTTTGATACTTTAGTTCTTTAGTTCACAGCAATAACATAACATATCAATAAGCCTCTTCAAACTCTAGAATCATTAGTATATTTAGTAGTTATTCGTCAAGTTAGCCTGTCACAGATGCCAAAACCCAAATTCTATTTAGATAGAATAAGTATATTTAAATAACTCCCAGTGATGATTTTTTGAAATTTTTCTTTAATAATGTTCAGAGTTTTAAAATAATGCTACTTTGTAAATATAACCATGGAGAAAATTAATGCCATATTTTTGTTTCCTTATAGAATTATAGGATTGAGTTCCCATATACTTTGACAGGTTATTTACTAGGTGCCTTTTAGAAGAGTCCACTTTCAGTCTACTGATATATTATACAAAACTGCATGTTTAATAATTGGGAAAGAAGCAGGAACTTGATATAAAATAGTGAAATATGAATCTAAACAAAAAATATTATTATGTTACATTTAATAGGGCACTCAAATTTGTCTATGCTGTATATTCACATATCAGCATTATGTCTGATTTTATAATATGGAATGAGATCAGGAAATTACTAGGGGCCCATGTTGGGTGGCCTTCAACAGAGATGAGAGAATATAACACTACAAAGTGTAAAAGGAGAATGATAGAAGAGAAAGGATTAAGTTGGGGGGTGAATTATGACAGCACAGAGGAGGGCATATAATTTAAATAGTATCAAATATTTTTCAAGAAACTCATATGGGAACTCATTAGCATAGAAACTTTCATTTTCTACATGTAGTTATTTAATTTGAGAGTACCATTTTTTTGAAAATGGTATCTTTTCTCCAATGTCTATTGTTGGTCTCTTTATCAAAAGTCAGGTGGCTGTGGTGTGTCCCCAACCCTATTCCACTGAACAATGAGTCTATTTTCTCTCTTTCTTTCTTTCTTTCTTTCTTTCTTTCTTTCTTTCTTTCTTTCTTTCTTCCTTTCTTTCTTTCTTTCTTCTTTCCTTCCTTCCTTTCTTTCTTTTTTTCTTTTTTGTTTTAAAATTTGCTTACTTAATTATTTATTTATTTTTACATGTTGGTCACAGTTTCCCTTTCCAAATCCTTTCCCTCCCCCTGACCTCCCTCTTTTTCCACCCGCACCCTCAATCCACTTTCACTCTGTTTCTGTTCAGGAAGGACAGGTCTCCTACGAGTATCAACAATACCTGGCATTTCAAGTAAGACTAAACACTTTCCCATGTATTAGGGCTGGGCAATGTGACCCTGTATAAGGAATAGGATCTCCAAAGCTAGTAAAGGAGTCAGAGAAAATCACTGTTCCCAAGAAGTCTAAGCTACACAAATGTAACCCATATGCAGAGTGCCTAGTCATAGTAGGTATGTAGCCTGAACTGGCCATCTATCTCCGTAACCAGTTGGTGCTTAGCTCAATTGTCATCAGAGAGGCTTCATCCAGAAAACTGATGGAAACAGATGCAGACTCATAGCCAAACATTAGGTAGAGTTCAGGGAATCCTGCAGAAGGGACAAGAAATGATTGCAGGATCCAGAGAGGTCAAGCACACCACCGAAAGCTCACAGAGTCAAACAACCTGGGCTCATAAGGGCTCACAGAACCTAAGAGGTGACAACCAAGGAAACTATATGGGAATGAGCCCATTTTCATGCCACGATGTGCTGTTTTTATAAAGCTCTGTGCTATATATTAAAATAAGTGTTGGTGTTACCTCTAGCTGCTATTTCTTTTGATTTGTTTAGTTTTGTGTTCACTATTCTGAGTCGTTTGTATTTCCACATGAAATTTAAGATTTTTCTTTCAATTTTTGAGAAGTATGTTGAGATTTTGATGTAAGTGGCATCGAATCTGTAGATCATTTTGGGTATAATGGATATACTTACAATACTGATAACGATAATCTATGAGCCAATTACATTTTACCAACTGGCCAATGCCAATAAAAGGGAAAGGAGTTGGGAGGAAATGGGTTCCTAGCAACCAAACAAGTGTCTTTGTGGTGACATAAATCAGTAATTATTTTTAAAATCCAAATTTGGCCAAACAATTTAAGACTGTGATCTGAGTCTCTACATATACAGTCTTTATAGAAAGTATCTTATTCCCTGTCCTAATGCAATTCTGGTGTAACCATTTTGAGATGAACATGATAAAATAAGTTAGAGTGCAGAATTTTCTAGAAAATTCACGATAGTATAGAAATGACATCAGAATTGTCCCCATGTGTTAGGACACAATTTACATCCCTGTGCACTATGACTTTATTTTTGACACTGCATCACGTGAGGAATCTACGATTACTCCTCAGTTGTAAATACATAATCCTATCACCGAGGCCACCATGGCTATAAGAGCACCACTGTTTCACATTTAGTATCACCCTGAACCCTGGGTGAAAACAGTATGACTTTTCTTTCTTTCAAGAAATCCAGAAAAGTCTTTTGCCTTGTAATCTTGTTCTTTCTGGTGGTAGGTGTTTCCTAAGAAACCATGTGATTTCTAATATAAAGAATAAAAGAGAGCATGTTCTTAATATCTGGAAAAATTTGACTGCTTCTGGTGACTATATTAGATGAAACTGGACAGAAAATGCTTACACTTTATAACATTTCCATTTAGCCAACACCTCCCCATTGATCTGT
Organism: Mesocricetus auratus; assembly: GCF_017639785.1. NCBI lineage: Eukaryota > Metazoa > Chordata > Mammalia > Rodentia > Cricetidae > Mesocricetus > Mesocricetus auratus. The sequence continues at coordinate 170,253,412 of NW_024429266.1, forward strand.
ACCTATTACACGTTCAAGACTTGCATTCCAAACACATCTATAAACTGTTTCTATCAAATTTCTTAAAACTGAGATGCTTAAGAGGCAGACTCCCTTGGTTAAGTACTGAGCTGAACTCAAGAAAGCCAGTAACAGAGAGGGAGGACTGATGATCAAAGGGATTAAGACTGGGCTGGATTAACCCCCAGAAACAGCTGACCAGACAAAGGTTAACTCTTGAATCCCAGGCATCAGCCTGGGAATCCAGCATGGGACTGATCAAGACCCCCTGAATCTGGGTGTCAGAGAGGTGGCCTAGAGAATCTATTGAGCCTTGGGCAGCAGATCAGTACCCATCCCAAGTATACACATGGACTTTGGACTCCCATCGAACAATGTGAGGTGCACTCTCACCCTGACCTCTTGGGGAAGGGTCTAGGCCCTGCCCTATATGAAATGAAATGACAGACTATGGACACCCCCATGGAGGGCCTCACCCTCCCTGGGGGAATGAGGGGATAACGGGGGGGGGGAGGGTTGGGGGGAGGGCACGGGAGGAGGGGAGGGAATGGGGGAGGGACCTGGAACTGACTTGTGAAGCAACCTCGTTTCTTATCTAAATTTAAACTGGAAAATAAAATATAAAAAAAAATAAAAAAAAACCCTGAGATGTTTAAAATAAATGACAACAATATATGCAATTGGAAACTTGGTAAAAAGACTAAACATAAAATTCCAGGCAGAGCCTCGGGAGAAAAATCCATCAGTATATTAACATTTATCTTCAAGCTTGTTTTTTTTTTGTTTTTTGTTTTTTTGTTTTTTGTTTTTTTTTTTGTTTTTTTACGAGACAGGGTTTCTCTGTATTGTTTTGGAGGCTATTGGTCCAGCCCGGTCTCAAACTCATAGAGATCCGCCTGCCTCTGCTTCCATGCCTCCAGAGTGCTGGGATTAAAGGCATGCGCCACCACCGCCCGGCTCTCAAGCTTGTTTTACAGTGCTTAGGGTTTGCAGCACTATTAGTGCTAACTAACATCAGGATTTATTACATGGAACACTAACTGTTGATGGGCCTCTTATTTGTTTGAGATGTTTCTGAAATTGAAAAGCCACAAATCAATGATGCAATTATTAAGTACTGTTTTTATCAAAGAGATTGCAAATGGTGAATCTTACAGATATGGTAATTCCTGAAAGTAATGTTATTTGATTAGAACTTTTGTAACCTTGCATTACAGAAGATAGTTTTGATTTTCATAGCATGCTTTTGAAAAGAAAGATCAGTTGTTTCTATGTCTTTCCTTTTTCCAGTCAACAAGTACTTGTCTTTAGCTATGAAATTAGAACATATTCTATTGTGACCCTAAGGGATAGCATATTTCTTTGAGTATTTGCATAGACATAATCCAGTTGAAGAGGGAAACACTGGTAAGAAACCAATGAGCCTCACAGGAGTAGAATTACATCATCTGTTAATTACTGTTCACCTATCATTCTTTCAAATTCGAATGAAACAAAAACCTTATGACTCACAAAACTGAAAATGTATAGATGATATCAGCAACAAACACCAATGGATAAACATTTCAGATGAAGTCAGAAAGGCACAGGTCTCTTTTTGACCTTGATGGGAACAGACCACGATGCCTGCCACAGCTCTTATTTGAATGTAGAGGCAAATACTAATTTTTGAAAATTAAAAAAAGTTAAGTCTCAAATCTCATGGATCCAGCTACCTTAATCTTCATGCCCATACTTGAACCAAGCTGTAAATATAGTATAATAAGATCGTTTATGTCCGTTTTCCTGTTTCACCTTTGGAAGAAGAGTGAGGATCTCCCTAAAGCAGATGATTTGGGAGTAAGGAATGGGTGATGTCTCAGAACAATCTCTCAAGAATCTTAGCAGAAACAAGCTTAATAGATCCAGGCTACATATGCAAATCACATATCTGTACCAGTGTCTCACTTATCTTTAGATTTTTCAAAACCTCTACGAGGAAAGAGTGTTGTGATATATTGTTTGTACTCTAACAGATATAGCTTTCCTGAACATCAGTGGGTGGAGCTACTCACTAGTTAACCATAGAGGTATGGAGGTCTGTAGAGACAAGCAGATAGTGATATGACTGGGTGGAGAGAGGCACATAAGACGGGAGGAGATATGAGCTTGCTCTCTTTTCATCAGGGAAGTCGGCGCGGTAAGGTGTGATAATGCTGATAAGTTAACCACACTGTTCTCACAGCCGAATTAGTTCTCACTAAGCCCCCTTTTTGTACATGTTGCATTGAGAATTCAGTGTCCAGCTAATGCATTTGGAGAATTTATTTAAATGGTGCAAATACTTATTCTATTAGGCAATAAGGGTCTTCATTAGAACCAGTGACAAGTATTACCCATGTTTGTTTCACAAGTGCCAGAATAGGAATGACTCAGAATCTCAGTAGTACCAAGTGACACTCTAACTTGCACATGAAGTCACACAGACTCAAAAGGATCATTTCATATGTTTAGGACAAATCAGAAAATTAAAAAAATAATCATGTAAACCAAAGCTAGAAATATGTCTTAGTTAGTTTTTGTCAACTTGACACACACCTAGACATATATGGGAAGAAGGAACTGCAGTTGAGAAAATGCCTTCACACAGATTGCCTATAGGCAAGTCTATAATACATTTTATCAATTAATGAATCATGTAGGAGAGTCCAACCTTACTGGGTGGGAGTGGTATAACACTTGAAGAAATGGTCCTCCGTTGTAAAAGACAGAAAGGCAAGCAAATCATGAAGAGAAAGTCAGTAGGCAGTATTCCTCCATGACCTCTATTTCAGTTCCTGCCTCAAGGTTTGTACTAAGATCTTGCCCTGACTTTTCTTCATGGGGACTATAAGTGTAAGCAGTTTTCTCTTCAAGTTGCTTTTGTGTATGTTTTTATCATAACAATAGAAACCCCAACTAAGACAACATATCAAAGAAGAGCTTTTCAACAATTTAGTAATTGATGGGGGAACCATATGCTTGCTCAGTCTGAACTCCATGCCTCACAAATTCACTCTTCCCTCTCCAATGATATCATTTGACTATTTCTCTATTTTCATTAGCATGTTTTATTCACTATGCTGGACATTCATTTTGACCTGGCAAATGGTTTGTTTGTTCATTAAAGAAACTTCTCTCAAACTTTACCACCACTTCCATGGAAAGCATCAACAGTTGGCACCATAAACCTGACTATCTCATAACACCTTGTTATGGCCCCTTACTCTTATATCATCATAACAAAATCTTGATAAATTTTAATTTCGAATAAATTTTGACCTTATTTTGTCCCATTTGACCCTCACTTGCAAATGCTTTTAACTATAATGTTTTTCATAAGTGAACTGTAATTCCCTCTATAATCTAGAGGTCATCAAGTATTATTGATGTTTGAAGAACTCAAGAAAAGCATCTCTTTTAAATAAATTATCTAAAAATTAAAATTTGGTAACAATTAAGACAGAGAATAGTAAGAGAAGAACAGAGAAGTGGGAACTTTGTCAAAATTTTGACTCGGTGGAAGAATGGACACTGCTTTTAGGACAGTTTAGAGTACTTGAATGGCACTAGAAATTAACCAGACCATAGAAAGCCATAATGCTCTTCTACTCAGAAATTAAAATAAAAATAGATACTTAGTTTGATGACTTTCATCTTCTTTATTCCAAACAGAGTCCATGACTAGCGTTCATTTGTTCAAGAGGAAGTGTGTATATTTGTGGGATGGGAGGTTTACTGAGTGTACACAGCATCAATAAAGCGACCCACCATCATCTGATTATTTAGGCATTGTTTGGAGTGTGAAGTTCATTCTTATGGTTAATTATCCATCTGTATAATTGATTTATTTTAGGAAATCAATCATAAGAAGGGAATTGGAACTGTGAATAAGTATTGATATTCACTTGTCAGGATTTTATTTTATTTTTTTATTATTATATATTTTAAATATAAATTTAAATTAGAAACAAGGTTGCTTCACATGTCACTACTAGGTCCCTCTCCATTTCCCTCCCCTCCTCGCGTGCCCTCCCATCAACCCCCCAACATCCCCTCATTTCCCCAAGGAGGGTGAGGCCCTCCATTGGGGTGTCCATAGTCTGTCATTTCATCCGGGGCAGGGCCTAGACTTCCCCCCAAGATTTCTTGAGTTCATCTCAGTGCATAGCCGTGGGAGTCTGCCTTATCTTCCGTCAGCCACTGAATGAAGGTTCTGTTTCACAGACTCTCTGGCCATGGGAGTGTAGGCTGACACTCCCCAGATCTGTCTAAAATCCATATATGAGAGAGTACATGCCATGTTTCTCTTTTGGTGACTGGGTTACCTCACTCAGGATGGTTTCTTCTAGTGCCATCCATTTGCCTGCAAATCTCAGGGTTCCATTGATTTGTATTGTTTTTTTTTCTGCTGAATAGTACTCCATTGTGTAAACATACCATATTTTCTCTATCCACTCTTTGGTTGAGGGGCATCTAGGTTTCTTCCAAGTTCTGGCTATTATAAATAATGCTGCTATGAACATAGTAGAACAGAATCCTTGTTGTATGAATGGGCATCTTTTGGATATATGCCTAAGAGTGGAGTTGCTGGGTCTTGTGGTATATTCCCATTTTTCTGAGGAATCTCCATACTGATTTCCAAAGTGGCTGAAGAAGTTGGCACTCCCACCAGCAGTGGAGGAGTGTTCCCCTTTCACCACATCCTCTCCAGCATAAATTGTCCTTGGCGTTTTTGATTTTAGCCATTCTGTGAGGAGTGAGATGGTATCTCAGAGTTGTTTTGATTTGCAATTCCAGGATGGCTAAGGATGCTGAGCACTTTCTCAAGTGCCTCTCAGCCATTTTAGACTCCTCTATTAGGGATTCTCTACTTAGTTCTGCAGCCCAATTTTTAATTGGATCCTTTGGTGTTTTGGAGTCTTGCTTCTTGAGTTCTTTGTGAAATTTGGAGATTAGCCCTCTGACAGATGTGAGGTTAGTGAATATTTTTTCCCATTCTGTGGGCTGCTGTTTTGTCTTGCTGACTATGTCCTTTGCCTTACAGAAGCTTCTCAGTTTTAAGGAAGTCCCATTTATTAATTGTTGATCTCACTGTCTATGCTACTGGTGTTATGTTCAGGAAGTTGTCTCCTGTACCAATTTGTTCAAGGGTACCACCCACTTTCTCTTCTAAGAGGTTGAGTGTGGCTGTATTTATGTTGAGGTCTTTCATCCATTTGGACTTAAGTTTTGTGCATGGCATAAACATGGATCGATCCGCATTCTTCCACATGACAGCCTCCAGTTATGCCAGTACCATTTGTTGGAGAAACTTTGTTTTTCCCTTGTATATTTTTAGCTTCTTTGTCAAAGATCAGATGTTCATATGTGTGTGGGTTAATATCAGGGTTTTCAATTCAATTCCATTGGTCTACCTGTCTATTTTTGTGCCAATACCAGGCTGTTTTCAGGACTATAGCTCTATAATAGAGCTTGAAGTCAGGGATGGTGATGCCTCCAGACGTTACCTTGTTGAACAGGGTTGTTTTGGCTATCCTGGGTCTTTTGTTTTTCCATACAAAATTGATTATTGTTCTTTCAAGTTCTGTGAAGAATTGTGCTGGTATTTTAATGGGGATTGTATTGAATGCGTAGATTGCTTTTGGCAGGATTGCCATTTTTACTACATTGATCCTACCTATCCAGGAGCATGGGAGATCTTTCCATTTTGTGAGGGCTTCTTTAATTTCTTTCTTTAAAGATTCAAAGTTCTTGAGATACATTTCTTTCATTTGTTTGGTTAGCATTACCCCAAGTTATTTTATGTTGTTTGTTTGTAATTGTAAAGGGTGATGTTTCTCTGATTTCTTTCTCCTCTCTTTTATCATCTCTATATAATAGGGCTACTGATTTTCTTGAGTTGATCTTGTAGCCTGACACTTTCTTGAAGGTGTTAATCAGCTGTCAGAGTTCCCTGGTAGAGTTCTTTGGGTCATTTATGTAAACTATCATATCATTTGCAAATAGTGAAAGTTTGACCTCTTCCTTTCCAATTTGTATCCCCTTGATCTCCTTTAGTTGTTGTATGGCTCTGGCTAGAACTTCAAGTACAATGTTGAAAAGGTATGGAGAGAGTGGTCTGCCTTGTCCTGTTCCTGATTTTAGAGGAATTGCATTGAGTTTCTGTCCATTTACTTTGATGTTGGCTGTTGGTTTGCTGTATATAGCTTTTATTATGTTTAGGTATGTTCCTGTTAACCCATATCTCTCCAAGACCTTTATCATGAAGGGGTGTTGGATTTTTGTCAAAGGTTTTTTCAGCATCTTTTGAGATGATCATGTGATTTTTGTTTTTCAGCTTGTTTATATGGTGGATTACATTGATGGATTTTCGTATGTTGAACCATCCCTGCATCCCTGGGATGAAACCTACTTGATCGTGGTGAATGATTGTTTTGATGTGTTCTTGGATCCGATTTGCCATTATTTTATTGAGTATTTTTGCATAAATGTTCATGAGGGATATTGGTCTGAAGTTCTCTTTCTTAGTTGTGTCTTTGTGTGGCTTGGGTATCAAGGTTATTGAAGCCTCGTAGAAAGAGTTTGGCAAAGACCCTTCTGCTTCTATTGCCATGTTTCAGGAGAACCAATAACAGCATGTTGAGAATACTTGCTTTTTTCCCTTTCTTTTCTTTTCCTTTCCTTTCCTTTCCTTTCCTTTCCCTCCCATCCCTTCCTTTCCCTTCCCTTTCTCTCCCTGTCACATCCTACCTCTCTTCTTCCTTCTCTCCCTTCCTTCCTTTTTCTCCCTCGTTCTCTCCCTCTTTCTCCCTTTTGGTGGGTGCTAACAAGTCCAATAACCTGGTAGTTCTTCTATTCCTAGTCCTCGTTCTGGTCCTGTGGGTGAAGAAGAAGACCAGGAATCTGTGGTACTTAGCCTCCCACCTGGTCCCCTGGTCCCTTTTCTGGATCTGCTGGTTTCCTGGTCTCGTTGATGGAAGAGAAGACCTGGAATCTGGGGCACTTGGATTCAGCCGGAATTGGAAGCTCTGTGCAGTTCCCAGAAAAACCCCAGGCACTGGAACTCAGGCCCAGATGCAGGGCCTGTCATACCTGGTACTGCCTGACCAGCTGGTCCCCTGGTACTCCTGGATCTGCTGGTTTCCTGCTCTCATTGGTAGAAGAGAAGACCTGGAATCTGGTGTGCTTGCCTCCTGCCAGGATTGGAAGCTCTCTGCAGTTCCCAGGCAATCCCCAGGCACTGGAACTCAGGCCTAGATTCAGGGCCTGTTGTGCCTGGTCCCCTACTTGTCAGGATTTTAAACTGTGAAGAGAAGCTTAGAAATGTCAGAGGCAAAGAGACAGTCAAGGTGATTAAAACAATTGGGCCATGGGCTCATTGTGAGGATATCTCTTGATCACTTAAAGGCAAGTTGAATATTCCAGTTTGTTAACATGCTTCCTTGAAATGAGAGTCAGTTAAGTTTTAGCTTTCTAAAACCACTGCAAATGAAACAAAACAAGAAGGGTAAATCAAAGAATGTGTGCTTACAATAAAGATGTGGACTAGTCAAATTGTTGATTGGGTACACTGAATAGTTCCTGATCATCTGTCTCACTAAGCTAGCACAAACTGAGCCAGATGAGTCTAAACCTATTTATATATGTGGTGTTGCTAAATAGGAGCCTAGAATTTATTATCTGTTAAGACAAAGATCTAAAACATCAAGAACACTGATTCTCAATCTTCCTGATGCTGATACACTTTAATATAATTTCTTACATTGTGATGAACCACAACCATAAAATTATTTTTGTGGCTACTTCATAACTGTAATTTTGCTATACTTATAGATCATAATGTAAATTTCAATTTTTCTAATGGTCTTAGGTGACTCCTGTGAAAGAGTTATACAACTCCAAAAGGGTTGCTATTCCAAGGTTGAGAACCACTGATCAGGGCTATCAGGACTTTATTTTACTAAAATTTGATACTGTAAACGCTATAAATAATTCCCACACGAACTTCACAAACCCCATGTCTCTTGTACCTTCATGGCAAAAACCAAAGTTAGGCCAATTGCAGCCTATTAGTTTTGTATGGTGTGATCCATAGTTTTACAAATAAAGTTTATGTAGAACACAGCTTGCAATGCCTATTTCAAAGGCTGATTTTGTTTATAATGAAATATATATATATATATATATATATTCCATGAGGACCAAGATATTGATTTTTATTTCCTCTAAAGGAGCTGTTAGCCAACCTTGGGTCCATCTTCTTGATTTTCAGTGTGTGCCACATAATCTAGGAGATCTTGTTGTAAATAGAGCAGACAAGGCTCTTACTCAGACTTATTTGCTTAGCTCAGTAATTTATTATCATTGTTATTATTATTATGTGTTTGTGTGACACATACATGTAAGAGAATGAAAGTTTGATCTAAGGTGTTAAGATATTGCTTCTAGGAGCTTTCACTTTAATTTTTGAGACAGTATCTCTCATTGATTTTAGAACTGACTACTATGCCATAGCCCTGGAAATCTGCATGTCTCTGCCACTTCAGTGTTATGATTATAAGACATACCATGATGCCAAGCAGATTTTTTTATATTTGTTCTGGGATCATACTCAGGTCCTCAAGAAACAAAGTGTGGAGGCTCACTCATGAGGTTTCAGAGAAGAATTTTGGTATATTGCCTAGATATCATCCTTGTGATATTTTGGTGAAGAAAGAGGCTACTTTTTGGCCTTGTCAGAATAGTCTGTTTTAGAATAAAGGAAAGAGTTTTGGATTAATTCTTTTGGCAGAAGAAATCTCAAAACAGCCAATATTGATTCTATTGTGTGGTTATTAATGATAACTCTAATGAAGATATATAATTAAAAGGAGCAAGTTGAGCAGGGTAAATTGCAAAATGTAAAATTTGTTTTTTGTTTTTGTTTTTGGTTTTTTCGAGACAGGGTTTCTCTGTGGCTTTGGAGGCTGTCCTGGAACTCCCTTGGTAGTCCAGGCTGGTCTCGAACTTGCAGAGATCCGCCTGCCTCTGCCTCCCGAGTGCTGGGATTAAAGGCATGCGCCACCAATGCCTGGTGCAAAATGTAAAATTTAAGGAGAAAAAAACCATGAAAAGTGGAATGGAACTAAGTCTTGTGTTCAAGAAGATAAACAAAATAATAAATGGAATAAAGGGAATAGTGACCTCAGCGCAAGACCCCACCCAACTAAATTTACATTTTGTGAATTAAACAAAAGCTTCGAGTTGGGTACCAAGGTTGGAGGATGTCTGAGTTCCAGGCCAGTCTAGTCTACAGATCCAGTTTCCTGACAGTCAAGCTTAGTTAGTGAGGGTGAAAAACAGAAAGTTGGTAAACATGCAAATAACCAAGGGTGCCATATTCCAGCCCTAGTAAGCAGCAGAACTTGGCAGCTTCAGCCAAGTGGTTACGGCTTTAGAGTTAAGGATACAAGAAAAATGTTATGGAATTTGCCCTCACACCTAAGGAAAGATGCTGATGTCAGGCATGAATCAGGAGGATTAGAAAGACAATTTCTTGAAGCTGTGAAGAGCAAGCCTGGATTCCCTTGGAGAATCCAAGATGTTAAAGATGCTAGAGGCATGGATGCCTCTCTAGGAAAGCTGCTAACAGATAGTGAAGCCAGCCTTAGAGAAAGAAGTGTGTTGGAGTAAACAAAGCTGAACAGAGTTGGAGGTTCTAAGAGCATTTTGACATCAGACAAGAAGATGCAGAGGGTTGAGTTTGCCCAGCTGGTTTCAGGTCTTATTTTGGTCCAGTATTTCCTCACAATGTCTGCTTCCCTATATTTTGGCATGATGATGTATGTTCTGTGTCATTGTATGTCAGGAATATGTTAGGATTTTTTATTTTGATTTTGGAGGGGATTATAGTTAAGAGATTGTATAAATCTCAGAAAAGACTTAACTTGGGCTTTAAAACATTGTTGAGACACATTTTGCATTGTGATATTTTTACAAGCCTATGGGGATCAGGGAGTGGAATGTGGTAGTTTGAATGCAATTGGCTCACATAATCACATAGGAGTGGCATTATTGGCAAGTGTGGTTTTGTTGGAGTGGGTATGTCCTAGTTGGAGGGAGGAATCCACTGAAATAACTATCCTGAGCTTAAATGAGCTCACAGATTCTGGACTGACAGTCAGAGAGCCTTCATGAGGCCAACCTAGGTCCTCTATATATCTAACATCTGTGTAACTTGAACTATTTGTGGGACTCCTAGCAGTGGGATCAAGATCTGTCCCTAATGCTTTGTCTGTCTTGGGGACCTATTCCTGATACTGGGTTGTTTTGTTCAGCCTTAATAAATGGGAAGGAGCTTACTCTGACTGTAATTTGATATGCCATGCATTGTTAATACCCATGGGAGGCCTGTCCCTTTCTGAACAGTAACAGAAGAATAGGGGAGGGGCCAGAGGAGAGATGGATGGAGGGAATGAGAGAAGAGGATGGGGGAAAACTGTGGATGGGATGTAAATTAAATGAATAAGTTTAATGAATTAAAAAAAACCTGAGGTAGAGTCTGAGCCTTAGACAAGCCCTATAAAGTTTGGTTCAAAATCAGAATGCAGCCTCTAAACTTAAACAACAGACATTTTTTATATATGTGTGAGTTACTGGGACCTTGGCCATGTCTAGAAAGGGAGCCAGAATTGGTACTTATCCTAAGGAGTTTAAAATTCAGTTAAGACCAAAACATTCTCAGATGAGAAACAAGTGGAGAAAAGTGTAATGGAACACATAATAATACATAGGCTGCATCACGCAGATGGCTAGTGATGACACATAGGTTGAATTTTGCAGATGGCTAGTGATGAAGCAGAAATTGCATTGGAATCTGAGAGGAACAGGAAAACTCATCAGGTAGGAATGGCTTTGCACTGCTTATTGTGGTATCTCTGCTACGTTTCATAAAAATAAAACTGAGGAGTGAAATGGCCCTCAGAGATGGGATATGCACGGAGAAATGCTTCCAACCTTCTCAGCAAAGCTGATAAATGCATGAGCACACGTGATTTTATGGCAAGTAAATTAGGCTGTAAATCAGGGAACAAAAGAGAGAAATGAACATTCCAGCAGTTAAGATGTGACAAAAAATACCTGAGCAGTCTCCGATGAGATAATTGATAATGATGTGGTGAATTAAACATCTCCCGTGGAATTAGCTATGGCAAGTCTCATTTTTTTCCACTGAGTTGTTGGTAAGCATTTAATGTAGTGTGCTGGTGTCAAACTCTTTCATCTTAGAATAAGCAGTATGCTAATTCTCAGAAAATTCAGATGCGTTTTTAATTCTTGGATGGCTCACTGTTCAGTACAGTTATTAATATTCAAGGAAAACTGAACGACTTATCTTTAAAGAGGTCTCCACCAATCTTTAAAGAATCTAGACTACAATTTTTTCCATTTAGAGTCTAAAAATCACAAGCACTGACTAATTGAAACTTCTTTGACTTAAGCTGAAAATAATCTTGCTGCTTTTACAGACACAGCAGCAGGGAAGACTCATGGGGCTCAGACTGTATAAGGGAGTGTAGCCTTCAAGTTACTCTGGTGGATTTCACAGCTCTAGAACGCTTGAACCATAGATGCCAATGTCCTGCAGTCTACCAGTCTAAGCATTTTCAAGGGTGTCTATATTCTACTTTTACTGATTGTGAAAATATGAGGACTGAGGTAACAAGACAAAAAACTGAGGATGTCAGTCTATGCTAGGAGAGTGTGAAAAACAGGATGAATCCTGTAATATGAAGAAGTTACAGCTATTCCTGTATTTCAAAGTGTGTGTGTGTGTGTGGGGGTATAGTTATGAAGTCCAGGAGTGTGAGTTGGTGGTCTGAGATTCTTAATTCATTCTTATACGTTCTGTTCACAATTGATAGCCCAATTTGGATATTAGGATTAAACATTCATAATGTTGAACTTAGAAGAATTTGAGTTATCTCCTGTCATCCATGTCCATGTTTCTTGCCTTTTAACTTTAGCAAATGAATGGTTTGAAAACTTGTCAACTTCTATGTAATTATTCATCTCCCTTCAAATAAAATACAGACATTTTGGATTCTGAGTTAGAGTGTGATAGCATAGCATATGGGAAGGTAACTGAGAATCTGAACCCTTGAGTTCTCTATTAGAGAAGCCAGGTTTGCTTGTGTGTGTTGGTTTTCTTACTTGTGAGATCAAAGGTTTGGATTGAATGTAGAGGACTCATAATAAGAGTCATCCTCATAGTACTGAAATGAATGACTTACTTATAGATGTGGATAAGTTGATATCACACCCCATCCCACCTTCCAACAGCTTAACCTGTCCCTAGCAATCTCTATTTTCAAGTGTTCCAGGAGATATTATTGGAAGAAGAATTTAAGAATCCCTCTACTATATGATGTCAATGGTTTCTTCCATTCATTAAAATGTATTTAATAGATTAATTTTAAGACAGCTGTACAGTTCTAAGAAGTTGTTATCTTTTATGATATGCTGTTAACTTCCACTCTTCATCAAGTTTTCTACAAGCTTTATTATTTTTAAACATCTTTCTTAAATTGTCCATCACCATTTCTATACTTTATCTGGCATTAATACTCATTATGGAAAACATTAAAAAAATAATGGGCGAGGGTGTCTAAAAATTCCTGATTTCAAAGTAGCTGGGGACTTAGGTTTTCTATCCAATTCTGAGTCATATATTCATTTTATAATTGCCATAGATGCCTATTACATGCCCTCCAATGTTTTATATATCACCTTAGATCTAAATCCTTGCTTTCTTGAAGGTTTGCATTCTAATGACTTTGGTTTCTCTACACATTGTCATTTTACTATCAGCTTTCTTGTGCCAACTCACCCTTTTTGCTGTTTTTTGCATGACTTTATCTGGAGTTTGTTTAATTTCTCTTCTAATTTTTCAATGACTTCCTCTTCCTGTAACTACTTTTAACCTTCCTCACAGTTACTCCAAATCTGAACTAGTTTGCTTTCTAGGTTTCTTCCCCAGGCAATCTAGTTTCTTTACACTTGTATCTTGAGTCAAATGGATTAAACTGGATCACTTCTAGTTGTAAGCAATTGTTTTTGTATGCTACATGTTTATATTGCTGAAAAACTTAGCTCTTGGGTTTTTATATTTTTATTCAAATAATGTATTCTAATTATATTTCCCCTTTCCCAACTCCACCCATATCTTTTCCACATCCCCACCGATACAGTTCCACACCCTTTCTTTCTCAGTCTCTTTAGAAAATCAACAGGTAAACAGTCCCTCTCAAAACAACTGGAATGGCAGTTGCTGGTGGAGTGGGGGGGATGGTATTCCATCAGTGAATTACTGGGTTTTGTTATAACAGAAACAACTCAGGGAAGGATGAACAGCAGAGGTCTGCCACATATGCATTCTCTAAATCCACTGAAGTCGAACTCAGTGTTACCCTGAGGTCCCTAACTCTGCTGGCATTCAGTAAATCTGCTGAATGCATGAGTGCATGTATAGAAAGAAACGAGAAAATCAGCCCAGAAAGTTTGCCGTTTCCTCAAGTACAGCATTATTTAAATGAATTTGAATTTTCTCGACTCTCCTTCCCTATGCTGCTGTTCAAGCATAACCTGGACTTTAAACCAAGCACAGATTTAATGAATCAACACAATTCCTCTGTAATCAGTGTGTGCTCAGGCTGTGTCCCTAGAATATTCAGATCCTCAGGGGACCTTGCAACTAAGGACTGCACAAAAATTATAGTAGACAATAGCAACCAAAATAATTATATGGAGAAACCAAACAGCGACATATACCCAACCTAAACAAATGATGATTATATGAATTGATAAATGTGTCATTATCTACTCTATACATATATTATGTCAAAATATAGCAACAAATCTAAATCCCATAGCTACATACAATTACTCTGTGTACTATTGCATATATGTAATTATACTACATGCACAATTACTTAAGTGTAGACACATATATATGTATATAGATACATATACACACGTATGATTTATGGTGGCATAAAGAATATATGACCAAAACATGGTCTAGAAATTTTTTTTTGGTTTTTGGAGACAGGGTTTCTCTGTATTGTTTTGGACCTTGTCCTGGAACTTGCTTGGTAGACCAGGCTGGTCTGGAACTCACAGAAATCTACATGCCTCTGCCTCCCGAGTGCTGGGATTAAAGGTGTGTGCCACCAACGCCCGGTGCTAGATATTTTTGTTGCGTTCTAAATTATTATCATTAATGCAATTAATGTAAGAATGAAAGAAAAATATGAGTAATTTAGAGAGGAACTGCACACTATAAACCGTCTATATATGTTAGACGTTTTCCTTTTGGTCTGTTTTTGGTGTGTGTCTTTGGATTTTGTGTGTGTATATGTATGTGTATGCTTCTGATTCACATCATCTCAGAGTTAATTATAGAATAATTTCCCATAAGAATAAATTAAGGCAGTGTATCTTGCTGAATCTTCAGCTTGCTATTTGGTCCAGACTGGCTTGTTAGTTCATTTTGGGGATTCTCTGTCTCTTCCACACACAAATCCATCTGGTTTTTTACACGCTTTCTGAGCTACTAGGCATTGGCTCTTATGCTTATCTGGCAAGCTGATTACCTCCCCAAAATATTCTAAGCTAAGAAAAATCTTTCCTCTTCCTTCTTGGCAGTTTTCAGTTGATATTAGGTCTTTAAATTGGATAATAAGGAAACTTTGCCTAGCAATCTTCCCCATCTCCTTTTCTACATCCTCCTCTCTGTTTCCCCAATCTAAGATACAGAGTGTTGCATCATTTTGCTGTCTCTGCCTCTTATGTAAGGAATATTTACTTGAAATATTCCTGTTAAAGTAGAGGAGTACCATCTACTATATACGGATGACAAAAGGGCTGAGAAAGAAATCAGAGAAACATCCCCCTTTACAATTACCACAAACAACATAAAATACCTTGGGGTAATGCTAACCCAGAACTTTGAATCTTTAAAGAAAGAAACTATAGAAGCTCTCAGAAAATGGAAAGTTCTCCCATGCTCTTTGATAGGTAGGATCAATGTAGTAAAAATGGCAATCCTGCCAAAACCAATCTACACATTCAATGCAATCCCCATAAAAATACCAGCAAAATTCTTCACAGACCTTGAAAGAACAATATTCAATTTTGTATGGAAAAAAAGACCCAGGATAACCAAAACAACCCTGTTCAACAAGGCAACTTCCAGAGGCATCCCCATCCCTGACTTCAAGCTCTATTATAGAGCTATAGTCCTGAAAACAGCTTGGTATTGGCACAAAAATAGAGAGGGAGACCAATGGAATCAAATTGAAAACCCCGACATTAACCCACACAAGTATGAACATCTGATCCTTGACAAAGAAGCTAAAAATATACAATAGAAAAAAGAAAGTTTCTCCAACAAATGGTGCTGGCATAACTGGATGCTGGCATGTAGAAGAATGCGGATTGATCCATGTCTATCACCATGCACAAAAGTTAAGTCCAAATGGATGAAAGACCTCAACATATATCCAGCCACACTGAACCTCTTAGAAGAGAAAATGGGTGGTACCCTTGAACGCATTGGTACAGGAGACAACTTCCTGAACATAACACCAGTAGCACAGACATTGAGATCAACAATTAATAAATAGGACTTCCTGAAACTGAGAAGCTTCTGTAAGGCAAAGGACATAGTCAGCAAGACAAAAAGGCAGCCCAAAGAATGGGAAAAATATTCACTAACCCCATATATGACAGAGGGCTGATCTCCAAAATTTACAAAGAACTCAAGAAGCAAGACTTCAAAACACCAAAGGATCCAATTAAAAATTGGGCTGCAGAACTAAGTAGAAAATTTTCAATAGAGGAGTCTAAAATGGCTGAGAGGCACTTGAGAAAGTGATCAACATCCTTAGCCATCCTGGAAATGCAAATCAAAACAACTCTGAGATACCATCTCACTCCACACAGAATGGCTAAAATCAAAAACACCAATGACAATTTATGCTGGAGAGGATGTGGTAAAAGGGGAACACTCCCACATTGCTGGTGGGAGTGCCAACTTGTTCATCCACTTTAGAAATCAGTATCAAGATTCCTCAGAAAACTGGGAAAAAACATACCACAAGACCCAGCAACGCCACTCTTAGGCATATATCCAAAAGATGGCCATTCATACAACAAGGATGTCTGTTCCACTATCTTCATAGGTGCCTTATTTTTAACAGCCAGAACTTGGAAGCAACCTAGATACCCCTCAACCGAAGAGTGGATAGAGAAAATGTGGTATATTTACACAATGGAGTACTATTCAGCAGCAAAAAAACAATGGAATCCTGAAATTTGTAGGCAAATGGATGGCACTAGAAGAAACCATCCTGTGCCAGGTAACCCAGTCACAAAAAGAGGAACATGGCATGCACTCTCTCATATATGGATTTTCGATATAGATCTGGGGAGTGCCAGCCTATAATCCCATGGCCAGAGAGTCTGTGAAACAGAATCTCCATTCAGTGGCTGATGGAAGAAGAGGCAGACTCCCACGGCTATGCACTGAGATGAACTCAAGAAATCCAGTGACAGAGAGGGAGGACTGATTACCAAAATGATTAAGACCAGACTTGTTTAGCCCCCAGAAACAGCTGACCTGACAAGGGTTAGCTCTTGAACCCAGACTGATGCATAGGAATCCAGGGACTGATCAAGACCTTCTGAATGTGGGTGTCAGTGAGTAGGCCTAGGAAATCTATTGAGCCTTGGGTAGTAGATCAGAATTTATCCAGGGTATACAAATGGGCTTTGGACTCCCATCCAACAATGAGAGATACACTCTCATCCTGAACTCTTGGGGGAGGGTCTAGGACCTGCCCTGGATGAAATAACAGACTATAGACAACCCCATGGAAGGCCTCACCCTCCCTAGGAAAATTAGGGGATATTGGGGGGGGGTTATGGGAGGGCACCGGAGGAGGGGAGTGAAAGGGAAAGGATCCTGAAATAGACATGTGAAGCAACCTTGTTTCTAATTTAAATTTAAAAGTAATAAATATATATTTAAAAAGTAGGAGAGCAGGAGACATCTTTTCTTCTAGAGTGGAACATATATAAGGAGAGCCCACTTGAAAAAACAGGACTTGTCTCACATATATATTTCTTATATATGAAACAAAGGCACAGATTAAGGCATTGTGACTTATGGAGACAACTTTCATAACAACTGGAACTGTTACTGATTCAAAGTCTCCAGCCCCATTGCTGATGGTAATGTGAAATAGGGATAGAAGCCTCCCTTGAACCATTTTTTAATACATTGGAGGTCATGTTTAACATGAAAAAATAAATTTCACACTTTTACTTGTGTTTACTTTTATGAATATTTTCTCATATGTGTAATCAGTAATACCTGTTATACCAGTGCTTATTGAAAGAGACAAGAAATCCCTAAAAATTAATTAAGAAGCCAGGCTGGACCAAATTGCAATAACTAAAAGTAACCAAAGTCATCCGTGGTACTTTGAGTATCACTCTAAGGTGAAATCAGCTTTCAAACAAGTAGCTCTCTCTTTACAATATGAACCTATTCAAGAAGTACTTCATTCTTAATTAAAGGACTCTACACATTTGCAGAGTTAAGTGATTTATACTCTCTTCATTCAACTAATATTTACTAAACTCGTACACTGAGTATCATGGTAGAATCTCAGGGTACCAAATAAGCCAATTAAATGCTGTTTCTCCTTCTAGGAAGGTTTATTGTGGAAGAGGAAAATTCTTCTGATAATTACATAAATATATTGGTATAGTTTGCAGTGAAAAAAACGTTGGGTAATAAAACATGCTTCTATGGGCACTCTAGCTGGCCTTGAAACACTCAAGAATATAAAATTTAGGAAAATGTCTCCAGGAAAATATATTAAAACTGGCTGTTAAACAATGAATACAAATTAGTAAGTAAAATGGATCCAAGTATGTGTAAAAGCCCTGAGGTGAGAATGGGAAAAGCCATCTGAGAAACTAAAATTTAGAAATTAAACAACAAAAGCAAAGGTTGGAGTCTACGTGGAGGAAAGAAAGGAGGCTTCAAAGTCCTGTTTTAAAGGAACTTTTACACTATCTTCTAAATCCCTAGAAAGTTTTAGTGGTTGAACCCAAAGATTATATTCATGAAAGAAACTGACAGTAGAATCAGATCCATGTCCTTTGGGAGTATGCAAACTGTGCTAGATCATAAGGGTTATTTCCAGTCACTAAAATGAAATCTTTAGGTTGGAGACATGTCTCATTCAATAAGTATTTACTTTGGAAGCAGGAGGACCCAAGTTTCCATCCCCACCACTCACTCAAATATCTGAGCTTTGCAATACACACCTGTAATGCCAATATCAGGCCAGTAGACATGAAGGATTCTGAGGTTTGCAGGCCAGCCAGTCATCAGAGTTACTGAGTTCCAGGAATAGTGAGAGACATTATCCCCCCAAAAAATCAAGTGGAGGAAAATGAATGAATGCACCCTGAGTTTATCTGTATCCTCCACACTCATGTCCATGTATACCAATACACATGTGTAGAAAATTTCATAAACATATACACACATACACGACAGTATAAAATCTCTAAGAAAGTGTAAACACCCTTGAAGTCCCTATACAAATTTGTAATTATAATGTAAACTGCTAGGGGAAGTGATTGCTATCCTGTGCTAATGAGATGTTAACTGACATTTTTATTGATTTTTATTAAAATAAAATAAACTCATTTTACATACCAATCCCAGTTTCCTCTCAGTCCTCTGATCCCACCCCCAACCAATTCTCAGGGAGGGTGATGTCTCCCCTGGGGAATGACCAACGTCTGTCACATCATTTGGGGCAGAACCTAGGCCCTCCCCCATGTCTCTAGACTGAGAGTATCCCTTCATAGGGAATGGGCTTCCAAAGCCCATTCGTGCACTAGGGATAAAAACTGTTTCCACTGCTAATGGATATATAGACTGCACAAGCCCCGCAACTGACACCAACATTAAGGAGCCTGGGTGCAGTCTTACACAGGTTCCCCCACCAACTTGTTCTGTGGTTTTACCTAGCATGGTCTTGACCCCTTTGCTCATCATTCTTCCCTCTCTACAACTGGATTCCAGGTGTTCGGCACAGTGTTTTACTGTGAGTCTCTGCTTGTGCTTCCATCAGCTACTGAATGAAGGTTCTATGATGACCTTTAAGGTAGTTATCAATCTCATTATAGGGGAAGGTTATTTAAGGCAGCCTCTCCACTATTGCTTAGAGTTTTAGTTGGGGTCAAACTTAGAATTACTGGTGAATTCCCTAATGCCAGGTTTCTCATTAAGCCCATTATGGCTTCCTCTATTAAGTTATCTCTTTCCTTGCTCTCCTTCTCTGTTCTTCCCCCTTCCTGATGCCTCATGTTTTCCTCCGCAATCCCCTTCTCCCCTTATTTTTCTCCTTCCACCCTCCCCCTGTCCCCATGCCCCCAATTTACTCAGGAGAACTTATCCTTTTCCCGTTCTCTGGGGATCTATGTATATCACGCTTAGGGTACTCCTTGTTTCTTAGCTTCTCTGGGGTTTTGAATTATTGTCTGGTTGTCCTTTACTCTATGTCTAATATCTACTTATGAGTGGGTATATACCATGTTTGTTTTACTTTCTCTGGGTTACCTCATTCAGGATGGTTTCTTGTAGATCAATCCATTTGGCTACAAATTTCAAGATATCTTCGGCTTTTTCCACTGAATAGTATTCCATCATGTGAATGTACCACATTTTCTCTATCCATTCTTTGTTGAGGGGCATCTAGGTTGCTTCTAGCATCTGGATATTACAAATAATGCCGCTGTGAACATAGTTCAACAGATGTCCTTGTGGTATGATTGTGCATCCTTTGAGTATATGCATAAGAGTGGAATTGCTGGATCTTGAGTTATATTGATTCCAGTTATCCTGCAAAATTGCTATACTGATTTCCAAAGTGGCTGTACAAGTTTGTACTCCCACCAGAAATTGAGACAAGTTCCCCTTTCGTCACATCCTGTCCAGCATAATCTGTCATTGGTGTTTTTGATTTTAGCCATTCTGATAGGTATAAGATGGTATCTCAGAATTGTTTTGAATTGCATTTCCCTAATGGCTAAGGATGTTGATCACTTCCTTAAGTATCTTTCAGATACTTGTCTATAGAGAATTCTAGATTTAGTTCTGTATCCCACTTTTTTCCTTTTTCTTTTAATATTTTAATTTTAAATAGCTTGCTTCACATGTCAATTCCAGTTCCCTCTCCTTCTCTCCTATTGCACCCTCCACCATCCCCCCAACCTCTCACCGTATCCCCACTTCCTTCCACATAGGGGATATCTAGAGTCAATCATTTCACTCAGGGCAGGGTCCAGGCACTCCCCTAAGAGTCCAGGCTGAGAGAGCATCCCTCTTTGTGTTATGGACACAGGAAGTCCTTTTGTATGCCAGGGATAAACAAACACTTATCTACTGCCCAGGGCCCCATAGTTTGCCCAGGCCTCCTCACTGACTCTCACTCTCAGTGGGTATGGATCAGTCCCATGCTGGCCTCCCAGCTGTTGACCTGTGGTCCAAGATCTCTCCCTTGTTCAGATCTGCTGTCTGTGTTGTTTTTGCCAGCCCATTCTTTGCCAATTTGCTCATTGCTCCTCTCTCTCTGTCACTGAGTTCCATGTGTTTAGTTCAGTGTTTAACTGTGAGTGCCTCTGCTTCCATCAGTCACTGGATGAAGGTTCTAGGATGGTTATAGACATCAAGTCCATTATCAGGAATGGACATTCAAGTTGGTCTCTCCACTATTGCTTAGCTTGCCAGTTGGTGTCATCCTTTTACATCACTCGAGGTCTCACTGGTGCCAAATCTATCTTCTAACCTATGATTCCCTCTTCCCCCTATTCTACCCCCCACTGAACTTTCCAGTTCCCCCATGACCTACTCTCTCTTCCTCTTCTCCCCCTCTCTTTTTCCCAGCTCCCACTCACCCCCCCCCGATTCCTCACCGTGTTCCCAATCTGTTCAGAAGATCTTGCCTCATTCCTCTTCTCTGGGGTACTGTGAATATCTCTCTTAGGTTCTTTCCTGTTTCCCAGAAACTCTGTCAGTGGAAGTGCAGACTGGCACTATCCTGATCCATGTCTAAAATCCATATATGAGTGACCACATACCATGTTTGTTGTTTTGTTACTGGGTTACCTCATTCAGGATGGTTTCTTCTAGTGCCATACATTTACCTGGGAATTTCAAGATTCCATTGTTTTTTTCTGCTGAATAATACTTCACTGTATAAATGTGCCACATTTTCTCTATCCACTCTTCAGTTGAGGGGCATCTAGGTTGCATCTAGGTTCTGGATATTACAAATAATGCTGCTATGAATACAGTGGAGCAGATGTCCTTGTGTGAATTTGTATCTTTCAGATATATGCTTAAGAGTGGAATTGCTGGTTCTTGTGGTAGATTGATTCCCATTTTCCTGAGGAATCTCCATACTGATTTCCAAAGTAGCTGTACGAGTTCGCACTCCACCAGAAGTGGAGGAGTGTTCCCCTCTCTCCACATCATCTCCAGCATAAATTGTCATCAGTGTTTTTGATTTAGCCATTCTGACAGGAGTAAGATGGTATCTCAAAGTTGTTTTGTTTTGCATTACTTTGATGGCTAAGGATGTTGAACATTTTCTTAAGTGTCTCTTGGCCATTTTAGCCTCCTCTGTTGACAATTCTCTATATAGATCTGTACCCCACCTTTTAATTAGATTGTTTGTCATTTTGGAGACTTGCTTCTTGACTTCTTTGTAAATTTTGGAGATCAGCCCTCTGTCATAAGTGACCTGAAAAACTCTGCAAGAGAACTCCTAGAGGTGATAAACACTTTCAGCAAAGTGGCAGGACATAAAATTAACTCAAAAAAATCATTGGCCCTATTATATACAGATGATGAAGTGGCTGAGAAAGAAATCAGAGAAACATCACCCTTTACAATAGCTATAAACAGCATCGAATATCTGGGGATAACGTTAACTAAAGAAGTGAAAGAACCGTATATTAAGAATTTGAGTCTTTAAAGAAAGAAATCAAAGAGGATACCAGAAGATGGAAAGATCTCCCATGCTCTTGGATTGGTAGGATTAACATAATAAAAATGGCAGTCTTGTCAAAAGCAGTCTACAAATGCAATGCAATCCCTATCAAAATTGCAGCACAATTCTTCACAGACCTTGAAAGAACAATAATCAACTTTATATGGAAAACAATAGACCCAGGATAACCAAAACTACCCTATACAATAAAGGAACTTCAGGAGGCATCACCATCCCTGACTTCAAGCTCTATCATAGAGCTATAGTCCTGAAAACAGCTTGGTATTGGCACAAAAATAGACAAGAAGACCAATGGAACTGAATTGAAAACCCTGATTTTAACCCACACATCTATGAACACTTGATTTTTGTACAATGGAAAAAAGAAAGCATCCTCAACAAATGGTGCTGGCATAACTGGCTATTGACATGTAGAAGACTGCAGATAGTTCCATGTCTATCGCCTTGCACAAAACTTAAGTCCAAATGGATCAAAGATCTCAACATAAATCCAGCCACACAGAAACTCTTACATAAGAAGTGGGAGATACTCTTCAACTGGTTGGTACAGGAGACCGCTTCCTGAACATAACACTAGCAACACAGACACTGAGATCGACAATTAACAAATGGGACCTCCTGAAACTAAGAAGCTTCTGTAAGGCAAAGGGCACAGTCAACAAGACAAAAAGGCAGTCCACAGAATGTATCCCACTTTTTAATTAGATGATTTGGTGTTTTGGTGACTTGTTTTTGAGTTTTTTGTATATTATGGAGATCAGCCCTATGTCAGACATGGAGGTGAATTTAATGTGTCTTAGAATACAAAGTTATTATTTACTTCATAGGTCTTTCTAGAACAAGTTTTAAAAGATATGCAGTCATTTGTAGACATGGGGACAAAATTTAATGAGATAGCCAATAGTGAATAAAGTGTAGGAATCTCTGGTATACAGTTGGAATTCAGTTAGAAGAAGAGTCTGAGAGACAGAAGGTATGTGATTTTATTTATTTACTAATTTATTTTATTTAATTAGTATTTAAAGTGTGATCAAACAGTGAAGAATGAATTTGTGAGAACAGATGCATGGTTTTCATTTGTGGCTGTCCCGAAGAAACAAGAAGGAGGGGGATGGAAGGAAAAGTAGAAGAAAAGTAACAATACTTTCTGGACAAATATATAGCAACCATCTTCATGGATCATGTGGTGGTGGGCTTCTTTGTGAATAACTGTCAAGAAATATGTTATATTTTATATGATTTCCAATGAATACAAATCCATGTGGGCATCCAGATGTGTCTTTTCTATAGTATAATTTATGGCATATACATATTAGAAAACAGGAAAAACTAAAATAACATTTCATTATCTTACCTAATATGTCATACATGTGTATATGTATGCATACTCATATACTTGAGATTACTTGGATCCATTTTGTCTGCATTTGCATGTTCCTGTAGAGTTGCAATTTTCTACTTGATTTAATAGACAGCATCAGTTACCTGCACACTGACCTGTGGTTCTTGTTCTTCATCCTGTGTCAGTATCTTCTAGATATCTATCCTATCACTGCTAGAGTTTCTCATGTACTCAGAGGTCAACACTAAGTTTCCCTATTCTCAACAAGTTCACAGATGCTGTTGCTGGTCTGAGAGACACACTTGGGATCCTATGGTCTCAGTAAAAACTTTCCATTTGCAATCAGCTTAGGTAAAATCAAAGTCTGCTCAGAGCCCATAGAAAATCCAAGAGAGAAGTAAGTGAAATCAGATTGTATCTGTGAGATGCTCATGTTAGCATTCAATCTGAGTAAAGGTAGGTTATTCATCACAGAAGTGTGTCACATTTATTTCAGTCTTCATTCAAACATAATAGGATTTTATTTTAACAATCCCCATGTGCCAAAAGAACAATGTATGAATGTATATATGTGTGTATATGTACATGTACATGTATGTGCATATGGATATATATCATATATATGTACTACATTATTGTTTATAGTATTAATATATATATAATTACATATATTTCTATACATCTTATACACACATACACACACACACACAAACACACACAAACTGGTATGAAGTGAAATGGATTTTATTTTGAAAATTTCAGAAGTACATAGGTGGTATAAACCAAATCTGGGAACCACTGTGGCAGTGACTCAGCTTCCAATTAAGGAAAATAAAATGTAAAATATTTCTCATGTGTCTCGAAATATGGAAGATTTATTTTTAGTCCCCAAAGCCTGTGATTTTAGATGCATCTTGGTAACTTGTGCTCAGTTGCTGGACAGTCTGTCCAGACAATACAGTTGGCCTTATTCCTTAACTTGACACATGCAATGTCTGCGTTAAGATGTATGAAGCTAAAACTGAAATAAATTATGTGTACAAAAGTGGTATTGATTCTTGTGCCTCCAAAAATCTTTATTCTGCCATCAGTTTATACAAAATAGCAAATGAAAGAGACTAGGAAATTACAGTGCATCTGCAGCTATAAATTTATGCCTTTCTCACACTAGAGGTTACAGTATTTGTGCTTTGTTTCATATTTGAAAATCAATTGCTTCTCCACTAATATTTAACTGTTTATATATGGATGCATGCAAAGTTGAGTTTTCATTTGTCAATCAACATAGACATTGAGTTCGATGTTTTTAAAGTACTATTTTAGCATCTTATAATTATATTTCCTTATTTTTTAATACAGAAGGAGCTGGAGAAATGGTTTGGCACTAAACAGCATTTACTGCTCTTGCAGAAAAACTGGTTTTGGATTCCAGTACTCCTATGGCAGAGTACAACCATTTGTGATTCCAGTACAAAGAGTTTCAACAAACACTTTTGACCTCTGTGGACTCCAGGTATACACAGAATACAATTATGCACATGAAAACAGAACACTCAGAAGTTAAAAATAAGTGAATCTTCTTATTTCTGATTGTGATTCTAGCCTTTAATTACTGAGCCATCTCTCAAGCCTAAGTGATTTTTGTTAAAAATAAAACTGATGAGGAATTTAGAGAGAAGGTTCACGGGTTAATAGCATGTACTATTCTTGCAGTGGGAATGTGTTCAATTCCCTGCACCCCCATTTTGTGACTTACTACCACCTGTAACCCTCGCTCTAGGGCAGTATACTTCTGACCTCTGTGGGCACTGCATTAATATGTACAAACTGACACACACGTACATAACAACACAGACATACACATATAATAAAACATATACTGAAATCTTATATAAAAAATCTTACTAGGACTAATCTTATATACACATTCTTCTAAATAATTGTAAATACAACATTAAGCTTTGTTCTTATTCTCAGAGAACCTAGAATTTTTCTTGCTTTAAATTTGTTTCTTCTGAATATGCCTTTTTTTACATTCCCAAGTCAAAATGTCTGCCACACAAATATTAATAACTACTGGCAAATTGCTCCCAATAAATTGTCTGAAATAAATGATTCATGCAAACGAGAAACACCACATGCATTTATGGCCATTGCTGATGTCATGGATATAAATACCTCTTGTGTAACTGTAAGTGCAAGGAAACATCGAGTAGTTCCTATACTCTTTTTTATTTATCATTTTTTATTTTAATTTTAAATAGCTTGTTTTACATGTCAATCCCAGTTCCCTCTCCCTCCCCTCCTCCCACACTCCCCTTCCCCCCCACCCGCCCACCCTATTGTCAAATCCTTCCACATAGGGGATATCTAGAGTGTCATTTCACTCTGGGTAGGGGCCAGGCACTCCCCTAAGAGTCCAGGCTGAGAGAGCATCCCTCTTTGTGCTATAGGCACACGATGACTGTTTGTATTCCAGGGATAGACACTGATCCACAGCTCAGGGCCCCATAGGTTGCCCAGGCCTTCTCGCTGACACTCACATTTGGGGGGTCCAGATCAGTCACACGCTGGCCTCCCCACTGTCGGTCTGGGGTCCAAGAGCTCTCCCCTGTTCAGATCAGCTGTCGCTGCTGGTTTTGCCAGCCCATTCTTTGCCAATTTGCTCATCACTCCTCTCTCTCTGTCACTGGGTTCCTTGGGTTCAGTTCAGTGATTAATTGTGTGTTTGCCTCTGCTTCCATCAGTCACAGGATGAAGGCTCCCTGATGGTTATTGACATCAAGTTCATTATCAGAAATGGGCATTCGAGGTGGTCTCTCCACTATTGCTTAGCTTGCCAATTGGTGTTATCCCTTTAGATCACTCGAGGTCACTCTGGTGCCTGATCTGTCTTCTATCCTATGATTCCCTCTTCCCCCTATTCTACTCCCACCCCCTCAACTTCCTGTTCCCCCATGACCAACTCTCTTCCTCTTCATCCCCTCTCTTCTTCCCAGGTCTCACTGCCCCCCATCCCTCGCCGTGTTCCCCATCCATTCAGAGGATCTAGTCTCCATCCCCTTCTCTTGGGTACTATGCATATATGCATATCTTTTAGGTTCTTTCCTGTTTCCCAGAATCTCTCTCAGTGGAAGTGCAGACTGGCACTATCCTGATCCATATCTAAAATCCATATATGAGTGAGTACATACCATGTTTGTCTTTTTGCGACTGGATTATCTCACTCAGGATGGTTTCTTCCAGTGCTATCCATTTACCTGTGAATTTCAAGATTCCATTGTTTTTTTCTACTGAGTAATACTCCATTGTGTAAATGTACCACATTTTCTCTATCCACTCTTCAGTTGAGGGGCATCTAGGTTGCTTCCAGGTTTTGGCTATTACAAATAATGCTGCTATGAACATGGTGGAGAAGATGTCCTTGTTGTATGAATTTATTTGCCTCATTTGGATATATGCCTAAGAGTGGAATTGCTGGGTCTAGTGGTATATTAATTCCCATTTTCCTGAGGAATATCCATACTGATTTCCAAAGAGGCTGTATGAGTCGGCGCTCCCACCAGCAGTGGAGGAGTGTTCCTCTCTCCACATCCTCCCCAGCATAAATTGTCTTCGGTGTTTTTGATTTTAGCCATTCTGACAGGAGTAAGATGGTATCTCAGAGTTGTTTTGATTTGCATTTTCCTGATGGCTAAGGATTTTGAGCACTTTCTTAAGTGTCTCTTGGCCATTTTAGCCTCCTCTATTGAGAATTCTCTATTTAGTTCTGTACCCCATCTTTTAAGTGGATCCTCTGGTGTTTTGGAGACTTGTTTCTTGAGTTCTTTGTAAATTTTGGAGATTAGCCCTCTGTCAGATGTAGGGTTAGTGAATATCTTTTCCCATTCTGTGGCCTGCCTTTTTGTCTTTTTGACTGTGTCCTTTGCCTTACAGAAGCTTTTTAGTTTCAGAAGGTCCCATTTGTTAATTGTCGATTTCAGTGCCTGTGCCACTGGTGTTATGTTTAGGAAGTGGTCTCCTGTACCAACTCGTTGAAGAGTAGCTCCCACTTTCTCTTCTAAAAGTTTCAGTGTGGCTGGATTTATGTTGAGATCTTTGATCCATATGGACTTAAGTTTTGTACAAGGCGATAAACATGGATCTATCTGCAGTCTTCTGCATACCAGTACCCAGGTATGCCAGCACCATTTGTTGAAGATGCTTTCTTTTTTCCATTGTACAGTTTTAGCTTCTTTGTCAAAAATCAAGTGTTCATAGGTGTGTGGGTTAAAATTAGGGCTTTCGATTCGGTTCCATTGGTCTACTACCTATTTTTGTGCCAATACCAAGCTGTTTTCAGGACTATAGCTCTATAATAGAGCTTGAAGTCAGGTATGGTGATGCCTCCTGAAGTTCCTTTATTGTATAGGGTTGTTTTGGCTATGCTGGGCCTTTTGTTTTTCCATATAAAGTTGATTAATGTTCTTTCCAGGTCCTTGAAGAATTGTGATGGAATTTTGATAGGGATTGCATTGAATCTGTAGACTGCTTTTGGCAAGATTGCCATTTTTATTATGTTGTTCCTACCAATTCAAGAGCATGGGAGATCTTTCCATTTTCTGGTATCTTCTCTGATTTCTTTCTTTAAAGACACAAAGTTCTTGATATACAGGTCTTTCACTTCCTTGGTTAACATTATCCCCAGATATTTGATGCTGTTTTTGACTATTGTAAAGGGTGATGTTTCTCTGATTTCTTTCTCAGTCACTTCCTCATATGTATATAATAGGGCCACTGATTTTTCTGAGTTTACCTTGTATCCTGCCACCTTGCTGAAGGTGTTTATCAGCTCTAGGAGTAACCTTGCGGAGTTTTTTGGTCACTTATGTAAACTATCATATCATCTGCAAATAGTGAAAGTTTGACTTCTCATTTTCCTATTTCTATCCCCTTTATCTCCTTTTGTTGTCTTATTGCTGTAGCTAGAACTTCAAGTACAATATTGAAGAGATATGGAGAGAGTGGACAGCCTTGTCTTATTCCTGATTTTAGAGGAATTGCTTTGAGTTTCTCTCCATTTAGTTTGATGTTAGCTGTTGATTTACTGTATATTGCTTTTATTATATTCAGGTACGTTCCTGTTATCCCTGATCTCTCTACGACCTTTATCATGAAGGGGTGCTGGATTTTGTCAAAGGCTTTTTCAGCATCTAGTGAGATGATCATGTGGTTTTTCTTTCACAGTTTGTTAATATGGTGGATTACATTGATAGATTTTCTAATGTTGAACCATCCCTCCATTCCTGGGATGAAGCCTACTTGATCATGGTGGATGATTTTTCTGATGTGTTCTTGAATCCGGTTTGCGAGTATTTTATTGAGTATTTTTGTATCGATGTTCTTGAGGGAAATTGGTCTATAGTTCTCTTTCTTAGTTGTGTCTTTGTGTGGCTTGGGTATCAAGGTAATTGTAGCCTCGTAGATAGAGTTTGGCAGTGAGCCTACTGCTTCTATTGTGTGGAATACTTTGAGGAGTATTGGAATTAGCTCTTCTTTGAATTTCTGGTAGAATTCTGCACTGAAGCCATCTGGGCCTGGGCTTTTTTTGGTTGGGAGACTTTTGATGACTGCTTCTATTTCATTAGGGGTTATAGATCTGTTTAGACTGTTTATGTGCTCTTGATTTAGTTTTGGCAAGTGATATCTATCCAGGAAATTGTACATTTCCTTTAAATTTTTGAATTTTGTGGAGTACAGATTTTCAAAGTATGCCCTGATTATTCTCTGGATTTCCTCAGAGTCCATTGTTATGTCCCCTTTTTCATCCCTGATTTTGTTAATTAGCATACTCTCTCTCTGTCTTTTGGTTAGTTTGGACAGAGGTTTATCTATTTTGTTGATTTTCTCAAAAAACCAACTCTTTGTTTCATTGATTCTTCTCAGTGTTTTCCTGGTTTCTACTTGATTGATTTCAGCCCTCAGTTTGATTATTTCCTGGCGTCTGCTCCTCCTGGGAGAGTTTGCTTCTTTTTGTTCTAGAACAATCAGCTGTGCTACTAATTCTCTAGTGTGACTGTTCTCCAGTTTTTTCATGTGGGCACTTAGTGCTATAAACTTTCCTCTCAGCACTGCTTTCAAGGTGTCCCATAGTTTGTGTATGTTGTGTCTTCATTCTCATTGAAATCGAGGAAGACTTTAATTTCTTTTTTTTATTTGTTCCTTTACCCAGGGATGGTGCAATTGTGCATTGTTCAATCTCCATGAGTTTGTAAGTTTTCTGTAATTTTATGTTATTGTTGAATTCTGATGTTAATGCATTTTGGTCTGATAAGATGCAGGGGGTTATTCCAATTTTTTTGTATCTGTGGAGATTTGCTGTGTTTCCTATTATGTGGTCAATTTTAGAGAAGATTCCATGTGGTGCCGAGAAGAAGGTATATCCCTTTGTATTTGGGTGGAATGTTCTATAGATGTCTGTTAAACCCAGTTGGGTCATAACTTCTATTAGTTCTTTTGTTTCTTTGTTAAGTTTCTGTCTGTAGGTCCTGTCTAGCGGTGAGAGCGGAGTGTTATAATCTCCTACTATTAGTGTGTGAGATTTTATGTGCATTTTGAGCTTTAGTAATGTTTCTTTCACGAATGTAGGTGCCTTTGTATTTGGGGCATAGTTGTTTAAAATTGAGACTTCATCTTGATGCATTTTTCCTTTGATGAATATGAAGTGTCCTTCTTCATCTCTTTTGATTTATGTTAATTTGAAGTCTAATTTGTTAGATATTAGGATTGCTACACCCGCTTGTTTCTTGGGACCGTTTGATTGGAAGATCTTTTCCCAACCCTTTACTCTGAGATAACGTCTGTTTTGATGTTGAGATGCGTTTCTTCTATGCAGCAGAAGGAAGGGTTCTGTCTTCATATCAATTCTGCTAGTCTGTGTCTTTTTATAGGCAAGTTGAGGCCATTGACATTGAGGGATATTAATGACCATTGATTGGTGATCCTTGTTTGTGCTTGATTTATTGTTAGTGAAGTTATTTTGTGTAATTTCTCCTCCCTTTTTCTTTTGGTGTTTTGTAAAGTGTGCTTATATATTGCCTGTGTCTTTGTGAATGTAGTTATCTGCCTTGGCTCTAGGTTTTCCTTCTAGCATTTTCTGTAGAGCTGGCTTCATGGATACGTATTGTTTAAATCTGGCTTTGTCATGGAATATTTTGTTTTCTCCATCTATGGTAATTGAGAGCTTTGCTGGATATAGTAGTCTGGGCTGGCATCCTTGTCCCTTAGCATTTGTAGGACATCTGTCCAGGATCTTCTGGCTTTCATCGTTTCCATTGCGAAGTCAGGTGTAATTCGGATAGGTCTGCCTTTGTATGTTACTTGGCCTTTTTCTTTTGCTGCTCTTAATATTTTGTCTTTGCTCTGTAGGTTTGATGTTTTGATTATTATATGGCAAGGTGACTTCTTTTTCTGGTCGAGCCTATTTGGTGTTCTGTAAGATTCTTCTATTTTAATAGGCATATCTTTCTTTAGGTTAGGGAAGTTTTCTTCTATGATTTTGTTGAATATGTTTTCTGTACCTTTGAGTTGTATTTCTTCGCCCTCTTCTATACCTATTATTCTCAGGTTTGGCTTCTTCACGGTGTCCCATATTTCCTGGATATTTTGTGTTAAGGATTTGTTTGTTTTGAGATTTTCTTTTGTTGACGACTCTATATCCTCTAATGAGTCTTCAACACCTGAGATTCTCTCTTCTATATCTTGTATTCTATTGGTGATTCTTGCATCTGTAGTTCCTGATCGTTTACCCAGCTTTTCTATTTCCAGCATCCCTTCATTCTGTGTTTTCTTTATCGTTTCTATTTCAGCTTTCAATCCTTCAACTGTTTGAGTTGTTTCCTTAATTTTTTTGGTTGTTTTTTCTTGGTGCTCTTTAGATTCTTTGAGAGATTTGTTTATTTCTTGAATTTTTCCCCCATTTCATGGATTTTTTGTTTGTTTTTTCTTCTATTTCTTTAAGGGATTTCCTCGTTTCTTCTTTGAGGGTCTCCATCAACTTCATGAAATAATTTTTAAGGTCTGTCTCCTCTTTTTCATTATGTAGTGCTTTTCAGGTCTTGCTGGTGTTGAATCCCTAGATTCTGGTGGGGTCATGTTGGTGTTTCTATTGCTGAGTGAACTCTTATTCTGTCTTCTTCCCATCTCTTCTTCCAGTGGGTACTGGTGGGGTCTTTCCGTCTCCACTGGTCTCCTTCCTTCCTGCAGCTGAAGCTGGGGATGCTGACATGGAGTTTGGGTCGTGGTAGGGCTGATGTCTTTCCTGAAGCTGGACTTGCTGGGGTTGGGGTCTTGGAATTGCTGACGTCTTTGCTGTGTGGGCGGGTCTCCTTAAGCTGTACTCTCTGGGGTTGGGGTCTTGGAAGGGCTGATGTCTTTCCTGTGTCGGTAGGTCTTCTGAAGCTGGACTTGCTGGGGTTTGGGGCTTGAAATGGCTGATGTCTTTCCTGAAGCTGGACTGGCTGGGGTTTGGGGCTTGAAATGGCTGATGTCTTTCCTGAAGCTGGACTGGCTGGTGTTTGGGGCTTGAAAGGGCTGATGTCTTTCCTGTGTGGACAGGTCTTCTGGATGCCAGGAGTGGCCCGGAAGATCAAGGGGATGGGTGTTGGGCAGGGGGTCCTGCTGGAGACCCAATCTCACCTGAAGCTGGACTCACCCAGTTCCTATATTCTTAAATGTGATCTCAAGAGCACAAAACACACAAAAATATAGTACAGGGGTGAATTTTGAATTTTTGTTATTTTGCTGTCAGTATAATTTAATTATAAATATATATGACTTCTACTTCAAATTTTATTAATGTATAACAATTATGCAGCTACATGGGTACAGTGTGATATTTCAACACATGTAATAAATAGTTTATATTGATTTTTAAGAGAGGTATTTACAACTAGTCATAACAGCTTTGGCATATTGTCCATTTAGTTAATGCACAAATAAAATGTGTTTTATATATATATATATATATATATATATATATATATGTGTGTGTGTGTGTGTGTGTGTGTGTGGTGTGTGTATGTGTGTGTTGAAATATCACTTAGTCATTAAAATAAATTTCTAGAATTTTCAAAAGGATGCATACATATTAAGAATGATATAAAAAGTGCGATAACAATTTTTGATAATTATTGAGTAAAAAATTGGGTCTTAAAATCCTAAGAATTTGCTTATTGATCCCAATGAGCCTGTTTGGGCTGGCTCCAACTCACAGCTACTCTGTCTACTTACACACAGTTCTATTTATAAATATGCCCAAGAGTCACAGGGTCCAGGTTAGGCTTAAAGTCGAGAATAGTACTGATCTGAATGATGCTATGGGACAGAGACAGGAGTAGAAGAGTCTCCTTACAGACACAGACTCCTGATAGAAACTTGGTCATCAGACTGTGCTTGTCTGGAGGAAAAAGCCCAGGTTGTTGTGGCTGATGTGCTGTCATCTCTGTCAGCAATGTGCAGGAGTGTAGCCTTGAAGGAGATTCTAAGAGATACTTCAGCGATGACTGAAGCCCTTGGCCTGATCTGGGTCCTGCATTTGGCTATCTACTTGGCATAGCTCTACACAACCAAGTCCTCAATGATGCTGCTGCTGTGCCTCCTGTCTTCCTCTGCAGTAGTTTTTTTTAAAAAAATATATGTATACGATTATATAATTCCTCCCCTAAAATCATGGTGTATTTCAGGTATTTTTCAGAATAAAAGTGTCATAAACTTTTGAAAATAACAGAAAATTTTACTATAATTTATCCATTACAACCTCCACTTCCCATTCCCTAACTCTGCCAGACATCCCTTTCCCATCATTCTGTATTCTACTCATGTTACCTTATATCCATTGTACTTCAAAAAATAATTCACCAGCATTCCAGTAGCTAAACCTTGTTTGGCAGGGTGTTAAATGAACAGCTTACAGTTTAATGGGACAAAGATATAAGTGAGCAGGTAGGTTAGATAAAAGTGGAAATATTTACCTGATGAATATACAAACTTATATACGTTTGAGGTGAGAAAAAGATCTTAAAAATAATATATTTGCATAAATATGAATATGCATATGTATATTTCTATATTATAAAATGTGTAGCCATGTTTTACATATTTCAGATTAATCTAAGCATATATGGAGTCACATGTTGTCTTTC
Organism: Mesocricetus auratus; assembly: GCF_017639785.1. NCBI lineage: Eukaryota > Metazoa > Chordata > Mammalia > Rodentia > Cricetidae > Mesocricetus > Mesocricetus auratus. The sequence goes on from NW_024429266.1 coordinate 170,287,095, forward strand.
AACATTTTTACTTATGGGTATGTCTCAGTGTTTCATGTATCTTTTTGAGGAAGTTATAGGAGAGTGTTGGAACTTCTAGAGCTAGAGTTACAGGCAGCTGTGGGGTGTATTATGTGGATTCTGGGAGCTGAACTCTGGAACTCTGGAAGAACCTAAATTACTCATAACCACCAGTCTTTCTCTAGTCAATTGCTGTTTCCTAAATATGTATCTCCCACTAACGGTTTCACAGCCGTTTTTCATTGTTCCACTTTAAGGTGATCTTGTAGTATATTTTGGCAAATTTTTTCTTTTTCTTCATTTTATTTAAAAAATTAAAAGTGTATTATTTTCATGGTCTGGGACATACATGTACCTACCAATGGGCACTTATTGAGGTCAGAGAGGAATTCTGTGGAACTGGATTTCTTTTACTATCTTTATGTGAGTTCCAAGGATCTCAGGTTATCAGGCAATTTTTTGGTAAGTGCTTTAAGTCCCTGCCCTATCTATCCCACACTCCTTTACTTTCTAAAGCATTCCTGTTATTTTACATTTTTATAGAAATAACAGCTTTCCCTTTGACATTTGATGTATATATTCCCTTTGTGTTTATTATATCAAGTGGATGGGGGTACATCTAAAGGAATATGATAAAAGATGTTGTAGAGAATAGGCCAGGAACAGAGTAAGCTAGAAGTATGGTTCTTATTAACCTGATGTTTACAGGGATGCTATGAAACTAATACTTTTCAGTTCCACAATAATTAAATAGGTTTATGTATGCAAAGTTGTTTAAAATACGTACATTTACATGTAAGTACAAGTGCATTTTAGGAGTTATTACCACTAGCAGTAACTAGAGCATTATCATCAGTAAGTTGCTATAGAAACAACAAGGCTAAACTAACTTTAGGCTGTCATGCAAGGAAAGCCTCTGAAGAAGAGGCACCAGGATCAAGATATAGAAATAGTACAGAGAGTATAAATATTGATCAAATCTTTGCAGCCTCAGCATCTCACACAGGCATAGGGCACAGGACATGGCTAAGTGTCCATCAGTTGTTAACAATTCCAGATTTGAAAGGAACTGAGGCAACTAAAGATGAGTGAGGCAGAAGGAAATACAAGTGATTCATTAGCAGGAAGGAAAAAAATAAGATATAACAGTTTTAAAAAGAGAGACAAATACAGTCATTATTCTGTTCCACTAAAGCATGGAGTTTTACTTGGTTATTTTCAATAAATTTTCTTTCACTTGCTAGATACATTGTTAGACATTAATTGGTGCCATACACCAATTAGAAGCCAAATTGCACAATGCAGTCTCCTAAGAAAACTAATTTTTCACATGAGTAATTGCCATCAGGCTGGATTTGTTCTTTTTAACACAATTGCTTGCCCTGTATTAGCAATTCAAATAATACTTCATAATTTCTTCACCTGAGTAAGCCTGCAAATTAGTGAAAGGGAGGAGAGGTTTAATGTTTGATTGAAAAACTGTTACTTTTCATGGAATTGGACTTTATTTTTGCTGTACAGTAGTTCATATTTGTTTGATCAAAACCTTTTAGATCTCAAAGTTATCAACAATGTTAAAATACTTACCTTCACAATGAAGCTTAGAGAACACACCAAATGAAAAAAAATTAGTGTTCTCTAAATTTAGATAATGCAATTGTAAGAGATTAATTCCCTGAATTTTATTTTATTTTTATTTTTGGTTTTACGAGACAGGGTTTCTCTGTATTGTTTTGGAGGCTGTCGGTCCAGCCTGGCCTCAAACTCACAGAGATCCGCCTGCCTCTGCCTCCCGAGTGCTGGGATTAAAGGCGTCCCCCACCACTGCCCAGCTCCCTGAATTTTAAACAATACTCATTTATCGAGTATCAAGCTGATCATTTTTTGGTTATATCTGCCTTGTCTTTGCTCTCTTTTGCTTAAAGGCGCTTGCATGGAAGGACCAGAGAGAACCTAAAATAGAAAAGTCGTGTTACCAATGGATTTCAGTAATTGAACAATATCAGAGATAGTCTGTAAAAGTTTTAGAACACTGTCATATCTTGACTCAGATTTTTTTCTGAAGCATAGAGAGACAGCTTAGTAGTTAAGGGCACTTGTGGGTTATCCTGAGGATCTGGGTTCTGTTCTCAGCGTCCACATAGAGTCTCACAGCTGTACTTAACTCCAGTTCTATCTGACCTGCACAGGATGCACATACATGTAGACAAAGAACTCGTACACATAAAATAAATAAAACTTTACAAAGTTTTAAAATAAATAATATAAAATGAGACAGCACAGGCTAGCTGCTTACTTGATATGCATCAGGAGATAGCCCTGGACTTCTTTCATCCTCCTGTCCTACCTCATAATTCTGGGATTACAGAATTTTTTGCAGTACCAGGATTGAAGTCAGGGCTTCCTGCAAACTAGGTATTCACTCTGCCACCTGGGCTATATTCTTAGATCCTTGATTTAGGCATCTAAATTTATTAGACATTTTTCTTGTCCCATTTTTATCATGGTTTTATTATTTAAAACAACCTTTAATTTTAAATATATTTTTATCATATTATTCCCCTGGCCCATGTACATCTAGATCCTATCCTGCTCCCTAGCCATCTAACTTTAAGAACTAAAAAACATGCAAATATAAAAACCTCCAAAGCAAACAAACAAAAAACAAACAAAACCAAACAAACCACACTCAAATAGAAACAAACAAAAACAAAAACAAAAACAGACAACCAACCTATATCCAAATAAAAGTGTGCTTGCACACATACACACACACACACACAGAGAGAGAGAGAGAGAGAGAGAGAGAGAGAGAGAGAGAAAGAGAGAAAGAGACAGAAGCAGAGACAAAGACAAAGAGACAGAGACACACATTCACAGAGAGACACACACACACAGAAAGAGAGAGAGAGACAGACAGAGAGAGACAGAGAGAAAGAGAGAGAGAGGGGAGTCCATTGTATGTTCTACTACTCATAAACATGAGGACAGTCCTAGAGTGATTAATAAACCAGTATAGCTCTATTGAAGAAAACTGATTTTTCCCTCTACAATCAGATAAAGGTGAGAGTTCAGTTGTTAACCTTTACCCTACTGGCTAGGTTTCCATTCATTAATTCATTCATTTATTTAAAATGTAAAGAATGAAGTATAATAATATAAAACAAATTATTGAATCAAAATTGAACAAGGCAAACCAACAGAACTCAAAGAGCCCAAGAGAAATCACAGGAATCAGAGACCCATTCACTAGTGTGCACACTCAGGAATCTCATAGAAACAATAACTGGAAGTCATTATATATACACAGAGAGGACCTGGTGCAGGCCTGTGAAGACCATGTACATGCTGCCTCACTCTGTAAGTTTAAGTATGAGTTCTACTCCTCTTGATTTAGAGACCATTGTTTTCTTGCTGTCCTCCATCCCCTCTGGCTCTTACATTCTTTCAACTTCTTCTTCCACAGAATTCCCTGAGCCTTCAGAGGAGGGTTTTGATAGAAACCTCCCATAAGTTTGAGTGGTCCAAGGTCTCTCACTTTGCATAATGATGCAAGGGATGGTGATACCTCTGGAAGTTCTTTTACTATACAGGATGCTTTCAACTCTCCTGTTTGTGTTTTCATATGAAATTTAGTTATTCATTCAAGGTCTGTAAAGAATTGTGTTGGAATTTTGATGCAGATTTCTTGAATTTGTAGATTGCTTTTGTAAGATGGATATTTTTACTATGTTACTCCTATCAATCCATGAACATGGGAGATCTTTTCATCTTCTAATACTTTCTCTGATTACCTTCTTAAAAGATTAAAGTCACCCAAGGTATTTTAGGTTCTTTGTGGCTGTTGTGAAGGGTGTTATTTCCTGATATATTACTCAGCCCTTTTATCTTTTGTATGTGGGAGAAAGTCTTGTATCTAACCACATTGCTAAAGGTATTTATCAGCTGTAGGAGTTCCCTGGTAGAATTTTAAATACAAAAATTTCATTGATCTATAAGCAATTGAGAGTAAAGAGATGAATTCATCTGAGTCAGGATGAATAATATATGAAAGCTCAGATCACCTGAACATGGTTACATAGTGTGTGTGCCCCTGTCATTGGTTCTGAGTTTACATACTAGCTTTTTTTTTTTTTTGGTTTTTTACGAAACAGGGTTTCTCTGTATTGTTTTGGAGGCTGTCGGTCCAGCCTGGCCTTGAACTCACAGAGATCTGCCTGCCTCTGCCTCCCGAGTGCTGGGATTAAAGGCATGCGCCACCACCGCCCGGCTTACATACTAGTTTGACAGTGCTTTATCTGTGCAAGCTTATAAAGTATTGTGTGATTAAAAGACTGTACTGTAAATCATTATTGTTACCTATCTTATTCTTCTAGATTTGACATATGTAAATCTCAGATAGAAGGTTTAATTCTATACTATGTGATAGTTTAGAATGTGGTTTCTTCCTAACTGCCTCCATAACTCACTTCTTCCATGGTATTTTTAAGGGAAATGGTACCAACAAGCCTACACATTATTACTGGTTTTGTTTCAAATGGCAAAAAAATTATACTTCAACTTTGATAATATTTATTGGCATCTGGATTTAAGAATATGATCACAGGGTCACAAAAGGTCTGCAGATACCTGGATTTTAGTGTCCACAAATGATCCCTCAAAACACTTTACATGTCTGATACTTCCTAAACTGTACTGGGGAATCTCTGTGAAGAATCTGTTCAGCACAGTCTATTCATTACAAAGAGTTGGGGAAGTCTTATGTCAATAAAGCACTGTCTGGCCTATAGGGAATCTAGATGGGAGGGACTAGGAGTCCAGGAGAACTCTGGGAAGGAGAAACACAAGAGAGTCGAGATGTAACTCCATTGGGGTAGGAAGCCCGGAAACCTCTCTGGTAAGAGACATACTTAGATTAACAATTATGGGGTAATTACTTAAGTCAGAGCTAGCCAGTAAGAAACAAGCAAGGCCAACAGCTTCATAATTAATACAGCGTCTTGTGTGTTTGGGGACTACAACGAGGCAGAGCCCAGGCGGCTGACGGGGGATAAACCAAAGCGGCTAGCAAGGAAAAGCTTCTCATAACAACAAAGGAGGCTACTGATTTGCCCAGCTTGGGTTATATGACCTTTGATGCCCAGGAGCTACTGCTGTGTGATGTCTGTTTGATCAGGAGGACAGCGTTTGAATCATTATGAGTATGGTGTGTAAAGCTCCTAGGCAGGGGACATTTCCCAGGTGTCTATTCAAGGATCACCAGTCTATAGGCTGTACTAACAGCAAGACTTTTGTTGCTTCTGTTTCTTCTCATGCTTGGATTTTCTTCTTCTTTTCTGCTTCAAGATAAAAACCTTCACTTCCTATGTTCTCCCTACTTTCATTCCCCCACTTCAGAAGTGAACTGTTTTCTTCCAAGATACTCTATAGTTTCATATATGTTGTTTCTCTTACAGTAATATTTTGTTTTTAACATAGATTATTATTGATTATTTGGGAATCTTATATCACCCCAATCCCACTTATTTCCCAGTGCCACCATATCTGCTCCCCACCTCTATAGTGTCTCCCCCAAAAGAAAATTTATAAAGATTAATTAAATCAAATAAAAACAAAACAAATAACAAAAACCCTCTTTGCTCCTGTGCCTTTCTCATCTCTCTAGCAACTCTTCATTTGTCTCAGTGGCATTGGGAGCTTACGGTATTTCATCACACACTATATCCTTTTTTCCACTCAGTTTTGCTAGCAAATGCCCATTACAATGGGCTGTTGGTTTCATTCAAGGTCTCTAGCTTCTGAGAAACGAACAATAGTGGACCTTCATCAATACTGGACCTTCCTGCTGTTACCTTGAGTCATGGAGATCCTTTGGCTATGGTTCTGCAAGACCAGTTCTCTCACACATGTTCTCTCATACATGGGGTAGAATTTGGGGGGGACCCTGGATACGGGTCTGGGTGGCAGCTGATTTCGTCATTCTGGCTTTTGGATTGTCATTGATTCCCTCAGGCAAAGGGTCGAGCCAGCTCTTCTATACAAATGCCATCTGGGCAACCTGTCCCACACTCATGGTGAGGGGTGGGACCTACTCTCTTGAGTGTGGGGCCAGCTCTCCCATGTAGGGCATAGCCAGGTTTTCTGCTACAGTGCCAAGTGAGAAGCAGCGCAAGCTTTCCAAGGGCCAGCAGAAGTCAGTGGTGGCTCAGTATGACACATAGTTCCTTCCTATGCCCCCTGTTGTGGTAATAAAAGCCAACACAGACCCTAGCAGCAATAGGAATACTGACCCAAACATGGCCTTTGACAACAACTTTGGCCTGGAAGTCACTATGGCCCCAATGGAAACACAGATCACACAGATCACTAGGTTCCCAGAGGGAGCCATTGCCCTCAGATATCAACATGACCTCAGGTGTCTGACCAGACAGACCCTGGGTATCTGCCTGACTGGTATAGGGTGATAGACCCAAACATGGCCCTCAGTAGCAGCTTGTGCCCTGATGTCACCATGGTTCCAGGTGCAGGCTACTCAAATTGGTATGGTTTTGGCTGCTGTATAGCCCTTAGACACCAACATGGCCACATGTGGTTGCCTAGACCTCAGGCATTTATGTGGCCTTTGGTGGCAACACCAATCACAGATGTCAACACAGAACACATATGTTGTAGGAGCATGGACCCAGAACTGAAGAACTGAGGGCATTGAGGAACAGGCTGAGGTAGGTGACCTACTTGCTGTCTTGGGCCATAGTGATGTCTGGGCTCAGACTCTTCCAAAGGCCAGTCTGAGTCCATGGTCCTACCCCAGCTGGGTTCTGTGTTGATATCTAAGAACACACAGATTCCCATAGTATGGAATCCTGCTGGGGCAAATGTCTGAGTCTGTAGTTCCACTGTGGCTGGATTGTATTGACATTAAAGGCCACATGGCCACCCAGAGTCTGGTCAGCTGAGACTATGTTGATGTCCAAGGGCCATGCTACCAATGAAACTATATTGATCTTGGTGGTCTGTGCTGCCACCTGGGACCATGGTAATGCCTGGGGCCAAGCTTCAGCTGAGGGCCATGGTTAGATATCAGGCCTTACCATACTAATGGTCTATGATAAAGTCCATGACTGGTGGTACTATCAAAAGCCTTATGGATTTCTGGAGCACCACCTGGGGTCATGTTAGAGTCTGATGGCCACACTGCTTCTAGAGTCATACCAATCTCAGTGGCCTGCACTGACACCTGGGGTCATAGTGATGTCCAGGCCCAGGCTGCTGCTGAGGACAGCAGTAATCTTGTCTAAACCTAGTTTATTGTTCCAACACATTCATTTCCTAGTTGAAATTTCTTCAGTTGCTATGCCATCAAGAAAACCATGTCCCTCTTATATTTGAAGACCACAATATGGCCTGCTTCTCATTTTACAAACATTTTGTGCCTGGTTACTCTGGTATCTTCTGATACTGAGCTAGTATTTGGTATCTCAATGTAGCTTAAGGTTCTGTTTTTAATTCTTTTAGTTGCTTTTCTCCCTTTATATATAATTCATCTTATTCCATCCCTCCCTAGAAGAAGGAAACTCAAATTTTAATACAAAGTATTTTCTTGCTTATATGTCAATTATACTGGAAGGAAAATTCTTGAAAATTTTTCATACTACATAAAGAATCATTAACAAACATATTAGTGCCTATTCAATTATGATTTAATAATTTTTAAAGTTAGATTTACCTGTTCTCCTGTAACTTTTTATGCTATAATTTATGTCTTTCTGCCCAGGTGCTTTTATGCAAAGAATAACCCATTCAGAGGAGTCTATACTTTAAAGGGAGTGTACTGACTTGCCCGGTTTTGGTTATATAACACAAACTTATGTATGGAGATGTTTCTGGATTAAATGTGGTAAAGGAACATATGCATTTATCTCCCCTGGTTAGTATTGGCATTCTAATAAAGTAAGAGTTCAGATTTTAAATAAACATAGACCTAGCAGATCAATGAGAAGGGGAGCAGAGATAGTAACCAATAATGGTCAACCCATGTTGGAAGAAAGAACAAGGATAAATAATTGGCCCCTCAAGTCAATGAGACATGGGTGAGAAAGCTGAAGGGTAAGGACTTGCAGAAAGTGATACTGAGGGAATATGGCCAGCTCATCTTTCAGAAACTCCAAGATGTTTAGGAACTGGAAAAGCTAATTGTGTGAGAAAAATCAATATGATTGAGGAAATAACAAAACTAGAGCTTCATTCCTGACATTTCTTGACATTCTCTTTTTTTTACCTAAAATTCTAAGACATAAGGCAGAGGGGAGGGCAAAGCAGAGGCAAAAAATATGACAAGAGATTAAGTGTACACATATGGAGAGGTCTCAGTTTCCTTAAAACTCACCTTAAATATGACAGACAAATACATAGTTGTGGAATAAACACAAACATTTGATTCTTCTCCAGTGGGAGCAGTCATGACGTTGATTGCTCTGTAGTCAGAGTTGCTTTTCTGTAGTCTGACACACATGCACTGGGGAACCAAGAGCTTTAGTGATGTGAAACTCTTAAGAGTTGCGGGGCAGTGGTGGCGCCTGCCTTTAATCCCAGCACTCGGAGGCAGAGGCAGGCGGATCTCTGTGCGTTTGAGGCCGGGCTGGACCGATAGCCGCCAAAGCAATACAGATACAGAGAAACCCTCTCTCAAAAAACCAAAAAAAAAAAAAGAGTTATTCACAGGATGACCACCATCAGATATTTTCAGTAAGATGTTTTCACCTAAGAAAAATGAAAACATAAGACAGAGATAGGAAAGGAGTAAGCTGGAGGAATGATGGTCATAATGGGAAATCTACTTTTAAGTAGTTCTCTAGGAAAAGAGGGATCACTTACTCATAAAATAAGAAATAAGAAAAGGAGTTTCTGAGAATATAAAATAATACGTCTTCAGTCACCCACAGCTAAACACTGAACTTACTTCCTGGAACTCAGTTGCAGAAGGGAGGAGTGGTGAGCAAAGGGGTCAAGACTAGGCTGGTGAAGCCCCCAGAAACAGCTGACCTGAACAAGAGGGAGCTCATGGACCCCAGACTGATGACTGAGAGGCCAGCATGGGACTGACCCAGACCTCCTAAATTTGGGTGTCAGTGAGGAGGCCTCAGCAATCTATGGGGCCTCAGGTAGTAGACCAGTATTCATCCCTGACATAGGAATGGATTTTGGGATCCCATTCCATGTGGAGGGACCCTATCTCAGTCTGAACACATGGGGTAGGGCCTAGGCCCTGCCCAGGATGATATGACAGACTTTGGAAATCCCCCATGAAGGAACTCAGCCTCCTTGGGGAGAGAAGTAGGGATTGGATTGGGGATAGGGGAGTTGGTGTGGGGAGTGGAAGGAGGGAAGGGAAAGGGAACAGTGATTGATGGGTGAAGCAAGCTTGTTTCTAATTTTAAAAAATCCTCTTTTTGTCAATGATTTAAACAACTAACATTTAAAATAGTGAAGAATATTAGAATATCATGTCAGAAAGCATGAAATAGTAGAGACATGATGAAATGACCTTTAAGTTAAGAGACATGACATTTAACCATCTCCCAGAATAATGAAGGAATGAAGATAAAGATCAAATTTCAAAGAAATAACATAAGAGATACACTTATACTTGAAGGTTGGAGAGATGACAGTGGTTAATCAGTCCTTACAAAGTATCTGGGTTTGGTTTCCAGAAACCATATGGCATCTCACAACTCTCTGTAACTCTATTTCCAGGGGATATGATGCATCTTCTGACCTCTATGGCCTCCACTACACATGTGGTGCACATACATACCCTCAGGCTCATACATAGACTCAGACATAAAGTAAGTGAATATAAAAAATACTCAAACTTGAGAATTATCAAGTTAGGAGACAGTATTATTCAGATAGAAAGTAAATAAGTATGTAACAGATATTTACTCAATTACAGATCACAGTTAAGATACACAGAAATATTGTCCCTACAGTGATGAAGATCATTAGATACTGCCTTGATAATTTGTTTCTTTCCCTTTTAAAGAAACTTATGGATGTGTTTTAACCAAGACAAAATAGGGAAACGTGCAATTCCAGAAGTCACATTTTCTTCTGTGTCTCTTTTTCTTTAAAGATAAAAATTCTTTGAGTTTTTATTCCTGGTATTCCTGGTACTACTACCACATTTTATAGGTCAATATATCTGTTTTATTGAAAAGAAAGAGAGAAGATGTAACATATAAAAACTTCTGGAATGTACATCTAACTGACACTACATTACATTAATTAATAGATGCACTTTTCTTTTTTTAAACTGTGGCTGTGACAGTTCTGAACAAAAAGAGTTTCCTGATTAATCTGCAGCTATGGCCCTGATAAGATTCAGTGTTAGGGGCTTTACAGCAAGCCCAGAGGAAAACCAGTCCTGTTTTGAGTAAAAGGGCAGAAGATTCCAGAAGGGAGTTCTTCAAAGGAAAATAAATAGAGAAAATGTATTTGAATGTTGAAATTTCAATGGACTTCTTTTTGTGAAAAATACCTACCATAGCTACAGAGAAAAATGAATAGAAGTTCTGTTTAGCATATAAACATGAACTCAAGGAAATCATAACAGTGTATAAGAGAAAAGCCTAGACATAAACAGCATTGCTACAGACACTAGCCAACAATAGTGACTTGTTGACATTGTCAAAAACATAATGGAGAACATGTGCTTTGGGAAAACAAAGCATAATATAAATCCAATACATAATGTTTGCAGGGATTTAATTAAATAAACAACAACATAAAATACAATGGTTATGGCAATGAACAGCAGAGAGTTAAATATGCTGGTGAGGTGTGGAAGGGTGAAGGATGGATGAACAAAAACATCCCTTTCCAGTATGATTTTGTTTATTATTTCTGATTTTAAGAAAACTTCTGTGTATTTCTATGATTATCAATAGAGAGTAACTTAAAAACTATGCATATCTATTAACTAGTAGAATAGCACACTTATTTCTCCTTCTACCTGGCTAAAAGAAAAAAGTAAGAACGTATCAGGAAATTATCTATCTCCTGGAATATGTTCCAAATATGCACTTACATGCAGATCTACATGGCAACTAGCAGCATTAGATATTCAGAGAATTCATTTTATGTGCTGTATTTATTTTTAACTACCATAAGGTCTTGTTGTAAATGAAAAATCCGTAGATGGGGTTCTTCAGGCAATTGTTCTTTAGAGATGGTATCTACAAAATGTGATTATCTGTAATGGCATTATCCTAAGAGGTAATAAAGCAGAGAAGGGCTCCAGCAGTGAGAGTCCTTTAAGGGGATTTAGAGAGGAAAATGCATATGGTTAGCTCCAAACTAATGGGGAAACAGGTTTAAAAATCAGTCAATCATGGTCCATAATGATTCTCAGAAAAGTAGAATGGAAGGCTGAATGGAGAAAGTACTGATGAATATAGAAGAGGCTATTTTAAATGCAGGCTTTATTATTACTGCAGGTGTACTGAGGCCAGCAGACAGTCCATGCTTTACTCATGGTTCCCAGGAGGAAGGTTCAGTCAAGCCATGTAGCAGCAGTGTTGATTGACCAGGAGATGAAAACAAGTGGGGAGAAGCATGAAAAGGGGCCTATAAAGTAGTTTCCAAAGGAATTGCTGCTCTGGAGGGCTCAGGATATACTTCCTCTTTAGGCCTCCATAGACTCTCATATCCATAACATACACACAAATAAAATAGATCTTTAAAATGAACATATAAAATAAAATAAAATAAAGCTAATGAATTTCCAGAGAAGCTAGAAGAAACCCAATGTTTCAGATAAGACATAAGGCTCCTAGAATTAACTCAATTTACAGGAATATATGCCTTCATTACTCTATATGTTCACACACATAAAGGAAATTGTCACAGTTCATCACAATACATAGATAGAGAAACTGTAAACAGAAGCAAAATAACATACTCAGGAGATCATTGGCAGTGAAAGAATTAAACAGATTTCAAAGTAGCCATTTGACTCTTAACCAGCAGTCATTCTATATCCCAAAGTTGTGATGATTGTTTTTAATTTGTAAATACCTGGAAGGCTTTTGATTTCTCAGGTAGGTATTGATGCAATTACAAATGGACCTTAGCAAGAACTGCCTGGAAATGGTATATAAACTGAGAGTGTTTGCAGTAGAAGCAAAGTTTCAAATGGGTTTCTTATGTGATTTTGCCGGGATGAAGTATAGAATGCTTTAGTCAATCATCATGTGAGCAATTAAGAACCTCCAAATCCCACTTCCCACAGGGGTGCCACGAAAAGCTATCGAGAACTGGTGTTGTACACTTGAACAGGTAATTGAAAAGCGTATGTGTCATGTCTATGGGCAGCATGAAGTGAATCCGGATTCTCTCACCTTTCAATCGCATACACAAAATAATAGTAGTGGAGATGATCTGTCAGCATGCTGGTCAATGAGATGGATAATTTGTGGAGGAAAAGGTAGTTCTGCAATTCTTTGAATGACAATTTGACTGTAGTAGTGAACTAAGCTAAGTGAGGTAGGACAATTGTTCATCCTAGTGAAAGAAAACATAGCTTCTGCTTTTTGTTTGGGATTGCATACAGGCGAGCCACTTTTCTTTGTCCAGTTTCTAGAACTCTCTAGACTTGTCTGCTTTTTGTACACTCAGTAATATGAAAACACTGTTTCAGACCACTCTTGGTTCTGCGATGGTTTGTTGTTTGTTTCTCTGACATTCATGCAGGCTGTCAAGTTACTGTGTAGATCAGTGGTTCTCACCATCTCAAGTATTAGACCTGCAGATATGCACATCCATTCTTGTCCCTACAAATAGTCTTTCAATGTCCTCTACCATTTCTTTGTTTATTTTTATAATGTTGCCCTCTGTACTTCACTTTTCAAGGCGGTCTTTGATTTGCATTGTTATTACAAGTTTATTATTGACTTTTTCAATGTAGTCTTGCTACATAGCTTCAGGATACCTTTGAAATCATTATGTAACATGGACTGCTTTTAAACCCTTGGCAATGCAACTTCAACTATCATAGGCACCCACCATACTGCTTCAGGTTTTAATTAGTATTCTTGAAAACTCTAATGTAGTAAATAGTGATGGCATGCTAACCTCAGAGTCTAAAGCATGCAATGTACAAAGGTAGAACAGAAGGCTTGTACTGCCCTTCCTTGCAACTTGTTTCCAATAATTGCATAAAAAGTTTCAAGGGTGCATCTGTGACTAGATTGTGAAGCTATCCAGGGCTTTTCTGGACAACTCGAGTTATCAACATAGTCCACTCTTTATGCAGAAATCAAAATAAAGCCAAGTACAGGGCTGCCAATTTTTAGCTACTGTTTTGTAGCAAGAATACTATGCAAGTACAAAATGAGGAAAAATTTATTTTCTTAAAAATGTATTTGATTTTAATGTATTTTTCTTTCCTTTTTATGAATAATTTAGGTTCACTGTTGTTTTCTTCATTTTCTTTTTGTGTATAAGTGTGTTTACCTGCACATATATGTGTACCATGTGTTTTCAGGGCCCAAAAAGACTAGAAGATGGCTTAAGATTCCTTAGGACTGGTGTTACACATGGTTGTGGGCTACCATGAGGATGTTGGGAATCAAACCAGGGTCCTCTGGAGAGCAGTTAATATTCTTCTGTATACTGTATTTTTTATAAGGCTCAGTATTCAATACTCTTAGGAATGAGGGGAGGAGCTATTTCTCCAGGTTGTTATTTGAGAAGCATCATTCCCAGACAGACTGGAGTAGGAGGCCTAGTCTCAGAAGCAAAGTATAGTAGATGTTGTTTTGTTAAGCCCACCTTTTCAGAGGGCAGGATGGAGAAATGCTAGTCTGATTTGATTTATATATTCAGAACTCAGAGAATTGAAGTTAGTGGGGAATTGGAAGTCTCCACAGTAGTTTCCATAGCTCATGTACAGAACACCATAAAATAAAATAGAAGCCTGATGCTTAGAGCCAAATTATGTTCGCTGTGGGCATAATAACTTTGAGCGCCGTGGCCAGCAGGTTTTATATTATCGCCAGTAACATTGCCTTAATGTGATCTGGTATTATTGATTTCAGAAACTATACTTACGCGTCTCTTTCTTGGAAGCTTTCCTGTTGAGCCTCAAGGAACGATGTTCCTAGGTGCTTTCTTTTTCTACAGTTGTAGGTGCTCTTATGGAAGAAACATATAGAGCATTTTATCTTTAAAGAGGTCTAAAATAATTCCTGATTTTCCATGCAGGAGACAAAAATAAATGGAATGTTCTACATATGACATGGAAGATATCTTGCCCAGAAGTCAGAAATAAATTGATATTCTTCTCTACGTCCTTCAGCTAGTTTCAACCTCTCAAGACAGATCCAAGTGTGGAGATATAGGAGTATATATTTGAGCAGAGTTATTGCTCACTCACTAAGGAGACTTTCTAGTAGTAACAGTACTAATAGATGAGTACTGCTCTTTAACATTAACTATGTTAAGTCTTTTACACATGTTGTCGTGTGAGTGTGTAACACCACACTGTTACCTTACCTTAACAAGAGGACAGTAAGATGTGAATAACAGGACAAGCATCTGAAAATGTTACCGTGAGCTTCCATGAGTTCTGTTGTGATGACAATCTTCATGCTCCATTGAGCTTGTTTTTGAATTTCATAAACAAATTCATCTTCCATTAAGGGCATTATCTAGAATGACATCAGTAATATTATTAGTGACATGGATATTAGAAAGATGTATTTTCTCTCATCTCTCATAGTCTAAATCAAGGAGAAACATCCTTCCTCTTGCAAAAGGCAGAATACTGAACACTTTAGACTTGGCTACAGAATATGCACTCTTTTGCAGCTACATAGTTTTGCCATATCAGTTACAAAGTAAGCACAATGCATTTTCAAAAAAAAGTTGACATGCATAACTATATTCTAATAAATTTTGCATGCACAGCTGCAGGTATGGTCTTTTGGGCCTCGTTTCCCAGTCCTAACTTAAGTGTCTGTATGATATAGGATGTTGATAAGACCAAAATTGGACGTGGATTTGTATCAGGTATGAGGAAGAAGAAAAGATGTTCAGAATCCAATGTTATGAATCATGTCCTTTATCACTCTACCCTCTTTTCTGATGATTCATATTAATTTGATAACCACTACCTCTTTAAAGGGATTTCTTTAATGTTATATCCCAATGCTCCCATTAATGCTATACTTTGGAAAACTTATTTGAAGAAAACTGATAAAGGGTATTTATTAGATTATGTTTTTGCTATTAGAAATACTTAAGAGATATACTTTAAAAGAGGACAATGTCTCTTGTTTTGTGGTTTTAGATCCCATCCAATCTGAGGAGTTGGCATCATAGCAGAAGGAAGTGTCCGAGTAAACAATTACTATCTCATGAAAGTAAAAAAATAAAATGACAGAGGATAAGTGTAACATGCATAATAAAAACCCAGAGATGGATATTGTGGTTCAAGCTGAAGATCAGAAAAGTAAAGCATCCAGTTAGTAACTCTTACCTCTACCAAGGCTGAAATGGAGATCCTGTATTGCCTGTGAGTGGAAACTGAATCTCACCTGGGACACTTTGCTTCTTCCTTATATACCTCTGTAGTTCTGGGATTAAGGATATGCACTGTTACTCTTTAACACTGATTCATTCTCATGTAACTCTGTCTGGCCTTGAACTCACAGAGGTCCATCTGCCTCTGACTTATGGAATATATCCAGGTAGGCTTCAAGGAGCTCAACTAGCTCCTGAGCAGGAACTAAGAAACAGTCAGGTCAATTTTTCTCCTCCAATTTTAAAATTGAACAATGATATAAATATGAGATGTTTTATACTTGGCTATTACATGCTTTAATTATTAAATGATTTTTTCTCCTTAGAGACTGGAGGAAAGTAAAGGAAATTTAGTGACAGCCTAAATACCCATAGAAACTTCTGAGATCCAGCAAAGCACCCCTTGAACATTTATATATTTTCGAAATTCAGTAAACCTGACTTGCAGGAACAGTCACTTGGTCTTTGTTCTGCCTTCCAAACATCACACTGAAGGAAAGCCCTAATAAAGATGTAGCCATATAACATCTGTCTTCTTTGCAAAATTTTCAACCAAATTCATCACCAAACTTTTATGTTCAAATGTGCAAAAATATCACATACTAGTGATGATAATGCAGCTGCCACTGAAGAATGTTCAAACCCCCTCCTATCCCAGGACTGGATTCTAGGTCAACGTCTTTGTCAATGACTGTGTCTTAGCCATCTTTGAGGCATCAGTAGGTCATTATAATTGCAAATACCATTTTCTCTTTGAACCATCATTTCTGAAAAGAAGAGCCAGAAGTTGCTTATGCTAAACTTGAGTCACATTGTAGAATACATGACAAAATAGCTTCAGAATAAAAATCTGTAAACTACTTGGTGATTATGATGATTGATTTAAATCTACATTATGGTCTATTGAAGATCATTAATATGCAACTACTTTTAGATATTACAGACCTGTCTAAAGTTAATACCCTCTATTTTTTATCGATTGTTTACTTGATTCTGGACATCAAAATATTTGCCAACATGCTTTACAGACTCTTAGTGATTCTATGGTGCATTGCTTCCACTTGGGTAATTTAGAAAACACAAGCATGTGAAGGATGATCTTGTGGTGAGAGACACAGTAACTCCAGGACAAATATAATTTTGAATTTATTATGTGTGTAAAAAACTAAGAGAGCTAAATACTCAGAGTCATCTTTAAGATAAAATTGCTTTTCAATGTTAAAGATAATGAGGTTTTCAGAGTGGCAGTGGTGGTACTGGGTATTGAGTACAGGATTCCATACATGTTAGGTAAACATGTAACATGGTGCTGGACAGTCTCTCTGACTTGAAATGGAACGTGGTAAGAAAGACTAGTGTGCAGATTTACATTCTGATAAAAAGGAAGGGGATCTACTCATTATATCTTCCTATTCAAAAGGATATGTAGAGGATAACGGATCTCTAATCTGAAATGCTCACAATATGAAGTCCATAGAGACAGAGAACCTGGAGATAATTTTATACTCTATTTTTAGTACTCCTCTCTGTTGAGTATTTCATCACATGAGGTCTTTGACATTTTCCATATGGGACATGGATCCATGTCTTAGATTTTTGGAGCAGTTCAGATTTTGAATTTTCATGGTAAGGATGTTCAACCTATAACTTTCTCTATTTCTCCAATACTCTGTTTCCTTTCAGGTAATTTGTGAAGATCTGTGACTCATCTCAGTGATTAGAGTTATTCTGAAAATATGAGAACCATTAATGCTCTTAGAATTCAGTAAATTCTTGGCTTAATTACCGATTTTTTCAATAAAAGATTGCAGTAAAATTTATAAATAGATTTACATATAATTAAGTTGCTTTTTTATTTCATAAGCACAAAGATACACATGCATTGAATTACACCACCTAGTTAGTCATCTAGTATCCAAATAAGTGGATTTGGTATGTGCTCATTGATCTTCAAAACAGACTTTGTTTGCCTTTGCCTTGGCTCATTTACTTTATTTGGCTCCCTTCAGAGTGCTGAAAGATTCCAAAATCCATGTATCCTTTGCTAACCCAATTCTTTACCAAAAAAAGTTGTAACTTTTTTTTGAAAGACTACTCTCTGTCTTCTAGGAAATTTGTGGCTGAAACAACATACTACTTTGCAGATATGAAAATAAACCAAAGTAACCTAAGACAAACATCATAAATTACCACACAGAGACATACTTTAATCTCATGGCTTTGAACTAACCAGAAAAAAATCTGGGTGATGTTCCATTGAGATTTCCTGAAGCTAAGTAAATCATTATATTACACCTAACCATACCATATATCATTTGTAATTCTAAAACCAGACATAATTTATGCTTGTATCATATACACATAAATCAGGGTATTAAAACAGAAATTTCATATTCAGTTTGTGGAAACAGGGAATTAAGCCATCATAAGATTGTTTCATTTTAATGAAAATGACAGTTGCTTAAGTCCTGAGATAGCTGTCATAATTGTGTGTTATAATTATGTGATAATTCTCTGTTTGCCATGATGGAAATAAACCCTGTGTCTGTACTGGGTTTATTTATCTGCTACACACTTTTATATTTCATCACAGACATTGATGACTGTTATGAAATTTGACACTGAGAATTTGAAACTTCAGTACAATATTTCAACAATATAGCTACACAATTTTAAATTACTACAACAAGTAATTCTGATAAGAAATCTAGACTTGGTCCCACATCCAGACCTACTCTGGCCAACATCCCAACTCTACTTTCAAATCTAATGCTTACCTCTACTAAGGCAAACTCTAGTCTTCTAGCAGGACAAGGTCTACATACCACCAACCAGAAGTCCTTTCAGCACTGATCCAGTATCTCCACCCAGTCAGATCTTCCATATATTTATCTAGGGTTGAGACCAGTGAGTGCCCCTGGTCGTCTCTCTCCACCACACACATTTGATAACCTGACAAATATAGTATGAATTATACATTCAGTGCCCCAACCTGATCTTACCTCCTGTGCTTGTGCTGCAACAAATCTCTAGGCTTCTGTTAGGATGTTTCCTCCTTCCCTATCTCCCAACCCCTACATTTCTATTCAGCCAGTTGTAAACTTATGATCCAGTCTTGGATATATATATATATATATATATACATATATATATATGTATATATATATATATATCATGTACATCTGCCCAATACT
Organism: Mesocricetus auratus; assembly: GCF_017639785.1. Lineage (NCBI taxonomy): Eukaryota > Metazoa > Chordata > Mammalia > Rodentia > Cricetidae > Mesocricetus > Mesocricetus auratus. The sequence goes on from NW_024429266.1 coordinate 170,305,871, forward strand.
CTCTGTCGACTTTGCTTTCTTGCACCAAAGTTTTTTCCAGTTTCTAAGCTCAACCTACTTTGTCCAAATCAGACTTAGAACTAACAGAAGTCTACATGTTTAGATGCTACCACAAAGTACTAACAATAAGAATGATCAAGCTAATATCCTCTTTCCAAAACCTACCAGTTCTGAAGAAATGTTTGCCAATGACAAATTACCTATATGAATTCAAGGACACATGATTAAAAAGATTCATAAACTTCCTCTTGGTATTCATCAACCTTTGATCTTTCCAGTAGACACATCTAATTTCTCTTCTAGTCCATTTCCATTTCTATGTGTCAAGTGCTAATTCTCAGAAACACTTTATATCAGGGAACTCTGTGGCCATGCTTGACAAAGACTTAAGTAGTTGATTATCATTATCTTTTCTATCCTCCATTAAAATCTCTTCAGATTTACTCTCAATCCTCTTAACAGTATGCTTACAGGAACCCCAACACTTAAGTCTTGGTACAGATCTGGTCTCCCTAGTTTTTTTCTGTGCCTCCTCTTGACTGTTCTTTCCAGCCCATCTCCATTCCTTTCTATTACCTATCTATACAGAAACACACCCTCCATCAGGAACCCCTTAGCTACCCACACTTACTTAGAACCCATAAAGGACTAAAACAGCAAAAGAACAGAACACATACCCCAAAAATATAAGATTATATATCAACACCAAGAAACAACTCAAATCCCAGAATAAACTCAAATATTAACAACCAAGACAATATGCCTCTACCAGAAGTCAGCAATCCTATTGCAGTAGGCCCTAAAAATGCAAATTAGATGAGGCACAAGACAAAGATTTCAAAATAGCAATCATGAATATGTTCAAGGACCTTAAAGAGGATATGAAAAATCCCTCAATGAACTCTGTGAAAATACAAGCAGAAATAAATAACGGAAACAATTCATGACACAAAAGTAGAAGTTAATGAAGAAAAGGAAGCTGAAGATGGTGGTGGTACAAGCCCCTTAGTCCCAGTACTGAAGAAGCAACTTGGTTTAACAGAGGAAGTTGCAGGGAGACACAGAGAAACCTTATCTCAAAAACCAAAACCAAACTAAACAGCAAAACCCACTTTAAATAACACTTGAAATTAAAACTGCAGGATGTCTTACAACAGCCTCAAGGTAAGTATCATCCACAAATTATAAGACATTGAAGAATGAATCAAAGGTATTGAAGAAGGGGTAGAAAAACAGCTGTCAAAGAAAAAGTTAAATTTAACTCAAAAAATCCAGTGTACTCTCATACTTTATTTAAATACCAAATCTATGAAAAACTGGGTTAGAGGAAGGAGAAAAACCCCAGGTCAAATGCACAAAATATGTTTTTTAACAAAGCCATAGAAGAAAATGTCTTCAATCTAAAGAAGGTGTTTATCATGGAACAAGAAGCACAGAACACCAAATAGGAAGGACAAGAAAAGGAATTCCCCTTGTATAATAAAAACTTTTAGACAGTAAGGAAAGTAGTTGAAGAAGACTTCAAAAGGTGGAAAGATCTCCTATACTTATGGACTGGTAGAATTAATATAGTACAAAGTGTCATCCTATCAAAAGAAATCTATAAATATAAAAACAATCTCAGTAAAAATTCCAACACAGTTCTTCAGAGAAATTGAAAACACGATTTTCTGCTTTATAAAGAAACACAAAGTTCGAAGGATAGCTAAAACAATCCTGAGTAACAAAAGAACTGCTAGAGGTATCATCATCCAGCATTTCAAGTTGTACTACAGAGCTATAGTAATAAAAAGAGTATAATACTAGCATCAAAAGACATGCTGATCAACGGAATATAATTAAACACCCAGAAATAAGTCCATACCCTTATCAAACCTAATTTTTGACAGTAAAGACAAAAACATACACTAGGTAAAACGCATCTTCAACAATTGATTTTGGTCAACTTTGTGACTGTATGTAGCAGTGTGCAATTAAATTCACATCTATCACCCTGCACAAAATTAAACTCCAATTGGATCACACCAATATAATACAAGATACCCTGAACCTGACAGAAGAAAAAGTGGGGAATAGGCTTGAACCCATTTGCACAAGAAAGGACTTTCTTAACAGAACACTGATAACACAGGCATTAAGATCAACAATTATTGTTACCTCATGAAACAGAAAAATTCTGCATAACAAAGTGCACCATCATTAAGATGAAGCAGCAAGCTAGATATTGTGAAAGGATCTTCAAAAGTTATACATATGATTACGTTCTCAAATACATAAGGAATAAAAAATGAATGTCAAGTAAACAAATAACTCATTTTTAAAATATGGGGCACAGAACTCAGCAGATAATAATCCAAAGATGAAACATATATGCCTGAGAAGCACTTAGAGAAATATTGAACATGCTTAGCCATCAGGGAAATACAAATTAAAACTGCTTTGATAATATATCTCACCAGTTTGAATGGCCAAGATCAATAAAACAAATGACATAACATGCTGGAAAGGCTGCAGAATGGGAAACACTTATCCATTCCTTGCGAGTGTGCAAACTTGTACAGTCACTGTGTAAATCAGTGTGGCAATTCAGTAGAAGCTGGGAACCAATCTGCCTCAAGATCCAGTTATTCTACTTGGGAGCACATACCCAAAGGGCTCTATATCCCTATAGAGATACTTTCTCATCCATGTTCATTGTTTCTTTATACATCATAGTCAGATATTGGAAACATGCTAGATATCCATTAACTGATGAATGGATAATGAAATTTGGTATATTCATATAATGGAAAATTATTAATCATTTAATAAAATGAAATTATGAAATTCACAGGTAAATGTAATGGGATAGGAAAAACAATACTGAGCGAAGTAAATGACACCCAAAAGACAAATATTGTGTTTTCTAATATATATGTATGTTAGTTATTAAGCCTTCAATGTGTAGGGTACAATCTACATTACTATAGAGTGTAGGTACTTAGCAAGGTACTTGAAGAAGAAACTATTTTCCAAGGAAACGGAAATTGAGTTTAGTGTTATGGAGATATAAGGAGAAACTAGAATAGAATGATGAACTATGAGGAGGCATGGAAGAAAAGGTAAAGGAAGGAATATGTGGTGGGATCATTTAGGAAGAGAGATTTTGATTGAGTCAGAGGAATAGGGAGTTTGCTATGAGATTTTGTTGTCTAGGAATGTGAGAGGACCCACCCATAAAGTCTCACCAACATGACTGCCTATATATGTCCTAATCAAGACAATAATAATAGATATGCCAAAGTAGATGGGGAAAAGTTCAGGAAGCTTCAACCCTACATGAAGAATGACAGAGAGCTAAGAGATCCTGAGAGTAGGAGAAATAGAATAATACTTTCCAGGGAAGACTCTATTGATGGGCTATCAAAAAAACAAACATACAAATGACTTAATACAGACTGACTAGATTATATAAGTATGCTATAATGATTAATGACAAACAGGGTTGTGAATAAGGAATGTGTTTTAATTGCCTATTACTATTGTTGTGATGTAACAGCATGACCACATTAGTCTATTGAGAGAAACCAATGCAAGAACTCAAACATGACAGAAACCCAGAGGCAGGGGCGATGCAAAGGACACTATAGTATAAAATTGCTTATAATAGAAGGAAAATGAAAAGTGACTTCTCAAAACTGAACAGACAAAAAACTTGAAGGGTTGTTAACAGAATACGTCATTCAGATACCCTGGATCACAGTGTTTAGATGATTTCTCTGATGAAACACAGTCTCCTCCACATTCTTACTCATTTGTCGGCCAAAAATCCTCACTCCACTTTCTTATTTTCCCAGCTCTGGAGACTAAGGTGCTAGATGAACTGCCTTCACACGTAATGACGTTCCAGTCTGGTGCTTTCTTCCACAGCCTGCTCTCTCCTTCAATTCATGTTCCGCTTCATATCTTCTCAGATATTTGAACACTTGAGCAAAAATTCTTCTAGTTCAGGTTCAGAGCAATAAAGTTATTAAGCATCATCACCATTCGTCTTTCCCTCTTTGATTTGTGTTTGGTCTCATTAACTCCAACTTAAGAACACTGTCTCCTGTTATTGAATATATTTGGAATTCAGTTGTTGGTTTCTTTCTTGCACTTTTGTGGAATTTGCAAAATATTTGAGTGTACTGACTTTCCAATGTCCACTCTGCCTGCTTTCTCCCCACACCTCACCACACCTCTATCTCCCCTGGAGTCCAATGCTGGCTGAGCTTAGTTATTACTTATTTGAAACAATGGATCATTTGTTTCATCTTTCTCTTACTTCCTCACTTCATCCCTCTCTCCTTTCCTCCATCTCTCCTATGTTAAGGACAAGTAATTAGGGGTCAGGAGAGAAATGTTTCACAATTTCCATGGACACTTGATGCCAGACACCTTGCCTATGGTTTGAGGACATTTTACTGTTCAGGTCAAACAAAATATGGTATATTTATATACATAAAATTATTTCTTTCATGTGTGTGTGTGTGTGTGTGTGTGTGTGTGTGTGTGTGTGTGTGTGTGTGTGTGTGCTGTAAACTGGTGCCTGAAAGCTTTGTCTGAGGATTTCAGACATCCTCACATATCTGACTCATATAATCAGTGGGGATAAATAGTGAACTCCATTTTCTGTCTGCACTTAACTATTGGTGTACCTGAAATATTTATCTCTGTATTAAGTCCATCCAAGCATCTCACATCCAAGCAACTTCCTTACTGACATCAGAAATGTAGCATTTACCTTGGTTCCTTTAAATAGTAAAATGTACCGTATTTTATAAAATTCTACTCAGGGCTCCCAAGAGGCAAAGTGGAAATCAGCTGTCCTTCAAAGGCATCCTTGCTGATTGTCAGCTATATAGTCCTCATTTGTCCTCAAGGTTCTTAGTGTGCTAACCTCAAGATTTGTGTGGAATTGCTTACCTTGATAAGATGAACTACATATTTTCTGATGTCAGATTCCTGTTGTCTGTGTCCAGAATTGAAGTCATCTGCTCATCTTTTCAGTAGATAAATAGTTATAGAACACCTCCTGTTTGTCAGGTATCCCATTAAGTGCTCAACTTCTATATTCAAGGATGCAATGCTTGTCTTCTTGGAACTCACATTTTGAACAGGAGCGGGGTAGAAGATAATCATGTGAAATACAGAGTCAGGTGTTCACATCTACGTAATGTATGTTCTTTGCTCCCTGCCTAGAACAAATAGTCATAGGCAAAGTATAAGCTCCCTCCACCTGAGGGTATCCTCTTACCATCATTCCTCTGCTTTTTTGACATTGATTGACATTTTATGCTAGGTTTCTTTGGGTTTTTGGACAATTTTCCACATTTCCTGGTGTTATGTAGCAAGCAAGAAAGGGAGCATCTGTCTATAGTCTTCCCAGTGCAATGAAATAAAACAATAGCAAAAAATGAAACTAAAAATACTGTACTATATCTGACAGAATGTTTGCCTAGCATACAGGAACTCCTGTGTTCCATCCCAGCACTGAGCATGGCAGTGCACTCCTTTAATCCCAGCACTTGGGAAATGGAGGCAGGAATACCAGATTTTCAACGTTATCTCTGGCTACACAGAGAGTTCTGGACCAGCATGACCTTCATGATGCCCTGTGTGAAAAAATAAAGAGAAAATTAGTTACTAAAATAAAAATGCTAATCACGAAGGCACATACTGTAATTTCTTCATTCAGCAGAAGGCTTATGGAGATTGGTGGGTTTAAGATGAGCCTGGGTGACAAGATGAGGCTTTGTCTTACTAAAGGAAGCCAGACAAAACATGCAAACAGCAAAGAACACAAGGAAAGAGAATTCCTCAGCAAGTGAAGCCATTTGAATCACAAGCCTACTGCTGCCCAGTGTTTGAGAGGCACACACTCCCAGGAAACATATGACTTCAAAAAAGACTATTCTTTTCTGAAACTATTTTGATTGACATGCAGAAAGTCCATCTAGAAGGAGGCTGGATGAAGCCTCACAGGTTGGATTAGGACATGTCAAGGAAGCAGAAGATATGTATGAGACTGTAAGTTCAATTCCTTTTTCTTTGGCCAGAAAGAAACTAGAACCGATTACTTTTTCTAGCAATTTAACTGCCTGTTGGCTGTGTTTTTTGTTTATGTGAAATGGTTTGTAGCACAGAAGCTTGGTGATGTCCAATTCTCTAAACCCTAAAATGGCTGATTAGATGAGTCCAGGATTTGTCATATGGTCTTTCTGTAACCATTGTTTAAAAAATCTATTGAATCAAGTATTTCATCATTTACTCAAAAATATTAGTTAGCAATTCACCATGACAGAGAATTACTTTATCTATGTAGTAGCTGTTATTTCTAGCCCAAAGCAACAGATTTTTTTTTCCTGTCGCCTTAAGAAAACTTGGTAACTTAATTGTGAGAAGCTGAAAATCTTTCAGTTTCCTCTCATAATAAATCCCAACTCTCCATTAAACTCACAGCCAAGGAAGTATTAATCAGTTGCCAATAAACAAGTTCTGTGCTGGAGTTCACATATGCTTCTCCTAGAGATAGCATATGCTTGCATGAAACTGAAGAACTGTGCTCGCTAGAGAAAATATTTTCTTAGGAAGAATTTCATTATGATATTTATTGAAGTTTTACTCACGGTTGAGCCCCAGTTAAAGAATAAAAATGTACTTGGATGCTGGAGAGAAAATGAATTCTTACTCATTTTAGTGTTTTCGTGGAATGTACAGGCTGCTGATCATTAATAATATCTTCTTTTAATGCAAAGCTGGAGAAAATAATAGTTAAGCAGAGAGTCTCTTTCCTTTCTCCTTCATCAAAGACACATTCTGTCTTTATCTTGAGGTGACTGAATGAACACCCTTAATCTCCCAAACTCTTACAAGTCATAGTATTAGTGAGTTTACTTTATAGGACTGAGGTAGGAAAATATAACAGAGTGTCCATTGAGTGAAGTTGATGTACATATTGTCATTTTATCAACTCACACATCCAAGTTTACAGATGAGGACTGAGACTTAGAGAGGCTTAATTGCCTTCCTGTGTATTCACAGTTAAATTAGTGTCAGATTCTTCTTCATTTCCCAAACAACATTCCCACTCCTCTGTCTACTTCAGGAAACTGTTTCTTTCACTTAAAGCAAGCTGCAAGAAAAAGAAACTAACTTGTAGACAGAAGATTCTGTCCCATCCAGCCTCATAGCCTTTTAATGCCAAATAAACACATAGAGGCTTATATTACCTACAAACTGTTTGACCTATTGCTCTGGCTTACTACTAGCAAACTCTTATAACTTAAATTAACATATAATTCTTATCTGTGTTTATTCACATGACTCAGTACCTTTTCTCAGTAAGGCATTTTCATCTTACTTCCTCTGCATCTCACTGATGACTGCGTCTCAGCCTTTCTTCTTCCTGGAATTCTCCTAATCTAGTAGCCTTCCTGCCTGGCTACTGGATCAGAATCAATGTGAGTGATAAATCTTTACAGTAAACAAGAACATTATCTCACTTCAGTGGCTGATTTTGCATTGTTGTAGACACAGGTTTGGCATAGTTCTGTGAATATGTCACAGTACAGATATGGATTTATTGAAAAAAAATGATCACTGGTACTAGAGAGTTGACTTAGTGACTAAGGGTTCTTTATTCTCTTGCCCAGAATCATAGTTCAGATCCTAGCATCAAAGGTGGGTAGCTGACAATTGCCTGAAACCCTACTTCCAGGGCAACCATTTCCCTCTTGTAGTGTCCATTGACACTTGCACTCATGTGTACATACCCATACACAGACACTGAAGCGTACATATATCGCAGAAAATTTAACAATAAAAATAACATAATTGAATTTTACAAACATAATTTTACAATTATAAAATGTGATCAATGCAAAATTGATCACAGAGAATGATAGACATAATAATTTTTAAATTAATTATTTCTAATTCTTCATATAAATTTTTCTTTGTGTATGTTCACTGTTCATGGTACTGTGTTAAATGGGGATAGGGCATCTTAATATATATTTTGTTGTATACTGAGCATATTTCTCTCAAACATGTGCTAAATTTTAAGCATTCTGTATGCAACTTCTCTGCACATTCCTTACAGCATGAAATTATTTTTCAGCCATACAAGAGATTTGTTAATTCCACACACTGATTAGAGATTATTGAATTCTGTTGTGAATTACCACACCCATGCTAATGGATCTGGCTGTCCCAAATGTTAATGATTTTTTTCCTGAACAGGGTCTCTGGAAATTTCTGCTGACATACTAGCTAAACTGAAACCTCTTAATTTGGCAAAGTAGAGAGTCAGCAGTCATAAGTGAAAATCTGTTATATCTAAGAAAACTGTGCCCATTATGTGAACATTATATATTCAAATAACAACTGCTCACAAAGATAGGTATTGTTACATAGTGGGAGGATTAATAGTTACAGTGAGGTTTAATTTAATTCTGTGGCCTCTATTAGCTGATGAAATTAATTAGAATTTAATTATTATGTATGGCTGTTAATGTTCTCAGTCATGATGAGTAGTTAGTTATTCTGAACTTCCAATCCTGCCACTGTGTTTATGCTTTTCTACTGACAAGAAATATATAAAGGAGAAAGCAGTACCTCTTGGGTGCATTTTGGTGCAGTGCATGGGTGATAGGTTCCTGTGATTCAGGGGGAAGGCCTGACATGCGAGAGGGGTACAGCAATGTGGGTAGTTATACACTGTAAGCATGATTTGTGTATTAATAAACCTCAAGTATATAGAATCAAGTGTAAAACAGTTGACCCTGAATAGTTGTTGTGTGAAAAAAATTAATGTATGTAAAAATAGATTTGCACATGGTAAATTGCTGATTTAGGTAAAAGCATATTTGGAATAAAGTCTTTGAGTATCCTCTTAAAAACATATTCATTTTAAGAATCACTTTATATTAATCAGGTACATGAGAGACACCTATGAGAGCATTTTCTGGTAAGTACAATACATGTTTAATGAGATCCAGTACAGATCAAGATCCTTCCACTACAAATGTTAATACAAATGGAAATTCCATACAATGTACTAAGGGTTCTATTACCAGTTGTCAGAGTGTGCGTTCTTGCCCTCTTATACAAAACGATGAAAATATGTGATTACTCTAATTTGCAACAGAAGCAAGATGACCTTGTTATGAGTGAGGCCATAGTATAAACTATAGAAGGATGTACTTTTAAGATTGACTGTGTGCCATAAAAGTGATAGCATTCAAAGAATCAGTTATTGATAGAGCTTCCTTTAATGAGGCTCAAGAAAATGAGAAGCTGGATAATAAGGCTATCATTTGTTGGTTCTCTGTTTTGATTGATTTGTTAGTTCATGTATTTATTTTTCTGATAATTCATGTCCTTTCACATAATTAATGTAATTTATTCATATGCATGTCCAGTTATGCAGATTGTGCCTAGAGGATTCTTCATGAATGTTAACTTGAAGCTTACTGTCCATGTACCTCAAATCAGTTCAAGTCTGATCAGCCTCTCACTTCTTTCTGCTATAATACATTGCTAATACACTTGAATAGAACTTATCTAAATTGATTATTACTAGTACAATGAATTCAGTACTACTATGAGGAACCTTTTAGCCTAGTGCCTGGAGGTTTGAGAGGGTTCTGGGATTGCTAGGTCTACTTTTGGAGAAGAGTATGTATGTATAAAGGAACTGAACTCTCTTATTACAAGAGAGATGTAGTGTCTCTATAACGCAAACTAAATTGTTTCCCTGGATAAACTATCTCCTATGCCTGTGTGCCTCAGTTCAGTGATAGAGCAGTGATCTTGTATTTGTAATGCCCATGTTGCATTCCCAGTATTACAAAAAACAGATAATTATATAGTAAGAAAGTTTGTCAAATCTGTGTGTCTGCTCAGATCAAGCAGTAATTAATTCCATAATATAATACTATGGATTCTTATAATATGATTGGTCTATGTGGGCCCTGGAGGAATGCCAAGTTGCTGAGAATTCACTTGCCATATGGATTTAATTTTATCATCTGAGGCTGAGGCACCTCATCTTAAACTGAGGCCATCACATTTCAGGGACTTTTGTGTGCATTACATTTGGCAGTGTATATAAAATAAACAATAATCCATAGAAATGTCTCCATAAATAGTAGCTCTGTTTCAAGTTTTTAATGAGATTCATTGTAATGGCATGTGGTCTTTTAAATAGAACAAATGAAGTTAACAAATTAGCTCCATATAAAAAAAGATGAGGTTTTGGAAATGGGCCTGGGCATATTTCATGTTCATATGCTCATGGCCTTCCCTTCTGCTCTGTTCCTTCACACAGGGTTTCCTGTGAGTGAGCAAAATAACGATGTTGGAGTGTCAAGTCGAACCCTTATGATGCTGTTGGTCCAGTAAGGATAGTGACAACTCTATTTCTCCTTTGTTTGTTCATTTCATCCTTGCAATGTCCAGGAACTAAATGTGTAGGGAGGAGAGACAGACAGGAGGCACAATGGGTGATGCTGACCTCAAGTTAATGGGATTTGGACTCTTTGAAAGAGAACACATTGCCAGGGGAGAGGTGCAAGCTGTATTCAACAGCGAGGCCATCTGGTTTACTTCACGTGTTCTTCACTTCTCTTTTTCTCACCACAGAGTGAATTCCTCACACAACACAGGTCAATTTAGACAGTGGTTAACACTTTTATGCCTTTCATATATGTATAGCATAGAAGGCAATTGGTAGGTAAATACTGAAAGGAAAATATTTTCATGAGAGATTAATAAATCTATGCATTCATTTAGCAATTATTTTTTGACCTTGCCCTCTACATTGAATATAGTTTTTAAAAACTGAGACAGGGCAGAGAAAAAAAAACAAAATTAACAAGTAAAGTAGTAAAGTCAATCATTCATTTATTGGACTGGTTCATAATGTTAAGGTTAAAATATATAATCGGAATTCACTAACCTTGTAGACAAAGTTGGCCCTATTCACTATGGAAAATGAGACTCACAGATATTTAATAACTTGCTATATGATGTACAGCTGGTAATGCTAGATGTAGAATTTGAACTCAGCAATCTGATCTAAAAAATAATTTCTAAAACTCTGTAAGCACCAAAACAATAAGGAGCTGTTGTAAATCTAAGACCAATCCTGTGTGGTTAAAAAATAAAAGGTACATAAAAGCATGTTTCACAAGATTCTTTGGAAGAGCAATAATTCTTAAGGAGCCAGTCTCCTTTCCATTTTATAAGAATCTCTAGTAATCATTTGACAACACATTCATTCAAATATATTTATTTGCTAAAAATTTCTGAATGTCATTCTGTTTATTAGAAAGTACATCATCCACAGATAGGAATAAGATTGCTCAAGTTGGGTAATGTTTACCACGTGACCAAAGCAGTGTCTGAGACACGGCAGGTGTCAGTCAACACTGCCTTCTTTTCCTGGATCCATGTTTTCTTTTCCATGGACTTTATTGTTTGTCTTCCACATTGTGGGTCACATCACATCCCCTATTGTAAGACAGGAATCATATCTTGTATTTAAAATTATCTTGATACATCTATCTTCTTTATGCGACCTCTAGCCCCTCCCAGTTTCTATTGTAGATACTGATTTAGACGGTCAATGTTGATATTTCACCACTCCCTATCTCGTGATTTGAATGCTATTTGATTTATTGTCTCTTATGCAAAAAAATGGTAGAAATTGAGTATTTACCCTAGTCTCAAAGCCTATTTTATATGCTTAAATGTGAAAATAACCTGAATGAAGAGCTGTAATATTATTTTCATTGTTAGCGATAATTAGTAAAACAAAATCTTACTTCCTGATTTTCTGATCCTATCATTAATTATACAAATATCATGCTGCTTCATCTTCTTCTATCTGTGCTCTGGGGACAAAAACATACCTCAAAGTTGATCAAAGGAGAACACAAGTTGAACGTAGTTTACATGACCATACCACATCTCAGTTTCTTACAGTCTGACCCTTCACTTGGTCATCACTTTTGGAAGTTGTCTAGGCAAATGCTAAATTTTATTACAGGCATCTGGTTAGGACAGATTCTCAAGGATTAAGCAAAGGTCTCTTCCCTTTTGGAGCATTTTAAAAATCTTTCTCTTTCTCCCCTTTTCTCCTGCTAAAGTGTAGGCTGAACTTGTCAAGAGCAATCGGCAGCTGCTTCAAAAGCTGAGGCCCCCTGGGCCTTTGGGAACCTGAGCTTTGCAGACTAGTATCTCACATTGCCTTATGAATACTGATAAGGCCTTTGAATCAGAGAAAAGTGGAAACCAAGTTCCTCTTAGGCTTTTAAAAACTTTTAAAGAACTTTTTTATGACTTTTAGACTTTGACATACTACATTTCACAAACATTCACAATTTGTCACCAAGCCAGCTTGCTTAGATACCACAGTGAGGGATTCACCTTGAGGTAAACTGAGGCTGTATTTCCAGAGTTCTGTTTTCTTTCATTCAGAAGATGTGAATGTTTGCCCTTGAGTCTACTTAAACATGAAAACAAAACATTGCTTTTATTACCTCTTGTCCTATACCCCTTGTGCATGTGTTTAAAGACCTCTTGAATAATGAAACCCAACAAACACTACCAACTAAACCCAAGACAAGGAGCCTGAGCACATAGAAAAGTTAAGAGATCCTGGGGAACAATTATGCATTGCATGGAGGAGTTATTAAATCAATTATATTACTCCTTTCCGTCTTTACAGTTCCTTTTCTAACTCATCAAATTGTGGCAATGAATGGGAGAGCTTCTCCTTCCTTTCCAATTTAATCTAAAGATCACTACAAATTATCAGAAGTCACATGACTGACCACTGTAGCTCAGCAAATGATCATCACATAGTCATTGGGATGATTGCTGTTTTCCTCTTGGCCTCCATTTCTTTATTTTTTGATTTTACGAGACAGGGTTTCTCTGTATTGTTTTGGAGGCTGTCGGTCCAGCCTGGCCTTGAACTCACAGAGATCTGCCTGCCTCTGCCTCCCGAGTGCCGGGATTAAAAGCGTGTGCCACCAACGCCAGCTGCTTTTATACTTTTCAACAATCTAATATGAAGACATGAAACAAACCTGAAGACCTAGATAATACATGAGTAAATTCAACGTGAGTTTATATGAAAACCTTGGGACCCTGTGACACTGCCATTGGACTCTATAGTAAGGTAATTAGTTCCAAGTGACCATCCCTACTAAATGTCAAGTGGGAGAGAACATACCCCATCTGTAAATACTCAAATTGTGATGGAGGCTCAATGGAGGCAGTGATAACCAACATTCATTTAGTTTGGATGAAGTTTGGATAGGGAATTGAATTAAGTATACTGAGTGTTGGTGAATCTGCAATTATGGTAAAGTTCTGCCATCCCAATATTTAGGAGGTTGAGGCAGAAGGATTAGAGGTTCAGTGCCAGCTTCAGTTACATAGCGAGTACAAACCAGCCTAAGCTATATGGATCCTAGTCCAAAAAGTTCTCAAAAATAAAGAATAGGGGTTACTATTTAGTTGTGGAATTAGGGGTCAGTGAGAATATGTTCATGACTTAATGAATACTCAGATTGCATCACTTTCTCTCAAATATATCTGTTTGCTAAAAAGGAATTGTAAGAACGATATTAGTAAGTCATGTGTGGTAGCTTATACTTGTAATTCAGCCATTTATGAGTCTGAGGTTGGATGATTGACATGAATTCAAGGCCAGCCTATTCTATATATCAATTCCAGGCCAGTTTAGACTACTTCAGTAAGAGGTAGTCAAGAATTATTAAAGGAAGAGTAAAAAGCCCTTGATATATTGCAATATCATTATTCCTTGTCAGAAACATATACTGGAGGCTGGCTAGAATATGAGTAAAGGCGCTTACTACCGAGACTGAAGATAAACTTGATCCCCAGGACTCACATGGTGGAAGAAGAGACCTGACTCCCATGAATTGTCCTTTGACATCTACACACACACACACACACACAGCCATAATATACATGAAATAAAAACAAGCGAATAAATCAATAAATATCACAAAGGAAGATTAAAATTTGCTTGATCTCTCCACCTAAGTCAGAGTTATCACTTCCGACTAAAATACAGTTGGTCACTTGAAACAACTGTGTTTTTTCTTGACAACAGAACAGGAAAAAAGTAAAAAGATGGCATTATTCATGAGAGGGTCATAGGAGATTGGTTAAAGCACATGTGATTTACTTGGTTCATCCCTGCCTGTGAATCCTACGTGAGCTACTTGACATGGGTGCTGGAAATCTAGCACAGGTCCTCTGCAAGAGAGGAAAGTACACATATACATCTCTCCAGACTCCAGGACACATGTTTTAACGTAGCCACAAAGACTACTCCAGATTCTTTCATAATTCCTGGACTCTTCCAGAAAGAAGATACTTTGATATTGAGCATTTTTGTGAGACAGGACTGGTTCTGGTGTTTTTTATGTAATACTATATAATAAATGTCTTTCTTCGAATCTGAAAAACACAAAGTTTTTTTGTGAAAGTGAAATGGCTGGTTTTATGCCTTTAACAAAGTTTGGTGGCAAATAGTTTATAACCCAGGAAATATTTAATTTTGGAAGGTTTATATTGATATAATAAAATAATTAGCTTGCTCTCATCAGAAGCATGCAGAGCAAGAGGGTTATATGTTGTGGAAAATTACATTACCGCTCTTGTACTGAATTTATATGTGTGGATTGTTGTGCATCAGATAGCAAAGTGAGAGGCATCTTATAAGTTTACCTTTTTTTAACTAATAGAGTCTTGGAGACTCGATTTAAATTAAAGACTGTGATGCATTAAATGGAAACATATATGCAGAGAAATTAGGTAAAGAAACAATACACTCCCTGTATTATCTCAGCTAACAACCTTCGATAATTACCTGGTACATTAAAACAACAGACTGCAAATTCAAACTCACATCAAATACTGTCCACAAAGTGTTCTTTTCCCATTTTTAAAAATTTTTTAATTTTAATTTTAAATAGCTTGTTTTACATGTCAATCCCAGTTCTGTCTCCCCCTCTCCTCCCACACCCCTCATCCCCCCCAGTCTCCCACCCTATTGCCAATTCTTTCCACATAGGGGATATCTAGAGTTTGTCATTTCACTCAGGGCAGGGTCCAGGTACTCCCCTAAGAGTCCAGGCTGAGAGACATTCCTCTTTGTGCTATGGGCACAGGATGTCTGTTTGTATTCCAGGGATAAACACTTATCCACTACTCAGGGCCCCATAGGTGGCCCAGGCCTCCTCACTAACACTCACATCCAGGGATCCTGATCAGTCCCCCGCTGTCGGTCTGGGGTCCATGAGCACTCCCCTATTCAGATCAGCTGTCTCTGCTGGTTTTGCCAGCCCCTTCTTTGCCAGTTTGCTCATCGCTCCTCTCTGTCCCTGGGTTCCATGTGTTCAGTTCAGTGTTTAACTGTGAGTGCCTTTGCTTCCATCAATCACAGGATGAAGGTTCTAGGATGGTTATAGACATCAAGTCCATTATCAGGAATGGTCATTCGAGGTGGTCTCTCCACTATTGCTTAGCTTGCCAATTGTTGTCATCCCTTCAGATCACTAGAGGTCAAACGGTGCCTGATCTGTCTTCTAAACTATGATTCCCTCTTCCCCCTATTATACCCTCCCCACTCAACCTTCCTGTTCCCCCATGACCTGCTCTCTCTTCCTCTTCTCCCCTCTCTTCTTCCCAGCTCCCACTCCCCCCATCCCCTTGCCGTGTAACCCATCTGTTCAGAGGATCTTGCCTCATTCCTCTTCTCTTGGGTACTATGCATATCTTTTAGGTTCTTTCCTGTTTTCCAGACTCTCTATCAGTGAAAGTACAGACTGGCACTATCCTGATCCATGTCTAAAATCCATATATGAGTGAGTACATACCATGTTTGTCTTTTTGCAACTGGGTTACCTCACTCAGGATGGTTTCTTCCAGTGCTATCCATTTACCTGTGAATTTCAAGATTCCATTGTTTTTTTCTGCTGAATAATACTCCATTGTGTAAATGTACCACATTTTCTCTATCCACTCTTCAGTTGAGGGGCATCTAGGTTGCTTCTAGGTTCTGGCTATTACAAATAATGCTGCTATGAACATAGTGGAGCAGATGTTCTTGTTGTATGAATTGGCCTCATTTGGATATATGCCTAAGAGTGGAATTGCTGGGTCTTGTGGTAGATTGATTCCCATTTTCCTGAGGAATCTCCATACTGCTTTCCAAAGTGGCTGTACGAGTTGGCACTCCCACCAGTAGTGGAGGAGTGTTCCACTCTCTCCACATCCTCTCCAGCATAAATTGCCTTCTGTGTTTTTGATTTTAGCCATTCTGACACAGGAGTAAGATGGTATCTCAGAGATGTTTTGATTTGCATTTCCCTGATGGCTAAGGATGTTGAGCACTTTCTTAAGTTTCTCTTGGCCATTTTAGCCTCCTCTATTGAGAATTCTCTATTTAGTTCTGTTACCCATTTTTAATTGGATCCTTTGGTGTTTTGGAGACTTACTTCTTGAGTTCTTTGTAAATTTTGGAGATTAGCCCTCTGCCAGATGTGGGGTTAGTGAATATCTTTTCCCATTCTGTGGCCTGCCTTTTTGTCTTTTTGACTGTATCCTTTGCTTTACAGAATCTTTTTAGTTTCAGGAGGTCCCATTTGTTAATTGTTTATCTCAGTGTTTGTGCCACTGATGTTATGCTCAGGAAGTGGTCTCCTGTACCAACTCGTTGAAGAGTATCTCCCACTTTCTCTTCTAACAGGTTCAGTGTGGCTGGATTTATGTTGAGATCTTTGATCCATTTGGATTAAAGTTTTGTAAAAGATGATAAACATGGATCTATGTGCAGTCTTCTGCATACCAGTACCCAATTATGCCAGCACCATTTGTTGAAGATGCTTTCTTTTTTCCATTGTATAGTTCTAGATTCTTTGTCAAAAATCAAGTGTTTATAAGTGTGTGGGTTAAAATCAGGGTTTTCAGTTTGGTTCCATTGGTCAACCTGGCTATTTTTGTGCCAATACCAAGCTATTTTCAGGACTATAGCTCTATAATAGAGCTTGAATTCAGGTATGGTGATGCCTCCTGAAGTTCTTTTATTGTATAAGATTATTTTGGCTATCCTGGGCCCTTTGTTTTTCCATATAAAGTTGATTTTGTTCTTTCCAGTTCCTTGAAGAATTCTGATGGAATTTTGATAGAGATTGCATTGAGTCTGTAGACTGCTTTTGGCAAGATTGCCATTTTTATTATGTTGATCCTACCAATCCAAGAGCGTGGGAGATCTTTCCATTTTCTGGTATCCACTTTGATTTCTTTCTTTAAAGACTCAAAGTTCTTATTATACAAGTCTTTCACTTCCTTGGATAACATTATTCCCATATATTTGATGCTGTTTATGGCTATTGTAAAGGGTGATGTTTCTCTGATTTCTTTCTCAGTCACTTCATCATCTATATATAATAGGGCCACTGATATTTTTGAGTTTACCTTATATCCTGCCACTTTGCTGAAGGTGTTTATCAGCTCTAGGAGTTCCCTTGCAGAGTTTTTCGGGTCACTTATGTAAACTATCATATCATCTGCAAATAGTGAAAGTTTGACTTCTTCTTTTCCTATTTGTATCCCCTTTATCTCCTTTTGTTGTCTTATTGCTGTAGCTAGAACTTCAAGTACAATATTGAAGAGATATGGAGAGAGTGGACAGCCTTCTCTTGTTCCTGATTTTAGAGGAATTGCTTTGAGTTTCTCTCCATTTAGTTTGATGTTAGCTGTTGATTTACTGTATATTGCTTTTATTATGTTCAGGTATGTTCTTGTTATCCCTGATCTCTCTAGGACCTTTATCATGAGGGGATGCTGGATTTTGTCAAAGGCTTTTTCAGCATCTAGTGAGATGATCATGTGTTTTTTCTTTCGCAGTTTATTTATATGGTGGATTACATTGATACATTTTCTAATGTTGAACCATCCCTGCATTCCTGGGATGAAGCCTACTTGATCATGGTGGATGATTTTTCTGATGTGTTCTTGAATCCGGTTTGCGAGTATTTAATTGAGTATTTTTTCATCGATGTTCATGAAGGAAAGTGGTCTATAGTTCTCTTTCTTAATTGTGTCTTGGTGTGGCTTGGGTATCAAGGTAATTGTAGCCTCGTAAAAAAGAGTTTGGCAGTAAGCCGGCTGCTTCTATTGTGGGGAATACTTTGAGGAGTATTGGAATTAGCTCTTCTTTGAATTTCTGGAAGAATTCTGCACTGAAGCCATCTGGGCCTGGGCTTTTTTTTGTTTGGGAGACTTTTGATGACTGCTTCTATTTCATTAGGGGTTATAAGTCTGTTTAGACTGTTTATGTGCTCTTGATTTAGTTTTGGCAAGTGATATCTATCCAGGAAATTGTCCATTTCCTTTAAATTTTCGAATTTTGTGGAGTACAGATTTTCAAAGTATGTCCTGATGATTCTCTGGATTTCCTCAGAGTCCGTTGTTATGTCCTATTTTTCATTTCAGATTTTGTTAATTAGCATGCTCTCTCTCTGTCTTTTGGTTAGTTTGGACAGAGGTTGGTCTATTTTGTTGATTTTCTCAAAGAACCAACTCTTTGTTTCATTGATTCTTTTCAGTGTTTTCCTGGTTTCTACTTGATTGATTTCAGCCCTCAATTTGATTATTTCCTGGCATCTTCTCCTCCTGGGTGAGTTTGCTTCTTTTTGTTCAAGAACATTCAGCTGTGCTAATAATTCTCTAGTATGACTGTTCTCCAGTTTCTTCATGTGGACTCTTAGTGCTATAAATTTTCCTGTCAGCACTGCTTTCAAAGTGTCCCATAAGTTTGTGTATCTTGTGTCTTCATTCTCATTGAATTCCAGGAAGCCTTTAATTTCTTTTTTATTTCTTCCTTTACCCAGGGATGGTGCAATTGTGCCTTGTTCAATTTCCATGACTTTGTATGGTTTATGAGATTTGTGTTATTGTTGAATTCTAATTTTAATGCATGTTGGTCTGATTAGATATGGGGAGTTATTCCAATTTTTTGTATCTGTGGAGATTTGCTATGTTTCCTATTATGTGGTCAATTTTAGAGAAGGTTCCATGTGGTGCCGAGAAGAAGGTATATCCCTTTGTATTTGGGTGGAATGTTCTATAGATGTCTGTTAAACCCAGTTGGGTCATAACTTCTATTAGTTCTTTTGTTTCTTTGTTAAGTTTCTGTCTGTAGGTCCTGTCTATTGGTGACAGCAGAGTGTTGAAGTCTCCTACAATTAGTGTGTGAGATTGTATGTGCATTTTGAGCTTTAGTAATGTTTCTTTCATGAATGTAGGTGCCTTTGTATTTGGGGCATAGATGTTTAAAATTGAGTCTTTATCTTGATATACTTTTCCTTTGATGAATATGAAGTGTCCTTCTTCATCTCTTTTGATTGATTTTAATTTGAAGTCTAGTTTGTTAGATATTAGGATTGCTACACCCACTTGTTTCTTGCGACCATTTGATAGGAAGATCTTTTCCCAACCCTTTACTCTGAGATAACGTCTGTCTTTGATGTTGAGGTGCGTTTCTTATATGCAGCAGAAGGAAGAGTTCTGTCTTCGTATCCATTCTGCTAGTCTGTGTCTTTTTATAGGCAAGTTGAGGCCATTGACATTGAGGGATATTAATGATCATTGATTGATGATTCTTGTTTGTGCTTGATTTATTGTTAGTGAAGTTATTTTGTGTAGTTTCTCCTCCCTTTTTCTTTTGGTGTTTTGTAAAGTGGTCTTATATCTTGCCTGTGTCTTTGTGAGTGGAGTTATCTTCCTTGGATCTAGGTTTACCTTCTAGCACTTTCTGTAGAGCTAGATTCATGGATTCATGGATACGTATTGTTTAAATCTGGCTTTGTCATGGAGTATTTTGTTTTCTCCATCTACAGGAATTGAAAGCTTTGCTGGATATAGTAGTCTGGGCTGGCATCCTTGTTCGCTTAGCATTTGTAGGACATCTGTCCAGGATCTTCTGGCTTTCATCGTTTCCATTGAGAAGTCAGGTGTAATTCGGATAGGTCTGCCTTTTTATGTTACTTGGCCTTTTTCTTTAGTTGCTCTTAATATTTTCTCTTTATTCTGTAGGTTTGATGTTTTGATTATTATATGGAAAGGTGACTTCTTTTTCTGGTCGAGCCTATTTGGTGTTCTGTAAGATTCTTGTATTTTCATAGACATATCTTTCTTTAGGTTAGGGAAGTTTTCTTCTATGATTTTGTTGAATATTTTTTCTGTACCTTTGAGTTGTATTTCTTCGCCTTCTTCTATACCTAATATTCTCAGGTTTGGCTTCTTCACGGTGTCCCATATTTCCTGGATATTTTGTGTTAAGGATTTGTTGGTTTTGAAATTTTCTTTAGTTGACGACTCTATATCCTCTAATGAGTCTTCAACACCTGAGATTCTGTCTTCTATCTCTTGTATTCTATTAGTGATACTTGCATCTGTAGTTCCTGATCATTTACCCAGCTTTTCTATTTCCAGCATCCCCTCATTCTGTGTTTTCTTCATCGTTTCTATTTCAGCTTTCAATCCTTCAACTGTTTGAGTTGTTTCCTTCATTTGTTTGGTTGTTTTTCCTTGGTGCTCTTTAGATTCTTTGAGAGATTTGTTTCTTTCTTGAATTTTTCCCCCATTTCATGGATTTTTTTTGTTTGTTTTTTCTTCTATTTCTTTAAGGGACTTCCTCATTTCTTCTTTGAGGGTCCCTATCATCATCATAAAGTAATTTTTAAGGTCTGTCTCCTCTGCTTTGTCTATGTAGTGCTTTTGAGGTCTTGCTGGTGTTGGTTCCATAGATTCTGGTGGAGTCATATTGGTCTTTCTATTGCTGAGCTCTTATTCTGTCTTCTTCCCATCTCTTCTTCCAGTGGGTGCTGGTGGGGTCTTTCCATCTCCACTTGTCTCCTTTCTTCCTGAAGCTGAAGCTGAGGATGTTGACACTGAAGCTTAAGCTGAAGCTGGGGTTGCCTAAGGTTGGGGCCTGGAAGGTCTGATGTCTTTCATGAAGCTGGGCTCACCGGAGTTTGGGGCCTGGAAGGCTGATGTCTTTCCTGTGTGGGCGGGTCTTCTGGATGCCAGGAGTGGCCCAGGAAGATCGATGGGATGGGTGTTAGGCAGGGGATGGGGGGTGTCCCCACCAGAGACCCAATCTTACCTGGAACTGGGCTCGCCGGAGTTTGGGGCCTCTTTTAAAATTTTTTAAAATCAATTAAATTTGTATTTTGATAACTTCACACATGTACATAATAAATAGTGGCCACTCTTATCCCTCATATACTGCCACCCCCTACTCCTGTCTTCCTTACTTCTTCCTACAAAACTTTCAAGCAGACACATCTGTTATTTTTACTCTGTGGCCACTGATTTCCCCAATGGAAATCTGTATGACAATGGGGTTGGAGGTATCCAGCTGAATCTGGTAGGCTTGGCAGAGGGTACAGAACTGAAACCAATAACTTTCCCTTTCCTATCATCTTTCTATAGCCAATATTTCTTCAGGAAGTGGTAGAACCCCAAGACTGGTTATTGGCAGGGTCAGTTCTGTATTGACCAGGACCACAACAGGTAGCTGAACATACAAATTCATGACTGCAATGCCTGAGTAGAATTTAGAGGATTAAATTCTTTGGCAGCCCTCCCTCACCCGATTTCCAGCACTTACACACCCCCAGACTCCTCTAGTGTCACTGATACATTAACATTATATTTGTTAGGCCACTTCCTGCTGCCTCCTCATTCAAGGCCAGAGTTGGATAGCTTAACAGGGAACACAAACTTGCAAAGCCGAAAATATTTACTGTGCTGTTTTACATACAAAAAAAAATGTTTGCTGGACCTGCAATTAAAGATGCTTCCTGCACACTATGGTCTACAGTGGCTCCTGGAGTAGTTTGCTTTAGCTAGAGGGCAGTCTGCATTTCCTTACTGCTTACCAGTGTGAAGTATCTACATTTACCTAATAAAACCTGGCTCTGGTGTCTTGTTCCGGTTCTCTGTGCTAGTCTGTGTGGCTTCTGGCACATTATTTTTTTCAGACACGGTCTGCATGGCTTATGGGATGCTGGATTAATTTTGGGAAGTGATGATACACAGCTTCATTTGGCATGCTTTTGCTTCACGATTCATGCTTTCCTTGCCACTGGACTTTATATAGATTGTTTTCTTGGCTCCTAACAGTTTGAGTGAATTTATAGGAACACAACATCATCCCTTCTCTCATATCAAAATATTGTTAATGTGTCATGAAAAGGGGAAATGTATGCTAATTTATTCCTAGAGCTACATTATTTTTCCCTGTTAGCTTCCTGTATGGACAAAGGGCACTGGCCTAGCAAGTATCTGAGGACTCTGAAGAGGCCTGCATCTTGAAATAGAAAGGACAGACGTCCTCTTTGAAAAGGAAAACAGCCTTTCGTCATAAGGTGTCTCCATCAGTTTTCACAATGTTTTTTTTTTTAATTTTCAAAGGTATTCAACCTTTATTTGAAAGGTGAGCTTTCTTTAAGTTAAACATCTCACTATTTGTGTTTCAAATTACACTTTTCTATTTCCTGTACCCCACTACCACAGACAGCCTTTTTCCAAAATAATGTTTGAAAGCATTCAGTGTTTTAGAGCCTCTTTCCTATTCTAACCTCACAACTAAACAGCAGCCTCCAGCCTCTCTTATAAGAAATATAAAATTATCAATCAAAATAAAATTATAAGAAGCTGATTTTTGCTTTCTGATAAATTAGACATCTAGATTGACAGGGAAAATAATGAAAGGGATCTTGAACTTTGAATCAAGCTAATACCTGACATTAATTAAAAGAGGTAAAAATTAATAACTAAGAAAACATCATTTTTTTCTGTGCCTAGCTAAAACACATTTGTTTTTGCCTTCCTGGCTGTATAAGTTGATTTCACTTGTTATTGTGATCAAGTACCTAGCAAGAGGCAGCTTAAGTGAGGGAAGATTTGTTTGTGTTGCTCTTGGAGAGGATGTAGTTCATCCTGGAGAAAGGGGAGAGAGACAGCTGGTCACATCATATCCACAGTCAGAAAGCAGACACCATTGAAATGCTTGTTCACAACTTACTCCCCACTTTCTAATCAGTCTAGGACCTCAGCTTATTTGAATGGTGCTGTCCATGTTTAAAGTGGATCTTCCCACCCCACTTTTCTCAGTCTAGAACGTCTCTCACACAAATGCTTTCAATTTTGCTTCCTAGATGATTCTAGATCCTGTCTATGATTGACAACCAATAGTGACAAACAGTGACACACTGGTTATTCGTTGCAGAGTGAAAGACATAGATGAGTGGCATCTTGTGAGAAATCCATGCCACTACAGAGCTCTTTACAGAAGCTTAATGATTAGCTTGTCTCATCCCCTTTAAAAAATTGTGACTAGTTCATTCCCAGCAGAGTTCTGTGGTGTGAGCTATGAAAGAATGAACACCTTGGACTTGTGAATGATCCATAAGTCTATAACTAAGAAGTATGTTTCAGTGTGGGATATTGTCAAAAATGGTGACAGGAAAGAAAATCTGGAGCACTCAGTCCTAGGTGAGATGTCATTGACAAACATCTCCCCCTCTCCAGACTCAGGATGCTATTCACAAAAGAACACAGAAAGTTTGCAAGAGACAGAGGTGATAGATACTCCAAGGAAACATTGTTTTCTAGACACAACATGAATGAAACCCATATGAACTGACAGACTACAGCAGCAATCACAAGTCAGATGTAGTCCTATCACTGAG
Organism: Mesocricetus auratus; assembly: GCF_017639785.1. Lineage (NCBI taxonomy): Eukaryota > Metazoa > Chordata > Mammalia > Rodentia > Cricetidae > Mesocricetus > Mesocricetus auratus. The sequence goes on from NW_024429266.1 coordinate 170,329,702, forward strand.
CGGGGTAAGTAGACACTGGTCCCCACACCTAATCAAGAAGATATCTCCAGCTGATACCCACTGACAGAGAAAAACATCAGTTTTCCCCAATGGAGTGTCACTGGACATATTAACCACATCTCAGGGCCGGTTGCAGGCCCAAGAGTGGTTTAGACTTTTGTCATAATTTGCTTGTGCATTTTTTCTTATTGTTTTTGGCTTATTTATTTTAATTTCCATGTGTGTGTGTGTGTGTGTGTGTGTGTGTGTGTGTGTGTGTTTCTGTGTGTATTTCTTGTTTTTTCTTGTCTGTTTCTTTTTAAAGAGGAAGAGATCCAGGCATGGTGACACATACTAATAATCCCAACACTTAGGAAGCAGAGGCAGGTGGATCTTCTCTATGAGTTTAAGGATAGCATGGATGACATAATGACTTCCAAGACAGCTGGGGATATGTATAGATATATTCTCTAAAAAAGGAAAAGATATGTATGTGTGTGTGTGAGAAAGAGAGAGAGAGAGAGAGACAGAGAGAGACAGAGAGAGACAGAGAGAGACACAGAGAGAGAGAAGAGACACATAGAAGTGGGTTACTGGGAGGAATTGGGGGAAGGGAAAACATAATCAAAATATATGCATGAACAAAAACTTCTTTTCAAAAACAAAGTTTTAAAAATGATAATGAATAATGCCTCAAATAATCACTGTGGTTGGAAAGTATAGAAGACTCCATATGAAGGACACAGTCTAGAAGGTCAATAAAAATTGTTACATGGAGGGAGTGATGGTAATTTGGGAAAATTGCAGATAAAATTGAGATCAAACATCCAAGAAGACAATATTTAAATACAGTGTTTAACGGAAAACAGGAAAGTTGCATTATTCGTCTCTTTACATATTTCTGCTGCCTTTTGTAGCCTGAATAAATTTAACAATTTATATGATATTGTCTTTATCACAAAGACAATGACATAAAACAAGAAAGAAATATGAACATATTTTATGGACTTGTTTGGGGACGTTATTTTACTCTGTGAGAATATTATGGATTTCCTTTCTTGAATTGAATTTGTCATGCAGGATCATTTTTTTTTATTTTTAATTGACTACAGATTTGTGTCTCAATGGGCTACCATACGATGTTAGAATGCATTTTTGCCTTGAACAGCAATAAAAGTTAGATGATTCAGCATGTTAACCACCTTATTTATGTGTTATATATTGGTAGTGAACACACCCATTATCCTCTAGCCATTTTAAAATATATAATATCCAAGTACCAATATTATATCTCAGAATACAAAGATGAATTCCACTGTCATACCTGTAAATCATGTCTCTGCAAAGTCTTCACTTTAGAAAGATGATCTTGCCTTCTTCTTTCCCCACATACAATAGCAGTTTCTAGATTTTATTTTGACAGTTATAACCCTGAAGAGTGAGTACTGAGTAGAGGTCAGTGACATGGCTAAGCATTCCATAGTCAAAAGAAAGCTCCACAATAAAGACAATGTGATCTACAACTTTAATAGTACCAAGACTGAGAAGCCATTTTAGAATTGTAACTCCCAATTTCCCCTCCTTAGCATTCTGGGATTGGTGGTACAGGATATATGAACAGGGTCAAAGCTGTAACAGAAGATGCTTAAAGCAATTTATGAGTCTAGATGACATTGTAACCCTGCAAATAAACAAGGTTAAAGTAAAATGCAGCTCCTTAACGTGGGTTGAGACCTCATACTATTGTACTAATTGAATCTGGAGTTTTAAAATATGGTGATTTTAATTTTTCTAAATGCAAAACAGCCAAAACTAAATTCAGGATCAAATGCATGGTGAATCTCATGTGTTTTGGTAGCACTCACCAGTACTGCATCATGCAAACTTACTGTAGTCTTGGATCTGAACACATTCTGTATGTCATATACTTTTCACTGTTCTTCAATCACTTCTTTATAATGCCAAGGGACATTGCCTGAAATATTATGACTTAGATTGAGATTATTCCACACGGTTAATTACAGTGCTTTTATTGTATTTACAGTTTCTTGTGCTTTTAGGAACATAATACTTTAAGGAAAAATGAAGACTTCCTGTGTTTCTCTGCTGTCATTTTACGTTACAGTGCTTCATTTATTTGCATTGCTGTATGAGTTACTGATTGAATTCTATAAAAATTATTAACTTACTTTGTCATGGAATTGGGATAAAATTACCAATAGTTACTAAATGACCCTAAATAAAGTTCTGCCATTTTTTAGTACCTATGCGACACAATGTTGTTAGGACTGAGAATTATAAAATTAAAGTACCAAACACTTTTTAAAAAAAAGGATTCAAGATATCCTGCACCCTGCATTATTGGATATTCAGAAAGGAAAGGATTTATTTTTTATCAGAAACGAATCATGTGCGTCTCATTAGTATGCAAATTTTCTTTCCTCCTTAATGAATGCTAAAATCATATGTACACCAAATAATTGTTTTAAAATTAATCTCCTGATGGTTTATTCAGTAGATGTTTGATTTATGTACTTACTTTAAAATCCTGCAACTCTTAAGTCTGCATAAAACTTTCTTGGGACAAAAGAACTTGCTAAGGGAAAATATCTAAGAAACTTGGATATAGAATATGCTATTTTTCACTGAAGTATTCAGAGGAAAAGAACATAAATGCTGTTAACCACCTGTGTATTTCTTTTAAGATGCTGATAAACAAAGCAAAAACAAATAATAATCCTTGAGCTGAAACAGATATATTCTTTTCCCTAAAGAAATACAAATATATGTTGAAAACTCTATTTTTGCTTATATCTCTGTCTATTTGAGCTTCTTATAAGGACACAAAAATTATCTTCTCATGTAAGACAGACTTGTGCTGAATCTGTCTTGTTCATGGAATGTAGGCTACCCTATGAGGGGACTCTCCGGGCCTAGCATGAATCAGGGCTCACTCTCCTACCTGGCTGGTACTTTCCAGAACACAGCTATGTCCTGTCCTCATACTCTGTCTAATTTTCTGATTTTATTCCTTTTTCCCTCTTTCTGAAAATAATAAGTGGATTGTTCTTAATTTTATTTTCTTCCCCACAGAGAATTTTAGCACCACCATCATACCCCCCTAGTGTGAACACTTATAGACTACTATGTAAAGAAGAAAGGAGCCTTTTAACTTACAGTATGCAATCCTAGTTTGTGAGGTTATAAGGCAGTGTCACCCACAACAGTATAATGCCAAGTGCCTGAAGAGGTACAGGGAACAATATTTGGTTTTCTAAGGCTCTTTCTGAGGAGTCCTTGTTTCTGATGCCCTTGAGGAATATTTCTATCTAGGAAAATCATTTTGGTACACCTATCCAGTAAGACTGTCTACTGTACATATAAAAAGAATATTTAACTGGCAATTATCCATTTTTTGCCTAGAAAATATCCTGACTTTGTGGGAGCCATACTGGTCTTAGTCATTTGGAGTTTATGGTTAAACTTACAGCATTTGAGTTTTCAGTTAATATCTGAAATATCCTCTCAATAATTATGAGGTTTGATTTGTTGTGTTTTGTTCCATTTGTTTTGTTGGATGGACACAAATATAGAGTTAAAATTGTAAGACAAATTGAAGGTATGATGGAACTGGTTTTAAATAAGAAGCACAGGAGTTATTTGTCCTATCAATAAATCATCATGTTATGTTTATAGCACTCCCTGGTTTTCATGTAGGTAAATGAGCAAGCAATTTGAATTATGTGATGTACAGTTTCAGATATTCTGTGTTATGTTAGGAATTGCACAAATATAGCTTGTTTTGCTTCATTGAAAAATTCCCAACTCTTCTATGAAAAACATGAAAAATTTTGCTTAGCCATGGAAATGCTATAAGAACAATTAATTAAACCATAAGTCATTTAGAGTCAGTTATTCCTTTTCCTATCCATGCCTTATCATGATACATTGACCACTTAACCTCTACTGTGCTAGACCTTACACCTCCATGGTTTCCCAGAATACAGCTAATGTGAATGTGGCTTTTGTTGGTCTCCAGTGCTTCTTGATAAATCATAAGTCTTTTAATAAAGAAATGATTTATTTCTTTTATGGTTAAGTTTATACAGTATTCCTCACTGGCTTATATTCTAACACTTTAAGTAAATTCTCCAGGTTCAGCAGGACTCAGGAAGGAATATGTTTGCTCCATTATGATTTTGTTAATTGTTCCATTGGTGAGGAACCCAAACTTTGGATTTAGACTAACATGACCTTATACATCTGTACTTGTTTTCTCATTTACAAGAGAGATATAAAGCATGCTCCCCAGGGCATTCTTGTGAGACTTGACTCAGTCACTGTGTTAGATTTAGTACAATGCAGACTTCCTGTTTTGCTTGGTGTAATCAGTGCTTTCATTATTTACTTATTTAATTTTACCTTTTTAATTCTGTTTTTGTGTTAGACTTTTTTCTTCTTCATGCTGAACTTGTCTCTATAACCGTAGAAGACAGTTTGGCCATATGACCTAGAAAGGTTAATTAAAACAGGCAGATTAATATTAAAAGGCAGAAAAATCAGTGAGGCCACAGTGGGAAGACATTAAAAGTGATCTAGTAGCCTCCTTATATAGGTCTCAAATGATGAAAAAGGGAGATTGAAGGTTAGATAGAGGGTCAAGATCATGCATATCCAGGCAGTTCTATTGAAGGTTTACCTTCACCCATCATTGGTCTGCTGTTGCCTGGGCTCCTGTCTCTTCCTGTATGGTATCAGACATGACATTAAAAATGTGAGGTCTCTTTTCTAGGAGACAAGTTCTCTTAGAATGTATCAGGATGCCAGGTTTTTCCTTCTTCCAAAATCAGATTCCAAAGGAAATTTACATTTATTAATAGTCCTTTGTTTCAATAGTAGGATAGATTTGATAAACACAAGAGTGTCTTTGGGTATATCTTCACTTCTGTCAGGTAAGTTACTCTATTTCAAGGTTTTGTATGGTTACCATATTTTCTTTGGCCTTCATGCTGATACTGGGATTTCCATGAATCCCAGTCTGTCAACTGTGAAGCTGCCATAGAACACTGTTGACTCTGCCTCACAAAACACAAATCCAAATCAAATCCTTAAGATTTTGCTTTTGTAAGAAAGGTGCTTAAAACAATGAACTCTCATGTGGTCTTATCTGCCAGCAGTTACCAGAAGTGTGGTCCTGCATGATTAAATTCTAACACGTATTTGCTGAATAAAGGAAAATAAAACATAGTCTTTAAAGTGGGTAAGATACTACCACTATTTTTTCCTAGACTGGGAGATGCTAGTGTCTTTTTTTAGACAGCATTAAAGAATAATCTCAGAGCAGATGATGCAGCATCCAAAAAATGCCTGTGCACATGGACATACTCTGATCATGTCATTTTCTACTTCATAAAATGGTATGGCATCTTTCAAGCGTTTCAGAATTCCCAAAGCCATTGTGATTCTTCTGCCCCTTTAATAGAAGAAACACAAAATGTGAAAATAAAGTTTTGTCATGTAGGCATTACTATTTATTTTCTAACTTAGGCTCTGATTTAGTAATACATTTTTCTTTCTGACTTATCTCATTAAATTCTCTCCATCACATTTCTTTGTTAAATAAAACTTCAGACATCCCCCTTACTAACTCATTCTATCTCTTACTTATATTCATTTATCCTCTTAAAGGTCTCTCAAGATTGATTTCTTTAAAACCAGAATTACAGAGCTTAAATTTTGTTGATCAGGGCTTCACAGAAAGGTTTTGTTTCCTTTCTGTTTGGTTTTCAGTAGTTGCTGTTAGACTGGCAATAATAACAGATACATGACAATGGACGCTGATAGCAACCAAATAAGTTTCTTAAGCCTTAGTATCAGTGGAGGATTCAAGTTACAACTGGAAATTAGTCGGTACTTTCTTTTGATCATATCTCTGCCCTTAGTTGCTTTAGCGAGTAGAATGTGTTTGTGTACAAAGGGGGAATCACTCAAGTGCTGGAATTCATTGCCTTTTCATATACATAAGGAGAAAGCAGTTATATGACCAATGACCTAGTTCAAGCTTCATATATATCACACACACACACACACACACACACACACACACACACACACACACATACACACACACACAGTTTATATTCTACTTGTCTTCCTGACTAAAACCTTGCTGTGGCCTATTATTCTGCAATGGAAAAATGATTGTATGGGCCAAGAATTCTGGGAGTAGTTCATTCTCTTCCCAATTGAAAGCTTCAAGGTTTCCAGTCTTTATTTGTGTATCCATTTATCCATCCTTTGGTGGTATTTGAACTCAAAGCATCTGTCTTTATCTGACTCAGCAGATAAGGTACTTGTTTTTTGTTTACTTTCTTGAAGATTGAAGAAAATGCTTTACAAATGTAGTAGTCCTGCACTTTCAGTACCAGAGACACAGGATGATAGTCTGCTCCCTTTAACTTTACTTGTGGCCATGTGACATTCTGTGACCGGCATCCGATGAGATCAACCCTGATGTGGAGAATCCTCTGAGAATGAGTTCCAGTTTCCTTATATTCATGCTTTCTCCTCCTAATAGCCCATGGTTCTGGGAAATGACAATTCCACACTTTAAATCCTTGAACAAGAGCAATGATGGCAGAGCATAGAACTTCTACCTGTTAGTGATGTAAAAGTAGCTAGAAATTAGTAGGATTGTAGACCAGTGAGATGAGTGGATGATTTCCCACTACAACATGATTCACCTTGTTCTATCGGAACATTCCTCAATATCTAGCCCTTTTTACCTTCTTTTTTCCCTTAATTTTTACTTCTTTTTACTTGCATTTACTAAGAAAGTAACTACTTCCACATATCATGACTTAACTTGTAGCTAAGTTCAGCTCATCCGCATAACTCGTCTCCTGGAAACAATATTCATTTGAAGACTCAGACTCTGATTCAAGAATATCTATTCAAAATTATGTTCAAGATACTGGTAAGGATACTTGGAATGTAGCAGCTTCCAAGATTCCCTGATGTGAAACAGCTATGTATGACACATATGGTGATGTTTCACATTGCTTCTTAGAGTATTGAAGAGACAATGTAGAACACACAGAAGAAAGAAATGTAGCTATTTGGAGAACCAATCAGTCAAGACTCACTAGAAATCAAACACTATGGAGAAACTATGACTAAAGATTCACTAGAAATCAAACCTTAAGCAAATTATATATAGTAATAGATATTTTTATTTCTGCAATTTCAGGCCCACTTTTCTGATACCTGGGACTAAAATGATTTCAACTGCTCTATGTCTAAACATGAGCTCTCAGGACTGGAGAAATGGCTCAAAGGTTCAGAACACTGACTGTTCTTCCAGAGGTCCTGAGTTCAATTCCCAGCAACCACGTGGTGGCTTATAACTATGTGTAATGATATCTGGTGACCTCTTCTGGCTTGCAGGGATAAATGCAGACAGAACACTTTATACACAAAAAATAAATCTTTAAAAAATAGAATACGAGCTCTTTCATGTGACAACTCTGAAAGGCATATAAGTAACCATCACCAATGCTAAAGAGAAACTAGGCTACTTTGGCTATGGGTGGAACTGGGCTACCCTCTGCTATGGTTGGTAGGAAGATGGATGGGCAGAGTAAAACACAGCAATCACACCAGTCATGCAAAAGAAATGTCAGAGAGATACATGTTCAACTAGTATGCTTGCTACTGATGGAGTATATCTGCTTGGAAATGTTATCTGTCTTCTCCGAACCTCAGTTAACCAGCAGGTATATGAGTGGTAATGTGTTGCCAGTGATAAATGAGGTAGTAGGCAAAGCTGTAAGCACACAGGAAGATCTTTCACTCAAGATGTTTAGGATCCATGCAGCCCCAGTAGATAAAAACAGTATTTCCTCTTAAACTCAAGAGAGTCTGGCCTCTCATTTACCTCTCTTGTGCTAGCAGTATGAAAGAATGTTATCATTTATACCTTATAGGATACAGGTAGACTCTGGTGTTCCCATCATTTTTTACCTTAGAGCAAATTGCCTCTTGTAAATGAAAGACCTCATTTGTCTACTAAGGAGGAACCAGTGTGAAGAGACAGTCTTAAACGTAAGAAAGAAATTTGAGATTTATTTTAAATATCTTGTCTTGAAGAAAAATTCTATTTATGTGCCTAGTTTTGTATATCAAAAAAATTCAAGCCAATAAGACTTAGACCTATTGAACACATACTTAGAAAGTAACTAATTTCTTTCTGGTCAAAACCAAAACTGAAAACAAAAATCTATCTGTTTTTGTGACTCTGACCTCCATTATAAAGTCTTATAAGTGGTGTGGAAAAGAGTAAGGGGAACATAATTGTACTATAATAGAGTATAGCAATCCTATACTCATTTTAATTAACTTTGCAGTCCCACAGGAGGCATTCAGCTCCTCAGAGTCATCAGAAAATCCTATAATATTTTATTTCTGTTTCATGGTAACATGGAGATTGCCTTGCTTGTCTCCTGAGACCTGAGACATTATACTCCAGGGATGCAGAGTCCTGTTAAAAATTAATCATTTTGAAATAGCAAACATTATTGGGAGCGGTACCCATTGTTCTGAAGATTTATTAACTGTCTCTCACATCATCATTTACACACAAAGATACACTGTGCTTCTATTTTTCATGCTAAACATTTCCTATTGTTTTCTCAGAGTTATCATTAGAGCATGGCTGGAGAATGGAGGGATGCTCTCTCAGCCTGGACACATAGGGGAGGAGGGACTAGGCTGTGCCCAGGATGATATGACAGACTTTGAAAATTCTCCCATGGAAAGCCTTACCCTCCATGGGGAGTGGAGGAAGGATGGAGCAGGCGGTTGGGGGGATTGGGGTGGTGGAGGAGGGGGAGGGCAGAGGGAGAGGAAACTGGGAGTAACACGCAAAAAGTTAAATAATTCAAGATTTTTTATAAAATAAATAAATAAATATTAAATTTGAATAATGTGATGGGTCACTTTTTCCTGACACCATTGGTTTCACACCAGTACATGCATTATAGGAATTTGTGAATGAGGGTGTGGTGATCCAGGAGTGTAGAATAAAAAAAATAGGTTAATGTGTAGATCTATGAGTTCATGGAAGCTTGTGTTCTAATGACATATTCATAAGCTGGAGTCAGATGCCTTGGTGAAACTATGAATCTTTCTGAGCCTTGGACTACAGCACATGCCCCACACTTTTGTTCTGTGTGTAAACCTCGGTTTGGAAAAAGACTTAGAGGATAGGACGATGCCCATTTGTGCCATAGGGCAAACAGTGAGTAATAGTGCTTTGTGAACTATAAAGCAAATATAGCAGATGTGACAGCCTTATAGTGCAAAACCAACCTCAGAATGCATAAATAAACTAGCTAGATTCCCATACAAAATTCTTTGTCTATGACCAGTAAAATTTTGAATTCCACAAAAATTTCTAGGAATCCCAGGATACTGTATTTCTTTTTATTAAGAAAATATTAAGATATAAATTTAAAAAATAGTTTTTGCTTCATGAAAATTTAAAACACTGGGTAGCAGGCAGACTTAACCCATAAGGAAGATTTTGCTAATTGCTACATGAAGAGACTGGGATTTTCTTGCTAAAATGAATCTCTGTGGCCTAGTCACTACATGGAGGAAAGAAATTTTCTCACAAACTTGGAATATATTTCCAATTATTTTCTGTGAAATAAATCTCTATGATTTAAAAAGTAATAGCCATGATTTTGATTTGTTAAAGTGCGTAGTATTGTTCTTACTTATAAAGCATTCCATGAGAATATGGGAAACTTTAATGTGAAAGAGGAATGGCATTTTAATTAGCACAGTGTATGACACACTGAGAAATGAGAACGCACGTTGCTGGCTTAGTTCACTTAGAAGAGGCAGACTTTCCAACACTCAAAGGCCATGCTGAGCTTGAGAAATTCATATCTGAGTGAGGGTGGGTCTCTATTCAATGTACCCAATCTTGATTTAGGGGCAACTTTAGTAGTATTCTTTGAAATGAACCCTTTTTTTGAGTATATCGGCTATAATATTAATCTTAGATATCTTTCAAAATCCACTTGTTAAAGCCTTAGGCCCCAGAGTGGAGAATGTTTCAGACATGTTATGTTTGTTGTTGTTCAGATAATGGTGTTATTTAGATAATTAAGGTAGTTAGCTGTCTTGCAGACAGTTTTGAGAGTTCAGTCTGTGCTTTGATATGCCATGCACTCTTACCAGGGTATGCTGCTTCATCACAATACCAAGTAGAAATCATGAGCTAGAACATCCAAATTGTAAGCCACACTAAATCTTTTGTCTTAATAAGTTGATTTATCCTAGGCATTTGGTATAGTGTTAGAAATAAGACCAACACAGAAGCCTAATGGTCCTATCTGTTCTTGGATAAAAATGTCACCCATCAGCTCTGCCTAACAATACATCACATACTGATCTATTCTTTGCAGCTAAGATTACATTCAACATTCACCGAAGAGAACACATTGCATCCTAGGACATATCTCTTGTATGCATAAATCAAATACAACTAGTTATAATTTCCAATATAGGTCATTAAAAAAGGAAACAGCACCATCCCTAAAAACACTCTATAAATACCTGTCCTTATACTCAAATATGTGTAGTCTTCACCCCCATCAAGGAAACTTCTATTTACAACCGTCAAAAAACACTACAGAAAACTATAAATAATCAAAACTCAGAGCTATGGATCCCAATCCCAATCCCAATGGACACAAAACAGTCCTGCATCTAAGGCTAGGGGAATATTGCAAAGAGTGGGAAGGGTTTTAAGAACCAGATGATCATAGTATTTATTGTGAGAGTATGTCTGTTAGTAATGTCAGAAGCTATACCCATCAAATCTCTCCAACATGACTTCCCAAACATGAGCTGATAAGGATGACACCAGTGGACATGCCAAAGTAGTCAGGAAAAACCTGTGAGGCTTCAACCTTGCATGAAGAAACATAGGCAAACAAGGAAAGATGGGAGAAAGAGTAGTGGTCTTCCCCAGGGAAGAATACACCAATTGATTGTCTAGTGCCAAATGATCAGTCATGCAAACATTCATATGTGTAAGATTATATTGATAAACATGTTATATTTATGAATATATATCTATATGCATATATATATAATGTGAATGCAGTCACTATTAGTTCGAGAAACAAGGCAATGCATTCGAAGGAGAGCTCAGAGGGAGCACATGGGAGGGTTTAGAGGGAGAAAAGAAAAGGGAGAAATGTTGTACATATAGATTTATTTGTAATCTAAAACATAAAAGAAATTATTTTATATAAGAAGAAACAATATATGAAATTACATAGATATTTTATTGCTATGTGCTTCATACAGTTTTCATGACGTTATCAATTATTGTGAGATGTTATTAAAAACCACAATGAAATTGTCATGTTTTTGCTGCCCTTTTTATTCAAGGCTTCAATCTTGTTCCTAAATAAATCTAACTGCTCACAAGTTCCAAGTGTGCTTTTGAGCTTTATTTTCTTCAGGTAAGGAAATTAACCATTTTAAAATACACTTGCAAATGATGTTCTGAGAGCTATTATATTTGGGCTCCTTAAAATTTTATAATTATTTATACCTTTATCCTTTGTTTTGGAGCTTTTAAAATCATGTATGTGTGTATGAAGTCTGCATGTATGTGCATGCACATGCATATGTATGTGTTACTGTGGGGGGGCTTAAACAACACAAAGGTATTTATTTGACCTGGTGAGCACATGGAGGTCAGAAGAACCTTCAGGTTTCAGGCCTCACTCTCCATTTGTTTGAAATCATGCAACTTATGGTTTGCCAATGCATTATCCAAGCTACCTGTTCATTGAGCTTATGGGGATTTTTCTGATCTTTGACTGTCATCTCACAGGAATAGCAGTAGGGATTGTGTAAGTATTGTATCATATGCTTTACTTGAGTCTAGGGATATGAACTCAAGTTATCACGCTTGCAAAGTAGGAACATTAAGCACTGAGCTTTCTCCACAGCTGGCAATTTTTAAAATGGTGAAATTGAAATTAACCTAGTACGACTACATGACAGGATAAAATACACTAAAACCAGAGTCAGGAAAGTTGATCTTTTGGTCTTCTCTTTTTTGTCCTGGGAATGCCATTTAAGGAGAGTCATTAATTTCTTTTGAACTTTGTTTTGATCTGTATTGAGAGAAAATCACACACACACACACACACACACACACACACACAATGTACATAGTGATGATGGAATGAAATGAAAGGATGTTTGTGAAAAGAATCTTTGTGAGCTGGACATCACCAAAATTTGTGAACAGGCCTTTTTGTAGCAAGGGCACCTGGCAGTTTGCAGCCTTTTCCTCTAACAATGGATGTTTTTGTTCTTCATTCCTATTCTCTCTCTCTCTCTCTCTCTCTCTCTCTCTCTCTCTCTCTCTCTCTCTCTCTCTCTCTCTCTCTCTCTCTCTCGCTCTCTCTCTCTCGCTCTCTCTCTCTCTCTCTGTCTCTCTCTCTCTCTCTCACACACACATACACATGCTCACAAAACACGACAGGACACGACTGAATCGTGATGTTAGTTTTAAAGAAACATTTTGTCCATTGCTGCAAAAGCAACTGCTGACCATATTTCTTCATCCTCTGTGGGTGGAATGAGAAGAAATCTGGATAGAAATGTTGAAAAATGAGAACATCTGACTGAACCTTGGCATGCATTCATTGAAGTTTTATTTCTTCTGTGCAAATCTGTAGAACTCAGTTTGCTAACAGGCAAAATTTAGAGCAAAATAAAATAGTTTCTCCAATAGCTTCAGGAGTTATCCATTCGAAACAGTATATCTGTGTTGAAAGTTGCAATAAGAAATGGCTAGACCATCAATTCTGAAGCTCTTCTGAGAATTAGATGTTGACAAAGTGACGCTTTTCCCATATGTTGCTGATGCCCTCATCTCTTCCACAATCCCTCCAGGCACCAACTTTATGTATTTATATCTTAGTAGTGCTTTTACTGAGAAAACTTGCTTTGGTGATTGTGAAGTTAGTAAATCATGAGAGCCTTGTACTCTTGCCGGGAAAAATGATGTAGTGGGATGAGACTGCGTGTGGGACAAGATAACTAAATTAAACTCAATGGAACCTGGGTTGCAGCTTGTGTTTATCTCTAAAGCAACTACTCAAGGATCTCACCAGCAGAAACAGGTAAGACATATTCTAGTGTCTATTTGAAGGACATATACCCTCAGCTTTTGCTCTAATGGCTGTAATGTCTAGGTCAGTTGAATGCAGAAAGTGCCTTCTGGGATCATTTGGGAGTCAGCTGTCTGTGAGTGTCTTGGGTGAATCATATTTTTTAATTATTGTATTCACAATGTCTATCCTTTCCTATCTGTTGAGTGGGATAGTACGACACAGATTTTATGAAGTGAAGAATGGGAGGGGCAATGGCTTAATAGAGAGAGATAGGAATGAGAGATAACTCTAAGAATATTTGAAAAGGCTATAGGAAAACACATCACTTTATAAACCTAAACACACACACACACACACACACACACACACATACACACTAGAGGTGACAATGTTCCACACAGGAGTCAGAGACTACTAACCTATCTAAAAATATTCCCAGTGCCCGGCATTGGAGACCACCCTTCAAGTTAATGTTCAGGTAGAGTAGCCAAGAGTTTCTTCCAAACAATATAGGCTATTGCTTTTGCCATTGGTTACCTCCCAGAATTGAAAGTAAGACTCCATTGCTGAATACACTACACATTTTAATACAGGATTTGGAGGAATTTAAGTGTACTGAAAAGGATCCAGGCCTCTTCTTGAAAATTCTAACTCTCACACTAATGGAAGTTGCTACCTAAGCTGCCAAGGGAGGAAAACAATGAATAGCTTCACCCAGTTGTAAAACTTGAGAACTACAGCAGCAGCCAGTCTGGTAAAATAAGCCCAATGGGGCAATGGTGGCACTTTCATCTTGGAGATTACCAAGAGTTCTCTAATTTGAAGTAAAGCCCACTCATAAAAGGGAATTCATGCCTGGCACTATAAACCTAGTAGACCACCCATGCCTGGAGAAATTAGAAATCTTAGAGGAGAATCTACTGCTGTTTTTTTCTAAACCAATATAATATTTAACTGTATTCTCTATGCTTTTCTCTAAACCACCCATAAAGGAAGAATTTTTTTGCAAACAGAAAAAGATAACTACAATACAATCCATATTCCTATGGCTCAAGGAAAAAAATGAATAGGGCGTAGAAAGAGTATCAGAATTCCTACTGTTAGTGTCTTGTAGACAGGACACAGGTGCTGTAACTCACGAAATTGAAACAGTATGGTTGCCATCCCAGGGGCTGCTGAGAGTTTCCCCAGGGATTCTAAAATAAATAAACAAATAAATAAAAAAGCTTACTTCTTCACCATAACAACTTCTTGCACATGGAAAGGAGGTGAAGCTACTGAGTCTGTTCCCTGTCTGGTCTTAGGAGATCCAAAGGAGTTGGAACTCCATAGACCTTATTTTCAAATAACTGAGATGCCATTTTAGAAATTTGTGATTTTTTTCCTGGTTTTCTCAGTAATGATATTGGAGATACAATTAATGGATGGAAGCAACAGCTGTCAAATATTTTAAATTAGTAGATCAGCTACTAAAAGAAGTAATTGCATTGAATAACTATCCATGGCACCCCTTCTACCCTACATATATATAGCTCAAAGCTATGTCTATAAAGAAAGAGATAGTTTCCCTGCTTTTAGAACATGATTCTCCTGAGGATTAATCTATTAACTGAGGAAGACTATGTGTTGTTTTGTTTCAAATTTTTATCATGGGTAGATAAGTGTTGCAAAGAATTGATTGGCAATGATAATTTCATTTTTGGAATTTACATTATGGATGTGACTGTGTGAATTCAAACTGTTTGTCACTGTTACTCTCATCCTGATTCTATGTGTGGGACACACACCTGATTCATTGCCTCTTTAGGGAAAGTTGTACACCGCTTTGCATATTGATGTGGGTTTTGTGTTATTAGTTGCTGTAATTTAAGTATCTGTGTATTGCTGTGATATTTGTTTTGTGATTATATGCTATATTATCTATGAATCTCATTTCCAGATGCTAAATATTAAACAAAAATGTCTTACCAAATGGAGACAATAGACATAGAAACAGTGGAATTCACTCTCATGACTTTATAATAAATTGAAGTAAGAATCATTGATACCCCAAAGATGTAATGAAAACTGGAATCTAGTGATGCAAGCACTTTAAAAAACTCTGAAACCTACCAAAATTATTTTCTTTACCATTGGTGAGCATGAGCTGTTTTTATGTAGCATCATTCTAGCTACGCCAGAGAAACCATATTTTCTCATAGGAAACCCATGGCTCTTTGTAATTAATTGCTAGGTAATAAACATATTCCCAGTTTCTGAGAGATAGAAAAGGCCACAGGAATTCAAACAAGTTTCCCAACATTAAAATAATCTCTTAGGCAAAATCATATACAAATTCAAGATTTGTTGCTTCAGTATCTCTGGAGATGCAAGAGTTATTACCATACAGAATTTGTTTTCAGTGTTCTATGAAAAAATTTAGAAAGGTCAAAGTAAAATGTCACTACTTCAAATTCCACCCTCTTGTACAAATTTAATTCTCATTAGTAACACAGAGCCAGGTTCTACTCCTCTACATAACAGGTTTGACAAGCAGGAGTTTGTAGAGTGGAAATGAGTCAAAGAGCAGCCAGAGAGAAGTAGGAAAGTATGAACTCATTTATGTTTGTACGGAGGTATGGGTCTGGGCTAAGGCCACAGCTGGTATGTGAAATTTGTGGTTATGCTGAGGATTGGACCACATAGTATAAACCTGTTCTTATCCCAGAGTGAAAGGAGGGTGAGTGCTTTCAATTCCTACACAGATTCCTCCAGTTGCTTCCCTTCAATATAATGAGCAACTCCATGTTCTCAGGAATTATAAAATACTTTTGGAGGAAATAATATATAAGAGACAAGCACAGGTGAAACAATAGAACATAGATAAGTTGGACTTTATAACTTCCTACTCTTGAGTTTCGGTTTTTTGTACGTTCTATGAAAGAAAGAAGGCACGACATTAGTACTATCTCCTCAAGTATCACCAAAGGCTATAGAAAAGAGGAAAAGAGACATTCTCTACTCCCTTTTTGTCATTTCTCCTTTTGTGCAGAAACGTATGGTTACTTCAAACCAATAGAGATGTGGATGTAACATCCCTGTGCATGCTGGTTTCTGACTGGAAATCTTTTCAACTGGCAACTCAGGCTCTGGCATCAGTTTCAGGTGCTAGCCCACATGTCATCTGATCAACAGACCACTCTTGGCATTATCAATACCTCGTTGTTTCACCCCTATCCATTCATCCCTCTGTGTTGCTTAGCTGCTTTACAGTATTTGATAAGAGGTTTGCAGCTCTGATATTCACCCTCAGATCTACCATAGCTGTTAATGTCATTTTTCTAACAACAAGTAAATTTCATGAAGTTCTAGAGTTCATTTGCCTGCTCACTTCCACACAGTCAGAATTCTCAGCTGAACATATAATAGGATGCATCATTCAATAAACACATGCTGCATAAATAAATGCGGAGAAAAAGCAGAGTTTTGAGGCTCCATCTTGAAAACCCAGTTTAATTGGGTTGTATTTTACTTTTCCAAGTTGTGCAGAATTTTTCTTCTTTCTTCCATGTTTGAAATACGTCATTGATTCATGATATAGCTCACACTCACTTCTTTGGAAATGCTCTACTTCATTTTTTTTCTTAAAATATGATTCTTATCACAGAACACAATGTATTTTTGGCTCAGCAAGCTTGGTGGCCCAAAGGCTTAGCAAGAGTGTGAATATTTCCACATTTACCACTAATGTTACTTAATCTCTGGAAATAGCCGGCAGAAACTATCTTTGTCTTTTATTATTCTTTTTAATGCAGATTAATTGTCAAGTGTTTGTTTTTTTAGACTCTGCTCCTTTATCTATGCAAATTATGAACCAGGAATTAATTAAACAAAATAATGTTGTTAGTTCTAAGTGTGTTGCGGGTCTTTCTGGTATGCAGTTCCTTGTTTTATTCACAGCTAAGTTTTATCCTGTACACCAGATCAAACATTAACTTTTCCCTCTATCATTTTTATTAAATACTCATTCAAAATATTCTGTTAGGATTGGAGAGATAAGTCAGTAAAGTACATATCTACCAAGAGTTTGATCGTCTGATATTCATGGGCAAAACAATCGGAGTGGTAAACAATTTTAACTCCAGCACTAGAGAGCTGGAGACAGGATGGTTCTTGAGACTTACTTGCCAACCACTCTAACTTAATTTGTAATCTCCAAACTACTGAAGATTATCTCTTTTTTTTTCTTTTTTTTTCTTTTTTTTTTTTTTTTTGGTTTTACCAGACAGGGTTTCTCTGTATTGTTTTGGAGGCTGTCGGTCCAGCCCGGCCTCGAACTAACAGAGATCCGCCTGCCTCTGCTGGGATTAAAGGTGTGTGCCACCAACGCCTGGCCTGAAGATTATCTTAGAAACAACTTGTTTACCAATGTTTGGAACAAAACTGAAGACAGAATTTTCTGTCCTGCCTGGTCCTGCAACCGTTTAGCTCAAAATATACACAGGGAGGCTTAGAATAATTATAAACTGTTTGGCCAATAGCTCAGGCTTCTTATTGGCTAGCTCTTTCTTAATTATTAACCCATTTTATTGTATGTATTGCCACAAAGCTGTGGATACCTGTAATGCTCTGGCATGTTGCTCCTTAGGTGGCTTCATGGCTTCTCTTTGGCAGCTCATTTTTGTGTTCCTCTTTCCAGCATGCTCCTAGTCTGGTAGCCCTGCCTAGGCCAGTCAGCATTTATTCATCAAACAATAAGAGACACATATATTTACAGCATTCCAAAGGACATCTCCCATCACAAAACCTGAGATTGACCTCTTGTCTCTGCACATGTACCATAAATACATATACACAGCCTCCACCATCAATCACGCTGAGGTTTTTGATTTGAATGTCAGTCAGGGTATGTATGATTACCACTGTAACATACTCTCATGGCTCCTAGATTCTGAGATAGTCATTACTTACTTATCTTTCAAGTAAGATAGATGTTTTAAGTATTCTTCAATAGATCTTTCAGTTTCTAAAGCCTTGTCTGAACATTATTTCTTTTGATAGACTACCTAATTCTGTATTTCTGAAATTGTGTGGAGATCAAATTGTTTTTTAATTATAGAAGTACTTCATGATTTAAATGAATCCCATGAATATATTTGTTAAATAGTAACAAATTAATTCTATTCATATATAACACTGCTTCAAATTAATTCATTTTCCTCTGATGTAATTATAAGCAGTGTGCTTCATTGTTAATCGCCTAGATAAAGGATAAATCACCAGACACATTCGTAAATGTCCATGATTTGAAATAGTGATTCAGATAACATTTTATTTAATGGCTTAGTCACTGCAAAAGTCAAACACTGGACAAAATAATTTTCCCTTTGAGAAGAATCAATATTATTTTCTTCAGGAATTCCCTCATTTAGTGCCTCCAGTTCATTATAATGGCACCTGTTGAGATGAACAGTTGTGGCTAATTGTATTTATTCCTTTAATGATTATTCATTATAAGTCTCAACAGATAATATAAAATAAATAGCCCTTATAAGGATTTTATATTAAAAAGAAGTATACATGTTTACATTACTCTAGATTTTTTAATAAAGACATAATTAATTTGGTTTCTATTGTAGTGACTAATAGCAAATTGGGGGAGGATAGGTTAGGTTGGCTTTCAGATTATGGCCCATCATCAAAGGAAGCCAAGACAGGAGCTTGAAACCATAAACATGGAGGACTACTAGTCGACAGTTGGCTCATCTGACTTTCTCAGATAACTTTCTTACATAACTCAAGTCTATGTGCCTAGGGATGACACCACCCATAGTGGGATGAGCCATTTCCACATCAAGTAGCACGTTGAAAAATGTTCCACAATCATGGACACAAACCAATCTGACTGATAAAATTTTCCAGATGAGGCTCCATTTCTTCAGGTAGTCCTAGGTTGCTGTGCCTGATGCACAGCCTGTGTCCGAGAATGTGCAGAGGGTGTTGCGATTGATGATGCAGAGGCCAGTTGATGATGCACAGAAAGTGTCCAGAAGGCTCTTCAAGAAGGCTTCTTTATTCCTACCCTGGCTGGTTATATATACCCTGACACCAGAGGCGGTCGTGGGTGTGTCAGGAAGAGGTGGTTAGTCTTTGGAAAAGGTCAAGATCAGGGTGTTCCCCTGGGTGAGCCCTTATCAGGAACTTATTGCTCTGGACACAGTATTGTTTTTAGTAAACATATTTTAGTAAACATTCTCTTACAGCTGCCTGCTCCCAGGCTGATGGGAAAGTGGGCCTCCTGCCAAGGTCTGTTGTTTCCACACTAGGTGTGTATTAAGTTGACATTCCTAAATTATAACATGGATGGACTTTGACACTAATTGATATGCTACTACTAAAATTTAAATATAACAAAATTAGCTCTAAATTTCCACCTATATGCTTCACCTTCAGCATCACTTATTATCTGTCAAAAGGGTAAAAACTGGGTAAAACACCAGTTTCCTCAGGAAAGCTCTACCATCCTATACAGGGACATGTCCAGTACTGTTGTACAAAACTGGTCATATATGTCTTACACTGTGATAAACAAGTTTGTCATTTATTTCTAGATTTAATGATATGAATTCATTCTTCTGCTTCCCGAGTGTGGGCTCATTTGGGAAGGTTTTGAGCATTTTCCTAAAAATCAGGTCCCTATATTGAAAGAAATACTTTTAGAATGTTTATCACTACCATCGCAAATGTGTACAAGAATATCTATTTAGAAATCAGAGGACAAATCTGCAGAGTTGGTTCTTTCCTTCCACAAGAGTTCCACCAGACTAAACTCAGGTCCTGAGGCTTATACAATAGGTTATTTTAAATTCGAGCTGTGTCACTGTCCCTAAAAGAAATAATTTTATTACTTACCTATTATTTGCAGACAATATGAGAAATAGACATTTTATTTTTTTAATAGTCCTGACCCTGGAGAGAGCATTTTATTACTGTTCTTATTATGGGGAAGTAGAAATCACACATGTGAGGAATATGCCCAGTGATAAAGTTAATACATGGGAGAATTATCTAGGCACTTTCATTTATTTGTTTCCAACCATAGTAATTAAGTTAAAACAATACGTTTCCTACAAATTTGGCCTAGTAAGTGTAGTCTGTAAGTACAGATTCAGATAAGCTTAACATCTCATCCTGGAAAGAGATCAATGAAATACTGGCATTGGTTATTAATAGACAACATTTATGCTAATAGTAGAAGCCCACCTCAGGAAAAATCAGTCACAGTCACACTAAAGACAACTCTAGAGGGTGTATGACAATTCTATTACTCTCAAATTTCAATCAAAGAACGTTAATTGAGAACCTACTGAGTATTGAATGTCATGTTGTACTCCAAAGAAATAATTGCAGAGACCAATCTCTGAATATGAAAAATAATGTCACCTAACAACAGAAAATAGACATTCCATAGAAAATGCAAGAGTGTGAATGGGTGTGGTTCTTTTGGAATGAAACTCAGTAATAGTTTTTGAAGGTCTTCTATTAGCATATATGAATCATATATTATAATGTTTCATTATGACATTTGTATTTTGATCCTACAAAATGTAATCATTTTGATCACACTCCTTTTTATCATGGTTTATCCTTCTCCCTCTCTTGCTGATCATCTTCCCTTTTGTAACTATCACCTGTTGGAGCCCATAGAAGTAGCTCTGTTCCATATTGACTTAAAGATCAGGGAGTTCAAACCTATCTTTGCTCTTTCAAGGTTAAAGGCCTAAGACATCAAGATCTAAGATGTGGCTACTGAAGGATGTTTGGCCTAAGGTATGATCACTGGATGTCTTGCCTAAACAACAAAATACTTGACCTAAGGTGTGGTTACTAGATGTTTTAAACCTCAAGGTCAGATAAAAAGAAGTTTGATCTAAGGTGTGATTACTGGATGCTTTGGGAATTAAGGAAGAAATTACTTCTGTTTGTTCCTTGTATCATTGGGAAGGGAGTAATTTTGCCTTTCCTTCCTTTGGGTTGGAGTATATAAGTATTTTGAGCAATAAACTTACGGCAGATCCTGGTATTCACTGGATGACCCCCTGACTCTATCTTCTGTCTCTAATCTTTTTCTTTCCTCAATCTGCACTCCCTGTCTGGTGTAAACCAGAGTAGTTGCCTATACTGAACAATCCTCCATTCTACATTTTTATGTATTAATTTTCTTCTGTGACCAATGAGTGTGTGGAGTTGTTTAGAGAAGCATGAAAACCTTATCACTTACCAATGGCTTTCTCTCTCTCTCTCTCTTTCTCCCTCTCTCTCTCTCTCTCTCTCTCTCTGTGTGTGTGTGTGTGTGTTTGTGTGTGTGTGTGTGTGTGTGTGTGTATTAACTATCCACTGCATTCAGATACACAGCAGGAACTTGCCCCTGCTGTGTGGTAGAATGTTGTCTAATCCACTCTAAAGCATGTTAATTATAGGCATTGTAAATTCAGGAGTGCAGGCACCAAGTCCTGTTCATGGTCTGTATTCCATAATTCTCTCCACTCTTTCTTCTGTTTTTATGTTCTTTCTGACTCTCTTTCCATGATTTTCCATGAATCTTGGAAGGGATGACATAGATATCTCATTTACACTCATTTGTTCTGCATACTTTAATCAGTGATTTACCACCGAAATTTTGTGTTCACCTGTTTGATGTTGTGCTTTGAGATAATTTTCCATATTGAATCACTTAAGGGACTCTAAAATTTAGACAATAACACAACTTTGATGGAAAAACAAATTAAAATTCTTGCCTAGAGCCATTCAGCTCCAAATTGTAATGATGGTTTTATAACTCATGATTAGTATCAAAATCATTTGAATAAAAATTTCTGTAGACTTTCCCTGGGGAGTCAGCAAGGGCCTACCTGGAACAGCACAAAGATCTAATGTTTATCTATGATCAGCATCATGACCCATATTAGTTTATTAAATCCTCCCAGAAGTATAGATGTTAATAAGAAATCAGAGGTAACTGGATATGAAATCTGAAGTCCTAACTTCAGCTGAAATGTTTCTCAAGAAGGGCATTGAAGTACTGACCAATGACAAAAATACAATAGAACATTTATTTAAATGTTCATTAACTCTGGATGTCTCTCAGTCTTTGTGAGAAGGATAGAGAATTCAGAAACAGCTCTCAAATAATGACATGGAGACATATTATTAATTATTGAAAGCTCAGACTTAGCATTGGCTTATCACTATAGCTCCTATAACTTAAATTAACCCATTTCTTTTAATTTACATTCTGTTGTTGGCTTGTTATCTCTTCTCTCCAGAGTGCTCATGCTGCTTTCTCCATGTCTGGTTGGCAACTCTATCTTACTTCTTCCCAGAGTCCTTTGCTCCCTGCAAGACCTAACTGTACCTCCTGCCTAGCTATTGGATGTTCAGCAATACATTTCCACATAGTGTACAAATATCCCATGACACAAGATGGTCATTCACCCTAGTCAGGATTAGACATGTGGCCTGAACATTTTTTTAAATCAATATGCTTTCCGTGCATGCCTCTACAACTCTTACTTCTCTTCCTCTTTATGGCCTCTTCCTCCTATTCTTTCTCCTTTTTCTGCTTTCTGTTATTTATACAACTCCTACTTTTGCTCCTCCTCATTCTCCTTTGAGTTCTTGTCTTTCTCTCCTTCTCTTTCTCCTCTTCCACCTCCTCTTATTCCACCACCACCACAACCTCCTGTTCCTCATCATTCTTGTCTTCCTCCTCCTCCATCATTTTTTCAGCACTGGTAAGAAACATTCACATGCTATCATGCTGTGCAGGTTCTCTTACCACTGAATGACTGTTTCAGGCTCCTTGTCTTTTTTCATATCTTTGGCATGATTTACTTTTTGCTGAATAGCAAACAGCCAAACTTAGAATTTAGAATATGTATGCATACATATATATGGTTTCTTTGGATGGTTCTGAGACAGAAAAGCCACTAAGTGGTTGGTTTGCAATTTTGCACATTCTGACATAGTAACATCATTAGGAGCAAGTTTGTCTCTTCCTCTCTATCATTTTTGTACTCAGATTTATGAGCATAAAGTGAGTTTATGTTCCAAGAAAGCAAAAGCAAAAAGATGTCCAGATTTCTTGATATTTAAGATTTAAATTTATATGAAGTTACTTATCTTTCATCCTTTTAGTCAAATGATATTCTAAGACAAAACAATATTAAATGCATAATAGAAAAAGTATAGCCTCCCATATATGGGAGTAATTACAAAAAATCTGAGAATTGCTGTATTTTGAACTATGAGGGGTAATATTGTTTGTCAGGATGTTTAATTCACCAGAAAAAAGAACTTCTGTACATATCTGTGGGGGAATTTCTTGATTATGTTAATTGGAATGGGAAGATACCTCATAATTGTGAGTGTAGTCTTCTGGTTGTGACCTATACAAAGGTAGGTATAAGTGAAAAGGTTTTTCTTTTGTCTACTTGTTTCAAGTCCCACTGGTGAGTTTATTTATTCTGTTACTGTCATTCTTATTGTCACCATAATTGCTGAGATCAGAACCTAGTCTCTACAGACTTCTAACATGTTCTCCAGGAATTGTCTAGTTTATCTGTGCTAGACTGAGACTGGTAAAGTACCATGCATTGTGGGCCAAGCAGACACTGTAAGAGGTGCTTAAGAAAAACTGACCAGTGACAAGACTGCTCTCTCAGAAATCAAATGTTCTCATCAGGTGTCTTCCTTTCCCCTTCTTGTTCCATGCCTGTAAAATCATTTCCTCTGTTTTCCTTGTTACCAAAGGAAGCAGACGGAATGATATAGATGGAGCAAACAAGACATTTCATGACAAAATCAGATTTAATCAATGTATATCCACAAATGCACAGAAAGTACTGGAAGGAAATCTCCAACTCAAAGAATATAATGGCACTCACAAAAACATAGGCAATAGATAATCTCACTTTACCAAACATCCAAATCAAAAAGGGGCAGAGGAAACCACAGCAATACCATCACCAACAACAAATTTAAAACAAACAAGAATTAACAATCAATGATCATTAATATCCCTCAATGTCAATGGTCTTGACTTGCCTATAAAAAGACACAGGCTAACAGAATGCATAAGAAGACAGAATGCATTCTGCTGCATACAAGAAACACATCAAATATCAAAGACAGACATAACCTCAGAGGAAGTTCTGGGAAAAGATTTTCCAGTCAAATGGACCCAAGAAACAAGCATGGGTAGCAATCCTAATATCTAACAAATTATACTTCAAACTAAAATAAATCCAAAGAGATGAAGAAGGTCATTTAATATATAACAGAGGAAAAAGTTCATCAAGATGAATTCTCATTTCTGAACATCTATGCCCTAATAACAAAGGCACCCACATTCATAAAAAAAACTTTACTAAAGCTCAAATCACAAATAAAACCTCACACACTTATAGTTGAAGACTTCAACACCTCACTCTCACCACTAGACAGGACCACCAGACAGAAACTTAACAAAGAAACAAAGGTACTAACAGAAGTTATACTCCTTTTCTGTGACTCCAGCTGTTAGTACCCCTGAAATCTTCAATTGTCTGTTGCCTTCCATTAAATCATATCTTGTACATATATCCTAGGTATGTGTAATTAATTATTAATTCAAATGTCTTTCTTGTTGATAGTAGTCTGTTTTTCTATGGGAAGATGAGATTGTACTAAACTAGTTTTAAAGCAAGTACAAAGCTCATTAGTTTCAATCCTCTAGTTTCCTAATTTGGATCAGTCTATTATTAAATAAGTTTGATGTTGCTAATTAAAATGATTTGACTCATTCTGACTCAGCATGCTAATAAATGAGCAGTCATTATAGGAATTTGGTTTATAACCTGGAATACCAGATTCTTGGCTTGTTCATAGCCATATCCTATGATATAAAATGCCTGGTGAAAACTTTATGGGGTACACTGATTGTATCTGGATTCTTGAAACAGTGTCAGGTTACTATTGGAATCCAGCTTGTGTGGCCCTCAAAAATATATTTACAATGGTAGATGGAAATCATGGGATGACAGATATTGGTCATGGACGATGAAGGGCTTTCTGTTGTCTTAGATGTCCAGAAATGCCTCAGGAAGCAGTACATTACAAATCTCCAATCATTGGATCTGCTGATGCAGAAGAATTTGAGGAGCTGAAGGGATTGCGGAACTCTTTTTTCAACATTTCTGAGAAACTCTGCTAAAAAGCTTATTCTCTCTTTGTGGCAGAATTTTTTCCTCTGCCTCTGTCTCTCTCCCTCTGTGTGTGTGTGTGTGTGTGTGTGTGTGTGTGTGTGTGTGTGTGTGTATGTGTATGTGTTTGTGTGTGTGAGAGAGGGGGAAGGAGAGAGGGGGAGGGAGTACATACTACGAAATATTTCTCTACATATGTGTGTCATGTATCTAGTGCACTAAATACAAATATCACCTTAAACAATTATGGTTTCTTTGTGGTGGATAGATTCCTTGTATGATTTTGAAATACACTTGCAAACTCATTATTACATAAACCTATAGTCTAGAGTAGATTACTATCTTATTACCTCTCACTTTTGTATCACTTTTTATTTATGGCATCAACATTATTTTTATACTTATTGTTCACTACCTTCCTCTTAACTCTGCTTGCTGCCTTACAGATGTTTTGTCGGTATTTTAGAGTTGCCAAATCAATGCAGTGCCCTATATATGTGTGAAAGTTGTGATTGATATTTATTAATCTTAAACACATGCAGTTATAATCATACATTAGTTCTGACAATAAGTCAAATTAGAAAGCCCCGGTTAATCATCCAAAACCAAACTGTCTCTTAGGGACTCTTGGAAAGATCTGGTGGATGTGTTATTATTAATGGTAGTTATCTCATGATAACTAAGCTTCCATTTGGGCTGGTAAAATCAGCAGCGCCTTCACTTGTTTCAGTCCAAAACAAGCATATCCACACATAGATTATGTGATCTTTTGTTTTTCATGATTTTTGATGGGTCTTTTGAACCTCTGGGTTTGAGATTTATTGTTTCTTAGAATTAAGCTTTGTGCCTTTCTCATTCATGGTGAAATTCCATATGCCAGTGGTTCAAAACTGTTGATCCTCTGAAATATGTATATGCTTGACACTTTAAATTTTAGAGGTATTTCAAATGTCACATACCTGAAACTAGGTTTCTTCTTAGTTTTCAATGAAAAAACATTCTGTATTTCATGGGGTTTTATCAATTAATCATCCATATGGGAATGTAGGAGTTTTCTTGGATTTTCTTTTCAATTCTCTCATACTCTCTCAAAGTGAAGAAATAATACAGCATATTCTGGGAATGCTATTTCCTGATTCCACAATTTCCAGGATTTACTTAAGTACAGTCCTTTCTTTTCACATTTGCTTCCAGAACCTTCAGTGAAACCATCCAAATCTTGGCCTGAAACACTGTATGTAGCTACCTGTTCATACATTCCCCCTAATAACCATTTATCAATTGCAATTCATTTTTCAAAGTCCTAATGAATGTTTTCCTTTGTTTTGTGATTCACTGAGACAAAAATAAATTTTGTTTTGAAATAAATATTGTGTCTTCAATAAGTTATTTAATATTATTTGAAAATGTCACTTACAATAATATTTTAAAATTTCACTTCTGGTTAGGTCTCTGCCTTTCTTAAACTCATGTAGAGGTTGCTTACTTTCCTTAGGATAATAAATATTACCATTGTGGCTATTAAACTGAATATACCTGTGATTTCCTAGTTGTTTATTTTATTCTTTTTTATTTTCCTTTTCCCTCCAAGTCATAATGCTCCATT
This sequence comes from Mesocricetus auratus, assembly GCF_017639785.1. NCBI lineage: Eukaryota > Metazoa > Chordata > Mammalia > Rodentia > Cricetidae > Mesocricetus > Mesocricetus auratus. Next base: position 170,356,722 of record NW_024429266.1, read on the forward strand.
TATTCTGAATTTCTGTTCCTTTCCTATCAGAATCTCCTTCTGGCTTAATCCCCTTTCTACACGCTACTTTCTGCTCATCCCCCATCAAACCGTTAACCACTAAATCTTCAACCTAGAGTTAATTTCTTTTTTATTTCTTCTTAGTTATCTCTCACTTTTCTCACTTTTTCTTTTCCCGGCTGTGTAAATAATAGAATACTAAGTCCAAGTGAGAATATTTTTAAGAAAAGATATATATTTTAATTAAAACGGATTATATTACTTCCCACTTCTTTTTGCTCCCCCTAAACTCTCCCATATCTCTCTAGTCTCTTTCAAAGTGATGGTATCTTTTTCTTTGATTCATATATATGTTGAACCTGCTTTGGTTGCATGTGTGTACATGATTTCGAGGATAATGAATTTGTATTCTATAATCAGTTGGGACCTCCTTTCTTGGAATGACTAATTCTCTCTGTCTCAGCAGTCTTTAACTGTTGTAGTTCTTTACCTAGTGGTGGGGAACTATGAGAGTTCCTCCTTCCATGTAGCATGTCTATTGATATTGCCACTATACCGTTAATTTTTTATACACCCATCAAATTTGTATGCCTGCTTCTTGTTTATACAGGCCTCCTTATAATTGTACCATGAACTTGCTCAATGTTTTATTGTCACTACCATGCAAATAAGTAGATGTCTTAGAGTTTTCAAATCAATGAAGTGTTATGATTTGTGTCCATAAGAGAGATTTACAACTTTGCATTAAAAACTCAAGTACTCACAAATTACACTTGGATTTAAATATATTTTGACCAGTTAATTCAATCAAATTACTTACATATATTGAGAAACACTTTACTCCTCCAAAACCATGCCATTTTTCATATAAAAATCAAGTGAGTAAAAGCATAGCATCACCATAGATAAACAGTCAGGTCTTGTGTATAATGCTTTTTAAAATTTGATTACTAGGTAAGCAGCTATGCACTTCAACACATGAGGAATACAATCCCTCAGTACTCCCCAGAATGTACTATACCTTTCCTTCACTTTCCAAATAATATCATGAAGATTTATGATCTTGGAATTTTTATGAGACATTTTGTACTATATTCTCTTTTATTTCTTATTGGATTTCAGTTTAATATTCAAAATACAGCTTGAAGCTTCTTTTCCTCTTGTCTTCATCATACTGTGAAACATGATAAACATCAACTCCCTGGAGTGTGATCCTTTTATAGTTTACTAATCTAAGCAATGCAGCTTCTCTTTAGGATGAAGTTTAAAACTTTCATGAACCCAGTTTTGACCCTTAGAATACAGAATAGTTATTAAAATATACTAAGGCCCGGTAAGTTCTGCTGTGCCAACAAATGTAATTGCCATTAAATTGGTAAATAAGGGTCATTTTAAAACAACTGTTGTCTTAAACCCCTAATAAAAATTGCATATGAATGATTTCTGAATAATTTACATGTAAACAATGAGAACATTGGCAAATGTCCAAAGAATCAACTTTTTGAGGACTCTGGAAATATTGCCTGGGAGAATGTAAAGAGTACTAACTGAAGAAAATCACTTTTGTAACCTTGGTGAAAATTAAAGACTTTGTGGCATTTGACTTGTTCTATGCCCCTGCACAGCCTGTGTCCAAGAATGTGCAGAGGGTGTCAGGATTAATGACACAGAGACTAGTCGGTGATGTAAAGAAAGCTTCAAGAAGGCTTCCAGAAGGCTCCCAGAAGGCCCCTCAAGAAGGCTCCTCAGGAAGCCTCCACTTTATTCTTACCCTGGCTGGTTATTATATTCCCTGACACCAGAGGCTCCAGTGGGGGATCAGGAAGAGGCAGTTAGTAATTGGAAAGGTTAAGGTCAGGGTGTTCCCATGGGTGAGCCCTTCTGGAAACATCAGGAACTTATTGTTCTGGTAAACATGTTTTTACGGACAGTGGATTGTTTTCTGGTAAACATGTTTTCTACCGGTTACAGCTGCCTGCTCACAGGCTGATGGGGAAGTGGGCCTCTGGCCAAGGTCTCTTGTTCCCACAGTTCTACCCTTATCAAATAACTCTGAATCAATCTTGCAAACCAATACCCACCAGTTTTTCTGGAAAACAGAATACTGGAACCACTGGAGACAGAAGAAATGGATTAGAATTACCTTAAAATATAATATTTAGAGTTGGTAAAATGTGATTTGCTTAACAGTTTCCTAGAAAATTATATTTATGGATCTGTCATTATTTGACTTGACACAATGTTTTATCAGTGCAAACAGCCCCTTTCCCCCAGGAGCCCTTTCCAAGTGTAAGCAGAGATGGTTGCTTAATATTATGGATTTCTCCAGTGTTTAATAGCAGTTGAGTCATGTAGTATTCTAATAGTTACATGTCCATAAATACTTTCACTTTCTATATCATGTATTGTGAGTTTAGAAGATAACATACATATGTATGTGTATACATATTCTCTTGGCCCCACGTACACTACATATCTGATAAGGTCATAGCTCTTAGCCTTGTCAAACAAAGCCACTGTACATGGAGGGAGTAAAGGACAAGACAGAGATATAAAAAATCTCATGAAAATATAAAGCTTATTCCAAGGAACACATGAGATGTTTTGACCATGATAATTTATTGGTATTGAAGGAAATCTGCACAACTATCAACTAATGACTAAATTATCCCAAGTAGAAATTTTATTGTAGCTAAATATTGTAAAACTTTATGAAACTGGTTCAGAAAACGTTATTAGCAAACCAACAAAAATGCATCAATAGTAAATAACAACAATAAATTCTGGTAGGAGAGATCCCACATCCAGAATTTAACATTATATGATTTAAGATGATCGTTAACCATGTGAGATATATAAATAAAAATAATTTAAGGCTCATATATAGTACAGAAAAAACGACAATGAAAGGTGTCCCAGAAGAGCCACATTTTTACTTACTAAACAAAAACAAAAATTAGATCCCGCTATTTTCAAAATATTCACAATTAAATAAAGAAAAGTATGAGACTATTATCATTACAATCTCTATAAATAAAATATTAAACCATAAAGAATGAAATAAAATTCTGTAATTAAAGTTTAACAACAAATTAAGGAAAACTATACACCCACCGGTTTAACAGAAGTTTTGAATGAGCAGACTGATTAAAGAGCTTAAATACAGATAAACTGAAATTATGTACCTTGAGAAACAAAAGGAAAAAAATAATGATGGCAAGTGAAGCATCTTAGAGATACACACCAGTGAATACAATACAATGAAATCTTGAGAAGAAATAATGTTTAAATGAACAGTGGCTACTGCTTATAAGAAGCATGGACATGCATATCAAAGGGAAGAACTCAATGAACTTCTGTTAATACACACTAAGACCCATAAAAAGACACCTCATCATCCAATGGTTGAAAGATGCTGAGATGCCTATCAGTTATCATACCAAAGTATAGAGTTTCCAGTAATCCATGCTGCAGTGTCCTTGTATTAGGGAGATCTGTCCCCTTGGAGGATGCTGACTGGAGGATACCACAAAGACCTTATCTGAACTGGTAGACATCTCTATTATGAAGCTAGCCATGTGGGGTAGACTTCCTATAAAGGGGTTGTCTGGAGCTTGAAACCTGAGTTACTAATCACAGTCACATAGAGTATCTAACATTGACTCTGGTAACCCTTATGTGTAGAAAGTCAAAATAATTTTTATTACTTTAATTTTAAATAGCTTGCTTCACATGTCAATACCAGTTCCCTTTCCCTCCCCTCTTCCCGCAGCCCACCACCATCACCCCCAGCCTCCCACCCTCTCCCCACTTCCTTCCACATAGGGGATATGCAGAGTCTGTCATTTCTCTCAGAGCAGGGCCCAGTCCAGGCTGAGAGAGCATTCCTCTTTGTGTTATGGACACACAAAGTCTATCTGTATGCCAGGGATAAATACTGATCTACTGTTCAGGGCTCCACAGGTTACCCAGGACTGCTCACTGACTCTCACACTCAGGGGGGCTGGATCAGCTCCATGGTGTCCTCACAGTCGTCGTTCTGGGGTTCAAGAGCTCCCCCTTATTCAGATCAGCTGTCTCTGCTGATCTGAACATTTTTCTCATTTGCTCATCGCTCGTCTCTCTCTGTCACTGGGTTCCATGAGTTCAGTTCACTGTTTAACTGTAGGTGTTTGCCTCTGCTTCCATCAGTCACTGGATGAAAGTTCTAGGAGAGCACATAAGGTAGTCTTCAAGTTCATTATCAGGAATGGGCTTTTAAGGTGGTCTCTCCACTACTGCTTAGCTTGCCAGTTGGTATCATCCTTGTAGATCGCTAGAGGTCTCACTGGTGCCAAATCTTTCTTCAAACATATGACTTCCTCTATTATGGTATTTCTCATTCTATTCTCCCCCTATTCTATGCCATACTCAATCTTCCTGTTCCCTCATGATCTACTCTCTCCTCCTCTTCTCCCCCTATCTTCTTCCCAGCTTCCATTACCTCCCAAGCCTCTCCATGTTCCCAATCTGTTAGGAGATCTTGCCTCATTCCTCTTCTCTGGGGTACCATGCATATCTTTCTTACGTTCTTTCCTGTTTCCCAGAGGAATTGCAGACTGGCACTCCCCTGATGCATGTCTAAAATTCATATATGTGTGAGTACATACCATGTTTGTCTTTTTGTGACTGGGTTACCTCACTCAGGATGGTTTCTTGTAGTGCCATCCATTTGCCTGCAAATTTCTAGATTCCATTGTTTTTTTTTCTGCTGAGTAGTACTCCATTGTGCAAATATACCACATTTTATCTATCCACTCTTTGGTTGAGGGACAGCTAGGTTGCTTCCAGGTTCTGGCTATTACAAATAATGTTGCTATGAACATAGTGGAACAGATGTCCTTGTTGTATGAATTTGCATCTTTAGGATATATGCCTAGGAGTGGAATTGCAGGGTTTTGTAATAGATTGATTCCCATTTTCCAGAGGAATCTCCATACTGAGTTGCAAAGTGGCTGTATGAGTTGGCACTCTCACCAGCAGTGGAGGTTTGCTATGTTTGCTATGTTTCCGATTATGTGGCAGATTTTAGACAAGGTTCCATGTGGTGCTGAGAAGAAAGTATATCCATTTGTGTTTGGGTGGAATGTTCTATAGATACCTGTTAAACCCAGTTGGGTCTTAACTTCTATTATTTCTTTTGTTTCTTTGTTAAGTTTCTGTCTGGAGGTCCTCTCTAGTGGTGAGAGTGGGTGTTGAAGTCTCCTACTACTAGTGTGTGAGATTTTATGTGGGATTTGAACTTTAGTAATGTTTATTTCATGAATGTGGGTGCCTTTGTATTTGGGGCATAGATGTTCAAAATTGAGACTTCATCTTGATGGACTTTTCCTTTGATGAATATGGAATGTTTTTCTTCATCTCTTTTGATTGATTTTAATTTGAAGTATAATTTGTTAGATATTAGGATTGCTACACCAGCTTGTTTCTTGGGTCCATTTGATTGTACAATCTTTTCCCAACCCTTTACTCTGAGGTAATGTCTGTCTTTGATGTTGAGATGTTTTTCTTTATGCAGCAGAAGAATGGGTTCTGTCTTCATATCCATACTACTAGTCTGTGTCTTTTTATAGGCAAGTTGAGACTGTTGACATTGAGGGATATTAATGACCATTGATTGATGATTCTTGTTTGTTTTTTATTTATTGGTGGTGGTGTTATTGTGTGTATGTTCTCCTCCCTTTTTCATTTTGGTGTTTGGTAAAGTGCGATTATCTATTGTCTGTGTCTTTGTGTGTGTATTTATCTCTGTTGGGTCTAGGTTTCCCTTCCAGCACTTTCTGTAGTGCTGGATTCATGCATATATATTTTTTATATCTAGCTCTGTTGTGGAATATATTGTTTTCTCCATCTATGGTAATTAAAAGCTTTGCTGGATATAGTAGTCTGAGCTGGCATCCTTGTTCCCTTAGTGTTTGTAGGACATCAGTCCAGGGTCTTCTGGCTTTCATTGTTTCCATTGAGAAGTCGGGTGTAATTGTGATGGGTCTGCCTTTATATATTACTTGGCCTTTTTCTTTATCTGCTCTTAATATTTTCACTTTATTCTGTAGGTTTGATGTTTTGATTATTATGTGACAAGGGGACTTATTTTTCTGGTCCAGCCTATTTGGTGTTCTGTAAGATTCTTGTATTTTCATAGGCATATCCTTCTTTAGGTTAGGGAAGTTTTCTTCTATGATTTTGTTGAATATGTTTTCTGTACCTTTGAGCTGTATTTCTTCGCCTTCATCTCTACCTAATATTCTCAGGTTTGGCTTCTTCACGGTGTCCCATATTTCCTGGATATTTTGTTTTAGGGATTTGTTCATTTTAAGATTTTTCTTTGGTTGATGACTGTATATCCTCTAATGAGTCTTCAACAACTGAGATTCTCTCTTCCATCTCTTGTATTCAGCTGGTGATACTTGCATCTGTAGTTACTGATAGTTTACCCAGTTTTTCTATTTCCACCATCCCCTCATTCTGTGTTTTCTTTATTGTTTCTAGTTCAGCTTTCAATGTTTCCTTCATTTGTTTGTTTTTTCTTTTTCTTGATACTCTTTAGATTCTTTAAGAGATTTGTTTATTTCTTGAATTTTTTGGCTTGCCTTTTCCTCCATTTCATGAAATATTTGTTCGTTTTTTCTTTTATTTCTTTAAGGGATTTCCTCGTTTCCTCTTTGAAGGTCTCTATCATCTTCATAAAAGAATTTTTAAGGTCTGTCTCTTCTGCTTCATCTACGTTGTACTTTTCATGTCTTACTGGCATGGGGTCTCTAGATTCTGGTGGAGTCATGTTGGCCTTTCTATTGCTGGGTGAGTTCTTATTATGTCTTCTTCCCATCTCTTCTTCCAGTGTGTGCTGATGGGGTCTTTCTATCTCCACTGGTCTCCTTCTTTCCTGGAGCTGAAGCTGGACATGCCAGACTGTGGGGGCTGGAAGGGCTTATGTCTTTCCTGAGTGGGCAAGTCCTCTGGATGTCCAGAGCTGGCCTCTGGAAGATTGACAGAGTGGGTGATGGGCAGGGGAGGGGTTCCCAGGAGGACCCAAGGTCACCTGGGGCTAAGCAAGCATGTGTGGGGAGATCTGCAGGTTGGATCTGTGAGGACTGAGGTCTTTCCTGTGTGAGTAGGTCCTCTCAATGCCCAGAGATGCCTCCAGAAGATTGTGGGAGTAGATGCTGTGTGGGGAAGGAGTCTCTAGGAGGACCCAAGCTCGCCTGAAGCTGGGCACTCTGAAGGGTGGGGTCTGGAAGGACTGACTGAAAATCAGAATATTTTTACCTGTTAGGAAATTCACAATTCATTCTAATTAATTAAACAAGTTTTCTTGGCCCACATCTGGTTGGGAGAACAGACAATACAGGTTTTAAAAATATTTGTGCCAGTGTGTGGTGCTGTATTATGTTCTAATAAAGATCGCCGGGAGAACATAATGCAAAGCTAGCTAGTCATAGAAGCTGGGTAGTAGTGGCACAAACCTTTAATCCCAGGAGTTAGGAGGTAGAGGCAATGCATCTCTGTGAGTTCAAGGCCACCCTGGGCTACAGGGAAGTGAATCAATTTGAAATAGAAACAGATCTAATGCCTTTAATCTCAGCACTAGAGAAAATATAAGGAGCTCAGTGCAGTCTCAGGAGCAGTATGAGATTTGATGAGGAACATTGCAGTCTTGAGATGCAATCTGAGATTCAATAGACTGACTCTTAGGTCTGAGCATTGATAGAAGTGAGAGCTCTGTGGTGGCTGGTTGCTATGCTTTTCTGATCTTGCACTTGCACCCCAGTATCTGTCTCTAGGTTTTTATTAGTCATAGTACATCAATACATTAAGAATTCAAGGTAGACTGAATTGTCAGAATATAACAGCTACCCAAGCCATAAAAGAAATCCTTGTATGGATGTGTTCAATCTGATCCCCATGGACTCACATTGAACCTAAATTTTATTAAGCTTAAACTTAATAGTTTCCCCATTGTGTAAATGTACCACATTTTCTATATCCACTCTTCAGTTGAGGGGTATTATTCAGCAGAAAAAAACAATGGAATCCTGAAATTTTCAGGCAAAATGATGGCACTAGAAGAAACCATCCTGAGTGAGGTAACCCAGTCACAAAAAGAGAAACATTATATGTACTCTCTCGTTTATGGATTTTAGACATAGAACTGGGGAGTGCCAGCCTACAATCCCACGGCCAGAGAGTATGAGAAACAAAACCTTCATTCAGTGGCTGATGGAAGCAGAGGCAGACTCCTACAGGTAAACACTGAGCTGAACTTAAGGAACATAGTGACAGAGAAGGTGGACTGATGATCAAAGGGGTTAACACTGGTCTGGTTTAACCCCCAGAAACAGCTGACCTGACAACGGTTACCTCTCGAATCCCAGACTGATGGCTGTGAATCCATCAAGGGACTGATCAAGACCCCCTGAATGTGGGCATCAGTGAGGAGGCCTAGGCAATCTATTGGGCCTTGTGTAGTAGATCAGTATTTATCCCTCGAATACAAATGGTTTTTGTGTGCCCATCCCACAATGAGAGATGCACTCTCATCCTGGACTTTTGGGGGAGGGTCTAGGCCTTGCCCTGGATGAAATGACAGACTATGGACACCCCCATGGAGGGCCTCACCCTTCTTGGGAAATGAAGGGGTAATGGGGTGATTGGTGGGATGGCATGGGAGGAGGGGAGGGAAAGGGAGAAGGACCTGGGATTGACATGTGAAGCAACCTTGTTTCCAATATAAATTTAAATTTAAAAATAAAATATAACATTAGTTTCTTCTACACAATACATGAAAACCCTTATTTATCAGATGAAGAATCAGGGCAGACAAGGAAATTGTTGATACTTTCTATCCATATACACTCTTTTTCTTCTCTTTTAGTAGAAAGTGTGGTTCATATTAAGGTAAGCAGGCTCATGGATAAGATCACATTAGATTTTACTAATTGCTGAAATATTTTCTCTGACAATTGCTAGCGATTTGGGTGAGATATGTAAATATATGTCCCAAAGTGACTAAGACATAAAAGAGAAAAATGCTCTTGTTAGCTTGGCAGTAATTTTACAACCATGAAGACAACCAGCCTTTGAATGAAGACAGAGCTGGAAGCACCAGCATGATAAGGATGGTTTATCGATAATTACCCTATTCACAGAGCTTTTGTTAACCGCAAACTACCAAATTTACTAGTTGAGTATAATGACTTGACTTACATTTAGGTCGATGTGTGTTGGAATGTTTTCTTATACCCTACCTAAACATTCTGCATAAGATTTTGTTTAACATATGTAATCTGTAGTTATACAGAGTAAATCCAGTTTTCCTTCTTTGGGGGATGCCAAAACTGATATTTTTTCTATTTTAAAATACTTCAAAGTTTATTCAAATCATAGTACACAATGTTGACCACAGAAGGACATAGTCAACTATCCAACAAAAATTTCAGAGTTTCTGGTTTCAAGAGGGGTCATAAAATATAAAGAACTCAAAAGTAGAAAAGGTACTCAGAGTCATGTCCATAAATAACAACATAGGCTAACCTTCAAGGGAACCATCCAGTTGATGTAATATCTTCAAAACAAAATATAAACCTAAAATTATTTAAGCTCCCAGAGATTGATATTAGCTAAGGATCTTTGCTGAACTCTGAGTTAAAAAATCACAAGCCATTAGGCATGTGTGTGTTTGTGTGTGTGTGCACATATATGTGCATGCATGCATGTGTGTGTGTGTGTTTGTGTGTCTGTAGCTGAGGGCAATTTTTCTGCATATGGAATACTTCTACTTAAATCATTTGAGTGCTATAGAGGTTCAGCTCATGAATTATCATTTCAAGAGAAATACAGGAGGCTCTAGGGTCATACGGAATTTTAAAAATGTAAATTTTTCAAAAATATTTCAACTCATCACTGCTATTTAGGAAGAAAACCCAAATATCCTTAAACCTAGCAGTCAGGAGGCAGAGGTAGGTGTATCTCAGTGAGTTTGAGGGCAGCCTTGTCTACAAAGTGAGTTTTAGGACCTCTAGGAGGTCCTACACAGAGAAACCCTGTCTCAAACAACAACAATAACAACAAACCAAAAAGACAAAAAAAAACAAGGAAACAAAGAATTAAATAAACATGGTATGTACTCATTCATATGTGGTTTTTAGGATTAGCAGCCCACAGTACACACCACCAGAAGAACTAGAAAACAAGGAGGACCCCAAGAGAAAACTCATGGTCCCCTGAAGAAGGGAATGGGAGCAAGAACCCCTGAGCAAATTGGGAACATGGGGAGAGAGAGAAGGGAGGTGGAAAGAAGAGAAGGGGAGAAGATGGGGAAAAGAACAGGAGAACTGAGACAGGGAAGGAATAGAAGGGGGCACGAATGGAGATGCCTAGATAAAGGGAGCCAGTGTAGGTTTGAGCAGAGGTCTGGTACAGAGGAAATGGTTAGGGATCCACAAAGATAACCCCAGCTAAGAATCTGGGCAGTGGTGGAGAGGCTGCCTTTGATGAACTTACCCTGTAATGAGATTGATGACTACTTTGTTTACCCTTCCTAGAGCCTTGACCCAGTAGCTTATTGAAGCAGAAACAGGCTCCCACAGCTGAGCACTGAGCCATACTCCTGAAATCCTGTTGCAGGGAGGGAGGAGAGATGAACCAAGATGGAACTGGAGAAACCTGCAGAAACAGTTGACCTGACCTAATGAGAACATGCAGACCCTAGTTGTAAACAGGGGGAGCCAGCATTGGACCAAGCCCTCTGAATGTAGGTACCAGCTAGGGTGACAAGGCAGTCTATGGAACCTCTAACAGTCGAGCCAGGGTTTATCACGAGGTAACAAATGAACTTAGGGAGCCCATTCCTTATGAAGGGATACTACTGCAGCCCAGTTACAGAAAGGAGGTCCTGGGCTCTCCCCTAAATGATGAGATGAAATTTGATGACCCCCATTGAGGGTCTCACTATCCCTGGAGAGTGGGTGGTGGGTGGGTTGGGGTGTCGGTGGGAAGCACGGGAGGATGGGAGGTCAAGGAAATGGGGAGATGGATATGTAAATAAGAGTATTTCTAAATATAAAAAAGTGTTTTTATGGCTTCTTCTTTGGCATGTTTAATCGTGACGTTTAACAGACATCCTTGAAGTTTAAGGTGACACTTTTAAAATAAAATTCTCTCCTAACGATTACTTGAGCCCTGCCACTCAATGGGAGAATGAACAGAACCTGTAGGGTTTTATTTGGAATTGACATTCTCTGTTGTAACTTTTAATTTTTTATTTTTTTGGTTTTCACTGGAAGAAAAAAGATGCTCATTTTTAAATGTTGAAGTGTACAAGTTGCTTTGTTACAATAAAACCAATGTGTACAGAAAAAGAGTGAAAAACTGTTTTTTTAAAAAGGAATTGTTTATTAAGCCATAATCATGAATAATTTATGCTTGAATTTTCTTTGAGTGCTTGAAGAGCATGATCCACTCAGTTCATCTTCATATATTTCCTAAAGCATGGATCAATCTTTAAGGGTTCTTAGGTACATTATCTAGTTGTTCCTGCACTAGTCAGTTTAAAACAACTATTATTTCCCTATCATAGTGTTCTAGAAACCTTTCTGTAAAGGCAAACACTTGTCTGTATACACATGATGGATTTGCTCCCTGATTTACCAGCTCTCTGTTTACTTTGGAAGCAGCCTGCTGAATTAAGTAAAATTGAACGTGGCCTTAGCAACTACTTCAACATGGTTTATGCTCACCCAAAGTAGTAATATAAAAATCACTCTAACCCATCACCCCATAAATGATGTGCACAGACTTTGATATGTGGGAAGTGATCAACAAAGAATGAGGCTCCATAGAACTCACAGCTTGGTTTTGAGTGGACAGAGTACTCCCAACTCACACAGGTATTTAGGAACATAGCATCCTCCTGCCATAGGCTGAAATCTAGCCACTACCATTCAAGAAAGACAAGGAACAATATGGAACTGAAAACAGCGGTGAATGCTAATTTTGATTGTTGTCTTGCTGATGTATGTGTGTGATATATATATATATATACACATATACACACACACACACGTATGTATGCCACCATTAGCCATGTGACTTACAAGAGGCGCATACAGATGAGGTAATAAAAGAGCGGTTTACCACACCACTAACCACACCCACTTTAGGCATGACTAAAGACGTATACGTACCTAGGCGGTGAACTACGTCACTAGCCAGGCCCACTTTTGGGCATGGCTAAGGGGCGTTATGGGGGAAGACATAAAAGACTGAAGAACGGAAGTCTTGGTCTCTTTATCCGGATTTTGGCTTCCGGTTCGGCAGCAGGAAAACTACTGGGCTCATCTGGGTTACTTGTTTGGTATCTTGTGAGTAATTTCTACAATAAATACTTAGTTTTACTTTCAATAAGTGTGCCGTTTATCATTACAGAGTCATTTGGAACATCATTTTGGTGTCAGGAGTTTCAGAACCCAGATCCAGACGCCCAGAAAAGCAGCTGCTCCTCGGCCCGACCAGGCACACGTGGACTCTCATTTCGCTAAGTTCCCCAGCACATTGCTCGCTCAGCAAGACACAATTCCTGCCACCAGGAACCAGCACTTTCTACCTGCCGGTAAGGTTAGGTGGTATTCTAAGAGTTCTCTCACGGCGACGTGCTCTTTTACTGGCGGCCTGCTGACTTCGGCCTGAATAAAACTCCACTGGTAACAAACTTAACTGCTTTATACAATGTCAGCTAACATTACGATGCAGGATGTTAAGAATTTTCTTGTTTTTTGTATGGATGGGATTTTAGAAAGGATTGAGGACCTACCTGAAAGGTTCTTCCTACCCACGATGGTGATTATTACTTTTATGATCAATATAATTTTGCTAAAGAAATGGCTCAAAAATAGGACAAAACTTATACAGGTCATATGGTCATCGCAGGATAGTTTTGAAATCCTAGTACAAAGAATTCAGGAAATGCAAAATTCCTTGCAGGACATTAAGGAAGGTTTGGTAGAAAATATTCAGGATATAAAAAATGATAATGTAGGTCTGACAAACAGGTTTAAAGAGACGGAACACAAAATTGAATTACTTTCAGGAAAAATGTGTTCAACACATAGAATAGAAAAAGTGGAGCATAATGTTGAAACACTTAACCAACAAAACTGTTCCATGTTTGATGATTTCACTAGCAAACTACAAAGACTGGAACATAAGATTGAAATGCTAACAGAAAAGAATTGTTCCAAGTCTGAGAGCAATGACAAAGTAGCTGATAGAATGTCAGTTGTGGAAGGCAGTTTACATGCCATTGAGGTACTTTCTAAGGATGAGAATATTAAGTATTTGGAATCTTGTGTAAATGATGAATGCAAACAAATGAAAGATTCCATGACATCCTTAGAAAAATATTTGTCCCGAGAACTTCAAGAGCTCAGAGAAACAATGATGAATATACTACAGGTTTTAGAAGATGTTCAATCTGATACTTCAGAATCATCCATAGAGGCAACAGGTCAGGACAGGAGTTTCCCAACACCTCTCAAATGCAGGAAAGATCTCCATAAGGTTGCTCTGCGTTCACCTATGGTTTTCCCAGTATCTGTAACAGAAAAGCCAGCAACGAAAAAACAATCAAATGGTCCCATTGCTTAGCAATGGGAACCTATACAGATGAAGGATCTAAAGGAAATCAAGGGGGCCATTGTTTCCTATGGTCTTCATTCTCCCTTTGTCAGAGAGCTCCTAACCTCATGGGCCACTGTAAATAAAGTAACCCCAAAAGACTGGGCCCAATTAGCCTCGGCGGTGCTCGACAATTCTTGTGAAATTCAATGGACAGCTTTATGGAGGCAAGAAGCAAAAGCCTTAGAGATTCAGGAATTAAAGAATCGTCATAAAGTACCCCAAGACAAGATTCTTGGGGAGGGTCCTTACGCTGACACGCAGGTTCAGTCTGCATATGACAAGCAAATGTTGTCTTTATACCGTACAGCTGCTTTAAATGCCTTGGATAAGGTTTGTGAAACAGGAGAGATAATGCAACCCTATACCAAGGTATTACAGGGCCCAAGGGAAAGGTTCACTGAATTTTTAGAGAGATTATCCAGAGCAATAGAAGTACAAATAACAAATCCAGAATCTAGGCGACTCCTTGTAGAATCTTTGGCATATGAAAATGCAAATCCTCAATGCAGGCAGGTAATTTGGCCATTAAAAATAAGATCAGTGCCATTGGAGGAATGGGTCCTACATACAGCGAACCTGGAATGTAAAAGTCAGGATACCAGAGCTTGGGTAGGTGAAGCTATTTCTACAGGCTTGAGGAGCACCAGGATGCCAAATACCCTACCCGTGACAAAATAGAGGCCTGGGTAGGGAAGGCAATCTCCAAGAATTTTAACAGACATAAAGATGCCACATGCTTTAACTGTGGTAAAATAGGACATCTGAGTAGGAACTGTAGACAACGCATTCCTAGAAATAATGCTTTTACCAGGAATGCATCAAACAGAAGGTCTCAGCCTCCTGGTCTCTGCAGGAGGTGTGGAAAGGGCAGACATTGGACTGGCGATTGTGTTTGATACATTTTGTTCATTAACACAAGTTAGTTGTCCTTTTTAGACTAAAAGAATGGGAATTATAGGGGGAAGCCTGTATGCTGCCATTAGCCATGTGACTTACTAGAGGCGCATATAGATGAGGTAATAAAAGAGCGGTTTACCACACCACTAACCACACCCACTTTAGGCATGACTAAAGACATATACGGACGGACATAAAGACATATGCGTATGTAGGCAGTGAACTACGTCACTAGCCAGGCCCACTTTTTGGCATGGCTAGGGGGCGTTACGGGGCAAGGCATAAAAGACCGAAGAACGGAAGTCTTGGTCTCTTTTTCCAGATTTTGGCTTCCAGTTCGGCAGCGGAAAACTACTGGGCTCATCTGGGTTACTTGTTTGGTATCTTGTGAGTAATTTCTACAATAAATACTTAGTTTTACTTTCAGTAAGTGTGCCGTTTATTGTTACAGTGTCATTTGGAACATTACACACACACACCCCACACATATGTAAACACATATACCACACACACATATTCATTTTTGCATAGAACTTCCTTGCATCCAACAATATTTATTACTGGTAGATAAATATTTATGTTTTGAAGAAAGTAAAGTTTTTGGACAGCACAAATACATGTATATGTTAGCTTCACTTAGATTCATTACAAGTGGCTAATGGTCACAGTCAATCTCCTCTTAAAAAGGCAAATAGAATATAGAAATCTATACTTCACATTGTTATGGATTTTGATTTACTGATAAGGCTTTAAGGTCAATTTTGTTATAGGTATACTTCTATTCCTGTTTAGATATTGTGTTTATATAGCTCACTTTAAAATTTAATATATACTTAAATACAGATATTATGTATAGTTGCCTGAAACTAATAGTTATACTAGTTAGTTTTTCTGAATATACAAAGCTATATTTGAGAATTCTGAGGAGAGGAGGCAGAGAGGAGCCCTAGTAGAATTCTGTGTAGATACTGAGAAGACAGGATGCACTGGGCATTATCTGGTAAGATAAAGCCAAGTGAAAACACATAGATTATTAGTTATAAGTTAGTAATTAAGAGGGAGCTAGCCAATAAGAAGCCTGAGTCATCGACCAAACTATTTATAAATAATACAAGCCTCTGTGTGCTTATTTGGGGCTAAATCACTGTGGGACCAGGTGGGAAAAGAAACTGCAACTATACTCTGGTTTTACACAAATAGATCACCTCAGAATTAGCTGGATATTGCTATCATATAACTGACTCAGTTTTTCATTGGGTGGATCGCCGATTATATTTCTTTGCTGACATTCTAAAAGGATCTACTGTCTATCTTGGTCACAGCACAAGTCTTTGCTAATATCCAGTGTTTTCAAAGTGATCAGTCATTTAAAATTCTGATTTTCCCTGAACAGATGGTAAGGCACTAATCCTCCAGAAAAATATTTTGAGCAAGAGGATGAATAGTATATAAAGTATCATGACTTTAGGTTATAGTATTTAAAAACGAAAAAGCCCAGTCAGAACATAAATGTTCAGGTGATGTCAGAGGAAGCAGTTAAGATTCTTAATGGAATTGGTTCCAGGCCTATTCCCTAGATACCAACATCAAAGACTGAATAATAATTTCCTCATATAAAATAGATTTGTGTATCCATGTATATTACTTTACATGTTTTAAATTTATGCTAAGTTATTTATGATACCTAGTGGAATGTGCACGTTAAATGAATAGTTATTATACAGTATTATTTCAGTAACAGGCATGAAGTGACCATATATGCAGTAGATAGACACATTTTAACCACAATATATTAACTTTCTAGCTGATTCAATATGTAAACAAAAAACTACAGAAAGTTAGGAACAATTCACCGCTTTGGTCTAAAACAATGGAAACCAGGAGCCAGAAGCCAGATGTTGTCCTGGAAGATGCCACCTAAGTTTTGGGACCTGCCTAGAGAATCTCATATCTGTTTTTCATTTTTATGTAGGCAGTGATAGACATTAACATGAATGCTAGCATGAAAAAGATTTTCAGCTTCTATTTTATATATAATATAATGTAAAATATAGTCAGAAGAAAACTATTAAATATTGTATAAACAAAATGCAAAATCTCATCTACTTAAGTAAAACATGTATTATCTTAAAATCTAGGAGCTCAAATTTTTAGAAGAAACTATAGATCTTAATAAATTAAATAATTAAACTAAAATTCAGGATTTTGAAAAGTTAAGCCACTTAAACAAATTTTAAAGTTCTGGGAATTCAAAAATGAATGACACCCATGAGTGAGGTTTCAATACTTATTGGTCCATATTCCCATCAGCTCTCTACAATAGGCCTATGGCTAGCCACTCAAATTTGACAGATGGTTTGTTGATATCTACAAGAAATGGCCATTTGGTTTGGCTGAGGTCTTCAGTGTGGCATTCTGAAAGAAAATAGGAGAATGAAATTATGCCTGTCTTTCCAGGCTGACATAAGAAAGGGCAGGAAAAATGACAATGAATTTTAGACTCTTTGGAAGAATGCCAAAGAAGGGCTGTTGTCTTTAGTAGAAGGCACTACATCTTTCTTGTTTGACCAAAGTTAGGAGGATCTAATTTGAAAATGTGAAGTTTTTTTCATTACTTAATTCTGGTAAGAAAAAGGAGAGCAATTCTCATGGTTTACGGAGTAGGGAACTGAGACTTAAACTCTCCAAAGTCACAAGTGTTTCCTTTTACTATTTATATTTGCTTGATCTCTGAATGCCTTTGGTGTTCAGATAGTTCATGTGAAAATGTCTCTGAGCTTGCCTTTGTCATCCTCATCTCTAAGAACAGGACTGTGGGGTTTTATATGAGCCAGGGGCTTTTACAGTTCACTTTGGAGGTTTCTTGTTTACCTCCCAAGAGAATTATTATTTAAAATACTGACACAAAGTGGTTAAAGTTCAGAATGACTAGTAGTTTGCCTCACCCCTGGTTGGAATTGCCTTAAGAATTAAAGAAACAGTTTAAAGTGTTGAAGCAATTTAGGCAGTTTAAATCTAAAATTAACAGCTGGTAGTTTTTAATCTATTTAGGATGCACTTTTTGTAGGAATATGGACATTGCAAAAATTCTTGAAGGGAGATTTATATCCAAGCATCTCTGACCCAGATGAGAATGTGGCATTACAAGGGACACCTGAATAACAATATTAATTGATGAGCAGAGGTAATGATTAGGGACAGATCAAGAGTGCATGCCGTGGAGTTTGTACAAAGAGAAATGTGCATGTTGAGTGCCTGATGGTTGTGTAATATATTTGTTTCTGTTACATAATTTTGCTGGATCTGGGGGCTGATCCTCCCCAACAGTGAATTGGCTGTTGCTATCATGGTAACTTAAATGAAGCTGGGTGAAAAGCAGAAAAAGAAAATAAAGGCACATTTCTCATGTAGCATCTTGTCACATAGCTTCATTTAAGGAAGCCTCACTAAGTTGCAGGAGAATTAGAAAAGTCCTAATAGGAAAAATGGGCTTGAAGCAACAACAATTGATACAAATTAAAAAATAGGCTTGGACATATGGTTCAGGGGCTATAGAGCTTGCTGTAACAACACCTGAAGTTGACTTTGCATCTTCACAACCAGGGAACAGTCAGGCACTGGGGTCAGAAACTAATTCTTGCCATGTGAGCAGAGACAGGAGGATCTCTGAGAATCACAGGCCAGCTTCTCTAGTAAAGAAGGCAGCGCAGGGCCAGCCAAACAGTCTGCAACCTTGACCTACCTGACCCTGCTTTGCCCTACTTTAGCAATCATGCAAAAACAAAGTAACAAAATATTCTTGCCTTTTTCACAGTTCACTCCTGTGAAGTTTCTAGAGCCAGAAAATATCTTCTAACTTGTCTCATAAATGTGTTCCCAAGCCTGAAGAATTCACTGTTCAAATCCTCACCCTTTAATGGCTTTTGCTCCCACTCTTGGGTCCTGCAACTGTGAGATAACTTGGTTGTAAATTCTTCTTACGGAATCTGCCTTATGTGGGAACAACTTGGCGATATTTGCACAACAACTGGAAGAAAGGTCTTTTCTGGAGGCATACAAAGAGGCCAAGTGTGTGCATCACTGATGAGACAAGGCAAATGGCAAATGTAAGAGCGCTGGACTAAGACTCAGCACCAGTCAAAGCAAGCCATTTTGACACTGCAGTAGAGACCAGAAAAACTCTGCTCATGGTAAAATGGGGTATAAAAATCCTATTTAAATTTCAACTACAACCATGTCTGTTGCTTCTTATGATGACATTTCTGACATGTAAAATGTCTTCCTAGTCCCACACTGTGACAATTCTGATATTTCTAATATTGGCCAATTTTCTTATGTAACATGCCACAGAAGTATAAAAGCAGTCTCAGGATATAAAATGTTCTGGTGTTTATCAGCAGGTGCTTCTGAAGCCATCACAGCATATTTTCAAAAGCAGTTTTAAAAGGACATTAGCATAACAATAACATATATGTGGAAATTTTAATCAGTAGAAATTGTCACACCAATTGCTGTCTATAAATGTAATAAAATTTTATTAACTCTAATAATGATAACACTTATTTATATCATTGAATTTATATAAACATATAATCATGTTCAGACCGACGACTTCAGTTAACTTATAGTAAAGTATAACTAAATCATATCAAGGTTTACTGACGTCTCATGTCTATCATTTATTTCAAGTGAGATGTCTTATTGTCATTTCCCATTTTTACTTTTCTTTCTTTGTTTTTACTTCTGTGGTTTTAGAAGGGAATTGAGGAAGTAAGTCAGATCTTAATTCATTTTATTCATATTTGCTGAAAGCTTATAAATAACTTTGTAGAATATGAAACTGAGTTAAATTTCTCGATATAAAGTTATTTTCAGGAACACAACTAAATAAACACATGGGTAGAATCATCTGAAGGAACTGAGGGAGCCACCGATGCTTACTGTATGGAAAAGCTGATCAGATAAATATTGAATGTCATGGTGAAGGAAAAATCAAAGGTGACTCTGAAAGTTTTCTATAATTTCATTTTTTAAATTTTTGTTTTGTTTTTTGAGACAGGGTTTCACTCTGTAACAGCCTTGACTGTCTTGGAAGGAGCTCTGTAGACCTCCTAAGTGCTGGCATTAAAAATGTTTGTCACTGCAACCCAGCCCTGTAATTTGTTTTTATAATAAAGAAAATGTGATTAATCTTGTGTTGTACAGTTTCTAGCTGTGTTAACTATATCAAATACATTTTATGTTATACTGGTTGCTAGAAAATTAGACTTGGTCAAAATGCAAATATTGTTTATAAAAATTATTTAAAATTTAAACTATTTTGATCAAGATTCTCTTAGTAAAAATGTTTGGGTCTTCAGAGTCATTTAGGCTTTTCATTGTATTCTAAGTAGTCATTTCTTAACTTTTTCTTTGTTTAAGTAGCTGATGTTAGGAATCTGGGGGAGAGAAAGAACTGAAAAACTCTCATATTGGATAAATGCACACTCATATATACACACAAATGTGTATATACATAAACACATACACAAATACACACAAACCTGTACACACATGAAAACATCATACATTCGCATACATACATACACATATGCACACACACACACAAACATACACGCTGTTCTAATAAATAGAAAACTAAAACCAATATTACTAGTTATAGAAAAAGCAATAAGAGAGCCAGGCGTTGGTGGCACATGCCTTTAATCCCAGCACTCGGGAGGCAGAGGCAGGCGGATCTCTGTGAGTTCGAGACCAGCCAGGACTACCAAGCGAGTTCCAGGACAGCCTCCAAAGCCACAGAGAAACCCTGTCTCGAAAAACGAAAAAAAAAAAAAGAAAAAGCAATAAGAGAAGTTTCAAAGCCTTATAGAAAATATACCAACCATAATAGCCTTCTGTGTCCATAGAGAATCATGACCATGAGGGATGATACAAAGGATGGATTGGGTATTGATGATCTTTATCTCAGAAATTTTATAATTTGCCTACCTTTGGAAAATAGCCTGATAAAGTCAGGATAAAAAAAAACTGATTTCAGGATAATATGTAAATCCTATAGACCTTTCAAACCTACCACAGAAAGATTAGAATTGTGTTTGCCAGGTACTGCAAAGGGTAAGAGAGTGGAAGAGAATAGGAGGTGGCTAATAGGTACGAAATTGTGAGTATGTAATGAGAATGCGTCTATAATTTTATGATAAAAGACAATAGTATTGTATACTTCAATGTGATTACAAGGATTTTGAATAATTTCAAATAAAATTGAGAGATAAATGTTTGGAAGGATATGTATTCTTATTATATTTATTTAATCATTGTGATTTGTCTTCATGAACAAAATATCACTATATATATATGTGTGTGTGTGTGTGTGTGGGTGTGTGTGTGTGTGTGTGTGTGTCCACACACAAAAATCTTAAGAAATAATATCATAGCCTACTCCATTTTCCTTCTAGGGTCACAAACTGATGAGATACAGCAGGAGAAGAGTCAATACTGAGCTGGAGAAAGACAGAGAAAGAGAGAAAAGGTCTGGATGAAAGCCACAGGGGGGCTGCCTTGTGCTTTGAACGTTGCATACACAGAACAGAAGAGCAAGCTCTGTGAAGTTAGACTCCACACTCCAAGACACTCATCCTTCAAAAGGATCAGGACCACACAGTCACATAAAATATTGAACAGAGTATTATTTTGAGGTCCCATGCATCTGAAATTATCATAAGAAAAGTAATAAGCAAGGAAACTTTCTCTCAGATGATAAAACCACAACCAGTTTTCCTTAGAAAGATCATCAGTGCAATATGCCTTATAGAAACCAGGTAAAAACACCAAGGACATGTTAAGTAGTATGAAAAAGTAATGTGAGTCAGAATTTTGGAGGACGTTTTTGTTGTGGTTTGGAAATGGTTTCAGAAGTGATTACCCCCTTAGACAATGTATACATGGTGGCTTCATACTAAGCAAGGAGGAGGTATAGAAATGGCTGTGCAATTCTTTGTGTTGTTTTGTTTTCTTGGAAATTTGTGTGGGCACAGAAGCAAAGGTATAAAGTAGAAAATACGTTGCATTGAGTATGCAAAAACTAAAATTAATTGTGAGATATTCTAATTTTACTGTTTTCACTGCCCAAGTGAACCATTGTGTATATTTTGACTGCCCAGAACATATACATGAGAGGTAAGTAAAATTCTGTAAGTCCATGTCAAAATAGAAATCATATATAGCCTTAAGATTATTTTAAACTTTGTATTTTGGTAAATGTTATATAAATTAGCTGTATGCATAGCTAAAATATAATGTATTATGCCATTTCATAAATTTGAATTATATGTATCTATATATTAAATAATGATATGAACATATATAATATTATATACTTACAGATACACACACACACACACACACACACACACACATATATATTCTAAGTGGAGGTTTGTTAAACTGAGCTTATAAAAACCCAGTGTCATGCTTAGAATATCATTATTCCACTATAGAATTTGAGATTTCTTGAGGAAATTATGATTCCTTTTTTATTTAATAAACGTATAAATCCACTGAAGTTATTGTAGTACTATTTCAAATGGATTCAGAAGTCAACTTGTTGAGTTCATTTGAACTTCAAAAGATAATAATTCAAGATTCAAACCTCTATTAAACACATCTCAATGCAGATTCACATCTCTGTGTTAGAATGTTTGTATTTACAAGTTCTGTTTGGGAAGATGGAAAATAAGCAGTTGAGTATTAGTGACTAAAGAGAAAAAAATCAGTTATCCTCAATTTGCTTAGAAAATGTATCACTTTTTGTCCAAATTATTTAATGTCTTTCTACAAATACTTCTATTAATGAAACTGAACAATCACTAGAATTTCCAATTAGTAGATCTAGCTCTTAAAGTCTCTAACGTTGAGGCAAGTAAATATCGTGCACTTAGCCCTATACCATTTATGATATATTTCAGTTGATACTTGATATGTTCATTGACAAGCCTTCCTTTGTAAAGTAGATATTTTAACAGTATTTAGTATATTTCTCATGTTTTGAACATCTTCATCTCATCCCAGAAGAGTTTTACCTGCAGGAAAGCAACTACTTTCCATAAGAAGTCCCTCTAACTGCCTAATTTGTAATCTCTGTCTGAAATTGTTTCTATGGTGGGATTTGAATTTAAATGTTATTAAATGATGTATCTTTTGGTACCAAGCTTCTCACTTACAAGGTATTTGTTCATGTTGCATCATGTATCCCTACATTCTTTTTAGGGAAAAATATATTTCTGTTGTGAGGATATATCACATATTGTTTAAGCATTAATGAGTTAATGGGTGTTTAGACTGTTTCTTCCATTTTAGATATTGTGAATAATGCCACTATACATAGTTTGGAACAAATATCTCTGTGGATATATTTGTGGCTTATAGTTCTCCGCAGTATGTGCCTAGAAGTGGAATTATTGGGTCATATGGAAAAGTATTTAACATTATTGCAAATAAGTCAACTATTCTCTAGAGTCATGGCCTACACTCAGTCTTTCCAATGGAGTTGTAAAGGATTCCAATGAAGTCTCCTGATTGCCTGGCTAATTTGCAGGAAGTGTAGAAGATAGGAACCATAGTGCCCTGCACCAGGATTGAGTAGTTAGAAAGTCTCCACTGTGGGTACACTGATATACTGACTTTATAGAGAAATTATAAGTAGAAAATATGAACTATCTGAAGATCAAGAGATTTAATAGATACATATGCTTTAGTAGGTGAGTTGGGAGTTTCTAATATGTCTAGAAATTATACACAAATAGAAATGCTTTTAACTTGAGTGATGCCACATGCTTGTAACCCTGATACTTAGGAATTTGAAGCAGTAAGATCTAGAGTTCAAGGCCGGGCTCAGTTATATAGTGAGGTTGAGGCCAGCCTAGACTATACAAAATAGTTTATTATTAAGTAAAGCAAAAACAACAACGACAACAAAAACAAAAAATCAAAACCACATTTGAATGGATTGGCATCCTTTATGGAAATTATTGGCTCTTTGCTAAGAAATTGTATCCCAAAAATTCACTGATTTTAAATGATGGTAATGTTCCTATATATTTTACTCTTTCTTGAGTCACACATATTTCCATGTGACTTTTAAGCAACTGTCTTAAAATATTAGACTCTTAATTCTTTTTTTTAATTTTTAAGTTTAAATTTAAATTTAAATGAGAAACAAGGTTGCTTCACATGTCAATCCCAGGTCCTTCTCCCTTTCCCTCCCCTCCTTCCATGCCCTCCCACCAACTCCCCCATATCCCCTCGTTTCCCTAGGGAGGGGGTGTCCATAGTCTGTCATTTCATCCAGGGTAGGTCCTAGACCCTTAGACTCTTAAATCTTAGAGTCATTTTAATTTCATGTTTTGAATGAGAAGTTGTTACAGCAATTTACTTATATATCTTTGCCTCCAAACTGTGTGGCCTATCCCTGTGCACAATAGTTTTGCCTGCAAAGTGGTCCTTTTGCTATAGCAGAAAGAGTCTCATTGGTATATCCTTTCCTGGATATTGTAGTTTTCATTAGGGATCATTTTGTTGTATATTCCATAAATTTGAAGAAATGTATAGTGATGTCTCTACTTCATAATAACCTTTCCCTTAATTTTTTCTGAGCTTGGCCTATGTCTCCTTCTTCCTCCCCTAATGCCTGGCAGCCACTAATTCCATTATAGTATTTTAAGGTTTGCTTCTAGAATGTTGCAAATGTATAATCATATGCTGTATCTCATTTATGGATGACTTCATTCTCTTAGAAATAAACACTATATATATATATATAGTGTGTGTGTGTGCACGCACACACACACTTATTTTCATGCATGGGTAAGCCTGCAAATGTGTAGAGATGAGAGGTCAGCTTCACATTCATGAAGAACCATCCATATCAACTTTTGGTATCCATAGTTCACTAATTAGACTGAGCTGACTGACCAGTGGATTTCAGCATTCCTCCTGTCTCTGCTTTCTGAGAACTGAGATTATAGTACTTCTGTCACTGAGTCATCTCTCTAGCCTCCCTCTATGACTTTTAATATATTGACAATTTTGATATAGCCATTTTAAAACTAAATGTCTGCATTTGTACTTAACACCACTCTCATAAAGAGTAATATGATTAACTTGTGTTAAAGAACTCTTTGCCCAAGAAATATTCTCTGATATCCTTACAAATCATAATTAGCAAATACTATGGAATCAAGAATTTTATAATACATCAAAATTTGAGGTGATTATCATAAATTCTTAAAATTTCAAATCCTTTCACATCTGGTTATTAGAAAATCACATAAGTAAAAGGAAAATAAGTTTAAAATTAATAATATTGTGTCCTCCATAAAAGAAGCTTTAGATTTCCAGATTTAAAGCCTCGGTCTGGTGCAAGAAAATTTTATTTTCTCTCAGAAATTGACACTTCCCTGAATCTTTCTTTCTCATTCTAAGCTTTGTGCTGTTGCTGTGCTGTTCTCTTTAAGCTGGCTTCCTATGTGACAGCTGGAGAGGGAAAAATTATCTGATTTTGGCTGCTGTAGATCATAAGCATATACCTGAGATATATTGAAGAGTATCGTTCTAACCAAAGTCATTAGAAGGAGGTAACAAACCAAGTCTGTATCCTGTGAAACTGGTCCATAAGAACAGCCCACCTTTACTTTAAATTGGAAGATACTTTGCATATCTTTAGAATGGAATAGGAAATATTTTTCCTTGTTTTCAATCAGTGTGTTGTAACCTCTAGTCATTAGTGAAATGGGAGGATAGATACTAATTAGCAGTGTACAGCTAAAAGCATTAGTGATTATTGGGATACCTTGGATTCTGGGGAATTCACAGATGCAAACATGCTGGCTTCCAGGGCAGTAATCAAGGGATTACAGAAAAAAGGACTGTGGGTATTACCAAGAGTGCACAGCTTTACTAGAAAGGCATGTCTTTTATCTCCTTTTAAATATCACTAAAAGAGGCTTTTAACTAAAGTCCAGAGTTTCTTTGCTGTAGCTCTAATGACAGCTATTCTTGGCCATCATTACCTATTATTAATGCATGTTGTATTTACATAAGTGGTGGTCCTGGTAGTTATGCTCTTTTGAGTCATGCTGCGTCCTCTAAAATTTCCAAAATCTCTTCATCCCCTAGTTGGACTATAATTCTCTTCCACTGAATTTGGTGTTTTGAGTAACTGGTAACAGAAGGAACCAAAAGTGATGGTCATTTACTCAACTATATTTGGGAGGACATTCTTTATTCTCTCTACTTCTACTCTTTTATATAGCCCAAAAAAAGAAGCAAAACATGGAAAAACTAATGGGGACTAGGAAATAAGCAAGGTGACCTGGGTTTAACAGTGGGATAATTTGATATTTTGTAGGACACATTTTGGAAATGATATTTTCTTCTTTCTGTAATGAAATCTCACCCTTATAGTTCATAAGGTTTGAATGAAATAAAACATATAGTCTAATATATATTGTACACTATATATATTACTGTAGTCTCACAAATATAAAAACATTTATTTATTCTTGAAAGCAGTCACTGTTATTCTCATGGTAATATGCTGTTTTCACTACAGTTCTGGCTGCCTATCTTGCTCTAATCCTTAGAGAAAAGCCACCTTTAGCTAAATATTTATGTTGTTTTTCCTGTGATGCAGCTTACAAGCCAGATGAATTGAAGTTTTGATTCTTCTGTTTTACTTACAACTAATACCTCAAAATGTTTATTGATATGTTTAAAAACATAAAAATACTATGTTATAGAAAGAACTACAAGAAAAACAGAAGCAAACAAGTAAGAAACCAAAACAACAGCAACTCAAGTACCAATGCTTGGGATGTTGATTTGATTAACCATTATTGTTCTCCTGGGAAAGAATTGAATTGAATTTACCATCCCATTTCTACTAGTACAGATCACTTCCATGTTTGAGAGTTCTGCTGTTACATTGATTCTGAGTCTTTTCAATGGATAGAAGTGGAAAGAGTTTTATAAAGCTATATCTCATCCAAATTTTATATTCATGCAAGGTGAAACAAGTATTAGAAACTCAACTTAATATATATTTCCTTCACTTAGTGCCTTATAATATTCTGGATTTTTTTCATGCAAAACTGCTTTTTTATGTTAAATTACCTTAATTAGACTAGATATGGCAGTACACTGAAACATGTAGACATACAGTTTCATCACTTGGTTCACTGGTGTGAGGATTAAGTGAGATCTTTCTGAACATCTCTTGTGGGATGTTACTTAGTAATCAGATTATTTTTTGTGAATTATTTTGTAAATTTGAGTAAGTGACTCTTTTTGAGTCAAATGATAATGCCCAGAAGTATTGCTCATGACATTTAAAAAAGTGTGTGTGTGTGTGTGTCTTTTATGTCAATCTGATTCACTTTAGAGTCATCTGACAGGAGGGATCTTTAATTGATTAATTGAGAAAATGTCTCCAGATATGTCTCTAGGCAATCCAATAAGCAACACCTTTCCATAATTTTCATTTGAGCTCCTGCCTCCAGGACAGAAAACCGGTTACTGTCCTGCCCACTTTAATGATAGATTAAGATGATAAGAATAAGCTAAACAAATCCTTTTCTCTTTATCTTATTTTGAGTATGATTTTATCACAGTCATAATAATACCTATAGTACTATGACTGTATGTGTGTACCATGAGTGTATGTATGCATGTATGTTTGTGTGTACACTTCTCTGTGTGAATGTGGGCATACACATATCACGAATCATGTGTAGAACTCTGAGGGTATCTTTGCCTTCCATTTTGTTTCATATAAATTATTTTTATTGTTGTTTCCATAGGGTATAGTAGTCTAGCTGACCAGTGAGTTTTAGCATATTGTATTGTCTTGTCTTTGCTTACAATGGTTGTTTGAGTAAGAATTGTCCCAAAGGCTCATATATTTGACTATTGCCCAGGTGTTTAGGAAGAGTTGGCAGTTGCAGTCCTGTTGGGGGAGGTGTGTCACCAATGGTTAGCTTTGAGATTTCAGAAGACTCCTGCAATCTCAAGTTTTTCTTTCTGCTTCCAACTTACAGATCAAGAGGTGAGTTCCCATGTATTGATGGTGTCAAGCTTTTGTTCTATTGTCATGAATTCTACGCCTCTGAAACCATAGACTCAATTAAATGCTTTCTTTAATAAGTGAAGTTGGTTATGATATTTTGTCAAGGCAATAGAAAAGTAACTTTAACACTTCTCATGTCTATGAAGTTACATGTATAATTTTATGTCAATTCTGGGGATTTGAACCAGATTCTTTTCTTTCTTTTTTTTTTTTTTTTTTGGTTTTTCGAGATGGTTTCTCTGTGGCTTTGGAGGCTGTCCTGGAACTAGCTCTTATTGACCAGCCTGGTCACGAACTCACAAAGATCCGCCTGTCTCTGCCTCCCGAATGCTGGGATTAAAGGCTTGCACCACCAACGCCCGGCCTTGAACCAGATCCTAATGCTTGTAAAATGTACATTTTATAATTTAACTGTCCTCCTAACTCCAGATATGATAGTAATCTCATAAAGTCACTTAAGTAAAACTTAGACTATTAAACCAAAACCAAAAAATAGAAATTCAGATTTATAAGCAGTTTGTTATATTTAAATGTGTTTATATATAATGATATATATCATTAGGTAAGTTAATATTTGTGGTAGTAGTACCATTATTATTCAAAGCCATGAAATAGAAATGACCCTTTATGTTAAATATAAGTAAATATAAGTAATATTTCACATATTGTAGGGGTAAGCCTCACATCATCGACTCCACCTGACAAGTACCATCCTGAAACCGGTTTGGGACTGCATCACTCAGCACAACTCCAGAACAAGAAACTGATACAGTAGTGCATCTTCTATAATCTGACCAGAGCTTCAGATTAGAGCTTCAATCAAAATTAGAACTTCAGTCAAGAACTTCAATCAAGCATCTCCTGCCAAATAGAGATTAATAAACCTACTTAAGACTCTTGTTACACTAACATTTTCTTCCCACAGGTCCCTATGAGATTGTCATTGTCCCATTTCAGCAGGAAGTAAATTTGAGAATTCCATGCCCCCTTTCCCTACTGTTGATATCACAGGATAATTTACACCTATTAATGTTAGTTTTCAATTATTTTAGGATTGGGATTGGAAGGTGGTATTCAGATTTGGGCATCCTTTTCAGATATGTTTAGAATTTAGATGGGATAGATATGTTTAGGTTAGGATATATGTAGATTATAACTTATCACTCTCTATGAATAGATGTTGTATAGGTTTGAGTTTGTATCAAATTTAAATCTATTTAGACTAAAAGGGGAATTGCAGGGGTGAGCCCCACAAAGCTATCTGCCCAAAAGGGGTGAAGATAGGGAAATTTAGGACAGGTGAAGATAAAAGGAAGTGAAAGAGAAAACTAAACTCTCTTTTTTGGAAGCCTGCCACGCTTACACACACGCTTGTGTGTAAGTTCTTTCTTGGTAAATAAATATATTATATTACATATTGCATTGACCTCCCTTGTCAACATATTATATTCACATAGTTAAATGAGTTATGAAGACTATAAGGACATGCCACCTTTGATATTGTGGAGTATGGCTTTTAAATTTTAATAGGGCAATGCCAAGAATTTTTTTGAAATTGTCCCTGCTTCTTATGGTGTTTGAAGGCTGTGGGAAATGTCTATGAATCCAACATGTCCTCCTCATTGCAATTACTGGAAATTTTGGTGTCACTCTATTATTTCCAGATGACACAGTGGAATTAAATGCCCACTCCTATGTTTCTTATTCTAAATAAGAATGGACACAATTGGATATTCAAGGACAATTTTATTAGAATTGAAAAGAAAAACACATGGAGCAGGCAATAGGTAAATCTCCACAGCTGCCCAAGGAAAGAAGGAAAGAAAGGGGAAAGGGGGCCACATCATTTAGGCTGGCATGTAAGTGTGAGTCAGACATATACAAAGAGCTGTCATGCCAAAGAGAGAGACTATAAAAAATTAGTAAGGAATCCCCAGATATTGACGAATCACAAAGTGTTAAGAATAGTATAATTGACAGCATTGTTTGCTTTCCAGAAGCTTTTCAGTTCCATGGGGTCCTATATATTAATTGCCAATCTTAGTGTAGTGTCTGCACTATTGGTGTTCTATTCAGAATGGTTTCTCCTATGTCAATGTGTTCAAGGATATTTCCCACTTTCTCTTCTATTAGGTTCAGTGGAACTGGATTCAT
Source organism: Mesocricetus auratus (assembly GCF_017639785.1). Classification (NCBI taxonomy): domain Eukaryota; kingdom Metazoa; phylum Chordata; class Mammalia; order Rodentia; family Cricetidae; genus Mesocricetus; species Mesocricetus auratus. Next base: position 170,386,609 of record NW_024429266.1, read on the forward strand.
GTTTAGGTCTTTGATCAACTTGGACTGGAGTTTTGTGCAAGATATGGATCTATTTTCATTCTTCTGCATTCTGTCACCCAGTTACACCAGCAATATTTGTTGAAGATACTTTGTTTTACCTGTTGTACAATTTTGGATTCTTTGTAAACAATCAGTTTTGCATAGGTGTGTGGATTTATGTCGGGGTCTTTGAATTGATACCATTGAGAGATCTGGTTGGAGAGGGGCTGGATGGGGAGAGAACTGAAAGAGATGACTGGACAGGGGCAGAATTTTGTGGTCAGATATAAACCTGATGCAAGAGAACTCCCATGAATCTACAAGGATTACCCCATGTAAGACTTCTTGTGATAGTGGATGGGTAGTCTGAACTAGATATCTCCTGTGATCAGATTGGTGATTATCCCAATACTCATCAGAGAACCTTCATCCAGTAACTGATGAAAAACTGATGCAGATACCCACAGTCAAAAATTAGGCCCAGCTCAGGGAATCCTGCTGAAGAGAGAGAGAGGAAGCATTGTAGGAGCTACATAGGCCAAGGACATTACAAGAAAACCCACAGATACAACTATCCTGGCTCATAGGAACTCACAGAGATGGAAATAAGGAGTGAGGCTGCATGGTACTAACCTTGGCCTATGTTACAGTTATGTAGTTTGGTCTATTTGTGAGACTCCTAACAATGGAAGCAGGGCTATCCCTAATGCTTTGTCTGGCTCTTCAGAACCTATTCTTCATTGCGGTGTCCATGCCACGAGCAACTCTGAGGTATCATGAAAAGAAAGACCAGATGTCCAGTTGTTTGTACTAAGAAGTGTCTTTATTTTGCAAGTGCTAAGAGGTCTCTCTCTTGTAGGAGGGTGCAGTCATATATATAGTCTTACAACACAGTAGAAAAACCCCAGGTGGAAGAGAGTGTGTTTTCCTCATGCTAGATGTTGATGTCTGTGGGGCAATGTGGGGGCAGTAAGCCAGGACTAGAAAACAGGATGCATTTGTGGCTATTAGCTGGCAAACAACTCAGAGACCTTGTGGGGGATAGGCCCCAACACTTGATACTGGATTGGCTTTCCCTTCCTTAATACAAGGGAGGTGCTTAGTCTTATTGCAACTTGATATGCCATGCTTTGTTGGTACCCACAGGAGTCCTGCCCCTTTCTGAATATATATAGAATAGGAGTGGATTGATGGAGTGGGGGGAAGAGTGTGTGTAGGGGAATGGGAGGAGAAGAGGGAGGAGAAAGTTTTTCAGGAAAAATAGAAATAATAAATTAAAAGTTTAAAAAGTATGCTCAGAAAAGATAAAGAAAATAATAAATTATAGTTTTCATAATTCAGAAAAATAGGTATACTTAGGATGCTACATGACTATACTATCAATAAGCTGCTGCCCTAGGGGTAAAGATTCTGGTAAGAAAAACCACAATATCTCATTAACATATCAAATATTGCGCCAATCTCTTATCATGCATTAAAATGAGCTGCCTTCAGAGAGATGGTCCCCTGGTCAAACTGGAATGTCACAGCTTCACCCAGACTCAGATTGTTCTCTTCTTGACAGAGAGTTTTGGATTTTTGTTTGTTTTTCTTTTTTTCTGCTCTAACAGTTCAGTAAGGCACCACCACACCCATGCCTCATCTATTGCATGGTATTCTCTTGGTTCCATTGATAGTAGGAGATTGATCTCAAGTGATTCTGTAAACAAGAAGTTCACAGTTTTCTATTTGATGCTCACGTGAAGTTACACATTTCCTCTCATAACAATCACCAGACATCATTATACTTTCATTCTCTGTGATATTGTAAGTGACAGTACAGATAGTCAAGTATGTTTATGTGCCTTTGTTCTCCATAGGCCAATGGAGCTGCAGGATACTATATAGCCAATAATTAAATGCCAAGTCATTTTCATGGATTGCTAGCCTATGTCTAAAGAAAACTGTGTTGCTCCCTTAAAACAGCCAGATTTCCTTGTATTCACTTGTCTGCCTATCTTTAGTTCCGTCATTTAGTTTAAATTCAGGTTGCTTCTTCAAATTATTACATGCCTTGGGCCACTATCAGTCTATGATATTCCAGTCTATACCTTACTCAATAAACATTTATAATTATAATTTTATAGCCTCAGGTATAATGGCAAATCAATAGCAGTTCACTAATGTTACAGCCCAATAATAGAGCAATACCACTGACAACCATTTGCATAATTTATACATAAAAGTGAGAAATATTGATCCTTCTGCAGCCACATTAATGATGCCTAGCCAAAATGATCTCTAGTCATTATATGTACCTGACTGAAAATCCTAGTAGACAATCCTTGTTATATATGGGATTTCTGTCTGCCTATTAATGTTACTTGGAAATAGAAGGCAAAAATGCTGTTTTCTAGTTTTTCAACCTCTCATCTTAGTAAAATCACTTGAACCTGACTATTGTTAACTTTACTCATTTCTCTAAGTCGATTAGTGTTGAAATTTTTTTCATTTCAAAAACTGATGGCATTTCAAATTTGGTTCTGGGACTTACATGGATGAGGAGTACTTATATAAAGTCCTGATAAAAGGCAAACTTAGACTGGTGAGAAAATAGAGTCCACAGTTCTTAAACATGTTTCAAATGTTCTTTGAACATCAGTTCCAAAGAGTACAATTTTTATTATACCTTTTTTCCCATTAACTGGGTACTTTTACCATTGTTCAGATCAGAGCACTAAAGAAGATTGGGAAAGTCATTTTTTTTCATGAACTATGTAAATTACAAATAGAAAAGGAAAACATCAAAGAAAATAGCTTATTAATTTGTCTTTTGAATGCTGGTTTTTATTTTGAATTTGAATGTGATAAGGATGTGAAACCCCATATTAAAAATAAAAGTTATGTCCTGGCACATGGGCAGTGGCTTAGTGCATAAAGTACTTGCTGCCTACATGGAAGGACCTGACTTCAAATCCTTAGCACCTATGTATAAAGATGGACATGTCTGTGTGCATGTGTGATACCAATTCTCTGAGGGTCAGTTCCATGAGAATTAGTGAACCTTGCTGCATGCCAGCTTAGCCTCAATTTCAGTAAGAGGTTCTTTCTTAAAGAAATAAAGAAGATGGTGATAGAGAAGGTAACCAGGAATTCTTCTCTGTCCTCCATGCATACAGGTGTGCATGCACATCACACCTGTGCTCACACAAACACAAAAAATAAATTGAAAGAGTTAAGAAAGGGAAATAAATATAAAGTCCACACGGAAAGACAATATGTGCTCATTAAGTATCATAATAAAACACATTAATATTATAAATACCATCCCACAATATAGGCTGAAGGACCTGGGATAGGGCTCAATAGTTAAGAGCACTGGATCCTCTTAAGTGGCCCTTGTCCAATTCCCATACCCATATGGCTCACAGCTTCCTATAACTCTAGTCCTCAGGTGACTGAGCCCCTCTTCTGGCCTCTGCAGTCATTGCACGCATGCAGTTTATGGACATACATTCAGGCAAAACACCCAAGCAGATTTTTTAAAATGAAATACAATGTTAGATACAAAAGGATTCCAGAGTTTGGTACAAAGGAAACTGTTCCAAGCTGAGATTAAGAGATATATGGTTAACTCCAGTACACAAATATTCTCCAGTTGTTCATTTTTCAAACTTAATATTGTATGCTAAGCTTGGTGACTTGAGGGTCTAAATATCACTCAGAAAGTGTCTTTGTGAATATGTATCATATTTGGTATGATACGTAGTCATATCTTAGTTATCATTATTCATATGGCCCAAAAGTTATGCCTTAAGTTGTTCAGCATTTAGGTAAAGAGTACTTTAAGGTTGATTGCACCATAGACATTGACCCTGAAGTAAAAATCACATTCTGCATTGCTTTGGGAAAACTGTTCAGCTCCCACAGTTATAGATATGAATACCAATAATTCTGAAATGTGAAGGAAACTTGTAGACCGAAGATTTATGGCCCACAGAAAGCCACCAATAAGTGGTAATGTTTCCAACTGTTACATTGGTTATGACTTCTTCATATAAAAACTTTTAGAGATTAATTACATCTGTTTCAATATAAAGGCAATGGATTTGATGTTGCTTTGCTCAGACGTGGGAGTGCATCATTGTTACTTTCTCAGCTTTTTAGTTTTTAGTTGAAGAGTTTTTTGAAGTAGATTTTTACAGACATTTTTCAGTGTCATCACCTAAAATCATACAAATTATTTCATGTGTATATGATATACTTATGAATACCACAGCATGTATGAGGCCATGAAGCTTAGAAGATAGTGTTGGATCACCTAGAACCAGAGTTACAGGCAACTGTGAACTACCATGTGGATGCTTGAAACTCAACCCATATCCATTGTAAGAGGAATATTTGCTCTTTACCAACAAGCGATCTTCCAGCTTTAACTAGATTCCCTTTTATATCATGTACATCTAAGCTTGTCAGAACAATAGAAGCTAAACTGTCAATATTGTCATTAACTATACCATTATTTTTCCAACATTTTCTTCCATGTCAATTTTTTATTTTCTTTTTGTATTATTTTTCCTTGTATATTTTATGATTGGCACACTTGAAATATTGTGTTCACTTTGCACTCACTCTCTTCCCTAGCCATTACTTGAAAGTTTCAAAAGGTTCATTCTACCATCATTCCTGCAATTGGTTAGCTGCTTTGAGGCCTTTCTGAAAGCACTAGATATGATTTAATGCTAGTATATGATTTGACTGCTAGTATTTGAATTGCTGCAAGGAGTTGCCTTCTACTTCCTCTAAGTCAAACAGTAAAAGAGGTGCAACCTTGTACACCCAAGCTTTTAACCTTCAAATCCCTAATATGTGTAAGAGACCATGTAATCCATGGAGTCACGGCATATTTTCTTCCTTCCATTTAAAGCGTCTGAATGAATTAATATTTAATAACAAACATATTTCAGAATATCTATACATCGTCATAATATACAGATTGCACAAAACAGCCGAATACATAACTGTCATGCCTGAACCATAATTGTCCTCAATATTCAATGTGACTAATTCCAGAATCTCAGGGACTTTCTTTTTTTTTTTCTTTTGGTTTTTATGAGACAGGGTTTCTCTGTATTGTTTTCGAGGCTGTCGGTGCAGCACAGCCTCGAACTCATAGAGATCTGCCTGCCTCTGCCTTCCGAGTGCTGGGATTAAAGGCATGTGCCACCACCGCCCGGCTTTCTCAGAGACTTTCAATTTCCACATATGATCAAATTCTTTATATAGAATCCAAAGTAGAATTTAAGTATAACTTCTGCTTATTTTAAATCATCCAAACATTTCTTATGATATCTAACACAATAAAAGGAGTATTTATACAATATACTATATTGGTTAGTGAATAATGATGAGAAAATTGTGAAATTTGTAGAGACACATTTATTATCCTTCAAATATTTCTCTACTTCATTGATTGAATTCATGGATGTAGAATCCACAGGTACAGGAAGCAGTGTACACTTATATAAAGATACAGGATACCCTACCCATATTAAAACATTACCAATACGTTGGATATGATAACAGGTTATCACTCCATAAAACAAGAAAGAAAGTAAAGTAACCTGAAGAACATTTTGAATGTTCAATGAAATTGTCAGGACAAAAATATATGTCTTGAGTTCCAGTATGTAATTTTACCAAGTCCTTCAGCCCTCCATAGAAAAATATGTTTTTAAAAATAACAAATGGTGATTTTTTTCCTTGATTATCTACCACTAGTCATGTGGACATTTGGACATGGAAGCCATTTTATCTTCTAAACTGAGTCCTTTTTTCCTCTGTGCCTTTCATCACAAAATGTGATGGGACAGCCCATTCATCTTGGTATGAGAGTGATCTGCCTTTCTTGTGTCTCAACAAAGGTCCCTAGGCTTTGTTAAATGTTTTTCCTTGTAGGTCCCAGATCACCAAAATGGTCCATGAGGTTTAGAGCTACACTGAATGTAAAGTTAGCCCCCACAAAGAAGTAGAGAACAGGGTCACAAATAGGAAAAGTTCTGATTGGATCAGTCATTTATCTAAATCACCAGAGCTCGATTATTTCCAATTTGAAAATATTAAGGAGATTATAAGTATTTAAACTGAGTTTTTGTGTGAGAAAAGGTGTTCTCTATTTTTTTCTGTAATAAATACCTAAGATTTCAACTACTGCTTTGTTTGCTAAGAAACTTCCATAATGGTTTCTAAAGTACTAGTAGCATTTGACTTTCCTGATGGTAATGTCTGGGGATGCAGTTTGTTTGCAGTTCATTTTCAGTAGTGACCTTTCCAATCAACAAATGTAGTACGTGTGCTGACTGGTTTTATGTAAACTTAACACAAGACACAGTCATCGGTGAATAGGGAGCCTCAATAGAGAAAATGACTCTGTAGGCTGTAGGCAAGCCTGTAGATACTTTTCTTTTTTTAAAACTTTATCCTCTCATACAGTACATATAGACCAGTTTTACCTCCCTTCGTTCCCCCCAGTCCTTCCCCTACCTCTTCTCTACCCCAAATCCACTCCTCCTCCATTACCCTTAAAAATGAAAAAAAAAAAAAGAGCAGGCCCCCTCAAAGATACCTGCTGAACACTAACATGGCCTAACAAAAAAGAATCAGACAGGGTACAAACCATCATATCAAGGATGGATGAGGCAACCCAGTAGATGAAAAGAGTCCAAGCACAGCCTGGAGTAAGAGACACCCCCTACTTCCATTGTTGGGAGCCCCAGAAGAACAACACTACCAGAAAGTATATGCAAAGAACCTAACTCAGACTCATGCAAGGTCTGTGTTTGCTTAATTAGTGATTAACTACTGTGGGTTGGACCACCCCAGGGATATTAGTTGGCTTCTATAACAAAGAAGGTAATCAAGCCATGGGAAGCAAGCCAGTAAACAGCACTCTTCCATGGCCTCTGCATCCTCTCTGGTCTCCAGGTTCCTGTCCTTCTTCAGTACCCCCATTGCTGCTTCTGATGATGAACTGTAAGTGAAATAAATACTTTACTCCCCAAGTTTACTTCACAGCAATACTAACACTAAGGCAAGTTGATATGAGAATCAAGGAGTATTGCTGGGACAGACCTGATTATGTTGTTTGGGGAGGATTACGGAAGTTCTTGGAAAGATTGGGCTAGAAATACCATTGAGGGTTCAAAGCTTGGTGAGCTTTTCTGTGGGAGCTTGGAAGATAAGAATGTTGAGAGCAATGCAGACAATGAGAGTATGGCTTGTGAAATTCCAGAGGAAAGTTTGAGAGCTGCTCAACGACTCTATCAAGGCCATCTGCAATTTTGAGTTGAGAATATGTGGTTCCAATGAGTGGGAGAAGAAGAATCAGCTGTGATTAACATGAGACCAGAAACACTGAAGAAATACCTCTGCTTTACTGGGGCAATTGATGCTGTTTATCTGGAGTTAAGAAATTGCTGGTGATATGTGGCAACCAGCATCACTGAGGTGAAATATTATGGGAAGTGTTTCTTCAAAGTCAGCACACAGAAGCTGTGTTCCTGAGGCAGCCAATGTTATACCTCAAACTGTCAGCCCAACTCCGTAGTGTAAGAGTTACCCAGGTGATACTGGTTTTGAAGGCACGAAGAGGCCACGAAAAGCAGCTGGGGCTTGGCACTGTGAACTGGCAGGATGGCCCACTGGAGAGAGGGAGTCTCATTAGCAACTAGAGTCTCATAATTGAAGTGGTCATGGAGACAAGTTGAGACTTGACACCATGAAGAGAGTCCAGGAGAGGCTCATACAGAAAGTGCAGCCCAGGTGCCAAAGAGAACCCCCCATTTTCTAGATGCCTAGATCCATGGGACAATCAATCTCTAAGAACAGCAGCAGAGGTAGAGTGGAGCATGACAGAGACTGGAAGGCAAGGTGTGTGTGCTGCAGAGGGGAGCCAGAGAAGTGAAAGAATCCCTTTGGGAGATCGTGCAAAATGGTGAGTAAATCCCTGATACTGAACACTGAGTTATTCACACTGTTGGAGCTTGGTTTTACTATGGTCAGATTGTGACTGTGCTCTTCCTTCTTAAATTAATAAAGTATTTAGTTTTGACTTCATAGGAGCCCACAGTTAAGAGAATTTAAACTTTAAAGCTACAGTCATCAGAGGAGAGGGAGCCTCAATTGTGAAACTGACTCCATAAGACCTAAGCTATGCAAACCTGTAGGGCATTTTCTTATTTAGAGGTTGATGTGAGACACCTAGCCTGTTGTGGTTGGTGCTATCCCTGAACTCTTAGTACTGAGATCTATAAGAAAATAGGCCAAGAAATTCATGGGCTACATGTAGTACCCACTCCACTCTCTGGCCTCTGTATCTGGTCCTGCATCCAGGTGCCTGTACTTTTTGAGTTCCTGTACTGACCTTCTCTGGTAATGAATGGTTATGATGAAGACAAACTCTTTGCTCTCAAAGTTGCTGTAGTCATCGTGTTTCATGACAGCAATAGAAACCCTAACTAGGATACTATGCCTCTGTATTCACTTAATTCAGTTAGTACTCTTAATTTGTAATTTGTAGTTTCAGTATGCATGTTCATTTAGATTAATGTGTAGCCATTCATTTTTGAGTGATTTAGATATGTATTTTTGTTGAACTTGTAAATATATGTGTTCATTGCAGTACATAAAATTACATGTAGGTTCTATACATTTTTAATATTCTACAGTCTTTCTAAATGTGTATGTTGATTTTGGGTTGTATTTGTAAAGTAAAATTTTTGGGATACTTTCATTTTGCCAGTCAGATCACCTGATTGTAGATTCTATTTTATTCTTTCCTATCTGAATTCCTGTGTGTGTGTGTGTGTGTGTGTGTGTGTGTGAGAGAGAGAGAGAGAGAGAGAGAGGTTTCTAGAATTTTTCTGTATCTACTGACACATTTAGTGTGAATGTTGAACAAGAATTGTGAAAGAAGGTATCTTTCTCATGCTCTCACATTGAAAGTATACCATTCAATCGATTGTCAGAAAGTATAACATCAAATGTACAATGCTTTATCAATTTGAGAAAGAATCCCTCTTGATGCCTTCCTGAGAATTTCTTTCATGAAAGGGGTTAGTAAAATGATCTTATTGGAGTAGTGGATAAGGCCATGGGATTAAAAATCCGCCTTTAGCCTATTAGAATAGTGGATTCAATCTGATAATTTTTAAGATAGTTCTTCCTGCCATCAAACCCATGATCTTTCTGCTTCATCCTCCTAAATGCTATGATTGCAGATATATGAAAACATTCCCACCTGTAATTTTTTGCTGTAAATTAGTAAATAGAATTTGCTATTATGTTTAAGGTTGGTTTCATTTGTTTCTTTGAAGTATGTATGTCTGTTGTTGTAGTTATTACTTTGGTACAGTCTTTATCTGGTATATTTATACAATGGCTATATTTGCTGAATAAAACAAACTGACGCATATTTCCTTCCTTGTTTTCTGAAAGAGATTGTATATAAATGTTTTTAATTCTTTCAATATTTTGAATTGGAAATTTGCTGTTAGAATTTACTCTTAAAAACATCTAAATGTAAATGCTTCTATCACATGACATTTAAAATTAAATATTCGTTTTTTCATTAACAATAGTTATCACCATTGTTGTAATTTAAAAATAAAGTAAAGTGACTAAAATGAAGTAATTTCTATTTTGTAGAATTTGTGAATTTCACATAACTTGCACGATTTGGGGTATGAAATTCCTAATGTAATTTGCTGATTTTCTTTAATAAGTTAGTATGTTGAAACTTAATCCATCTTGCTTGTTTGTTCTACCTGGAGTATATATTGTTTTGTTGTATCTACTTGTTATTTTTTATACATTTATATTTTAAATTTTTGATATGATCTCTAATATTTTAGATTATCTCTTTGTAAGATATTCTGTGCTTTCTATTAATATATATGTAGCTTGCTTTGTATATATGAAACTCATCATTATAGACTGGTTTTAACCTTTAATCTGGTCATATGCAGTTGAAACTTAATTACTATTTATATTACCTCCCATTCCTGGAATAGTTGTCTAAAGTACCACCTTAGTGTATTAGAACCACCTGAGATAGTGTTGCAATTCTTGTATTTGGTGTCTGGTCTGTGTCAGAAGATTCAATAGGACAATGGATGTCTGTCTGCCTACATTTTGGCTTCCTTATAATGTAAGGGCCTTAGGTTGATATTTTCCTCTTAACTTGGAGAGCATTATGCACTGTTTTGAAGAAAAAATATTGTGAAGACAGTGTGTGGGTTTTCCTTCTTCTTTGTATGTGTGTGATTCCTCTCCGTTCTTGAAAAAATATGTTCTCTGAATAAAGGAACCATAATAGATTGTTCTTTATATTTTCTTTTTAAAGAATGGTATGCTTGGGCTGGAGAGGTGGCTCAGAGAGGTTTAGAGCACTGACTGCTCTTCCAGAGGTCCTCAGATCAATTCCCAGCAACCACATGGTGGCTCTCAACCATCTGTATTGAGATCTGGTGCCCTCTTCTGGTGTGCAGACATACATGGAGGCAGGATGTTGTATTCATAATAAATAAATAAATCTTAAAAAAAAGAATGGTATGCTTGCCATTACTGATGGTCCATGGGAAATCTCATCAATCATCCAGAGTCTTTGGCACATATGAGGAAGGGGTCACTTTTCTCTTGTTGACCTCAAGATTTGTTTTCATCATCTCTCTTCTGGATTGCCACATATCTAGATGTGGATTTCTTGCCTTAATATGAAACTGGCTTTCTGAATCTAGTGTATGTGTTATGCTAATATTTGAAAGTTATGGTATTGATTTTTTGATGTTTTTGTTTGTTTGTTTTGATTTGCATTCTTTCTTCCTGGGCACAAATGCTAGATTTGTAACATTTTTCCTATAGGTCGTTGGAGCTTGTTTTACTTTTTACTTTTCCCCCTTGTAGTCAAAATGAATAATTTTGTCTGTTTTGAAGACTCTGATCCTTTTGGCTCTCTCTTATATGATGTTACTGGTCATTTAAGAATGCTTGATAATTATTTTTTCAGTTACATTTCTACTTTGTTTTAGGAAATATCTGCTACTGCTGATAGATATTTATTCAATTTTTAATGACCCTTTTTTGTTTCTAACATCTTTGTTTTTTATTATTTATTTTTAAGTTTAAATTTAGATTAGAAACAAGGTTGCTTCACAAGTCAGTTCCAGGTCCCTCTCCCTTTCCCTCCCCTCCTCCTGCGCCCTCCCCCCAACCCCCCCAATATCCCCTCATTTCCCCAGGGAGGGTGAGGCCCTCCATGGGGGTGTCCAAAGTCTGTAATTTCATCCAGGGCAGGGCCCAGACCCTTCCTCAAGAGTTGAGGGTGAGAGTGCCTCTCACATTGTTGGATGGGAGTCCAAAGTCCATGTGTATACTTGGGATGAATACTGATCTACTGCCCTAGGCTCAATAGATTACATAGGCCTCCTCACTGACACCCCCATTCAGGGGGGTCTTGATCCATGCTGGATTACCAGGCATCAGCCTGGGATTCAAGAGTTAACCCTTGTCAGGTCAGCTGCTTCTGGGGGTTAAACCAGCCCAGTCTTAATCCCTTTGTTCATCAGTCCTCCCTCTCTGTTACTGGCTTTCTTGATGTCAGCTCAGTGCTTAGCCTTGGGAATCTGCCTCTTCTTCCATCAGCTGCTGAATGAAGGTTCTGTGTCCCAGATTCTCTGGCCATGGGATCGTAAGCTAGCACTGCCCAGATCTGTGTCTAAAATCCATATATGATAGAGTACATGCCATTGTTTCTAACATCTTTGTAAAACAGCTTTATAATGCATACCTTAAAATTTTACTTACAAATTTTTCACATCTTCATGATATCAACAATAGCACTTATTTATTGTCCTTTTCTTTCAATTTAAGGTATTCCTGTTGATTTAAGTTAGAAGAATTAGTTTTTTGAAACTAGGACATTTCAGAAAGTTCATCATAAGACTGGATATTACTCCAACTTGTTGCTTAGCTTAGTTTTACCAACACTTGGACTTTGGGAAAAAATACCTGTGCTGCTATGGTCCTGCCATGAGCTCTCTCTCCAGCTTTTCAAAGGCTGAGTGAATTCTCAGTTGCTAATAAAATCTAAGGTGACTTGAAGCTCTTTCTTGTTGACATGGGAGAAATAAAAGGGCATGGTGTTAGTTATTTTCCCACTGTTGTGACAAAATTATGCAAACAAAAGCAACTTGAAGAAGGAAGGAAGGATTTATTTTGTTTCCCAGTTCAAGATACAGTCCATCATAGTTATGAAATCAAACTTATAGGAGCTTAAAGCAGCTTGTCAAAAAGTATACTTAATGAGAAAAAAGCGATAATGAATGCTATGTTTTGGCTCAGTTCCCTTTCACCAGTTATATAGTCTAGATTCCCATCTTTGCCATCCAGAGTGCAGGCCTTCACACATAAATCAAAGTCATCAAGATAACGTCCTATATGCATTCCCACAGATCTTCATCTTAGATGATTCTAGATTATGACATATTAACAGCACTAACCACCACAGGAACTTACTAACTGCTACAATGAATAAATGTCCCAATTTCTAATTTAACCTTTTCTGACTCAGCCTATGTTGGGGTATTGTCATGGGTTGTGCCTACAAGAGTGGCAGTCTAGGTTCCCTGTTTAACCTTTGAATCCAGAGTTCTAGGGTTACAGTTTGTTTTTCTGAGGTATTTGGCTAGTGTAATATAGCTGTTGTCTACAATACTCTACCATGCTAGATTTTCTCCTTCTACATCCTTGAGTAAGAGGTACCAAGCTCTTCCACTAGACACCTATTCTGGTCTCACAAGTGTATTGAGGTTGCTAGAATCTTCACGTCCAGTTTGGGTTGCTTGTGGCAGAATGGAAATGGAGGAGAGCACTATTAATGTTTTTCTTTTGTAAAATATCTCTTGATGTTTCTCTTCTTTTCTTCATATTTGAGAAGTTAGCATGCTTGTTTTATATCTAATCAACATTGATTATGGTCTCTCAAATTGAGAAAGTGGAAGAAATTACACCTGTTATAACTTCAGGAGCAGCACATGATCTAGATACTACTCTAATGCAGTAAATACTTCTTCTCTTTGATAATTTAATAATAATAATAATAATAATAATAAGCCAAATGAGTTTAATTTTGCTATTTTTTATTTTTTTAAATTTTGTAGTTAAATTAGAAACAGTCTTATTTTATATACCAATCCCAGTTCTCTCTCCCTCCCATCTTACATTGACTCTGAACAATCACCCATCCCACCCCCCCATCTACTTACCCAGGGCGGGATCATCAAAGTCTGTCATATCACTTGCGACAGGAACTAGGCTCTCCCTTGTGTACCAAGCTGATAGAGTGTCCCTCCATAGGGAATGGGCTTCCAAAATTCATTCATATATTATGAATAAATACTGGTTCCACTGCCAGAGGCCCCATAGACTGCCCAGGTCTCCCAACTGACACCCATGTTCAGGGGGCCTGGTTCGATCCTATGCTGGTTCCCCAGCTGTCAGACTGTGGTCTGTCAGGTCCCACTTGCTCAGGTCAGTTATTTCTGTGACTTTACTTGGTCCCTTTGCTCATCACTCCTCCCTCTCTACAGCTAAATTCCAGGAGTTCGGCTCAGTGTTTAGTTGTGAATCTCGGCTTCTACTTCCATTAGCTACTGGTTAAATGCTCTAGGATGGCACTTAGGGTACTCATAAATCTCATTATAGGGGAAGGGCATTTAAAGTAGTCTCTCCACTATTGCTTAGATTCTTAGTTGGGGTCATCATGTGGATCTTTGGATATTTTCCTAGTTCCAGATTTCTCTTTAAATCTATAATGCCTCCCTCAATTATGGTAATTCTTTTCTTGCTTCCCTTCTCTATTCTTCCCTGACTCAATCTTCTTGATCTCTTATTTTCTCCTCACACCTCCCTCTTCTTCCCTCCTCTTTCTCCTACCTCCCTCCCCCCTCCTCACATGCTCCAATTTGTTCAGGAGATCTTGTTCCTTTCTCCTTTTCTGGGGTTACCATGTATGTCTCTCTTAGTGTCCTCCTTGTTTCCTAGCTTCTCTGGGGAGTGGATTCTAAGCTATTCATCCTATGCTCTGTGTATACTATCCACTTATGAGTGGTGGCCAGAGAGATAACACAGCTATTAAAGGCTAGGCTCACAACCAAAATTATAATTTTGCTATTTTTAATTTGCCTTTGTATAAATGATGCTTATAAAATGCTACAACTATTTTGATGAAGCATGTTTACAAGTTACTGACCAACAGCAGTCCCCCTAGTGCCTCTACTGTTTAAATGCAGCATGCTTCATTTTGTAGTCATCTTTGTCCTTCTTTCATGACTACTTTATGTGAGAGTGATGGGCATTTTAATACTTTGAGGTATGCCATGAGATTTTTTTGTTCCTTTCTTCTTTGGCATTTCTCTTAACTCAAGCATTTACTATGGATTAGAACTCAGTCAAGCACTGGGGTACACAAAGAACTAAGTAAATATACAATTGTATTTACACAGCAGTGTTGAATAAAACCACAAACACAATGAAGATTTGGGGTTAATTTATTTTAATGCATTGTGACCCACGTATGAGCAAACACAAACCATAGTACGAGCTATAAATATTATTGGGCTTGTCTTGCAATACAATAAAAACTTTATACAAATTAATTCAGTGCAGCTTCAGAAATTTATAACAATGCAAATATTCTATGAAAAATGAATAGTAATAGATATATTGGTAGCATGGCATTGATCAATCACCTAGTGCATTCTCAGCCAAAGCTGTCCTCATCTTTCCTCTTAACCCCACTTGAGGTAGGCTATTAATTCCTTTTGCATATGCGGAACCTATTAAATTTGATAGACAACTGATACTTTAGAAATGGTGCATATCTTATTACCTTAAATATGTTCCTCCATGTACTTCTTAGGGTTTAAAGAAATGTCAGTAGTTTTTGTTGGAATTTTTGAGCATTTGTGAGTTTTGTATTTAAAATTTAGCTTGTGATTCCAGTATAACTTTATAGTTTATAAATGAATCTGGAGGGACTCTATACCACCAAGACCTGAACATCCCAATGTAGTGAAGCAGAAAACAAATTTATGAAGATATTAGACACCCTCAAAATGAAATGAGAAAATCCCTTAAAGACATAGAAAACAAATAAAAGTATAGAAAATTGAGGAAAAGGCAAACCAAAAAATACAAGAAATAAACAAACCCCTTAAAGAATACAAAGAAAGTCAAGAAAAAAACAACCAAACAATTGAAGGAAATAATTCAAGCAGTTCAAGGCTTCAAAGCTGAAATAGAAACAATAAAGAAGAAAAGAATGAGGAGAAGCTGGAAATAGAAAAAACTCAGTAAAGTAACAGGAACTGCAGATGTAAGTATAACCAATAAAATACAAGAGATGGAATAGAGAATCTCAGGTGTTGAATACTCGCTTGAGGAAATACAGTCTTCTACCAAAGAATATCTCAAGGTCCACATATCCCTAACAAAAAATATTCATGAAATATGGGACACAGTGAAAAGACCAAACTTAAGAATTACAGGTATAGAAGAAGGTGAGGAAGTACAGCTCAAGTGTACAAAAAAATATATTCAACAAAATCATGGAGGAAACTTCCTCATCCTAAAGAAGGATATGCCTATGAAAGTACGAGGATATTATAGAACACCAAATAGAGTGGACCACAAAAAGAAGTCCCCTTTCCACATAACAATTAAAACACCAAACTTACAAAAATAAAGAAAAAATATTAAGAGCAGCAAAGGAAAACCATGTAACATATAAAGGCAGAACCATCAGAATAATGCCCTACTTCTCAATGGAAATTCTGAAAGCCAAAAGGACCTGGATGGATGTTCTAGAAACTCCAAGAGAATATGGATGCCATCCCAGACTACTAAACCCAGCAAAATTTCAATCACTATAGATGGAGTAAATAAAGATATTCCATGACAAAACCGGATTTCAATAATACATATCCACAAATCCAGTCCTACAGAAAGTACTGGAAGGAAAACTTCAACCCAAAGAAAATAACTGCACTCATAAAAACATAGGCAATAGATAATCATACTTCACCTAACACCAAAAAAGGGGATCCACACACAATATAACCATCACCAACAAACCCCAAACTAACAATCAATGGTCATTAATATCCCTAAATGTCAATAACAATAACTTGCCTATAAAAAGACACAGGCTAACAGAGTGGATACAAAGACAGAATCCATCCATCTGCTGCATACAAGGAACACATCTCAACATCAAAGACAGATGTTACCTCAGAGTAAATGATTGGGAAAAGATTTTTCAATCAAATGAAGCCAAAAAACAAATTGGTGTAGCAATCCTAATATCTAACAAATTAGATTTCAAACTAAAATCAATCAAAAGAAATGAAGAAGGTCATTTCATATTCATCCCAGGAAATGTCCATCAGGATAAAGTCTCAATTGTGAATATATATGCCCCAAATATGAAGGCCCCCCATTCATAAAAGAAAAATTAATAAAGCTCAAATCACACATAAAACCTCACACACTTAAAGTGGGAGTCTTCACTACCACACTCTCACTACTAGACAGGACCACCAGACAGAAACTTAACAAAGGAACAAACAGAAGTTATGACCCAATTGGGATGAACAGACATCTATAGAACATTCCATCCGAACACAAAAGAATATACCTTCTTCTCAGAACCACATGTAACATTCTCTAAAATCTGCCACATACTCAGCAAAATAGCAAACCTCAACAGATACAAAATTTGGAATACCTCTCACAGTGGAGCCAGTGTTTGTCCGTAGTGCACAAGTGGACTTTGGGATCCTATTCCCTATACTATTGCAGGCAGATACATGAAAGAGGGCCTAGGCCCTCCTCCAAATGATGTGACAGACTTTGGTGGTCCCCTATAGAGGGTCTCGCTATCCTTTGGGAGTGGGTGAAGGTGTTTGGGGATTGTTGGGAAGATGGGAAGGTGAGGGAATGGGAAGATTGATATGAAAAATGAGATTGTTTCTAGAAAATATCTATAAAGTGGGAAAAAATAAATGAGTCTAGTTGATCTTGCCTGTGTGTCTTCAGTTCCCATTTCTCACTCTGCCAATCAGCTTTATGTGCTTTGTGTTATATTCCTTTTCCAAACCTTGCAAAGAGTAAGACTGTTTCCTCAACAGTGTTATTCTATCACCTCTGCAGTATGAACATTGTATGTAAAACTTGCCTTCCTTTAAGATTGTGTTTTCTTTGTAAAGTGACAAGAAATACTCTTTAGGAGGTATGTTTATCCTATATCAAATAGTCCCTATCTTATGTAACTGAGTTCTACCCTATATCTCCCCATTCCCTCCTCCCTTCCACACCCCTGTATCCTTCTTACTATATATATTGAACAGCAAACTGGCTTGTAAATATACAACCAGTGGCATTTTATATGCAAAATGTGCTCCCCAACTCTTGGCTGTTGGAAAACTTGGTACTCATTTGGTGGAACTGTTGGAGAATATTTATGATATTATGGTCTTGATGGTGGAAATATATCCTTGGAGTTGGCGCTTAAGAGCTTAAAGACCCAGCACTTCAAGTTCATTCCAGTTCTTCTTCCTGTTCAAGATGTGAGCTCTTAGAATGCTGTTCTAGTTACTATGCCTGCCCCATGCTTTTTCCTTGGTCATAGAGTTTTCTCCTAGCAACAGAAAGTAACTAACACATAGCATGTTGTTTATCTCTGGTCTTTGTTTATCTTGTGTATTCTGTTTAAGATGAAACACACTATTTGACAACTAGCAGTTGTTGAATTAATGATTCTGTAGATGGTGTCTCTTTTCAGTGGCAGGCACAGTGGCTTTCCAGTAATTCTCTTCTTCACCATAGGCTGACATGCATTTTAATCGTTTAACACAATACCAAATGACTGTGTTATCTTTAGAAAAATGTTCATTCGTTAGAAAAAAAGCAAGCACTCTTTCTTTATAATGAACATGTATATTTTGCTGTTGACTTTTCCTTTGATATTTCTATTAAGTGTACCTCTTTTATTCTGGAGGAATGGATAAAGTTCTAACAGTGAGCTGTAAACTCATCAAGTGAGAATTAAGTACTTCTGTAATATTTGAATTGTTCTTGCACATCCCCACTGA
This sequence comes from Mesocricetus auratus, assembly GCF_017639785.1. NCBI lineage: Eukaryota > Metazoa > Chordata > Mammalia > Rodentia > Cricetidae > Mesocricetus > Mesocricetus auratus. The sequence continues at coordinate 170,404,797 of NW_024429266.1, forward strand.
AAAATACCAATATTTAAATATTTAAATGTTTAAGGGCAGCCTTGGGAATTTTCCATTTTCCATCACCTGTTGATCTCCTCATCAACAGATGTTGAATGATTTATAGAATTCTGCTTAAAAAACAAATTGCTTGAAGCATCACATATTTATTTATTTACATATGTTGATTTTCTACAGGAAAAAATGTTTTAATATTGAAGACTTAATTGCATATGATAAATGTCCTTACAATGCAGTGGCTTTCCCACTAACAATTTGAGGTAAAAAAAATGAGGTATCATGATGCCTTCACACTCTTGTATCCTTATTATTCTTAGTCATACTTGACTTGTTTAGGTAAACTCACATGTACTAAACTCATAATGCAGCAAGGGTTCTTTTCCCCACCATCTTTCTGAGTAACAAAATGTACTTAAAAGGAAGAATTCCTGTGAATATTCTATTCAAAACAACTTAGCATGTTTATGTTCTGAATGTGCCTAATTCAGGTTCATCCCTTGTTTATTGGTTTGAGATGAATGAATTGGTCAAGGTATTTTTCTGAGCTAAGATTGAATCATATTTATCTATAATAGATAATCATAGATACTTTGAAAGGGAAAGGAAAAATCAGTTCATAGCCTTCTCTTAATTCTTAGGTCCTGACTAGACAATGTTACTTAACATCTTTGAGACCTCCATTCCCTAGCTAGAGAATGGTGCCAAAATACTCTTTCCTGATACAAACATATAGCTATAAGTACAACGACTTTATATGCTAGTATGGGTGAGTTATCTAACTAAAACTGTTAAATTATTTTACAATTGTTATATATAAGAGAATTTTTGAAAATTATCAAGTTGCATATAAAAGTGATGTGGTAGATTTCTGCCTCTGTCTTCTGAGAATTACTCAAATCCATTAGGTTCTTAACAATATCGCCCATCCAGGTATTCTACATAAAATTGATGTTCCCTTGGTGCTTTCAGATTAATTTGTGTAGCAGATGAATGACTCCATCTATTCTGAAGAACTCCCATTTGTCAAACAAGATGTATTTAGGAGTCTTCATTTTCACATTCCTTTGCATTAAATTATATCTTTATAATAATGATAGACTTATCATTTTCTAGGATGGTACACTTTGCTCATTATATTAGTCTATGTTTTGTTTGGAAGTGACCTTGTCTAAATGTTCATTAATAAATTCTCAGGAATATCTAAGTCCTGTTTATAATAGCAAAAACTGAGTAAATATTAAATGAAGTAATGTATGGATATATGGATGGATGGCTAGATGGATGAGTGATAGTAGTATTAAAAGAATGGGAGATAAGTGAATAAAAGACTTTTCCATAAACATTGACTTCACTGAGAGAAGAACTGGTCTTTGACAAATGTGTGCATCTAAGTCACACAATAATGAATAGTGTTTGAGGATATAAAATTAAGGGTAAGAAGCCTCCAACTTAGAGAACATAATACTTTAAGCCAAGAGCAAAGGCTATGCAAGACCATAGAGAATTTGGTCTCCCAGCCTTATCTAGGAGGTGTTCCACTTCCATAAAAGACCCCACAAGTCTTGTTTAACCATGAGTGGAAACTACTTAGAGAAGATAGTCTTACTATCTTTAAAGAAAGAGTAACTTATCATGAAGAAGTTTGATTCTCTTTTCATGGCCTTATCTGCACAACCTATAGGAGGAAGCTGTTGAATTTGAACAAAAACCTTGTAATAATTGTGACTCAGCTATTCCTACATTAAGGAACTCAAGTAAGAAAAAAGTGTTATACCTGTTATTAATGTGCATTTTAAGAGGGCTGAGAGTGCTCAGTTGGCTTGTAAAATTGTCCTGCTTTGATAAAACTTACCATAGTTAAATCATCAGATAAAACCGTTCTCTAACTGCATGGCTCTGTTATCAGTATAAATCCATGCAAATCTATGGCACTGGACAAACATCATAATGGGGGAAAACATACTAAAATATGCCTGCTATTCCCCAAATTCTGTTCCTAATGTGCACAATATTTATGGTGATCCTTAACTTTGATAACTTCAATTAAAGACACACAGCTACTGACAACCCTGTATTATGTCAACAGCTGAAGAGTAGAGCACCTGTGGAAAGCTGTCCTGAAATTGTCAGTTCTTGATTAAATTCAGAGTGAAGCATTTCCCATCCTTTCTTTGTTCTCCTTTTGCCTTCTGGAAACACTAGATCTCTGCTTTATTAATACTCTAGTAATAGAAATGACACTTTCTCAGTTGATTCTGATAGTGTGATGTCAACTTCAGTGAATGTCATAGAGAAGTATGTGTATATGATATAAATGTGTGTGTGTTGTATCATACATATTACACACATTGTACTTTCTCAGCATTGCCCAGGGCAGCTATGACAGGATGTAGAAGACAGTTGATTCCTATAAAAAATAATTCCTTGAGGACTTTGGATGCTGTTGTTGTGAGTCCTGTGTGAGATTAAGAGCTGTGCTTCTGCTTCTCCTTCAGTCAGCTCTTCCCCCAAGTCCTGATAGTTTTTTCCTTTGTTAAGATTTGTATACTCCCTGTAAGGTCTGCTTCCTGTAATTCCTGAAATGCTTAAATATGGAACTATTACTAATTCTGTGTTTTCCCCTCTATTCTCCCCCTTTTAGCTTTGCTTTCTTAATTATCCATTTGGAGTAGACTATAAGAGAGAATATCAGTCCTCACGGAACCAAGCTACCCATTGCATTAGAGATAAAAGACAATGGCCACTAGGCTAAGTTTGATGCTCCATGCTATTCTGTGTTAGGGGTGGAGGTGAGGGGTAGTGGAAGAGGTAGGGAGTACAAGCGGGAGTGGCACAAGCTTTTTGCAAAAGGAAGTTTCATTGCTAGTTATTTTATCTTTGTCCATGTGTTCCTGTGTGCAAAACCAGGGTTAGTCTTTTCTAAATGTCTCAGTTATGAAAAGTTGCCAAGAAGTTTCATGTGTTTTTGCTGTAGCCATATAATAACCTTTAAAATGATTTTGATTGCACTGAACTGATTCATAAGGCTATCTTCTCTCTTTAAATTAAAGCTCTAGATGAATGGTAAGACAGAAGAGGCAGCTGGGGCCATGTTGCTATGATGACTTCACTAGTCTCATACCCTGGGACTAAAGAAGAAGCCCCGCTGGTATCCAGAAAAACTGAGGTGATGACAACCTGGTTAAAGGAATGAAGTTCTCTTCAGATAAACCTATGCAAGCCTGTGGGTGTGATAATGATGTCTGTCTGAATTTCTGTGGATCTAGCCAGGATAGCTGTCAGGATTTTAGTGGATCTGGTCATGATGACTGTCAGGATTTTAGTGGATCTGGTCATGATGGCTGTCAGGATTTTAGTGGATCTGGTCATGATGGCTGATTCTCAGGCTTTCAGTGGATCTGACCATAATGACTGTCAGATTTTCCTCCGGCTACATTCCTTTTCTAGGGGGTAGTTCTAGAAATCCTGATGAGAATCTGGACAGATGGTTTTGCCTCTAATTACATTGTTTCCTTCATGTAACACAATTAATTCATGTATATTGTATATACTCATTACCAATACTACTCAAACATTTAATCACTTAAATTATTGCCTGGTGTCGGCTTTTAAGCAGAAAATACAACCTATTTTAAGATTTAATAAATACAACTACTCTCATTTAGAATTTCATAAATATAACTGTTGTATACAACAAAACTCATTATATTTGAGTAATATTCAAACAGCCCTTACTAATTCACAGTTTAATTCAACTGATTAAAACAATGCATTTGCAACTTCAAAGCTTACTTATGATGCTTATAAAGAAAGTATCTCTAGTGGATTGACACAGATTTTTCTTCTCAGGAGTAAAAACTGTATGCTAGCAGATGGTCTGCCATTACTGCAATGGAAGCAAAATCCTGACACCTCCTTTAAACTTTGCTTCTGAGTATTTGACCTTACATGAACCACATAATCTCACGTGGTTCCTTTCCTCTATTTTTTAAGGAGTGTATTGGGACATATATACTCCAAGATACCTTTAGCTCAAAAGCTGTGATTGCGACTTATACAGTTCACAATGATATCCCTTCAGCTCTAAAGCTATGATTCTGACTTATACCCTCCACAAGTGATCAAAGAGCCCTGTGACAGAGGCTCAGAGAATAGGCAAGTGTGAGTTGGTACAGGAAAAAATGTCCAGGAGAATATTAATAACCTATAGCTCACAGTCCTTTATACCAGCTTTTGATGCACGCTCCTTTCTAGTAACCCTTCATCCTATTATTATTTTTAACAATGGCATAAGCAGAGAACATTAGCATAGGGTTCTCAGTGCTGTCAGGGTTGCAGAGGGATTTGTAGATCTGAACTAAGGAAAAATGACTGAGTGGTACATTTAATTTATTACTTTTATTGACTTTTGCAGCACCAGAGCTGTTGTACTCAGAAGGGCCATATTGGCTAATAAAATGGGACTTTAGAATTGATGTAGCAAATAAAATGCCAAGTAAGAATGCCATTGTTATTAAAATGTAGTGACACTATTGATTTAAAATAAATATATTAGCCAGTTTGCTGTGCATTTAGGACTGGACTCAGACTTTGAAGACATCGTTTGGGTTACACGTTTACATGACAAATCAAAGACTTCTTACCCAGAAAAGTAATGCAGTTTTATGTGGTAGAATTACCATGGAAACAGGAATAAATCCAGAAGCTAAATAGGGTTGTGAAAATCCTGTCTTCTAAGTTCAGCTTTCAGGTTCTGTAGAAGAAATTCACAGGGAGCTTACCATAGCTTTCCTTTTAATTGAAAAATGATAGACTTGGTTCTTCTCACTTCCTATTATCACTGAGAATTTGCTTTTCACTATAATTTCTGGAAAGATGGTAGGCTTAGATGAAACATACATGTTCACACCTACAGCATGCACACATGCATACATGCATGCATACACACAAAGCCCTCACAGTTCTTCTTCGTAATATACAGTTCTAAGTGTTCTAAGTGCCATATAATCATCTACTTTTCAGCATGAGCTGTCTCACAAGGTTGCTGTTTAATCATCCTAGGAAATACACACTGCTTCTAAAATCGCCATGCTGAAATTTAAGTGTGCTAACATTTGTCTACAAATAATTGTTACAGTAAGGACAGTAAATGTTCTTACAATTCAGTGCTAAGCACACACACACACAAATGCAAGCACGCACGCACACACACACACACACACACACACACACACACATATACACACACTTGCATGTATGTGATCATGAACTTCTGAGAAGGGCCTCAGATCCGCTGGACCTGAAAGTAGTTGATGGTTGTAAGCCACCAGGTATGGATGCTGGGAACCTAACTCTGGTCCTATTCAAATGGCGTACCTTCTCCTGATCACTAAGCCTTATCTCCAGCCTTATTCATACTCCTCCCATAAGAAAGCGAAAGGTAATATATGAAGAGACGGCTCAGCTGTTAAGAGCTTTTGCACTCTTCAGAGAGCCTAAGCTCAATCTACTTAGTCATTTCCTAGTACTTTATGGAAAGTGTTTATTTATGCACATTAAGACAAAAGTTACCAAGTGGACTATATTATCACTTTGACAATGGCACCCCGTGTTGAATAACAAGTAGCAGTAACAGTGAATATTTTTGTACTGTACAAATGTAGTGATCTAAACAACTAGATGCAGATGTAGAATTACTCTTCCAGTAATTTGTACATTCATATGAAGCAAATTAAAAAGCTAAAGTAGTCAGAAGTCATTGACTGGTTGAGTTAGATTTACTACTTATGACATATTAAAATGTGAGCATAGCTTAATAGATGAATCTCAATTTTGTTCCTGGTGGGAATTCTGCTTGTAAACAAGTATTTTTCCCTTGTAAAAAGTCCTTTGTGAAGATACAGTTAAACTTTGTATCTTCCCTTTAAGATATACAAGGCACTGGTTTTCAAAAAGCTTTCAACATTGTATGTTTTATCTTAACAATTACTTTATATATTTTAAGTGTCATGATTAGGGTGAACCATAGAAGGCAGTTGTTAGCCTCTGCTTCCTAATTCAGTTGAAAGACTAGATATGGCTTTGCACACAGAAGTATTACTCTATTGTATAGATTAAAGCACATAGTGATTTAAAATAGATACAAAATTAGACTTTCTGTTCTTGGTATACATTCCATTTCATAGACTTTTTACCTCAATTTGCAGTAGAGCTATGGCTTAAATCATTAAAAAAACCCTAAGTTAATTTTGGACCATTGAGTTCAGAGTTCATTTGTTTCTTTAAAGTATACTGAACAGTATTTATTAAATAACTTACAGTATATATCTAAATGAGCCTTCCAAATCAATTAATTGACATTTGCAGGTACTGAGGTAACAGAAATGGTGACACACTCACAGTGCCATACACTCTATTAGGGAAAGAACCAGATAGGTCTTCACTGTGTGATTTTTCACCCACAACACCTTCATAATATGTGAACAGGTACTATATACCAGACATTAACCATTCATGACTAAGATATTTTTCCATATATTTTTATTTAACTTTTTATGCATGTCACTTTCAGTTTCCTCTCCCTCTACTCTTCCCCCACTCCCCAATCCTCCCAACCCATCACCCCCACTCCACTCCCATCTCTGTTCCCCAAGGAGGTCAAGGGGCCTCCATGAGGGATTTTCAGGGTCAACATGACTAAGATTTTAATACCTAGATAAGAGAGTTGATAGATAATAAGGAGGAGGCAGGGTGGGAGGTGGTAGCTGCTATGGAATACACTGATTAAGCTCTTAAACATCTTCAAAAGGAGGGCATTTGATCTTGCTATAATTAGAAATTCTTATTAAAATGCTACCTGTATCCCTTATAGGAAAGTCCTACTTCCCAAATATGTTATAATAATAGTAAAGGTAAGTTATTTCCAGGTTTATTATTGATAGATATATTTTAAGCATTAGCTCCATTGTCTAGAAGACATAGGAATTTTTTGTAGGAAAGTGTTAGCGTAAGTATTATTTCTCAATTAGAACCAAAAATTCTTGTCTGAAATCTGTAGTGAGAGCATAAGTGCACCACAAGCATTGACTTCTAAGCTGAACATTATACATCCTCTCTTTGGAGACTGAGGTTTGACCTCACGTATTTACAATTCTTAGGTCTGTGCTCAGTAGGAAAATCCCTTCCATTTGTTGTAATAAAAAAGTCAGGATAACTGGAAAAGTCTGCCCTGGGCATGTCCAAGTAAATAAACTTGATAAAGTAGAGTTCCCTATGCTTTGTAAAAAAGTAAAGGGAATCAGCCTCAGAAATGATCCGTGCAGAAGAATAGGAAAGGGGCAGTGTAGAATACAACAAAAAATGGACTAGGGATCCAATAAGCTGAGTTGAAGTTCTGACTCCATCAACTTATATTCAGTGGTGTGTGGTATAGGAACTAGATTTTTATATATATAACATATGAGAGTTGATTTGTATACTAATGCAAAAATGTATGTATGGATACACATACATAATTTTAACATAGATATACAGAAACAACAACAATAGCCCTAAGGGTCATAATTGTCTTCTCTTTTCCTTATTTCAATTGTATGTTTTTCATTTGTTCAAAGTTTCTTATCAGACTGTCATAAAATATGTTCAGTGTCTTCAACCAGAGTTTTCAAATCTCTCTTTAGCACACTGCTCTAGAATAGTTGAGAGTATGGTTCATGGCAACACCTTTGAACTAAGGGGCTCATAACCCACCCAAACCATCGAGGCAAATGTAGCCTGAACTCCACCTGAAATTTAACCAGGACTACTGTGAATTTGCATCATCTCTTCTTACATATTTCATAATCCTCAGTGTTTGCTCCTTGGCTCCTGGTCCTTAAGCTTTTGTGCTTGACCCATAAAAACAGTTCACTAGGATGATCTGATGATTTTTTTTCCTAAAGTGGTTTGGCTTTATTTTTCTAAAACTCTTCCCTTCAATTGTGTCAGCCATTTCTTACCCAGACTTTGGAATCCTACCCTTCAAAACTGCTAGCACTGAATGCTTTCTTAGTCATTCAGGAGTTTCACCCGCGTTCTGATTACTTAGAAGTGTTCTCTTAACAATCAAGAAGACTACTGGACCACACAGGGACAGAATGTCCTTTTAATATGAAATGGCTACTTAGACATTTATTTTTCTTCTGTCTGTCTCTCTATGTGTCTCTGTCTCTGTCCTCTGTCTCTCTCCCTCTCTCTCTCTCTCTCCTTTATCATTCCCTCCCTAATGTTGAAACCTTTTTTCCAGTGTTCAAATCTCTGTCAATCAAGGAAAACTAGAGCACTAATCTTTTTTTTTTTTTTTTGGTTTTTCGAGACAGGGTTTCTCTGTATTGTTTTAGAGCCTGTTCTGGAACTTGCTCTGTCATTCAGAATTTGGGCACAACACTTTAGACCAGGATAGTCTCGAACACACAGATATCTGCCTGCCTCTGCCTCTCGAGTGCTGGGATTAAAGGTGTGTGCAGCACTAATCTTTTTGTGTAGGAGAAAAATGTCACACTGTCAGAATACTGTTTCTCAGAAGGGGGACTTTGGGACTTAGAGAGTTTGAGGATATAAAGCAGATCTTTCAAGGTGCAGGACATTCTGGAATTGGGCTGAGTTTTTTGATATAAGAACTTCATATTTAGGAGACATAGTGAGTTGAAGCTCCAGAGGGCAACTACTGATAAGCAAGCTACCAGTTTTAGAAAGGACACTATTTCATTTAATTTACAGTCTTATTTTCCAGAAATTTATTTTCTGGAGCCAAGGGACTTTTTCAGTTTTCCTTTGCCTAACATCAGTGTGAGTGCATGCTCAGGTTATAACTCAAACCTAATAACAATATTGTTTATACACTTCATTAAAGTATAAGTTTCTCTCAGTTCATCCTTTTTCTTCACTCAGAAGAGATTGTTGGATAATAACCAACTTGTTTATACTTCAGGTGATAGATCTGAGAGAATCTCAGTGTCAAGGGAAAGCAGGGCTCAACCTTAATTACACCTCTGGGTAGCAAGCTTGTGGGAAGCAGAACTTGCCAACTCTTCAGGAGAAGACAGTAAAAGAATTGAAACAAGACCCCTTGGGAAACTGGCTTTGTGGAGAGGAATAAGTTTATATGAGGACAAACCAGAGAGAATGTTAATGAGGCTCTGACTAAATGATAAATTGGTGGTAGACAGAATGCAACTCAGTATCAGTCAACCTACCTATTACTTTCTACCTTTTTCTGTTTCTCTCTAAATATGTTATTCTTGGTGATGCTAGTTTACAGAGTCATTCTTGTTCCACTTTACTATTATTTCCCTTTCATTAATAAAATTAGTAACTGATAGAAAGTGACTTTGAGTCATGTCTAAGAATATAAATGAGAAAAATGATATGTGTGTCTCATTTGCTAGGTTGTCAGGAGTGTTTTGTGTAGTAACATTTACAATGCATGACTCTGATTTCAATGTTATTCAAATCATTCTAGAATCATCTATACACGTTATTTATATTAAATGTAGGTGGTAAAACATATGCCCTAATTACATGGAAGCTTAAAACTATTATCAGTGTTCAACTTGAGCAATGCAGTGCAGGCTGCTAAGCAAAACATGCTTCCTCTGTGTGAACATATGTATTTGTATTTTTATTATTTAAACTCATGCATTGGTTGAAAAGTTGTAGTTCTCTTTTTCTTATAGGTCTTTCACGTATTTATTTCAAAATCACTTATCTGTCGTATATTCCAAATTTTATGTTCAGTATTCCAAAATCATGCAGGCCATAGGCATTGCATTTTCTTACGGATTTGTAAGGATTGATAACATAATCTGATGACCAGGGATGCTCTTTTCTATCTTTGACAACTGAGTTAAGGATAATGTAAGCATTTATTTACATTTTAGTACTTATATAACATATATTAAAATACAGAATGGGAGGTTAGGATGTGTTTAAATAGACACATTGGAAATAGACCCCAAATTTTAGTATTTTCTAAGCATATAATACAGTCATTAATGAATATACTGAATTTCACATAAGTTGGACACAAAAGAGTGGAAAATGAAGAAAGGAGAGAGGGAGGAGAGAAGAAGGAATGGAGAAAGACAAAATAATGTGCTACCATTGTTAGGAAATAAGTGGAGATTTAGAGTATAATAGATAGATTTAAGGTACATAAGAGGTTGAAGTAGAAGGAGTACATTGAGTTCAAGAGGCTAGTCTGGCTATATAGTAAGTTGTAGGCCAGCTTGACTACATAATGAGACTCTGACTCAAGAAAAAAACAACAGAGCCAGTTTTTTTCTTACAGTTTCCCTTTAAACTACAGTAATTTTGATTCTATAATTAAAATAGATTACTGGTTTCAGCTAAATACCCAAATTTAAATTTTATATTTGACAAAGAAATTTAACCTTTATACTTTGTAAGATTCATAATTCTTTCACTAAGTTAACAATAGAATGTGTATTTATAAACCAATTTTTTTTCCTAGCCCACATCTTCCTAATAGATTTCAGTGAGGAACCTGTTTAGTCAGAAGACATTTGAGGTCACTGTATTTGCGTGTAGGAAGGAGGCTCCCTGTTAATGACACATATCTACAGAAGGTTATGGCAGCACAAACTCCCATTGATCCTGCCTCTGCACTGGGGTACATGATCTGTCACACTTGACTGCCAGTCACTTTCACGGGAGAACTTAACAAAATGAGTCTCTGAGAGATAAACAAATCCTTACACAAAGGCAGACAGTGAATTAATGACGATGCTTGACTTTGTATCGAAGTAAATTTATTCCATTTTATAGTCAGATCAGAAAACACTAATATTAATATCTAACGTGCAACCCCAGGCCCTGCCACCACACACATTGCTAGACAATGTTTAACATGAAGTCAAGTGCGGACAGAAATAGAATCCTAATCTTTCTGAAAATAAATGAGGTTATTTCTCCAGAGAAACCCTATACTTAAACTTAGTCCTATTACCCATCAACAAATACCCAGAAGACTCACTGGAGTACATGTATCTACTGGAGTGCTGGTTTAAAAGGTGACCATAATAAATAGTCAACGTTGACTACTTGGCAGCTAATATTAATCAGTGCCTTCCACAATGTCTCCTAAGAGACTATGCTACTTCTTTCCTAGGTACTTGGATTTCTGAAATAGCGGTGGTGAGTGATCAATATTACAAAAAGACGATGCAACCAATATGTCTTTGTCTTCATAGAACAGCTGAGCAGATGGGTGTTGCATCCTGCTAGATGATCTGGAAAACAATGTCACTTCCAGAGAAGTCAGAACAGACAATAACTTTGTCGACGTCTGTGTCTACTCTAATCCCTCCATTCCTTTGCCTTGTACCTCTCTTTTTCTAATACTTTTGATTTTTTCTCAAAATATTTGTTTTGCTTCAGTTGCTTCTTAACCTCATTTAGCCATCAGTATCTGAGGTATTTTGTCAGGGAATGTTTTTCTCCTGTCAGCCAAAAGGATCTGTAAACCTGAACCCAAGGTTATTCTTCATTTTGAGGACTCTATTATAACCTTTGCCTGCTATTGTGAGGTTGGGACAAAATTGATTTTTTCCTTTTAATGGCCGGTGATTCAGGGTGATTCAGGACAGAAGAAAATAAAGGATTTCCCCCATCTTTCATGTTTCTGTCTTTGTGTAATATTAGAACAAGATCAGTGATTCTCAAAAGAACCTCAATGGTAGGTGTAATAAATCTTCAGAGAAAATCCTGTGTTATGAGGCAAAAGCCTAGGATATCCGAGTAAGATACAAGGTGTGATTGTTTGTCTATGGGTCAGGGAGGCCAAGCTCTCTAAATTCAGGGAGGAATGACTGATTTATAGGACAATGACATTGACTGGCCTTGTTCTTGAAGAGAAAGGTGTGTCTGTACTGCAAACCAATGACCTGCTATTATTTTTGATCAGTTGTATCTAATCATTGAGGTTTGCCTTCAAAGCCAGTTATACTTCTATTTAGCTGTCTGTACTTTCCAGCAGACCAATGCATTTATGACTTTAGAAACTTTGAATAACACAGAGAAATAACAGATTAAAGGTGCATGGTCATCTGAACTTAGAAAAGGATCCTGTCTTGGATGGTCAGAAGCCCTATGAAATCTGCTGCTAGACAGAAAATCACTGATTTTTAGAAGTAGCTATGAGAGGCTACAAAAGGCATATCCTAGAAATCTAAAGAGATGAGGTTGGGGTCCTCACCAAGGCACTTAGCCACTCTGAGCTCTGGATTAGGGGGGACTGTTCACATTCTGTTTCAGTAGATTGACAAAGAAAAATTTTTATTCATTGATGACTAATGAAATTCACCATGTAAAAGTTTGTCAATGAAAATTAATATTCGTGCTATGATATTAGTACTGTTAAGAGACAGAGTAATATTGACCATCTCAGTTATAAGAGAAGATATCTATGAAAAGACAAAATGTTAGTTAGCTTCTCATTGGTATCTACTCTGGAGTAACACTTCCCCCTTGGATCCCAAAGTTTAAAGATGATCAAGTCTATCACATAAATTGTTATGTCATATTATATCTTCAGAATATTCTCCCATATAATTCAAGTGATTCCTGGATTGTTTATAATATCTATTACAGTGTAATGCATATAAATTCTTTTTTCTTAGCCTGTTTTTATTTTTTTAAAATTTTAACATGTTTTTTACTTTATTTGAAAACTCAAGAAAATTATCCAGACCCCAAGTCTATGCTACTTAATGAATGTAAGCATTTAGAATTATCAATTAACATGGAAGCTATGAAACTTCACATTAAATTGGATACTTTCAGTAAGGATTGTATTTAATATACTTATCTACCACTCAACCCAAAATTTCATGACCAAGTAAGAATTAGAAAAACAATTAATTTTATTTCCTCTTTCAGAGTTTGTATCCACTGTCTGCATTTAGCTCTCCCCCATCTTCTTATATTTATTTTTCTTTTCTTCTCTTTATGTTATATTCAAGTTGCTCTTCCAACATATCAGGAGATTCCAAAATGATTTCCACATGCTTTCAGTAAAGAAGCATAGTTTCCCAAGCTTTGTCATCCTTTGTCTGTGCAGTTCATACACATACAGGTTGCAGACACATGGGTTCCTCATGTTCAAGGCAAGCTCTTGGCCTCTAAGAGACAATGTTCAAGTCCTGCACTATTTGTCCTTGTGGTCCTATTCATTGATGGGAAAAACTGTCTCAGGAAATAAGAAGCTCTGGCTTTTTAAACTCTTCATTTGGTTTTTCTAGCACTTCTGTGTCTATTGCTCAATGGACCCTCTGCCTATTTACTTGCACAGAGAGATTCCTCCCACAACTTTCTTCTACTTCACAGGGAATATTCAAATTGTATTGTTTTGGGGTGAAAATGTGAAAGACGGGTGCATACTGACAACAGAGAAGCATCCTCATTTCTCTTATTCTACCCCTTCAAAGTTATTGTCAGAGAAAGCCTACAAAATATGACTAGAACATCTTCAGTGATGGAACCTTTCATTGTATATAAACACTGATCATTTCATTAACTTGGTGGCTTAAATTTGTCTGATTTCCTAGAAATTCAATAAAGATATAATGTTCTTCCAATATATGTAATCAAATATGAAATTTTTATTTTAAAATTTTAATGATGGCTTGAAACTTTTGAGTTTTTTTCTCCTTAAGCAACAAACACAAATTCAGTCAGAATCTTTTTTGCTTCCATGTGATCAGGTCTCTGAGGACATAGATGCTCTGTTGAAATTAGTGGCCTGAATTTACATTTTTTGACAAGTGAAAAAGATAGTTTTTTATCATCCCTTAAATCAGGCTTTAAAGGATCACAAAAGCTACAATAGTGTTGTTCTACTTGTTTCCTAAGAATATAGCTAGGATTAAATTATGGAATTTTCAGTACCAAGAGACACTGGATGAACAGACTTGTCCTCAAAGATGCTCACATGTCTGTTTTCTGCTCAGCCTTTCTTATCCAAGTGGACAGAGCTTTCTTTTTGATGTCTAACCATTCCAAACAATGTAAGAGGGATTGTTTCTCTAAACTTGCAGACATGGAGGCTAGATTCTGGTTTTGGTTTTGTTTTTAGTTTTGTTCTGTTTTTCTGCCAGGGACTTCTCTGGATGTTCTGTATTACAAATTCCAGACCTGGCTGTTAAATATTCAAATTTCTGGGCCTGAATCCAGATTCTCAATCAGAGTACCTGAGATTAGAGTTAGAAAATGTGATTTTGGAGGACATGGTGGCACAAACACTTAAAAAACAGATAAGCAGAACTCTCTGAGTTAGAGGCCAGCCTGGTCTACAAAGTGAGTTCCAGCTAGCCATGCCTGTTAAACAGAGAAACTCTGTCTCAAAACAAAGAAACCAACCAACAATCCAACCTACAAAAACAAACAAAAAACAAAAACAAAAAGGAAAGAAAATGGCATTTTACATTGAGCATGGTGGCCTTTATGTAGAGTCTGATTTCATGGAAGGTAGAAAGAATTGTTGAATCCAGTATGTTTTATTTTTTTTAAAATAAGAAGTTCTTTATAATTTTAATTGTTTCTTTTACTTTTTGTTGTATTTTTATTTTTTAATTTCATTTTATATTCCAACCAGACTCCTACCTCTCACGCTTTCTTTGACGTCCCTTGCCTCATCCCACTCCCAATGGTGGGATGCTGTTCTCAGCCTTAATTCATGGGAGAGGATCCCAGCCTGGGCTGAATCTGCTGTGCCAGATAATCCAGTAGTTTATTAATAGAGACTGGGAGATATATCAGGATCCTGGCTCAAAAACAAAACCAACACAGGTTCAAAATGAGCAAGCAAATATAGAAACAAAAAATTGCATTGTCACTACCTCCTAGGTAGTCTAAGGATGAAGAAATTATTGGGAAATCAGGGATGTGATTCATAATGATTGTTGGGAGATTGTACAGTTGAATGAATTCTACAGAGATAATGGAGCAAAGGTGTTGAGGTTTTATGACCCTTCCAACTACTTTGTTTCTGAGGACAGGACATCAGTCTTCTTTCAGCAAGAATAAGCAACTACTCACCTTGATTGTTACCATTCCTGTATGAGTTTTCTCATCCTTCTATTCCATTCTCATAAGTGAGATAACAGAGCACTACAAATGGAAACTATCTTATCAAAATTTTCAGCCACTATAAAGCAAAGTCAAGTCTGTGACATCACTCTATTACTGTAAAACATTTGATGGTTTCAGTACAATGCTTACATGTGGGTAGTATCTAACATCCAAAATTGCATTTTATAGTGTAAGGTTGCTTTTAAGTACTAAAATTATATATTTTCATAATACTGATACATGGTAGAGGAAGATGATGATTTCGAGAACCAGATCAAGTAGACCAATAAAATTTCCATGAGCATACATTCAGTAGAATTCTCTATCACATATCAAGTAACAAATGAAGTAGTGTCTTCTGGATATTATTTGTACAATGATCTCATAGAAATGCTGTTTATTGTGGATTGAAAAAAAATGATAAATGTAGATATGTTTCCATTTAGGTAAAACTAATAATTAAAACACAGCTCAAAATGACCAAAGTAAAAGAGGTATTTGGTGATACCACTTAAAAGTTCCTGAGTGACTCATTGTAGGAGCACAGAGGGGGCAATCACACATTGGTTGTACTTGTCTCTATCTCATCCACAGACATTTTTCCCTCTGTAATGAGGGAACATATGCCACCAAAATAGACTATATAGACTATATCTTCTCTCTGAAGTGAAAGAAAGACATTTTTGTCTATTTATTGGGAAACCCAAGGTCTAACTTGCTAGTTAGATGGGAATATGGAGGTGTTTGGGCTGGCCTTGGTTAAATATCTATCTTTGTGACCCAAGGACAAAGCAAAGATAGCCAGAATCACTATCATTAAAAAGTGAAGGAAGGATGATTGTTGCAATCAAAACACAAAATCCAGCTGACCACAGCAAGAGTGACTCAGGTAAGGATTTCTTCAGTTTTAAAACTATTGTTTCTCTCTTTGGTATCATCATCATCAGTATATTAAAATCACAACAGCTGCTGCTGTAAATACTACCACAAAATTATGTTAATGGTTTTCTTATAGACATGGTCTGTTTTAATACAAGAATGGAAATGTTCAGGTCTTATTTATATATTTGAACTTTTCATATGATATACTATCAGTTAGATAAATTATTTAATGTGAAGTCAAATGTGCCTTATTTCATCTCATTGAGTCGATTGTATTCCAATAGGGTTGAAGACTAATGTGTTTACTCTGTGACATCCAGATTATTTTTCTTGCAACACAGGAGCAGATTTGTATAAATGATTTCATTAAAATAGGCTGGCAAACAAGGCACATTATGTGCCAAATTAGCAGAGAAGCATGGAACTACCTAGGCTTTACAAGCATCCATTTCTCGGAAATGTGTACTGTTTAGTACTACTACTATGTATTATAACACAGCATTGCTTTTCTTTCGTATTTTTTTCAGGTTGCCTCAGGGTCCTCTCACTTTCACTCATTTAGCAAACATGAATTCAACTAATCCAAGATGGCATGGAGCAAACTAATATTCCTACTGGCATGTCCTACATGAACTTAGTCTACTATGTCATAGAACCTTAAGGAGAATGTGTGGATATACTAACACTAAGACCTGGAACTCTATTCTCTTTTTCCCAACCACACTACTGTGAAGAACAATTTAATGGAAGACAATTACATGCTAATGAAAATTCATATATTCCCCTAGCTGGTCCCTCTGACAGTCTTCCAAAGGATCAATCTCTACCACATTCTCCTTAAGGAATAGGTTTCAATTGAATTCTGGGTGTATCTACTTCTATCAGGGAACTAATACAAAAAAGGTGATGGGGCTGAGTTATTGATTCTCTAAATGCCAGGTGAAGAACATATCAATTGAGTACACTAAGAAGAAAACAGGAGGGAAGCAGAGAAGCCACAAATCTCTGATTCTGGCAGCAGTTAGCCCATATATCCTACCACCTTTAGTTAAGTAAAAAGTAGCACATTTGTTACAGGTTTTGATGAATATTTTCAAAATAAAATGTAGAAAATAATTCATAAAATTTTAATGTGACTCTATTGTTGTTTTCCAAATAATAAAATTATCTAAATCTATGTGCCTGTTACCATGCCATTGTTTTCATGACATACAAATACTGTTCAATGGATGCTACTGTGTCCTCTGAGTTGATGCCACTTTTCAGAGAAGGAATGGTGTGCTTTAAGGGATTATGCAATTTCCCCCAAATCTCCTTGATCTTGGTACTGGAACCAAATATAGGAACTTGATCAAACAAGCCACCCCTAAGCTTGCCATCACCTTCTCCAAAGAAGTGGTTTATGCCTGTGTCTGCTTATTCAGAATTTGTTATATGTAATATCATTAAAATTTTTATTGTAATATGTTAAAATATCTGTCTTTAAAATGGTGATAAAGGGTAGAATATTAGACCTTTACATTACATGAAATTATGGATATTTTATCAGCTTAAATCAGAGATTTCTGAGACATTTTTGTTCAGGTTTCATTTATGACAAAGCTGGATGATCTCGTAAAGCTATTCAAACTTCCCATCATTTATTTTAAAATGATTTACTGGGGCCCTGCTATAAATCATGGAAATGTAAATCATAACCATGACAGAAATACATAGATGATTTTGTCTTATGGCTCAGCATAAAAAACATGAGCTATTTAGTGTTACAAGCACAGAAAAAAAGAGGAGAATTGTGATGGACAGCTGCCGTGGGAAGAGGAAGGTAAGGAGATTTTGCTATATGGTTTTTATGTTCCACTTATATAAAATAAGTAAGTTCTAGAATCTGACATACAACATAGTAGATATTGTAAATATAATGATGTTTCCAACTTTAAAATGTGAGTTGGTAATCTCACAGTAAGTGCTCTTTCTTTGGAACAAAACAAAGGAAAACAACAAAAAACATAAGATTTGTAGGCACTGAATATATTTTGTAGCTTGATTGTGCTACAAATAAATGAAGTCATTATATGGGGGTTTTTTATGTCAATTATACTTTATAAGATTTGACAGATAAAAATTAATTTAAAGATCCAGAGAGTCAGAAATAATAGTAAGTCTCCTGTTTTGTCTTTTAAAGGTATCTGATGGCACACTGTGCTACATGTGCTGAATTGTCCAGGGTATATTAGAAAGGTCACAACTGTCTGAAACTTTAAATCTGATAAGTAGTGTGATAATTACTCAGATTTGTCAACTTGACAAAATCTAGAATCACTTAGGAGATGGTGTCTCTACATGCTTGTGTGGGACTGTCTTGGTTACATTATTTGATGTGGGAGACCCACTGGAAGAGGTACCATTCCCTGCTAGAGATCTTAGACTGTATAGGGTGGAAAAAGGCAGTTTCACAGAAGCATACATTCGTCACTCTGCTTCTTGAATGTGGATGCTGTATAAGGTGGTCCCTTAGGTTGCTGTGACTTCTATGCTGCAGAGGACTGTGACCCACAATGAGCCCTTGTTCTCTTAAGTGGGCTATGTCAGAGTATTTAATCACGGCAACAGGCAAGTGACTATGGAGAAAGACATTGTTTGCTTGGTGCATTGTCAGCACATGGTTGAGAGATGATGGTTGATAGATGATAGTGGAGTTCAGTATCAATTATAGACAACGATAAGTACATCGGTAGACATAAATAATGGGTTATGACCTATTATATTTGCCAATATTCTAAAATTAGACAAAATACCTAGAGAAAAAGAGAAAATTTAATTTGTGTTTATTCATAGGCCCTAGAGCACTTGATGAGAAAGCCAAAGGAAATCAGATTTTTATAAAGACACCAACAATAAAAATCACTATCCTCAGATAGATGAAACACAGAGAAAATTCTCTGTTTTCCTCTGTATATTTATCCTATTTTCTGAAGAACCTTGAATAGTAACGAACTGGCTAGGTGGTTGTTCACTAATTTATCTTGTTATTTTCCTGACTAAATATAAGTGAAATTCCATATAAATATTGATTTTGTGGTTTTTATAAGTATAACTATTGGTTTTGATTTGAATGTCTATCATTTAACTACTTGTTCTGTGTATTATGAAATGTATAAGAAACTTACTTGAGTCTTAAACACTGGAACATTGAATTAAAGAAGAAATAGGCATCAGTTGGGTGTTTTTCAGACCTGTCAATCAAATGATAGTGTTATATCTAACCACCAGCTTCATCTCTGGTCACCTTTTATGATTCTTTTATTTTTTGAGGTGGCAAAGATTGCAAGAGGAGAGAGTGCATGCACATGGTATATTTCATTACTTTATTTAACTCTTTTCCTGATACTTTAATGTTCCCCAGAATTCTGTATCATGCTTATATTTAGACTCCTAAGCTACTTCTGCCCTTGCATAAAAGCAGATCAACTCAATATTAACTTGTATGTGTCTGGTACATATTTATGTCATCATCTCCACTGTTGGTTACCTTTATACCATGCATACAATATCACCCTTTAGTAACCGAAGACCATGTATAATTTGTGAATCATTGAAAGTGACTAATCTTGTTACTAAGTGCTAATGTTAACACTTGGCTAATGTTGGAAATGAGCTGAATTTTAGTTTTACTCTGCTGTTGAGTTTCAAAGACCATAATTGTCCTTGTGTTTCTGACATTTAAAAGAGAAGCATATTATAGTGAACTAGTTGGAATTTCTGAAATAAAGAAGTTTTTGAGTGGTTTTGGTGTTCACTGAAGTTGTGAAAGCTAGGCAATAAGGCAGATGAAAGGGACAGAAGTGCCCAGCTGCTTATAGAAGATAGTGAGAAGTCACGCGTTTACACTTATTTACGTACTTTAAAAAGTGATTCACATATAATAATGATAAATGCTACAGAAACATGAATGACGATTGCTCCTTGAGCAAAGTGTGATATGATTCTTTAATAGATTAAAAACCAAGATTGAGATTTTGATGTTTCTCATGGATACACACACACACACACACACACACACACACACACACACACACCACTCAGGAATGAGTATTCTCTCAGTATCCTAGGCTCATATTGTCGTGTGATTCTGAAGAGATAACTTTTCTATGTACAATATAAATTCTTTAGCACAGTGATATAGCTTTTCATCACTGTGACAAAGACTCGAGTAAAACTAAAAGGAAAAGAATGCTTCTTTTTTGCTCAGGTTTCAGAATTTTCTGTTCATAATTGGCTGCCCCAGTGATTCTGAGTTAGGCAGAGCATCAGAGTGAAGAGTACATGTCAAAGCAAAGCTGCTCACCTCATCTAAGCAAAAATGAGGCTAAGATGACAAGAATGAAAGCGATTAGAAGCAAGATATACCTTGCAAAGGCATGCCTTTAGCATCCCAAGTTCCTGGGCATGGCACTGTTTCCTTATGCCCATTCAGCTATGAACTTAATGGGTCAGTGTATTCATGATGGCAGCAATTTATAATATAACCACCTCTCGATACTGACACCAGTTGGAAACCAGCCTTCAACACATGAAACTTTTAGAAACATCATATCTGAATCATAACCCATTAGGTATGGATTCATATATTCTTATATGGTTTATCCAGTAAAATAGAAGTCATGCAATTTCCAGAATGCTTTCTTGTTCTCCCATATTTTGATGTGATTTTTAGTAGTTTTGTCTTTTTTCTAGAACACTTTTGCATTTGTTCATAACTACAAATTGGGAGTCCTTTAAAGGCAACTTAGATACAGTCAGTTTCTTTGGCATAATAATACTTAACCTAAAGTTGTAGCCGATTAATGTAATGGATTAATTTGGAAAACAGAGTCTGATACTTTAGGAAAAATTATTGATTTGCAAAAACGTCCTCATTTTGTGAGAGGACATGGTGGTACAATGTCTCATACCGAGTCTGATTTTATTAAGAGACACAGAGGTGAATTCTGGTAGTTGCCATTTTATGCTGTTATTGGTGGTTGGTGAACACTGTTATCACTGTAGTACCATAAAGTCTATCAAAGGATTATAGGCTGGGCAAAGGTTTTCTGGCATGTGTGTGTGTATGTGTGTGTTGCTCTGCTTTCTTTGGGGACTTTGTTTAAGTTATTGAGATTTTGTACACTAATCTCATCTTGGCTGAATGCTATATCTGAATCCCAAGGGATATAGTTTATGAATTTAAATTTTGAACACTATCAGCAAGTTTGCAGTTAAGAACCAGTTACTTGGACTGGAGGGATAGCTCAGCCATTAAAGGCTAGGCTTACAACCAAAAATATAAGAACCACTTACTTGCAACCTCCATCCATCAGATAAAGCCACATAACTGTTACTCACATTCAGAGAAGCTAGTTCAGTCCTATGCAGGTTCCCCTGCTATCAGTCCATAGTTTGGGTTAACTGAAACTGCGTTTTTCCCTATCATTATCTTGTCCCATCCTGGGTCCATGAACTGGCCTTTTGGAGCCCATCCCCTACTCTGGGATCCCTTGCTCAGTCTTCATACAGCGGGAAGGTGCTTGGTGGTCCTGCCTTGTAAAGAGAAGCTTTTCCCTTGTGGGAATGCCTTCCAGCCAGCCTGATTCCAGAGCCGCATCAGTCCCAAATAAACACACAGGATGCTGTATTAATCATGAAGCTGTTGGCCTTACTTGTCTCTTACTGGCTAGCTCTGCTTTAAGTAACTACCCCATAATTGTTAATCTAAGTATGTCTCTTACCGGAGAGTGGTTCCAGGCATCCTACCCCCATGGCGTTACATCTCGAACTCTCTTGTGTTTCTCCTTCCCAGAATCCTCCTGGACTCCTAGCCCCACCTATCTAGATTCCTATTGGCCAGCAGTAATTTATTGACATATACACAGGACTTCCCCCAACACTGCCTCAACTTGGTATGCCAGAAGTTGTTGACTCCCCAATAAAGGCCCTACCCCTCTGACGAGTGGATGGGGTAGGGGGCAGGTTGAGGGGGGAAGGAGCTGGGGAGGGAGAGACCTGGGATTAGTATGTAAAAATGAAAAAAATAAAGTTTAAAAAAGGCAGTATATTTTCTCAGAAAGAAATGACTTACTCAGGGTCAAAACCAACCTTCTCAGGACCCACCCACAAAGTCCTTGTCAGCTAGACTGAATTGTCCCTGTTTCCAATTTTCTGCAAGTGTCAACAGTGTTGAATAAATTTTCATTAAATGCAATCTATTGGCCATGCCTCTGTCACTATAGGGTAGGAGCAATTCAATCCAATGACTATAATCGCTTCACTAACTCTTTCTTTACAAAACAGTTTCCTGATAGAATTTGACTATTTGTATTTACTACAAACTTTTGCATTATCAGTGCCTAAGTTAGTGTTCCTTTCAGTCAATGGATGGTAGTGAAAGAGATGGTTTTGAAAATGGAAGAGCTGTTAAAACCCAACATTCCAGGTCACCAATTTTCTATGTGTATGCCAGAGAGTAGGAGACACAACTTTCCTGAGTCTCGTTTAGCTTCTATGAAAAATTCCAAATAATCTCTGCCTCACAGGTTGGTCGAAATTAAAAAAAAATGTAAATGCTAAAGAAATATTTTAGACTGCAAAATCATATGTAAATCTAGATCATTTTTTTTAGTCGGACAGCTATGGATGCTTTAAAGGGGATTGAGACATGAGTAAATTATCTTATTTTTCACTTGTGGAGAGAAATGAATAGGAATTTCACCCAGCTGATCTAACTTGCATCAGTAAATGACTTCACCCTCGAGAGTAGCAAGCCTCTGAAATAAAGACAATTAGCAAAGCTGATTTCTAACACAAATAATCAGGTGGCATGTTATATACTTGCTAAGAGTCAATGGCAAAATAACTGCAATTTCTCACAGTGAAAGAGTGTATAGAAATTACAAAAATCAATGAGAGAAATAATATTTTGGACTCAGAATATAAACATTATCTGATATAAAAAGCAAGCAATGATTAATCCTTACAAACATAATTTTATGCAAGTTTCCAGTCAACAAACATTTTTAGTTGGTTGAATTTAGTGAGAAATATCTGCATGCATGATTAATCCTTTATTCCCTTTCAATGGTTATTAATTCAGCCGTTACAGATTTTCTGAAAGTTTGGAAGTATAGTCCCTTTATTTTTATTCTTCTTCGTAAAAGTTCTTTTGGAGTAGTAAGTATGGGCATGTAGAAAAGTAAAAATCAATTCTCAATGACCCAATGGCTAGTGGATGAGTCCATGTGTTTAAAATGAATTCTCATTAAACAAAGACCTTCTGAATTGTTTGCTGTGGCTGAAGTCAATCTGGTTGATTTTACATACATATCTGACTGCTTTTTATAAAGAAACATGGTACTGTCAGTCGGAAGAAGAGGAGAATAGGCTCTGTGAATCGTAAGGACTGCCTATGCACAGTTCTTGAGATTGAAGCTCAAGAAAGGAATAGAGGTAAGCAAGCTGGAAAGGACAGCTTCCTGACCAAACAGTGACAAGCAATGTTAATAGGGTCCTCCTGAAGAGAAAAATTTTCTAAGAAATTTTTTCTTTAAACATAAATCATAATTTTCCTCTGAGACTATAAGCCCTGCAAGTAGTATGAGTTTTATAGTTGATTTTAAAAAATGGCACCATTAATGTGCGTCTTATTTAGGTCACTGTAATAATTGTCTTTTAGTGTCTGGGTATTCATTTTGTTCTAGAAAATCATTAGCAAAACCATTATCTTTCTGTCACTGTGATGAAATACCTGAGATAAACAGCTTACATAGAAGAAAGATTGATTTTAGTTTACAATTTAAGCAGTTTCAGTTCTTGGTCCGTTAACACTGTTAGCTTTTGAGCCAGTGGTGAGGCAGCAAAGCATGATGGGGCAAACTATGAATAGCTATGCCTCCCCCATTTGCTCATTTATTACCATGGGTTGATTAACTGTTTAGAAGGTCTGACTATATTGCAGTAGGTGTGGGCTTGATGGGGCATGTGTGTCACTGGCAGTGTGTATCTTTCTCTCTGCCTGTTAGTCAGGACGTAAAGTTCTCTGCTACTGCACCAGTGTGATGCCTGTCTGTTTCCTGCCATGGTAATAGTGTATTAACCCTCAGAAACTGTAAGCAAGCCCCCAAACAAATGTTTTGGTCATAGTCTCTTCACAGCAATAGAACAGTAACTAAAACATCTTTGTTTTAATCAGTATTGTAATTCATATTTTGATAAACAATCCATATATTAGTTGCCTATGAATTCAGTATTATTGTTTTTAAAGTTCTAATCATCTATCAGAAACAAAAACAACAACAAAATACTTGGCTGTTGTGTATAAACTGTGCAACTTTCAAATTTGTTACAATCACTTGAGACAACCAGAGCTATTGTTTTGAATGCTTTGGTGATTTCTGCATATCCAATCAAGTTAATTGTGAAAAAAATGTTTTTCTTTCTGTGTGGATCAAATATCAGTCATGAGTTAACTTTAAAGGTTGAACTACCCTTACCTATAGACTAAATCCCACTTGTTCATAGTGTATAGGTATGTCATATTCTGTTGAGTTCAATTTCCTAATGATTTCTAGGGAATTCTCACATTTATATTTATAACTGATATCAGGCTGTCTTTCCATTTATTTGTCTATATCTCATATTAGTATGATAATTGTAAAATAAGTGGATAAAAATCACATCCCTTATTCATTTTCTGTGAGTTAGTACATAATTGGTACAACTTCCTTAAATGTAGGTAAAATTAATGAGAAAATCTATCAAAGCCTGTTTTTTTCTCTTATGGAAATTGATCCATTTTAAATGGAGCATTTTATATTTTTTGAAAGTTCATTTTATTTTATTTCTGTGTGTGTATGTACACACGTGTGCATGTGTGGGTATACTTGCATATATATATATATATATACATATATATATGTATATATATATATATATATATATATATATATATATATATAGTGCAGGTGTACCTGTATTCCAAAAGATTTCCTGGAAATGTAGCTGCTACAGGTATCGGCCAGCTGTTAGGCATGGTTCCTAGGAACTGAACCCCAGACCTGTCAAAGGGAACCAGTGTCTTCACTCACTGAGCTAGTCTTTAGAATTTCTTTAATAGATATTAAACTGTTCACTTTTCTTCTCTGTATATATTGGCAGATTATTTCTTTGTAAAGATTATGTCATTTCAGTCAAAAAATTTATGACCATGGAGATGATAAAACACCCTTTGTTGTCTTTTAAATGGCCATGGTAGTAATGGTACCACTTTAATTTTATATATTATTAGTTTGTGGTCTCCTCTTGTTTTCTCTAACTGGATGCTTGTTAATTTTACTATTATAACAAATAACCACCTTTCATATTTAACATTTTTCTCCACATTTTAAATTTTGTGCTGATTTTTGCTATATTTCTTGTTATGTTATTTACTTTTGCTTAGCTTACTTTTTCTTTTTTACTTTCCAGTTTCTAGGTTATTGATTTTATATTTTACCTTTTATAGTTCTTACTGCTGCAACTTTTTCCTAAGAGCTGCTATAGCAAATGTTCCATATTGATATACATTATTTCATTTTCATTTATTTAGTTAAAAATAATATGATTCCTACTTTGTTGTTGTTTTGGTTTTAGTTTATTTTTATCTGAAAGTTATTTGATTTGATTTTTAATCTTTAAGTGTGGTAAGAATTATTGCATGGTCTCAGATATGCTCTGCTTGACAAATGTACCATGTCAGCTAATAAGGTATCTGTCTTCTGTTGTTATTGTACGAAATAACTTATAAATGTCAATAATATCTGTGTGATGGATGATAGTTTGAAATAACTGTCATTTGACTGATGTTCTGCCTACTGGATCTGTCAATTACTGGTAACAGGGTGCTGGAATCTATGACTATTGTTCACATACTTTTCAGGTTTCAGTTCACAAATACTCTTTTGCTAGATACACGCATGTTAACAATTATTGTATTGTCTCATAAAATTTCCTCTCTTCTTATTAAACAATACTCCCCTTTACTATGAATAATTTATTTCCCTGGAAAGTTTACTTAGTCTAAAATTAATAAACAACTTCAGCTTTATTTTGGTTGGTTTTGTCATGTTTTTCAAAATCTCGGCTTTTAATATTTCATGGCCTTATATTTAACATAGATTTAATAAAGAACCATATTTGTGAATATAATTTAATGTTGTCAGACTACTTTCAAACTTTATTGGTATATTTACATCTCAAAGTGATTATTTACCTATTTAAAACAATATATGACATATGCCACTGCTTTATTTTCTGTCTTTTGTAGTTTTACTGGGTTATCTCTTTTTATATATCTGTGTATTTTCATTAGGTGTGATGATTCATTTTAATTGTCAGCTTGATACAATGTACCAAGGAAAAGTGTCTCAATGAGGAATGGTCTAGATTAGGGTTGTCTATGCGCAAGACTATGTGGGTTTATTTTATTAACTGAGGTGAGAGATCTGGGTGGTACTATTTCTAAAGGAAGGAATTTTGGACTACATCAAAGAGATGGGTCCAATCACAACCAAGAGTGTGTTTCCCTCTGCCATTTGCTGTAGAAGTGATATGACTGACTGTTCTATGTCCCCTCCACCTTAATTGCTGTTGCACACTCCAACCAAGACTTGTGGGCTAAAATAAACCATTTCTTGAGGAAGTTGCTTGTGTTAAGAGTAATTTGTCACAGCAACAGAATCAAAGCCAGAGCCTTGTGCTGGCATTCAAATCATAAGGTTTTCAAGTTCATGGTTCACTAATAAAGAGTACATTTGTGTTGTACAGCCACAGCCTCTATTGACTTTCTGAAATTCTCAATGGTGTTGTTTTAATGGTAGTAAAATAGTCATAGCGCAAAAAGCCATTGAACCATGTTTAATTCTCATTATCAATATCTGTATCATATTATTCAGATTGTCTTGTGTTGATTTTTCACAACAGTCATTTTTCAGAAAATTTTCATTTTACAACTGAGTGTATGTTTCATGTATACAATAACTTCAATTTTTCAATTAATTCCATGACTGAAAAAGAAAATTTCATTTTTTGGTTCTATAAATTATCTATTGTGATTCTAATGCCTGGGGTAAATTAAATAATTCAGTATGGCCTTTTGTTTCTACTTTATTTGACCTAAATATTGGCTCAAAAGATCTTCCATGTTCTAGTGTATTTGTTACAATATTTGCAGAGTAAATGTATTCAACTATGTTTATATATTTTTCTTTTCTTCTATTTAGAAACAATAATTTTACATGTCAGTCCTCCTGTTCCTTCTCCCTCCCATCCTCCTATGCTCCTGACCAACCCCTAACACACCCCCCATCCTCTTCCAAGGGTGGTAAGGCCTTCCATGGGGGAATCACCAAAGTTTGTTACATCATTTGGAAGAGGGTCTAGGCCCCCCTCCATGTATCTGGGCTGAAATATTATCCCTCCATAGGGAATCGACTCAGAAGTCTATTTGTGCACTAGGGATAAATACTGGTTTCTCTGTTAGAGGTACCATAGACTGCCCATGGCTCCTAATTGGAACCCACTTTCAAAGGGTTTGGTTCAGTCCAATGCTGATTCCCCAGATTTATAGCTGAGGTCCCTGTGCTCAGGTCAGTTGGTTCCTTACATAGTATATAGTATAAAAATAGAATAAGATTCTCTGTATTTTTGGTTTTATAAATCTATATATCTACATGTATATATGTATATATATACATATATATATACCTGCATATGTTCATGTGATCATGTCACAATATGCAATATGCCAAATATTTAATCAACACTTTTATCTCCTGTCTAGATTTTCATCACATCTGACTTTCCTTAAAATTGTACATATATATGTATGGATGAGATGAGAACATCTATCTGATGATAGGCACAAACCCCAGTTATAAAGCTGGGGAACCAACACAGAACTGAACCAAGCCCTCTGAATATGGGTGCCCGTTAGGAGGCCTGGGGTGTCTATGGGACCTCAGACAGTGGAACCACTATTGATCCCTAATGCACGAAAGGACTTTGGGCGCCCATTCCCTATGGAGGGATACTCTCTCAACCAAGATACATGGAGGAGGGCCTAGGACTTCTCCCAAATGATGTGATAGACTTTGATGATCCCCATGAAAGGCCTCAGCCTACCTGGAGAGTGGATGGAAGGTGAGATGTGGGTCACAGGAGTATGGTAGGTAGAGGAAATGGATTAATATATAAAATTAGATTGTTTCTAAATTAAAAAAATAAAATTTCTAATGGCTTGTTCTCTTTGACTTCCTTTCATTTCAGTTCAAATCTGTAGATATCTAAATTTCAAATTATACAATATTTAGAATATTTATCTAGAGTTACTCTCAGGGCTAGAGATCTTAGATTATGCATGCTGCTGATATTCCCCACATAGCTATGCCATCATACCTAAGAGTGTTGGAATCACTGGGTTCACAAATAATTCCATCACCTGAGTTTGGTATGGCCAGTAATTTAAAATATTTTTTTCTAAATTTAATATATATGTGGTATGGCCTCCCTTCAAAGATTAATGGAGTTTTACCTTTTGGTTGAACCATCACTAATTTGAGGTAAGTATCATTTGTAGATTTAACCCATTAAAATTTCCTTCCTGTTTTGATATAAGTATGCCTAGTTTTCCTCCTATGCTCAGGTGTGTTTTACCTCTGAACAATTTTGAGTTGTAAATAATTCTTACTATTTTAGTTGCAAGTCTTAAATGATAATTATTGAGAGTTTTAGAGATCAGGGAAAGAATTAACATCAATCAAGATTAAGATAGGTAGTTGAGTAATTCAGTCTCTTCCTTTAATTAGTAAGGTATTCAGGGACAAGTTCTGAAGTGGAAATGTACTTTCTAATTAATATAAGAAAAGTTTCTTACAGCAAACATAATGAATTTGCCTCCACTATCTTGTTCTTATGAAATCACTCTTCAAAAGCAGTTGCTGCAAGACCAAATGTTGTTTGACAAGATACATGCATCAGATGTTTTGAGGCATTTTTTCTTGGATTTTTGAGTGATGTGGACAGAGCTTTATGTGGAGAGCCAAAAATAGAGATGAGCTGTGAACTCAAAGAAGTTTTTTATTCCCCAATCTCCATTTATTTATTTTTGGTAGCCTGCTAGGAAATTATAACTCAACTCTGTAATTTAAAGATATTACTTTATATCATGCTTAAGTATCTATACCTATTATAAAATGTGTAAGCCTGAAAAAAGGAAGAATGATCTACTTGATGATGATCATATGCCACCCTAAATTATATTGGGGTCAGATGAATTCATAGAATATTTCATTTTTTCTCATCTGGAGAATGGTCTATAGCAACAGCTATACTTTCAGTTCCAAATGAAGGAATTTATTAATCATGTAAAATGCAAATATGAAAAGAACAAATAACAAGTAGCAGCTAGGCAAGAACAGCCTACAAACAGCAAAGTGCAATCAATTCAGAAGTTCTAACATCCATCTGAGAGAACTGAAGTAGTCTTATTGAAAGATTAAACAGATGTAAGTAACATAATCAAATCCAGGCCTTATATACATGCAGGAGAACTCACCTGGGGAAGAAGCTGCCATGCTGGAGTTCCTGACTGATAGTCTGTCTGCTGATGAGCTTCTGGTTTCCTGTTACTACAGTAGATGTTATTAATAGCATGGAATAAATAGGAAAACTCATAAAAACATCTGTTTTAAGTGGTTTACCTTTTATCTGTTCTCAAGGATATAATTCCTTCAAAACATTTAGCTGCTTTCTGTTTTTGCATTTCTGATGTTTCTGATCCATTATATGGCCAGAGTGGAAGCTCATCCTGTGACAAGAGGCCTTGGAGTATATTACTTTGAACAAACATGCTTGGGGCTGACAGGTGGTGGGATACCATGCTTCCATAATTCATTTTGAACTAGCTTAAAAATCACATGACAATTTAGCAATCAAATGTATATTACACTGCTTTAGAATTTTCCCCCTGTAATTATTTCACAACTTTGATTTTTTTCATCATTTGTTAGTGTTGGTGATTTCCTATTTATAACAGTGAAAGTCTCAATGACTATTGAACCTTCCTTGCTTTGATTGACTTTTAATATCCTGTGACATTAAGTTAGGGGTCTTTAGACTCTCTGCTTATCACCGTATAAGTAGTCCATAGCTGAAGTGTAGACCAAGACTGAAGATAACTTCCATCCATTGAAGAGAGTGGATATTGTAGATAAGGGCTTTGATGTGAAAACTAAAACAAGATTATTTTTCCAGGTCACTGCATGTTCTTCTGTGCAATATGTTATAGATTTGATTTAAATTAGAAACAATCTTATTTTACATATCAGTCCCAGTTCTCACTCCCTCCCATCCTCCCATGCCTCCCACCAACCCCCATCTCATCCCCCATTCACTTTCCAGGGAGGGTGAAGTCTTCCTTGAGGGATTATCAAATCTATGAAGTCATTTGGGGCAGGGCCTAGGCCCTCCCATGTGTATCCAGGATAAGAGAGTCCATGGGAAATGGACTCCCTAAGTCTGTTCCTACACTAGGGATACATACTGGTTCCACTACCAGAGACCCCATAGACTTCCCAGTGCTCCTAGCTGACACCTACATTCAGGGTGCCTGGTTTGGTCCTATTTTGGGTCCCCAGCTGTCAGCTGGTATTCATGAGTTCCCACTTGTTCAGGACAGTTGTTTCTGTGGTCTCAACACCTTTTCCATCAGTCCTCCCTCTCTAAAACTGGATTCTAGGTGTTTGGCTCAGTGCTTGGCTGTGGATCTATGCTTCTGCTGTCATCAGCTACTGAATGAAGGCTCTGGGATGGCATTTGAGGTAGTCATCATTCTTATTATAGAAGGATATTTAAGGTAGCCTCCCCACAATTGCTTAGTGCAGGGAGAGGTCTACATACCAGCAGCACTGACCATGCCTGTTTGGGTGTGTTCACAGGTACATAGAACATAAGAGGGATAAAAATAGGTAGGGGGGAGGAGACTCTCTTTGAGTTCCAGTTGTGGTCTGGAGAGCATCATGTGAACCTTTGGTTCTTGGCTTTCTTGGTTTCTCACGTGATTTCTCTCAAAAAAAAATCACAGGACATCCCTATTTTGTATATCTTAATATTTGCATATTAGCTTAGGGTTATAGTTGGGGGCATCATTGTGGATATCTGTACAATTCCTTAGTGCCAGGTTTCTCTTTAAGCCTATAGAGGCTCCCTCTATTGATGTGTCTCCTTTCATGCTTTCCTCTAGTTCTCTCTCCACTCAATCTTCCTGATTCCTCATGATCTCCTCCCCCCTCCTGTTCTCCCCTTATCTTTCCTTACCTCTCCTCTCCTGTCATGCTCCCTGTTTGTTCAGGGATTCTTGTCCCTTTCCACTTCCCTAGGGGATATGTATGTCCCTCTTAGCATTCTTCTTGTTTCCTAGCTTCTCTAGAGGTACGGTAATACTTTTCTCTGTGACTAATATCCGTATATGAGTGAGTACATGCCATGTTTCAATTTTTGTGACAGGTTACCCCTCTTGGATGGTTTCTTCAAGTTATATTCACTTGCCTACAAATTTCAAGATTCCATTGTTTATTTTTCTGCTGTGTAGTACTCCATTGTTTAAATGCACCCCATCATCTGTATCCATTCTTTGGTTGAGGGGCATCTAGGTTGCTTCCAGGATCTGGCTATTACAAATAATGCTGCTATGATCATAGTTTAACAGATGGCCTTGTTGTGCATCCTTTGGGTTTATGCCTAAGAGTAGATTTGCTGGATCTTGAGGTAGACTAATTCCTGTTTTTCAGAGAAACGGCCACAGTGACAGTACAAGTTTGCACTACTACCAGCAATGGAGAAGCATTCCCCTTTCTCCACATCTTCTCCAGCATAAACTGTCCTTGGTGTTTTTATTATTATTATTATTATTTATTATTATTGTTTTAGCCATTTTGATGGGTATAAGATGATAACGCAGTTTTGTTTTGATTTGCATTTCCTTGATGGCTAAGGATGTTGAGCAATTTCTTGTGTCTTTCAGAAATTTTAGCTAATTCCATTGAGAATTCTCTGTTTAGTTCTGTATCCCACTTTTTAGTTGGTTTATTTGGTGTTTTGGTGACTAGCTTCTTGAGTTCTTTGTATATTTTGGAAATCAGCACTCTGTCTGATGTGGGGTTGGTAAAGATCTTTTCCCATTATGTGGGCTGCTGTTTTGTCTTGTTGACTGTGTCTTTTGCCTTACAGAAGCTTCTCAGTTGAAGGAGCTCCCATATATTAATTGTCAATCTCAGTGTCTGTGCTACTGGTGTCATGTTTAGGAAGTGCTATCCTGTGCCAATTTGTTCAAGGTTATCTCCTGCTTTTTCTTTCAAGAGGTTCAGTGTGGCTGGATTTATGTTGAGGTCATTAATCCATTTGGGCTTAAGTTTTGTGCATGGAGATCGGTATGGATCTGTCTGCAATCTTTTACATGTCAGCATCCAGTTATGCCAGCACCATTTGTTTAGTCTCTTGTCATAGATTATATATTCAAAGGTGTGTGGGTTACTATCAGAGTCTTCAATTTGATTCCATTTGCCTACCTGTCTCTTTTTGTGCCAATACCAAGTTTTTTTCATTACTATAGTTCTATAATAGAGCTTTAAGTCAGAGATGGTGATGTGTCCTGAAGTTCCTTTATTGTACAGAGTTGTTTTGGATATCTGTGGTCTTTCATTTTTCCATATATAGTTGAGTATTGCCTTTTCAAGATCTGTGTAGAATTGTGCAAGAATTTGATAGCAATTGTATTGAATCTGTAGATTTCTTTTGGCAAGATTAACATTTTTACAATGTTGATTCTACCTATCCAAGAGCATGGGAGATCTTGCCATTTTCTGGTTATTTTCTTCAATTTTTTTCTTTAAAGACTCAAAGGTCTTGTCATACAGGTCTTTTACCTGTATGGTTAAGGCTACCCCCAAGATATTTTGTGTTATTTGTGGCTATTGGTAAGGGTGATATTTCTCTGATTTCTTTCTCAGTACATTTATTGTCTATATATATATATATATATATATATATATAATAGGGATATTTTTTTAGTTAATCTCCTATCCTGCCACATTGCTGAAGGAGTTTATTAATTTTAGGAGTACCCTGGTAGAATGCTTTGGGTCACTTACATAGACTATCATATCATCTGCAAATAGTGAAATTTTTACTCCCTCCTTTCTGATTTGTATCCCCTTAATCTCCTTTTATTGACTTATTTCTCTAGCTAGAACTTCAAGTACAATATTGAATAGACATAGAGACAGTGGTCAACCTTGTCTTGTTCCTGATTTTAGAGGAGCTGCATTGAGTTTCTCTCCATTTAGACTGACGTTGGGTGTGCTTTGCTGTGTATTGCCTTTATCATGTTTAGGTATGTTCCTGTTATTCCTTATCTTTCCAAGACCTTTGCCATCAAAGAGTGTTGAAATTTTTGAAGGATTTTTTTAGCATCTAGTGAGTAGGTCATGTGAGTTTTCTTTTTCATTTTGTTGAAGTGGTGGATCACATTGATGAACCCAGTGATTCCAACACTCTTAAGTATGATAGGGATTTTGTGGGTAATATTAGTAACATGCATACACTACATTCTCCTGCCCTGAAAGAAAGGAACTCTAGAAAAATATGCTAAATATTATAAAATTATTTGAAATTTAGACATCTACAGACTTTTTGTTTGTTTGGTGTTTTGTTTTTTCATTATTTTTTCCTTTTGCTTTCTAGTTAGAAACTCTAGTTTCAGATATGTACCAAATAAAGGCAAACAAAGACATAATAATGTGACATTCAAAACACCATCATGAAAGTGAGGGATGATCATTTTTGGTTGAAATTCATGTCAAAGTTCATAATATAGAAACTTGAGTCTTTTGATTCTATTTTTCCTTGAACTGCACCATGTCTTGTCCTCATTGTCCATTTAAAATGTTATTAGCTGATGTAAAGCTATGGTAGCTGGATTTAGACTCATACTTTACTCAAACTCAGTCAATGAATATGTAACCAAATGCTAGTTTGCATCAGCATATTTATGTACAGAATTAATATAGCCTTCATAATTATAAATTTATAAATTCCATCTGCACTGAGTCTAATTAATGTATGAGGGACAGAAACATTTTCATCTGTGTAGTTAATATTGTTAATGATCTGTTAGATGACAATACTATTTTGATCTCAGCTCAATATCCCTCTTGCTATGTGAATACCATGGTAGTTGCTATCAGTTAGGTCCTCAGACAATCAGTATAGTCATTCGGTGGATGAATCTGAGAAAAACTGGCTGGATGTAGACTGGTCAGCTAGACAAGATCTTGGCAAAAAAATGTCTTACAAGTCAAACATTAAATATTTTGTCTTCAAAGCCTAGAGGGACTTTATTGACAATTACTCAACTATCCTATAAAGGCACAAAACAGACATAGATAGTATATCAAAATGTGTTTGACCATGGTCCAAATATACTTTATAGGTAAGATTGTCATCAGATCAATTAGGATATGTGGCCTGCTTTTTCCAGACCTATACTCTAGATAACTCATTTACTTTGGTCATCATTACAAACAAGTGACTGTTGACCTTACATTTAAATGTGATTAAAAGTTTAGTTGATCAAGCATATAACCTACATTTAGAATGTCTAAGAGCCACATATGTCTAGCTGGTACAATATTGTAACAATGCCAATATAGAATATATCCATGTGGAATATTTCTTTTTTATAGGTATTTTTGTTTAGCCACACAGATAAAGATTTCATGTATAAAAGGCTCTCTATAGTTTACATAGATATCTATATCAATCAGAGTTTGCAAAGTCCAAAAACTCATTCTAAGTCCTTCAAGAGACACACCAACTCATATTTTAGGATCATCAAACTTTGTTTTAAATTTTTTTCTAGACAGGAATTCTCTGTGTAGCCCTGGCTGTCTTGGAACTCACTCTATAGATGGTTTGCCTTGAACTCAGGGTTCTGCCCGCCTCTAGCTCCCAAGTGCTGGGATTAAAAGAGTACACCACCACCATCAGGAGACGAGTTAAGGAATATCAAAATTTTGATACATATTTGTCATCATAATTGTTATATTGAGTAGCAACATCTGTCTAATCTTCTCAAATGTAGTTTTGGAAAAGAGTTTATTTTCCAAGGGGACTAGAAAATAGCAAGAATAAATAAATCATGGCAACAAAAATATGTTAAAGGAAGGCACATTAGTGGGATTATTGAAATATCAGGCATTGAGAACTAAAATTTTTTATCATGATTTTACCATTTTTACATATATGCTTTGGCCAGATCTTTAATTTTCCATAGGAAAGATAGGCAGAAAGGAAAGAAGAAAGGAATAAAGAAAGAGAAAATCAGTGCTGCAAGGCGGTTTTGAACATCAGTGAGATTTTAGATAGCATGCAGTTATAGTACTATGAACTACAAGCAGTCCATAGTAGCTCTCAAGTGACAGTGATTACTGTTGCTATCTATGCTGATGAGAAAAATCACTACCACAAGGGGACCCAAGATTTCCTGCCAAAGCAACAGTGTCTAAGAACATTACAAAAGTAAGCACGAGAAAGAAAGACTGGCTAGACATTTAACAAACAAAGAAGGGAAGAAAATACATGTTTTGATAAAACAGTATGGAGACTGTATTTTATGAGCTCATGGAAACTCTTAATGAATAAGGGATGAAAATGGATCAAATATGAATCTGATAATGCAAAGTATGCAAGGACCCAAAATGAGATTAAACATCTACAAGTACCTGTGTTTCTAGTGTTATCTGCATAAAATGGATAAATGTCACATTCTTTTCTCTATATAAGCTGCTATTGGTATTCCTAGGAACCCTGATGAACTTCAAAAACTGAGACACTAGATTTGGACATCATAAAAACCACCTTCATCTATTCTTATTTCATGAGGTATGGATATCATGACTACAAGAAGTCATAACATGCATTGAGATCACTCCTACTCACCCAGTGGAAACAAATCAGTTTTTACAGGTCTTAGAATTTTCTGGAACTCAGAACTTATAATACTAAAACTCAATACTCCTGGGTCTATTCCATTCTCTTCAGCATGTAACCAAAATGTACTAGGGGATACTGGTATTATAAATATCAGCCAAAGAATTCTGATGCTAAAAACACAGGCAGATTAATTCTCTATAAAATTATGTCATTGTGTGGTATTAAAATTCAAAAAAATCTTTAGAATTTTCCCCTTCAAATGAAAATTTTAGACCACAAAGGTGGGGGCATGCTTTTTCACATGGAATCTCACATTGGAGTAGTTGAGGAAAAGGTAAACGTCCACTCATTTACCTTTTATTTCTTCTTTTTCCTATTCTCACGTGACAGAATGTGCTTTTGGAAGCTACAGGGATTCCCAGAATACAAATAGGAAAGCAATAATCTATTCTAGCCCCATAATATCATAAAGGGGCATGAGAGATTGCAGTGCACCACTGCCTGCTACAGAGAAGCATGATATTATGTCTGATACCGCAAGGAGGATCCCTTGAGTTTTATTTACTTTCTGAGTTATGATCTCAGTGAAGAAAGCTGAACACTTAGTAGATAGTTCTTTACACCTGATTCCATGTGACCTGGCTTACAAAGGTTATTTTTGTTTTACTCTAGCAAAAGTGTTGACCTGTAACGGGTTTTACTGATTACTGAAGTTGTTTACTCCTCTCTCTCTCTCTCGTAGTTGCATTGACAATATTTGTTCCCCCGTTGTGGGCTACTCAACAATAAAGAGATATTTTTTCTTTTGGAAAAATTCACAGTCTCTTTGTGTTGGCCAATGTCATAAATATTTTATGTAACAACTGGAATTGAAGGGCAGCCTTTGAAACTTTGAAAAATTGGGTCAAAATTGGTTTGACCTAAGCAAATTCAGGAGAGCATACATCATCAAGAAATAATTTCCCTTCATTATTTATAAGAACACAAAAGTACAATTGTTCTTGGTATAATTTTCATACATAAAATATCATGTACATAAAAAACACTGTCAGCAAGCACAATGCACTGTTTGTTTCTGAGGTAGCACTGACTCTGTCAATGTATTTAGGGACCACATTTCTGTTATAGTAAAAGGAAGGCTTCCAGTTGTGTTTCATTTGAAAATACCCACTGGGTTTCAGATTCTCAGTGTTTTGAGTTATTTTTAAATGTGTCTATCTTTCTATCTGTCTGTCTTATCTACCTATCATGGACTTATCATCTACTTATGTATGTATCTGATATCTGTCATTCTTCCTACAATATATCTGCTATCATCTGTAATTGTATAATTTAGCTATTATCTATAATTTATACTGTCATTTATCATCCATATCTATCATATATCTATCATATATTATCATTTTATATACTCTTTTGTTTAGTATAGACACATTTTATTGAATTCATATATGTATTTGAATATACATATATTTGTGCAAGAAAGATATCACCACAATATAGATGTCTAAATATAACCTCTTAAATTCTTATAATTTGTATATGTGCATATTTTGATATCTCACCATTTGGCATTGGATAGACAATTGATGGGGGATTTCCTTCTACATATATGCTTCTCGTGTAGTGAATAAAACACTTTTTGACCAATAGAGGCAGGCAGATGGGTGGGATTAGCAGACAAAGAGGATGCTGAGGAGAGAAGTAGAGAGGTGCCATGAGGAGACGCCATGTAGCCAACAAAGGAGTAACAGGTCCGGGCAGATTTGTGTGTGTGTGTGTGTGTGTGTGTGTGTGTGTGTGTGTGTGTGTTAGCAGCTAGTTCTACCATTTGTCTTTTGAAGTTCATCTGAATTTCAGATCTGCAATGCTATGTGCATACAAATATTTCAGATGACTTTTCATCCCCTCTTCTCTTACTTGAAATTTGTTTCCAAATACAAGTACATTGAAATAAATAAGTTAATGTTTTTTCCTCTCTCCCACAAATAACCCATCAGTTGAATCATGGAATTAATTTTAGTAGAGACATTTATCATTTTAAATTAATAAGTAAAAATTTCTAAATCACAAACCACAACATAAATACTTTTGTTGGCTCAGTTTAATTTAGAGAGATGTTTTCAATTGAAATTGTCTTCCATGGATGAGGATATGAGGTGGCTTTAAACAATGAAATATGATTGTAACACTGTGATGTTAGTAAAACATGTTCCAGACCCTACAGAAACATGGATTATTGTCACTTGACTGTAATCTCAGCATGTACTATTTTATAAAACAAGTTAAATTTACTTTCCTCAATGCTCATTTCAATATTAGTTATGAGAATCCCTTTAATATACTTAGTTACTGAGAGGCTGTGATACCAGCATTTCAAATTAAACACAAACATAGAGTTTAAAACCTGATAACAATCAAGTAATGTTACTAAAATTTGTGCCCTCTTTTCATCTACTATTAAGATGTTATTGAGATATGTGTATAACAGCAGTTATAATTATTCCAACTTTTTATATCCTTTATCAACTTCACTGTCTAATAGCCTTCAAGGAAGCATAGAGCTGCTATGGTTCATATCCCTACCTTGACACTTGAATACCACCTGAAGCTCATAGCTCACGTTTTGACTCAATCTTCATGATAGATTTGACTAATGCTTAATGAATATATCCATGTACATAATCATAAGAAACTGTTGTTTCCCTGCCTGAAAATGCTTCTGCATGCCAACTTTTCATTCTCAATCCTCTTGCAAACACTGATATCTCCTAGAATCATAGTAATATTGTCTTGTCCAGAATCATTTGTAGTTGGAATCATAATTATGAAGACTTTTTATATCTGGAATTATTTTATTTATCGCTGTAGATATTATAGTTTTGAATTAAAGGGCAATTCTCAGTCAGCTTTTTGAAGTTACCACTCTTATTAGTGACTTTGTGTATGGTTCACCTAATAATTATTCTTTTTAAACTTTTAAAAACTGTGTGTGTGTGTGTGTGTGTGTGTGTGTGTGTGTGTGTGTGTTTTGCCTGCATCTGTGCATGTTTAATGTGTATATAGTGGTCAGGGGCTGGAAAAGGAGTGTTGATTCCCTGGCGCTGGAGGGAGGGATCTTTGTGAGCTATCATGTGGGTGCTGGGAAATGAATCTGGACCCTCTGCAAATGTAGCCAGTTCTGGTAGCCATTGAGGCATTTCCTCAGCCCCAAGTGAATTATTCTAACAAATGAAAAACAAAATTCTATTTGTTAGAATTAGATGAAGAGATTGCCTGCTTAACTCCATGACATGTAAGCATCCTGGATGTTGGGGATCGAATACATACATCCATGTTAAAACAAGAAATTAGC
Organism: Mesocricetus auratus; assembly: GCF_017639785.1. NCBI lineage: Eukaryota > Metazoa > Chordata > Mammalia > Rodentia > Cricetidae > Mesocricetus > Mesocricetus auratus. The sequence continues at coordinate 170,444,215 of NW_024429266.1, forward strand.
TCTATTTCCACACTCTCTATTTAGTTCCCCAAATTAAATTGCATCAAGCTTTATAATATGCAATGGTTCCACAGATCAGTACTTTGCTGATTCTTTTTAAATACATTTTAATCAAGCATGTCTGGCTTTGATTTTTTTTTAACAACAAAAGCATAAAATCCCACTAAAAGGAAAAGGGAAATAATTCAATTTTCCACTACAATTAATTTATAAAATTGTACTGTAATTAATAAGCATCCCTTAGGGAAGGCATTCTATATTGTATTTGTAATCTTTTCTGAAAGTAACAGTGAAATAGTGCTATGCATGTTTGCTAAATTATGAAGCCTCAAACCTACTTATTGAGAAGAACCCCCTTAAAGACCTTTACATATCTGAGGTTGTTTGAATGAGACTCCCACTCATAGTTTCATACGTTTGAGTGCTTCATTCCCCCAAGTTAGTGGAACTGTTTGGGATGATTAGGAGGTATGGCTTTGATGGAGTTGATTTGTCACTAGGGAGAGGAGTTGTCTCCTGCCAGCCCCAGTTATCTCTCTCTGTGTCTTGTGAATTTAAAATCAAGAGGCTATCTCTTTGCTACTGCTTCAGTGGCATGATTGTCTACCTTTTCCATGCCCACCAAGATGATGGGAACTTACCCTATGGAATCATAATAAGTGCTTCATTTTATAACATGCCTCAGTCATGTTTTATCATGGCAATAGAAAAAATAACTATGATAATATTTGTAAACTTTGGACCCCTATGGTTTCTCATTTTTTTGATTTGGTGATTTTTTTCTTTGAGATCTCTATAAATACTTATTGTAGGGAAAATCCTGGCAATTTGACCATCTAATTTTCTTTTTTTATTAGAAATAGAAACTATGGTAACTCCCACAACTATGCTTTCAGAAAGAATTTCAATTAGGACTTTGTACACGTTCTTTACACCTTTATAAAGCATGGGGTCACTGTGCTTTGCATTGTAAATTGTCCAAAACTTAGTGGAATAAAGTAACCCCTGTAAAATTTCTGAGACTGCCACGATTGGAAAGCTCAACTGGCTAGAATATTTCAGGTGACTCAAGTAGATTTCAGGATTCAAATGACTAGCCATTGCTCAATATCCTTCCTGTGGTCTCTCTAGTAAGAATGCTGGGCTGGGTACTTCAGTCAGCAGTGTTCCCTAAGGGAATCTGCTAAAGCAAATGCTCAGACTCAATGAAGAAGCCATAAGGCTTCCCAATTTAATATAAAGTCACAAGTTTCCCTGTGTAGGTGGAAATTTGTTACATCTCAGGGAAGAAGACATAAGTCCTAGTTCTCAATTGAAGAGATTTCAAAGGATTTAAGGACATATTTAATGTACCATCAATGAAAACATCCTAAATAGCAACATGTGGATATGGGTGATCAATATCAATAGAATAGAACTGTATTATACTATATCAATGTCTACAAGGTTTTTTTTTTGGTTTTTCGAGACAGGGTTTCTCTGTATCGATTTCGAGGCTGTCGGTCCAGCCTGGCCTCGAACTCACAGAGATCCACCTGCCTCTGCCTCCCGAGTGCTGGGATTAAAGGCGTGCGCCACCACTGCCTGGCCAATGTCTACAAGTTTTATTTTTCAGTTTGCCTATCTTATTTTAGACATAGTAAAGCGAATGTATATTTTGTTAAATATAGTTAATAACATTTATTGAAGGAAATACAAAATACACACAAAATATGACTAAAATATGCAAATCACCTCTAATCCAAATACCCAGTGTTCTTTGCATTTGAACTTTTAGTTTATGTGCACACAACAGGTAAATTTCACTTCAAAACTCTCTTTGAGACTAAGTAAGTTTGTACTGATTATGAATTTTAGATAATATATTCCTTCTACAGATCTTGTAATACTAATATTCTATATAATATTCAGGATGAAACTCAGACATAATATCTTTAAGGACCTAGTGTTTTCAATGTGAAAATCTGGGTATGATGTAGTTACAGATAAAGATAGTAAGTATAATCAAATTTATCATTTTGTCATTTGAATGGTAATGAAAATTAACTGTTCAAGTTTAGGTTCAACATTCCTAATTATTATTTTAGGAAAAATTCAAAATATATTTTTGAAAGAAACAATTCTCTCTTTTGTTTCCATCACTTACTTTACAGTTATTTTATTGTAGCTTAAATGAGAAGGCCCACATAAATCAGTGCATGGTCCCCAATTGGAAAACTGTGTGCAATGTATTAGGAAGTGTGGTCCTATTGGAGGAGGTGTGTCACTGGAAGTTGGCTGTGAGGGTGCAAGCATTCTCTACCTAGTTCTTGTGGATCAAATATAAGCTCTCAGTTACTATTTCAGTGCCATGCCTGCCTGATTGATACCATGCTCCTGCTATGATTTCATGGACTAAACCTATGGAACTGTGCACACAAAATTAAATACTGTTCTTTTAAGTGACTTGATCAGGGTGTTTTGCCAAAGAAAGAAAAAAGTAACTAAGGAAATTTTCATTTAAAATAGTGTTTGGTGCCCTTACTTTTGTTACAGAATATTAATATTCAGCTATGAGTTAGTATCTTGCATTTCCACTGCTGAAGGATATATTCAATTATCTAAAATAGTAACTTCATATTCTAGAAGGATCTAAACATTGTTATTTTTGCAATATAACTATCAGTTTATTTACTATGAGATGCTGTTCTTATTAGTTCCTTTTTATCTTTTTTTAATTTAAATTAGAAACAAGCTTGCTTAACATGCCAATCCCAGCTCCCTTACCCTCCCCTCCCATCCTGGCCCCCACCAGCCTTCCCAACCCCCACCCCATTTCCCTTCACTCCCCAGTGAGTGTGAGGATCTCCATGGGTAATCTCCAAAGTCTGTCATATCATCCTGGACATTTTCCCATGTGTCCAGGCTGAGAGAGCATCTCTCCATGTGGAATGTGCTCCCAAAGGCCATTTGTACACCAGGGATAAATACTGATCTACTTTCCAAAGCCCCATATATTGTTGACTCCTCCTCACTGGCACCCTCATTCAGGGGTTATGAATCAGTCCCATGCTGGCCCCTCTGTCACCAGTCTGGGTACATGAGCTCCCCCTTGTTCAGGTCAGCTGCCTCTGTGGGTTTCACCAGCCAGGTCTTGACTCCTTTGCTCATCACTCCCCACTCTCTGCAACTGGGTTCCAGGCGTTCACTTCAGTGTTTAGCTGTGTTTGTCTGCCTGTTTCCATCAGGCACTGGATGAAAGTTGTAGGATGACATATAAGGTAGTCATCAATCTCATTATCAAGGAAGGGCATTTAAGTTAGCCTCTCCACTATTGCTTAGATTGTCAGTTGGTGTCATCCTTGTAGATCTCTGAAAATCTCCCTAGTGCCAGATCTCTTATCAAACCTATAATGGTTCCTTCTATTATGGTATCTTTCATCCTGCTCTCCTCTATTATTCCCCTGACTCAACCTTCCTGCTTCCCCATGTCCCCTCTCCCTTCCTCTTTCATATGCATGTTATTCATTTATTTATTTTCAGCAAAAACAGAAAATGATCCATCTTTGAGACAGTAACACAATCTAAAAATGATATCACATAATACTAGAGTGTGGATGCTCTGTGATTCAAATCCCAAAGCTATTGTTTTTATTATTCACATTATTTTCTTTGATTTATTGACAAATAATAAACATGAAATTTATTGAATATTTTCAGCATTTTCCCTCTCCCTTTTTTCCACTGGAATATTTTTGTAAAGTTTATAATGCCAAGGAATTCTGCTATAAATCCCTTGGTCACTGACCTCTTGCTATTCTCCCATGACAGTAAGGTACCAGTCTCTTTGACTGGGTTAACCTTCTTTGTTGTCCAGTTAATGGCCTGCCATGTACTAGACATCTTTTCTCTAGCATAGGTGTTCTGTAAGTCTCTACTCTGCACCATGGTCTATTAGTTTGTGTCCTTTGTTTAATACAGTATGATAGCCATCTCAAGAGGAAATACGCATCCCCAAATTCAGATTGATAAATCAGGCTCAAGAAGTGATAAGAAAGAAAAATTTCACTGTATAGCATCTGGACATTCTTTTCATAATAATTGTTTTGTGTCTCTACCAGTGGATCAGTATTAACCCTAGTACACAAATGGACTTTGGGAGCCCATTCCACATAGAGGAATACGCTCTCAGCCTAAACACATTGGGGAGGGTCTAGGCCCTGCTTCAAATGATATGACAGTCTTTGAAGATTCCCCCATGGAAGGCCTCACCCTCCCTGTGGAGCAGAAAGGTGATGGGATTGGGGTCAGTGGGGGGCATGGGATGAGGGAAGAGGGAACTGGGATTAACATGTAAAACAAGCTTGGTTTTTCAATTTAAATAAAAAAATGAAGCAAAGATAGTTCCTTGGTGAAGGGTAATAGTGGGAGAAAAGTGAAGGGGAAAATGTGATAATTGTATTATAATCTCAAAAACAAGAAGCAGAATTAAATAAAAGTTGTTTCTCACAGTGTTGTATGTCACAAGTACCTGCCTAACTTCTTTTCCCTTCCCCTTTTAACATCTCTTTATTTGCAGTTTTGCACCTATATTTCCCATACCTCATGCCTCTATGTGTGCCTTATTCTTCAGTTTTGCATTATGGATCTTTCATCTCCTTCAAGCAGTTCTCAGTTATTTCTTAAGTCCAATAATTTACCCCTTCTTTCAAACAAATATTTTTTTAGGTATTTGGAATCAGTGTCGAGGAGGAGAAACTCAAGTTGTCTTTGCTTTAGATGTGCATAGCTGTCTAGTGATATTTTCTGTGAATTTCCATTTTCAAAAGGACCAGAATTGATACATGCTACTTGTCAGCTATAAGACTCCCACTACTTCCTGCTGATTTTTTTCAAAGATATTTGTGCTTGTTTTTTGTTCAGTTCTGTATTGTTCAGGAAAAGTATCCCCTTCTTGTTTTGTATATATTCACTTTATTTTTATTGTAATAATTATCTGCCTGAGAATAAATAGTAGAAGAAATGTGAGTGAGGTTAGGAACCATACTTTCCATAGAGATATCTGGCCATCCTAGTTATCCTGTTTCATTGTCAACCACTATATTGAGATTACTGACAATTTAAAGATGACAATCATGGGGCATTAAACGAAGAGAAATTTTATAAGCTGCATCTGTAAAATCTCACCTATATGACTTTTTAACCATGAACCAAATAGTACAACAATGAGCATGCTGTGGGTAGCAAGTAAATGTTGTAGGGATCTAGTCCATGACTCCTCAACTCTACACAAAGAATAACAGGAAACTAAGGAATGCTGCGAAATCTTCCCCAGGGAAAAGCACACCTGTAGGGAGAGATCTCTATGTAACTGTGGTCCTTACCATGCCTGTTTGAGCATAGCCAAAGGTGTGTACAGGGTGTGTGAGATAAAGATTTGAGGAGAGGGTCACTCGATGTCTTTTGGGGGTTCCAGTCAGGTCTCAGAGTGTTGCTAAGACTGAATTCTCAGAGAGCCAATCTGTTATCGGTTTCCCATGTAAATTATTTCCTTTAATAAACAACTATCAATATCCATATCCAAGGTATGGTTACTTTTCCTGAACACATACCAACTGGTTATCCAGTACCAATCAATGGTCAGCACTGAAAACACATACACACAAATACATTCTACAGACTGAGTAGGTTGTACTGAGGTATTTAGAAACTTATGTGTATATGTATACATACACGTATATAAAAACAACAATAAATGAAAACAGAGGTGATGAATTTGAAAGAGAGCAAGAAGGTATGTGTGGAAAGTTTGGAGGAAATAAAAACAGTGTAATTGTATTATAATCTCATAAAACATGAAATAGTTCATTAGAAAGGAGTGTAGCTCTTCTGAATATGATGTTCACATTGCACACCCATAAGCTTTCTCCTGTCTGCACTTTGGTCTCACTGGTCCTATTATAATTCAAATATTGACAGGAAGAAAGAGAGCAAGAGCAACTTGACTATCTAGATGTAGGTCTTATCTCAAGATTTTTTTAAATAATAATTTGAGTATGAGACATAATCTCATACTCAGTCAAATCTTATTGTGATAAAAATCTCTTTTATCATAGAAAGGGATAAAGAGCAAGATGTATTTGGGAACCACATGCTGCACAAGCAGATGTTCTCTAATTGGAAGGATTAAAGATATCATTTCAGAAAGGCATTAGGCAGTTCCTATGTCATAAACTCAAATTCTAATGATGTATGAGTAATTTTATTTTCCTTTTGCTCTATTATATTACTAGTTAGTTAAAATAATAATCGCATTTCATATATCCAAAATCACAAAGTTCCTTCTATCTTAGACATGGATGATGTTGATGATGTTCTTGCTGAATGTGGTTACCCATCACTTAAGGAGATACTACTTGAGGACACTGGAACTCTGTATGTCTAGACAGATTGCACCTGCTTGTTTTGGGTTCTATTCAGTCATGTTTTTGAAGATGGATAGTCATCTCCAAGTGGATTTGTACCTTTCACACATCATTAGCTTACATTCTTCCTGCCTGTCAAGCAGTGCAAAGATTTATGATTCAGGATTGTCTGCCTCACTGGTTCTCACCTGAGAGTTATATATTTATTTCTAGCTTCTGACTTTGACCATTGCCTTTTAAACAGAAAAGTGTACATGGCCATATTTATTTAGTGATTCATGTATGGACAATGTTTAGGAGTACGAAGTTAAAATACGATTTTAAATGTCATGTAACATGACCAGTTAAATAAAATTCAGATAATCTGTTCCTCAGAAGTACAGTGGTGCACTTTGGAGAATTTATTTGCCTATGAAAAATACAGGTGTCTAGATGGAAAATGGGTTACATCTTAAATTTCAAATATTCAGGCAATTTCTGCATACTTCACTCCAGGATAAGCAGGTTCTCTTATCTTACTGAAAATGACAAACTCTTCGGAATAACTCTACTTGTTCAATTTTTAAAGTGAAACTCAAGGAAAGGGAATTTGTGTGAAATTTTCTATATGAAATATTTATTAAATGTAATAAAATTCTTTATTATTTTTGGCATTGGTTGGGTAGTTAGGGGAACTTAACCTGTTTATTTACTAAACACATCTTTAGGTGTGATGTAATTGGTCATTCTACTACTGCACTTTTAAGGCCTTAGAGGAAGTGTCTGTAGGATTTCTATAGCATCTTTTTTTTGGCAGTGAGCATTGGAAAAGTATTGTTGAACATTGAATATTAAATAAGTTTGGGCATATTCAAGCTGTAGATAACACACTACTATGTGTGAACTAATAATGATGAATAAATAATGCTTACTAATTGTCAGTACTACAAGGTGTGGGGAAAAATAGAGAATAAATGCTTCTTGTACAGGTGTGGGCTGTAAGGAGAATGTACCTATACTAAGCAAAACAGCACTATCATAGCCTTTGTGTCTAGTGGAAAGTTGTCTATGAAGATTATGTGCAGTATGTGTACAAACTACCTAGGTTAGTTACTTCTATAATACCTGTAGTTAAGTACCTGACAACTTAAAGGAGGAAGCACACACCTGAGCTAACAGTTTGAGAGAATATTGTCCATAGAAATGTGAAGACATGATGCCAGGAGCATCAGGTAGCTATCAGGAACCACAAATTACTATTCTTGTGTGGTCTGACTACAGTAAGGAAATTGTAAAGATAGGGAACATAGACTCTGTCATTCTCTCCTGAGTATGAGGTGGATGCTCTCTTAGGTGTAGAGTAATGTTGTTCATCTTTGTATAAATTCTTGATTATATTGCAAGTGCATAGGTGCTACCTGCCTACTTCTTATGTACAAATTTTATAACAAAGAGAAATTATAACCAAATACTACATTCAGTTATATAAAGGTGTGTTAGTTGTAGTGATGCCAGTTGATTTATGAGATATCTTTGAAATTCATCAACAATAAAATGAATTGATGGAAAGATGGAGATATTGATAGATGGATATAGTAAGTAAATTATCAGGGAAGAATCTAGGGGGTAAATAGGCTATATTTTACTATTAAATTTTTATATGTGTTAATTTTTTGTTTTTCCATAATATAATTTTTAAATTGATATATGACAGATTTACTGATATGTAGACAGTTGGCAGGTGGATATTTGAGTATATAGAGTGGGATAAACTAACAGAAAAATAAAGTTATCTTACATTAATGGAATGTGGTCATGACTTAATGATATCTTCACATTATAACACTAGCTATTAGAAGATGGCACAGTGATGGTCCTAGGCTAACTGTGTTCCATTCTTGAGTATGGATGAAGTAATTCCACCAATGTCCACTATAATCCACTTCAAATCTAAGTATATGTATATCCTGTACTTAAGGTGGATATCACCTGTCTGTATCAGTGACTCCCTCTATGCAGCAAGAATGACTGATGATAAACCTGATCACCTCTGTTTATAAGTCAAAGTGTCCAAGTCTATAGATCAAGTTTGTGCAACAAACTAAATGAACCCTTCTAGCTATTGGCTCTCCCTTCTGCCTTTGAAGTTACAGAGACAGGCAGCCCCTACATAGTGGTTAAAGAATTTGTTTCTGCTTTCCTCTCTCTGTTTAAATACCTGCACAGGTTACTAGTCAATTATTTTGCATATTTGCCTAGTTCTTTTTAACTCTTTTTTCTGAGTAGTTTGAGGTCTGAAATAGAAATTCAGCCGTGTTCTACTCCCTAGTGATTCCTTCCTAGCTTTTGTTAGTTCCTGCATGGGCCATGCATAGCTCAGGATAAATATATCTATTTGTTTCCTTGGAATGCCTTATTGGTAGTACAAACTCTGAAATATATGCCTCAGTACATTCCCTGCATTTGAAAGCCAGAACAGCAATTTGCTGGTTTACAGCAATATTTTAGAGGTCCCATGACGCATATGACCCACAACTGAAAGTTTTAACTTGATTAAGTAAAGATTATTTTGACAACATATTTTTTCTTAGAGAAAAACTTTGAGGAGATAAGTGGGAAGGGACCGAGTTTGTACTGTCCTTCATGTGAAATGAGTGTTACATTTGAAGAGGTCCCTAATGTTATGACCAGAGCAGCATAATGAGTCTCTAACAAATTTGATGGACCACATATGTATGTGTGAGCACAGTATAACTTACTACAGCCAAGTCTTTTAGTCAACAGTAAACTAGATTATTATATCTACCAAATTGAGTAGTTTTGTTTGTTTGTTTGTTTTGTTTTGTATTCTTCTTGTCACTTAGGATCATTTGGAGTTGGGTTACAAATTCCTTGAAAGTGAAATGAAGACCAACCTGTTCAGTCTATAATAATAGAGTATCAACCCAAGAAGATTTATCCTCAAGCTTTAAGGTCTTTTATAAAATTTCCTCAGGTATTAATACTTCTTGTGTCCCATCTTGCCCTTCCATTTCTTACTTTAAGTGTCAGAATTCCTAGGGTGCTCTTTCCCACAATTTTTATTTTGAAAACTCATAAGTTACCTTGTTTCATAAGTTCCCAGCTGATAAGAAATTTCACCTTGAATTTTAGCAGTATCGTATTTGGTGACTTATAAATAGATATTTGTACTTTAGACTAGAGAGTTAGTTAGGCTTTGAGGCTGTGAGTTTGTACATTGTGTGTGAGAAAGGAATAGATTTTGAGGTCAAGGGGAAAATCCTATGAGATGAATATTTGCTTTCATCAAGAGTTCTTTTTTAAAAAGAATATCTAGAATTTTAATTCGACATTTAATATCCACCAAAAAAATAGACCTCTGAGTCATTAAGGCTTTAGAGGAGATAAAGCAATCAATAACTTTAAGATAGTTAACATTCATGTAACACCACATCTAATAGCAGACTATACATCATTTTGCTGCCTAGAAAAATATTCAGCATGATAGACCATATACTGTTTCATAAAACATTTCTCAAAATTTAAATAGCCTGAAATCCCACGGTATAAGCTACTTGGATACAACTGGAAATCGTATTTTTCATAAGGTACAAATATTTGGAAGTTAAACAGCATATAAACAGTTCTTCATATTTATTTTTCTGCATTTTGGATTCAATCAAGTTTTAAAAATATTTGGAAGAACATATCTATTTTGAATATGTTCAGGATTCACTCTCATTATTTCCTAAAACAGCACAGATAACAAATATTTAGTGAGCATTATCATTGTATTAGGTATTTTAAGCATACTAACATAGATGTGATTTTAAACTATATGGAGGGGCTTAGATGTAGCTCAGTTGCTAGAGCTCAATAATTGATCCCTAGAACTCCATACATTAGGTGATGTCAAGGCACAGCCCTATAATCCTGGGAATCCTCCAACCCCAGAATCATTTTACATCTCTAATCTTCAGAGAGATGACATTTATCCAAGTGAACCTTGAAAGACACATGAAGTTGCATGTTATGTGACATGAAATTACCAGAGACTTTTCTCTCAATCACAGCAGCACATCCTAAAATGATAATCTACAAACCAGTAAATAGCCTTCAACAGTGATGATCAAATCCTGGACCTTTGATATTCAGCCTTCAGAACTAAGAAAAATTGCTTTTTATTCTTCGGGTTTAAATACTAGTCTTTGGTAATTTGGTTAAAGTAGCCTAAAATGACTAAACCAGGCCAGCAAGGGCAATGACACTTTACTTAACAAAACAATCACCTAAGTAATTTATTAAAACTACAAAATTTTAGAGATTAAAGCTCTGTGGGTCTTGTTCCAATAGGTCTGGATATGATGCCTTAAAACAAAAATTTTAATAAGCATATTAGTTTATTTTGAGGCAGGGGACTTTAATGACTCTCTTATAAGGACTGCAATATGGATCTATTTCAGACCTCACAGTAACCTAAGTCATGCAAACCTAGAGAACAAAGAGTTAAGATTAAATTCTGAACTTATATTAACTGGCAGAGTAAGGAATTTTCTGTCCTTCTTAGCATTATCTTGTTATGGCACCTTGCTTTGTCAGCAAACTTGTAGTGATGGCTACACCCTATGGTCATGGCTTCAGGTATACAGATATGACCCCTTGTAAAGTAGAGGAGGGACTGGCTCATTCTCTTCTGTTCCCATGAGATCATCAGAAGGCCAGAGACCCTATCTTCTGGAGCAGGAACACTGCAGTGGTTACTTAGTATTATTTGTGTTAGTGCTTCCCTAGTAAAATATCTGCTTGTCATTTATCTTGTGTCTGGTGCACTCATTTAAACTATGCCTTCATTATCTTTAATAAGTTTGTAAAGGTAAAGATGCTGAAATCTGCCTTATATATTTTCAACAATGTCTGAAGTGGGGGCTAAGCAGGTTAATTATTATGATGATAAATATGTACTATGGTTTACCAGTTTTTGGACACACATATTGTTAAAGTCAGAAACAGTAGTATTCAATTTGTAAACATCTACCAGTTCCATGTCTAACCTGACTAAATTGCTGAGGATTCAGAAGTTGTTATTGGCATAAATACGGGGAAAATGGAAAGGAATCTTTTGGTTACTTGGTGTTTGTTTGTGTCCTAGACTTTCTTCTAGACACTGATCACCACAACAAGTCACCAAATATGCTCTAGCAGTCACATCTAGTAAGCAACAGGGTCTGTTTCCTTCCAAGTCTATTGGATCACAGACCTCTTCAAATAGCAGAAAAAGTTACTTATTGCAGACAAATTTTGGGGTATTATCCGTTGGGCAGATAGGAAGGCAGATGAGCTAAAATAAGTGGTGTAACATAGGGTAATTGAGAAACCCTTGGTCATAGGGAAGGTTGGTAGATTAGCAGTTGTGTTACACCTTTCTTTAGTGATAACACTCTTTCTAACAACACAGAGGAAGCTTGCATAGCAGTATACTGCACATGTCAACATGGACTTTGACAGTTCTATTTCTCATTCATATTGTATACAACAATATTGTTTACTCCAAATTCATGAGGCTGAATCTATAAACTTTCATGAGATGGAGTGTCAGAGTAAAGTGTGTTTTCTTTAAAGTCATTTTTGAGCTATGTTGCAACAATTAGTCATAGAAGTTGGATAGCGTGAAATGGATGGTAATTATGATTTATTTGATAGAAATTAAAGGTTTATCATGTTTATGAGCTTTCTTTTGAATTAAAACTTTTGATAATTCCAGATTCAATTTCAATAGTGATCTCAGGTTTTTCACACCAGTTCTTTCACCGTTGAGTATTTACGTTGCTTAAAAAATAACTGATGGCTACACTTACTAATTTACTTATTACATTAGTTAACTCATTCAATGAGTTCATGTAAGATGAGATGTCCTCTGCATATGAGAGGAAAGTTGAGTTCCATACTTTGTCCTTCCTTCCACATTTACATCTCCTAATTTTTAGGTTTCAAGTGAAAGAATTGATGAAAGACAAAATGTTTGGGTTTTTGCACATGAGGATTCTGTTGAACTTGTACCTCTGTTCATAATATTATGAAATAAGTATGTGTGGTCCCAAACTACTTATCTGGAATATTCATTTTCTTGAATATTGTAAATAATTAATCATTAGAAACAAGACAAATATAGTACACATATGATTCTGAGATATTCTGATTGTAGGTGAAAGAGTATGGATGCTAACGAAGGACTGATTTGCATGTTTTAAAATCTAAGTTTTGATGGTGTGACAAATACTCTCTATGCCTCATCTCATTTTGTCTTCAATGAGCAGTGATTTGCTATTTCTATGTCTCCTTTGCAAATAGTAAGTTAGAGATTTATAACAAAGGGAACTTTTAAACAGTCGGATAGAAGGTGGCAAAAATTGATCTCAAGCTCACACCCGAAGCTGATGAAGTCTGTGCCCTTCCCTAAAAAGTTGTAGCAACTATTAATCTAATCAGTTATTCTGTTAGGAGATAAAAAGGTTCATTCAGTAGCTAATTTGGGAAATCAGTGACTCAGTAAAAAGAAATTTTGTTTCTGGAAGGCTCCTGTGAAATTAAACTTTTAATTTCTATCTGATTCATTTCTTCATTTATGTTTAATAAATTCTGTGTGTGTGTGTGTGTGTCAGAGAGAAATGATACATTGAGTACAAACCATGTTGTCATTCTTTTGTGTGCGTATGTGTGTAATGTATGTTTTCACATATACAAGTAAGAGGATAAGCTCCATTAGTGGACCTCAATTTTAGTCTGTGTGATATGGGATCATTTTTGTTTGCTGTTCTTCACACCATGCTAGCTTTCTCTCAAGATTCTGGGAATTCTATCTCTTCCCTCCAACTCACACAGAAATATTGGGTTTACACCACATCTGGCTAACATAGCTTGAGGGGAGTTGAACTCAAGTTCTCAGGATTGCTTAGTAAGCCATCTCTGCGGCCCCCCGCATATTTATTGAAGAGATATAATAGTTAATGGCACTCTATAGAGTCATCTGATTTTCAAAAATAGTCATGTGTAGTGAATTCTGGTCTATAGCCAATGTATTATCTATGCAAAGTGAATTCTAGGGTAGTCTCACAGTGAAAAACTTCAGGAATAAAATAAATTTGCTCTTAGCAGTAAAACCTAGTATTTTTGAATTTTTTCCTAAGCTAATTCTTTTTGCCATTTCATTTTGAATTTCAGGGTAAATACTTGAAAGTCAAAGACAAATAGTTAGTTCCCTTTGCAGGGTCATACAATATAATTTTATGAATTATACACATGAGATTCAGGTGGGCAAATTCTCAATTGTATCCTGAATGTGTTTTTTTTCCCTCAGTTATCTCTGGGCAACAAAACACCCTGTGTACTGATGAGTGTTTCATCAGTTATTAGGAGGTTTTCAGGACTATGAGGTTTCACAACTACCCAGGAAGGTTCATGAATATGCATGTTTTATGTTTTATAACTTCAGTTAATTAAGAGGCAGATGGAGGAGAAGTAGAGGCACTCAAAGTTAGTTCATCCAGTTTCAAGTTCTATCTTCCTCCTAATTCATTCCTCACTTCCATCCTTTCTGCATAGCAGAGAAGATGGTATGTTATATGATGAAAGCTGCAAATGATGAGTAAGTTTCTGCTAAGCCTAATTTTTATAAACTTTCTTGTACATCTGCTGTGACCTCTGAACCTCCCCCCAATCTTTGACAATAATCCTCTCTTAGCAGCTCACAAGTTCAATACTGGGCATAGATACAGAAAGGCCCTTCAATTGGCAGCTGCTGTCCATGCCTGCCTTCTCTTAATGCTTATTCTCATTTATTAAAGATTTTAGTTTCTGATACATTAACACTAAGTCATTAACACTGAAAAATAATATGATGCAACATCGAAATCAGTTCAACTGATGATGCAACCACCACTATTTTTGAGATTTATGTCAATCTTTATCAAAAGACAACTGTGTATAAAATTATGTATAGACTTTGAGTCTAACTTCTTAGCAGAAATGTTTGCTATATTTTCAAGGCATAAATCAATGTGTCTTTTCCATTTCCTCCTTAAGTCCTTTTCCTTTTCCCTCTCATTTTCACTTCCCTCCCTCCTTCCTCCATCTTTCTTTCCCGATAGATGAAACAAGAAAATAATTCAACATTTACATAGGTTGTGGTAGAGGAGCTAGCCGTGCTCCATTATCTTAATACATTGTATGTCCTGTTATAAGAGCCCTGTTAGAATGTTCATTGAATAAATGATTTTACTTTATATTGATAATTACACAAAGACTCAATAAAATGAATGACCTCATGTTTTAATATGTGTGAAACTGGGTTGGTAATAAATGACATCATTCAAAACCCTAAATAATTCATGGTAGATTTAAGAGAAATTATACATGTATATTTCAATACATATGCACACACATATATGCACTGAGACTTAGTTTTCTTGAAATGCTGCATTGTATTCATTTTAATTCATAAAATTATATTTGTAAATGTCTCTCCCATTTCTAAAGAAATGTATAACACAATTACTGATGATTATTAGACTTTTGGGGGGTTAGGTGTGTGAATTACAGAAATAGTTATGACCAGCCTTACTGGCTCTGGCTTGTAGAAAATAAAATATATCTGACTAAACTCTTGTGCTGAATACTTGCAGAAAAGAAAGTTACAGACTCTGGGGTCTTTGAGGAGCAAAATAAAATGATTAGTTCTACATTATTTCTTACATGAGTTCACGTGTGACTTAGAAGAACTAATTGCCTCGGATTGAAAAATCTGAGTCTGGCAACAGGAACTAGCTGTGACAAAGGCATGCAGGAAGTGAGACTCCCTGCTTATGAGCTCAGACATGACCTTTCTGGCTTGGCAGGGCACTGTCCTGTTGGTGGGGTAGATCGAATCCACTGGAGACTACTATGCGCCGCAACTACAAGGCTACTAAAGACTGAAGAGCTACCAAAAACCAGTTTTGTCTTCTGTCTCCTGTTGAGATACTGAGGACTAACTTGCTCATACAAAGCCTTCTAGAGAGTCTGCAATTTAAGAAGAGAATCAAACCAGTTACAATGAGCTTCCCGCAGAGAAAAAAAATCATTATATGGAGAAACGCAATTATGAAGACTAATAGCATAAAATGACTAGACTGTTTCAAAACCAGTTTGCTGAATAGTTCAAATAAATTAGAAATATTTGGGGTCAACCTCACAATTTATGTCTCAGTTGTCTATGACCTTGATAACGGTAACTTGGTTTCTAATTCTAGGGAAGGCAGTCACTGGCCTGGGAGGAGGTGAAGTAGGTGATAACAATTTTTAAATTGATATTTTATAGGGGGCAAATTGTATTTCTTTTTACAGAAACTGCTCCTCTGGAAGCTTAGTATGTATCATGTAGTTAAGGTCTGGAAAAGATCTAAGGAATTGAGAACACCTAATCAGCCAATTGTGATATATAGCGATTACTATAAATGTAAATTCCTATCTAAGTGTTTTTGACTATAGATACTATTTCTGGCATTAGCCCTTGCAATATGTAGTAATGAGGTGAAATACGCTGTGCATAGTTTGCTTTCTGACAGGCATTACTTGATTTTCTCATTTCTCTCTTTCACCACTTTAGGGCATTCTGTTTCAAGATAGATGAAAGTGTGCAGTGCCAAAGGGTTCAGAGAAAGAGTTGTAATATACAGAAAGGAAATCTAGGGCAGCCATCATTCATCATAAACACAAAGTGCCCACCATGGCTGTGCATGCTTGATTCACAGAGAGCAAGGTTTATATTAAAAAAAAAACCTAACACCAACAAAACATGAACTCTTTACCATCTTCTGAGAAGGAGGAACTGAAATTAGTTGCATTTTCTGGAGTGTTCCTATTGGTTAGCCTTAGTTTCAGTTTGATACAGTCTAGAGTTATCTGAATAAATCACAACTGGGGCATTACCTCCATCAGACTGGACTGTGGGCATCTCTACACGATATTTTCTTGATTGCTGATTCATAAAGGAGCATCCAGCCTACTGTTGGAAGCACTGTCCCCAAGCACCTTTGCCTGGCCTCTAAGAGAAAGAAAGCTGATTGAGCATCCAGTAATCTGAGTTCTCTACTTCAGGTCTGACTTGAACACCTATCTTGATGCCTCTCACTGGTGGACTGTAACCTGGAAGCATAAGGCAAATATCACTTTTATCCCAAAGTTGCTTTTGGGGAATGGTGCTTATTACAACATCAGAAAGCTGGATATAGCAGTACACCAGAGAACTTTTCTGAGGGAGCCATTGTTTGAGATATTTTATAGCAGCAGACTGAAACAGAAATGATTTGGTGGAAGAACTTTTAAGGAGTGGCATGTCCACCCTAATCCAAGTGTGACTGTAGTAGACATAAGAATTTATTGTGGGCACAGTATTCACCTAAACATCATACATTGAATTGTTACCTCCCAGAGTGATGGTGTAAGAACTGAGATTGTCTTAGGAGGGAATTAGACCATAAGGATGAGCCCTCAAGGATGGCATGAACACCATCATGCAAGAGTCTTGGGATCCCATTGAATACCATCATATGAGGTCACAGTAAGAATTCAGTATCTGAAACTAGAAAGAGTGACCCAATAAAATCTGGCCACTTTTCCACCTTGATGCAGGACCTTCCATCCTTTATAACTCTCAGAAACTATTATCTTTTGTTTCATAAGCCACTTTTTCTAAGTTGTTTTGTAATGACAGTTGAATGAGTAATGTGTAATTTCACACTAGTTCCTTTAGATCACAAGATACCTTGGGGAGACATTGACTTTCCCTCCCCCATTCAAAAAAGGTTCCTTCCTAGGCTGATGGAAATGTGGTTAACTGGGCTGTCAACTAGACCAGATCAATAGTACAACTGGAGGGAAAACTGGTAAAACAAGTTTTATTAAGAGTTAAGAATCTGGTGGTGACACATGCCTTTAATTCCAGCATTCTGGAGGCAGAGGAACGTGCATCTCTGAATTCGAGGCTAGAGCAAGTTCCAGGACAGCAAAGTCTACAATAAGAAACCCTTTCTCAAAAGAACAAACAAAAAAAGTGGAGAGAAAAAGATAAGTAGGAACAAAGGACAAAGAAGGGATTTTTCACTAATATGAATATGGAAAAGTGATAAAGTGTACAAATAAATGTTAGGGTTCTAGAGAAGCAGGATTTTATGTAGTATAAATAATATTTTTATGGTATTATAATTTTGTTAAATATTCCATTCAATTTGTTTCTTGGTTTCAGAGCTGCCTCATCAACTGCAGCAAAGCTCCAAAACTGAACAAAGAATGGTGACTTCTAAGGAGACATGCAGTGATTTTTCTATGACTTAATTGAGCACAGTGACCTGTATACCTCAGGCTATAGATCAAATCTGATAGTTTTACCTCTAAGTTTATAAAGTTTTACTTTTATTTACTTTTTAACACTTTTTTATTATATATTTAAATTAGAAACAAGCTTGCTTCATGTCAGTCCCAGTTCCCTCTCTCTCCCCTCCACACCATCTACCCTCCCACCAATCCCTCCAGCCCCCCACCCAATCCCCATTCCATTCATCAGGGAGGGTAAGGCCCTCCATGGGAGATCTCTAGAGTCTGTCATTCCATTCTGGGGAGAGCCCAGGGCCTCCAGCAAGTGTCCAGATTGAGAGAGCATGCCTCATTGTGGAATGGGTACCCAAAGTCCATTGGTGTGCCAGGGATAAATACTGATCTACTACCCAAAGTCCCATAGATTGTCTGGGTATCCTCACTGACACCCACATTCATGACGTCTGGATCAGTTCCATGCTGGCCTCTTAGGCATCAGTCTGGAGTCCAAGATCTCCCCCTTGTTCAGGTCAGCTGTTTCTCTGGGTTTCACCAGCCCAGTCTTGACACCTTTGCTCATCACTCCTTCCTATCTGTCACTGGGTTCCAGGAGTTCAATTCAGTGTTTAGCTGTGGGTGTCTGCCTCTGCTGAATAAAGTTTTATTGAAGTGTCCATGTTCATTCCATTATTGTGGCCTTTTGCTAATTTTAGTCTACATGAACGAATGCCATATTTGCATCAGTTGATGTTTCATATGTTCTGATAATCTGGTACAGAGTTAAAAGATATTGCCAAAGGGCAAAATTAGACACATCCACATTATAAGACATTGTCCTCATAGATGAACTGCTGCCATTCTCCTGAGATCACCTTTGCTTACATTTGAGCACCTATCATGATGAAGTTTGTAGACATTCCTTCAAAGAAGAAATAGAAGATTGTCATTGGGCCCCTCCCCTATATTCCAGCCATTCCTTCCAGTCAACTTCATGTGACACTGTACCTGGGGAAGAGCTCAATCTATGGATATATGGGATGGGGAATCCAGCATCCTTGCTGGTTGAAGATTTCCAGTGCGTCTACTTCCAGGTTATCCACACGCCTGTCAGTATCCCTCTTATCTGTGCTCTGTAATGATGTTCAGTAAGCTTTATGGTTTCCAAGGGTCAAATATAGTGGAAATATAATTTGATTTTTTGTTAAGACCTAAGAAGGAAGGGGTAAGTGTTGTTCAAGTCCCCTGCAGGAGAGAAAATTTAACTATAAGTCTAATGAACAAGATCTCAGAATTTTTTCAGAAGAAAAGTGTAACTCCCATCTATTATAATCTTACATTTACTTATTTATACTTACCCTTTACTCTCTTCCTGGGACTTACCTCTGGTAGTGTTATATGTGCAGAAATCAAAGGTAGATGCACACGTCCTTTCATAACACAAGGAGCTCATACCATTCCCTTTTACTCAGACAAGATGATATTATAATAACAATAAATTCCAAAGAGATTATTAGCAGAGGTGATGCATTTAAGTGTAATGAACAATTAAATTATTTTAATAAAATGTATAATACATAAGGGCAATGAATCACATAATATTACATAGTGCAAGAAATAGTTACTATTATGAGTATGTTACAGTGTCATAGACAGGCAATGGAACATGTGCTTAAGTAAGGGGCACATAATCCTTCCTTTCTGCAAGGGTATCAGTCCTGAAATTATATTTCCAATGTAGATAATATTTGAGTAACTGCTTAGTGTTCCCTTCCAAATATACATCTGAAGCCCACAGCATATTCACAAGCTTTGCAGTAAAGGCAAGTTCCTGCCAGTAGGGAGCTCTGATGATAAGTCAAATTTCTTCCTTTGCCTCTTCAAGATACATGCAGCTTAGACTAGAATCTCAGAGGATCAAAGCTGCAAGCAATGGGGAGGTGCTTTGCCCTAATGAAGCTTTGCCTATAGAGTCCTTGCAAATAAATTCAGGGTTGTCTTCTCTTCTCTTTCTTCAGACAGCAGGATCAGAGTGGTGAAAATTTCCTAAGATGCAGCACTGCAAAAATCAGGGTATTTGAGGTTTTCAGCAATGTATAAAGCCAATATTTGCACAGGATTTTTATATTAAAATATCTACTATGTACATAGAGTAAATAGTCCCACTAAGTACCTAGACTCCAAGTTTGTTTTATGACAGAAAACACAAGTGTGAGTAAACCCTAGAGGTGGTAACTTTTATGTTAATAATAAGAAATTTGGTCAGTGTTTTAAGGGATTTGACAGTATTTCTGACTGTTGACAGTAGGAAGACAATGTTTCAGAGAGACTGTAAAAAAATGGTAGCTAAAGAAGGAAATAGGAAGGAACAGAAAGCAGGATATGGGATAGATAATATACACAATGCCTTGGTAAAGTGGACAATAAGGTGCCACTTGAACCTGGTAGGAAACCCATTATAAAGATGAGAAGAGACCAATGTTTTTCAATATTTGCACAGCTGGCAGTTTGCTGTAGATTTACCTCCAAGTTTGTTGCTGTCCTATGCTTAGTATCATCCTTGGCTTCTCTATACTATTTGCCAGTAGCACTAAAAACAGTCTAGGAAAGCCAAAAATACTTTAAAGACATTGTCATACTTTTCTGAGGGGAGGGAAAAATGCTTGTGATGTTTAAGATGTCTAAAATATATTAAAAGAAAGTCTTTTATCAAATCAACCATACCTGAGAACCTGATATTAACCTAGGTAATCGTTCAAATACTTAAGTCAATTATATTTCTGAGATCTGGTATCTATTGTGTAAGAGGGTTAATACATGTCTCATGTTTCTTTTGTTGTTGTTTTACAGTCTATGTACGGCAATATAATTCAGGGCAAGTCTTCTATCGTACGTAGCCTGATGTCTCACTCCATCCCTCACTCTCTTCTTTCACATCAACCACTTAGTTTACTTAGAGCTGTAATACTTAGATATTCTCTTAGTTTGCTTGAAAATCTTTGCCCTTCAGTATTCACCCACGGATTCCTGTCATAACTTCTTGTAGAGCTTAAAATGTTTACTCACACTCAAAATACAGTGAGAAGGATATGTTCCATGTTTTTCAGCATAAGAGGGTGACCAAAGTTTGCTATGATTTATTATATATTTAGCAGAAAACTAGAAGAACAGAGCCTAAGGTGTTTCAAACACAAATTATGTTTGAGAAAATAGAAAGATTAATTACAACAAATTAATCAATAAATATGATATATGTGGCTTGAATTATCATACTCTATGCATAAATATGTACAATTATATAAAAAAGCATGTGCTTTAAATTCCCACCAAGATGCAATAGCTAGAAAATTACAAAAATTCCTCTTCTGTTTTCACTTGATTCTTATTTTTGTTATTTTTATATAAATATTAAGCTGCAAAATTTTGATATTCTATTTAATGTTTAGAAATTGCATAGACCAGTCTTTTTCTTCATTTCATGAGGTAAGAATATGCATATGATACCTATTCAAATCAATAACATCACTAGTAGCAACAGTGAATGAGTACCTTATTAATTTAGAAGACCCCTTTACACACAGGAATTATTTTCTGGAAATGTTTTTAGAAGTGTTCCTTGTCCTCATTTTCCACTTTGTCAGTTAGTTTCTCTGGGGTTCATGGATGAGGTAATTTTGATTGATTGGTCACTTTAGTTTGGTTTGTTACTTTATGATCTGCCCATGATAACTGTCCTCCAAAAACAAGCACCAACAACAACAAAAGGGGGAACAACAGAGTCTCTTTAAACTTAAGCTTTCATATGTGTGTAAACACCTCTGCCCATACAGAAATCATCACTTCTGTTGTTTTCACATTTTAAAAGTCTTATTCATTTATTTATTTATTTAGTCTGTCTGTCTCTCTGTCTACGTGCACTTTCAAACATGCACATGCACATATGTGCACACACTCACTTGTGCAATGCCACTGTGTTAGTATGTAGGACAGAGGAGAGCTTGTAGGAGTTATTTCTGTCTTTTCACCATGTGGCTTTCAGGGATAGGAGTCAGGTAAGTTCGGCATCAAGTGTTTTAACCCACCAAGACCTGGCTTTTATTTCCTTAGTCTTCAGAGAATTCCTTCCAAATCCTTGCCAAATTTCTCCTGTATTTTTCTTCTCATAGTTTTGAACCAATTCAAGTGGCATACTTATATAAATTATGAATTTTGTTTTAGATATATGTGTGTATATGCCTGAGTGTACACATGACAACCAAATACACTCAAGAGATCTTACAGTTCAGAAAAAGGCATCAGATCTCTTGGACCTGGAGTTATAGATGGTTGTGAACTGCTATGTGGGTGCTGGGAACCAACCCTGGTCCGTGGCAAGAGCAGTAAATATTGCTAATTACTGAGCAATCTCTCTAGGTACTAATATAAAGTATTTAAAATAAATAATAGAACAGTGAAATTTAAAAAAATTGATACACAATATTAAAACCCACATTTTTTGTAATTTTTTGACATTTTTTGTCAACAGATATGAAAAAATACTGTCACATTACTGGTTAAGCTTTACATATGTGGTTTCTTTCCTTAACTTTCCAAGAAGCAGTGCTGCTTGCCAACCCATGGAGCGTGTTTGTTTCAGAGACTCACAGGCTTTGTGTGAAGCAGATTATCAAAATAGCTTGATATTATTAAGTATTGATTTCTATATCTTGTGAAGGAAGAAATGAAGAAATCAGGAAAATGGAAAGGGAAAGAAGAGGAAGAAAAAGAACAGGAAAAGCAGGTTCTCAATTTTAATGTATAATCTACTTGAAGTCTTAGCTATGACAATAAGAAGATTGAAGGAAACCAAGAGGATACAAATTGGTTTCCTTCAATCTTCTTATTGTCATAGCTAAGACTTCAAGTAGTAAACTGAACAGAAATGGAGACAGAGCAACATTGTTTTGTCCCTGGTTTTAGTGGATCTGCTTTGAATATTTCTCTGTTTAATTTGATGTTGGATATATGATTACTCTAATCATCTTTCTTATATTTAGGTACGTCTCTTTTATTCCTAATATCTCCAGGACTTTTATCCTTAAGGAATGTTGGGATTTTTCAAAGCCTTCTTCTGCATCTAGTGATATGTTCATGTGGGGTTTTTTTTCAGTTTGTTTATATGGTATATTACATTTATGTAAATAGATTCTTCTCTACATGTCTTGGATAAAAGTCTACTTGATCATGCAATGTTATGCAGATTTTTCTGTAACATTCCATCAATTATAGGTATGCCACCCAGATTGGTATGCATAGAATTTTTTTGAGTATTTCTTCTCTTATGTTTTCTGTTGTGTGGACAGCTCACAGTAGGGTTAGGCTGTCTTCCTAAATAAACAATGAAACACTTTCCCTATAATTCATTATTGCAAATACTGTTATAAGCAATATCTTCATGTATGTCTTGTTATCTATTTTCAGACATGTTTTTGTGACACAGAAAGCAAAAGGCATAAGTAGATTTTTGCTCGATGTTCACTACAGAATAGTTTTGTATTATGCAGCCTGTATGATTATTGTTTATACAATTTATCCTTAAATGGTTGCTAGTCTAACGAGAGAAATGTTAATTTTTAAAACTTTGCATTTCCCTGATTACTGCTGAGATTAATGTTCTTTGTATACTCATTATCTGAATGGAGTGCTTTATCTTGGAAATGCTTATTCAGCATCTGCTTGCTTTCTGGTGTATGATTAGTCTTTTTGAAATGAATCTCAAGCTCAGTGAGCTGAATAGGTAAGGATCACCTATTTGGCAGGTGTTCTCACTATTGTTTCTGAGACTGCTGGTTGTTTGAGGTTTGGCAAATGATGTCATCTTTACATACATGTGTACACACACACATATACACTAGGACACACGGACATAACACATGAACACATGGTCACAGAGTGAAACTTGTTAACTTTCTATTTTTATTTGGACTCTTTGGGGTGCTTTAGAAAATCTCTTTAGAACGATATTATTATATATTTTTCCTAAAGGCATTATAGGATTTAAAGGGTTTGCATTCATAATTTGCCTTGGATTAACTTTTTTCTGTCTGCTTTACCATCACCTGCTTGTCCTTTGGAATCATTTTATGTTTCATTTCTTGTCTTTCACTATGTGGTAGTTCATACCTGTCCAAAAGATTATTAGGATACAATTAAAGAGGTGGATAGAAACTTCAGCAATTATAAGTACTTGTTGTTCTTGCAGAGGACCTGGATTTTGTTCCCAGCACCAACATCAATCCTTTCTCAAGTTCCAGGGATCTAATTTTCCTTTGACAAAAAGCTAGAGCATTTTCATGAGAAATTAATATTGAAGCAACTCCTCCTTGCTTTTAGAATACTAGATAAGGATAACTTATATGGAATCCTTTCATGAGTAAGTGAATAAATGAATACAGTTGCATTCATTACCTCTCACCAGGATTTCAATATAACTTTCCAAAACTGATTTTCACAGCAATACTTGGAAAGACACTTCACAGTTCTTCTTGCTTGAGGTATGTTTCCAGCATGACTTCCCTTAAACTTGAGGTTACTCTTTCCCTCTTTGTTTCCCAAGAAAGCAAACTTGTGAATAAGAGAGCATAAAATCCGGCAGATTCTGTTCAAAATAAGAAAAGAGCGCCATATTTTACTTAACATGGGTGAGAAAGTCTTTGACTCTTGGGAAAATGCACAGGACTTAAAAATCCAACTTCCAAAGAAACTTGCTTCCACCAATTATCCAAAACTATGTACTTCAGAAGCTGGATTTATGACACAACTTGATGTGATACAAGGATTGTTCTAATCCTTAGAATTAGTTTAATAGAAAGAAATTTGTGATGAACCAATAAACCAGTAAGAAATTACTCAGTAAATTCCTATGATATAATCTTTGAACAAATGGCCATTGTCATTTTCACGTGCTGACTTTGTGTCCTTACTTTCATTACATTGTCAATGGGATGTATTGCGGAGGTTTCCTACACAAGAGAATGTCATGTGTTGTATGTATTTCATTCCATTTTCTCCTGAACAGTTGCTCTCATCCATCTTCAGTCCTTTTCACATACTAACCCATGGGATTGTGATGTTGATCTTGTGCTACTTGATGATGTGGATTTCAAAAATTCTTTTTTTATTATTGTTTAGGAATTGAATACATTGCAGCCTCCTGCAGTGAAACGTTTTCTCTAGTTAAGTAGATTTCAGAAAAATTAACAGTCTAGGACTTGGCAACCCTGTCTCTCTTGGATAAGAAAAATATGTTGGTCTTTCCTCAGGCAACTCTAAGATACTTCTCTTTTCAAATAAAGCACATTTCTGCTGGATCATTTTCATTGTGCCAGAAATAAAACCCAGGCTGTTGTTTGGTTTCCTAAGTCACTACCAAAACTCTAAGTCTCTTTTATCACATGCTTATTCATTTCTGCTTTGTTCTCCACCTTTCTAACTTACATTATCTGAATAAGACTGTGGTAGTATTGTTTGTTTTGTTGGATATTGCGTTATCCATTCATAATGTATGTAGTAATTTGCTCATCTATTTACAAGTTTATGATGTATTCAAATTTGAAAATGTCTTTAGAATGTTTTTTAATTATGATTTCTCTGATCACCTTTCTTATATTTAGGTATGTCTCTTTTATTCCTAATATCTCCAGGACTTTAATCCTTAAGGAATGTTGGGATTTTTCAAAGCCTTCTTCTGCATCTAGTGATATGATCATGTGAGTTTTTTATTCAGTTTGTTTATATGGTATAGTACATTTATGTAAATAGATTCGTCTCTACATGTCTTGGATAAAAGTCTACTTGATCATGGTCAATGATCATTTTTTATATATTCTTGAACTTAGTTTGCAAGTATTTTTAATCTGTTTTCATAATGGAAATGTGTATATAATTCTCCTTATTTGCATATCAAATTAACTGTGCTCTTATAAAATACATTTGGCAATATTCTTTCTATTATTATTTTCTGTAGTAATTTCAGGGATATTGGTCTTAACTCTCCTTTTAATGTCTGGTAGTATTCTGACTCTGGCTTTTGTTGTTGTTGTTGTTGTGAGACTTAATGACTGCTTCTATTTCCTTAGGTGTTATAGGTCTATTTGAGATGTTGATCTGACCTTAATTTAGTTTTGTTAAGTGTAACCTAATGAGAACATTATCCCTTTCTTTTAGGTTTTCCAATTTGGCAGAATATAAGTTTTTAAAATATGTCCTTACGATTCTCTAGATTTCTTTGGTTTATGATGACATGTCTCTTTTTTCATTTGTGATTTTGTTAATTTGGATATTTGTTCTCTACCTTTTAGTTAGTTTGGATAAGGGTTTATCTTTCTTTTTAGAATTTCTCAGAGAGTCAATTCTTTGATTTGTTGCAAAATAAGCTATGGCAATGGTGCACAGAACTTGTGGAAGTAGCCTATCAATCTCTGATTTGACTTCAGGCTCACTCCACAAGAGAGAATCTAGCCCAGGAACTTTTTGGGTAACCAAAAACCAGAGATTACCTAGCCCAGGGACCTTCGGTAAAACCAAACACTACTGGGCTAAAAAAATAAGTATCACTAAATGACTCCTAATGACATTCAGCTATACTCAGATCAGTGCCTTATCTAATTATCATCACATAGACTTCTTCTGACACCAGACAGGAAATAAATGCAGAGACCCACAGCCAGATACCAGAGGGATTCTAAATGGAAGATCTCCATCAAATTCTTCCTCTCAGAGCTCAGAGAATCCCACAAAAGAGGAAGTGAAAAGATTGTAAGAGCCAGAAATGGTGGCAAAATTAACTAAGAGAGGCATATAAAAGCTCATAGAGACTGAAGCGTCAATCACAGGGCCCACATGGTGTGTACCAGGTACTCTGTGTATATATTATAGTTTTTGGCTTAGTATTTTTATGGAAATATTGAGTGTGAGAACAAATGGGTCCCTTATTCTTGGGTTTGCTCTTGGGACTCTTTGCCTCCTGTTAGGTTGCCATGTCCAACTTAGATATGATACTTTTTTGCTTTATGTTATTTTATTTTATTTTGTCCTGTTTGGTTGTTACCTGTTAGAAGTCTGTCCTTTCTAATGTGAGACAGAAAAGGAGTGGCTCTAGAGGGGAGGTAAGGGAGGAGTAGAGGGAGAGAAAAATGTAATCAGGATATATTGTATAATAAGAGGATCTATTTTCAGTAAAAGACAAAAATGAAAGGAAAGAAGAATAAAAATTAAGGCAAAAGAAACAAAGAGAAATAAACCACTATGTTGCCATTGTGCTTCCCAATAGCACTGTAGATCCATTGATTTTCTTAGCTCTGTTAAAGACTGGTCCAACTCTCTCCTCTTTCCATTTTTATGGCAGCCCTGCCAACTCAGAGCTCCACCTTTTTTCTAGTCTGATTCAGTGTCTGGAAAACAATATTTTAACATAGTGGTTCATGTGTGACTTTTCAAAAAATTACAATATCTTGTCTACGACATTCAATTATCAATCATAAACTTCATTTACTTTTATAGTCATAGTACCACATAGTGTATGAATGACTGCTCTCAGGTTTTATTGCCTTTAGCAGCCTTGGTATTTTGATAACCAATTTTTTGGAATAAAATGTTATTGAGGAAGTGGTATATTTGACCAAAGATGAAATGCCTAAATCATGGGCAAATTGTAATACTTGTCCTACACATTGGATGTTAATGACACATGGAAAGCCTCTCCCTCCCTGGGGAGTGGATGGAAAGTAGGATGAAGGGGTCAGTGGGAGCATGGGAAGATTGGAATGAGAGGGAACTGGATTTGATGTGTAAAATAAGATTGTTTCTAATTAAAAATAATCTGTGATTGCTGGTGTTGGTAGATAGTAAGACATTTTAAGAGGTAAGACTGGATAGATGTCTTTTTCCCATTTAGGATATGCCCTTAAGGTTGGTGGTAGTACAGATTCCATTTCTCTTGTTTCTGCTCTTTCTGAGTCATAACCTAGCCAAGTGAACCATTTTCTAAGTGATCTTAATACAACATTTTGCTCTAACCACAGGACAATAACTCATGGTCCAGGCCTAAGCGGACATTTCACTGTTTAGGCTAATCATCCCCAACCTTTTTACAATAAAGAAAACCTGGATAACATACCACATTACATTATTTGAACTGCTTTTCCTATTTATTGCTTGTCCACCTAATTAAAAATAATCCAGGACATCTTTTCTTTAACTCTCCAAAAATCTCCAGCTTGTAGCACAATGGAACACTTCATAGAAATGTCACAGTATTTTAATAATTACAGAAGTAATACCTTCTTGTGAGTTTAAGGTGTGTAAAAGCATCCAGTTTCTTAGTTCTTCCTATTTGGTGTGATTCCATTGAATTCCAAATACTTTTGGTTACAACACCTTAGTAACTTTTTTCATTTGTAATAAATGCAAAGGTAATATAATATGAAAATTTATAAACATTTGAATATTTGTCATTATATAAAAATAATCATATAAATTGAAATACTTTGACCCTGGAAATGTATGATTGCTATCTATAAAGATCATAGAGGAAGAGAAGATAAGTTGAAATTTTAGCAAGTAGTCTAATAGACATTTGTCTTTATATTTATAAGAATTGATGAGATCTTGTGGATAGGATTAGAGAAAGAATAGTTATGAAACATGCAAATTGAGGGATACACATATCCAGGGGAGTGGTTAGGAAAATAACTATCCAACTAAGAGGTCAAAAGATATCATTAAAAAGAAAGAAGGGGGTAAAATAATGTGACTTTATGGGGAAATCATTGTGTAGAGAAGGGGGCATGAACAATAGGCATATCCTTTCATTAAACCGTGAATCTGCAGCCTCCACAAGAGGCTTTCACTTCTGTTCACTAATTAACACTGAAAATATCCAACACACAATTCAAACTCCCCCTCTTGTGTTTGTCGACGTAGATTTTTCCACAATCACACATTCTTTATTCTTCCTTTCTGTTTTCTCTCATAATGAATGAAAAATTGAGTATCACTTTGATACAAGGCTAGATGCTTTGGAAGTAGGCAAGAATAAGAAGTGTCACTGCTTTGAAGGTCTTCTCAATCGAGTTGAAAATGAAAATACCAAAGAGACAGGTTGGTTATTAAGCTTCAAACTCTTGCTTCTTCACTCTTCTTAGTGTTGACTTGGCTGGAAGCCATATTTTTGCCTTTCCATCTAGTTTCCTGTTGAGGATGTCAGAGAAACACTCAGGTTGGTAGGGAAAGAAGGGATTGTCCCTTCGTTTTAGCACTTGATAGCTTTCCTCCTTTCACATCGCCTGGCACATGTTCTTGTAAGCATTGATATTCCACGCCATAACACTCAATCCTTGTTTTTTAGCATAAATATTGTGAAATGCAGTATTATATATCATCCCCACATATAAGAATATGCAGATGCTTAAGCTGGACCTTGCATCTTGCTCATCCTTCTCATGGGGGTGTGGCTCACTTAGCATTAGCCACTAGCACATGCTCAGTCTCTGTTTTGGAGGTGTATGGGGGAACGTCCTGTCAGTGGAGAGAAACATGCCCAAGCTAATTGTTGTTCCTTCCTCAGCAGTCAGCATCTGATAGCCACAGGCCTATGCTCTAAGCTTAGCAGTTATAAAATTATCAATGTTTGCCCTTTGTTTCTCCACCTATCTGTACCATACTTGTTTGTGAGAACTATGATGTTTTACAGCATTTGGTGTTCTGACTTTTAATTTCCATTGTCTGGTAAACAACTGATGATCTTGGTTTGCAATTCTTAATGTTGAATTAAGTTTATAAAAATAGAGTGTTATCTGAGGCTTGAATGGGTGATGGGTTATTTCAGAAAAGAGACAATTACAGATAGAACAAGAGAGAAGTCCCCAGAAGAAGCAAGAAATAAAGCATTTCCAAGCTAAGTGTAAAATTTATACATAGGAAAAGTAAAATGAGCTTTAATTTCTGTTTGTAGCTCTTAGTGTGTCTACAAAGCAGCATTAACATTCTGTGCTATGCATGCTGTAGTGAATATCTAACTGATTCTGTGAGAATTCATGTGGTGCTCCTATGTCATTAGGAATAACATGATGCAGATTAGACAGTTTCTGACTAATGACTACATGGGAGAGTTTCTACTGCCTCAGTAGAATCTAATTATGTGGCTTAATTAGAATGTAACAATTGTTCCATTTATGTAATATTATTTATAACACTGCTGATACTCACTGCCGTTCTTTGCAGAATCGTTATTTTAGAACAAGAATTAATTATTTACTCAGTTAAGCTGTGTGTGTGTGACTAGAAATGATTGGACATAGGAAATGATTGGTGATTGTTCTACACAGGAGAAATTGTAAAATTTATCTCTTTCTAAATACTCAGTCAACAGACACAGCACTCTACTTATTGGTCTTAGAGTGGGAGTTTCCTTACCCTCTCAGTTGAGCACACACATAAGTCGTGCATTCATTTAATGGATTTTATCCCCATTTTTCCAGCTATGCCCTAAAATGTTGCATTATCTGCCAGCTGCTACCTCACATGTCATTTGCTATAGTGACACCATGTATGTCTACTGTAGTAATCTTCCTACTTTGCCACAAGTAAACAGTAAAAGTCCATGGAATGATTAGTAGGAAAGTAAATAGGAATGGATTCTGTAATCAACAAACTCTGGATCTTTGCATTTTGGTTTTCCATATCTCTAAGGAGAGGATTGAACCAGAGCCTGGTCCAGGCTGGCTAAATGCTGTGCCACTAAATGTATACCCAGTCTATTGTTTCTAATCTTGAATGACCAAGTGCCTTTGCACTTATACTTTAACTCACAACTCTCAGTGTGGGAATTATTTGTAACAATCATGTCAGCATTAAATCATAGTTTCTTTGATTGATTTATTCACAAGATGCATTTGAATACTACATATAAAACCTGACACAGAAAAGAGACTCTGGGTTTTTCTTATCATTTTTTATTTTAATTTTAAATAGCTTGTTTTACATGTCAATCCCAGTTCCCTCTCCCTCCCCTCCTCCCGCACTCCCCTTCCCCCCCTCCCACCCTATTGCCAAATCCTTCCACATAGGGGATATCTAGAGTCTGTCATTTTACTCTGGGTAGGGTCCAGGCACTCCCCTAAGAGTCCAGGCTGAGACAGAATCCCTCTTTGTGCTATAGGCACACGAAGACTGTTTGTATACCAGGGATAGACACTGATCCACAGCTCAGGGCCCCATAGGTTGCCCAGGCTTTCTCGCTGACACTCACATTTGGGGGGGGTCCAGATCAGTCCCATGCTGGCCTCCTCACTGTCAGTCTGTGATCCAAGAGCTCTCCCCTGTTCAGATCAGCTGTCTCTGCTGGTTTTGCCAGCCCATTCTTTGCCAATTTGCTCATCACTCCTCTCTCTCTCTGTCACTGGGTTCCTTGGGTTCAGTTCAGTGATTAATTGTGTGTTTGCCTCTGCTTCCATCAGTCACAGGATGAAGGCTCCCGGATGGTTATAGATATCAAGTTCATTATCAGGAATGGGCATTCGAGGTGGTCTCTCCACTATTGCTTAGCTTGCCAATTGGTGTTATCCCTTTAGATCACTCGAGGTCACTCTGGTGCCTGATCTGTATTCGATCCTATGATTCCCTCTTCCCCCTATTCTACCCATACCCCCTCAACTTCCTGTTCCCCCATGACCAACTCTCTTCCTCTTCAACCCCTCACTTCTTCCCAGGTCCCACTCCCCCCCACCCCTCGCTGTGTTCCCCATCCATTCAGAGGATCTTGGCTCCATCCTCTTCTCTTGGGTACTATGCATATATGCATATCTTTTAGGTTCTTTCCTGTTTCCCAGACTCTCTATCAGTGGAAGTGCAGACTGGCACTATCCTGATCCATGTCTAAAATCCATATAAGAGTGAGTACATACCATGTTTGTCTTTTTGCGACTGGGTTACCTCACTCAGGATGGTTTCTTCCAGTGCTATCCATTTCCCTGCGAATTTCAAGATTCCGTTGTTTTTTTCTGCTGAGTAATACTCCATTGTGTAAATGTACCACATTTTCTCTATCCACTCTTCAGTTGAGGGGCATCTAGGTTGCTCCCAGGTTCTGGCTATTACAAATAATGCTGCTATGAACATAGTGGAGCAGATGCCCTTGTTGTATGAACTTGCTTCATTTGGATATATGCCTAAGAGTGGAATTGCTGGGTCTAGTGGTATATTAATTCCCATTTTCCTGAGGAATCTCCATACTGATTTCCAAAGAGGCTGTATGAGTCAGCACTCCCACCAGCAGTGGAGGAGTGTTCCTCTCTCTCCACATCCTCTCCAGCATAAATTGTCTTTGGTGTTTTTGATTTTAGCCATTCTGACAGGAGTAAGATGGTATCTCAGAGTTGTTTTGATTTGCATTTCCCTGATGGCTAAGGATGTTGAGCACTTTCTTAAGTGTCTCTTGGCCATTTTAGCCTCCTCTACTGAGAATTCTCTATTTAGCTCTGTACCCCACCTTTTAATTGGATCCTTTGGTGTTTTGGAGACTTGTTTCTTGAGTTCTTTGTAAGTTTTGGAGATCAGCCCTCTGTCAGATGTAGGGTTTAGTGAATATCTTTTCCCATTCTGTGGCCTGCCTTTTTGTCTTTTTGACTGTGTCCTTTGCCTTATAGAAGCTTTTTAGTTTCAGAAGGTCCCATTTGTTAATTGTCAATCTCAGTGCCTGTGCCACTGGTGTTATGTTTAGGAAGTGGTCTCCTGTACCAACTCGTTGAAGAGTATCTCCCACTTTCTCTTCTAAAAGTTTCAGTGTGGCTGGATTTATGTTGAGATCTCTGATCCATTTGGACTTAAGTTTTGTACAAGGCGATAAACATGGATCTATCTGCAGTCTTCTGCATACCAGTACCCAGTTATGCCAGCACCATTTGTTGAAGATGCTTTCATTTTTCCACTGTACAGTTTTAGCTTCTTTGTTAAAAAATCAGGTGTTCATAGGTGTGTGGGTTAAAATTAGGGCTTTCGATTTGGTTCCATGGGTCTACCTGCCTATTTTTGTACCAATACCAAGCTGTTTTCAGGACTATAGCTCTATAATAGAGCTTGAAGTCAGGTATGGTGATGCCTCCTGAAGTTCCTTTATTGTATAGGGATGTTTTGGCTATCCTTGGCCTTTTGTTTTTCCATATAAAGTTGATTAATGTTCTTTCCAGGTCCTTGAAGAATTGTGATGGAATTTTGATAGGGATTGCATTGAATCTGTAGACTGCTTTTGTCAAGATTGCCATTTTTATTATGTTGATCCTACCAATCCAAGAGCATGGGAGATCTTTCCATTTTCTGGTATCTTCTTTGATTTCTTTCTTTAAAGACACAAAGTTCTTGATATACAGGTCTTTAACTTCCTTGGTTAACATTATCCCCAGATATTTGATGCTGTTTTTGGCTATTGTAAAGGGTGATTATGGGATATTTTTTGTATTTACTAATACCTGTAAAACTTAGATAATGTGATGTGATGTTAAGATTTAGGCACAAATCAATGAAGACTAGATAAATAATAGATAAATTGTATGAAACCAAGTAGATTTTGATAAGATTAAAAAACTTTTTGAAATCATTAGCTAGTCTTACCAAGGTGAATCGAGACTACTCAAACAAATAAAAATAACGCTTAAATAATATCCTCAAGAAGAAAATGGGGCAAACAATTTTGATGCCCCATTGCCAAACAATGGTAATAAATTCATTTCCATGGGTTATAATTTTTAATTTATACAAATAAAGTACCTTAAAACAATTTGGGTATGGTCAACATCCTGCTCCATTTGACATCTGTAGAATATATTTCTCTCTGTCTCTTCTAGTATCCAGTATTTACTGACAGTCTTGTATCTGTTGACTTCTGGGCACATTATTTTGACATCTGACTGAATTGTTACATGACCATCTTTCCATGTGTGTTCCTTCTACTTCTCATGTGTTATACCACTGGTGCTTGGCTGAGGGCCTACTTTCTTTATAATAAAAACTCAGAGACAGGTTAAAGATGAAGATAAGAGCAGCAAAGCAGCCAGCCACTAGAGAGTTCTCAGCTCCACCAATGCTCAGACTAAAAGGGTGATTCTGTCCTAAGATTGCATCTCAAGACTGCATCTCTCTCCATCAAACCTCAGACTGCAGTGAGCTCCTGTTTCATCCTGCCTTGTATTCCTCTCTAAGCCCAGCCATATGACTACTGCCTCTAATCCTGGAATTAAAGTTGTGGGATCCCAAATGCTGGGGTTACTTTTGTGTGACCTCTGTTTCTCTTTTAGACTTGATCAATTTGGTGTAGCTCAGTTTGGCCTTGAACTAACAGAGATCTGTCTGCCTCTGTCTCCTGACTGCTGAGAATAATGTTTGTACCACTACTGCAAGGACTTTATGAATAACTACTGTGGCTATCTTTGCACTTTGATCTTCAGGCAAGTTTTATTTGTTAGATCATAAACATAATACCTCCACAACTTTACTTATACAAATAATCACTAAGTAAGGCTTCATGTCAGGTAGCTAAATTCTAAAGAAACTTGAACTTCACCCCATCTTACAAAAGTTGATACAATCATAAAAAATGTTGTTTACTATAGAGAAGATATTTTCTAGCAGCCCAATATAGATCTATCTAAGAATAAACATTTCTCAGTCAACAAATAGTAATAGTAAAATTACCTTAAATTACCTTGCTGAGAACAAAATCAAATCAATAGTTTTCAAATAAATGAAGTCAAGCAAATTTTAAAATATTAAAAATATGGCATGTAACCAAGATTTACCAGCTACTTTATCTGCCTATCTACTTATCTGTCCATCTGTCTATCTTTCTAACTATCTATCCAGATAGATAAATATTGCTTATGATTAACTAAAGGCAAGCTCTTGAATGTATCCTAAAAAAGGACATCTAATGGTAATCCAAAGTCCTAACATAATTCATGACTGATAGGATAACAATGGGTGAGCAAGATGACTTGTTGAATAAAATCACTTGCTGCCAAGCCTGATGATCTAAGTTCCATCCTGAGACATACATGGTATAAGGAGAGAAATTACTTCTTTAGTTGTCCCCAACTTCTACAGTCTCTTTCTGTGTCTGTGTCTGTCTGTCTGTCTCTCTCTCTCTCCTTTTTTCTGGTACAGAAACACACACCATACATACATGCACACATGCATAATGAAAAACGTAAACAAAAATTGAGTGTAATGACACTTAAAGACACAAAGAAAGCAAATAAACCAACTAAAACTAAGACAAAAATCTAACCAGAAGTCTCAAAGCACAAATGGCTACAAAATACTTAAAGAAATGTCCAACATCTTTAGTCATCAGAGATATGCAAATTAAACCTTTTGTAGAATATTATTTTTGCTATTTAAAGATGTGTTACATTTGTTTATGATGCAGTATATTACTTTACCTATGTCAAGGTGAGTTACAAATATTTATACTGCATTTGTTTAATGATGTAAGGATGTGTATTTAATTACGTAAAGATGTATTCTATTAGTTTTACCTTGCCTGCCTAAGGCACCTGATTGGATTATTAAAGAGTTGATTGGCTACTAGCTAGGCAGGAGAAAGGATAGGCAGGTGCCGGGGAACTGGGAGAACAAATAGGGGAAAGAATTAGACAAGGAAGAGAAATAGAGGACCATGCCCATGGAAAGAAGCCAGGCAGCATTCAGCCAACTACACATAGTAGTGAAAGTAAGATATATAGAAAGTAAGAAAAGCAAAAAGCCCCAAGGCAAAATGTGAGTGAATCGAAACAGGTTAACTAAAGCAAAAAGAGCTGGCCAGTCAGAAAAGAGATAAACTAAGGCTAACCATTCAAAACTAATTATAAATCTCCCTGTCATGATTTAGAAGCTGGTTTATGGCGCAAAATGAAAATCCTTGTATACAAAACTACTTTGAGATTTCACGTTATACCAGCCATAATGAACAAGACACTTACAGTAAATGAGAGTTTGTGTTGTTCAGGGTGCTGGATAAGAGAACACTCATGTATTCCTAGTGGTAGTGCAAAGTTTTACAGCCACTATGGAAATCAGTGTGAAGTTTCCTTAGGAAGGTGGGAATTGATGTACTTAAATATCCAGCTATACCACTCTTGGCGATATTCCTAAGGATATTCTGAATGCTACTACAGAGACACTTGCTCAACTATGCTCATTGCTGCTGTATTCATAACAGCCAGAAATTTGAAGCAGCCTAGATGCCAATCAACAAATGAATATGTATAGAAAATGTGGCATATTACAAGATGGAATATTTTTTAACTGTTAAAAAAATACATGACATTAGTAGACAAATGGATGGAGCTAGAAATAAATCATCCTGAGTGAGGATTCCTACACTCAAAAAGACATACATGGTATGTATTAGCTTATAGAAGAAAGCTATAATCTCTATAACCACATTGGTTCAGTATGGAGTAAGAATAGGATAATGGACTAGAGAAGATAGAAGTATTTTCCCAGGAGGGAGAAATAGAATCGATACAGATAGATGGGGATGAAGGTAGAGGCTAGAAAGGGAGGATCAAACATGAAGGAAAGAAGGGGCAATTGAGGAAATTTGTTGAGGGGCAAATAAATCTAATGGCCATTTGAGGGGTCATAAGGAAATCTACAGTAGAAACTCTCTCTCTCTCTCTCTCTCTCTCTATATATATATATATATATATATATTATATATATTATATATATATATATGGTCCTAGATAGATATTCTGCCAACACTAAGATACCATGGATGCCAGCACAGACTACTATACCCAGCAAAGCTCTCGATCACTATAGATGGATAAAACAAGATATTTCCTGACAAAACCAGATTCAAACAATACATATTCACTAACCCAGACCTACAGAAAGTTCTGGAAGGAAAGCTCCAACCCAAGGAAGTTAACTATAACCAGGAAAACATGGACAATAGATAATTCCACTTTAAGAAAAGGCAAAAGAAACAATGGGTGGAAATCCACAAACAATTCTACCACCAGCACCCATTCTAAAACACAAGAATGATCAATCAATGGTTATTAATATCCCTCAATATTAATGGTCTTAACTTGCCCATAAAAAGACACAGACTAACAGAATGGATTTGAAGACAGAAGCTATCCTTTGGCTGCATACAAGAAACACACCCCAACTACAAAGACAGACTCCACTTCAGAGTTAAGGATTGGGAAAAGATTTTCCAATCAAATGGATCCAAGTGTTGGGGAAGTCCTGTTATTTGCCTGTTATTTGTCAATAAAGTACTGTCTGGCCAATGGGGAATCTAGATAGGAGGGACTAGGAGTCGAGGAGGATTCTGGGAAGGAGAAAGACAAGAGAGTCGACATGTAAGCCATCGGGAGGAAGCCCGGAAACCTCTCCGGTAAGAGACATACTTAGATTAACAATTATGGGGTAATTACTTAAGTCAGAGCTAGCTAGTAAGAGACAAGCAAGGCCAACAGCTTCATAATTAATATAGCCTCCTGTGTGTTTATTTGGGACTGATGCGGATCTAGAACCAGGCTGGCGCGGCAGAGCCCAGGCGAGTGGCGGGGGATAAACCAAAGCGGCTAGCAAAGAAAAAGCCGCCCTTTACATCCCAGAAACCAGCTGGGGTTGCAATCCAAATATCTAAGAAATTAGAATTTCAAATAAAATCAATCAAAAGACATGAGGGAGGTCCTTTCATACTCATCACAGGAGAAATAGACCAAGATGAAGTCTCAATTCTGAACATCTATGCCCCAAATACAAAGGCATACATGTTCATAAAAGAAAGATTATTAAAACTCAAATCACCTATAGAAAACCCTCACACATTTATAGTGGGAGAATTCCACACCACACTCTCACCTTTAGACAGGACTACCAGACAGAAATTTAACAAGGAAACAAAGGAAATAATGGAAGTTAAGACCCAATTGGGTCTAACAGATATCTATAGAACATTCCATGCCAACACAAAAGACCTTCTTCTCAGTGCCACTTGGAAACTTCTCAGAAATGGACCACATAATTGGCAACATATCAAACCTCAACAGGTACAAAAGAGTTGGAATGCCTCCATGTATCTTATCAGATCACCATGCGTTAAAATTAGAATTCAACAACAACTCAAATTGCAGAAACTGTACAAACACATTGAAGTTGAATAAGGTACAATTTCACCATTCCTGCATCAAAGAAAAATGAAATAAATTAAATTAAAGACTTCCTAGAATTCAATAAGAATGAAGACACAACATACCCAAACTTATGGGACGCTTTGAAAGCAGTGCTACATGGAAAGTTCATAGAATTGATGCCCACATGATGAAACTGGAGAATAGTTACACTAGAGAATTCACAACACAGCTGAA
This sequence comes from Mesocricetus auratus, assembly GCF_017639785.1. NCBI lineage: Eukaryota > Metazoa > Chordata > Mammalia > Rodentia > Cricetidae > Mesocricetus > Mesocricetus auratus. The sequence continues at coordinate 170,482,364 of NW_024429266.1, forward strand.
GCTCTAGAACACAAAGAAGCAAACTCACCCAGGAGGAGTATAATACAGGAAATAATCAAACTGAGGGATGAAATCAATAAAGTAGAAACCATGAAAACAATACAAAGAATCAATGTAACAAATAGTTGGTTCTTTGAGAAAATCAACAAGATAGACAAACCTTTATGCAAACTTACCAAATGACAGAGTGTGATAATGTAAATTAACAAAATCAGAAATTGAATGGGAGACATAAAAAGGGACAATGAGGATATCCAGAGAATCATCAGGCCATATTTTGAAAACCTATACTCCACAAAATTCAAAAATGTAAAGGAAATGGACAATTCTTTGGATATATGTCACTTACCAAAATTAAATAAAGAACAGATAAATAATTTAAATAGTCCTAAATACCTAAGGAAATAGAAGCAGTCATCAAAAGTCTCCCAAACAAAAAAAGTCAGGACAAGTTAGCCCCAGTGCATAATTTTGCCAAAAATTCAAAGAACATCTCCTCAAAGTATTCCATGAAATAGAAACAGAAGATTCTTTGCCAAACTCTTTTTACTAGTCTTTAATAACATTGATACCTAAGCCACAAAAAGACACAACTAAGAAATAGAACTTCAGGCCAATATGCCTCATGAACAATGATGCAAAAATACTCAATAAAATACAGGCAAATCGAATCCACCACTGAAAATCATTCAACATGATCAAGTAGGTTTTATCCCAGGGATGCAGGAATGGGTTCAACATATGAAAATCCATCAATGTAATCTACCATATAAACAAACTGAGAAACAAAAATCACATGATCATCTCACTAGATGTTGAAAAAGCCTGTGACAAAATGCAACACCCCTTCATGATAAAGGTCTTGGAGAGATCCGGGATAACAGGAACATACCTAAACATAATAAAACTGTATACAGCAAACCTACAGCCCACATCAAACTGAATGCTGAGAAACTCAAGGCATTTCCTTTAAAATCAGGAACAAGATAAGGCTGTGCCATATCCCCATACCACTTCAATATTTTACTTGAAGTTCTAGCTGGAGTAATAAAAAAAAAAGATATCAAGGGGATACGGTCAAGCTTTCACTATCTGCAGAATATGTGATAGTTTACATAAGTGTCCCAGAAAATTCTAACAGGTAACTTTTATAGCTGATAAACACCTTCAGCAAAGTGACCAGATAAAAGATCAACTCAAGTAAATCAGTAGCCCTACAGATGATAAAAAGGCTGAGAAAGAAATCAGGGAAACATCACCCTTGACAATGGCCACAAACAACATAAAATACCTTGGGGTAACGCTAATCAAACAACTGAAAGAACTATATTGCAAGAACTTTGAATCATTAAAGAAAGAAATTAAAGAAGACACCAGAAAATGGAAAGATCTCTCACACTCTTGGATAGGTAGGAACCATGTGGTAAAAATGGCAGTCCTGCCCAAAACAATCTACAGAATCAAGGCAATCCCCATCAAAATTCCAGCACATTTCTTCACAGACCTTGAAAGAACAATTCTCAACTTTATATGGAAAAACCAAAGACCCAGGATAGCCAAGACAACCATGTTCAACAAAGCAATGTCCACAGGCATCACCATCCCTGACTTCAAGCTCTATTATACAGTAATAGTCCTGAAAACAGCTTGGTATTGGCACAAAAATAGACAGTAGACCAATGGAACTAATTGAACACCCTGATATTAACCCACATACCTATGAACATCTGATTTTTGACAATGAAGTTAGAATTATACAATAGAAAAAAATAGCATCTTCAACAAATGGTGCTAGCATAATTGGATATTGGTATATAGAATATCACAGATAGATCCATGTCTATCACCATGCAGAAAACTTAAGTTCCAATGAATCAAAGATCTCAACATAAATCCAGTCACACTGAGCATCTTAGAAGACAAAGTAGGAGGTAACCTTGAATGAATTGGTACAGGAGACTGTTTCCTGGACATAACACCAATAGCACAGACACTGAGATCGACAATTAATAAATGGGACCTCCTGAAACTGAGAAGCAAAAGACAGTCAACAGAACAAAAATGCATCCCCCAGAATGGGAAAAGTTATTCACTAACCCCACTTCTGACAGAGGGCTTATCTCCAAAATTACATAGATCTCACGAAACAAGTATCCAAAACACCAAAGGATCCAATTAAAAAGTGGTATATAGAATTAAATAGAGAATTCTCAATAGAGGAGTCTAAACAGGCTGAGAGACACTTACAAAAGTACTCAACATATTTAGCCATCAGGGAAATGCAACTTTCTCAACCCAAAGAAAGACATGCCGAAGAAGTTACAAGAAGCTTACAGAACACCAAATAAAGTAGACCACAAAAAAGTTCCCTTGCCACATAATAATCAAGACCCAAAATATACAGAATAAAGAACGAAAATTAAGATCAGCTAAGTAAAAAGTTCAAGTAACATACAAGGCAAACCTAACAGAATCACACTTGACTACTACATGGAAACTCTGAAATCCAGAAGGTCCTGGATAGATAAGCTACCAACACTAAGAGACCATGGATGCCAGCCTATACTACTATATTCAGCAAAGCTTTCAATCACTACAGATGGAGAAAACAAAATATTCCATGACAAAACCAGATTCAAACAATACGTATCCACTAACCAAGCCCTACACAAAGTTCTGTAAGGAAAACTCCAATTCAAGGAATTTAACTACAACAACAATGAAAGAAAGGTTTGTCTATCTTGTTGATTTTCTCAAAGAACCAACTCTTTGTTGCAGTAGAAGAAACCATCCTGAGTGAGGTAACCCAGTCACAGAAAGACAAACATGGTATGTACTTACCCATGTATGGATTTTAGACATGGATCAGGGGTGTGCCACCCTACAATCCCATTGCCAGTGAGTCTAGGAAACAGGGAGATTCCCAAGAGAGAGATGCAAGATACCCCAGAGAAGTGGAATGAAGCAAGATCTCATGAGCAGATTGGGAGCATGGGTGGAGGGAGAGGGCACCTGGAAAATGAGAGGAGGATAAAAGGAGAGGAAGATATTGGGGAGCAGTATGGTTGAGTCTGGGGAAGAATGGAGACCAGGATGAGAGACACTATAATGGAGGGAATCATTATAGGTTTGAGGAGAGAGCTAACCCTAGTGGGATTTCCAGAGATGTACAAGGATGACACCAAGTGGCAAATTAAGCAATAGTGGAGAGACTACCTTAATTTCCCCTCCCTGATAATGAGATTGACTACTGCCTTATATGCCATCCTAGAACCTTCATCCAGTAACTGATGGAAGCAGAGACAGATACCCACAGTTAAACACTGAACTGAACTCCTGGATCTCAGTGACAGAGAGAGAGGAGTGATGTTCCTAGGGGTCAAGACTGTGTTGGTGAAACCCACAGAGACAGCTGACCTGGCAAGGGGAGCTGTTGGACCAAAGACTGATGGCTAACAGGCCAGCATTGGACTGATCCAGACCCCCTGAATGTGTGTGGGAACATGCATGCCATAACACCTGTGGAGATCAGAGAAACTTGTGGGAGATGATTCTTTCATTTTATTATCCAGGATCCATGAATGAAACTCAAGTTATCAGATTCAATGATAAGTGTTCTTATTTGCTGAGTCATCTCTCTGACCCAAGCCAACTTAAATTCTAAGATAACATTTTAAGGTCCCTCAACTATGACTAGCTTTACTTAAGAAAACATCTCAGGAAAGGTACTGAGGTACAAGTTAATCATAACAGACTATATTCAATAAAAAGCCACTTGTGCTTTGGTTGGTAAATTAGTGAGCATTTATTTCTTTGGTTGTTGTCCTTTGCATCTTGGTTGTTCATTATAGCGGTGCTGAGTGAAGTGACACAGAATGGGTAGTAGGAGTAATTGCTATGATATTTGGAAGTACATTATTATTCTTGGTGGGAGTAGGTTACAGAGGCAAGACTCACAAGGCATGTGATATGATGCTTGGCCTACTTTCTACTTCCTTCCTGTTGAAATTTATACACGAAAGGTGTGTAATAAGATAAAAGTCTTTGATAACCCTAAGCATAGCTGCTATTACTTTAAAGCAGTCCTGAGAAGCTATTTTTCTGTTCCTTTAGCCATCTATTTATTAATTTTCTTCTATCAGCTCCAAGTTTTTCTTTGATCTTTAGGAAACATATTCTTTCTACCCTAATTTCAAATGCTCAAAAGGGAAGCTTGAAATCTACTAGTCTATGGACTCATGGTGGAGTGTGATATGTGTCGTATTGGCCAACGTGCTCTGGGTGTGTCATCATTCATGGATGATTGTGTGACACATATCAAGTAGCATGGGGATCTCCTCAATACATTTAAAACAACTTGGAAACAAAACCTTTTATCATGCTGATGATGTTATCTCTATGTGAGTTTGGACATGAAGCAGATACACTAAAATAAAACTCAAGACACTAGAGGACTGTGTAAGCTCAAGTCCTCGTGGCATCATTCAATCTCTATATCCAGCCATGTATGAATGAACGTTTTAGATGGGAAAGCCAAAAAATACTTGTTTGGCTCAATAATTGTGGTTAAATTTATCAACAAAAAATCCTGTGTAAGGAACTGCAATATTGCTATTGTACTATATGGATCATTCCTTGAGCCTAAAATTATTGTTATTTTTCTTTAATGAAAAGTGCTATCCATTAAGGCAGTTTTACTTAGTCCTCTTCAAAAGTACTTAGACTAGGGATTGTTTAATAGATCAAAATATCTACAGGTAAAATGTAACCACTTCCTATTAGAACACCTGAGAAACAGTTGGAAAGCTGTTCCTAAGTACTCTCATATTTTGCATTCAATGTCACATTTGTGGGATTACTAGTCATATAAAACACAGGGTGTGGTTCACAAGATGCAGAATTGGAAAGTCATTGTTAATAGTGAAGACAGTATTGATGGGGAATTGTATGAGAAAACATGGCATGTGATTCATAGAGTTCAGTTGGCCATGATCTAAAACAAAGTGCTTTTTTGTAAGAAAAATGGTAGTATTAGGCATATAAGATTTCCTTGGTCCCTTCTTGATAATACAGATCATTCATTTTATCCTGGAATGCAAGATTTATGTTAAGCTTTCCCTTTAAACTTGTCTTCAGCTGGGAATCCTTGATCTTCTTCCTAAGCGTGCTTTACTTCCTCCCAGATTAAGCCCAAAACCCTTCTTAGGGCATGTGCTTTCATCCTCCCATTATCCCAAACCACTCCTGTCTACCTGATGCTGCTGATAAAATGATTTTCATGGTAATTTATGTTTGAACAATTCATTCATCTTCTCTTTCTTAAATAATCCATAAACTCACCAAAAGGTAGAGGAGAGAACACTATGGCCCTCACTTTTCATCACTCAGTGATCCTAATATTCCATAGCCTGTAGTTTCCAATGGTCAAATGTTAAGTGGTTTGTAGATAGGGATCAAGTAACTTCAGTTTTCTTCATCTTATGCCCTAGGGATTCCTGCAATTGTATCATACCCCTGAATATCATATCTTCTTAGAAGGGGTGAGGAAGGATTGATTTTGATTATCTGGAAAGATACCCTTGATTTCCCCTTTCCATCATGTATTGGGCAGGCATCAGAGCTTGCTTTTCCACTCAGAAGCACCTGCTTCAGGGCTTTCAGAGATGTAGCTTCCTAGAGAAAGGTGGCATGTAAATCTTATTACACCTGCTAGTGACCATTCTAGGCTTAGAGTGCTCTGTGGTTGCTTATTTTATGCCACCATCCCAAAAAACCATGAAGGAATAATTTTCTCTGAACAGCTTTGATGCTGTCTTAGTTTCACAATCTGATAACACTATCCAGAGAATCTTCACCCCAGTGGAGCGGAACCTTAGCCTATGACTGACTATTCACAGAGGGTGGTTAGTAAGAGGAAATGTTGCTTCTGGATAGCATTGGATAACAGATTCTTCAGGAAGCCATTAGCTACACCAGGAGAAAGGACTTCTATAACCAAACCAGGAAACTCCTGAGTTTTTCTTCCATAGCTTTTCAGAGGCTGTAATCTGCTTATGTGCCTGCACAGTCTCCAAATAGATGTTTACAGAATTCATTAAAATCATTAATCACACAATTTTTTATAAAGAAATATCAATTATAACACATAATTGACATTTTATAGGAAATGCCAATGTAGATAGTCTCTATTCTAAGAAGGACAAAAAAATGTATAGTCGCATGACTTACATGGACTCTTTAGTGTTCTTAGGTCTTCTCTTTACCATGGGCTAAATACAAATTGAGTCTCTCTCTTTCTCTCCTCTTGTGTTACTCTGTGTGTGTGTGTGGTGTGTGTGTGTGTGTGTGTGTGTGTGTGTGTGTGTGTGTGTGCATGTGATAGAGAGAGATGCATTACAAATTCACCATGTTAGATAGTACATTGGGACTCCCTTTTCCCATCCTAAATTTTTCTTGAATTTTAGCCTCTAGTCCTTAACGGCTTAATGGTATGGTAAAATTTTATTGCCTCCGTTTATGAAACACACTGGTTTATAAACTATATTTCCTAAACATGTTAATGAAAGAAACGTATGCCTGTAGTGCCCCCAAAGCTCCCCAACTGACAGAATGGAAATAATTGAGAGATTGTTCTGGGGTATAGATTTATGAATCAGAGAATCCTGCAATAGAATCTAAAATCACCCTCTGACGTTCTGTGTGAATAACTTGGGTGATTTATCTATGGTTTATTTCTGAGAATAATTTAAGTTAGGATGAGTTCACCCAGGTGGAGAAAATATCTGATAGATGGTAGATCCTTGTGCCTTCTCTTTCATTGAAGTTAGAAAACACATTTTGAAGCAAAATTACATGCTCTTGAACTGACTGCTTTTAGTGTTAGTAGTTTGAAACTATGTGTAGGAGGAGAAACATCGCATACTTCTAATATTCTAAAAACTAAATATTATGAAATTAAATAACGATTGTTTGTTAGGCACTGTCCATTTGTGCTTTATATAACCTAATTCATTTGATCCTTGTACATGCCTTGTAAAATGTTTTTCATATCCTTCATTATGAACATGAAAATTTGGTGCCAGTGATTTATAAAAGTTGCCCAGATTTCTGAAGCACTCATCTGTCAAGTTCAGTTTTCTTCCAGCCAACACATTTTTGTTCTGCTTTTCTTTGGTCTTGAAACATAACACATGGAGAGCTAATTTGTCAGGCATTACCAACTCATTGCTTTCAAGAACCCCGTGACATGCGAACATTGAAAGGTCTTGATATTTGCCTATAAATAGCAATCATATAATGAAGGTCTTTAAATTTTATGTCTTTAAATTTTATGGACACATTGCCATACCAAAACCCCTGAAATTGCTATGCATGACAAATGTTAATTTATAATTTATATTAAATTGGAATAGTTATATCTTCTAAAATATTGACCCCAGAAGGACATGTTAATAATTTACATTTCTATCAAGAGCAGTGAGCTTCCTCTAAAAACCTGTGTTAAGAACAACACAGATGTGAGAAGTAAGTTCTTTCTGTTTATTTTTTTCTGGATATAAACATGAGAGAAAAGAATTCATTTCCCTCTGTAACCACCCAGCCTATTTTCTTAATAAACTTTATTGTGATAGGTAGGGCGTATCCCTCCCATGTTGGGAGACATCATGTGACAAGTGACAAAGCTCTGAGCCCAGCCCTTTTTGTGTCTACATTGGTAAGGATAAAATAAAAAAGAAAAGAATTCAATAATGCAACTGTTTAATCAGTACATCTAAGAACATACCCAAAGGACTTCATAGCCTATTTGAGTGTTGATGATGCAAAAATAAACCCAAATGCTCCTGTCCTATGAGAACATCAGATTTAGAAATAAGAAGCAGATATACAGATCATGACCTGGCCTGGCTAATGGAATCATGAACAGAAACCTTTTAGTATCTAGGAACATAGGTATATGATAAATTAATTTAAAATATTGTAGAATTCAAATTTACTTATCAATTGTACTTGATCTGATAGCTTATGGCAGTTTTAATGGGTCTGTAATTAAAAAGAAATTAATTCATAACTGTATTGATATTATCTCTTGGTATTATACTTTTTGCTTTCAGATTTGCTTTCATGAACATCCCAATATAACAGGTAATTACTCCTCATTTTAGATTCCATAGTGTGGACTTGAATACATTTCAAATAGTACATACTCTCTTGTCCCAGTCAGTTAGCCTCACTCAACTGTTTCACCATCATTTACAAAACAAAAGATAATCCATGTAAACATTTAGTATCTATTATTCTCAGTAATTACCATTGCTCCATCTCCTATACCATCTTTGCTGTCTATATCATTACCAGAAGTAAAACGATGTCATGTAAGTTTGACCGGAAGCTGCTTATACATTCAAATTTAGGTTTTTATTGTTGTTTTATAAAATATATAATGATAGGCACAGCAGAGTTCTTTGAAAATTTTAAGTATGAATTTTGAAATATTTGGGGTATTCTAATATGCCAGTGACCATGCTAGAGGAGCAATGAGTTGCAGTTGAAGTTCCAGGTGTCAGCCCATCAGAAGGGAATACTCTGATGGGCCAATCTTGTTTAGGCAAAGCCATGAAACTACAGACATTGGAATGTCTTTTGCTTCTGCTGTGCTTTTACATGTTTGCTGCAGCTCTCTTTCTCTGGTATCTAGCATGGTGTGAGTGGATATGGGGCTATCTCGACTTCCTGTAGTGTAATATGTTCATCTCTTGGAAACATCCCATTCTACTGGGCATTTTCACCTGTGGATTGTCAAGATGATGACATTTCCCTAATCTGTATTGTCTAATTTGATCGTCTAACTAATGATAATTTATACAGAGTTTTGATAAATACAAATAAATACAAAGATAAATTTCACAGCCAGTGTCTGTGAGTTTCACCTAAGGAGCTGCAAGGATTGTAGTTCAAATTAAGGATTAACAATTGAGTCCCAGGAGCCCAGCTAGTTTAGATTCTTTTAACCTTAATGTCATCGTGTGTTCACAGGTCTCAGAGTGCATCATAGCTGAAACACAACTTTGAAAACAACGAAGTTAGACTAAGATGCTTTGTTAAATAACTTTGAGATGCAAAACCCAAGAAGACAATTAAAGTTTTAGAAAGGCACGCAGTTAAATGTGAAACTCTCTAAGGTCAGGCAACAAGAACAAAACGATCCAATTATTACTGATTGATGTAATCTCCTTGCTAGGTTTGTTTGATGACCAAAGGTGATGATTGATTCCTTATACCCATTTCTGCCCTCATCTCTGGATATAAAAAAACACTACTAATGAATGAACATGTACCCCAAAGATTTAACATAAAGACCACTGATTCATTTTCATATATATAAATGTTTAGGTTTATGATTCTTTTAAGATTCCTTATAAGATAAGGAATTTCCTTATAATTCCTTATAAGATAAGATAAGATTCCTTTCAAGATAAGTAGATAAAATAATTGGCCCTTTGTTTGTAACTGCAAAATACAGCCTACCAGTAAAAGACCTGACAAGAACACTTTGCTTGCTCACACAGTTAATAGATACCAACTTGCTGGGGTATAAATGTATGTATGTTGTTGGAATAATTTGCTTATCATCTGTAATAAGTAAAATGCTTATTCATGTGAGGGAGATGGAAAACATATTTTTAACTATAATTATTTATTTGAAATATGGGATTCAATTGTTTTGACTCTTGTATTTCCTAGAAGATTCTGTTGGGTTATAAAATCTGTGAAAAAGACATGAGAGGACAGAGACAGGGAACATAGGGAGAGAGAATAAAGTGAGAGAATGAAGAAGGAAGAGAATAAAGAAGGAAATCATCAAGAGACTTTGTGAGTGCCTTTTTACCTAAACCCCCCAGATAGAAAAGTTTAACAGCCAACTCTGTGGATTCCTGTCAAAACCCTGTGCTCCTGGGGGCTGACCGCACTTCCCAAGACAGAGGTCCTAATAGTTGTTTGATTATTGTGCTTTATACAACATGTAAAACATACATACATTGTTCCAATTCACTAGGTAGAATCCCCTTATGCTGTAATCAACAGACTACACAAAAGAAGAGGCTCATTACTCAGATGTTCTGATTCAATTGGCCTAGGATTAAAGCAGCCATGAAGGAAGTCTATTGCTTAAGTTACTGTCAGGACCATCTGAGGGAACCAACAGGCAGCAGTGGAACTCATGGAACATGGCTGGGCAATTGACAAAGCCACTTGCCTGAGAAAGCCTTGGAGAGGCAAAGCCCCAAGGACTACACTTCCTCAGGACCTCATATTGCAAAGTCCACTAAATTTTCTCAACAAAAGGAGAGAGGGTGTAACTCCAGCTATTTAGAAGTGTATAGATGTAATGATCCACGTGTAGTTAGCAGTTGTCTTTAACATAAAACTGGCAGCTTTAGTAATGGAGTCAACCAAGTTGGTCAGATATTTTGTATGTGGTTAAAGACATTGTAATTAACCTGATAAGTTAACTTCATGTCATGGTCACCATATCCTTCATAATCTATGGGTTGTGTGAAAATTCTCAAGGGGTTTCTAGACCCTCACTGGGCAATGTTACTGGTACTTAGTGACTTCCTTTTTCTAAACATTGCTGTTGGAGAAGATTAATGATTTAACTACTACCCCTCCTTAGAAAGAATTTAGAAATATAGATTGTTACTAAGGTTATATTAAGATGTTTTTGTTTTGTTTTTTTGTTTTCTTAGACAGGGTTTCTCTGTATTATTTTAGAGGCTGTCCTAGAACTCACTCTGTAGACCAGGATGGCCTCGAACTCATAGAGATCCACCTGCCTCTGCCTCTCGAGTGCTGGGATTGAAGGCGTGTGCCACCACCACCTGGCTAAGATGTTTTTGTTAATGGCTTTAAGGTAGAAAATATTGAGGAACAATTTAAAATTTATAAGGATAAATTTTTAAAAGTTCAACAAGGGAATCATTGAGGTCAGAGGACAAGAAAAATGGCAGCCTTGCTATTGATGACAAATGTACCTTTCTTGCTAGGATGGGTCAGTGATCAAAGGTCATGATTAATTCCTTGTAGCTGCCCTCAGCTTCCTGATATAAAAAACTGTTGAATGGATTACTCTTAGGATTCAAAGTAGAGATGACTGATTATTTCTCACATATAGAAGCTTAGATATGTGATTCTTATAAGATTTCTTATAAGATTACCTTTTTGAGATAAATAATAAAGTTATTGATACTTTCTTTGTAACCTAAAATTGCAACCTTCCAATAGAGAACTGGCTGAGAAAAAAATTTGCTTGCTTATGCTCTGTTAATCCATATCAGATTATTTGTGTATGAAAGTATATGGCTTCTTGGGAGAACTTTTTTTAAAACTTGTAATGTGTAAACTGTTTAGTCATATAAGGGATATGGAAACATGTTGGGTTTTGCTTATATTCATTGTAATCATTCACTTAACAATACACTGTAAGCATACTGTACTTTTTATATTACTTTAAAGATTCTGCTGTAAGGGAAAAAATAAAGACACAGGAGAAGTAAAGATGTAAAAGGAAGGCGTTAGTAAAGCAGAAGAAAGGAAACATCAGGGTAGCAGAACAGAACAAAAAAAAAAGAATAGAGTTGGTCATGGGGGAACAGGAAGTTGAGGGGGGGGTAGAATAGGGGGAAGAGGGAATCATAGGATCGAAGACAGATCAGGCACCAGAGTGACCTCAAGTGATCTAAAGGTATAACATCAATTGGCAAGCTAAGCAATAGTGGAGGGACCACCTCGAATGCCCATTCCTGATAATGAACTTGATGTCTATAACCATCCTGGAGCCTTCATCCTGTGACTGATGTAAGCAGAGGCAAACACACAACTAATCACTGAACTGAACCCAAGGAACCCAGTGACAGAGAGAGAGGAGTGATGAGCAAATTGGCAAAGAATGGGCTGGCAAAACAGCAGAGACAACTGATCTGAACAGGGGAGAGCTCTTGGACCCCAGACCGACAGTGGGGAGGCCAGCATGGGACTGATCTGGACCCCCCCAAATTTGAGTGTCAGTGAGAAGGCCTGGGCAACCTATGGGGCCCTGAGCTGTGGATCAGTGTCTATCCCTGGTATACAAACTGTCTTCATGTGCCTATAGCACAAAGAGAGATGCTCTCTAAGCCTGGACTCTTAGGGGAGTGCCTTGACCCTATCAAGAGTAAAATGACAGACTCTAGATATCCCCTATGTGGAAGGATTTGGCAATAGGGTGGGAGGGAGGGGGGGAAGGGGAGTGCGGGAAGAGGGGAGGGAGAGGGAACTGGGATTGACATGTAAAACAAGCTATTTAAAATTAAAATAAAAAATGATAAAAAAAGAATAGAGTAGAACAAGCAACAGAAACAAAAATACAATGGAAGAGAAACTTTAGTCCCACAGAAAAAGAAGTCTGTGTACTTATTTTAATGGACTCTACACATTGTTCCCAGTCTTTTTTGACCTGCAGAAGTCTGGCCCCTCTGCAGGTTACTATTCTTGTCCTTGTCTTGATCCCCTGTATTTTCTGAAGCATCAGCCCAGAAATGCATGATTTTTACAAACAGGTTTTCTTGTCTTTGTTGTTTTGCTCCTAGGTGGACGTACAGTATCCTAAGTTAGAACATGTGTCTAGATATTTGAGACTTGCATATTAAAACTGCTGCAAGGTCCACTAAATTTTCTCAGCAAAAGAGGAGAGGATGTAACTCCAGTCACTTGGAAGTGTGTGGCTATAATGATCCAAGTGCAGCTAGCAGTTTTCTTTAAAATAAAACAGGCAGCTTTAGTAATGGAATCAACCAAATTGCGTTGATGTTCTTTAAATGTGGTCAAAGACATTGTAATTAACCAGTCAGTGCCAGCAACTGATATGATTTTTTTTGTTAAGGATATTCCGTTAAAGAAATAACAACTAGGGTGAAGTAATAAGAGAACAGTTCAAATGTGTTTCTCTTGAATTCTTTTCTCTGATATAAGACAGTTAATGAAGAAAACATGATTAAATGATTCTGTATCCCCAGTCCTTATATAATGTCCAGGTACAGACATTGTCCTAGGACAAATGAAAGTTTTACTGAAAATAGACATAATATTCTGAAAGTATATTAAAATATTACAAAATATTCATATACTTTCATCCCTTTTGTGGTATAGATAGGAAAAAATACAAGTCCTGTGTCTTAAACTTGCATAGATGATTTAGTTCTACTGCATTTGGACATACATAGTATCTGAAAAAATGATGCTATAATAATTAAAACTATATTAGAAGCACAGAAATAAACCTTGCACCTTACCATCATGAGTAGTGAGACAGGAATTATCAGCCCTTTCTTACAAATATCACGCTAAGAGCACCAAGATTCATAAAGCTGTTATTAAGCTTAGGCTTGTCAAGACATGTTGTAGAAGAATCAAGCTTAAATGGTGATCCACTTGGGATGATAGGCAAAGAAGTTTTTATTCAATTCTCTCTCTCTCTCTCTCTCTCTCTCTCTCTCTCTCGCATACATACACATATCCACACATTTCATTTTTTCTTGTTTCTTGCTCCCTCCCTTTATTTTCCAAGTCAGAGTCAAGCTATATGATTCTGGCTGGCTTTATAACTAGCTGCTCTATATGCCAGGTCTGTCTCATGCTTGTTACAGGTTTTCTGTTTCAACATCCTGAGTACTCAGATAACAGAAAAGAGCCCATATACAAGACTCAGAATATCCTTAATTTTATAAACTTTATTTGTGTTATGCTCAGTATATCAATAGATAAAATTGAACAATTTTAATTATAAAGGAATTTAAAATGCATTATTAATGTGCATATGGAATAAGCTATGACATGACTGTGTGCATGTGAATGTATTAAGGTATACATGTGGAAACCAGGGCACAACTTTGTGCACTCAGTTCTCTCTCCCACTCTTTTTCATGTATTACAGGAATACACATCAGGTCAAAATGCTGATAGAGAAAGCATGTTTACCCACTGATCCATTAAATAAGCCCATGAAGATATTCTTATGTAACATGTTTTCCAGAAATTTATAAATTATACTTTGGGGCTATAAATAAGTTTCCTATCTGTGCTGGTTAGGTTTTCTTCAACTTGATAAATTAGATACCTATCTGGGAGAAGGGTACCTCAATTGAGAAAATGCTTCTATCAAATAGGGCTATAAGTAAATGATTGATTTTAATCTTTGATGGGAGGGTCCAGATCACCATGTGTGGTACCACCCCAGGTAGGTAATCCAAAGCTTGAAAAGCTGAATGAGCAAGCCATGAGTGAAAGCCAGAATGGAACATATCTCATGGCCTCTAATTCAGTTCCTGCCTCTAGGATCCTGCCTTGAATTCCTGCTATGACTTCCCTCATTGAAGGATTGTGATCTGCAATGTGAAATATACCCTTTACTCTCCAAGTTGCCTTTGGCTGTGGTCTTTATCATAGTTACAGAAAGCAAAATATGACATTAACTAATCAAGTATAATCTGAAAGGATCGGTTCTATTTATTATACATATATTTGTAAGGTTACAAAAATGAAGCAAAGAGAAAAATTGAATTCTTATAAAATATCAATAACAAAATTAAAATGATAGCATATAAGCTGGAATAATATAACCAGTAACTAACTCACAAATTTGTATATCAAACTTAAGAAAATAGAATATAAATGTTGCAGAATTTAAAATATATGTATAGGAAAAATCACTGAAGGATTCATCCTTTTCTTAACTATAAGAATGTATACTCAATTGTAAGTAAAATACAAATTAAAAGTGTGATGAGATGCCTCTTGGATTGGCTGCTTTTCACAAGTATAATGGAGCACTCCATTAATTATTTTACGAATAAAGTTAAATGCCCATATGCATCACTGGAAGACAAAACAAAATTTTATATGAATCTAAATTTTAAGCAGAAAACCTCTTGTCCAAAATTTATCTTGAAGTTGTGCCTCCAAAGATGTAAACCAAAGAAAATACTAATTTTTCATGTTCTTGAATTATTGTTTATATTTACAAAACTATGTAGATATAGGATACTCACTAGAAAAAAATCATAGTATATCATCATGATGTGCTATAATGGTATACAGAAAATAATTTCTGAATTGATGAGATTAACAGGCTATATTTGTAAGTAAAACATACGGTAATGATATATCCTCTGAGTGTCATTATTATAAATTACAGAAGCTTGATTTTAAGAGAAGGAAGTACAGAAAGTATGAACTAGAAAAGTAGTAAAAGAATAAATGGAAGGCATAGTGATATACAAATCAAAGATTTCTGAACTAAGGGTTTTATGAGGCAAGTGTTTAATATGCACAAAAAAAATTAAATTAGTACTTAAAAACTTACCATAATTATAGACTATATTGGTAGATCGTCTCAACAGAATTTTAGTATTATTGGCTAAGTGTTTCATAATCATGAGTGTTAATGTTGAGCTCTGGTTTCTGAAAGTTTTTTTTCTCCAAAATACAAAGAATATCAAATGTTCAACACATTACAGAAATGAGAATAGAAAAGATTTTACTGATACAGAAAAATTAATTATATTGGATTGGATATATATGTGATTTTGGGTTAATTATTTTCAATATGTGTCTTGTGGTACTTTATTTCGATTTTTTAATTCTTATTAAAAATAGTATTTATGCCAGGTTGTGATGGCCATGCCTTTAATCACAGGAAGAGGCAGGCAGATCTCTTTGAGGTCAACGCTAGCCTGATCAACAGAGAGAGTTCCAGGACAGGATCCATAGCTACAGAGAAACCCTTTCTCAAAAAACCAACCAACCATCCAAACAAACAACGAAAAGAAACAACAGAAAAATTTCTCATTTATAGCTCTTAATGCCACTCTACTGTTTTCTCTGAGCGTTACCATAATTATCTTCATCATTATTATGTAACTGACTATATTAATTCTGCATTCATTACTGATAGATAGTTACTTAGGAAAGAAATTAAGTTAATTAACCTTGCAGCCTAAGATACTAAAGATACAAATATCATGCGGTAAGCTGTGCTAAGAAATCAAATATGACCTCATGGTATTTGGCAATGCCTTGATAGGAGACTTTTTGATAAGGGAAGCCTGAGAAAGAGATTTAAGGATTTTCATACAAGTTATTCTGTGGTCAATATTCAGTTTTAATATCCCAATGACCTAAGGGCCTTGTGCTATGTCTCAGTTCATAAAGATTCCCACAATGCCTACATTCCTCATGTATAAGACAAGGAATTGCCTGATACTTATCCTTTTTTCATATACCTATGCCTGATAGGCTTTAAGCTCCATTGAATAGTGAATTTATAGTGTTTTATCACACATTTCAAGTACACCTGATAGCACAAAATACACAGTATGTGAACACTGAATGCTTGCTGAAGTACTGACTTGGAGTGAATTCAGTTAGTGAACTAACTAAATGAGCTAACTTATTAATCTGGTAAACTGTAAAAGTATGTCTCTGTGCATAGGTGCACCACATCTATGTCTAGAGATGAAGAGAAGTGACCTTGCATCATTTGACCATGACTGATGACCTTGTATCAGTTGAACATCTTCTTGTGGTACTGAGTGCTTTGGCTGCAGGAATATTTTTGAATATATCCTTGGACAGCCTAAGCATATATATATAATTGATTACCTATTTACCTTCAGGATAAATTTTGAACATTTTATAGCTTATAAAGCCATTTGGTTGAAACTTGTGAATAGAAAGATGACCGCAGACTAGTCTGTGAATGAAGACAACCAGTAGAAGTTATATTTAGTGTAATCATAGATTTTTATTAATTTCAATTCACAAAAAGGAAAATATGAAAGGCAGCCAATTTTCTACTTCAGGTTCCATAACAAAAGCTTTCAGAATTGATAGCTTATACTTTATTAAACAGAATATAAATTAATAAATACACACAATCTAGAAGCTAATTGCATTTATTAGCATTTCAGGGTCAAAAATAAAGAATAGCTCTGTAAAAAATGATTACTCTCTCCCTTGAGTTTTATTTTAATGTGCCTGCATATTCCTACAGTGCTTAAAGCATGTTAATGTATTTTTGTATAATTCAAGAACTATGTTTGAAAAACTCAGTGTAAGTCAAGGACTATTCCAGGTGACGTATACTGCTCTGAAAATGAATGTATTCAATATTCTTATTTTATGCTATTTACATTCTAATGAGTGGACAGAGACAAATAATTGAAACCAAAATTAACTCTGGTACTGTTAAACACTAAAGAGAAAAATACAGATTGGGTGAAACTTAGGAAGTACTGGGGAAGAGGATTACAGACAATAGACCAGAGGGTCAATTCAAACTAGTCTCTTCTGTATCCAATGTGAACAACCATCATCATAGATAGAGATACTAGGGATCAATTATAGGGATCCTTCTTAGCACCACATCTTCTGCATATATATTATGACATTTTACTTAGTATTTTTATGAGGCTTCTGAGCCTAAGAACAAGTGGGTGCCTGGTGCTTGTGTCTGCTCTTGGGATTCTTTTTCTGCCTGTTGGGTTTCCTTGTACAACTTCAATATGATCATTTTTTTATTTATCTGTTATATTTTATTTGGTCATGTTTGGTTTTTATCTCTTAAAAACCTATTCTTTTCTAATGAGAGGCACAAAGGGTATGTATGTACAGGGAAGGGAGATGAGACGGAACTGAGACGAGTAGAGGTAGGGGAAACTATGATCATAATTTTTATATGAGAAAAGAATCTATTTTTAATCAAAGAAAAAAGGACAAATAACAACAACAAAAAGGACTCCAAGATCAGCCATTATAAAAAGTAGTGCTGATTTAAGGATCAATGTTTTGAGTTGTTGTTAATGAAGCAATGATTAGGAACTTCAGCAGAAGTCTAGTTTATATAGTGAATTGTATACTAGGTTTCTACCATTTTACGGAAAAATCCAATAATGGATATAAGAAGTAGTTTCTCTTGGTTTTCCTCTGTCCAGTTGAGGTGATCGTACTTCAGCCTCTGAGTATATTCAACTCTGATCATACATTGTCTTTAGCATTAAAGTTTGGGCAATGGTGACAGTTATTTTTCCAGGGAGGAAACAGTGGTTTTAAAATAACTGTATTTTTATGGCAGCCCTTGTAATACTTAATTGATTGGTACTTCCCAATAGTGGCTGTGTTGATTATTTAGGTCCTAGAATTAGAAAAGAAAGGTGAAAAGAAGTGCCCAGTCATTCAAAGTAGGAAAAGGAATGTATGGCTGAATACTGAGGTTGTTTTATACTACCACATAAATCAGTCCATCTCCATGGAGGTAGTTATATAACTGGAGAACAGAGACTTACCTATGTTTATGAAGATCAACTGGGAAATTGTCTCCTAATTGTCGTTTTGTATATGAAGACATTGACATTAAAAGAATTAGCTCACTGCATGCAACATGGTTTCACCATTGCCATGAGTGAACGATGTTATGTGTTATAGAGTCTTCTTCTTTCCAATATCAGTAAAACTTATCAGCATTGGCTGCATGTCACATGTGTTGTTTTCTGAATTGTAGAAACACAGAGTTCTAAGGTTGGAGGATGATGTAGAGCTCACTGTTCCATCTCCTATTTTACCATGGGAGAAATTAAGATACAGAAATGTGAGATTTGACAGGCATTTTTAAAGCTGGTTGGCAGTGGAATCAAAGGAGAAATATGTAGGATGAGTCTCCCTAATCATTTTACTCATTTTTCTCTGAAGTTAATACAGAAGTCCCCTGAGGAGATTCTAAGTGGAAGGCTCTAACTGTTGTTCTCTTGTTCTCTCATAGCTTCTCAAATCGGCTTCATCAAAGAGCCCAGCAGATACCTGTTTCATACATATGTACAAAATACATAATGATTTTTACTATGTTATAAAGACATCAAGAATACTTATTTCCTCATGTTAAAGTTGAGTTAAAAGGTACTGCCTGATAGCTTAAGATTCTACCATAAATTTTCCAATGAAAGAAAAAATACCAGTGCATGCTCATATATTTAAAATGCACATATGAATTAACAACACTTAGGGTATTATGCCATTTAAAAAATGATAAGGTTGCATTTTCTGTGCTGCAGAGAAGAATGTGAACTGTTGGATTTTGTGTTATTTCTTTCACCATGGCTTCTCAAACACTTGCTATTTAAACCTTTGGATGATACAAACTGATCAATAACACAGTGCTTTGAGGCGGAAAGTTCATGCAGAGAGTCAGCATGGACGCTTTAAAGAAAAGTGCAATTCAGAGGTTCAAGAATGCACTACAGCTTTCCAGGATGATGCCTCGCTTAATCTTCAGAAGAGAGAAAATCATTTCTGTGGTGTGTAGCAGTTAGACGGGTCTGTCCTCAAGTGGAGACTGACTCCTTATAATCAAAGTCAAGTTGAACATTGAAAACCAAGTCAGGGTCTCTACTTCAGGTTGCATGAAAATGGTTTTTATCCAAGTGAACTGTAAGGACAATCACTCTACAGAAATTGATTGAGGTGACTTTTAGATGAAGTCCCTCTGCTATATTGGGAAAAGAGTCTGTTTCCCAACAATGAAAGTGAAAAAACTCTATTCTTTAGGAAGAGGAGGAATTATACTTTCTATATTTAAGAATGTCAATCACAAGTATGGCAGGACATGAGAAAAAAATGTATTGCTAGGTGTAGTGAGATATTCACTTTCTCTACCTCGGGCACCTGTAATGCTGTGGTCACAGGTCCAGACATGACCAAGAGGAGGATTAGGTCTGGGGTCTGAACCCATGCTTGCTCTCTTGCTTACTGGTTGTGGCAGAGAGCATCCAGGTGGAAGGGTCAGCATCCTTGGAACAGGAACCTGCTGTAGTCATCTGTTTCTTGTACATTCTTCCCAAATAAACTTCATTTAACCTGTACTAAGTCTGGTGAATCTTGATTTCCACGCAATAACTAGGCATATAGCACATCAAAAAAAAAACAATGATTAAAAGTTTTGGGATTATTAAAATTATAAAAGATTTGCTTTGCCTTTTTACATCACATAACCTACAGTTTTTGTTTTGATGATGAAAATAATTTTTCCATAATGTGAAAAATGCAAAACTGAGTGGGATTCAGTTTTAATTTACATTGGAAATGCTTTGAATATGAGTTCTTACATTGATTACATAATATAAACTCAAAGCAAAGAATGTATATGTTAAAATATATATCCATGACTTTAAATTCTTAGTTAATTGTCTAAAAGGTACTAAGAGCTAAAGGCATTTGGCTAAAATGATGATCTGTGTCTACAACTCAGACATAACTACAATTTATAGATAAATTTATTGTAATTTTAAATGGTAAGAGACAACAAATTTCATATGTCAAATATCATCCTTTCTGTTTCCAACAGTTTCATTCCCACAAATTCAAATTCACATAGGTATGTATAATGACTGCTACTCAATATTTATTTAAATAAAGACTATTTCTATTAGTTTTACTCAAAATTTTCAATTCATGTCTGCTTTTCTTCTTCTGGTGTCTTAGCCTTAGCTAGTACCTGTCCCTACAAAAGTGCATTATTAAGTCATCACTATGTGTCTGATCTTTTAGGACCTGAGGGGAATTGAATATTTAATCTCCCTCTCAAATGCAAGAACTAAGTGTCTCAGCTCTTACTGAATACTAATTTTTGCCACTGTTCAGACTTTATGATTATACAAACATTTAAGAAACCAGAAAGCCACAGAGTCACATGATATGTCTTATATTTTAAACATATTAGATCACACACTCTTCCCCAAACATAACCCGTGATACAGATGGGAGTGAGGTGTTGCATCATTAATGTCAGATACCATGCTTATTGCTTGTGAGGTACCAGTATATTGTACTTGCAGTTTTTGAATGATAATTCTTTGGTATAGATTTTTAAGTACAGTTTTTAGGGCTGGAGATATTGCTGAATGCTCAAGAACACATGATGCTGCTCTCACAGAGCACCTTGGTTTGAGTCCAGCACACAAAAAAGCAGACAGCTAAACCTGTTCTAGGGAATCCATTTACCTCTTGTAGTGTCCACAAGTACTGCACACAGGTGGTATCATTTAAACATGTAGGTAAAACACTGATACACATGAAAATAAAATAAATTCTACAGTCTAATACTAAGGAAATATATAATTTTAAGATCTCATTTGAGAGACATTAATTCTTTTGTGGGTCATGAAGCAAAACAAGTAATTAACAGTAAGACTGACATCTCATTCGTGATCTTAACCCCCCTTGCTCATAGGAGGCCTCCTCTCTCTCTTCAACTGAGATCCAGGAGCTCAGTCCAGCATTTGACTGTAGATCACTGCATCTGCTTCTATCAGTTAATGGGTATAGGCTCTATGATGAAAATTAGGGTATTGATTAATCTGATTATAGGGGAAGGCCACTTCAAGCACTTTCTCCCCTATTACTAGGAGTCTTAGCTTATCCTTGTGGAATCCTGGACATTTCCCTAGCATTTGGTTTCTCCATAACCCCATAATGGCTCCCTCTAGAGGGTATCTCCTTCATGGCTCTGCCTCTACACCCAAGCACCCCCAACTCATCCCTCTGGAGTCCTCATGTTTTCATCCTCTAACCCCTCCTTTTTACTCCCCTTCCCAGTTTACCCAGGAGATCTTAACTGGAACTGACTTGTGAAGCAACCTCGTTTCTTATCTAAATTTAAACTGGAAAATAAAATATTAAAAAAATCCAAAAAAATATGGTAGTCCATAAATCTCTTCTAAGACCTGATTTTAGTCCTCTTGGGCATACTGCTTATACAAAATATTGAAATTACTGAGTCATATGGTATCTCTATATTCATTTGGGGGGAGAACATGCACATTGGCTTCCGTAGCTAGAGTACCATTTTATATAGCTATTAGTAGACACAGGGGTTCTAATTATCTCCCCTTGGCATAAATATTTTTATAGTCTATCTTTTTGTTGTTATTATTTGTCTGTAGTTCCTTGAACAATGTCAGTTGTCTGTCTGAGGAGTGCTCAACTGGGTTACAAAAGGAAATACCTCATGAGGAATGAGCTGTCTGCATTCTCTTTTGCCATATTTAAATCCCAGCAACAGGGCTGCACTAGATGTTAGCATTAAAGTGTTACCTGGTTGGCTACTTTGGAACCTTGCCATTCAGGAGGCTATACCTTGACCCATTCCGGGTCCTCATAACATCATCCTACATAGTCCAGTTGTGTATGTGCCAAGACCCCTTTAAGAAATGGACTCACCCACCTTTCTCTCTCTCTCTCTCTCTCTCTCTCTCTCTCTCTCTCTCTCTCTCTCTCTCTCTCTCTCTCTCTCTCTCTCTTTCCTCTTCCCACAAGGTTGCATATGCACTTCCTATCTTCCTGCTTGCCACATCCTCTTCTCTTCCTCTCTTTTCTTCACTCTCTTTCCCTTACCCCAGCCCCTACCTGTCTCTCTCTCCTCTCTCTCTCTCTCTCTCTCTCTCTCTCTCTCTCTCTCTCTCTCTCTCTCTCTTCCAATGAGACTGCTTTGCACTCCCTTTATCTCTCCCCTCTCTTTGCACCCCCAACAAATCTCTGCATTTGAATGGAGAATTGTCTCTGTCTCCTGAAAAGTGAAGCCTCTTTGATGAGAGTTATTGTTTACATTTATCTGTGGATATAATCTAAGTAGTTAATATGATGTTAGAAATTATGCTGATTTAGTAGCCTAGTGATAGAGTATTTCCCTCTGTGGTCCATGAGCTCCAGAAAGTTTGATAGGTTTCTGGTACCAGGCATGATCTCCTCCTTCTGATTAGACAGCTGCTGGTACCACCAGGATTTGAATGCCACTAGTGCCCTCTAAGAGGTATCTTGTCATGCTTGTCATTTTTGTGGTTAAATTATTCATGATAAAAAATCTTACATTCATTTGTGTCTCCTTTAACGTCATTTATAATTGCTTTATGGTTTTTACGAAAGTATTTCATCTCCTAGATTAATTTTATTCCTGTTTTTAAAATTCTTTTTGATGTTTGTAAAAATGAATCTAGTGTTATAATGCACTTTTTCAATGATCCTTTGGTACTAGAAGTACATGCAGTACAAGCCCCCTTTCCAACTATGTATAGGAAATACTTTCTTCCAAATATCTTAGCTGATATTAATAAACTATATTTGAGATAGTTTTGTATAAGTGTCAAAACTCTCTGTCATGACAAATATGTAATATTATTAGTCAATTGGTAGTTTCTTTTATCTTTGATACATATTAATTAATACATATAGCCACACACTCATTTATACATATATTGCTTAGTAATATATACAGTAATATAATTCTAATGTGACTATTCCCCTTTAGTCATGCATTTATCTGAAAAATGATAGTTTTATCAATATGCAAAAGGTCATGCTATTGTCAAATAATTTTGAACAATTAGATGGTATGTTTTAACATATTCATTTAAAATAACTTTTATTCTATTAAACAGTATTAAAAGCAATGCTTCTGCTTTAAAAAATTAGTGATTATTACTGAGTTTTATATAGAGTTTGTTCACTTCAGTGGTGTCAAATTAACTTCAGTTTTCAAGGAAATCATCACTTTTTATTTCCATTTCATGTATCTTGTACAGTGCCAAAATGACAAGAGCAATAGAATTACTCCTACTTCCTCAGTCTTATGGAAATTTTCATTTATGTCATGCTATAACTTTGATATGTTTCACTATAGTTTATGATTCAAACATACAAAAGCATATAAAAAGCATGTAACACAGCATAACATATGATTACTATGTAGCCAAGTCCATTATTTTTGTCTACGTTAAAAACAATCTTGTTTTATATACCAATCCTAGTTCCCTCTCCCTCCTGTCCTTGAAGTCTCACCACTGTCTCCCCATCCTACCCCCGTCCACTCTTCAGAGAGGGTGAGACCTTCCATGGGGTCTCATATCTATCATATCATATGGGGCAGAACTGAGGCACTCCCCTCTGTATTTTACTGAACATGCTATCCCTCCAAGGAGAATAGGCTCTAGAAAGCCACTTCATACACTAGGGATAAGTATTGGCTCTACTTCCAGCAGCCCCAGAGACTTCCCAAGCCCCCCAACTGACACCCACATTCAGGGGGCCAGGTTCCATTTTATACAGATTCCCCAGCTATCCGTCTGGACTCCATGAGTTCCCTTTGCTGAGGTCAGCTGTTTCTGTGGGTTTCCTCAACATGGTCCTGACCCCTTTGCTCATCACTCTTCCCTATCTACCACTGGACTACAGGAGTTCAGCTCAGTGCTTAGCTGTGAATTTTTGCTTCTGCTTCCATCAGCTACTGGATAAAGGCTCTACGATGGCATTTAAGATAGTCAATAATACTTGTTATCCACTCTTTCTTTAATGACTTAAATTCTTGTCATGTAGGTCTTTTACTTGTTTGAGTTACCCCAAAATATTTTATGTTGCTTGTGGCTATTGAGAAGGGTGATATTTCTGATTTCTTTCTCAGCAAGTGTATCATCTATATATAGGAAGATTGCTGACTTTTTAATTAACCTTGTATCCTGTTACTCTACTAAAAGTGTTTATCAGCTGTAGGAGTTCCCTGGTAGAATTTTTCATGTCACTTATGTAAACCATAATATCTTCTGCAAATAGTGAAAGTTTCACTTCTTCCTTTCCAATTTTTATCCACTTGATCTTTTGTTGTCTTATTGCTCTAGCTATCACTTTAAGTACAATATTCAAGAGATATGGAGAGCCTTGTATTGTTCCTCATGTTAGAGGAATCCCATTAAGTTTATCTCCATTTATTTTGATGTTGGATGTTGGTTTGCTAAATACGTATTCATTAGGCATGTTTTTGTTGTCCCTGATCTCTCCAAGACTTTATCATAAAGGGGTGTTGAATTTTTTTCAAGGCTTTTTCAGTACCTAATGAGATGAACATGTGGCTTTTATTCCAGTTTGATTATTTAGTGGATTGTGTTGTCAAGTTTTCATACATTGAACCATCCCTGGGATGAAGCTTACTTGATCACAAATGATGATTTTAGTGATATGTTCTTGAATTTTGTTTGACAATGTTTTATTGAATATTTTTGCATCAATGTTCATGAGGGAGATGGGTTTGTAATTCTCTTTCTTAGTTATGTCTTTGTTTGGTTTTCGTACCAAGGTAATTATAGCCTCATAAAAAGAGTTTGGCAATGACCCTTCTACTTCTGTTATGTGGAACAATTTGAGGAGTATTGGTATTATGTCTTCTTTATTTTTCTGGTAGATTTTTGCACTGAAACTATCTGGCCCTGAGCTGTTTTTGGTTGAGAAACTATTGATGAATGCCTCTAGTTCATTAGGGGTTATAGGTCTATTTATATTTTTACCTGTTCTTGATTTAATTTTGATATATATTATGCCTATCGAGAAAATTGTTCATCTCTAAATTTTTCAATTTTTTGAAGTACACTTTTTTGAAGTAGGAACTGATGATTGTCTGGATTTCCTCAGTGTCTGTTATTTTGTCCCCCTTTTTATTTCTGATTTTGTTAATTTGCACATTCTCTCTCTGCTTTTGGTCAATTTCAATAACGGTTTGTCTATCGTGTAGATTTTCTGGAAGAGCTATCTCTTTGTTTCCTGATTTTTGTATTGTTTTGTTTCTATTTCATTAATTTCAGCGCTCAATTTGTTTATTTGCTGGCCTCTATGCTACCTGGGTGAGTTTGCTACTTTTTGTTCTAAATCTTTCAGGTCTGACTTCAAGTCACTAATGTGGGAATTCTCCAGTTTCTTTATGTAGGCACTTAATGCTATTAACTTATCTCTTAATAATGCTTTCAAAATTTCCCATAAATTTGGGTACATTGTGCATTCATTTTCATTCAATTCAGTAAGTTTTTAATTTTATTTTTTTTCCTTGACCCAGGGGTGATGCAATTGAGCATTGTTTAATTTCCAGTTGTTTGTCGCCTTTCTGAAGTTTGTGTTGTTGAATTCTAACTTTAAATCATGGTGATCCAGTAAGATACAGGGCCTTATTCCAATTCTATTTTTATCTGTTGAGGCTTGCTTTGGTACCAAGTAAGTAGTTGATTTTAGAGAAGGTTTCATAGGGTGCAGAGAAGAAGGTATATCCTTTTGTGTTTTGATGGAATATTCTGTAGATGTCGGTTAAACCCATTTGGGCCATAACCTCTGTTAGTTCCTTTGTTTCTTTGTTAAGTTTCTGTCTGGTGGACCTGTCCAGTGGTGAGAGTGGCGTGTTGAAGTATCCCACTATTAGTGTGTGGGATTTTATGTGGGATTTAAGTTTTAGTAATGATTCTTTTACAAATGTGTATGCCCTTTTATTTGGGTCATAGATGTTCAGAATTGAGACTTCATCTTGATGGATTTGTTCTGTAATGAATATGAAATGACCTTCTTCATCTCTTTTGATTAATTTTAGTTTGAAGTAGGTCTATTTGGTAATGGACCCAACTCTTTATTTTGAGGTAATGTCTGTCTTTTTCCTTTGCAGCCTTTAATATTCCTTCCTTAGGTTGGGAAAGTTTTCTTCTATGATTTTGTTAAATATATTTTCTGAGCCTTTGAGCTGAATTTCTTCATGTTCTTTTATACCTTTTATTCTTAGTTGATCTTTTCATGGTATCACAGATATCCTGGATATTTTGTGTTAAGCATTTGTTGGATTTAACATTTTTTTGGTCAATGAATTTACTTCCTTTAATGTGTCTTCAACACCTTAGATTTTCTATTCTATCTCTTGTATTATGTTGGCATTAGTATTTCCTGTTTACCCAGATTTTCCATTTCCAGCATTCCCTCAGTTTGTGTTTTCTTTGTTGTCTCTATTTCAGTTTCCAAGTCTTGAGCTGTTTGAATTGTTTCCTTCCCTTGTTTGTTTGTTTTTTCCTGGCTTTCATTGCTTTCTTTAAGGGACCTGTTGATTTCTTGCATTTTTTTCTTTGTCGTTTCCTCCATTTTTTAAGGGAGATTCTCATTTCCTCTTTAACAGACTCTACCATATTCATAAAGTTATTTAAAGATTTTTTCTCTTTCACCTGTGTTGGGATGTTCAGGTCTTGTAGTTGTTTACTCATCTCTTCCTCCAGTGGGTGCAAGTGGGGCCTGTGATTCAAGGGTTTATTCTTCCTCCAATTTATGTATGAGGGGCCTGGGGTTTATGTGGTCATTCTTCCTCTCCTATCAGGGACAGGGCCAAGGCTCCAGGGGCAGCATATTTGTTCTTTAATGGTTTGGGCTGTTGAGAGGCTGTCCCTGGGATTCTTGGACTTTAGTGGGCAGGGGTAGAGAGCTAAATTTACCCTAGGCAACTAGAGCCTAGGGGTTAGAGGGCTCTATTTGGGAACTTAGTCACTCACCTCTCTCGGTGGGGGTGGGACCAAGGCTCCAATAGTGGCCCCTTCAGTGCTGGATGGTTTGGGGCTGTCCCCAGGTCTCTGAGGTATTGGTGAAAGGGATGGGGTGTGTGACATGCCCTGGGCAATTAGACCCTGGAATTTAAGGGCCTCCAATGGAGGGATTGCAGACAATGAACTCCCCTCTCCTACTGGAGACAGAGGCAAGGCTCTAATGGCAGCAAATATAACAAGAGATGATTTGGGCTCCACAACTACATTCTTAATGGTGTATGTGTTTCCCCTGAATCATAACCAGTTGTATAATATTGTATCTAGTTTTCAAGAATAGTAAAACTTCATATTTCTTCATTTTCATTTGCTTATGTTAAATATTTATTCTTTGCTCTCCTTTTCACCTAAAAATTTCGTTTTAATACTCAACACTGTTGATATATGTTGAGTCATTTTTTCTGTTACTCCAAAAGTTAACTATAGAACGTTTAGGACGATAAAAGCAGTGAGGCCAGTAAATTACTGCAAAGTAGTAATTATAGTTTTCCACCAGGCCTGATAAAATATTGTTGGCATCAATGGACTATACTAGGTGATATCATTAACTATTATACCATTATACACATTTCTTTTAAAAATGTCTCTATTTTGCATATACATTGGCCTGAACACGGGATAACCAAGAATAGATAACATAAAGGAGGAGATGATAAAATTAACTGCTAGTTTTGCAAATTACATATACCACAAGAATCAGAGTTTATTTCACTATTACATAGTTTATGTAAAAATACATATCCCTGACATATATTCACTATAATGGTACAGAGCATATTAGGATGAATATATGATGTATATACTTGTTTGTTAGAAGATTAAACATTCCTGTAACTAAAGTACCAAATTTTTTCTCTATGAACATATCTTTTTTTTTTCAAAATTTGTTTCTTGATACTTTTTTTCACTGAGCATTTGGTATGACCATCATATTTTTATGTATTATAGGACAAATATTTAGGTATTTCTCACAATACTATTACCTAACTATGTAGTTTCTAGGATTCTGTATCACACTCTTGTCTACATCTCAGGTAATATCTCATTGCTTTGAGCATTTTTAGCAGCTCACAGATTCCATCTCTAGACATTTTACAACTGCAGTTCTGTTTCATTATTCTAAATGATGCTGAACTCTTTGGGCAAGACTTCTCATTTATTTATTCTTATCATGTTCATTGTTCTATTCAAAAGTGACATTGATGTGGATGAATCACTGGCTCTTTATGAAACACTGTACAGCCTATTTTGTTATATGATTTCTTCTTTTCAACCCAAAATCTATTGTAACAACTTCACACAATAGACTTGAATAGAAGTAAAAATGTCTATAATTGAGTTTCATCCTTTATTTTTTTAGATTCTTTCATGTTTTCATAGGTGATTTGTGTAAAATCTAAATTCACAATTCCTTTTTGTGTGAGTTTTGTATTTGAATCATTTATTGGTCTACTTCCCTAAATTCCATAGTGACTTATTTAGGGGAAGGATAAAGATGCTTTTTATAAAATGAGCCAAATTCCTTTCCCTTTTAAATAAAAGAACTGCAATAGGCATTCTCTATCATGTGTGGACTTTTGAATGGAGGTAAGTTATGTGACTTTTCTGGGGCCATTTATGAAAAGCCTTGTTGAGAATTTCACATGTAGACCAATAGAAACATATGCTCTTTTCTTTTAACCCTCTCATACTACTTTTTAAAACTACAAGTTAATCTTGAGCAGGAAGAATAGTAGTGAAGTCAGAAAGCTAATTTATCATATATGATAACATTAGACAAGTAAGATATTGTCAGGTTAAAAGGGAGGTTTATTTTTTCCTTTACAGAAGTTCTTTTCTTTTTTCATTCAAAACAGACGCTATTAGGTAAGTTTTCTTCCTCTCCTTTTTCTTTTCCCGCCAATGTTTTCCAGTTGTGTGCCTCTTTGTCCATGATACAAAAATTCAGTTTCCCTACCAGTTTCAAGGTATGTTCTTGTCCTGTCTTTCCTGTGGTATCCTCCTTTGGCAATTCTGGCCAATCATCACTTGAAACATCCACAGTCAGCACAAGTTTCATTCTCATCTTGGCAGTGTTTTTTGGGTAGGTTGACTTGTTCAAGAAATTCTGTTTTTAAAGCCAGTTTCATATATAATGAAATTGTACAAAATTACTGTCTCTGGGAAATAACACTTTACTCAACTGAGCACAAAAATGACTTCACAAGTGTCTTTGATGTTTTCCTGCAGGTCTTTCATGGGGAATTAATGGTGATGACTCCCTATATTTTAACATATGACTGTTTCTGAAGCTTTCATGTTGTTGCTTTCTTAAAAGTAATATGATTATTGTATTTTGCTATTTTCACTTTGGTTTATCTCCATATACTTGCACCAACTTCTAGCAAGTTGGATTTATTACTTTTTGTTTTGTTTTGTTTTGGTTTCTTTCTTTTAAAGTGTAAAGCTTCAGAAGGAGCATAATCTATGGAATGGATAAGCTCTTTGCATCCCTAATGATGTTCAGTTGACACTCTATAACAATTCCTCCCTTCCTAATTTGTTGACTACTCTTTATTGGTTAGTTCAGACTAGCTGCTGTGAATCTTGAAAAGGATGAGGGAAGTAACTGGTATGCTGAATTCATTTGAAAAGTTATGACTCTGCCAATATCAATGAAAACTTAGTTTTGCTTTCCTTTACCACACCCTATAAGTATCTTTAAAACAAGTCATTGTATGGGAGCTAAAGGTTTTCAAACATCCCAAGAGGCTGTTAGGCAAAGTTTGGACAAATCACTCAATGGTCAGATTTTAACTGATTTTGGTGATGCCTCTTGTCTCTCTGTCCACCAAACAGTTACAGATAAAATACCAATGAAGTCTCTTTCAGCCTTTTGCCATGGAGAATGCAAGCAAGCAAATAAAGCCTAAGTATCCTTTTGTATAAAGATAATAAAATATGAAAATCCAATCCATATATAAGTATATATGTATTATAACTCCAAGTATTATATAAATGTCAGTATATACCAGAATTTTTTATTTCTAATTAAATATAAAACTAGAGCATGATATTGCTTGCCTGTAATTATGATTGGTTTGGTAGAATGATAGAAATTATAATTATGTTTCATGGATCATCGAAATATTATAATTTTGTTTATTTAATGTGAATATCTTATATTTCTAGCATACAATAATCTGTCATATTAATAATATCTACTATTAATCCAGAAGCTATAGCATCTATTATATATATTTTATGTTACAATGCATAAAATATGCACATGGATTTGAACTCCAGCATTTTAATTTTCTTGAATAAAAAAATCACTTAAAATGTTAAATCACCTTCCCCAGTTCCAGTCCTGGCCTAAGAAATCATAACTCCAAGAAAGAGATCTTGGTTGTCTTTGTCTTTAATGATCTTTTCAGGAAGAATGGCAGTCATTGTGTCCTAGCCACACATCCAAGCCTGGCACTTAGAATTTACTAGATATTAATGGCTTACTTTCCCAAGCTTTTCTCTTTAGACTCCTGTTCTCTGTGTTTAAGCCTTGCAGAGCAAGGTCAACTTCAGGGACAATTCTTTCATATCTTATACTTGATGTAGCCTCCTTTTATTTTTTAATTTAGTTTGGCAATTTCACATAGAAGCACTCTATTTACAACATTCTCTCCCTCTTTCTCCTCCCTTCAATTCTTCTCATTTGCCTCCCAATCATTCTCAAGTTCATGATCTCCTATTCTTGCATTATCATTTTAGATATGCTACCTGCTGAGTTCAGTTAATGTTGATTATATGTGTTTAGGGCTGACCTTTTAGAATTGGATAACTTACCAGGGGCTTATAATTGGAGAAGTCTGATTCTCCCACTCTCAGCAAAAATTATTTGCCTATAGATTTTTATCTATGGGTTGGGCGTTATGAGAATTTTCCATCAGCATAAGCCTGTAAACTGGTATGACTTTTTAGATCTTGTTTAGGCCAATACCTTGAGATTTCATGCGTGCAACTTTCCTATCATATATGCAAGATATACTTCACAGAATGAATACTGAATGTCTGGATATTTTTGTCCACTTTACATAATGTTACCAAAGACTTAGGTTTGGAAATTGTGGTTTTTGACCAGTAATGGTTTTCTTTTTTAAAGTTTTATTTCCATTAGAAACAATCTTATTTTTCATATCAATCAAAGTTATCTCTGCCCCCCATCCTGCCATACCCCCCACCAACCCCCATCCCATCCCCCATCCATTCCCCAGGGAGGGTGAGGCCTTCTGTGAGGAATCATCAAAATCTGTCAAGTCATTTGAAGCAGGGCATAGGTCCTCCCCTATGTATCTAGGCTAAGAGAGTATCCCTCCATGGGAAATGGGCTCCCAAAGTCTTTTGTGCACTATGGATGTACCCTGGTTCCATTTCCAAAAGCCACATAGATGGCTGACAGACATATTTGGGGGCCTGGTTTGATCCTATTTTGGTTCTGCAACTGTCAGACTGGGGTCCATGAGTTCCATCTTTCTGCAGGTTTACCAAGCATATTCTTGACCTCTCTCTTTGGAACTGGATTCCAGGAGTTTGGCTCAGTGTTTAGTTTTGGATCTCTGTTTCTGCTCCCATCAGATACTGGATGAAGGCTCTAGGATGGCATTTAAGGTAGTCATCATTCTCATTATATGGGAAGGGCATTTAAGGTAGCCTCTCCATAATTGCTTAGGTTCCTAGGAGGGGTCATCATTGTGGAACCCTGTACAATTCCCTAGTACCATATTACCCTTTAAACCTATAGTGAATCCCTCTATTGAAGTGTCTCTTTCTTGCTATCCTCTATCCCTTTCCCAACTCAATGTTCCTGTTCCCTCACATTCTCCTTTCCCTCCTCTTCTCCATTCCTCCTTCTCCTACCTCCCGCTTCCCATGCTCTCAATTTCTTCAGGGGACTGTGTATATCTCTCTTACAGTACTATGTGTTTCCTAGTTTCTCTGGAGGTATAATGTAGCCTGGTAATCCTTTGCTCTATGACTAATATCCATACATGAGTGAGTGCATACCATGTTTGTCTTTCTGTGATTGATGATCTCACTTAGAATGCTTTCTCTGTTTAGCTCTGTACCCCAATTTTTAATTGTATTATTTGGTGCTTTGGTGACTAGCTTCCTGAGTTCTTTGCATATTTTGGAGATCAGCCCTCTCTCAGATGTAGGGTTGGTGAATATCATTTCCCATTCCAATATGTTCAACTAGTTGACCAAAAGAACTCTACCAGGGAACTCTTCAGCTGATAAACACCTTCAGCAAAGGGGCAGCATACAAAATTAACTCAAAATAATCAGTAGCCCAGCTATAAATCCCTAACACAAAATATCCAGAATATATGGGACACTGTGAAAAGACAAAACCTAAGAATAGTAGATATAGAAGAAGGTGAAGACATGCACCTCAAATGGGCAGAAAACATATTCAACACAATAATAAAAAAAAACTTTCCAAACTTAATGAAAGACATGGCAATGAAGATACACGAAGCATACAGAACACTAAATAGAGTGGGCCACAAAAAATCCCCTCACCACATTATAATAAAAATCTGGAACAAAAATAATACAGAAAGAATATTAAGAGCAGTTACAGAAAAAGGGCAAGTAACATAGGCAGGCAAATCTATCAGAATTACACCTGACTTCTCCATGGAAACTCTGAAAGCCAGAAGGTCCTGGATGTATATTCTACTGACACTAAGTGAATACAGATTACAGATGCCAGCCCAGACTACTATACCCAGCAAAACTTTCAAGCACTATACATGGAGAAAAGAAGATACTCCATGACAAAAACCAGATTTAAACAATACATGTCTACTAACCCTGCCCTACAGAAAGTTCTGGAAGGAAAACTCCAATCCAAGAAATTTAACTGCAAACAGAAAAATATAGGCAATAGATAATTCCACTTTACCAATAGTCAAAAGAAAAAAGGAGTGGAAATCCACATACAAGTCCGTCAACAACAATCATTTCAAAACAAACAAGTATGAGCAATCAATGGTCATTAATATCCCAAACTATTAATGGTCTTAACTCACCCATAAAAAGCCATATGGTAACAGAATGGATTCGAAGACAGAATTCATCCTTCTGTTGCATACAAGGAATACACATCAGTTTCAGAGACAAACATTACCTCAGAGTTAAGGG
This sequence comes from Mesocricetus auratus, assembly GCF_017639785.1. Lineage (NCBI taxonomy): Eukaryota > Metazoa > Chordata > Mammalia > Rodentia > Cricetidae > Mesocricetus > Mesocricetus auratus. The sequence goes on from NW_024429266.1 coordinate 170,516,008, forward strand.
TTAGGAAAGACTTTCCAATCAAATAGACCCAAGAAACAAGTTGGGGTAGCAATCCTAATATCTAACAAATTAGACTTTAAACTAAAATCAATCAAAAGAGATGAAGGAGCTCATTTTATACTCATCACAGGAGAAATCCACCAAGATGAAATTTCTATTCTGAACATCTATGCCCCAAATACAAAGACATCCATATTCATGAAAGAAACTTTACTGTGGAGTATTACTCAGCAGAAAAAACAATGGAATATTGAAATTCGCAGGGAAATGGATAGCACTGGAAGAAACCATCCTGAGTGAGGCAACACAGTCGCAAAAAGACAAACATGGTATGTACTCATTCATATATGGATTTTAGACATGGATCAGGATAGTGCCAGTCTGCACATTATGAAACAGCAGAGTGTGAACAGGCAAATTAACAAAATCAGAAATGAAAGGGGGGTTATTACAATGGACACTGAGGAAATCCATAGAATCATCAGGTCATACTTTGAAAGCTTATAATCCAGAAAATTTAAAAGAAATGGACTATTTTCTGGTTAGATATCACTTACCAAAATTAAATCATGAATAGATAAGCAATTTAAACAGACCTATAACCCCTAATGAAATAGAAGCTAGCATCAAAATCTCCCAACCAAAAAAGCCCAGTGCAAGATGGCATCAGTGCAGAATTCTATCATAAATTAAAAGAACAGTGTATGTCAATTCTCATCAAAGTTTTCCATGCAATAGGAGCAGAGGGGTTACTGCCAAACTCTCTTAATGAGGCTTCAATAATTTTGATAACAAACCACACACAAAGACACAGCTAAGAAAATGAACTTCAGACCAATATCTCTCATGAACATTGATGCTAAGATACTCAATAAAATACTGGCAAATCAGAACCTAGAACACATCGGAAAACTCATACACCACGATCTAGTAGGTTTCATTCTAGGGATGCATGGAATGTTCAACATATGAAAATACACCATATAAACAAGCTGAGAAACAAAAATCACATGATAATCTCACAAGGTGATGAAAAAGTCTTGGACAACATCCAGCACCCCTTTATGATAACGGTTTGGAGAGATTCAGGATAGCAGGAACATACTTAAACATAATAAACACTATATACAGAAAACCAACAGACAACATCATACTAAATGGAGATAAACTCAACATGATTGCTCTAAAATCAGGAACAAAACAAGGCTGTCCCCTCTATCCATACTTCTTCAATATTGTACTTGAAGTTCTAGCAAGAACAATAAGACAACAAAATAAATCAAGGGGATAAAAATTGGAAAGCAAGAGGTCAAACATTCACTATCTGTAGATGATTTGATAGTTTATATAAGTGACCCAAAAAATTCTATCAAGAAACTCCTACAGCTGATAATTGCCTTCAACAATGTGGCAGGATAGAAAATCAACTAAAAAAATCAGTAGCCCTACTATATACAGACAATAAAATGACTGAGAAAGTACTCAGAGAAACATCACCCTTTACAATAGAGAAAGTGTGATACATTTACACAATGGATTACTATTCAGCAGAAAACAAAAGAACAGTGTAATCTTGAAATTTGCAGGCCAATGGATGGCAATAGAAGAAACCATCCTGATTGAGGTAACCAAGTCACAGAAAGAAGAACATGGTATATACTCACTCATATATGGATATTAAACATGTATCAGAGGAGTGTCATCCTACAATCTCACTGCCAGAGAGTCTTGGAACAGGTAAGACCCTAAGAGAGAGATGCATGGTACCCCAGAGAAAGGGAATGAGGCAACATTCCTGAGCAGAATGGGAGCATGGCAGAGGGGAGAGGGAGCTGGCAAAAAGCAAGGGGGAGAAGAAGAGGGGAGAGGAGGACAAGGGGGTGCAAGATGTTTGAATTGGGGGAAGAATAGAGGAGAACAGGATTAGTGATACCATAATAGAGGGAGTCATTCTAGATTTGAGGAGAGATCTGGTACTAGTGCACTAGTGAGATTTAGAGAGATCAACAAGGATAACACCAACTGGCAAACTAAGCAATAGTGGAGCGGCTACCTTAAATGCCCTTCCCTGATAATGAGTTAGATGACTCCCTTTTATGCCATCCTTGATCCAGTGACTGATAGAAGCAGAGGCAGACACCCAGAGCTAAATACTGAACTGTACTCCTGGAACCCAGTGGCAGAGAGGGAGGAGAGATGAGCAAAAAGGTCAAGATGGCTGGTGAAACTCACAGATACAGCTGACTTTAACGAGGGTGAGCTCTTGAACCCCAGACTTATGGCTGAATGGCCAGCATGGGACTGATCCAGACTCCGTGAATGTGGGAGTCAGTGAGGTGGCCTAAGCAATCAATGGACCTTGGGGAGTGGATCAGTATTTATCCCTCGACTTTGGGTGTCCATTCTACATTGAGGGATGCTGTCTCAGCCTGAACACATGGGTGATTGCCTAGGCCCTGCCCTGGATGAAATGACAGACTCTGCAGATCCCCCATAGAAGGACTCACCCTCCCTGGGGGATTGGGTGAGGCACTTGGCGGTTTGTGGTGGTTCAGGGGAAGAGGGAAGGGAGAGGGAGCTGGGATTGGCATGTGAAGCAAGCTTGCTTCTAATTTAAGATTTAAAAAGATTAAAAATTTTGAAGAAAAATTATTATTGTCATAGAAGATACAGTGTTGCACATGTAGTTAACTATTTTATCCAGTCAATATTCATTAAAAAAAGAGGCATTTATTGATCTGGTTTGAGACCTCTTGTCTGTGTTACTATCTATGCTGGGCCCTCACTGGAGCTCATCTCTTAAAGACTAGACTCACAACCCAAAGCTACAGGATGGTTGCATCTTAATAGACGCCTACTGGTTCTCATTTGTTACTAGTTGAATTCCTTTTGTTCTCTTAGTTACAACCAAAAAAACACAGCCCCTCTTAGAGACTTCATTAAGCTAAAATTACAGAACACATATTAGTAATAAATCTAGGAACTTTTCAAGTTATTTTCCTGAATATATGCTTGCTGAATGTTTTACTCATATTTCTTCATTTGTTTGTTATCATGACCACCTGCTTAGGTGTTATGATAATCCCCACCTTACAAAGGCAGGAACTGGTTTAGACTTGTTTCTTATCCAGGTTTGCAGAGAAGTCTTCTCGAAGAATATTAAGCACTCTTGACCACTGAATCATCTCTTCAACCCCATGACTGTTTCATTTATTATATTCAGCATCTCTTGCATCAAAATTCTGTATATATGACCTCCTTGCATTTTTCTGCATCTTTTATTCTGTCATAAAATATATCACAACTGTAGCTTCTCTTCCCTCAGAACTACACTTCCTCCATTTCACTTCAGAAAAGAGCTAGACTCCCAGGGATATCACCCAAACATGGGATAGCAACATGAAATAGGAATAGGCCCAAGCCTCATAGCAAGGCTGAACAAAGCAATCCAGTAGAATGAAAAGGGTCTCAAGAACAGGAAAAAGAGTCAAAAGACACTCCTACCTCCACTGATAGGATTCTCACAGAAATCCCAAGCTAATCAACCATAGCATGTGTGCAGTGCAAACTCATGCGGGTTCCATGGTTGCTTCTTTAGTCTCTGTGAGCCCCTAAGTGCCCTGAATAACTGATTCTGTGAGCCAGGTTCTCCTGGTATTAGACTATCACACTTGGTCCTACCATACTTCCTTCTCCTCTTCTGTGGGCTTCCCCAATCCCCATATAATGTTTGGCTATGGGTCTCTCTGTATATACATATCTACTCCCATTTGCTGCTGTAAGAAGCCTTTCTGATGATGATTAGGCTAGGCATAGATCTATGAGTATAGCTGAATATCATTAATCATCATGTCATTGCCTTTTTGGAGGAGTCAGTTGTGCTTGGTCCTACCCCAGGACTTTTGAGCCACCTAGCTACTGGATCCTGGCCCTCTAGGCAGTGACTGACATGGGCTCCCTCTCTTGATTTGGGTCTCAAGTTAGAACAGTCATAGGTTGGCCACTCCCACAAGTTCAGAGTCATCATTGCTCCACAGCATCTTGAAGCAAGGATATATAATAGATCATACGTTCTGAGGGTGGGTTGGTTGCCCAATCCCATCACTAAGAGTCTAGCCTGCTTAGAAAAGATAGTTGATTCAGAATCCATATCCTTCATTACTGGAAGCCCTCACTAAGGTCACTCTCATAGGTTTCTGGAAGTTTCCAGACATCTCTCACAGTTCCTTCCTCCCACCCCCAGTTCCCTCCTGTTCCCATTACCACCTGCCCTCATTGTACCCACTAAATCCATTCTAATTCCCCTTCTCAGGGATATGCATAAGCCCCACCCCATCTTTCCCCCTCTACCACCAGACCGCTCTCTTTAACTTCTCCGTGTCTTTAGATTACAGTGTGATTATCCTGTACTAAACCACTGGTCCTTTTTCCTATATCCCTTACAACACACTCATCAAAGTTTCTTATTCCTCCACTACAATATCTTTTGTATTGTTGTCTCACACATTTTGTATCTTCAGGGAAAATACTTTAACAGTGAGTGAAAAAAAATTGCTACCTCTAGAAGGGTTATTAAATAGTAGAGAAAGCATTTATAAGCAGATGTGTAGGACAATATCCATTGCTATATAAGAGTTTCTGAAAATTACTATGTCTACGTATATGAAGCCTATTTGTGCTGAGAAGTGAAATTTTCTCAGCAATTTGCATTCCTTTAGATGACAAATTTCAATAGATTATAATCACTTTACTTGCTAGGCTTGCAAATGTACTGATGGATAGCATACAATGGCCTGTTTTGCAAAATCTAACCTTGGATGAGATTAGATTAAGGTTGGAAAATGTATCATAATATTTAGTATAAAATAGTCTCTAAAAACTCTTCCAAAAATGGGTTGATAAAAACTGAGGACTTAGCTCTCTGGTCAGTCGACAATTGTTAGACCAAGTACTAGAATACATTGAAACTAAACCAGAGCTCCTTATAGCTAAAGCAGGGGTCCTCTATGATAATGGGTAAGAGTTTGTGTGTCTGTATTCCAGTTGTTCCCATGTAAAATGCTATGAGTTAAATATACCTTATGAAACTGTTTGAATCAAGAAATGTTTTAGACAATTGCAATTAGTTATTCTTAAGTTTTGTAATATTGGCATATCCATCTCCATTGAGGAGGATGCATGACATTCATCTGTGTTGCATGGACCGGCTATATATACAGGGTAGATGATACATTTAAGTGATAACTGCTTTTCTAGAACATACTGAGTTCTACTTTGCATTTTTTCTTTCCATAATGTTGTGCATTCTGCATTGTCCAACAGAAATTGTCCTTCCTCCCCCATATCTCATAATTTAATTAAGATCCTTGCATTTTATTGAAATAGTATCTAGTTTAAAACCACCATCATTTTTTGTCTTGTTTCCTTTTTTCTTTCTTCATCTTCTTTTTTTCCTTTTTCTTTTTTCTTTTTGGTCTTTCATTGTTTCTCAATCATTCTCAATCATTGCATATATTGAACTTTAGCTTCACAGAAACATCAAATTTCTTTGTAGTGTTTTTTTTCTCCAAAGCAAACTGAGGAGAATTTGCTTCTTTATCCTCCTCATCTTGTAAGTGGGGATTGGGTGGGGGACTGGGGGTTATGGGAGGGGGGAGGAAGAGGGAGCTGGAACTGACATATGAAACAAGCTTGTTTCTGATTTAAATATAAAATCAAATAAATCCTTTCTGTACAAAGTGAGGAAAAAGTAAAAAAAGGAAAACAAAATTGATTACATAGTTATTGAAATAGCTTCTTTTTTAAGTTGTAATTTGAGAGAACCATTAATTGATGGCTATGTGTTTTGGTCTAACATGGAATACAGAGTACTTTCTTGGGAAAAATAGCATCGCTTTTACCTACCTAAAACCAAGTGGCATGTCTGCTATTCAACCTAAATTTGGTGTATGTTGTAGAGCCCCCCCAAAATGTATTGTTAATCAAAATTTTCACAGTATTCTTGTCCCTTAAGAATGCTTTCACAAATGACATGTATTAGGACTATTGAGCATAAAACAGTTTTTTTTCAGAGGCATTTAAAAATATAGTTATTCCCAGTTTAATCACTTGAAGCAAAGAAAAAAATTCAACCCTAACTTACTTGACAAATCCCCCATGATTATGTGGTGCTTACTTGTTCTTGGAAAATATTACTACCTTTTTTCCTTAAAAGTCTCAACTCCCCATTTTTTCCCTGATGTCTTTAATCAGTGATTCAGTTACTGTGATAGTCCTCAGCTCTTAATACTATCTTATTTCTTGCTTTATATAGTATTCACCATTCCCCATGGCATTATTTACCTGCCCCTACAGTTTTTATAGTTTTTAATGTCTATTTCTTTTATACTTGGTGTATGTCCTCAGTGCCTGCCTTGTACTACATGCCACATTCAGCTACTGATTTCATGATTGTCATAAAGCAAATCTCTGCAAAATCTTTATGCTTAGAGTTCAGTGATGGGGATATTTTCCAGCTACAGGTGTTTACCAAGGTTATGGGCTTTGTTGCAAGAACCTTATTATATTTCCTTCTTCAAAATGGCTTTCCCTATGCTTGCTGAAATACTACAACTCCAAGGGATACATTGCTGGCCAAACAGCCTTTCCCTGGGCCTGTCTTGCCTTAGCTATCTTGTTTTTCCTCCAGAATATAAAGATCATGCTTTCATAAAGTTATTTTTTGCTACACTGTAAAAATAATAAAAATTAAATGCTAAGCCCAGGCCCTTTGAGTATTGCAGAATTGAATATGAACCCAACTTTGCCACCATCTAACTGGGTCACCTTCCTGAGTTCATGAACTGATATTAAATCTTAACCTTATAAAGGAATGGAGAGATTGCTCTGTGGTTAATAGCACTTAAGTTTGTACCAGATAATGGTTTGGATTTCCAGCAACTTCATTCAGTAGCAAACAACTACCTGTAACTCTAGTTCCAATGAATCAGAAGCTCTTTCTGGCCCCTGTGTGCACCTGCAAGCATGAAATGCATATATACTCACACACACATATACAAAAAAGTAAATAGTTAAATATTTCCCTTTTATTGAAATGAATGTTTTTCTCACAGAATACACCAGGATCAGTTTTCCTTTCTGTGTTCCTACCAGTTTCTTCCAACCTCCTGTCCCATCCAGATCTACTCCCTTTTCCTCTCCCATTAGAAACCAAACAGCCACCTAAATGACAATAAAATAAAGCAAATACTAATATATTTGAATTAGACAATTGAAACAAACAGAAGGAAAGAGCCCAAGAGAAGGCACACAAATCAGAGACCCACTGTTCTTACACTCAGACATCCCATAAAAACACTAAACTAGAAACGATAATATATACATCAGATCTGGTGCAGAATTGTGCAGGATCTGTGTAGACTGCATCAGTGTCTGTGAGTTCATATGATCTTTGGCATCTTGATTTCAACAACCTTGTTTCCTTGGTGTCCTTCATCCCGTATCTCTTCCATGCTCTTTCTGCCTCTTCTTCCATGTCGCACCTGCTGTGCAGCCTGCATCAGAGAATGTAGCAAGGTGGTCGGGATAGATGACACAGAGACCGGTCGGTTGCTTTAAGAAAACTTTATGCTTCCCAAGTCGGCTTAGAAGAAGAGAGTCTCTCCAAGAAAAAATGCTTCCCTTTTTAAGGACTTCTGCCATCCATCTACATACAATTCTTTCCAGACTTCTCACCCTCCTGGCTGGTGGTTTAATCTCCAGCCCCAGAATCGGGGAGACACAGCAGGGAGCAGGAAGAGGCATCTAGCCATAGGGGGTGTCAAAGTCATGGTGTTTCAGTGAGCAAGCCCTTATCTGAGCCCTATCAAGAGCTTTATAGCACTGAATTGTTTTCAGTAAACATTATCTCACAGCTGCCTGCTCCCAGGCCGAAGGGGAAGTGAGTTTCTGCTCAAGGTCTGGTGTCCCCACACTTCCACGGGTTTCCCTGAGCCTAGCTGTGGTGGGTATTTGATGGAGACATTAGTGTCTAAGTTTTCTTACTACCTGCATAATTTCTGACTTTTGGTCTCAATATTTGTTCTCAACTTCTATGATGATGGTTGAGCAAGGCACTGGTCAGTGACTATAGCAAAATGTCATTAGAAGTCATTGCTAACTTTCTTTTGAACACTAGTATTTGGTTTTACCCTAGGTGCCTGGGCTGTCTAGTCTCAAATTCTTGGTCACTCAAGCAATATTAGGTATGGGTTCCATCTTGTGGAGTAGACCTTAAGTCAAATCAGGCATTTGGTGGTTACTCACACAGATTTGTACCACTGTTTTCTGATCACACTTTGCAGGCAGGGTGCAATTGTAGATCAAGATGTTTGTGTCTGGATTGCTGTTTATATTTCCCTTTTGGTGGTGTGCAAAATAACTTGTACGAAACACACTAGAATATAGGGGTGAAGACTCTATGTAGGCAAAAGCCTGACTTAACCATGGTCAATGAGTTGTATAGGTTCTGTCTCCAGCAGCTGGACTTTGTTGTCAGTTTGTGGAGAATAATCTATATAGTCTTGGCAAAATCCTGAGTGGCTTGGGGATTCCCATGGAATTCCATTGACCTAAAACTCAATTGGATGTAATTCAGTCTTGATACTGGAAGCTTTATTTGGTTAAGTGATTTTAATAAAAAAAGTCCAATTGGGCCTCTGTCTCCCCCACTTGTGATTTCATTTAGATTACCTTCTTACATGTATGTGTTCTAGGAAACTTCTACTATATTACTTTTCTATATTACCCTTCAAATAGCTCTCAATTTGAAGCAAGTTAATTCCCATCTTCCTGAGTAGTCACCACACTGATATCCATAGTGACCATATATATTTGAACTCCCACCAGTAATATATCAGTGTCCCCTCAGCCAGAATGATTGCAACTAAGAGCTGTCATTTATTTTAATGGTCTTACTCATGCTGACCACTTTAAGATGGAATCTAAAATGTTTATTTTTTATTTATATTTCCTTTTTGCTGTTGTTTTTGTTTTGTTTTGTTTTCTGTTTTTTGAGACATGGTTTACTCTGTGTTGTTTTGGAGCCTGTCCTGGAACTCGCTCAGTAGACCTGGCTGGCCTCTAACACACAGATATCCACCTGCCTCTGCCTCCCAGGTGCTGGGATTAAAAGCATGTGCCACCAAATTCCTTTATGACAAAGTATGTTGAACATTTTCTTAAATGTTTCTGAGTCATGTGAATTTCCTCTTTGGAGAATCTTCTGTTTAGATCTGTACTCCATGTCTTAAATGGGTTACTTGTTTTATTGATAACTAGTATTATATTTCTTTATATATTTTGGATTGTTAACCCTCTAGTAAATGTATGTTTATGATATTTTTTCCATTCTGTGGGCTGACAATTTTTCCAAATGATAGTGTCTTTTGATATGCAGAAGCTTTTCACATCATGAGATTCAATTCTTTAATTTTTGATCTCAATGATTTAATGGTGTGCTGTTTAGAAATCTTTTCCTGTGTTAATGAGTTTGAGGCTATTCTCCACTTTCGCTTCAGGTTGACATAAATTGTAAATTGAGGTCTTTGAGTTTTATGCAGTGTTATATGTGTAGATCTACTCAGAGTCTTCTACATTCAGCCATCCTGTTTGACAAGCACAATTTTTGAAGATAATTTTTTCCTCTCAGTGTGTATTTCTGTCTTCTTTATCAAAATCAGATGATCATATATATGTAGATTTATGGTTGGGTCTTCATTTCAATTTCATTTATCAACGTGTCTGAAGATACCTTCCACAGTTTTTTTATTATAAAGGATTGTTTTGCTATCCTTTTTATTGTTCTTTTTTGTTTTAGTGTGTGTGTGTGTGTGTGTGTGTGTGTGTGTGTGTGTGTGTGTGTGTTTCCATGCTAAGCTGGAAAATTCTCCTTTAAATATCTCTGAAGATTTGTGCTGGAATTTTTATGAAATGAATTGAATCTGTACTTTGATTTGGTAGGATTAATATTTTTACTATATTCATCCTACTAATCCATGAGCATCTTTCCATCTTCTGATGTACCTTCCTCAATTTCTTTCTTCAGTTTCTACAGTGTCAAAGATTTTATTTTTCAAGTTTTTCACTATCTTGATTAAATGTACCCCAAGATTTTTTATATTACTGGGATTGAAATGAAAGGTATTGTTTCCCCATTTTCTTCCTCAGTCTGTTTCGATTTGTATATAGGAAGGCTACTCATTTTTGTGAGTTGTGTATCCAGATATTTTGTTGAAAGGGCTCATCAGCAGTAGGAGTTTCCTGATGGAATCTATAGGATAATTAATTTATATTGTCGTATCATATAAAATAAAAATAGTGGATTTCTTTTTCCCATTTATATGACTTGATGTTCTTCATTTGTCTTATTGCTCTAAGAATTCAAGTACCATATTGAATAGTTAAGTAGAAAATGGATAATTTTGTGTGTTCCTGATTTTATTAGGACTGATTTGAGTGTCTCTCCATTCAAATTGAAGTTAGCTATAGGCTTGCTGTAGCTGTTTTTATATGTTGAGTTATGTCACTTGTATCCCTAATCTGTCCAGAACTTTTATTCTAATTTTTAGCTTTTTTATTTTTTATCTTTAAATTTAAATTAGAAACACGGTTGCTTCACATGTCAATTCCAGGTACCTCTCCCTTCTCCTCCCCTCCTCTGATGCTTTCCCATCATGCTTGGGATGGGTAGTGATCTGCTGCCCAAGGCTCAATAGATTACCTAGGCCTCCTCACTGAGACCCAGATTCAGGGGGTCTTGATCAATCCCCTGCTGGATTCCCAGGCTGATGCCTGGGATTCAAGAGTTAACCTTTGTCAGGTCAGCTGTTTCTGGGGGTTAAACCAGCCCAGTCTTAATCCCTTTGATCATCAGTCCTCCCTCTCTGTTACTGGCTTTCTTGAGTTCAGCTCAGTACTTAACCAAGGGAGTCTGCCTCTTCTTCGATCAGCCACTAAATGAAGTTTCTGTTTCCCAGACTCTCTGGCCATAGGATTGTAGGCTGGCACTCCCCAGATCTATGTCTAAAATCCATATATGAGACAGTACATGCCATGTTTCTCTTTTTGTGACTGGGTTACCTCACTCAGGATGGCTTCTTCTAGTGTCATCCATTTGTCTTCGAATCTCATGATTCCATTACATTTTTCTGCTGAATAGTACTCCATTGTGTAGATGTACCACATTTTCTCTATCCACTCTTCGGTTGAGGGACATCTAGGTTGCTTCCAAGGGTATTACAAATAAAGCTGCTATGAACATAGTGCTAGCTTTTTTTTAAAGAACTTTTCTGTATCTAATGAGATGATCATGTGGGGTTGGTTTTTTTGGGGTTTTTTTTTTGGTCTATCAGTTTTTTACATGATAGGTTACATTTATGTATCTACATAAATTAGTCATCCATGCCTACATTTGTGGCATGGGGCCTACTTGACCATAGTGGATGATCTTTTGGGTGTATTTTTGTATTTTATTTGCAAGTATTTTATTAAGAATTTTTGCATCCATGTAGGTAAATAAACTTAGTGTATAATTTTCTTGCCTTATTGAGTATTATATGGATTGAATATTAGCTAATTTCTAGATGTTAGGAACTAACATGTAGGGATAGGGATGGTTTGGGGAGGATTAGGGATTTTAGAACATTTCTAGATGTTAGGAACTGACATGCAGTAATGGGGATGATTTGGGGAGGATTAGGACCCCACAAGAGGGATGAAAGCAGAGTGTTCATCAGGATCTGCTTAGTCCCCTAGGAATGGAGGCAGAGCATTTGGAATATCCATAGCACTTCTGATGTAGAGCTGACAGTGATACTGACAATTGTATTTTGGGAAGTGGAAGTAAAAGTGAAGGTTTGTAGCCAGCCTTCCTGCTTCCCTGGCCAGAGGGTGTAAATAACTAAATCTTACAAAATAGTCTGAAGGGGGAAGTTCTGTGTATATGTCAATAAAGCACTGTTGGCCAATAGGGAACCAAGATAGGTGGGACTAGGAATCCAGGAGGACTCTGGGAAGGAGAAACACAGAGAGTCAAGATGTAATGCCATGGATTAGGAAGCCTGGAAACCTCTCCGGTAAGAGAAATACTTAGATTAGCAATTATGGGATAAAATACTTAAGTCAGAGCTAGACAGTAAGAAACAAGCAAGGCCAACAGCTTCATAATTAATATAGCCTCATGTGTGTTTATTTGGGACTGATGTAGCTCTGGAACCAGGCTGGCAGGAAGGCTTCTCTCAAGGAAAAGTCTTCCCTTTACAATAGTCTTCACATGTGAAATTGAATCACATAACCAATGTAAAGATTTCATTTAGCTTGTTCTCACTGAGCATGGAATATAACCTCCAGAAGCAGCTAACCTGTTTTCAATGTAAATTAATAACTTTCCTAATAATTCACAGTCTTCACTTCTCTATTGAATAAAAATTGCTCTCCTCTTGTATTAGGGATTTCTTTTGCCCTATTAAAATTTATCTATTTCAGATTTCAAATACTCTGCTGTTTCTTTTTCTTTTTATTCATTTGTATGTGTTAGTGAAACATACATGTGCAATGGAATCCATGTGCAATGTGGAACTATTAAGCTACAAAAAGTAGGGATGCCCTATTATATTTTATTTACATGAGAAGCCAAGAAAGCTGAGAACCAAAGGTCCACATACTGCTCTCTAGAATGCAACTGGATCCCAAAGAGAGAACATCTACTTCCTCCCTGCTCTTTTAACTCCCATACATTCTACATACCTGTGACCAGACCCAAATAGGCATGGTTAGTACTATGAGTTTGTAAGATCTCTCCCTAAAATTCCCCTGTTAGTATAAAGAAAAGTTTTAGACTTAAAACAAAACTAAATTGTCTCAAACATATATAAAGCATATATACATAGAAGATGATAAACAAATTATAATCTCCCTATATCCTATCCTAAGCACATCTATCCCATCTAAACCCTAAACTTATCTGAAAGAGATGCCCAAGTCTGAATACCTCCTTGCAATCCCCACCCGAAACTATTGAAAACTAATTCTAAACAGGTGTAATGTCAACAGTAGGGAAAGGGGGCATAGTATTCTCAGAATTACTTCCTGGTAAAATGGGACAATGATAACCTCATGGAATCCTGTAGGAATAGAATGTTAGTATAGTGAAAGTCTCAAATAAACTAGCCGTATTTGTGTGCTGTCTCTGTTTGGCAGAAGATGCTTGATTGAAAACTCAGTTATTCTATTTTAAACAATTTATGTAATTTTTTGCTATATACTATTATATAATGCACTACTGAGTCTATGTTTGCTTAACACACTTAAGAAATTGCCTCAACTATATTGGACTGGGTATGTCTGTTTGTGTGTGTTTTTAAATTAATGGTGATGTTGGAGGGCCAAACCCACAGGGGGAAGTGTCACTGTAGGCCACATATTCTGGATTATTGAAAAAGTAGGCTAAGTATGCCATAGAGAGCAAACTAGTAAATGGAATTTATCCACAGCCTCTGTTTCAGTTCCTCTCTCATAGTTCCTACACTGACTGCTTGCCCTAACTTCCCTTGAAAATGAATAGTATCTATAAACTGAAATAAACACTTCCCTTCCCAATTTCTTTTTGATCAAGTGAATTTGTTTATGCATTTTCATATGTAGCATATCTATATGTGCCAAAACATATTTATAGTTGTATACATCTCATTTCTGTGTCTTTACTTTTTTCTTTCTTTAGTCCCCAACCCACATTCACTGTGTGAGTGTGACTTGAAAAAAGCAAAAACTGTCTATGTTGATCGTGCCTGATCCTGAAAATCATAGGCTGGACACTTAATCCCCAAACTCATATGTTGATATTTGGAGGTCAGTCTACTGGAAAGTGTGGGGACAAGAGACCTTGGCCAGAGACCCACTTCCCCATCAGCCTGGGACCTGGCAGCTGTAAGACAATGTTTACTAAAAACATGTTTACTAAAAATAATACAATGCCCGGGGCAATAAGTTCCTGAAAAGGGCTTGCCCACAGGAATGCCCTGACCTCGACCTTTCCAAAGACTAACCCCCTCTTCTGACCCACCCCACACAGTCTCTGGTGCCAGGGCAGAACCAGCCAGGGGTAAGACAGGGAGTAAAAGCTTTTCTGGAGGGAAGCCTTTCTTGGGAAGTTTTCTTGAGCCTTTTTGAGGCCCGCTTAAAGTTTTCTTTAAAGTTTTCTTGACTGGTCTCTGTGTCATCAATCCGGACACCCTCGGCACATTCTCAGATACAGGCTGCATAGCAAATGCTGCAGGAAGTTGTTAGGATTGGTGAGGTTATGGAGCTCTGCAGGTGCTTATTGTAGAACCTTTGATCATAGCCCCACCCCGTGTTGTAATGTAGACAGTAGCTCCACCTGCACTCACATTTCAAATTTGGTTTCTTTTGCCTCTGCAAATGTAAGAAATAAACCTCTGTTGGCTATAAACTGTCTAGTATGTGGTATTCTGTTACAGTAACAGAAACCAGCAGAAAAACTAGCCAATAAAGCATTAGCACCAGAAAGACCACTAGAGATGCCTTTGTGGCTCACAGAACGCACCTTTCTGAAGATCACAGGGTGAGTCAAGGGCATAAGAGAAACTGGAAGCTAAAGTAGCAAACTCAATTTAGGCCTCTTCTTGACTCTTTCTATCGCCTTCCTTCTTTTCTTCCTTCCTTCCTTCCTTCCTTCCTTCCACCTTCTCCTCTTCTTCTCCCCATATCTCCATTTTATACCAAAAGGTTATTATTTTGTACACAATCTGATATGCATACAACCATTTACAATTCTGTCCTTTTACATATGTATTATTTTTACATGTATTTTTGTTTGAAAATGTATTGAAATAGTTATCCTTTATGTGCATAATCAATGCCTATTCCTCTTCTGCCTGCTCTTGGTATTGCTTTGCACTTAGCTTTAATTAATTGCTGATAATAGAATGAGTCATATGTATCTTGTATATTTTGCTTTGTTCCAAAATACTTTCACATTCTGACAAGATAGTTCACTGGGTAGAAATGCTTGTCTCACATAATTTCTACATACAAAAAATATCTTTTGTCCACCAAACTTTCCTAAAACTTCTTTTTATTTAATGCATCTAAACATTTTGGCTTCATGTATAAATTTTACTTCATGTGTTTTGGGTATCTGAAAACAAAAGAAGCCACTATATCTACTGGCACTGAAGTTACTGGTTGTCCTACTTGCCATTTGGGTGTTGGGGATTGGACCTTGTCCTATGGAAGTGCTGTTAAACACAGAACCATCATTTTAGCCCCCAAATAAAATATCTTTATGTTTTTCACCTGTGTTTTTTTGTTTTTGCTCACCAGAATGGTATAAAATGTGGTAATTATTTATTACCCCAGTTTAACTGATTAAGGTATTGAAATTGAAATAATAACACTGAGAAAACTGTGGATCCCAAAGAATTCTGCAGTTTCTAGATCCTAAATCCCTAGCACTGTTCTTTGGAAGGTTTATAGCAAGCTAACCTAGAGATTTTAGCCTTCCTAGTCATAGTGATACAATTTTATGAAAGCATCTTTCACCTTCTGAGACTGGAGCATTTATTGGACTTCACAGCTGAGTTAGTAATGCACCTTTGGTCACTTGAAACCTGGCCTGCTATCCTACTATATACACAACCTATTTGTTTAATCTGTGTTTAAGAGAAAAATGCAAACATCAACATCACTTTCCTTGGATTTTTCACATGATCAGCTTTTATAACCTAAGAGAATGTGTAGACTTAAAATGTATACACTTCCATATCCCTGATCCAGAGTGATGAATGTGTGTGCGTTATGATACTAATCTGCTGAAAGCAACCAACAAATGGGAAGCAACTTTATAAAACATAATATCCACCATAAATACTGGACAGAACCTGCAGATGCTGGCTGACAAGTGTTTCTAGTTCTGTTTACTCTTTGAGTCAGTTGGGGTAAGAAAATAACTTAATCCCTAATAAAACTCTGCTAAAGAATATTGTAAAACAAACAAACAAACAAACAATTCTCATTCTTTCTTTTGTGATGCATTCTGTAATATTCAATGAGTATGGCACAAAATCATGTCCTTTGCTAGGGGCAGTAAAACATCAGCTAGGCGTAGATACACAGACTGGTAATGGGGACATTCAGCATTCACCAAGATCAGACACATATTAGGGAGTCACCAGCAAACACAAACTGGAAGAAAAATATAAGGAGGGACGTGGAGAACACAAACTTGGGTTTGTTTTTACTCAAACTAACCCAGGGCTATGATCTGAGTTTCTTCCCTTAATGAAACCACCACTATAATAATAATAATAATATTATAATATATATATATATTTGAGTCTCTGAGTTTATCTTTACTAGTGTCAACCAATGTACCTCATCTCTTATAGCTTGATATGAAAATGACATGTCATCTTTTATCATCTGTCTTAATTTCTCTTAAAGAAAATATCCACTGATTTTTCAGGATTTACCCTATCTTATCCATGTTAGTTTCTTGCATGCTGTATTCAAAGAATGGTCACATTGCCTCATTTTCTAATATGAAGATATGACAGTTAACTTTTCTTTTTGCTGTGACCAAATAAACAATAGATGACTTAAAGGAGAGGAAAAATACTCAAATACAGGAGCCTATAGGAGACATTTTACACTGAAACCAGTGTAAAACACAGTGGCTGTGTTTTATTTAACAAATCACATGGTGTTGTTTACATTTAGGGAATAATGAGGCTAGATATATGCTTCATAATGGTGTCATGGTTAAAATTATATTTCACAGCTTTACTTTCTCCAGAGTTCCGATTCTGAGAAATCTTGCCTATGAACAAGATAGCCTATGTTTACTGTCTGTCAAATAAAACCTGTAATATACTTGGCTGCATTGTATAATTGTATAAATGGCTAATGGACTCATTAAAATCCTTAACATTAAACATTTTTAGAATGTTGATTGTATTTGTCCCACCATAAGTGCTGAGAAATTTATATTGCTACTAGAATACAGTAGAAAGCAATCTAGTTGATTTCCCAGATAATATTGAATATGTTAATAAATGTCATTAACTACACGAATGAATGTCATGATTGACATTGAATTACATACCTGACAGTGATGAATAATAGTTATCACTGAAGTGAAAGTAATTTATCATAGTTATCTAGCATTTTTGTTATTGCATATAAACTTGTAAGTCTATATATTTTTAAATATGGTAAGTTGTAAATGTAATGCATTCCCAATATACATATGTACAACATGTATTATTCATAAATCAAGTATGTGTTTTGAGCTTTAGAAATATTTTATAATGCTTGTTTGGGCATTTTTATTGTGTCACTTTTTGAATTGTTTTCTAGAGGGTCAAGGGATCATGAAAATGTTAAAATGTTAATAAATGCCATTTCATTGTGCCATTAACTACATGTATAATATAAAATACACAATATAATATATAATTTATATATAATATATACAGTTGGTTAATATGTTATTTTATCTACTTTTGGCTGTTGTATATTGAGTTATGTGTGAAATTCTTGCTAGTTATTACATTTTATTTTCCTTAAAAAGGGTAAATATGGAATAATAAATGTGATCCTCCATAAGTCTATTATTGATAAATATTATATAGATAATACAGTGTTATCATAAGAATATCAGCATGAATAGCAGAGCCATCTGGTAAAGATAGTTATGTACCTGATTTCTCACACACTAGGGCCTAGCAGCTACCATCTTTCATAGAAAAAATTCTGCAGTAGATCTTCACTTTTTATGCATGAGTGTTTTGTCTGCATGTATGTGCCTGGTGCCTCTGAGCATCAAAACAGGGTATTTAATGCCTTTGAAGTGGAATTACAGATGGTTGAGTTGTAACGTAGGTGACTGGAATTAAACTTGGTTCCTCTACAAAAGCAATAATTGTTCTAACCACCTGGTTATCTTTCAAGGCCACAAATACAAAATTATTTTAAAAAGTATAGTTATTACAAACATTAAACTAAAACTTACCTTTGATTTAAAACCAAATTAATATATTTTATCTTTGAGTGCCTAAAGCCTATCTTATACTCTCTTCCTATTACATATGTTCTCTTGTTTATATTGTTGTATGGTAGTCTACCTTAACTGGAGAACATAGGATTGACAAATAACTTACCACATGGTCAATTTGGCACTAATCATAAAATTTCCTATAGAGGAAATTCCTAATAGATGTTTTGAGAACCATGTAGATACATATGTTATCAGAGATTCTCACAGATATATGCACACTTCAATAATAAGAGATTTCTGCTTGGAGCAGTCTATTCTGTCTGCCACATGTATCTATAAGATCTATGTCTACAGATCCATCCAACTGCATATTGTATACATTTATAAGCTAAAAGCATGTGTGTAAACTTAATCCTGCAAGGGCATTGCCATGCCTTTTAACATATGATGAGACAAAGTCTTATCTAAAGTTTGCTCATAGCATGTAGAGGAATTGAGGCTTCAGACATTTCACTCAACTATCATTTTGCATAATATCCAAAATCCATTAAATGGAGGTATGTTTAGTAAAGTGAAAATGTTAATAATATACAGTGTAATTTCTACTTTACCCAATGCTAAAGTTAATGTGTTCACTACAAACTTATTAATTCATAGGTGACAAAGTAATTTTTCATTGTGTTAATGAATTTACAGGTTTACCAAGTATCACAAATATACCCTTTTCAGTAATACCATTTCATATGAAAAGTTTTGAATTATTTAACCATGGTAACAAAGCTTGGATTTTGTAAACATATTATTTTCTCATATAGAAATATTCTTGTTTTAGAAATGGATTCCTCTGAACAGTTTTTAATTTTCACATTATTCTAGAAAACAAAGAACTTCCATTTTAAGACATGTATATAGCTGGTGTAAAACATAGTGTCTCCAACATAACTTCCTTCAACTCCGCAAAATTCCTTTTTGTCCCTCATTATTGATTAATTCTTTGAGAATTTCATACAATATATTTAGATCATATTCAGCCACTCTACACCCTCCTCCCAGATCCAGTTTTCCTTTCAGTCCACCAAATTGTGTGTCCTCTTTGTAAACGAATTAAACCCTTCAAGTCTAATTTGTGCTGCCCATATATTCAGGGATGCATGATCTTCATTGGAAGTGATCAGTCTACCAAAGAGATATCCTTTTATCTTAATTTTCATTTTTTTAAATTTTAAAACCCCAGTTCTCCCTCCTTCCCCTTCTCCTGTTCCCAACCTCCCCAATCTTCAGGGCCCAACACCCCCATGGATCAAGCCATATAACTGTCACCCACATTTAGAGGGCCTAGTTTGGTTGCATGCTAGTTCACTATCTGCTAATCCAAAGTCAGTGAGATCCCACTAGCTAACTAGGGTCAATTGTCTGTGTGATTTTTCTGATCACGATCTTGACCCCACTTCTTCCCTCTCTTCACCTGAACTCCAGGAACACAACCCAGTGCTAAGGTACAGATCATTGCATCTTCTTCCATCAGTTACTTGATGTAGGTTCTAATCTGATTAAAGGGGAAGGCCACTTCAGACACCCTCTCCACTAGTCTTAGATAGGGTCATCCTTGTAGATTCCTGGGAATTTCCATAGCACTAGGTTTTTCCTTAAACCCATAATGGCTCCCCTATGAAGGTGTCTCTTTCCTTTCTCTCTCCCTCCATCTTCCCCTGTATCATGCATTCTTCCTGCCAGCTTGGTCCCTGAGCAGCATCAGTCTCAAATGAACATGCACGATGATTTACTAATTATAAAGCAGTTGGCCATTTACTATGGTTTCTTAATGACTAGCTCTGACTTAATTGTTAACCCATAATTGCTAACATATGTTTTTATAAGGTCTTATCTTACTGAGAACACCAGATTTATAGCCTCTCCTCCCAGGATCATATGGCAAACCCTAGTCTTTACTATATTTCCCTTGAATCCTAGTCCCACCTATCTTGCTTTCCTATTGGCCAACAGTGCTTTATTTATCAACCAATAAGATAAACATATACACAGAATGACTTCCCCCATCATCCTCCAAGTGGGGCCCTCTGGATCCTTCAGGTTTCCATCCCCCAACCCCTTCCTTGTACCCCACCTCCCAGTTTACATAGGAGATCTTAAATATTTCCCTTTCATAGCAAACTTGTTATGTACTCACTCATATGTGGATAATAGACATAAAGCAAAGGCTACAATCCACAACCCAGAGAAGTGAGATAAAAGGGAAAACACTAATAGAGACACACAGGGTGATGTCTTTAAAGAAAACTGGCTTTTCCTATATTTAGCTCTCAATTGTCAACAGCTCCAGAGCTAAGAGTGGTTTTTATGCAATCCTTCTCTCTATACACTATAATTCTCTCTGACTTGAGCTTGCTCAGGATGTCTCCCCTGCTGTCTCATCTGCTGTACATTTATGTAAATGTGTCCAAAAAATACTCTTGGAGTCATCCATTGCCCTGCCCCTTAGAATCTTCCTGCCTACTCTTACCCAAGTCAAAAGGTCTTCCCATTTATGTAGGTAAACTTGACTAAGATTTTAAATTTCTTCAGATCCATCTGTTCTGAACACATATTTGCTGGTATTACATGGAATGAAAATACTCCAAATTAACATAGAGTTTGTATTGAATTCTCCAAAGCATTTCCATTTTTGGAGGAAAAAACCCTTGATAAAGAGAAAAGCTTACTGTAGAGTTTTAATAGAAAAGTCAGGCTGTGTACTCCAATTTAGAGTTTGGAAAACCACTTTGTGTCAAACTGACAACTCTCTAAGGACTCCAAAAGCAGCAGATTCTAGTCTCCCGTTGTGTATTCTTGGACTTTACAGATTTTTTTTGTTGTTGTTTCTATTTCATTTGTTTTTGCTTTGATTTTTATTATTTTTTATTTCTTTAATTTTAAGTAGCTTACTTCACATGTAAATCCCAGTTCTCTTTCCCTCTCCTCCTCCCACAACCCCCCTCACCATACCCCCAACCTCTCACCCTATCCCCACTTCCTTCCACACAGGGAATAACCAGAGTCTGTCATTTCACTCAGGGCAGGTTCCAGGCACTCCCCTAAGAGTTCAGGCTGAAAGAGCATCCCTCTTTGTGTTATGGACACAAGAAGTCCATTTGTATGCCAGGGATAAACACTGATCTACTGCCCAGGGCCCCATAGGTTGCCCATGCCTCCTCAGTGACTGCCATACTCAGTGGGTCTGGATCAGTCCCATGCTGGCCTCCCGGCTGTTGGTCTGTGGTCCAAGAGATCCCTCTTGTTCAGATCAAATGTCTCTGCTGGTTTTGCCAGCCCATTCTTTGCCAATTTGCTCATCGCTCCTCTCTCTCTCTGTCACTTGGTTCCTTGGGTTCAGTTCAGTGTTTGACTGTGGGTGTTTGCCTCTGCTTCAATCAGTCACTGGATGAAAGTTCTAGTATGGCATATAGTGTAGATGTCAAGTTAATTATCAGGAATGGGCATTTAAGGTGGTCTCTCCACTATTTCTAAGCTTGCCAGCAATAGTGTCATCCCTTTAGATCACTAGAGGTCTCACTGGTACTAGATCTGTCTTCTAACCTATGACTCCCTCTTTTATGGTATTTCTCATTCTGTTCTCTCCATATTCTACCACCCACTCAACCTACCATGACGTACTCTCTCTTTCTCTTCTCCCCCTCTCTTCTTCCCAGCTCCCACTCCCCTCCCTCACCATGTTTCCAATCTGTTCAGAAGCTCTTGCCTCATTCCTCTTCTTTGGGGTACCATGCATATCTCTCTTAGGTTCTTACTTGTTTCCCAGACACTCTGTCAGTGGAAGTGCAGACTGGCACTATCCTGATCCATGTCTAAAATCCATATATGAGTGAGTACATACCATGTTTGTCTTTTTGTGACTGGATTACCTTACTCAGGATGGTTTCTCCTAGTGCCATCCATTTACCTGCAAATTTCAAGATACCATTGTTTTTTTCTGCTGAGTAATACTCCATTGTGTAAATGTACCACAATTTCTCTATCCACTCTTCAGTTGAGGGGCATCTAGGTTGCTTCTAGTTTCAGGCTATTACAAATAATGCTGCCATTAACATAGTGGAGCAGATATCATTGCTGTATGAATTCGCATCTTTTGGATATATGACTAAGAGTAGAATTGGTGGGTCTTGTGGTAGATTGATTCCCATTTTTCTGAGGAATCTCCATACTGATTTCCAAAGTTTGTATACAAGTTGGCACTCCCACCAGCAGTGGAGGAGTATTCCCCTCTCTCCACATCCTCTCCAGCATAAATTGACTTAGGTGTTTTTATTATAGCCATTCTGACAGGAGTAAGATGGTATCATAGAGTTGTTTTGATTTGCATTTCCATGATGGCTAAGGATATTATAGATACTATAGCCAAAACAACCCTATACAATAAAGGAATTTCAGTAGGCATCACCATACCTGACTTCAAACTCTATTATAGAGCTATAGTCCTTAAAACAGCTTGGTATTGGCACAAAAACAGACAGGTAGACCAATGGAACCAATTGAAAACCATGATTTTAACCCACACACGTATGAACACTTGATTTTTGACAAAGAACCTAAAATTATACAGTGGAAAAAAATAAAGCCATCTTCAACAAATACTGCTAGCATAACTGGGTACTGGCATTGAGAAGACTGCAGATAGATCCATGTCTATCACCTTGCACAAAACTTAAGTCCAAATGGATCAAAGACTTCAACATAAATCCAACCATACTGAAACTCTTAGAAGAGAAAGTGGGAGACCACTTCCTGAACACCAGTAGCACAGGCACCGAGATCGACAATTAACAAATGAGACCTCCTAAAACTAAGAAACTTCTGTAAGGCAAAGGACACAGTCAACAAGACAAAAAGGCAGTCCACAGAACAGAAAAAATGTTCACTAACCCCACATCTGACAGAGGGCTGAATTCCAAAATTTACAAAGAACTCTAGAAGCAAGTCTCCAAGACACCAAAGGATCCAATTAAAAAGTGGGGTGCGGAACTAAATAGAGAATTCTCAATAGGGGAGTCTAAAATGGCTGAGAGACACTTGAGAAAGTGCTCAACTTTACAGATTTTTATGTGCTTAACTGCACATAAACCTAAGGTAGATTATGAGTGAAGTTATATGTCTATAATTCATCCTCTCAATGCAAGAGAAATTGTTTAAGTCTGGTTATGAATATTTGTATGGGTAAGTTGGGTCCTTCATTTTATTTTAGGCACAGTACAGAATGGGTATTTGAAAATATACAGAGCAAACTTCTTTAATTACATATTGGTCACTTAAATATAAAGTCCCAATCACAAGTGTAGATCTTACTGTTATTTGGGGCTTTGTGGGTTATAATATGTACTTTTTATCTGTAGCTTAAAGTGTAGGCACACTTTACAAATATCTCTTTGAATGCTTTGTTCAATCTAGATCATAATATCTTATTTGGCAGGATTTTCTGCATCATATTGCTTAAAAATTCAGACAAATTTCTTCAGTTAACTAAACCCAGTTCCTCTCATTTAAAATGCAAAACATTATTTGCATTTTAATTTTCCTAATTTTACAATTCTAAAATTTTAATTTATTTTAAATCATCAGACACAGTTATATGCATTTCGTTTTCACACCATGAGATGTGAGATTAAAGGCCTAGGTGAGTGAAGTTTTGTCTTAGTTTTGGGTCATATGTAAAGAATATTACCATTTTCTCAAATTCCAGATGGGAGGAACTTGCTGCAAGCTACAAGAAAACCAGAGCAAACCACATTAAGCAAAAAAACAAAAAAACAAGGTTATTTGTTGTCTCAAGGCATAATTGGCCAGGTGGAGTATGAGCCTAAAGTATGTGTCGTAATTAAAACTTTGGCTTTGAAATGGGAAAACTTTCTCTGTGCAGGATAACATTCTTATCCATGGGAAAGTTATTCACATTTAACATAATCTTATCAGTCTCATATGTTACTAATTAATTTATCATGGTGACTTTCTTTGTAAGTTGCTCTTCCTTTCATCACATATGCAATGTACTTGTGAATTTCCAATTAGAACTAAATTCTGGAGTTTACTGTCATTTTAACTTTTTCTGTTATAGCCTATACTTTTTTTTTTCCTAAAATAGACTGTGATAACTCCTGGTAGATATAGTAGAGAATACTCATGTTGCTGTACCGAACATTACCTCTTACCCCTGGTGTGGATCATCAATAAATATTATTAACATGTCAAGTATTAACTTGAGAGCCATAATGTATGCATGTCTCTAAATACTATATCAGATAATATATGCTTAATGACTCACAACAAAGTATAGCAGCATTTGAAACATTAAAAATGATTGATAAATCATAGAATAAATCTCTATCATGAAAATTTGATCCTATGTGAAGCCAAGTTGAACCATTGAACATCACAGAAGTTCTATCTGGGTTGTGTTTTGCTATCTCATGACAAATCCAAAGGCTTTTCAAATATCTGCGCACACACACACTTGTACATGCACACTCATATATTTATATAAATGTATGCTTGTATAATATGTATAAGCAACACTTAACCCCAGAGCTGCCTCTGGTCTTTAGACTGCTTTTCTACCTTTTTTAATCTTCAGTATTTTAATGACATGTTGGCACACTGCATAGGCCAAAATAATGAGACAGGAGAGAGAGAAAATGGTGTTCCTAAAATATACTGTTGGTTTGATTCATCATATTTTTCTTCAAAAATAATTGTCTCAGATTACAAAAAATACTTTGAAGATTTAGAATGTATCCCAGTGGAAGAATGTCTGCTTGGGTCTTACACATACAAGGCATGGTAACACTGTGTTTCACTCACACAGAAGTAATTGCAACCATGAAAACTAATAAAATCTGAATTAATTAGCTGTTTATAAAATGGAATAATCTGAAGTCTATAAACTCTTCTATGTTACCATTGTTTGTATATATTGTGTGTGTATGTTATGTGTATCTGAGTCTATTTTGTCTCTTTGAGGATACATTAGAAAAAAATATATGTGTTTTTAATGTAAAAGGTTTAAGTTAGATTAGTTGCTAGGAATAATTAAGACGTCATGAATCTATAGAGACATAAAATCATAAAACCGTTTTAGGTTGCTTAATGAAGAAACACAGTATTAGTATGTAGAATAGTGAGTTTATATGACAATTGTAAAATAAGATTATCTAAATAATACAGGCAAATAGTTGGGGGAAGTTATGCCTTTAAATTTATTTTAGATTTATTTATTTTTACATTATGCATGTTGCTGTTTTCCTTACATGTACATCTATGTGCCACATGTATGCCTGGTGCTTGAAGAGTTCATGAGGGGACAGAATCCTCTAGAATTGAAGTTAAAGATGTTTGTGCACCACTATATGAGCCCTAAGAACTACTCGCTGGTCCTCTGCAACAGCAACAAGTATTCTTAACTAAGGAGCCACCCCTCCATCCTAGAATCTTGACTCTTAAAGCACCTTTGTTCTGCCCTGTCATGTTTATAGAAAGGCTTGAGTTTAGCAACTGGAGTGGCTTAAAGGAAGGCTTTGGTGTCTGAAGAATGTTCTTGTACCTACTGGAAATGCTAGTAATGTATAGCCCTTCAAAGAAAAATCTTTCATTTTGTATCTTTTGACCAATATGCATCCTATTTTATTCCCTTTGTAATGCCATTAATTAAAATTTAACTTTAAATTAGTTAGAATTTTGTTATCACAGTCCTGTGAATAATTCATTTTAAAGACAACTAAATTTGGGAACTGAGAATACTGCAGTACAAAGACAAATTCAAGGACAATTTGTATATGTGTCACTTGTTTTACACAACATAATGGGATTTCATTCTCCACTGTTTTTTTCAATCTCTTTTTGTTTTACAACTTATCCCAGATCCCCTTCCCTTCCCTCCTCCTTCCCCTGCCTCCACCCCCTATCCACTCCTCTGCAGAGAGTATAGGCTCCATAGGGAGTCAACAAAGTCTGTGATATCCTGTTGAGGCAGGACAAAGGCCCTCCCACCTGTGTCTAGACTAAGACCCAATAGGGCTGGAGTGGTGACTCAGAAGTTAAGAGCTGGGGTTGCTTTACCAGAGGCCTCCACACATCTTTAATTGAAACTAAATTAAATTAAAATCACTCTGTATCCCTGAGAAAAAAAATCTGTTGCATTTTTTCTCTTAAAATTTTAGCTCCATAATCTATATCATACAAAAAAGTTAATATGTTGTAACTGTTTATGATAAAACTCAAGGGGAACCTTGGGAGATTCCATGGCAGGTAAAGGTGATCACAGGTGAGGGACAAACAAGTCAATCAGACAGAGCTTAAGTGAGAAGTTTTGTTAGAAAGGAGAGGGGTGAGGGAAGGAAAGATAAAAGAGGTAAACAGACACAGAGAAGACAGAAGAGAAGAGGTAGACAAGAAAAGTCCTGTCTACCCTAGGGGACAGCAGGAAAAAGAGGGAAAGAAAATAACTTGAAAGAGAAAGCTGAAAGAGAACAGGGAAAGAGATGAGCCAGAATGAGAGTGTAAGTGAGCAGCGATCTTCCTTTTAAAGGCATCCTTTGCACCTGCAAGCAGATTATGCAGTCATGGAGCCCTGGGCTGAACAGGGTACTGCCAGAGTGCATTCTGCCAGGTGAAGGGCAGGCCAGCATAATGCCTGAAACCTTACAATACTTGTGCCACTTTTATGATATAAACTGTAGAAAAAGATTTAAAACATAGCTCATTAGAATGGAATTATAGTTGAAATAGTTATGATGTGTTTCATGTGTTGTATGGGAAAATAAAAATCTACATGAACTATTCAAGATAGCTATAATATGGTTTAAAAATTAGAAACTAGTAAACAATGTAAAGTTTTAACTTTCTTTTTAATTTAAATATTTTTCATTTTACATATCAATTCAAGTTCCCTTTCTCTATCCTTCTCTACCTGCTCCCCCTTCCTAACCCCTATCCATTCCTCAGAAGGAGTAAAACCTCTCTTGGGGAGTCAACAAAGTCTGGCAACCAAGTTGAGGCAGGGCCAAGCCCCTCCCCCATATCAAGTCTGAGGTACCCCACCATAGGGAATGTGCTCCAAAAAGCCATTTCATGCACCCAGGATAAGTCGTGTTAACATTGCCAGATCCCCCCAACAGATCAAGCCACATAACTGCCACCCACATTTAGAGGACATGTTTCAGTTTATTCACTGTTTAAAATGGTAAATTCTAAAAAGAAAATTTAACAAAATGCCAATCGTATTACAGGTAACAGTTGCTGTCTACGTGACTGTTATCAATCTATCTTGTACTCGGAGAAACCGACTTTCTCTACTTAATATGACAGTAAAATACAGCCTCCAGCTCCCAGCATATAAATATAGGAATGCAAACTTTCTTATCTTGGTAAATTTGGCTGAGGTCCTGTTTACAATGAGATTGAGTCTTTGCAGAGCATATTAAATACTGATGAGTTTAGAGCTCATTAGATTCTGAATGCACATGTACTCAAATGTTAATGTGTAATGTTACTATCTTGTCAGTATAGTCATGAGAGCCTTGATGTGCAAGTCTTATTTAGTAATTCCTATGGAATTTACTAAAGCTTTAGACATGTGCTAATTAGTTAGTGCTTGTGGAGTAGTTTTCAATTAGTATAGTAGACTCTTGCTCACAGAGTTTTAGCTAAGGTAAATAATAGTTTTGTATATCAAGAGCCTAACTGGACATATGATATCCACATACGTACCCATCAACCATAGAACAGGATATTTGTAAAATTCCATTCTGTATTTATCTGCTTCTTCTACTCTTATTGCCTAAATTAGTTCTGTTATTCCCTGTTCACTACTTAGACATAAAGCAGCTTCCCTCATACTGAATCACCTGCACCGGTGCTTGGCTTCTGCATTCTGCCTCATTATTTTTGTAGCTATTCATTCATTATTTGCTTTTGTGTAATTATTGCTCAACCAACATTGTTCTGCTGCAGACAGCAGGGAAATAAAACATCTGCTTCTTGGATGCACAATGCTTAGGATAGACTGAATAGCGGATTTTTGTAAAATGCTAACATATGGATATGTAGTTGAAGTATATTGGAGTCTCTGAGGTGATAGAGTAGAATGATGTAAGAGCAAAGAGGGAACCCATAGTGATGTTTGATTTCTCTAAGGACCTTTGCACCAGAAAGTAAAGCTAAGGACAGATGACCTGCCTATGGCAGGTTGATGCCTTTCTCTGATTAATCACCTCTGAAAGATGTGGGCGATACAATATGTCCTAAGCACCAAGCATAGACACAGGTGAAATATGTCCAAGTGAAGATGATAAATTAGGAGTACAAACCATCCTTGGAGCATGAACTGTGTTATCACCTTTAGTAACTGTATCAGTAAAAAATTAAAAATAGCTCCCAGAATGGCAATTGTGGGGTTAATTGTGTATTTCAACTGTATTTAATCAAACACTTTTAAAATTTGCAAACTTTTTTTACATTACTCAAAAATAAAATAAAATGTAAAGTCCTTTTGTTTTAATGAGCAACAGTTTCTTGCCCAAGATAAACAGGTCAGAACATTCAAATATTCCATATGTTTTGTTTGTGTGATTTTTTTCTTGTTTTTTTTTTATATGTATTGTTGGAATTGTTAGACTGAGAATCAGAAGGGGGGATAAAGATCAACTTTTATACCCTGCAACCATTAAAACTTCTTTATTCACGAATATCCATCATTGACAAGAGTCAACCTTAAAAAAGAAAAACAAAAAACAAACAAAACAAAACAGAAAAACAAATAACAAGACTTTGGAGCTACCTATTTTTAGGTTTATGTCATTTGTTGGTTTAAATAATTGATTAGTTGCATGACTTTGGAATAATTACATGGCCCCTTTGTAAGTTGGAAAGTCAAATAAGGTATTAATAACCTCATCCTCAGAGAGAGAACAAACTGATTAACATAATTTACATAAGGTGTTTGAGACAGCTTCTAACACAAATAAGTGTTTATTAAAGCTTAGTTATAATTGTATTTGTATGCATTGCAAATCCATGCTGCATTTGTAGAAAGGTCCAATTTCTATTGGTATACTGAGATTAATAGAGAAAATGAAACTTCTGCTGTTAAATCTAAGGGACAATCTCCTGAAGCTGTGCCTCTTCATTTGCCCCCTGGTGCATATAGCTATGATCATCATTATAATTCTTACAACATGAGACTACTTCTTGCTTTAAAACAACTCAGAAACAGTCTGTTAACATACTTGGAGCAACACACATGCACCTTAATGAATTCTTCCAAATAATTGATAATGTGGCTTCTGACTAATTGCCCCACCCCCACTTTCTTCCATTGTACAGCAATCTCCCACTTGGACAAATCTTTACTAAATGGAGGAAAGTTTGGTCATGAGGAGAATGTATAAGACAAGCTCCTCCTAACTGTACATGGTGGTCCTTTGAAACAAATAGTGTTTTCAAGAGGCTTATGAATTTTGATGGTGAATGATCAGATTACTCAGTTTACTATACTGATGGTCTCAGGGGCCAATGATCAGTATGCACCTCTCCCAGCCTACAGAATATGGATCTTGTTGCCTCTCTGCAGGGAGAGTTACAGTACTGGGTTGATCAGACTCTATGTGATAAAACTAATATAAGCAGAATAAAAAATGAGTGATTCTGAAACAGAGATATTCTTACAGTGGGCAACAAATTCAGAGTATACAGTGACATTGTCATCTCTCTATCTCCCATCTTACAAAGAAAGTACTCAAGGAGCATAGAAATTCCTATATAGATGTCAAAGGCTATGTTCAGGAGACTTCCCCTCTCAACAATAAGCCCTTTGTGCTTCCTGTTTCTTAAGCCTGGAAGTGTTATTTCTATCCACAGAGCTCATAAGAGTTGTTAGTGTGTATTGGGCAATCAATGAATATATCTGAAGAAAATGGATTCTGTTCTTGACCCTCATTCCTGGTGAAAAGGTCAATAACTCTAAAGATATCTGCTGTTCTGTCCTGGAGACAGGCTCCTGTCAGTCCCTAGTGTACAGTGTTTCCTGAGTGTATCATCTTTTGTCCAGTGGCTTGATCATTTATCAAGTGAGAACAGTAGGTTGTTGAAAATAGCAGTTATGCTTTTATTCTTTCTTCCTCTTTTTGGTATCTATTTCTTAAGTAGGTGAGCTGATTTCTCAGCCTCTTTGTTCATCTGTGAAATGAATGGCATAATAGCTGCTGCCTGAGCTGCTTTATATGTACACAAGAGCATTGCCATGTGATATTATTGTGATAATTTAGTATCTATAAATCTGAGGGTTCTTGTCACATTTAATGGAAGAAATTGGAATTCAGACACGAAAGTAAACTTCCTTTTTGGCTCCAAGATGGAAGATGAAAGGTAAAAATATTCCTCATCAATTTTAACTTTAATATTTGATAATAAGAAATTGTTTTCCAAGATGTTTAATACCATGCATTTTCTTCTAGTCTCAATGCTGTAAGTCTGAACTGAAGTACCAGTAATTCCAAAAGCCAAGTGGAAACTAAAAAAGTCCCTCTAAAGGACTAGAAAGGCAGAGGATTTGACAATAACTGTATGATACCTCAAAACCTATACCAGCAACAGTAGAATGAGGAATCTAATCATTTTTCTTCACAACTCTAGATTGACAGAACTCTATTCCTCTATTATAGTAGTTAAGAGAAGATCCAGTAGGGAAGAAGTCATGTACTCCTGCCATACAGCGGTAAGTTTTCCAGTAGCTCAAGAGCACCCTGGCTAACCTCATAAAAAACCTGTATTTTTGACCTTACCAAAGAGTGACAAGGAACTGTTTTCCCTATTGCATTTTATGAGAAGTCTAATGTGTATTCAAAACTGTGTAAAAAGCATATCTCTTGCAGTGGCCTGCCAGAGAAGGCATAGTCAATATGGGTAGGAATAACAGCATTTTTTCATCTATGGAGGGGTATTTCCCACCCTCCAGTTTTATGGGAGACTCATCCCTCTCTCAGTTGTCAATAGTATTTGAGTACCAACTTTAAACTCTACAGACACCAACTTTGTGTCACTCAAACATATTTGAATGAAATTTAGATTCTCATAAAATATTATCCAGGTCTGTATATGTTAGGGGGGTCTCTGCAAACACCACAACGAGCAGAGTGTGATGCACGAGACACAAGAAAGTAGTGTGGTTCACCATGACTCAGTAGCCAGTGTTAGTTCAAATTTTGAGAGCCAGCTGTCAAGGTAGTTTATTTTAGGCTTATTTAAACACAGCGCAATTTGGAAAAAAAGTACCCTAGTGATAATTAACTCAATCCAATGTGCACAGCTTCAGGCAAAATTATGTTGAGACTCTTGTAAAGTACAAATGACATCTTCTACAAAGACAGATTCTGTAAATTAATTGGGAAACCAGTCTTCAAGGTAAACAAGCTCAACGTAAGGGTCTGAGGGAGCTGATGTGGTCTGGCTACACAGATAGTGTAGAGGTCACCAGGCCACTAATCTCATTGATTCTGGGCCTTCTGGGTGGAAAAAGATTATATATTTCTCCTTTGAAATCAAAACTCTGTGTTTACCAACCCTGGTTCTCCTAGTGCTTATCTGTGAGCACAAGGGACCTACTTGCCTCCTATTATATGGCAGCATCACTTGTCCTTCTGAAAGCAAGAAGAGCTCATATTAATTGAATCTGTGTGTTAAGTCTAAAGTGCCCGCTTCCCCATGGCAGTGTTGCGGACAGTGTCCTAAATGATGGCCCAGGCCCAGACCAGGCAGGAGTCTAAAGAGCAAACAGAAGGATTCCTATCAGATAAACAGAAACATAAATTCAACATTCCACAGGAATCTCAGGAATTTCGTTCCTGTTTGTTAGGAAAGTCATTGCTTGACTTAGTCACTGGCAATACTCAACTACTTTTGGCAAAGGAAATCTAATTCCCAGTTAACCCAAGCAGCCTTCAAGAGTTCAAAATCCTATTGCTAATTCCCAAGGTCTTCTGGTCCTCACCCTTTCTTTAGCCAGTACCTGTCCCCATGAAACTGAGGAGGTTTTCCCTTTTTGTTTTTCTTTTTCCCACTGACTGCTTTTCTCTGCCCATGAGAGAGTGAGCCCAGTAGTTTGTTTTGCAAATAAACCTTTCTACACAGGGAATAGTCTAGTGGGTGGTTTCGCTGGGCTCCCCTATGCTATGCAGACGAATATACTAACATAAGAAGGCAAGATATTAGTTTTGCCCAACCAAGATTTAAAATCACCCGTTTTAGAATTATTCAGGGAGAAATTAGGAACAACTTGGAACAAATTAAAAAAATTGGAAGTCTCTACAAAGAAATAATAGATTGCAAGAAGATACCAATGGGAATGTGAAAAAGGAAGAGACAGTCCAGGGAAGTAGGGGAAAGAAAAGTCATAAAGAGTTGGCACAATACAGAGCCAATGGGCACAGACTGGCAGAATCCCCTCCCTCCCTCCCTCTCTCCCTCCTTCCTTCCCTCCTCCTTCCATTCCTCTTATTTTCCCTTATGTTGGGACCCATAGAGGTGGTTCTATTTCATCTTGACTTAAGGTCAGAAGATTCAATCCTATCCTCACATTTTCAAGGTTAAAGTTCTAAGACCTAAATGTTGAGTTGTGGCTACTGAAAAATCTTTGGCCTAAGGTGTGGTTATTGGATGTTTTACTTAGATAATAAAATATTTGATTTTAGGTGTGGTTACTAGATGATTTAATCCTCAAAGTCAGTTAAAAAGAGGATCTAAGGTGTGGTTACTAGATGGCTTGGAGAATTAGGGAAGAAATTACCTCTGTTTGTTCCTTGTTTTATTGAAAAAGAAGTACTTTTTCCTTTTCCCCATTTTTTGGTTGAGGTATAAAAGAACTTTGAGCAATAAACTTAGGGCAGATTCCAGTAATCACTGGCTACCCTCCCAACTCTATCTTCTGGCTCTTGTCTATTTCTTTCCCCAAACCATACTCTCCCTCTCAGGTGTGCACCAGACAATTTGGCTGGGCCCAACCAATGTCCCTCAACGTAGGGGCTAAATAGTCTTGTACCCTTCTTCTCTCCCTCCCTTTCTCCATTTTTTCTCACTTTATTTATTTATTTATTTATTGGAAACGAAAAATTTACAAACACACTAGTTTGTTGCAACCTAAATATATAAGACCCTCAGAAGCAAATGGAAATCAATGTACTCTTTTATACAATTAACATTATGGAATGGGAAGGGAAGAGATATTGCAAGGACAAGAGACTAGGGTATTGTTTCTAGGCATAACAGGGAATGTGTACATATAAAATCACAGCTCTGTTACAGCATACACGAGACCTTTGCAAGATCAAGAAAGACAAAATATCAGCATGAATGAGGGAAATCAACATGATGTCCCACCCAATGAGGATATAAGGGTAACTGATAGCTTCCTAGATAGAATTAGCTCTTCTTCATAGTGAGGCTGGTAGTTGATTTTTCCCAGATTACAAAGGATTTTATATACCTAAGAGGCAGAATGTAGATGGAGTTTCTGTCCTTACTGGTCTATTGATTGAAACCTTCCCACCAGCCTGGTTCCAGAGCTGCATCAGTCCCAAATGAACACACAGGAAGCTATATTAATTATGAAACTGTTGGCCATTTGCTTGGTTTCTTACTGGCTATCTCTTACTTAAGTATTTACCCCATAATTGTTAATCTAAGTATTTCTCTTACCGGAGAAAGGGTCCAGACCTTTTACTCCTCTGGAGGCTACATCGTGACACTCTGTATCTCTCCTTTCCATAATCCTCCTGTACTCCTAGTCCCACCTATCTTGCTTCCCTATTGGCCAACAGTGCTTTATTCAACAACCAATAAGACAGATTTACAAAATGGCATCTCCCATCACTGGTCCCCCAGCCATTTAGCTCCAAATAAACGCACAGAGGCTTATATTCATTATAAACTGTTTAACCTATGACTCAGGCTTCTTATTGGCTAGCTCTCTCTTAATTATTCACCCATTTCTATTAAGCTATGTGTTGCCACCAAGCTTTGGCTTACCCATAATGCTCTGGAATACTACCCTTTTGGCAGCTACATGGCATCTTGCCTCAACTCACTCTGAGTCTGTTCCTCTTCCCAACATTCTTAGTCTGGTTATCCTGCCTATATTTCCTACCTGGCTACTAGGCAGTCAGCATTTATTCACCAACAAATAATAGAAATATATATTCACAGCATAGAGAAGGATATAAGTATTAATAAAATAAAATCCATACTAATGCAAAGTATTCATTTCTATATCATATTCCTTTTTTTCTTTAGAAAGAGATTGACTGTAATCATTAACTATTTATAACCAACTCCATTTAAATGAAAAGATACATGTATAATCAATATTTGGCGTAGCATATTTCTCTTCAAACTGCTTCCTGCTGTTTGGGGGTGCTGTTAATTTCTGCTTTTTGGGGGTGCTGTCAATTGCAAGGAGATCCTGAGAAAATCCAGAACCCTGGCCAAATCCTAGCTGTAGTAGTCTAAGTCTGCATGGTCTCAGCTGTTTTGGATGTTGGATCAACTAAGTCACTGCTTCAGCAGAACTACTGGGAGTCAGTGAGTACAAAGATGATAAAATAAGTACACCAAGTATGGAATCTAGAAATACATCATGGAAGATATAGAGGGAGAATAGTGAATTTTACCAAAATGCATTGTTTACAATTCTCACAGAATTATTAAAAAATGTTTTAAATAGTTTAGAAATGTCACTGAACACTACATCTCATTTATATAATTTATAGCAAATGAGTTTACAAGTCATGGGAAGGAAAAGTGGTCTGATTTCCTGATTTCCTATGGTGGAATAATCTGACTAGTCAAACCCTCCAGTAAAAATTACAAATTGTGTTTTTAAGTGATATGGCTGCATAGCACATGACTACATGGTATGAGAAATATCTTTTTAAGACAGACATGTTTGTAATGTGCTAACTGCTATGCCATTTTCATACATATGAAATAAAGGCAATGAAAATGAAGAAGAAATATAAGCCTGGAAGAAAGAATTTTCATTTTTTTGAGGGATAATTGTGAAAAAGCAGTAGCTACAAAGGAATGTATCTCCTGTAATATTTTAAACAAGAATAGAGACATGGGTATGCTAAGAAAATTACACAGAAAATCATGTTTGAATTGCAAAGTGGAACCAAGTCAGAAGTGATTCAATGGGAACATATTCCATACGTTAAGCAGCACTCTATGGTACATTAAACAAGATTATATAACATCCTTTATTGCCTGGAAACATCTGAGTATTTGATTCATTTATTGTGAATTATGAATGCTGTTTTGATTTCCACGCATTTCCGTCATGGGAAAGCTTGGTTTATTTCTTTGTTTGTGATACAAAAGGGTCATTGGAAATCATTCTAAGAACTTAATTCTTTACCAAAGTGATTTTAATATGTAAAAAAGAAGCTAGATATGTGGGAATTGGTTGAAAAGGGTTATTCTTATTTATTTATTCATGTGTATTTATTTATATATTTACTCAACTTGCAGAAATGTTCTTTATATTATTTGCAAAAACTATTTGTTGAAGTAAGACTTCATCCATGGTCAGTAAAATAGACAAAAATAAGACAAAGAGAGAATGTTAAGTTTCCAAAAATCATTTTACAGACTGTGCTGACTTGTTTTGTTGGTTAACTTGACAGGAGATATGATCATTTGGGAGGAAGAAATGTTAAT
Source organism: Mesocricetus auratus (assembly GCF_017639785.1). Classification (NCBI taxonomy): domain Eukaryota; kingdom Metazoa; phylum Chordata; class Mammalia; order Rodentia; family Cricetidae; genus Mesocricetus; species Mesocricetus auratus. Next base: position 170,551,829 of record NW_024429266.1, read on the forward strand.
GGACAAAATGCCTTCACAGGTTTGGCATGCAGGGAAGCTTCTAAAGCAGTGTCTTGATTGATGTTTATTGCTTTGATGTGAATGGCCCTTCCCAATGTTGTATAAGAAAGCAGGATGAGCAAGCAATGAGAAGTAAACCAGTAAGCAGCTTGCCTCCATGGCCTCTGGATCAGCTTCTTGCTTCAGGTTTCTGTTTTGATTTCTTGTCCCAACATTCATGGAAGACAGCCTATAAGCTGTAAAATGAAATAAACCCTTTCATCTATAGGCATGCCGTTTATCACAGGATTACTGTGATTAGAAAGCTAACAGACAGTAATTCTAAACTGTTAATTATAAAAAAAATACATGCCTGTGCATATAATGTAATCATTATACTATTAATTTCATAATAAGTTGGTGACTATATTATTTAGGTATATGAAAATGCTAAAATGTGCACAGTTTATAAATTTCCTCCAGTTAAGCAGCACTATGGAAACTCATGTCGACATGTTTTTTTAGGGATGGCCAATTTTTTAATCTGCATAAACATGTGTAAGCAAATTTTATAGAGAAGAAATAGACCTATAATCATGAATGCACCCCCTTATCCTTTTCCCATCTTGAAGAAATTTGTGTGACCCATGTGCTGCTTTGAATGATATTGGCCCTTACGGTAGCTTGAATGCAATTGGCCACCATAAGTTTATAGGGAGTGGCACTATTAGGAGGTGTTGTTTTGTTGTAGTGGATATGGCCTTGTTAGATGAACTGTGTCACTGTGAGGATAGCTTTTGGGGTTCCTATGCTCAGGATGCCTGTTGTCTGCAAGATGTAGGACTCTCAGCTGCTTTACCACCATCATATCTGCTGAAAGTTGGCATGTTACCTGTCATCATCATAACAGACTGAACCTCTGAACTCTAAGTGAGCCACCCCAATTAAATGTTTTTCTTTATACAAGTTCTTGTGGTCATGGTATCTCTTCACAATAAGAGAAACCCTAACTAAGACAGCCACCATAGGTTCATTTTTTTGAGTTCTTGATTCTGAAGTTACAAAACAGGTTGAGAAGGATTAGGAGTCATGGCCTTATTAGAAGTGTGTCTAATCACTCAGGGATGGGCCCACACCACCATTCCTAGTTAGTTCTCTCTCTCTCCCTCTTGTGTTGTGGATCTGATGTGAGCTTTCAGGTACTGCTCCAACACTATGCCTACCTGCTTTCTTACATGTTTATCCCTCATATGGTGGTTATGGGCTGTAATTATTAGAAACTGAACACCTAAATTAAAGGCTTTTGTTTGTAATTTCTCTTCCAGTTTGGTGGCAGAAAACTACTTGACTCATCTGGGTTGCCTGTTTTCTCTTGTGAGCAATTTCTACAATAAACAGATGCCTATATCCTCAACAAGTGTGGCATTTATCATTGCAGCATCACTACACTGTTAAAGATGCCATAGACTGCCCAGGCCTCTGAGCTGACACTCACATTCAGAGGGCTTGGTTTTGTCCAATGCTAGTTCCCCAGCTTTACAACTGGGTTCTCTGTGCTCTCATTAATTCAGGTCAACTGTTTCTTTGGGTTTCTCCACATGGTCTTGACTGCTTTGCTCATCCATCCTCCCTCTCTACAATTGGATTCAGGGAGAAAGGCTCAGTGCTTAGTTTTGGGGGCTTGTTTCTGCTTTGATCAGTTACTGGATGAAAGCTCTTGGATAGCAATTAAGGTAGTCATCCATCTCATTATAGGGAAGAGCAAAGAAGGCAGCCTCTCCACTACACAGTGGAGTATTACTCAGTGGAAAAAAATGAAAACTTTAAACTCACAGCCAAATGGTGGAAACTGGAAGAAAGCATCCTGAGTGAGGTACCCAATCACAGAAAGATAAGCAAGGAAAGTATTCACTCAAATATGAATATTAGACATACAACAAAGGACTACCAGCCTATAATCCATACCACCAGAGTAACTTGGAAACAAGGAGGAACCTAAGAGACAAATACATGATACCCCAAATAAGGGGAAAGGACAGGAACCCCTGAGCAAATTGAGAGCATGGAGGGGAGAGAGCAAGGAGGTAGGAAAAAGGGAAGGAGAGAAGAGAGGGTGGGAGGAGAACAAGAGGGATCAGGAAGGCTGGGACAGGAAAGGACTAGAGAAGGTCCTGAATATAGATACCTGAATAGAGGGATACAGTATAGGTTTAAAGAGAAATATGGCACTAGGGAAATGTTCAAGAGATCCACAAGGATGACACTAACTAAGATTTATAGAAATTTTAAAGTCAGTCTTTCCATTCCAGAAAAAGCATTAACAAAGCAACATATAAAAAATGAGACAAACAACAAATAAAGTAAAATAAAAATTTAACCACCACACACAATCAAAACCAACCAACTAACCAACAGTTGAACAGGAAGTAAAAAACAAAACAGAACTGCAGAAAAAAAGATGAAATAACCCTAAGCGTACCTAGAAGAAAGGAGAGAAACTGGGGGAATCAAGAATTCCTTGTCCTCTGCATATTTCAAGAAAAGACTCAGTTTGTGAATTCATTCCCATAGATAGTGGTTCTCAACATTCCTAATGCTGTCATCCTTTATTGTAATCCCCATGTTGTGGTGAACCCCAGCCACAAAATTATTTTCATTGCTCTAACATAGCTATAATTTTACTGCTGTTATGAACTGTAAATATCTGTGTTTTTTTGATGCTGTTACATGACCTCTGTGAAAGGGTCATTCAACCACCAAAGGGGTTACAACCTATAGGTTGAGAATTACTGCTATGGGAAGACCACAGTTTTTATTGTAATGAATCCTGATTCAGTCACTTGGACAAAGCAGGAAATAATAAACACAGCTGAAATAATTTCTTACCCACCCTTTGAGGACAATGTTTCAATATGATTTTCAGAAGAGATAAATGTACTATCCAGAAGAATTTCACATTTCTGTTGAAAAATCCCATAGAATGGAGCAAAAGTGAATTTTGAACTTGCTATTTGTTATATATAAGAAACATTGAAGTAATGCTCTCTCTGACCTCTGACCTCTAGAGTTGACCATTTGCTGACAGTCTGAAACAGTCCATTGGTGCAGGTAGACTGACACATGGTCTTTCCTGTACTAGATAATTTTGGTTTTTACCAGTTGTGCAAAGAAAAGTTCTTCCAATTCTTGGGAAATTTCTATTCTCAGAAACAAAGAAGGTAATTTAGCCCATACTATGGACCTATCAGTAGAAATGAAGCGAAATTACTTCTTTTGTATGAGTACGTATAGGAGAGCAAAGAACAAATAAAACCAAAATTATTTGAACAGAATGATTATCTCTTTTGTCTCAAGAATGCCCAAAGTGTTTTCAAAAACATAGAACTTCTGTTGTTCAAGTCAATAAATCATTGAGAATGAATGGCTTGCTCTACCTTTCACACAACATAATTAGTAAACGAGAGAGTGTATGCAGCAGATCCAGGTGTAGAGATGATGTTTAATTAAAAATGGGACTACTTCCAGTGATTTGATTTGTTTTGAATTGTAATTTTTGGATGATGAACACTGATCTAGATTTCCAAAATGAGCTTCATTTAGGAGGGGTTAATTTTGCTTGTCTTACAGTGAATTGCTATATTCCCTTTTCCAATGAATAATCTGTGTTTTCTACTTCATTTCTTTCTTTCTTTTCTTTTTCTCCTTCCCTTCTGTCTTCTGTTTCTCCCCATCCCTTTCTTTCCTTTTATGAACACTGTGATCTGTTCTAATGCACTAAAATTTTCATAATTTTTAACAAATAATTGAGAATTATATTTATTGCAATATAACTCATTGTTGCTACATGACAAACAATTTACTGGATATGAGAAGCACAAAGCAAAGAGAATATATGCCATGCTTTTCCCTCATTAAGCTTTACAGAGGAGTAATAGAGATAAACAAGGTTTTATGGGTCCTAACTTCAACCCTAAATTTTGGAGAACTGTGGTAAAAAGATCTCTGTGACTTTGATTCAATATTAGGACACCTCGAGAGTAGCAAGCCAGTTGACTATTCTTAATTATACTCTGTCTCAAACACACACACACACACACACACACACACACACACACACCCCTCTATGAAAAAGATTATGAAAAAAACAAATATAATTAAATACAAAACATTTGTGTTAACTAGTAATTGGAGGCAGTCATTTCAAATAGGGTGAAGAGTAGATCTGTTTGAAATTAATCAAGCGCATACTGGTTTATTGACTAAGAATGAGTCACTCACTACTGTTTCCTCAGTATACAAAGTCTGCTTGGTAAAGATTATTAGGTGATTCCTTTATATGAAAACTATAATTCAGTCTTATTAACGCCATGACTTAAATGGAAAACACAGTTTTCAGAAATCCACCCCTCCCATGTCTAGCCTCATATATGCCTAGAGCTCTTCATGGTAATGAAATCTTTTTTCCCTGTTTCACTGGAGTGAATTTTAAAATTTATTTTCATTCTCAGCTTATTGCTCTTCAATACGGCATGTTCTGACATATCACAACGAAGAGTCAGTTCTTAGTTAGGGGACATTTCACCTACAAAAGGCCATTTTTAAATGTCTGGACCATTTCTGACTGTCAAGTCAGGTGTGTGTGTGTGTGTGTGTGTGTGTGTGTGTGTGTAGGACACTGGTATCTAATGCATGAAGGTCCATGCTAAAATGCACAGGACAGCTTGACGCATTAAATATATATATATATATATATATATATATATATATATATATATATGGACCATCATTAACATTTTGGAAATGTTTGGAAGATAAGGTTAATCTTATTGTCTGCCTACATTTGATAATGTTTCAAAGAAAGCTGAGAGAGTAGCAGATGGGGGAACGGAAACAAGGGGAGGGGAAAGATGAAAGACAGAGGGAGATGAAAACACAAAACCACTTCAAATAAGAATGTCACAGTGATCTCAAATACAGCTTTTTTACTCTTCAGTATTTCCATTTTGAGTTGTTTCTTTCCTCATAAATTTGCAAATTTTCATCAGTGGTTCTCTAGTACAGCCATGGGAATCAACTACAGAGAGTCAGTGAAATGGCTCAGCAAGTAAAGGCACTTGCCTCCAAGCCTGATGACCCAAGTATGCTCCCTGGGACCCAAAATGTGGAAGGAAATAATAGACTCCTATTGCAAGTTGTTCTCTGACCACACACACACACACACACACACACACTATAAACTTTTTAAAAAGGTTCATCTGAAGAGCTGACAATGAAAATATAGGCTCAGGAATTTTAAATTTTATTTCTAAACTTTATAATAATTTCACGTATGTACATAATGAATTTCACCCGACGTATCACCCTCTCTCATACTCCTTCCTTCTTCCACTGAATATCACCCCAACATGTTCCCCTCCTACTTAATAGTCTTTTGTGCACACAGAGTTTAACTGGGTTTGCCTGTGTGAGCAAGAGTGTGAGGTCATTTACAGAAGCCTAAGGCTTAGGTATTTTTTTAAAAAAAGCACCACAGACCATTTTCACCAATGTCATCATTTTCTCATAAAAGTCTCACTAAGTCCCAGTGTTTGCAAACATGTCTTCTATGGGAAGCTTCTAGCATATACTATTCATTTCACAGTAATAATAGTAATTATGAATAATATACAAAGATGCTAATAAAACACTATTAGAGTATATGACCTTTTGTAAACAGTGCAGTATAATTGCAGAATTTGTTCATTTCTACCAATGGACAGACATGGAATAGTATTTCTGTAGCATTTTAAGTGTCATTCCACCTATTATAAGGACATTTGAGACGCTATTCTTTTTTATATATTCAAAGGTCATTTTCTCATCATCATGAATTTTTATGTCTCCTTTTCCATTTTGCATTTTTTAAAGTTTTGTGCCTGGATGCTGGCTCTTTCTCTTCTTCAAGTTGGAAAAAAAGGAAAAAATACGTTAAAGATAATTCTAGGAATCAGAACGTGCACAGTAAATGACAAAGCAGGTCGGGATATTAAATACTCTGGTGTATTAAACAGGCATTTTCTGATTGTAGAAATTGCTTTGGAAGTATAAAGAATGGTTTCATGATGTGTGTCAGCATAATGCTTGGTTACTGTGACTAGATAAGTCATTATTTGCTAGTGATATAAAAAGGAACAAGTTGGTAGCTTTTTACAATTTTGTGTGTTTTGCAAGTTACAAAACTTGAAGCTCTTAACCTAGTACAGAATATAACATCCCACTTTAATTTAATTAAATTATACTTTTTATTGTTTCAGTTTTATTATTACCTTCTTTTGTTGTAAAACTTTAAAAGAGGCATTTAACATCACATAGCATGATGCAAGGGTAGATTATACCATGCAAATATACACTAATAAGTAGTTAGTGATATTACCTGTATATGGGCAAGTAAAGAAAGTACTTACTAAGTAAATCTTAACATTATATTTACTTTTCAATATTTTAATGGTGTATTTATATTAATTTTATATGTATTGTTGTTTTGTCTGTGACTGTGTTTGTGTACAACATGTCTTTCTGCTGCATGTGGAGGCCAGAAAAGGCATCAGATTCTCTGGAACTGAAATTACAAATAGTTGTGGGCCACCATGTGGGTGCTTGAAACTAAATCTGGCTTGTCTTCAAGAGCAGCTAGTGACTTTAATCACTAAGCCATCTCTGAAGACTCTTATTTATTCTTTTATAAATGTGAAAGAAATAGCTTCATTTTCCCCATTCAGCAGGTTATCTGGGATGTGGTGACACACATGAGATAATGACTGATCCTGGGAGTGTGATCTTTAGCCACAGTTCAATTTCCTTACAAATATTTTCCATCTAAAAAGGAATAAGTGAAAATAAGAAGTGGAGAGGGAAAGAAGGAAAGGAAGGAACACAGGAAAAAGAGGAAATGGAAAATGACAGTAAGAACAAAAAGCCTGTGCATATTATGTAAGGAGCATGTATGTATGTATAAGAAATGCATGAAAATGAACATTTAAAGAATGACCAATATCCAAGACTCTACTTTCTAATAACTGGCTATATTCAAATAACTATGAAATTATAAAAATTTAACAGAGAATTTAATTGTATTAACTGTTAAATGTGACCAGTGTGGGCCGGGCGGTGGTGGCACACACCTTTAATCCCAGTACTCTGGAGGCAGAGGCAGGCAGATCTCTGTGAGTTCGAGGCCAGGCTGGACCGACAGCCTCCAAAACAATATAGAGAAACCCTGTCTCGAAAAACCAAAAAAATGTGACCAGTGTGAATGCATTCTATTTTATCTTCACTGAAGTAATTTTATTGTATTGGCCTGATGACTGAACCTGGTGCTTCATATTTGTGAGTCATCTGCTTTGTCACTGAGCTGTACTTGGAACTCTTGCATGTTTTATGTGTCAGTATCTCTGGAGTTGGAAGCTGTGATGAATTCCATTGTGACTGTGAAGAGATTGTAGTTTATATGTTTTGGAATATACTCAAGGTAACTCAGCTCAGAGTGAGAAGTAGAGTTTGGATCACACACAGACTGAGGCTGCCAGTGGCTGCTATCCCCGGGGTGGTACACCATGATTCATGGTTGCTTTCCTAATGTTTGCTTACCTCACCCATCTAAGAGCACGGCTTCTAAAAAAAGCTGAATTAGAAACATTGCTCAAAGCAAGAGGGAGATTTATATGCACTGAGGACATGTTCTTGGCTGTGGTGTCTGCCACAGGACTGGAGGAATGAGCTTGCTCTCAGATCCTGGGGCTGGGAATTTAATGGTCTCTCTTCTATGTTTTCTTACGACTCAGAAATTAGGAAATTTTTATTATTATTATTTCTACTTGTGAAAATTTCCCACTATTAGTCTATCCTGGCCCAATTCTAGAACTATATTCTTTTTTGGAATATTCCTACATAAATTCTATGTACTTTATTATTCAACCTCCCTTCTCAATAGGATCTTGATTTCCTCCTATTTTCCTCTTCATCACATTCTTCACTCACACAGTCCTCCCTTCAGCTTTCCTGTCACATGTAAATCATTATTTCCTTTTTAATCTTTTCCCCCTTTAAAAATATCTTGGACCCCTGTCATTTTAAGGAAATTCTCTCTCTCTCTCACTCTCTCTCTCTTTGTGTCTCTCTCTCTCTCTCACACACACACCTACAAACACCTACACACACACATACCTACACAAAAAAAAATTAGCAACTCAGGTTGGTGTGTGAATATCGGGGACTAGTTTGGGGAGACTCTTGCCAGGCTGTGATATCTGAATCCAGAAAAACAGGACTTGGTCCTACTTATCCTGTGCCTCTGGGACTCCTTGTGTCTTTGATTCAACAACAAGGAAACTTGTCCAGGGGCCTCATTCCCACAAACTTCTGCTATACCTGTAACAGGTTCATACTTCCTGTGAGTGTAAAAAAGAATATTTTTATATAAAAATACCTACCAGCAACATTACAAAGACTGAGTGGGTTTAGTTTATTTATTTAAGAATACATATGCATTTATTCATATAACAACCATTAATGAAAAAAAGAGGCCATGAATATGAAAGAAAGTAAGAAGAGATGCAAGGAAATGTTTGCAGTGAGAAAAGGGTAAAGTCAAATGATGCAATTCTAATATAAACTCAAACATATAAAAGAGGCAATTTAAGAATATGAATTACTGAACATTTTCATTAGTTCTCTCAATGCAACCTTGTAAAATGATTTTTGATATTTTTTAATTGACATTGTAAAAAGGATGTTAAGGAAAATTTGTACAATATATTACCTGGTATTGAAATCATTTGTATTTTGCATTGTTTGGCTTGCTTTAGGTTTCAATTATAAATCCAAATTCCTTTTAGTAATTCTTTTATTATTTTCTAACACTCTTAAGAGCACCTAACTCATGGGACCAGGCAAACCAGGGCCTGTTTCTGGACCCATCTTCCAGTGCCTGGGGACTTACTGTTTTTGCCCCTCCCGGTAGGAGACAATGCACCCCAGCATCCTAGTATCCTGCTCCACCCATGGGGCCAGGATTAGGACCAGGAAGAGGAGAACTACCAGAGTACTGGACTTGATTGCACCCACTGAAAGGAAACACTGGTCCCCTATCCACCAGGCTAGGAAGAGGTTCTTTCTGCACCCACAAGAAGGGGTGGGAAGGAGAGAATACAAAAACACACTCAGCAACATAAAAACAAATATAACACCTCCAGAGCCTATACCAGCAAGACTCAAACATTGCAATGCAAATGAAGCAGAAGAGAATGACCTTAAAAACAACTTCATGAAAATGATAAAGGACATCAAAGAGGACGTGGGAAAATCCCTTAAAGAAATGGAAGGAAAAACAAACCAAAAAATGCAAGGAATAGAAAAAAAAAACAAACCAAAAAATGCAAGAAATAGAAGAAAAAACAAACCTACAAATACAAAAAAAAATGCAAGAAATGAAGGAAAAGACAAAGCAAAAATTGCAGGAAACAATTCAAACAGTGCAAGGATTAAAAGCTAAATTAGAGACAATTAAAAAAAACACAATTTGAACGAATGCAGGGAATAGAAAAGCTCAGCAAATAGTCAGGTACTACAGATGCAAGAATAACCAAAAGAATACAAGAGATGGAAGACAGAATCCCAGGTGTTGAAGATACACTAGGAGAAACAGATTCATCGACCAAAGACAATCTTAAGTTGTTAATAGAAGCTTTTCCCTTGAGAGGAGCCATTCCGCCCGCCTGGTTCTAGAGCTGCATCAGTCCCAAATAACACACAGGAGGCTATATTCATTATGAAGCTGTTGGCCTTGCTTGTTTCTTACTGGCTAGCTCTGACTTAAGTAATCACCCCATAATTGTTAATCTAAGTATTTGTCTTACCGGAGAATGGTTCCGGGCGTCCTACCCCCATGGCATTACATCTTGACTCTCTTGTGTTTCTCCTTCCCAGAATCCTCCTGGACTCCTAGTCCCACCCATCTAGATTCCTATTGGCCAACAGTGCTTTATTAACAAATGTACAGGACTTCCCCCATCATTAAGTCAAGAAATCCCTTACACAAATTATCCAGGAAATGTGTGACACCATGAAAAGATCAAACCTAAGAATAATAAGTATAGAAGAAGGTGAAGAAATCCATCCCAAAGGGGCATAAAATATATTCAACACAATAATAGAAGAAAACTTTCCCAACTTAAAAGAAGACATGGCAAAGAAGGTACAAGAAGCTTACAGAATACCAAATAGAGTGCACCACAAAAAAATCCCCTCACCACCTAATAATAAAATCTCAAAACATATAGATTAAAGAAAGAATATTAAGAGCAGCTAATGAAAAATGTCAAGTAACATAGAAAGGCGAACCTATCAGAATTACACCTGACTTCTCATGGGAACTCTAAAAGCCATAAGGTCCTAGATAAATATTCTACCAACACTAAGAGACCATGGATGTCATCCCAGATAACTATACCCAGTAAAGCTATCAATCACTATAGATGGAGAAAACAAGGAATTCCACAACAAAAACAGATTTAAGCAATACATATCCACTAACCCAGCCCTACAGAAATTTCTTGAAGGAAAACTCCAACCCAAAGGAGTTAACTACAACTAAAAAAATAGGCAATAGATAATCTCACTTTACAAACTTCAAAAAAAACTGTTGGACTCCACATACAATTGCACCAACAGCAACCATTCCAAAACAAACAATAATGAGCAATCAATGGTCATTAATATCTCTCAGTATCAATGGTCTTAACTCACCCATAAAAAGACACAGGGTAACAGAATGTATTTGAAGACAGAATCCATCTGTCTGCTGCATACAAGAAACACACCTCAACCTCAAAGACAGATATTAGTTCAGAGTTGAATCAAATGGAACCAGCAAACAAGCAAGGGTAACAATCCTAATATCTAGCAATTTAGATGTTAAAATAAAATCAATCAAAAGAGAAGAAGGAGGTCATTTAATACTAATGACAGAGAAATCCATCAATATGATGTCTCAATTCTGAAAATCTGTGCTCCAAATACAAAGGCATCAACATTCATAAAAGAAACATTACTAAAACTCAAATAACATATAAAGCTTCAAAAACTTATACTGGGAAACTTCAACACCCCACTCTCACTACTACACAGAACTACCAGACAGAAACTTAACAAAAAAGCAAAGGAACTAATAGAAGTTATAACCCAATTGGGATTAACAGACATCTATAGAACATTCCATCCAAATACAAAAGAAAATAACTTCTTCTCAGAGGCACATGGAACCTTCTCAAAAACCAATCACATACGTGGAAACTCAACAGGTACAAATTATTTGGAATAACACCGTGCATCTTATCAGACCACCATGCATTAAAATAAGAATTCAACAACAACACAAATTGAAGAAATCCTACGAACTCATGAAAACTGATTAATGTGCAATTTCATGATTCCTGGTTCAAAGAAGAAATTATAAAAGAAAATAAAGACTTACCAGAATTCAATGAAAATGAAGACACAACACATGCAAACTTATGGGACATGTTGAAAGCAGTGCTAAGAGGAAAGTTCCTAGCACTAAGTACACACATGAAGAAACTGGAGAATAGTCACACTGGAGAATTAATAGCACAACTAAAAGCTCTAGAACACAAAGAAGTAAACTCGCCCTGGAGGAGTAGACACCAGGAAATAATCAAATTGATGGCTGAAATCAATAAAGTAGAAACTAGGAAAACAATACAAAGAATCAGTGTAACAAAGAATTGGTTTTTTGAAAAAAATCAATAAGACACACAAACATTTGTCTAAACTTATGAAAGAGCAGAGTTTGAACATGCAAATTAACAAAATCAGAAATGAAAAGGGAGACATAACAACAGACACAGAGGACATCCAGAGAATCATCAGGTCATGTTTTGAAAATGTATCCTCCACAAAATTCAAATATTTAAATGAAATGGACAATTTTCTGGATAGATATCACTTACAAACTTTAAATCAAGAATAGATAAGCAATTTGAATAGACCAATAACCACTAAGGAAATAGAAGCAGGCATCAAAAGTTTTCCAACCAAAAAAGCCCATGTCCAGATGGCCTCAGTGCAGAATTCTAGCAGAAATTCAAAGAACAGGTTATACAAATTCTGCTCAAAGTATTCCATGCAATAGACGCAGAAGGGTCTTTGTCAAATTCTTTATAGGAGGCTTGAAACCCAAGCATCACACAGACACAACTAAGAAAGAGAACTTCAGACAAATATCCCTCATGAACATTGATACAAAATTTCTCAACAAAACACTGGCAAATTGGATCCAATCATCTACCACAATCAAGTAGGTTTCATTTCAGAGATACAGAAATGCCTCAACATACAAAAATCCATCAATGTAATCCACCATATAAACAAGCTGAGAAACAAAAATCAGATGATCATCTCACTAGATGCTGAAAAAGCCTTTGACAATATCCAACACCCTTTCATGATAAAGGTCCTGGAGAGACTAGGGATAACAGGAACATACCTAAACATAATGAAAGCTATATACAGCAAACCAACAGCCAACATCTAGCTAAGTAGACATAAACTCAATCCTATTCCCTTAAAGTAACAAGACAAGGCTGTCTTCTCTCTCCATATCTCTTCAATATTGTACTTGAAGTTCTAGGTAGAGCAATAAGACAACAAAAGGAGATCAAGGCAATACAAACTGGAAAGGAAGAGGTCAAACTTTCACTATTTGCAGATGATCTGATAGTGTACACAAGTGTCCCAAAAAACTTTACCAGGGAACTCCTACAGCAGATAAATACCTTCTGCAAATTGGCAGAATACAAGATCAACTAAAAAAAAACAGTAGTCCTACTATATACAGACAATAAAATTTCTGAGAAAGAAATCAGAGAAACATCACCCTTTACGATTGCTACAACCAAAATAAAATGCCTTGGGGTAAAGCTAACCAAACAAGTAAAAGACCTGTATCCCAAGAAATTTGAGCCTTTAAACAAAGAAGACACCAGAAAATGGAAAGATCCCCCATGCTCTTGGATATGTAGGATCAATGTAGTAAAAATAGCAATCTTGTCAAAAGCAATCTACAGATTCAATGCAATCCCCATTAAAATCCCAGAACAAGTCTTCACAGACCTTGAAAGAACAATAATCAACTTTATATGGCAAAACAAAAGACCCAGAATAGCCAAAACAACCCTTTATATAAAGGAACTTCAGGAGGCATCACCATCCCTGATTTCAAGCTCTATTATAGAGCTATAGTCCTGAAAACAGCTTGGTATTTGTGCAAAAATAAACACATAGACCAATGGAATTAAATTGAACACCACTGTGTTAACCCATACGTGTATGAACACCTTTTCTTCAACAAAGATGCTAAAATTATACAATGGAAAAAAGAAAGTATCTTCAAAAATGGTGGTGGCATAATTGGATATTGGCATGTAGAAGACTGCAGATAGATCCATGTCTATCACCATCCATAAAACTTAAGTCCAAATAGATCAACGACCTAAACATTAATCCGGCCATACTGAACCTCTTAAAAGAGAAAGTGGGAGGTAACCTTGAATAAATTCGTACTGGAGACTGCTTCCTGAACATAACACCAACAGAGACATGAGGTCCACAATTAATTCATGGGACCTCCTGAAACTGATAAGTTACTGTAAGGCAAAGGACACAGTCAACAAGACAAAACACAGCCCACAGAATGGGAACAGATATCCACTAACTCCACATCTGACAGAGGGTAATCTCCAAAATTTACAAAGAACTCAAGAAGCAAGTCTCCAAAGATCCAATTAGAAAGTGAGCTACAAAAACTAAATAGAGAATTCTCAATAGAGGAGTTTAAAATGGCTGAGAGACACTTAAGAAAGTGCTCAACATCCAGGAACTGCAAATCAAACAACTCTGAAATACTATCTTACTCCTGTTAGAATGGCTAAAATCACAAACATCAATGACAGTTTATGCTGGAGAGGATGTTGAGAAAGGGGAACACTTCTCCACTGCTGGTGGGAGCACAAACTTGTTCAGCCGCTTTGGAAATTATTATCTAGATTCCTCAGGAAAATGAGAATCAATCTACCACAAGACCCAGCAATTCCACTCTTAGGCACATACATACAAGAAGGACATCTGTTCCACTGTATTCATAGCAGCATTATTTGTAATAGCCAGAACCTGGAAGCAGCCTAGATGTCCCTCAACTGAAGAGTGGATAGAGAAAATGTGGTACATTTACCCAATGGAATAGTATTTAGCAGAAAAAAAAAAACCTATGGAATCTTGAAATTTGCAGGCAAATGGATGGCACTAGAAGAACCCATCCTGATTGAAGTAACCCAGTCACAAATAGAGAAATACAGTATGTACTCACTCATATATGGATTTTAGACCTGCATCAGGGCAGTGACAGCCTCCAATCCCACGGCCAGAGAGTCTGTGAAACCGGGAAGATGCTAAGAGAGATAAGCATTATACCCCAGAGAAGGGGAATGAGTCAATATCTCCTGAGCAGATTGGGAGCATGGAGGGGGGGTGGGGTGGAGGGAGCTGGGAAAAAGACAGGGGGAGAAGAGGAGGGGATTGGAAGGCATGTGGGTGCAGCAGGTTGAATTGGGGGAAGAATAGAGGAGAGCAGGATGAGAGATATCATAATATAGGGAGTCATTATAAGATTGAGGAGAGATCCAGCACTTGTGAGTTTTCTAGAGATCTACAAGGATGATACCAACTGGCTAACTAAGCAATAATAGATAGTCTACCTAAATGCCCCTCACTGATAATGATTTCAACTACTTTCTTATATGCCATCCTATAATCTGTAGCCAATGACTGATGGAAGCAGAGGCAGACACCCACAGCTAAACACTGAACTGAACTCCTGGAATCCAGTGACAGAGAGGGAGGACTGGTAAGCAAATGAGTCAAGACTGAGCTGTTTTAACCCACAGAAACAGCTGATCTGAACAAGGGGGAGTTCTTGAACCCCAAACTGATGACTGGGAAGCCAGTATGGAACTGATCCAGACCCCTTGAAAGTGGGTGTCAGTGAGGAGGCCTAGGCAATCTATGGAGCCTTGGCTAGTCGATCAGTATTTTTCCCTGTCAAACAAATGGACTTTGGGTGCCCATCCCACAATGAGGGATGCTCTCTCCGCCTGGACTCTTGGGGGAGGGCCTAGACCCTGCCCTGTATGAAATGACAGACTGTGGATATCCCCCATGGACGGTCTCACCCTCCCTGGGGAACAGAGTGAGGATTGGTTGGGAGGCTTGGGATGGTTGGTGGGGCGGAGAGAGGAGGGGGGCGATAGTGAGTTGGAATTGACATGTGAAGCAACCTTGTTTCTAATTTAAATAAAATTCTTTAAAAATGTAGCCACTAACTTCATGACAATTTAATATTTTAAAATAACTTATACCTTAAAATAATTTTTATTTTTTTAATGTATAGGGGCTCTTGAAGAGGTTGTACCCCTATGTGCCATGGCACAAGTTTGGAGACCACAGGTCAGTTTGTGGAGTTAGTTTTCTTCTTCCATTATGTGGGTCTTGAGGATCAGACTCAGGTCATTAGGCTTGACAGCAGACACCTTTATCTCCTGAGCCATCTTGCTAATCATATTTATACATTCAAAGGACTTGCTATATAATACTTGCAAAGCAAGTGTGTTTTATTTGTATACTTGTGAAAAAATGCTCTTTTTTCATGGGCATCTTACATTGGGTTTGTTTGTTTGTGGCTTATCTGTTGTTTTGAGAGAGATTCTCATTATATATCCCTGAATTGCTAGAAACTCTTTGTATAGAAAAGACTGTCTTTGAAGTCATGCTAATCTACCTGACTCAGCTTCCTAAGTGTTATGATTATAGGCAAGGGCCACCCTAATTGGCCTTCATGGTTGTTTTATATATCTACCCAATATATCTACCCACACAAGTAGTTTATATCTTTTTTCCCTCAATATTAATTCCATATATACTTTTTTTTGGTTTTTTCGAGACAGGGTTTCTCTGTGGCTTTGAAGGCTGTCCTGGAACTAGCTCTTGTAGACCAGGTTGGCCTTGAACTCACAGAGATCTGCCTGCCTCTGCCTCCCAAATGCTGGGATTAAAGGCGTGTGCCACCAACGCCCGGCTTCATATATACTTATAATGAGGATAACATAACAGTATATGGACATTATAAATAAATATGTGACATAAGAATATGTGTGTGAGGGTTGAAGTGATGGTTTAGTGGTTAAGAGCACTAGCTGCTTTTCCAGAGTAATCCCGTTGGAATTACAGAACCACTTTTAACTTGAAACCATCCAGTACCAAATGCTCACTGCCCTCTTGTGGCTTCCTCATGTACTGCATACACAATACAGGTAAAAAACACATATGAGTAAAATAAAACCAAATCTATTTTCAAAACAACAAATGTCCTCCTCTCCACTCTACTTCTCCCCTTCTCTTTCTTCTAACTCCCACCCCTCTCCCCCATGCTCCCAATTATCTCAGGAGATCTTGTCACTTTCTCCTCCTCTGGGGGACCATGTATGTCTCTCTTAGGATCCTCCTTATTTCCTAGCTTCTCTGGCTGTGTGGACTGTAGGCTGGTACTCCTTTGCTGAGCAGGAAGATCAAGTCAGGGGAAGAATCAAGGAGAGCAAGAAAAGAGATACCATAATAGAGGTGGTCATTATATGTTTAAAGAGTAATATGGCACCAGGGAAATATCCAGAGATCTCCACATTTGACCCCACCTAAGGTGACCTTAAATGCTCTTCTCCAATAATGAAACTGATGACTAACTTATATGCCATCCTAGAGCCTTCATCCAGTAGCTGATGGAAGCAGAAGCAAACCCACACAGATAAACATTAAGCAGGACTCTGGAATTCAGTTGCAGAGGGAAAGAGCTGACCTGAACAAGGGGTTTCTCATGGACCCCAGACTGATACCGGGGAAACCAGAATAAGACTGTTCAAGATCCCCTGAACGAGGATGTCAGTTTGGAAGTATGGTTCATCTATGGTGCCTCTGCTAGTGGATCAGTATTTATCCCTAGTACATCAATGGACTTTGGGAGCCCACTCCACATAGAGGGATACTCTCTTAGCTTGGACATATGGGGGAGGGTCTAGGCCCTGCTCCAAAAGATATGACAGACTTTGAAGATCACCCATGGAAGGACTCACCCTCCCTGGGGAGCAGAAAGGGCATGGGATAGGTGTCAGTGGGGAGCAGGGGAAGAGGGAACTGGGGTGGTATGTAAAAGAAACTAGTTTCTAATTTAAATAAAAAAGGAAAAAGAGAACTGTGTGTGTGTGTGTGTGTGTGTGTGTGTGTGTGTGTGTGTGGTCATCCTGTTAACTCACTTCTTTTAACTAGTGAGTAAAAGTTCTTATTAATAATATATAACAATTACAATTTATTTTTCCACTAATCTTTTCCTGGATTGAGAAGACCATTTCATTTGTTCTAATTTTGCTCTTGGAAAGCCTTGGACTAAGTAAGGAAGTTGTCTGACTAATCAGCCAGTCGGAAGTGAATTTTATTTTCAAAATAAAGCCTGCTTATTTCCAAACAAGTAAGCCTTAGTATATACATCTTGATCCCTTCATCTTCCCATGTCCTTTCAAGACATGCCTGAAGAAATAAGAAAGCAGACCCACATGCTGAGGACTCAACATTGAGTTCATTTATCTATACTAGGTCATTTATTTTTACTTTATAAGTTGAATTGTAAAGAGCTTGAAATACATTCCAGAAAAATGGTAACATTATACTGTAGAGGATTTCTATATTCCCAGGAATGCTTGACAAACTTGCAAAACATTATACATTATGTATTAAAAAGGAGTAACACTGGATCTTCTGGAAATAATAATACAAAATGGCAATATCAATACTAAGATTAAACTACTGATAACAGAGAAAATGCGGTTCTTGCTTTCCAGGTAAGAAATGAAGTTAAAGACACACAGATATGCCCACAGAGTAGCAGTTACCAGTGGGAAAACTGGAACTATTCAGGATGAGAATCAGGGCCTGTTCCAACTTCTATTGCTTCTTTCACATAGAACTTCCAGCATCAAAGAGTTGGAAATTTAGCTGCTAATCAAGCCTCTGAAGTACTCTTCATATGGCCTTTTGCTAAGTAATTGACAGGGGTGTTGATACAGGAATACTTTATAAGATAATATCAAGACTGCCTCTGAAAATCTTACAATTTGTATTTTCTTTGTTCTTTTGCTACTCAAATAAGATTTTACTTAACAAAAATCAAAGCATCATTTCTTGCTATCTACTTCCTAGCCTTGAATTTTATTTTTCAACACGTGTTTTACTCTGTAGTCTAGACTGGCCTAGAACTTACTGTGCCGTGTGTGTTGGCCGCTGAAGCATGACAGACATCATTCCCCACCCTCACAACTACTAACATAAGAGGGATGGGCCACCTCATCAAACCCTAAAATAGTACGAAATTGTCCATTTTGATGTACTCACAACTTATTTATCTGCAAATCACAGTCCAAAATCTAAATGTTTTGTGTTTTAACTCTCAAATTGAGGTAAAAAATATATGTCCAAGCTCAACGTAGTGATTTAATACGTGCTTTTAGGATTGAATTACATAGAAAAAAGTTGGATCCTGGAGAGTTATCATAATCTTATTTGTGTTGTTAAAAATTAGAATTATGCAAACAACTACGTCATACAAACGATGCTTTAAAGGATTTCAAATAATTATCCAACTGTTAAAAGACAGCTATAAGGCTGGAGTAGACTTCTGTCTAGTCCTTTCTTTTACTTGTAACTTTAGAGCATAGGTTAAGAAATGAGCAATGATCTTCCTTAGGGAAGGAGAATATCTCCCAATGTACCTGGTAGTTCTCCTGGAGGCCATGTCTAATGGCCTGGAAAATTAGAAAGGAATTACTATAACTGGTGATTTTTGGTTGAAAGACCTGCAGGCCTGTAAGGCTGACTAACTGAAGCTCTAAATAACTTGTTGAGAAGACCTACACTGACCTAACAGGGTCATTTTCAGGACCTTCCTACAAGAACCAAAATTAAGAAATAAAAAGTAAAAAAAGCCCCTCTGGCTTCCTTAGTCTACAATATTGCATTCAGTTTTAACTGTGAAGCTTCAAAACAGCAGCAAAATCTTAAAAATAGAAGTGTTAGAGTGGGGGAATTCTGAGAGTGGGACTTGTCACCAGAAAAATCTCTGTCTAGCAAGTCCCACTGTTGTGTGAGTCACAGGACATCGTGTAATCATCCACATTCAGAGTACACTACTTAGTTTGTTTCCAATGGAAAAAAGATACTCATCTTTCAGAAAAGGTGAATGTATAGCTTGTTGTTATATTACACTATGAACTTGGCTCTCATCTCCAAGGTGTGGGTGGTGGGAGTTTGGAAATAGATACACAGAGTTGCAGAGGAGCCTAGTGATACACAGATCCTGACTGTGATGAGTTCTTGTTAGAAGACATCCACAGGTAGGAGAGAAAGTGACCCAGCATTCTCCAGAATAATAAAACCATTAGGAAGGAGATATGGGCTTCTTTAGGAAAATGGCTATGTGGCATAGGAACTTCACAACCTTTAGTTGCAAGCAGAACTAGGAAAAATACTGCTATAACCTCCTGACTTTGAATGCTTAAACCAAAGAAAAATAAGTTGTCTAGTCCATAAACCCAGCTGAAGGCCTATAAATCAGAAACACTGATATAAGGTGGTCAAGAGGTGGGAGATATGGATTTCCCACCTTTATTTTTATTATATTTGAACCCTCAACAAACCACATTGTCAACCGCATTCGCAAGGGTATATCTCTATATGCTCTCTTAATCTGTTCAGAAATTTCTCAGATATATTCTGAAATGTTCTACCAGCTATCTGAGTATGACTCTATTGAGGCTGGCAGATAAACTCAGGCATTGAAGAATGCATGATAGAAATAAAGGAATAGTTATCATTATATGTTCAGACTAGCTAGCCAATTCTGAACTCGAGTTAAGAAAATGATATTACTAATAAGATAAAAAGCCAAAAAGCCTAACTCCTAGATGTGTGCTACAGTGTAACTGCCATTATTTGTAAGAGCTGTCAGGGAATGACTTGTGAAGGACCTGGATTGACATGAATGGCAGTAAGAAGACAAATATACCACCACAGTCAAGATAAATCCCACCTCTGGCTTCCTGGATTGCAAAGCAGTCAAAAACACTTTACTGCCTAAAAATACATAGCATGAGTCTGCTACTATCACCGGAAGGCCACAAACAAGTAACAATCTCTTTCATCTTGAGATCTCAATGTCGTTACCACACTTGTATCCTTTCTCCATATCAGAAATATTTTTTTAAATTGTGGTAACGATTCTGGAATTTTCCTTTCTTTCCCCAAGTCTGACAAGATGCCTGCTTAAAGAACAATCAAGTCCTTTTCTGTTCCAAAAGTTCAAGACTTCATGTGTAACTTCAACACTCCTTCATCAAACACTATGCTCTTAAACTTAGTCAACGTCCTTGGATGGAATAATGTATCCCTATGCACTAGTTTCTGTCATAAGAACCTTTCACAAACTGTCTCATTAAATACAGGGAATAGCTTCATAGTCTATGCCTATTCTTATTATAATTCTTACTTTCTAACTAAATGTTTTGGAGGCAAGCACAGCCAAGGTCATCCTCAAGCAACTTAATGTAATTCCGGGAAATAGAAGAATCAGAATTCAGAACTCTCTTAAAGTCCGAATTTAAGGAGCTGAACCACAGAACTAGACTGCCTTTGTTATTATATTGTCTCACACCTTTATTCTCCCAGTGGCTCTAAAAAAGATGAAGTTTTTTATGAAGAGCCTATATATCCTACAGCAACCTGTTTCTCAGTCCAGAGCCCACTGATAGCTCAGTCTTATTACACAGTTAGGTTTGTTGTTGTTAGTATTAATTTCTGTTGTTAGTGATAGTTTGATCCCTACAATCCCCACCAATTTTTACACTATATTATACAGAAACAAATTCTTTTTCTATTTACTTCATTGAAAAAATGGAATTTTATGTAGCAACATGCCAGGTCACAGTGCTGTCAAATGGTGGGAAGGGGCTAGAAGAGAGAAGTTGCTGCAAGACCGTGATCTCAAGAGTTAGCACACTTCTTAGCAAAGCTTTTCTTCTAAGTTTCTGCCAGGCAAATATTCTATATCATTTATTTACACTTAATATGAAAAAAACAATGACCATTGAGGCTTGTCAGCTATAATTTAATGGTGCTTTTCTAAAGAAGTCAGACTAAAATGATGTTTTAGAATCATTTCTGTTAGAATGTATTGTAATATTACATTCAAGATTTAAAACTGTATTATTCTGGATAATTTAAGTTATCAAGTAGATATATACAAACTCATTATCTGTTTATACTCAGCTTGAATAGTATCTAAATTTTCTTACCTGTCCCTGGAACATAAAAATACTGACATAAGACAAAGTAAGTATACAATACACATATGGTTATTTTTTTGGGAGGTACTGGTTTTTATTTTTTTGAGACAGGGTTTCTCTGTGTAGCTTTGGAGTCTATGCTGGAACTTGCTTAGTAGACTAAGCTGGGCTCAACGTGTTGCTTTTAAGATACTAAACTACACACATTAACATTCTTAAGATACTATATCTCCTGTTGCATTCTTATTGTGATTATATAAAATAGGATAAAAAGGTTTAAAGCAATATAAAGGTGATGCATTTATTTGTTTATAGTGAGGTTTTCTCACGGTACATTTAGTCCTTAATAGTAGATATTGGAAATGTTTATCCTGACAACTTGGAAAATTATTTTTAATGTTACCTAAAAAAAGTGAATGCTAACTAGTTAACTTTCTTTGTATTTCATTTCTTTTTCTTCCATTTAACAATTGCTACTCTTTAAAGAAATAAAGAGATGAATATAGAGAAAACATTAGGAATTTCCTAAAGTCCTGGGAGTGAACAGAGCTCTCCCTCCACACTGCCCACTCTGTTGCACCCACCAGCACATACAGAACCCGGGTTTGCTGACTCTGTGGAGCTCAGAAAGGAAATCAGAAAAGAAACACAACTCAAAACTTTGAGAAACACCGGAGGAGAAACCAGGATGGGCCGGAGTGGGCATCAGGAAGGCCAAAACTCTCAGGTCTTTCACACAGCCGATGGACTGACCTTTATATCAGCATCTTCTTGCTGGAGTGGGAAGTAGTTGAACAGGAAGTGGGCCACACAGGCAGGGAGATCCACCAAAAGACCAGGGCTCTTTGCCAGCGACTCTATCAGTGCCGCCTGGCAAAGCTGTTTTGACCTAGTTGTGAGTCTGCAGAATCTATACAGGACTCTATGTAATGAGAGATTTCTAATAGAAATAGTATTTTCTCCTCATGTTGAGGACCTCTACAGGATCCTGGGCCACAGACTCCAGGCAAGTTACTTCCCAGAACCTCTCTACAATTGGCCGGGTAAACCCTTAATTTCAATGTACTCTCAATTGTCAATCGCATTGCCATCTCCTGTGCGCCAACTTTGAGATTATGGCATTGTACCTTCTGGAAAGTCTCAAGGGAACACATCACCAATGATATTCAGTGAGGATTCACTGTTTCCCAGATGGGATCCTTCGAACCCCATGTATCCACTGACAACTCCACGCCTATTTCCTGCTTTTTCCCCTGGAGATACAAGTCTTCATCAGCTGTGGTCATCTTCTGATGACAACCAAGACCCTCAGTGAAGACAAGCAGAGATTCTTGCATTTTCTCTAAAAACAGTGGAATCTTGCAGTGTTGTGGGTGTATGCATTTTTCTCTACCGAATAACAAGAAAAATGTGAAATGAAAGAGGTCTATAAAGTAATAAAAAAGAACACATTAAAGCATTAGGTTACTATGCCTGTCTGTCAGAATTATTAATGCTCAATTCAAATCAACTCCTTGGAACAACTGAAGAAAGCAATTGACATGAAGAAATTCATGAGTGATGGTTGAAAGAAAACAGAAGGTGTAATCAAATCTTCATTCTTTCCTAATCGACACCAAACTCTGTGTAGCTCTGTTTTTGGCTTTGTTAGACAGTGCCTTAATTCACAACTTCTGACATAATTCATTATCTTCTTTCAAAGAAAACGTCTTTTAATTCTGTGCTTTGCCAAATCTTTGTGTGGGAAGAGCTTAGGTGGATGCAGCTGGAGGCTTTCAATGCCTGGGAAAACTCTGTTCTCACCCACGCCTGTCTTCTATGTACAGACAGAGCCTCAGCTCCTGTGCCCATGCACAACAAAGATAATGTCACTGCATGGGAGTCGTGAGTTAGCAGATTAGGGTGCACACCTTCCATCTCTCTGTGCTAACAGTACTCAGTTTCTTTTGGATTCAGACTCTTAGACAGCTGAAGAAAGAGAAATCTAATCATGTATTAGAAGCTGATGCTCATTTGTTCTGTGTTGCTTGCTGCTCTTGAATTCATGCTTGAATAATAAACATTATTTCTTGCCACTCTTCTTACTTAACATTCCAAAACTGGTACAACTGCCTGTTGGTTGTACAGTTTTCAGCATTTCAACACTTGGGACTGGAGGGAGGGGGGAGCGATAAAGTGTTCATGCTGTGACTTTGTAGTAGTAAGTGAAGGATTACCCAAGACCTTCACCAGGCTGGCTTTCTCCATTTGTGCCTCTAAGACTGGGATTAGAGAATTTACAGTGTTGAAAACAATTGTTAACACAAACATGTCATAAAACACAAGGGGAAGAAATATGAAATATACTCAGAGAGACTTGGCTTCAAGTCTTATACCCTTCATCAAGTGGCATGTGCTCTGTCCCAGTCCTCATTAGTAAATCAGGGTGATATCTGCTTCAGAGACTTTACATAAAACAGAAAGTATATTCTTCAGAAAAGAGTGTATTGTTGCCTTGTTTAGTATCTATATCCATCAGTTAGTAGTTATTATGTATAGCCTTATTAATGGCAGACAAAATTGGTTCAGGATAACACATAGACAATTAGAAAGTACTTTGATATTATTAAACACAGAATCATTGCCCTAACTTTGAACCCACCAATGCTTACACACTATTGAATGTAGAAATTTTAGCAGGTTGCCTACAGTGGAGAAGAGAGCATGAGAATGTAAGGTGCTTGCAGTTCTAAGTAAGTTATATAATGCATTGAAACACATGTTAGTGGAATTTGCCTGTTTATTCCACATGATCATTGATGCATAGAGTATTTATTTTTTGGATTGATACGCACTTCGTTTTCATCTACAGAAGATTAATGAGGGCTGAGTTACAGCACTGCTTTACATATCTCACTATATCAGCTTCTCTATGTGTACACTAAATCAGAGCTTTAAAGCTGCTACTGTATGATAGTGTACTGCACTCAGTATCAGGAGCACAGCCTTTGTTTAAGTCATTGATTCATCTATCTTGCTAACTTCTTAGGCAATTCACACAATAATTTCTAAAAATCTTACTTATTTCTCATGAATATGACATTTTTCTAGAAATAGAAATAAACGGAATTAAATAGTAATAATATGTCTGCTTCCTGTCTGGATCCAATTCCTCATAGAATTAAGAATGGGACATTTTGAGACTACTATCTGTATATCTGCAGATATGTCTGAAAAGAGAAGCTCTCTGTACCCCTGAGCTTTGACTTATCCTGTTTCTTAGTTTAGTTGTTATTGTTAGTGAGGCTGGTATCTGTAAAACCAAAAATTAAGAATTGATTAAAAACAGGCTGTCTGTATAGACAGAACACTAAGCCCTAGTCAAATCACAGATAAGAAATGTAAATATTTACTTTGACATCCAACTAATACTAACAAGTAACAAGTGGGTTTTCAGCAGGGGACTTTGAGCCCCAGTCTTTCTTCAATTTATTTAGCTGACCTCACTTCAAGTCACATGACTATGGCAAGCCTTTTACCAGTGGGGGGTGAGGCACCAGATTCCTTTTGTTTATGTAATGCGGTCATCTCAAACAATGTGAAGAACATATTCTACATAATAGAGTGAGTGTTCCCTACCTAAAATGTAAGCTCCAGATGCTCTTAGAAATTACAACATCAGTATACCCATCATAATTATTGAGGTGGAATTCTTTTTAATACAGCCAAAGTAGATTTTCTGGGAGGATTCAAGTCCTAGCAGGCTGCTGGAATAGTATCTTTAACCTGTGTACCTGTCCAATGGAATATGCACTACATGACAGCTCAGTTCAAAAACATGAACAATGATGGAACAACAATGTTTGAGTGAGTTAGAAGTCATACCCTTCTTACTATCTGTAATCTAATCTTAAAGCGGCATCCTGTCATCATCATGAGTCACTGGATATGCATGCAGAGAAGCATGAATAACTGGAGTTGAGAATCACTAGGAACTGTGCCAGGCAGTGGCTTAACATAAAGAGCAGTTCCTGCTTTGGTTGGTTGAGTTGGGAGAAAAATGTGTCTAGGCTTCAACTGGAGGCAAGGTGGAAATCATTTGTATAATCTTATCCTGGTGCAGCCATTTCAGATTCAATGAGATACCCGTCCCTGACATGACTTTATGTTCCAGGGCCTGTTTACCTTGTTGGTGTCACAACCAACCTTCTCCTTAAGTGACTGAAACATAGAATGGAAATGGCTGTTCTTTAACCTGATTTCTTTGGATTCACAAGGAGAGAGGCATACTTAGTTCTCATTAAGATTATTATAACTTTCAAACATGCAAAACAATACAATAATTCTCTTTAAATATTTGTACAATTAGTGAATATATCAGATGAAATACAGGATCAGGAAGTAAACTTCCTCAAATTTAAGTAACTTATAAAGTACAATATCAATGTAAGTCCGTTGAAGGACAACTGAGAAACAGATAAATTCACTGATATAATGTCCTAAATTTCTGTAGTGATGACTGAACTAGAATTGAGTTATATGGTGGAAACTTTGGGAAGCATAAGAAAGAAGTATAAAATATTGGGAGTGACACATTGAAATAAGAATGTTCTATCCTGTACTAAAATGTAGTAAAGAAGTTAACCATTACACATATGCCAAGAGAAACAAAGGTATGTTTCTTAGGAAAAAATAAATTGCAAATCTTTAGACAATTTAAGATAATCTCTTAACAGAAAATTCTCACAGCAGTGGTATGATTTGAATGATTTGGCTGAAGGTTATGTGATTGAAGCCTGATCCTTGGCATAGTAGTGATGATGCAATGGGAACTTTAAGAAGGAAGAAACTTAGTGGAAACAACTTAAGTCTTTGTAGGCATCATCTGTAAAATGGATTGAAGCTGCTCTTTCAGTGTCAGTTCTCACTAGAGCAAGCTGCCGTGAGAGAGGGAAACAGTTCTCTGGTTTCTGACTTTCTGTGAGATACTCCCTTCTGGCTTTGTTCCTCTCATGATGTCTTATAGAATGTTAAAAAGTAGACAGGAGGTCCTTTATTAAAGGCTGAGCAGAGAAACTACCCAACCTTGGAGTTTTATTGTCCAGAGTAGTGAGGAAAAACCACAGCTTCAGGTACCTAGCCAGCAGCAGAAAATGGAATTATACAGCCTATTAAAATGGGCTCATTGTAAGCTCATTTAGCTAAATGCTCTACCATCTATCTATCCACATAGGATCAATAATCTATCCATCATTCACCATCTCTCCTCATGGTAGAGGAAAGTTTGAAATGTCAATGATCTAGGAGAAACAACTTGTGTGAAGATATAAGCATTATGTGGAGAGGACTTCCCTACCCCTGTTTCCTGTTGCTTTTCTTTGTCTGTTCTCATTTCCTTTGCTTTGTTTTCCATTCTCAAAGTCTTGTGACTGTGTTGAATTTATATTTCAGCAGCTCTCCTTTTCCCACTTCCTAAGAGAGAGGTTGTCCTCCCCTTAGGAAGCTGAGAGAAGAGTGCACCCTGTGAGATTGTTTAGGAACAGGGAGCTGAACAGATATCCTCATGTTTTAGAAGCCACCCAAGTGTTAATTGGCATCCTGTCACAAACAGTTCATAGTTTTATTTTTTGTTCTTTAAATTATTGCTTGTATAAATGGAAACTTTTTACATAAACCATAATTTTTTTTTGGTTTTTCCAGACAGGGTTTCTCTGTGGCTTTGGAGGCTGTCCTGGAACTCGATTGGTAGTACAGGCTGGTCTTGAACTTACAGAGATCCGTTTGCCTCTGCATCCCGAGTGCTGGGATTAAAGGCGTGCACCACCAACGCCCGGCCATAAACCATAATCTTATCAAGAAGTTTTGTCCACTTATAGATAAAACCCAGCTGACCATACAATATTAAGACTAAAAAGAGGTGATGAATTTGGAAACTCTGTTTACAAACATGGAACTAGAGTGACTGATTATATTCATGGATCATGCGCACAAAAAAATTGATGTCATTCCTCCCAAAGGACAGTATATCTAGACATCCATTAAGATTCACAAAATATTCTTTCTCCCATGCTGAGTTTAACGTTAGTCTCTGTGTTTCATACTGAGGGAACGGTGACATATTTGATGTTTTTATCCAAATTTGCATCAAGAAGGAAAATAAACAGTAAAATTGAGGGTGCTTTGTAGCTTATATGATTGCTAAGCTACAACTTCACAATCAAACAAAAGGCAGATGGTTAACTATGATATAAGCAAGGGGATTCATTTGTTTGAAAATGCACAGAGAAACAATTACTTGTAACATGCTATCTGTAACAAAATTTAACACCTCAGGAGATTATATATTTGTGATTTCCTAAGGAAATTCTGTAGAAAACATCTTATAAGATGTTCAATATATTTTATTTAGAATACATTTTAAAAGCTTAAGAAAAAACGTATTCTTTCATACAAAGAAAGATGCTTTTAGGCATGATAATGATACAAATTTGATATTGCATTGTTGTTTTTAAGTCTGTCATGTTTTTTTCATATAAGTAGCTGTTATAGCTGTTTAGTTGTTTGTATTTTTGGCTCGTTAGTTGATTTTAGAGATAGGCTCTTGAAATTAGCCAAGAGTGGCTTCAGTATCACTAAGGAGCCCAAGTAGGTTTCTAACTTGCCATCCTCCTGCTCAAGTGTCAAAAACAATGGAATTATAGGTTTGTACTTTTATTCTGGCTTCTGCCTTGATTTTATATAGTGTTTGACTGAAGATGGAACCTTTTGGCAACAGCAGTGGAAGGCAGCACATCTAGTCATGACAGCCTATGGAAATACAACTTGGATATTACTTATTTGAAAGCTACAACAAAATATTCCTGGTCACCCCTCTTCAAATAAGTTTTCATCAACATGCATTTACTGGAAATTTGTCACACACTCAAGAAACCAATCACCAACAAAGGATACTGTGATGATCTTCATGACTGCTCCTGTAGACCTATGACCAGAGTGGGGAATAATGCTGGCTTAAGCTGAACATGATCATGAGGAGTGTCTTAGACCATTGGGGAAAGATTAGGTTGGCAAGAAAGATGGTAGAAATATAAATGGATGTTAGATATATACCCAAATATATAAAATAAGATCTTTAAGAAAAATTCCAAACTCTTAAAGAGTTCTAAGTTCAGAAAATTCTTTTGTCCCAAACTCCTGCCTTGCAATTTTCTGAGAAACCATGACATGATATATAACCTATGGCAGTTTTTCTCACTTCTGAGCCCTATGTATAGTTCCCTTTACCTTCTAAAATTCTCACAGGAGGGAAAATGTCTTTTCAAAGGAATTCTTCAGTTTCTTTCAGGAAGACACAACCTCTATCTATTCTGAGAACCAGAAATAATGAAAATAATTCTGAAGTAAAGAAGTAAAGAAGATGATTGGTAAATAGCAAAATCTATACTAAATTGAAAATTAAAAATTTTAGTAAATATGGTCACATAGAAGAGAGCATCTACCAAAGTACAAACAAATGGGTAGTGGGAAGGAAGAGTTCCAAATGTTCAAGAAATTGCTCATATATGAGAAAATCTGTGCTCCCATTGAATCTATGATTTCTAATCAATCTACATTTGCTCATAGCAGCTTAGAATTCAGACATTTTCATCAAGTAGCTAAATGGCAGGAGGTGAAATATTTTCAACAAAGCTACATTTAATGATAGATCACTTTGAATGAAACAAAAATAATGCTGGCATAATTATATGAAACATTTATAGGTTAAGATTTTATTTATACAAACATAATTATGAATCTATACATTTGTTGTGTGACAAAACTTTTCCTGGGGAGGTGCCACAAAAACATATATTCATTCGAGATAAGGATCTGTGCTTGATAGTTTTATATCAACTTGACACATACTAAACTCATTTGAGAGGAGGAAGTCTCAATTTCAAAAATTTCTCTAAAGCCTGTAGGATATTTCCTTAGTGATTGATGTGGGAGGTCCCAGACTACTGTAGATATTGCCATAACTGGGCTGGGGGTCCTCGGTTTTATAAGGAAGCATGTTAGGTAAGCTAGAGGGAACAAGCCTGTAAGTAGAACTCTCCTATGTCTTATGTATCAGTTCCTGCCTCCAGATTCTGACTGTTTATCTTCTGTCATGAGTCCTTTAGTGATGGACTACATTGGGGAAGTCTAAACCAAATAAGGCTTTTTCTTATCTAACTTGCTTTTGGTGATGATGTTTTAACAAAGCGATAATAATCCTAATTAGGACAGTATCCCAGAAGAGACCAAAATATGGCTACCACCAAAATCCAACTGGTGAACCAATGAGTTTTATTGTGCTTACTTATAGGAGCAGAAATGACTCAAAGACTACTGCATCACCAAAGGACATGTTAGCATGGGTAAAGAGTGTTCTAGTGATTCAATTGATCTGAACCTCTTGCAGGCTACTCTACTGGTTTCTGCTTCTTTCGGGTACATGTGATCTCAAAATGTTATGTGCAGCTTGTCTTTACTAAGAGGGACTTGTAGGAATAATTTGTTTATAATCTAATAAATAAAGCTTTCCTGAAAATCAGAGTGTAGCGCTAAGCCACTAGTTAACCACTGAGGATAGTTAGTGGTGGTTGACAGAGGCAGATAAATCTCTGTGAGTTTTAAGGCCACCCTGGGCTACATGAGAGTGAATTAGTCTAAAAAAGAAACAGAGCTCACACTTTTGATCCAAGCACTTGGGATAAAATGTTTTAATCGCAGTACTAGTCAGGAAAACAAGGCAAGAGCTCAGTGTAGGGAGTCTGACATTTGTTGGAGAGCAGTGCAGTCTGAGGCTTGGTGTGTCACCCCTTTTGGTCTGGGCATTGGTAGAGGTTAGAACTCTCAAGTGACTGGCTACCTATCTAATCTTCAGCGTTAACTCCGATATCTATCTCTGGGTTTTTGGAATTCATGTTACAGGGACTCCAAACTTGATTACCCTGCCAAGTAGGGCATACAGATTCTGGTCATTTGGAGGGACTTCCTGAAGCTATTTTGTATTGTTTACCTCCCAGATTGTTGAGCTTCTTGGAAGGGTGGAATGTTTCTATGTTAGAGGAAACAGATAAATAACATTGTATACATGAAAGAAGCATAATTATTTACATTTGAGGAACATAGGAGTTAAAGAATTTTAGCTAGAGTTAGGAATGCTGTAATCTCAGCACTTGAGGGTATGAAGAGGCTGGTGAGTTCAAAGCCATCCTGAGCTACCTAGTGATATCTTATTTCCATCTCCACTCAAAACAATGCTACAGGGACCAGTGACAGGGCTCAACAGACAAATGGATTTGATACCAAGACTGACAACTTGAGTTCAATCTCCGAGACTCACACAGTGGAAGAAGAGAACTAACTCCATGAAGAAGTACCCTCACCTCTGTACAGCACGTTAAACATGTAAATAAATAAATATACATATATATGTAAATATATAAAAATAGAGCAAACATTCAGTCCAACTGTTTTAGTTTGTTTGCCCAAGGATTTTTTGTAGGAATTCCATGCTTTTATATTTGGGTAGTTAGGAGCTATTCCTTAAGGTAGTGTTGTCTTTTACTATATTAACTTAAATTTTGAAAAGTCTATTCATTATTTAAGTAAAGAAAATGTAAACAAACAAGCACACCAAAAAAAAAGAAAGAAAGAAAGAAAAATGCTCACAGCTTTCGTATATACTACCCGGCTAAAATGTCAACTTGTGTGTGTCTACACATCACAACAACAGAAAGAAGACAAACCTGTAGGAACTCCTGGTAATCTTCCTGTGGAATACTGTGGAATATAATCCAGTCATGGATTGCTAATTTATAACAGTGAGAGAACACTAAAGTAAGGACACATTTTTTTTTGTGTATTTCACTAGGATTGAGCCCATGAAATCTATGTTATGTTTTACTTTGTGCTTTCAGTGAAAAAAAAGGATTATTTCCACTTCAGTTCCTTATTAGATAAATGAAAAATATTCCTAAAATGGGCTTCTGTGTGATAATCCAAAAAAATAAAATTATTACTGGCCGGGAAGAAATAATTACTTTCAGGTAATAGCTATGCTGATGCAGATGACTTATAAAAACACCATTTATCTTTGCGTTCAAGGCCATCACTATTCTTTCAACCACACTGAGTGTAAACTTACAACTACCTAGAACTATAGCAAAACATTTCCTCTCATCCAATTTTGCCATCAAATTAAATTAATTTCAGTCAGAGCCTTAATCATCTTTTATTGGCTTTCTATGAAATCCATAGATTTAAAAAAATGAGTTCTCATCTAAAAATGAGTTATTATCTACTTTGGGTTATTCTTATCTGTGTATAAACTGAGAAAAAGTATGCTTTTTATTTTATGTGTATGTGCGTTTTGTCATCATATATTCTATGCCGTGTGTGTGTGTGTGTGTGTGTGTGTGTGTGTGAATGAACTACGTGAAGAGGCTAGAAGAGACACAAATCCTCTGGCACTGAAGTTAAAGAAATTTATGATCTGACTTGTGAATACTGGGAAGCAGACCAAGTGGGAACCAATATCCTCACTTAAGCACATGGCTCTGGCAGGCCTTGCCCTCCTCTCAGACTTTTTCCCTTGCTAAAAACTGTTATATTATATTCCTAAATCTAGTTGCCTAGGTCTATTCCCTTATTTGCACACTTTCTCCTCTTGGGGCTAACCACCTAGATCCAGCTATCAAAGCACTGAAGTCAGCAATCAAAAGTCCATTTTGGCTCACCTAGTTAACATGTCCCATTAAAAGTAAACCCATTATCCTAACACAGGTCTTCCCATTTTGCCATTATATACCTTCATTTACCTATGGACCACATCTGTCTCCCCTCTATCCAGAGGCTCTTTGTTCCCCTTTCCCTTGTTTCCTTCCCCTTCTTCCTCATTCTCTATCTCCTGTCTTTGTCTCTTATTCTCTAACATCTGTCTCTCTGGAGAAAATAAATCTTAATGCTGAGAACTTGGTCTTGGGGGACCTGAGTCAATACTTTTCCTGACACCAAGATCTCTGCAAGAACAGTCCCTGCTCGTGCTCTTAACTGGTGAGCCATCTCTTCTCTTCTATTTATGCCTATCTTGATTTCACTTCTTTGTATAAATTCTGTGTTTATTAATCATTTCAACTTAGGCTGGCACAGAATTTAACTTTTAATACAGCCTCCCAAATGTACATAAAATAATAATAATAATAATAATAATAATAATAATAATAACAACAACAATGTGGCCCAGTAGTTAAGAACAGCAGCTGCTCTGAGAGAGGGACCCAATTTTAAATCACAACACCTACTTGGTAGCTCACAACCTTTTACCACTCCATTGTCAGGTTGATATAACTGCCTCTTCTGATCTCTGCGGACAGTAAGTATATATGTAGTGTACAGACATCCATGCAGACAAAAACACACACACATAAATAATATAAATTTTAAACATTTAAAATAGTAACATGAGCTAGGTAGGGTCATAAATTCCTGTAATTGCAGAACTTAGAAGGCAGAGGTAAAAGGAATGAAATCTAAGGCTAATTATGGACGAATATCAAGATCTAGTCACTCAGGAAGACCTGAGTGAATGTGTAAGGGGGAGGAAAAGGTCTTAAGTGAATGTGAACTATTGACAAAGTTCAATGACTCAGCCCTATGCAACTTGTCAAAACCTTACTCAGAGTAAGGCTCAGTGTTCCACAAAGCCTCTGTTCAAGTGTTAAGTGTTTAGTATCAATTGACCAGTTTGTGCAAAAACTGGCAATTGCAACTTCCTCTTCCAGAGGGAGAGCTCCTACTGAGAGATCAGTCATCTAATGCCTCTTCCTGCACTGCAAATAATAAATGTTCTGAGGTTTCAGGTGTTGTATAATTGATGTGTATGGCCTATCTTTCCCAAGATTATCTGTCCTATCTTCATCCCCTCATTGCATTGTCCCAGCCAGGTTTCCAGGAGCATGCTATGCAGACTTTGGCAGTTATACTTTCTTCTGAATCCTAAGGGACTCATCCTACACTAGAAAGATTCCTATAAGTTATCTTGTTACATTAAAATACACCTTTTATGTCTTAAAATGTATAAGAATTATAATTCAGAATGTTTAGTATTGCTGCTCATTTAATTTTCACATCAAGTACTACATACTCATCTTATTTCTCAAGTGTATGGATAAAGAGAAGGGATTGCCAGGCAGTGGTGCTCATGCCTTTAATCCCAGCACTCGGGAGGCAGAGACAGGCGGATCTCTGTGAGTTCAAGGCTGGGCTGGACCGATAGCCTCCAAAACAATACAGAGAAACCCTGTCTCGTAAAAACCAAAAAAAAAAAAAAAGGGGGATTGCAGGCAAACTTTGAATGGCCAGTGATCAGTCCATGAATTATTTGCCTATGATCTCTGTATGTACTTATAAATTCTCATATGCTCACATAAAAATAAGAGCTTATTTCTCTGTCTTTTGGTTGGTTTAAGGATTGGTGGGATATTAGTGCTTTTCTGGACAAGCATGTCTGAAAGATTCTTGAGTATAGTCTCTTTTTTTTCCCTAGATAGCCAATAAAGTGCATGTTCCCTGTCTCATGGTGGTAGAGAGAAATCAAGAGACTTTTATATGATGGCCATTGTGGCTGAATGACTTATAAACTACAGCCACACGTGCCCAAATAAATACAGTAGAAATACCTCATGTAAATAGCCTCCTTGAGAGTAAGAAATAGATGAGGATGGTAGTATGTCAAAGAGTTTAGTTATACAATCAGACAGACATGACCAATGAGTGCTGCCTCACAACATCACCTCCCAGGCTGTACTGGAGAAAATTGACAATAAAGGCAATAATTATGAGAATTTCCACTTCCCAATGCAAGGGACATGCCAGCAGTGATCAGATGCCTTGCATAATTTAATTTAATTCTGTGTTATGAGAACAGCAACTCTGTGAATTGGGTAGTGTTATGCCTACTTTATGGTCAGAGGAAGTAAGAAGCAGCAATGATTTATTATTTACCAAAGGTGGCAGAGATAAAGGACTTAGTTTCCAACTACAAACCAATGGTAATGATTAAAAGATGACAAAATTGCCTGTAGTCTTCACAGGTGTCTCATTTCAACATTCCCTCCTCATCTTCCTGCACCAATGCAGTACTTATTGTGGTCAGTACCACACTGTATATTCTCATCTTTAAAAACCTAGAATTGAGATTTCTTTACACAGCCTCTTAACTTTGGTTTGAGATGATTTAAAATGAAAATCAGTTTAATTGACTTGTATTTTATCAGATAGAATACAAAATATCAAAGAATAAAAAATAGGTAGAATGAAAAATATTTGTCATATATTAGTCAAGTCCTTTTAACCCCTCTCCAAAAAGTTATGTTAACATTAGATTGTTATATCAACTAGAATCACCCCATGTTGTTATATTTGATTGTGTGTTAAATAACTAAAAGGGAACCCTGGAGTAGCATGATAGAAAGAAAATAGGTTTCAGAATCATTTGGGTTCCCATTTTTAGTAATTAGAACTGAATAATTCTAATGTCCTTTGAGTACTGAACACAGCAAGAAGAACTTTTGAAGTGGTGGGGAGATGACTCTATTAGTAAAGTGTCTACAATCAGAGAACAAAGCCCCCAGTACCCATGTCAAAGCCAGGTGTTGTGGCACTTGTCTATAATCCC
The DNA here is from genome assembly GCF_017639785.1 of Mesocricetus auratus. Taxonomy (NCBI): domain Eukaryota; kingdom Metazoa; phylum Chordata; class Mammalia; order Rodentia; family Cricetidae; genus Mesocricetus; species Mesocricetus auratus. The sequence continues at coordinate 170,586,980 of NW_024429266.1, forward strand.
AATGCTGCCTACAAAATGAGCAGCACAGACATGGAAGGATCCCTATAGTTCCTTTGCCAGTAAGCCTAGACAGTTTGTGATCTACAGGTTTAGTAAGTGATCCTGGCTCAAAAAGTAACGTAAAGAATGACAAGGGAAGATCTTTAATGTCAGCTTCTGACTTCCAAAAATATATGTATATACCTAAACATGTACATATGGCACACACAGACACACAGACACACAGACACAGACACAGACACACACACACACACACACACACACCAATGATAAATGAAGTACTGGAGAGATGGGTCAGTGGTCAAGAGTACTGACTGCTCTTACAGAGTACCCAGCACCTACACTGTGGCTCCCAAGTATCTGTAACTCTAGTCCCATGGGATCAAATGCCCATACACACACATGTTACAAAAGCACACATGTAGGCAAAGCACATATACACACAAAATACAATAAAATAAAAATTTTAAATACATGAATAAGTAAAATAGATAAAATTAAAAAATGAGTGAATAAACAAGAACATCTGAGGCAATGTCTTAAAATGCTAATTCATTGATGTAATTTGCATTTCACTCAGTACAGCTTGTCAGATTTGATATGATCTGAATATTTGTACACTCTCAGAATATACCAATGAAAAGTTAATCACAATGTTATGTTCAAACTCTTGAGAAAATAGTGGGCTGTAAAGACTGAGTCCTCAGACATAGAAATCACTGCCTTTATTAACTAAGCCTGCTATAGCTTCACTGACCGATTATGCTGAAGTAAGTAAGAAGACAACATCTATACACCAGAACAGAAGCCAGTATAAGACTTGGAATTGCTCGTGCTCTGAACTTTGATCTATCTGGTTGCCTGGTGTTTTGATGTAGTTGCTCAAACAGACAAAGCTAATAAAAATGCTTTGGGATAGATGAGAAAACAATTCTTATTTGACAGAAAACGTTATCCTTTTCTAAAACAAAATTGCAGACATGAAGGACAGTGAATGCAATGATATGCAAGAATAGGTATGTTGGAAATAAATGTTCCAGGAATATTAGTGAAGAAAGTATGTTGGGAGATAATAGGTCAGAGGATAATCATGGGGATGGCATAAGAAATATACAAGAGAATCAGATTGCTAAAGAATTTTTAGGTTAGAGTGAGAATTCTGACATTATTCTTTGTGAAATGGATAAACAGAGTTTTTAATGAAAGTAAGCTAGGAAGCTGTGTAAGAGTAGAGTGGGGCTCCAAGTTTAAAGGTATTATAAGTTAAATATCTAAACTGGCTGATAAGGGCTGCAGCCAGGGATTTAGCAAGGGATTTAGTAGATGGAGTTTTAAATTGTGTTGAAGATACATGTAAATAAGAAATAGAACAAAGGAAGCAGTATCTGTCTGAAAAGTTAGAATAATGGAGTTCTCCTGAACTGAGATGGGATAGGTGGAAAATGATTTTGAGGGAGACAATTAGACATTTAGTTTCTAGATAGGTTTATTTAAAATTGCAAATCAAGATTTTCCCTTATATATTCTATTTAAATTAGAAACATACTTTCTCAACATGTCAATCCCATCTTCCTCTCCCTCCCTCACTTTCCCCTCACCTTCCCCCTAGGCCCCCACCCAATCCCCACACCATTCCCTAGGGAGGGTGAGGCCCTCCATGGGGGATCTCCAGAATCTGTCATTTCATCTGGGGAAGGGCATAGACCTTCCCCCATGTGTTCAGGCCGAGAAAGCATCCCTCCATGTGGAATGGGCTACCAAAGTTCATTCGTATGCCATGGTAAATACTTATCTATTACCCAAGGTTGCATAGATGCTGAGGCCTCTTCACTGACACTAAATTCAGGGGGTCTGGATCAGTTCCCTGCTGGTCCCTCAGCTATCAGTCTGGGGTCCAAGAGCTCTCCCTTGTCAGGCCAGCTGTCTTTGTGGGTTTCACCAGCACAGTCTTGACCCCCTTGCTCATAGCTCCTCCCTCTGTGTCACTGGGCTCCAGGAGTTCAGTTCAGTGTTTAGCTGTGGGTGTCTGCCTCTGCTTCAATCAGTCACTGGATGAAGGTTCTAGGATGGCATATAAAATAGTTCTCAGTCTCATTATCAGGGAGGGGCTATTAAGGTAGTCTCTCCGTTTTCCAGTTGGTATCCTCCTTATAGATCCCTGAAAATCTCACTAGTGTCAGTTCTCTCCTCATTCAAAATGACTCCCTCTATTATGGTATCTCTCATCCTGCTCTCCTCTATTCTTCCCCTGACTCAACCTCCTGCTCTTCCATGTCTTCCTCTCTCCTCCTTTTCTCCCCCTCTCTATTTCCCAGATACCTCTCTGCTCCCTCCATGCTCCCAATCTTCCCAGGAGATCTTGCTTTATTCCCCTTCTCTCAGGTATCATGCATATCTCTCATATGGAACCTCCTTGTTTCCCAGACTCACTGGAAATGGGATTGTAGGATGGCACTCCCCTGATCCATGTCTAAAATCCATATATGAGTGAGTACATAGTATGTTTGAATTTTTACTGGGTTACCTCACTCAGGATGGTTTCTTCTAGTGCCATCCATTTGACTGCAAATTTCAAGATTCCATTGCTTTTTTTTCCAGCTGAATTGTACTCCACTGTGTAAATGTACCACATTTTCTCTATCTACTCTTCAGTTGTGGGGCTTCTGGGTTGCTTCCAGGATCTGGCTATTACAAATAATGCTGCTATTAACAAAGTGGAAGAGACACCCTTCTTGTATGAATGGGTATCTTTTTGTTTTATGCCTAAGAGTGCAATTTCTTGGTCTTGCTGTAGACTGATTACCATTTTCCTGAGGAATCTCCATACTGATTTCCAAAGTGGGTGTACAAGTTTGCACTATCACCAGCAACTGAGGAGTGTTCCCCTTTTACCACATCTTCTCCAGTATAAAATGTCATTGGTATTATTGATTTTAGCCATTGTGACATGAGTAAGATGGTATCTCAGAGTTGTTTTGATTTGCATTTTTCTGATTTCTAGAGATGTTGAGCACTTTCTCAAGTGTCTCTCAGCCATTTTAGACTCCTCTATTGAGAATTCTCTATTTCTCTACCCCAGTTTTTAATGGGATCCTTTGGTGTTGGGGAGACTTGCTTCTTGAGTTCTTTCAAATTTTGGAGATTAGCCCTCTGTCAGATGTGGGGTTAATGAATATCTTTGCCCATCTTGTGGGCTGCCTTTTTGGCGTGTGGACTGTGTACTTTGCCTTAAAGAAGCTAATCAGTTTCAGGAGGTACCATTTATGAATTGTTGATCTCAGTGTCAGTGCTACTGATGTTATGTTCAGGAAGTGGTTTCCTGTACCAATTTTCTCAAAGGTACATCCCACTTTTTATTCTAAGAGGTTCATTGTGGCTGGATTTATGATGAGGAACAAAGCTGTCTCCTCTTCCATACCTCTTTAATATTGTAGTCGAAGTCATAGCTACAGCAATAAGACAATAAAAGGAGATCAAGGGGATATAAATTGAAAAGGAAAAGGCCAAACTTTCACTATTTGCAGATGAGATGATAGTTTACATAAGTGACCTAAAAAATTCTACCACAAAACTCTTACAGCTGATAAACACCTTCAGCAAAGTGGCAGGATATAAGATCAACTCAAGAAAATCAGTAGCCCTACTATATACAGGTGATAAAAGGGCTGACAAAGAAAAGAGGAAACATTACACTTTATAATTGCAACAAACATCATAAAATACCTTGGGGTAATGCTACCCAAGCAAGTGAAAGACTTATATTGCAGGAACTTATATTGCAGGAGTCTTTAAAGAAAGAATTTAAGAAGACACCAGAAAATGGAAAGATCTCCCATGCTCTTGGATAGGTAGGATCAGTGTAGTAAAAATAGCAATCCTACCAAAAGCAATTCACAGACTCAATGTAATCCCCATCAAAATCCCAGCACAATTCTTCACAGACCTTGAAAGAACAATTCTCAACTTTATATGGAAAAATAAAAGACCCAGGATCGCCAAGATGACTCTATTCAACAAAACAACGTCTGGAGGCATTACCATCCCTGGCTTTAATCTCTATTATAGGACTATAGTCCTGAAAACAGCTTGGTATTGACACAAAAAATAGACAGGTAGCCCAATGGAATCGAATTGAACACCCTGATGTTAACCCACACACCTATAAACACCCTATTTTTTGACAAAGAAGCTAAAATTATAAAATGGAAAAAAGATAGTATCTTCAACAAATTGTGCTGGTATAACTGGATATTGACATGTAGAGGACTGCAGATAGATCCATGTCTATCACCATGCACAAAACTTAAGTCCAATGGAGCAAATCAAGATTTAAGGATGGAAAAATAATGACGTATAGTTGGTGAGAGATGACACGAATCCTAAAGATAAAGGAGTCATTTGTATACTGACGAATACTAAGCCATGGATTGCCTAAAGGAATCAATTCAGAGAGAAAGATAGATGTCTAAGCAATACACTTTACATGCTGTAATTTAAAATATATGGGTGATGAAGATAAATGTCCACTTATATTGGTCATGGATGTCCCATGAGTTGAGATGGAACTACGCTTTAGTACCCTTAGGCAAGTGAAAAAAATATGAATAAGAAATTGATATGATCCATCTTAGTACATTTAGTAAGAAGACTGAGCATGAGCCTTAGTGTTACTGGAGCATAGATTGTCCATTATATTGAGGAAATACTTTGGTGAAGTGAAAGCATAATCAATGTGGAAAACACTGGCACTTGATGGTTCAGAGAATGTTTAAAATTCTGCTGAGCAAGATAAAAAGGGTTTAAGTTATGTCTGCTGGGAAGTAAGAGTAAGGAAACCAAAAAGCATTCATGGGAATTGGAGTGTTTTTTGTAAGTCAATAAGGATGATCTCTAAAGAGGAAAATAAAAGACACAAGTAATGAACATAGGAGTTGATGCTGGAGCAACTTCAAGTAGAGCTGTCATGATGAAGACCTCAAATGGAAGGAAGGTGATTCTCACAGAAACACTTAGTGACCCTTTGGGTCATGTCCAACACCTGCTTCACACAGAAGATGATAAGGTCTTCTGTCTTTAATATTTTCAATTAAATTTTCTTGAGAATTTCTTTAATTATTGTATTTACATTGTTTATATACATTGCACATACAAATTCTACTTAGTTCATGTAGTATTTTTCATATTTCTATGTGGTCAGTGCTGAGTATTGATTAGAAAATCAGTCAGTGGGATCATCCCTGGAGAAACTGCTTTTCCCTCTCTAAGCAGCCACTGAGAACCTGTAGCTCTTTTTGATGAAAGAGACCATGTTTTCTCATCAACACACATGTGTTCCCAGCCTATAAATTACCTAGCACAGAGTACATAGTCACGGTATTGTTGATACAGAGCAATCATGGGTAGGTGAATACAAACAGATACACTTTTCCTTGTCAATGAGCTCTTCCCTTTATATGTGTGAAGAATAGGGTCATATTGATCATTTATGTTGTAGACAAGAGCCAGTGAATGTTATGGTCTGAAACAAAAGAATAAAGCAAGTTTTATAAGGCAAGGTACAACTAAGTTGTTACTCAATTGACTGTAATGTATAAAAGATGGATGGTTTAATAACCTGTTTAACAAAGAACATTACTGAAGTAACTCATGCCATCCTCCATCACTTTCTGACTTTTTAGGACACAGTGGCTCTTTGGCAGTCTGGTAATGTTAAATATTCCCTGTGATGTCAATTCAGTGGTAAGATTATACATTGAAAGGCATGTGTTAACTATAACACAGAATTTATATGTCCTGAAGCCATCTCCTTGCTGTGCTAGAATTACTGAATAAGAGCTTAACCACTTTCATATTACTTGGTGCCATAGAATCCACAAAGCACTTTCTGAAGATAGATAAAACACTTGTCAATTCCACAAAATTAAAAGGGAAATGTTTATTCTTTCTGGTAATTTATAAGGACAGTAGTGCCTTATATATGCCCTTTAAGGGCTTGGGGTTGGGGCAGGGTAGAGAGAAGCTGTCCTGCTGGAATGCCCAGAGCTTTGTCTTCCATCTTTCTCTTTAATTTGATTATCTCATTCTCTGCTCTGTTCCTTTTATTGGTCTTTCTCTGTGCTCCAGACTTTGTTAGCTTTGTATTTAATCTTCCTTTGGAGTTCACCCTCTGGCCTCACTGAAACATATGTGAGAAGTTTGTAGTTTTCAGTATGGTTCTTCCTCTATCTTTTACTACCCACGGTGAGCTATCTTCTGTAGCAGAGATACTACTTAAGGGTAGTATGCAAGAAAGCAGAAAAGCTGTGTGCATTAACTTAATAAATGCTACGGACCCTGATTAAGAGGTGTTGCCCTTTGGCCATTGATTTAAAGCATGCTTTTTTTAAACAGTGTCATCCACATCAAAGAGTCTTTGGTCCTAACTCAACAATATTCTTCTAGTGACTGAAAACCCTAGCCTGACAGAAAACCCACTTCAGTCCTGTTTGCATCACAGGGCAACCACAGCTTTAGTTTCCTTTCATGAATTATCTGGCCAGACTAGTTGCCATGTCACCACTTAAAAATAGATACAGGTCTATCTAAATCATTATATTGTATTAATTAAATCACAGAAAAATTAAGAATGTGAATAATTTGAAAAAATGTTATTTTCTAATTGCATCTATCTCCCTTAAAAATACTCCCGATAGCCTGGGGAGATGGTTCACCATTTAATAGCATTTCTTTCTCTTAAATAAGATTTTTGTTCAGTTTCCAGCAGCTGCTATCTGTATCTTCAGTTCCACAGGATCCAGTGCTCTTCTGGCCTCTATGGGCACTACACACAAGTGATGTGTGGACATGTAGTTACACAGAAAATTTTTCTTAAATTAAAAAAAAACTAGACATGGAAAACATTGAAATTATTATCATCAAAATGTTCTAATAACAACTTAAATGAGTAAAAATACTACAACCATTTGATGGACTGTGATTTAGTAACATTTACATTGCATAAGACATAAATCTCTCAATGTCATGGACATTTATTTTATGATTTATCTTTGGAGAATAATGTTTAGAAACTTGTGAACACAGATTTTCCAGAATAATGAATGCTCATGCTCTAATGAATGTAAATGTGATCTACTGGCCATAATTTCATTCTTAACACACCTATAATTTTTTTCTTGAAAACCTTCTGGAAAGTAAAATGGTTTGGTGAAGGTAAAGATATTTTTTCTGTGTAATAAATGATCTTTCTGAAAAACAAAAGAGAACATTTGTTAGCATAGTCAGTGCTAAGAGATATGTTCTGTGTTCTACTTGGACTTCTAAAGCTAGGGACCAGAAGCTGAAATTTAAATTAAAATTGTCCAGATTAAAGTGTGGCTAGCGTTAGAGAATAGGGGACCTTGGGTGTTATTTAAGGAAGAGAGAGGCTCTCTTTCTCAAATTTTGGAGTTAAGTCTTTACAGCTTTGTTTTCTTTGCCCTGTATAGCTCTATTGAGGATTGCAAAACATGAAAGTTAGTATTCTCAGAGTAAAACGAGACTTCAAAGCAATAGGGAGGTGACAGATGTCATCAAAGTAGGACTAATTTTCTGTGTACATTTAAGGCCAAACATTTTAAAGGTAAGTTTCATAAGACCTTTCTCTTTTTGCTGCATTTACAGAGACATCTAAGGCTTCTGAAAAATAAAGAGAAGTCTTTTTAAAGCAAATTCTTATAGTTACCAAGGAAGAAAGTCTGATCAGTTTGACCTTGGTCCAGAACATGATTAGAACCTGTGAACACGATTACTAGTAGAAATGCTTATACATTCTTTCTAGGCTCTGTGAGCTCACACACAGTATTCAGCTTTCTTTGTGCCAAGTGTGGATGCTCTGTGATTCATGAGAACATGAGAACATTTTGTTTTATGCAATAATGCATGTAAACATTTAGTTCAGCCTTTGATTCATAAAAGAACTAACAGGTGATAGACACTGTTACTGAGGGTTTTTTGGTTGTTGCTGTTGTAGTTAATTCTGGGGGAAGATGTTGCCCAATGAATTTATCCACAGGACTCAAAAGGATATGCTTAAAAAAGATATGAAATTGTCTTTATTTTCACCTCTTGTAACAATCCTTATGAGATATAAAACTGAAATTTTGGAGAAAAGTAAGTGCAAGAATTATAAGGGTCATGAGAACTAATAGTAAATTTAGTATGATTTTAGTTGTATTATTTCTTGTAAGGAATATTACTAATATTCATTTCTGACACAGAGTTTGGCATGCTGGTTTTGTTTGCCCACTAAAATACTTACCCACTGAAGACCCATGGAGGGACAGAAGCTCCACCTCACAGTAGGGGATATTTGAATAGTATTTTATAATGTGTTTTTCACAATTTTCTTGAAATTTCACTTTACAAATTCTTTTCACTAGTTATTTTTCAATTGATTCTCCCTGTGTCTTAGTAAGGGTTTATATTACTGTGAAGAGACACCATGATCAGAGCAATTCTTTTTTTATTTATTTTTATTTTTAAATTTAAATTAGAAACAAGGTTGCTTCACATATCAATTCCAGGTCCCTCTCCATTTCCCTCCCCTCCTCCCACGCCCTCCCACTAACCCCTCCAGTATCCCCTTATTTCCCCAGGGAGGGTGAGGCCCTCCATTGGAGTGTCCATAGCAATTTTCATAAAAGAAAACATTTAATTGAGTTGACAGCTTATAGTTTAGAAGTTCAGTCCATTGCCATCATGATGGGTAGCATGGCAGCAAGTAGGAATATCTGGTGCTAGATACATCATTAATAGAAGTTCAATAAGAAATCGACTGTGACACTGAGCAAGGCTTAACCAAAAGAGTTCTAGCTTAAAGGATGCCTCAACAGTGACACACTTCCTTCAATACGGCCACACTTACTTCAATAAAGCCACACTTCCCATTAGTTCCACTGCCTATGGGTTTATGGGGGTCTATGAGCTTATGGTGACCAATTATATTCAAGTTACCACATTAGACTCTCTGTGTCCATAAGCTTGTAACAATATCATAATGCAAAATGCATGTAGTCCATCTTCAAAATTCCCCATAGTCTGTCACAGTCACAAGATTGCTTAAAAGTTCAACGTCTCTTTTGTGATTCATGCAATCTCTCTTAACTGTAATCTCCTATAAAATCAAAATAAATATCAAATTATATATTTCTAACATATAATGGCACTGGATATGCATTAGCATTCCAAAACACTTGGAAGTGAACATAGCAAGAAAATACTGGGCCAAAGTAAGACCAAACCGAGCTGTGTAAACTCCAAACTCTGCATTTCCATGTCAAAAGACTATTCAGATTTCCAATTCCCTTCATATATGTTGACTGGAACATACTTCTTTCTCTTGAGTTGGTTCCACTTCCTGTTAGCAGCTTTCCTCAGCAGGTATCCCAATACCTTAGCATCTCCAGCATCTTGAGGACTATATCAGAATACACAGTTGAACAAAGCAAAATTACTTGCAAACAGAGGATCTTTGTTATAGGTAGGAAGAAAATGTCAATGCTTCATAGGCACACACACACACACACACACACACACACACACATTTGCAGGGATGAGGAATGTTTCAGGAATATTGTAAAGTGGAGAGGATGAAAAAATTTGTCTCTGAATAGAGAGTTTGGCAATAAGACAGTGTATGGAAGAAAACTTCAGAAGAGATTTCCTTTAGAATTATTTAAACATGTTACAGACATCTATGGATGTAGAATCAATAAAAAATGTGAAAATATTCCCCTTCCCATGTTAGCATGTCTGTTGGCATATCCTTGTCTAGATTTAGTTCAGGCAACCATATTATTGAGCATTCATGTGTATAATTGCTCCAATATTTCTAGGAGATGCAGTCTCACAGAAAGCTCTCTGGTTCTCTGGCCTTTGCTATCACTTCTTACCTTCTTTTTCAATGAAGTTGTGTTGCAGATATATCATTTGGGCCTGGTCACCTCAAGTTCACTTGTTCTCTACACTGTAATTGATTGTTGATTTTTGTAACATTCTCCTTCTGTGGTAAAGAGATTTGTTGCTGAAGTGTAAGGACTACATTTACTTTTGGGTATAAGAATAAATGTCTAGATTGTAGTTAGAACTTACACTGTTTTAATCAAGTCTCACAGATACCTCAAATGTAGGCAAATAAGTACAGACAGCTAAGAGATTCTGTGAGTGGAAGAAAGTCTTCCACAAGGAAGATCCCCTCCCCTCACATGTATAATATAATCAACAAGATCAAGTTGTCCAGTCAGAAATCATATGCATACAAATAACATTGTATGGACTGAACATTCAGTTTTAGGAGTATGTGTATGTGAGTGTTAACAATGATGACAAGAAAAAATCCATGAATTTGATGGAGAACAAGAGGTGGAGCTTACAAATGAAAAGCTTAGCAACATGAAAGGGAAAATGATGTATTACATTTTAATCAAAAAAACAAAAATATAAATAAATGTGAAAAACGAGGGACATGCTATAGTGGAGGGATATAGAGTATCATTATTGATGATACCACCATAATTATTTTTATCTGGGTAATTAATTTTATTTTATTCTGAAGAATGGAAATGAATTCCAAACAAAATGATCAACCTGAAGAAATGCCAGTGTCACTGGTCAGAAGATCTTGAAAGAAATAAGGAGGAATGGATATTGGAGTGCTTCTAAAAGAGGAGAGGTAAGATTTGGAAGAGAAGCTGACACCTATCACTCAGGAAGTTGTAGATTTCACATCATGAATGCAACGCAGGCATAGAAATAATTTGAGCAGGATAAGGCGAGAGCTAATTTTTTATTTTAGAAAACTAAACTTATATGTTTGGTGACAAACGCATTGGAGAGAGTCATATATAAATCAAAGAGATCTCTTCTTTATGCATGTGTATATGTGTGGTGTACACTCATGTGCATACATATTTTGCATATACATAGGTGTATATGCTTACGTAAAAGTGCCCATTTAGGCATTGATATAAAAAGTTGATGTAGTGTGTCTTCCTTAGTTGCTTCCCAACTTATTTACTAAGACTGGTTCTTTCACCGGAGCTGAAGCTAGTCAATCTTGGGTAGTCTAGCTAGACAGTCTATCATAGAGATCCCCTTTTCACTTCCTGAGAGTTGAAATTATATGTAGTCTCCACATCTGACCAGCTTTTATGTATTTTCAGGGATTCAGGACACTTGTCCTTATGCTGGTGGGTCTAGTGTACTAGGGAGATCACTGTAACAATTGGAATGGTGTCATAGTATAAAAGAGATTTTTCTAGCACTTTGGACTATGGTATGGATATCATATTTAAAGGAACTCAACTGCACTCTAGAGATAACCTCATGGGATTAAACTGGATTTTATGTCTTATGAAAGAGAACAATAGGTCAGAGTGACTGCTGTGTTTCTCCTCTTTGTCACAGATGGCTGCCACAATCCCTTCCAGGTGCAAACCTTTTCACATATGAAGCATACTCTAAGCAAAAACTTTCTTGTTTCTCTAAACTCTGTAGGTGTCTAGGTATTATTTAAACTGATAAAAAGAAGTTTTTTTTTCTGTAAATTAGGGATGTATAATATGTAAAAAGCCAAGTGCATTTTCACCAAGTTTTGAAAATTTTATATTTTAAACTAATGTTCAGGATGTGTGTGTGTGTGTGTGTGTGTGTGTGTGTGTGTGTGAGAGAGAGAGAGAGAGAGAGAGAGAGAGAGAGAAACAGAGAGAGACAGAGACAGAGAGAAAACATTGGAGGTCCTGTGAATTAAATATGAATGAATGAATTAATTAATATGATTAATATGAATTAAAGTACAGTGGGAAATCTGTATCTAGGAAACAAACTCCTTTTCAATGTCTACTAATAAGAAAACTATATAAACAGAAAGCATGTTTTAGGTACTTTGCTAGCAACTGGACTTTTTTGCAATCAAGATCATATGATTAATTAACTCAGTTACTAAACAAAGAAGACAGTTCAGTTTCCATGGTTGGGCATGTATGGCATAAGTGCATAAAAGTCATATAGAGCAGACCACCAATTGAAATGTGTGATGGTCTGGAAGTAAGATGAAATGATCCTTGCCTGCAGATGGCTAGAGAAGCCCTGCTGTAGCTGAGAAAGCTTATTTATGGAAAACTGGGAGAAGAGCAATGGCAAAGCTGCACAGCTATCTCCATGGAAACTAAAGCTCAAGTACAAATAATGATCTGTGTGACTGTCAGGCAGAAACAGTGGCATCATGCTCACATGTGACAAGCAAAAGCAAGCAGCCAATGTTCTTAAGCATGAACCACAAATTAAAAAAAAGTGACACATACATTCTTGAATTTCAGGTGTTGATATATTGATCATCTATTTGACATACAGCTGGGTAACTGTAGACAAAAGTTTCTAGGGTGAAAGGGACTTAAGGCACTGTGAATGTTGTCAATATTTTATCTTTGTGTATGATTTTTTTCTTTACTGCCTCCCTTGCATATCCATTCATGACCACTTTCCTTGGACTCCATGGAATAATCACTGCTTTGGTGTTCTGTATGTGGCAGCAGTGAGTGAGTCTGTTTTCATTGTTACTCTGAAAAACTAAATTATCAATGTCATAATTTTATACATTTGTCTTTTACTCTTTTTAAATAATTAAAAAAAGGACCTCAGAATGCTAAAAGAAGGGGGAGGACATGGAAGTGGGGATGAATAAAAAAAAGTATTGAACAGCAGAGAAGACCCTATTGCAATGTTGTTGTGTTGGCTATTTTGTTAACTTGATATACACTAGTATCATCTGAGAAGAAAGAACTTGAATTGAGAAACCATCCATAAACAAGTCTATGGGGGCATTTTGTAGAATTCTATTCATGTGGGATACACACCACCTCTATGTGGTGCCGCCCCTAGGCATTTGGTTCTTAACTATGAAAGAAATCAGGCTGAACAAGCCATGGATTGCACGCCAACAAAGAACATTCCTCCATAGTCTCTGCTTCAATTCCTATCTTCAGGTTTTCTTTTTCCCTGAATCCCTGTCTTGACTCCCCTTTATGAGAAATTATAAGTTACAAGCTTAAATAAACCCTTCATCCCTAAGTGGCTTTCAGTCATGGTGTTAATCAAATCAAAGCCTAAGTAGGACAATGGTGATGTTAAGCTTCACTAGGCTGAGTGACTTTGATCTGTTGCTATTTGAATTACTTTTCATTCTCTTCCATGGTTATTCTTTTGATCACTGTAGGAGAAAAGAAACACTTCTCTGAGACTTCCATTTCCAGTACCACAATACTCACTGTTCTTGGCCCATTTTAGTTACACAGGGCCAATTGGATACAGCAGATGATGAGAGACACAATAAGAAAATCAAGAATTTAGAGTTATTACCTCGTCATTAAGGGAGTATTTTTATCAGTTGTTAACTGATAACATTTTTATTTTCTTTTTCCTCAAATCAATTAAATTGAAATGAACTAAATATTTCATGTTCCTTTCATGGCCAACTCCATCCATCGGTAATTCCCTATTTAATGAATGACCATACACCAACCTTTTTTTTTCTATTGGTACAGTTAATTTTAATCAATGCAAGGGACTTGATAACTTCCTAATTAAAGATAGCACTATATTTCTCTTTTGTAGATTATCAAATTTACTCCAATAGATAAGAGTTTTCTTTGCATCTTCATAAATGTGAAACGAGATCAGCATTCCTGGCCATGATGGGCTGCATCCCGGAACTGTGAGCCAAATTAAGCCTTTTTTTCTCTGAAGTTTATCTGTCCAAAGATTTAATAACACAAGAAGAATGTAGTGGAGATACTGCCTTTGCCTTCAAATATGGTAGAATTCTCACTTCCCTTGTGAGTCTGTCCTGGCATGATTATCCTTGGAATGTCAGTTAACCTAGACTTACATGCTCCAGAAACATATGAATTTGCATTTGTCCTGGACATATTTGAATCCAAAGTATAATTATTTTAGGAGAAATTTGACAGCATTGATGTTTCTTGAGTGAATCTTCATTTACTTCATGCAGGCATTATTAATACTGGAATGCATGTCCTACATAAATTGTTTCAGAAGCAGATAAATGGTTGAATAGTACTTGAGAATAAGATTGAGGGTTCGTTTGGAGTTATGATTTACATTACAACAAAACAGTAAGAGTTCAGTAGACTCAAATATCTAACATTGGCTTGTTACACATGTGATATATAACTGACATGGCATTCTTGATATGGTAGCCGGAAGAATTCATATTTTCCTCTTTATAGGATATCCAAAGGCTCAGAGATCTTGGTATCTCTAGCACATATCTTTCAATGCTCAGCAACGTATCTGAGAGAACCTTACTATTCCACTTCAGCATGGGTTGTGTTTTTCCTTTCAGTCTGACAAGGGTTGAAGAGGTTTCTTGCAGTTCTGGTGACAAAAGACATAAACATTCTCTTTAACTTGCCTCTGGATATGTGACCACAGGTCATTGCATATTGATACTTCTGCTCTAGGCTGACATTTCTGGCCACTCTGATTTTTAACAATCTGCCTATGAAGCATCCAGTTTTTTTATAATTTGTTTCATTATTTTGGAGGTTTATGTTTACCGTAAAAAGTTATATTTTATCTTAACAGGTTTATTTACTTTCTATTTCTTATTTTCCCCTAACTTATCTAACACCAATTCACACCCCTGCCCCCTCCCTCCTCAAGAATCTAAGGATTACTAAACACAATTTAATAACCTTTAAACAATCCAAACCATGTCTAAACAAAGAGGGAGGTCTTACTCTCAGAGTGGCACTTTTGAACAGAAGGAAGGCTGCCTTTCTAGAAGTGTGGGGTACATGAGGTTAAGCAGAGCTGGTTATCAGTAGTTGACTTCCTGTCTGTGGATAAAGGTTTTAAAAAGGACATCTTAATACTGCAAATTATTTATGTGTTAAAAGTCATTGTTTTTCACTTTCCAGTGTAAATGAATAGTAAATATATAATAAGTATAAACATTAATTATCCATCAGACATGTAGGAAAGCACATGCATTTAAAAGATATAAAAGAAGAAAACATAGAGAAAAAGAATAGAGAATTTCTAGATATGTCATAGCTAAGTAGATTCTTGGTAGTAGTTTGCTGTAGTTTATTCTGTTAGCCATCAGGAGCTTATTTGATGTTTCACAAAAAGAATCATGGACAATGTATTTCCCTAAGAGTCCTATTACTTGAAAGAATGGGATAATAAATTCAAGTTCTAGGTTACTTAATAAAACCCTATTTGATTCAGTAATATTTATATTGAGTTCAGTTGTAGGAATCAAGCCAAGGGTGACTAAATGCTGGGGGTTTCCTCTACCACTTCCCTGAACTCCGGACTTCTTACACAAACATTCAATGGACAAGAGCTTTTATTTGACATGATAGCATGAATGATGCTAGTATCAAGTTATAAAGAATCACTTCTAAGACTGTGGTAACCATGGTTGAGTTCATTTGAGACTATAAGAATAGTTGAAATTTCCTTTGTGATTTTTTTTAGACCTTTTCAAATTCCTTCCTTAAAAGCAGACAGTTACTGGTCTAGTTATTTGTAATGGAAACTTTTGCAAATATTAAACAGTTAAGTCTTAGCTGTGGAGTGTTTAGCCCTAAACTAAGATATAGGTATCATATCCTCTCCACTCCCAGGTCTTCTTAGAAGACTGAACAAATATCCTCAATAATAACATAGTATTTCTCTGGACACAACAGGACAGTTGCTCAATTGTGGCAGAATGAACACAATCTGAACAAGCTCAAAACAAACAAAGTCACAGCACAAGTAGGGCAGGAGAACACAGATTTCTTACCATTGAGAATCTGTTGGTATTTGCTAGCTTATGGAACTGGAGCAGTCAATACTCTTTAATGGTGTGGCTGTTGATAGGCTAATCACATTTCCAGGCAGGTCCCAATCCCAAGAGTAGTTGGGCAACCCAAATGAACTTGAAAGTTATTAATTTAATATATTAATAAAATAATATTAAAATAACAAAAACAATAATAAAGAAAAACATAGAAGATAATGAAGTTGGATGAGTGGGAAGGAGAAAATTAAGAAAATGGATATGGTAGATTGGGGGTAAATATGGTAAAAGTACATTGGTTATGCTATACATTGTTTGGAATGCATAAGAGAGAGATAATTTTATAAACTTGTGTTGTGAGATGGAACTGATATTGTGTTTTGAAATTTGGACCATGGAATATCTGGCACTTAACACTAAGTGAAGGGTTTAGCAGTGATGTTAGATTTAGAATTATCCACAAAGAGCTGCATAGATTATACCGTGACAGTGAACTTGATCTACAGAACATGTAGTAGTATTACCCAGGAGGAATTCAGGTAGAGTCACTTTGCATTCCCTAATTTTTAATCACTCCAAAACTGCTTAGAAGCAACACAAGATAGAATAGATGTTATAAGCTTAGGTTGAAAAGGTTGAAATATTCTTTGAGATGGTGAAATGTTTTATTGGTTTAGTGTTCATAATGATCTTCTGGATGACACATAAAGAACACTGCATTATTACCTCTGTGATGTCATTCATGTTACATGAATCATACAGTTTGTTGAGTGTATTTTTTCATTTACATTTCTAGGAATAAAATGAACTAAGAGGTCTTACAGTGGGTAAGAAGGCTTTGCATTCAATTAGGAAAATCTAAGTTCAAATACCCAATACCTGTGTTAAAGAAACAATATCAATGAAAATGCAATAATAGAAATAAGAAAATAAGAATGTCTATGTCTACTTGTAAATACAGCACTAAGGGAACAAATGAATCTCAAGATCTTGCTGGTCAGGCAACCTAGTAGAACTGATGATATTCCAGTTCTGGAAGAGACCCTATCTCCTAAGCCAAATGCCAGATTGGGACAGTCAATGGACTAATTCTATCCTGTGAACTGGTATACCACACATTCATTTGCATGTACCACACACATCACACACACATACAAATATATAGATATATACACAGATGCATGTAGTTGACATGACTGAGTTATAATGGCTATAAACAAATTTGCAAATATATTTTCCTCAAGTCAGTGTTCCCTTCCCACCTAAGTCGGAATATTCTATAATTTAAGGTGAATCTTCACTTTATTTAGCTTGTTTTTTAAAAACTTATTTTAAAAGTAAACAGTAGATTATTCCTTAGTTAACATAATATTCAATGTTTGCTGTTCATTATTTATCATTCACTAGTAGTTCAAATTGGTTAGTCATATGATCTTAAAACTATGACTGGCTTTATTTATTAAGTATGTCTTTAAGATTTTAATTTTTATATTTAGGCTTAAGTTAGCTCCTCCCAACTACTTCCCCATTCCCCTGCCATCTAAATCTACACCCTTATTTTACAAGACAGGGCTTTTCACCAAATGGAGTGTGATGATTCTGGGCAACTATGTAGCTGGCAAGTGTTAGGGATTCTTTTGTTTCTCCCTGCCCAGCACTGGAATTCAGACTCACAGTAACTTTTTATAGAAGGGTTTGGATTTGAACTCATCTCTTTTTCCTTGCGTGTCAATTGATTTTACCATCTTGTGAGCCCCTAATTCATTATCTTAATCTTGATGTGGATGATAGCATTCATTGAATTATTTAAATAATAATCTTGCTTCTGAAATTTTGTCAGAGGACAGAGGCACAGCCATCAGTTTTCTTTGGATCCAAATACAAACTATTATTTTTATTTATCGAGTATTGTCTCCTTCCATTCTATTTTTCTATGAGTATTATAAAACATGGCATTAATAAGACATCACATCTCTTCTGCTATGACAAATGTAAAGCACAATTATAATCAGAATATAATAGCATCAATATGTTTATACAGATGTTAAAGTAAGTTTATCAACATTCCTTCCATATGTCTGCAATCTACTTTTCTACTTCCAGCTAATGAATGTGAAATTAGAGTAATTTATTTTACCAGTATCTTTATACTTCTCCACACTCCTTTATAAGAAAATGACCTATGATATCATGAAACTTCATAGTCATTATGTTAAAATTGTATTTTCTCTGAATTCATAAGGATAGCAAAGTTTAGAGTACAGTGTAAGTAATCTTGCTTCATTATTTCTTATAGGAAATAATGATGGTTTCCAATAGTGTTGGGAAGCTTTGTTCTTAATGTTTCCTTATCTATTACAGGTAGTTTATTTTTAAAGTGCAACATAAAAATCATCTGCAAATACCTTAAGGAATGAAGTAATATAGTTAACATTGACACACAATGATTATGGGGGCCCCCAAAAGAGAATTGAGTGTATATTGAGGAAATAGGTTTTTTGTGGTACATAGTTTAAAGCCAGGTCAGTTTTTGATGGTATATGAACTTTCACATTAACTTGAACATGAAAGAGGTTTCCAGGCCAAACATAATTCTCATTGTCCCATAACAGACTCCTGGCATTATAATGTGGCTGAGTTAGCACAGGTTGGCCATTTACTCTACTCACGTATTACAATCATATAGCCACCTGTGATTCTGCTAGTGCATGTTGTCCCTGTGAGTTAGTATGCTCCAGAGAAGGCTTGGGCTCTACTCTAGTTATGGTATCCATACCCACCTCTACAAAGACAGCTGAATGTCACCCCTTGAATTGCAAAGTCCTGAGATTTCTCTGTTCCTCAGAATCAGAACTTCCACTCTAAATGGGAGGGGGCTGGTTCTCCCCTCACTGCCTAGACAAAGGAGTACCTGCAAAGTCCCATGTGGGTAACAAGCAGATAAAGTTTTACATAACGACGGTGTCTGAGCCACAGTGCAGGTAGATTCACAACCATTCAAGGGAAAAACAATTTCATGCTACTATATTGATGTTAATGAAGGCATCCCCAGCTATTGAATATGTTCCTTTCCCCTGTGCCCGGTATTTTTAGACATGTGACATTTCCTTTTTTTTTTCTCTCTCTCTCTCTCTTTTTTTTGTTTTTTTTTTGAGACAGGATTTCTCTGTGTTGTTTTTGAGGCTGTCCAGGAACCTGCTCTGTAAACCATGCTGGCCTCGAACTCACAGAGATCAACCTGCCTCTGCCTCCCAAGCTCTGGGATTAAAGGCATGTGCTACCACTGCCCGGCTAATGTGCCATTTCCTTAGTGCTTACATCTGCTTGTGTCAGTCTTAGAAAATCTGAAAAGTCTATTAAGATTACAAGCTCTTTGTAAATTCTGAGATTACTCTCTGTCAGATGTAAGGTTAGTGAATATCTTTTCCAATTCTGTGGCCTGCCTTTTGGTCTTTTTGACTGTGTCCTTTGCCTTACAGAAGCTTTTTAGTTTCAGAAGGTCCCATTTGTTAATTGTCGATCTCAGTGCCTGTGCCACTGGTGTTATGTTTAGGAAGTGGTCTCCTGTACCAACTCGTTGAAGAGTATCTCCCACTTTCTCTTCTAAAAGTTTCAGTGTGGCTGGATTTATGTTGAGATCTTTGATCCATTTGGACTTAAGTTTTGTACAAGGCAATAAACATGGATCTATCTGCAGTCTTCTGCATACCAGTACCCAGTTATGCCAGCACCATTTGTTGAAGATGCTTTCTTTTTTCCATTGTACAGTTTTAGCTTCTTTGTCAAAAATCAAGTGTTCATAGGTGTGTGGGGTAAAATTAGAGCTTTCGATTCGGTTCCATTGGTCTACCTGCCTATTTTTGTGCCAATACCAAGCTGTTTTCAGGACTATAGCTCTATAATAGAGCTTGAAGTCAGGTATGGTGATGCCTCCTGAAGTTCCTTTATTGTATAGGGATGTTTTTAGCTATCCTGGGCCTTTTTTTTCCATATAAAGTTGATTAATGTTCTTTCCAGGTCCTTGAAGAATTGTGATGGAATTTTGATAGGGATTGCATTGAATCTGTAGACTGCTTTTGGCAAGATTGCCATTTTTATTATGTTGATCCTACCAATCCAAGAGCATGGGAGATCTTTCCATTTTCTGGTATCTTCTTTGATTTCTTCTTTAAAGACACAAAGTTCTTGATATACAGGTCTTTAATTTCCTTGGTTAACATTATCCCCAAATATTTGATGTTGTTTTTGGCTATTGTAAAGGGTGATGTTTCTCTGATTTCTTTCTCAGTCACTTCATTATCTGTATATAATAGGGCCACTGATTTTTTTGAGTTTACCTTGTATCCTGCCACATTGCTGAAGGTGTTTATCAGCTCTAGGAGTAACCTTGCGGAGTTTTTTGGGTCACTTATGTAAACTATCATATCACCTGCAAATAGTGAAAGTTTGACTTCTTCTTTTCCTATTTGTATCCCCTTTATCTCCTTTTGTTGCCTTATTGCTGTAGCTAGAACTTCAAGTACAATATTGAAGAGATATGGAGACTCCAAAACACCAAAGGATCCAATTAAAAGGTGGGGTACAGAGCTAAATAGAGAATTCTCAGTAGAGGAGGCTAAAATGGCCAAGAGACACTTAAGAAAGTGCTCAACATCCTTAGCCATCAGGAAAATGCAAATCAAAACAACTCTGAGATACCACCTTACTCCTGTCAGAATGGCTAAAATCAAAAACACCAAAGGCAATTTATGCTGGAGAGGATGTGGAGAGAGAGGAACACTCCTCCACTGCTGGTGGGAGTGCCAATTCATACAGCCTCTTTGGAAATCAGTATGGAGATTCGTCAGGAAAATGGGAATTAATATACCACTAGACCCAGCAATTCCACTCTTAGGCATATATCCAAATGAGGCAAGTTCATACAACAAGGGCATCTGCTCCACTATGTTCATAGCAGCATTATTTGTAATAGCCAGAACCTGGAAGCAACCTAGATGCCTCTCAACTGAAGAGTGGATAGAGAAAATGTGGTACATTTACACAATGGAGTATTACTCAGCAGAAAAAAACAATGGAATCTTGAAATTCGCAGGTAAATGGATAGCACTGGAAGAAACCATCCTGAGTGAGGTAACCCTGTCACAAAAAACAAACATGGTATGTACTCACTCATATATGGATTTTAGACATGGATCAGGATAGTGCCAGTCTGCACTTCCACTGATAGAGAGTCTGGGAAACAGGAAAGAACCTAAAAGATATGCATATATGCATAGTACCCAAGAGAAGAGGATGGAGACAAGATCCCCTGAATGGATGGGGAACACGGCGAGGAGTAGGGGGGGAGTGGGACCTGGGAAGAAGAGAGGGGGTGAAGAGGAAGAGAGTTGGTCATGGGGGAACAGGAAGTTGAGGGGGTGTGGGTAGAATAGGGGGAAGAGGGAATCATAGGATCGAATACAGATCAGGCACTAGAGCGACCTCGAGTGATCTAAAGGGATAACACCAATTGGCAAGCTAAGCAATAGTGGAGAGACCACCTCGAATGCCCATTCCTGATAATGAACTTGATGTCTATAACCATCCAGAAGCCTTCATCCTGTGACTGATGGAAGCAGAGGCAAACACACAATTATCACTGAACTGAACCCAAGGAACCCAGTGACAGAGAGAGAGGAGTGATGAGCAAATTGGCAAAGAATGGGCTGGCAAAACCAGCAGAGACAGCTGATCTGAACAGGGAAGAGCTCTTGGACCCCAGACTGACAGTGGGGAGGGCAGCATGGGACTGATCTGGACCCCCCAAATGTGAGTGTCAGTGAGAAGGCCTGGGCAACCTATGGGGCCCTGAGCTGTGGATTAGTGTCTATCCCTGGTATACAAACAGTCTTCGTGTGCCTATAGCACAAAGAGGGATGCTCTCTCAGCCTGGACTCTTAGGGGAGTGCCTGGACCCTACCCAGAGTAAAATGACAGACTCTAGATATCACCTATGTGGAAGGATTTGGCAATAGGGTGGGAGGGTGGGGGGGGGGAAGGGGAGTGCGGGAGGAGGGGAGGGAGAGGGAACTGGGATTGACATGTAAAACAGGCTATTTGAAATTAAAATAAAAAAATGTAATTTTATATTAAAAAAAGATTACAAGCAGTGAGGTGAAGAAAGGGAGACTCACACTTGGATAGGTTCATCTATCTCCTGTAATTCCATCTGAGGCTTAATTTCATATTAAAAACTACTAAACAGGAGGAATGATGGGGGAAGAATGTAAAATAAAAAATGAATACTACCATATTTATAACTTTTAGAGCATAATCCGCGGTTAGCATTCAAGTTGGCTTCCTTTTCTTCTCTTCCTCTGTTCCTCTCCTTCTCACCCTCCTCCTCTTTTTGCTAAGGAAACCATTGCACATTATTTGTTGATTTTCTTGATATTATTATAATTAGTAGTGCCAGGCATATTAACAGAGCCAAAGCCATTGACAGAACTAAGAAAAATATTTTTCCTTTAATTCATTTGTAAGAATAGAACAAGAAAAATAGAGAAAATGTTATTGTCTGGCTTAAAGAAAAATTTTTCCCTGTATAATTAAATAAATGGTAAAATACCTTTCATGTTCTGATGTGTAAAATGACAATTTCTCTGGTTTATTGTACCAATTACTTTGTAGCACAACTACAGAGAAATATTTATTCAAAACTATAATTTTTTATGTGTTACATTCTTACATTGGTTCATGTACTGAGAAAAAAAGTAAATTATCAAAACCAAGTATATTACTATGAAGATCCTTTGTAAAAACATTTTTATTGAAATATTTTTGTCATGTATATGCTTTTTAAAAGAACATTAAAGATGAAGAAAATTTATTTTCCTTTACTATTTTTTAAAAAAAGGAAACTATTATCTGTCTTTCATAGATCATCTTCTCTTGTTTATTATTCTGAATGTAAAAATATATGTAGACAGACAATATTGTACTCAATAGTGGTTCAGAGTTAACAGAGGTGTGTCATTTATTAGCTAGCAACAGAACTTTCATATTAAGCAAATATCATTCTATACACTTCTTAAACTTTTGGTTCTTTGTTTCTTTTTGAACATCACATTTTGAGAGTGCTAACTCTGAATTGAAGAATCCAAAATTGGTGCCATCCTCACTTACATATTGCAAAACATAGTTGGTAGCATGGGTACAACACTCAATCTTTTGAGGAATTTATAACAAAGTATTTTTAGAAGAATCATCAATCCGATTAAGTAGGTAAAGAGATTTGATTCTTCACCGAGTCACTGATTCTTGTATTATACTTTATACCGTATGTGCAGATATTTACAAAGATAATTATTCATATCTTAAAGTTATAGCAATTGCAAAGAATATCTGTTTTATAATGAAAGCATCAAGTATATAATTTGTTAATATGTCCAAGAAGTTCCCCCTTAGGTAGTACCTATAGCTTTATTGTGTAAACCGAGAACATTTAATTATGTCTCTGGGGAGAAAAAGATGTAAGATAGAGGTAATGAGCAAGATATTGAGAAGTTGGCTTATGTGAGTATAGTACTTGGCAGGGTAGTGAAACCTGAATAGTTGATATTGGTTGCAGTCCCTGCTCATAGGCAGCCTGGAGCCAAAATGCTTTTTTCTCAGAGAATCTCATTGTTTCATTCATTAAGACCATCAACTGATTGGATATGGCCCATTCACACAGCAGAGAGCAATCTGCTTACTTCAAGTCTACTGATATAAATCTTAATCATACATAAAATCAAATTTCATAGCAACATCTAGAAT
The DNA here is from genome assembly GCF_017639785.1 of Mesocricetus auratus. NCBI lineage: Eukaryota > Metazoa > Chordata > Mammalia > Rodentia > Cricetidae > Mesocricetus > Mesocricetus auratus. Next base: position 170,610,624 of record NW_024429266.1, read on the forward strand.
GACATTTGACCCAAGATGTAGACAGTGTAGTTTAGCCAAATTGTCAGATAAAATTAACCAGCGGGGAAAGAAGGATAATGATATTAACCTCTCTGAACCATGAGCATTACCTACTGTAATGATTGTTATATAAATATCATAATATTTGAATTGTAGCCATCTCATGTTGAACGGTAGTTAGTTTGATGTCACTATTATTTGGGATTTTCAGTAAAAACTGTGGGTTTATAGGTATTCCCATGTGTGTTTCAATATTCACAATTATGTTTCATGTTCATAGAGGTATTCTAGGTAAGTATTAATTTTTGCCTTCACAAAAATATTATGTTATACAGCTTTATGAAATCTTAGATAAGAATGTCAAGAAATCATTATTTTATATGTGCATGGAGTGTGATAAATTTGGGGAATCTGAAAAATATTACCAACAATGCTGTAAAATGATGAATGAGCAATGAAAATTTAAAGGAGAAATACATATGTTATTCTTTAACTAATGCAGCATCCCATGAGCATTGTCAAGAACTGATTATTGAAGGCTGTAGATGAAAAGTGCTCATGAAGAAGAGTTGGATATTAGAAAACTTCATCATTTTTGAAGTGACATCATTAAAATTTTAAGATGCAATTCACATACTGTGGGTAAGCAGAAAGATCCTACTATTTCATTTACCAGGATGGGTAGTCATAGAAAATATATGATGGAAGGATTCTGGAATTTGACTGAGAAACAAAATACACATCATTTAGCAAGGTATTGTGATTAATCTAACTCTGTGCTCCATAGACCGGGAATAGAATGGTCAGGGCAAAGGGCCTGGGAAATTTTCCATCCACATTTCAGGCCTGTGACAACCCAGACGGAATATTTTCCTGTTATCCTTAGTGCCATGAGAATTTTATACACTGTGTTTTGTGAATATTTTCTTCCATAAACTTTATGAGATATCCCTTCCCTACCCACCAAACTTCATGTCCTCTTCTTTTTCTCCTTGGTAAACAAGTCTACATTTTGCTTCCTCTCTATTCTTGGATATGTGGTTTTCCATTGGAGCAGGGTCAACTTACCTAGAATGATATCCCTAGAGTAAGCTGTCTCATCCTCTCCCAGAAGTTAGTTATCTTCAATAATTCCATGTCTGTGTGTAGGATATCAAACCAATCTCCCCTCTCTATGATGGGTCTGGAGTTTGCACAGGTCCTGTGCATGTTGTTACAACCACTGTAAATCCATACAGCCAACATCCCTTTGGAATCTGGAAATACAGTTTCCTTGTAATCACCTTCATTGTGTTCTTAAAGTGTTTTTATCATATTCTACTATTATCCCTGAGATTGAAGAGGAGGAACTGTGAAATTGATGGCCTACTTAGGGCTGAGCACTCAAGGGTCTCTCATTCTCTGAATATTGAGCATTTGTGGATCTCTATGGTAATAGCCACCTACTGCAACAAGAAGCTTCTCCTGTGATGAGGATTAAGATGTCAAAGCAGAAGGGGAATATAGAATGGATAAGTAACATCAAAAACATTTCTAAAAAGTCACATAGATTCCTGGAGATTTCCCCAGTGCCAGGTTTTTCCTTAAGCCCATAACGGCTACCTCTCCAAATCTATGTATTTCCTTGTTCTCTTTTTTTCTTATTCCCCCAACTCAACCTTCCTGATCCCTCATGTTCCCCTTCTCTTTCTCCTCCCTCCTCCCCCCACCCCATAATCCCAATTTACTTAGGAGATCTTGTCCCTTTCCCCTTATTGGGGGTCTCTTTTAGGATCCTCTATGTTTCCTAGCTTCTCTGGGTTGTGGATTGTAGGCTGGTTATCAAACTCCAACTAAGAATCTAAGCAATAAACTGAGTGGTGGCTTCGCATGACTTTAATCCCAACACTGGGGAGGCAGAGACAGGCAGATGTCTGTGAAATATAGACCAGACTGGTCTACAAAAGCTAGTTCCAGGACTGGCTCCAAAGCTACATGGAGAAACCCTGTCTCTAAAACAAAGCAAACAAAAACAAACAAAATGCAAAACAACAACAAAAGAATCTAAGTAATATGAGAAAGGCTAACAAAATGCCATATAATGAGATGGATGACTACCTTAAATGTTGTCTTGGAGCCTTCACCTAGTAGTTGATGAAAACAGAAGTAGAGATCCACACCTAAGCACTGAGCCTAACTCCTTGAATCCAGTTGTAGAGAGGGAAGAGTGATGAACAAAGAGGTGAGACCATGTTGGGGAAACCCATAGAAACAGCTGACTTGAGCAAATGGAAGCTCATAGACCCATACTGACATCTGGGGAACCAGCATAAGATGAAATCAAGATCAGGCCTACCACAGTTATACCCATGTTCCAGGTAACAACTTCTGTCTTTCACTGCCTATAAACTTATGGGGGCCAAGTATATTTAAAATACCATACTTATCTTCCAGAAAATCTCCTGATTTCTCTCCTTTATGAAGGACAATTTCCTAGGAGTTAGAAGTTTAATGGTGGGATTTCTGCTCATCATGTGATCCAATTGAATAACTATTCATGGTGTATTTCTGGCGAACATATGAAAGGTAGTATCGTTTGGAACATCTAACAAAGTTTATTCATGCCTAAAGAGTTTGTGCTGGATAGTTTTAGGTCAACTTGACAGAAGCTAAAGTTATCTGAGAATAGTTAAGCTCAATTAAGACAATGCCTCCTTATATCAGGCTCTATGAAGCCTGTAAGGCATTTTCTTAATTAGTGACTGGTGGGACAGTACCAAACCCATTGTGGGAACTGTCATCCTGAGATAATGACCCTGAGTTCTACAAGACAGAAGGCTGAGCAAGCCATTTGTAGGAATCCAGTAAGCAGCACTCATCCTTGGTTTCCACGTAAGATCCTCTCCAAGTTCCTACCCTGCTTGAGTTCTTGTCCTGGCTTCCTTCTTTGATGAAGTACAATGTAAAACAAATAAACCCTTTCCTCCCCAACTTGCTTTTCACTCATGGTGTTTTATCTCAGTTACAGAAACCCTAACAAAGACAGAGTTGTTTTGGGACTAGATGCATTCTTTTTTGCTCTTCTTTTTATTAAATATTATCATAGAGCACCTAGAGCCTTGATGATCATCCCAAGACCAAGAACTGAGGACATAATTAGTTATAGAGGAGAGAAGGAAATAATAAGTTAGGGCCTAGAAAGTCAAGGCCTAGTAAGTTGACACAACCTTCATAAGTTAGTTCCAGATCCCTGACACCATATTGAACCAGCTTTGCTGGGAAAATTACCCTCTCCCATAGTATAAATCAACTGCCATAGTTTGGGATCCACAGATCTGAATCTACCTAGTGACTTTCTTTCACATAGTCCCATATTTCTCCTGTGCCATCTCCAGTCATAGTCTATACTCTAGACTAAACCTCTTATTCTGGCTTTGCATGGCTTAGACCAAATCAAACAGCTCATGTACTAGCTTTAACTAGCCTGACTCTGATGGCATAAGTAATTCACAGACACACCAAATACATAAGATGTATAGATGATGACAGAAGTCTACATGCCCAGGTTAAATAACAGAAGTGGTATGAATGACAAACGCAGTGATCTCCCATCAAAGTGACTATTCCCAAAGAAATATTATTTGTTGAGAATTATCTAGATGAACCCCATTATACAGAAGTTAAACAGTCAGACTTGATGCCTAGGAGCTTGCTCACTTGAGACTGCAAAAGCTTTGAGAATAGCCTGTGAAGATTTCTTTTGGCCAGCATTCTATGGAATTCAAATATAGAACTATAATTAACTGGGGTTAGGAAATCAATAGTAATATCTCTGCAGTCAAATTTGGCTGTAGTCAAACAGGAGAGAATACATAAAGAATGGGGTTTATGAGCTCCCCATTGTTCAGGTCAGATATTTCTGTGGGTTTCACTCGCTAAGTCTTAACCCCTTTGCTCATCACTCCTCTCTCTCTGCAACTGGGTTCCAGGAGTTGAGTTCAGTATTTAGCTGTGGGTGTCTGCCTCTGCTTCCTTCAGTCACTGGATGAAGGCTCTAGGATGGCATACAAGGAAGACATCAATCACTTTGTCAGGGAAGGGTGTTAGTTATTGGTTAGATTAAAACACAACTAAGAAAGAGAACTACATACCAATTTCCCTCATGAACATTGATGAAAAAATACTCAATAAAATATTAGCAAATTGAATCCAAGAACACATCAGAAAAAACATCCACCATTATCAAGCAGGCTTCATCCCAGGGATGCAGGGATGGTTTAATATAGGAAAATCTATCAATATAATTCACCATATATACAATCTTCAAAAGAATAACCACATGATCATCTCACTAGATGCTGAAAAAGCTTTTGACAAAATCAAAAAACCCTTCATGATAAAGGTCCTGGAGAGATTAGGGATAAAAGGAACGTACCTGAATATAATAAAAAGCAATATACATTAAACCAACATCTAACATCAAACTAAATGAAGAGAAACTTAATGCAATTCCTCTAAAATCAGGAACAAAACAAGGTTGTCCTCTATATATCTCTTCAACACTGTACTTGAAGTTCTAGTTAGAACAATAAGACATGAAAAGGAGATCAAGGGGATACAAATTGGAAAGGGAGATTTTAATTAGTTTTTATCTTTTGCTCTGACTCTTTGTTTTGTACTCTTTTGGTGTGCCAACCACCCAGCTCCAAAATAAAACACACATGGAGCCTTATTATTACTTATTAATGCCCAACCTCAGCTTGGTTTGTTTTCAGCCAGCTTTTCTTAAATTATGCTGACAGACTTTTGCCTCTGAGTTTTTCCTTTTCTCTTCTGTAAAACTTACTTTCACTCTTACTCTGTGGCTGGCTATGTGACTGGGTAGCTGTTGGCCTCCTCTCCTTGCTCTCTTGATTCTTCCTCTCTTCTCCAAGATTTCTCTTCCTATTTAGTCTCTCTGTCTGCCACCCTCACCTATCCTTTCTTCTGCCTCACTATTGGCCCTTAAGCTCTTTATTAGACAGACAAAGCATCCCAGCTTCACAGAATTAAATAAATGTAGCATAAACAAAAGCAACACATTTTTACATCATTAAAAATGTCTCAGTATATAAACAAATTTAACACACCTAAAATAATATTCTGCAACATTCATGCTTTAAAGGGACAGATGCTGAAGTGTATGTCACTCATAGCAATGGGTTTGGTGTGTAAGTTATCAGGCATGTGGTGAGAATTTAAAAAGTGTTGCTTGAAGAAAGGTGTGAATATATTTAGTAGTTTTTTTTACTGTATTTACATTTGCAGCTTTGTTTCTGAAACAAGATATGTTCATTAATTATTGGTTGAATAATGAAACATATATTTAGGACATATAATATGTAATATAAATATTTTATATTTTATATATTAGAAAAACAGCAAGGAACTCTGACTCAGAATACAGCTTGCATTCTCACTGAGAAACCATGATTTTTTAAGTCTTTTTGATAACTATAATCTGGAAGAAAGTTTGAGGACAGAGACTGTAAGAAATCAGATGATGTGGGACTATTAGGAAAGAGCTTAAGTGGGCGTTGTCTGCCTTCCTGAAGTCTTTTGGACATCAGGAGTTTAAGGCATTGAAAGCATGGAAGAGGAGGATTCTTCAAGTAGATCTGAAATCCAGGATTACTTTTAATGTTTTTCACTCAAATTCAGATGTTGTCCATAAAAGAGAGCCAACTTCACTGAATGAATTCTGCCTTCTCTTCTCAATTGAAATTTAAGGTTTTTGTTTCCCCCCTTGAAGATACTTACTTGAAATATTGATGAGGTCAGACACCTATGTTTGCTCTCAAATTCATTAGCACTTCCCTGTCAAGGTAATGTTCAAGTCTATATTGCTGATATTTTAGTGTTATATTTATTTAAGTATGAAGCTTACTTCATACTGAGATTGTCAAATCTGGGGTTGATGTAAGAATAATACAAATTATAGTAACCTGAGGAATGAAGCCAGATAGGAGTCAGGATGTTCAGTTCAATGTCCTCATTGTCTCCCATTCAGCTAAGATGGCCCAGCTGTTCTCTGGGAAATTTTGATGTGCATCTTTCCCGATCACTGATTGTTCTTCAGTGAATCCGAATTCTGTTATCCATGGCATGTCATTCTCTTAAGACTGAGTTATAAGGATGGAAAGCTGGCTGCCAATAGAGAAAATAGAAGCACTGCTTATTTTTTTATATAACTTAAAAATATGTGTGCGTGTGTGTGTGTGTTTCCTCTAACATTTTAAAACACCCATAAATGTTCTAAGACTTTTTATTGTTGTTCTAATGAAAAATTGTAAGTTAATAAAATTTTTAATAACTCATACAATCATCTGTTAAATACTATTTTCCTATATATGTTTAAATGGAAAGTAGAGGCCTACTGAAAATTTGATCCATTGTGTTGGGCAAAGATTGTCCTGTTAGGATTCTCACCTATATTCAAGTCAGACCAGAGGAGCAATACTCCTCATTATACAACTGCAGTAACCTTAAAGGATGGTGGTGGCTAACATATTCACTGTCTTCTCTACTTAAAAGGGAAATGTAGAGGGAGGAGAAGAAGAGACATGAATTAGAAATGCATGAAACAAATACACTTTTCCATCGCTAATGAAGAGACAAAGATGACTAGCACAACACTTTCATGACAAAGCTAGTATTGCAAAGGGAGTGAGCAAAGATTAAGCTTCTCTTAAGATTCAAAGTTTAGAGAAGAATGGAAAACAAAAAAAATTAATCTGCTTTTGCTCATATTATAGTCTTCAATGACTTTATTTGCCAGAGGTAAGAGTTGTGTACTTGTGTTTCAGACCTGTGTGAAATTAAAAAAGAAAACATTACCTTCATTCCAATATGTAAACCATATTTCTTTTTACTCTTGCATTGTAGTTTCAAAAAAAAATAAAATGTTACTCCTGACAAATGATGTATTCACACTGTGAGGGGACAGTACTGAACTTTAAAATAAGAGCATAATGGTAGAGTCTTGTTGGTTCAGTTTTTGGACAGGAGAAGATAAACTCATTCAAACATAAGATCAATTATTTTCACACAAGTACCTATAGATTCTATAGCATGGGACACGTAAACAATGATAGGCATGTTGATAGATGGATAGATGAATATTACAAGTTGTTATTTAAGCATTCAGCATTCAGTGACTACATCAGATGCTGAATTGAGGTCCTAACCCTTGTATTTATTAGCAGTATGAACTGGGAAAAATATATACCTTCCTGTATGAGGTTTATGGCCATACACCTTTCCAGAGTTACTGCATAAAGTTTCATGTGGACCATATTGGAGAATAAATGTAAAAGCTTAACATGGCATCTGAAAGGTTCCCCATAAATCATTTTGTTTCCTTATTACAATATCAACCTCTTTGTCTACTGTCTCTTACACATGTTGCCTTAGAGATACATAAAAGTTGTGCCTGAATGATAAATTTGAAAGGAGAAAACAGACAATCAATCAATCAATCCTATTTCTGTTTCTCCTCCTCTTTGTGTGTGTGTGTGTTTGTGTGTGTGTGTGTGTGTGTGTGTGTGTGTGTGTGTGTGTGTGAGAGAGAGAGAGAGAGAGAGAGAGAGAGAGAGAGAGGAGAAGAAGAAGAGAGAGAGATCTTCATGTTGCTGTGTATAGTTAATACTAATCCAATATTTTGGGAAAAGCATATTTACCTTCCGATTCAGATTGTTTTCAACTGTAATAATTACTCCTGATATATGAGATTTCTGACTGCTATTTCTCATTTCTCAAAGCACTTAGAAGTTGGGTGAGGAAGAATATTAATTTCTTGAACCCTATGCTGTGTAATGAAAAGCTTTATAAAAGTTACTTTTAATTGGTTATTATATTGCCTGTTTTGCTTATTTTTAAGTAGGTTAAGTAGAACCTTTATTACCAGTTATCATAATAGTATCAGTCTCTCTATATTATTGTGAGTCTGCTAAAATACTTCACATGGAAACTCTGTGCTGTGGGATAATTCCCTTGTACACTGTAAAGATTTGTCACTCATATTTGCTTAATAAAACTAACTGGTAAGTAGCCAGGCAGAAAGTACAGGTGGAGTGACCAGACTAAGAATTCTGGGAAGAGGAAACAGAGAGACATAGTTTCCAGATAGACACAGAAAAAAATCAAGATGAGAATGACTTACTGAGAAAAGGTACAAAGCCATGTGATTAAACACAGATAAGATTTATTGGTTAATTTAAGTTGTAAGAGCTAGTTATTAATAAGCCTGAACAATAGGCCCAGCAGTTTACAATTAATAAAAGCCTCTGTGTGTTCATTTTTGACTGAATAGCTGTTGTACCAGGCAAACAGAAACTTCCATCTACAACTCTGATCACCCCTCTGCTATGGAATAATCCCTCTGTATGCTGTGTTACTATGGTTGATTTAATAAACAAGCTGACTAGGCAATAGCTGAACAGGATAAAGTTAGATGGGAAATCCTAACTGAGAATGATGGGATGAGGAAGGGCAGAGTCAGAGGATATTCCAGCCAGAAAGCAGAACATGTGGAAACAGAGGTAACAAGCCATGATCTACTTGGTAAAACATAGATAAGAAATATGGGTCAATTTAAATGTAAGAGTTAGGTAACAAACCTGAGCTATTGGTATTTATAATTGGCATTACCTCTCTGAGACATTTATTTGGGAAATGACTGCCTATTATTTAGGAGTAGGTATTTGGGACAGGAAACACTGCCTGTATCTATCACTCCAGCTAATACCTTAGTGTTGCCTGAAAAGTCAGATCATATACATAAATATGATAACTAACTTGCCTTTTTGTGGTTTTTGTTAATTTTTATTTTTAAATTGAAATTAGAGAAAAGTTTGCTTCACAAGTCAACCCCAACTCCCTTTCTCACCTCCTCTCACACCTTTCTACCAATCCCTCATTCCTTCTCCCCCAATCACCACTACTTTTCCCAGGGAGGGTGAGGCCCTCCGTGGGGGATATCCATAGTCTGTCATGTAATCCAGGGCAGCACCTAGGTGTTCCCCCAAGAGTCCAGGCTGAAGGAACATCTCGCTTTGTGGGATGGACACCCAAAGTCCATTTGTATACCATGGAAAAATACTGATCTACCACTCAAGGCCCCATAGATTGCCTAGGCCTCATCACTGACACCCACATTCATGGGGTCTGTATCAGTACCATGCTGATTTCCAGCCATTAGTCTAGGATTCAAGTGCTTCCCCTTGTTCAGGTCAGCTCTTTCTGTGGGTTAAACAAGCCCAGTCTTGACCCCCTATGCTCATCAGTCCTCCCTGTCTGTCACTGGGTTCCTTGATTTCAGGTCAGTGTTTAGTTGTGTATGTCTGCTTCTGTTTCCATCAGTCATTGGTTGAAGGTTATGTTTCCTAGACTCTCTGACAGTGGAATTATAGGTGGGCACTCCCCTGATCCATGTCTAAAATCTATATATGAGTGAGTACATACCATGTTTCATTTTGTGACTGGGATACCTCACACAGCATGATTTATTTTAATGTCATCCAGTTGCCTGCAAATTTCAAAATTCCATTGTTTTTTCTGCTGAATAGTACTCCATTGTGTAAATGTACCACATTTTCTCTATGCACTCTTCAATTAAGGGACATCTAGGTTGCTTCGAAGTTCTGGCTATTACGAATAATACTGCTATGAATATAGTGGAACAGATGCCTTGTGGTATGAATATGCATTTTTGGGTATATGTCTAAGAATAGAATTGCTAGGTCTTGTGGTAGGCTGATACCCAGTTTTCTGAATAATCTCCAAACTGATTTCCAAAGTGGTTGTACCAGTTCACATTCCCACCATCAGTGAAGGAGTGTTCCCCTTTCTCCACATCCCATACAGCATAAACTGTTATTGATGTTTGAATTTTGGCCATTCTGACAGGAGTAAGATTGTATGTCAGAGTTGTTTTGATTTGCATTTCCATGATGGTTAGAGATACTGAGCACTTTCTCAAGTACCACTCATCCATTGTAAAATCCTCTATTGAAAACTCTCTATTTATTCCACTTTTTAATTGGATTCTTTGGTGTTTTGGAGACTTGCTTCTTCAGTTGTTTATAAAAATTAGAGATCAGCCCTCTGTCAGATGTGGGTTGGTGAAAATCTTTTCTCATACCGTGGGCTACTTTTTTGTCTTGTTGACTGTGTCTTTTGTCTTACAGAAGCTTCTCAGTTTCTGGAGGTCCCATGTACTAATTGTTGACCTCAGTGTCTGTGCTAGTGGTGTTATGTCCAGGAAGCAGTTTCCTGTACAAATTAATTCAAAGTACCTCCCACTTTCTCATCTATGTGATTAAGTGTGGCTGGATTTATGTTGAGATCTTTGATCCATTTGGACTTAAGTTTTGTGTATGGGAATAGAAATGGATTATCTCCATTTTTCTACATGCCATCATCCACTTATGCCAACATATAATGGGTTATTATCAGTGTGTTCAATTTGATTCCATTGAACTACCTGTTTGTTTTTGTGCTAATACCAAGCTGTTTTCACAACTATAACTGTATGATAGAGCTTGAATTCAGAGACAGTAATGCCTCCAGATGTTGCATTGTTGAACAGGGTTATTTTGGCTATCCTGTGTCTTTTGTTTTTCATATAAATGTGAGCATTCTTGTTTCAAGGTCTGTGAAGAATTATGGAGGTATTTTAATGAAGATTGCACTGAATCTGTAGATTGCATTTGACAAGATTGTCATTTTTTATTACATTGATCCTACCTATCCAAGAGCATGGGAGATCTTTCCATTTTCTGGTGTCTTCTTTCATTTCTTTCTTTAAAAACACAAAGTTCTTGTGATACAGGTCTTTCAGTTGTTTAGTTAGCATTGATTCAAGGTATTTTATGTTGTTTGTGGCTATTGTAAAGGATGATGTTTCTTTGATGTCTTTTTCAGCCTTTTTTCATCTGTATACAGTAGGGCTACTGATTTTCTTGAGTTGATCTTGTATCTTGCCACTTTGCTGAAAGTATTTATCAGCTATAGGAGTTCTCTGGTAGAGTTTTTGGGTCAGTAATGTAAGCTATCATATCACCTGCAAATAGTGAAAGTTTGACCTCTTCCATTCCAGTTTGTATCCCCTTGATCTCATTTTGTTTTTGTATTGCTCTAGCTAGAAATTCAAACACAATATTAAAGAGGTATGGAGAACAAGCCTTGTCTTGTTCCTTATTTTAGGGGAATTGCATAGATTTTTCTCTCCATTTAGTTCGATGTTGGCTGTTGGTTTGCACTATATAGCTTTCATTATGTTTATATATGTTCCTGTTATCCCAGGTCTCTCCAAGATTATATCATGAAGGGGTGATGGATTTTGTCAATGGGTTTTTCAGGATCTAGTGAGAAGATCATGTGATTTTTGTTTCTCAGCTTGCTTATATTGTGGATTACATTGGTGGATTTTGTATGTTGTATCATCCCTGCATCCCTGGGATGCAACCTACTTGATCGTGGTGGATGATTATTTTAATGTGTTCTTCCATCCGTTTTGCCAGTATTTTACTGACTATTTTTGCATCAATGTTCATGAGGGATATTGGTCTGCAGTTCTAATTCTTAGTTGTGTCTTGTGTGGCTTACGTATCAAGATTTTTTGAAGCCTTGTACAAAGAGTTTGGCAAAGACCCCTCTGCTTGTATTTCATATAGTATTTTGAAAAGAAATGGTATAAGCTGTTCTTTGAATTTCCGGTAGAATTCTGTACTGAAGCCATCTAGAGCTGTAATTTTTTGTTTGGGAGACTTTTGATGATGGTTTCTATTTCCTTTGTGGTTATAAGTCTATTGAAATTGCTTATCTATTCATGATTTAATTTGGGCAAGTAATATCTATCCAAAAATTGACCATTTCATTTAAAATTTTGAATTTTGTGGAGTACAGGCTTTCAAAATATGACCTCTTGATTCTCTGGATTTCCTCGGTGTCTGTTGCTTTATTCCCCTTTCAGTTCTGAATTTATTAATTTGCATGTTCACACTCTGCTGATTCATATGTTTGGACAAAGGTTTGTCTATCTTACTGATTTTCTCAAAGAACCAACCCTTTGCTACATTGATTTTTTGTATTGTTTTCTTAATTTCTACTTTATTGATTACAGGCCTCAGTTTGATTATCCTGGTGTCTACTCCTCCTTGGTGGGTTCGTTTCTTTGTGTTCTAGAGCTTTCAGTTGTGCAGTTAGTTATCTAGTGTGACTATTCTCCATTTTCATCATGTGGACACCTAGTGCTATGAACTTCCCTCTTAGCACTGCTTTCAAAGTGTCCCATAAGTTGGTTATGTTGTGTCTTCATTCTCATTGAATTCTAGGAGGTTTTTAATTCCTTTTTTAATTTCTTCTTTGACCCAAGAAGGTTGCAGTTGCATATTATTTAATTTCTATTTAAATTTTCTGCAATTTGTGTTGTTAAATTCTAACTTTAAAGCCTGGTGGTCTGATAAGATGCATGGAGTAATTCCAATTTTTTGTACCTGCTGAGGTTTGCTATGTTGATATGTATGTGGTTGATTTCTGAGAAGGTTCCATATGGCACTGAGAAGAAGGCATATTCTTTTTTTTTGGATGGAATGTTTTTATAGACATCTGTTAATCCCAATTGGGTCATAACTTCTATTAGTTCCTTTGCTTCTTTGTTAAGTTTCTGTCTGGTAGTCCTGTATAATGGTGAGAATGTGGTGTTGAAGTCTCCAATGATAAGTGTGATTTGATTTTTAGTAATATTTCTTTTATGAATGTGGATGACTTGGTATTTGGGGCATAGATGTTCAGAATGGAAACTTCATCTTGGTAGATTTCTCCAGTGATGAGCATGAAATGACCTCCATCACCTCTTTTCATTGATTTTATTTTAAAATCTATTTTGTAATTGGTAGGATTGCTATTCCCACTTGTTTGTTGGGTCCATTTGATTGGAAAATCTTTTCCCAACCATTAACTCTGAGGTAATGTCTGTCTTTGAAGCTGAGTTTTGTTTCTTGTATGCAGAAGAAGGATGGGTTCTGTCTTCGAATCCATTCTGTTAGCTCATGTCTCTTCATGAGCTGGTTAAGACCATTAATATTGAGGAATATTAATGACCTTTGATTGCTCATTCTTGTCTGTTTCTGAATGGCTGATGGTGGTGCAATTATATGTGGCTTTTCACACCTATTTTCTTTTGGCTGTTGGTAACATGGGACTATCTATTGTTTGAATCTGGTTTTGTCATGGAATATCTTGTTTTGTCCATCTATAGTGATTGAAAGCTTTGTTGCATATAGTTGTCTGGGCTGGCATCCAAGTTCTCTGAGGGTTGTTAGAGTATCTATCCAGGATTTTCTGGTTTTCAGTGTTTCCACGGAGAAGTCAGGTTCAATTCTGATGTGTTTGGCTTTATATCTTACTTGACCTTTTTCCTTAGCTGCTCTTAATATTCTTTTTTTATTCTGTACATTTGGGGTCTTAATTATTATGTCTCTCTCATTTTTATGAAGTTGTTTTTAAGGTTATTCTCTTCTGCTTCATTTGCATTAGAATGTTCAAGTTTTGCTGGTGTAGAGTCTCTAGAAACTGGTGTTGTTATATTTGTTTTTCTGTTGCTGAGTGTGTTTTTGTATTGTCTCCTTCCCATCTCTTCTTCTTATGGGTGGATAAAGCACCTCTTCTTGGCCTGGTGGTTAGGGGATCAGAGTTCCTTTTCGGTGGGTACATGCAAGTCCAATACTCCTGTAGTTCTCTTCTTCCTGGTCCTAGTCCTGGTCTGGTCCCGTGAGTGGAGAAGAAGACCATAAATCTGGGGTGCATAGGTTTCTGCTAGGAGAGGAGATTCAGTGACAGTCCCCATGTGGGCCCAGAAACAGTCCCCAAGTTGCCTAGTCCCATGGGTGGAGAAGAACACCAGAAATCTTAAGTATTTTTTTTTAAGCCTCATCTTGGTGAAATGAAATAAAAATATAAAAGGAAAACTTTATGTCCTTTGAGTTATCAGGAGGGTAACAAACAGTCTGTCTTTGTCTTTGAGGTAAACTAAAATGTACATCTGGACTCAATGGGGATGTTTAGATGATGATTGGTAATAAAGTTGCATTTTACGAACTCTGTTTTTTCATATTTGAAATTCTGTGCTAACATTGAAGATATAAAAGCAAATTGTTTTCTAAAGTGACAACTACAAAGGGTTCATAAATGCCAAAAGAAATTCTCCTAAAATGATTTGAATAGATGGAATTCATTCATATTATGAAAATCCATTAGAGACCCAATAGATAACTTTAAAAAGTGTATTTCATTATAGAAATTCATAAATAATTTATAGACAATTTAACCTAATTTTTACTTGTTTTTTTAATTAAATTCAATTAAAATCAATTCATTTTGTCACAGGTAGTTTGTTTCTTTACCATCATTACTTTGAAGTATTTTAAATTGCAGTCTAAATTCTGTGGACTATAAGATGTACACAGAGGCATCTATAAAGTCAGGTTTTGGTTATTTAACTTTTGATTATAGAGCAGAAAAATGTGATGAATTTTTTCTGAGCTGATGGTGTTATAGTTTATGAAGAATGGACAAGTATTAATGGTTCTGTCAGTAATTCTATAGTTAAGCCTTCTAAGTAGACACAATTTCCTTGCATTCTTGAGAAATCTTATTTTACATTTGCTTTCTCTTGACAATGGTTTTTAGAAAACTTGGGTTGTTAGCTCTCTAAAGCAAGCTAACTCACTGAGTAGAACAGTTTGACAAATGCATATTAGTAAAGGCTATACTCTTAAAATTTACTTGACTGAAACTGTCCCATTGATTGTCACTAATTATCATGTTTATTCACAAACAATTCTATGTTCTCTTGTCACTTTAACAATTTAGATATTGCTTGGATCCATTTGGATGTGTAATATCTAAATTGAGACTCTTTTGAAAACTCATCAACAGGTACAAAAGATTATACTGACAGTACAGAGAACAAAGAACAACAGCCCCCGTTTAAGTAGTTAATCATTTCTGGAGGCGAAAAGATGAGAATTTCTAAAAGGAAGAAGCCAGAAGAATAAAAGTCTGTTCCAGATGGCAAGCATTAGAATATTATATGATTTCAGATAAACCTGCTCATAGTCATTCAATAGCTTTTTAAAGTAAATGCACGTAAAATCTTTAAGAATATAAAATATAGTGTTAAACACAGGAACAAAGGCATAGGCCATAGTCATTATAGAGTAACCTGGAAAAATTAACTTTTACTAAGGCAGTAGCCTAATAAAATAGTGGTGCTTATTACAGTAGCAAATGGAAGAAACAGTGGATAAAAGCCATCAACCTCATTTCACCAATCTCAGGCTCAGTCTGTAGTAAGAACTTGGGTAACATAAGTCTATTATTTATAATTTAGGAGTTCTGATTTAAAATCCTTAATGTTAATTATACTTTGGAAGGTGCTGACTTTCACATGTCTC
Organism: Mesocricetus auratus; assembly: GCF_017639785.1. Taxonomy (NCBI): domain Eukaryota; kingdom Metazoa; phylum Chordata; class Mammalia; order Rodentia; family Cricetidae; genus Mesocricetus; species Mesocricetus auratus. The sequence goes on from NW_024429266.1 coordinate 170,626,100, forward strand.
TACTATTTAAACAATATAAACATGTATTAGCAATGTTGAGTTCATTTACAATGGTCACAGTTAATTATGCATTCTTAATTTTATTGATCTTATCATAAGCCTGGTACAGTATCAAGAATGTTTAAATGTTTAAGAAAATCATTAAGATGCATCAATCTTCATTGATCAAGTGGGAGACAGAAGAAGCAGCAAGAGTATGGAAAACATGAGATCTAAACATTTTCTGAAATCAGGGTTTTCCAAATTGTAAAATCATAGCAAAAGTTATCCAAAGCATATTCTCTGGATACCTGGGTCATATGTATTTCATTACTGATACAATATATTGCATGGAATGGACCCTGGAATGTGACATAATATCTATTTTCAAGTCATAATCACAGATTCCTTTTGAACTTGTTTTTCCTGACACTAAAACTGGTAAACGTATGACTCAAAGTAGCCTATACACTTGGTTTAGTTACTAAATTTTTTTCTACCTGGAATATTTATCCTTAATCAACTTGTCTTTTTTGACTTCAGTCTTAACTTTTTTGACTTCTGCCTTTATAACCTGGTACTTAGCTATTCACTGTGTCAATCCATTGTATCTGATCTACTACTATCTATAGAATTTGTGATCCAGTATAAATGATTTCACCCAGCAATACAGAGTGAAAAAATTAAATGCCTATTACACTCAGCCATGTGCTTGTTGATGAAGGTGATTTATCTTTTCACTTGAGCTTCTTGAAAGAGACCACTAGGCAGTTATTGGTAGATTTGCACTTAAAGTCATATTGATCTGTATACAATATTGAGTAATTATCAGGAGCATCTGACAGTAGCTTAATATCAGGAGGCTAAGATGCTTTTAGATTTCAGTCTTTCAAATCTCTTCCTCAGCAATGAGAATACCAAACCATGCTGTCATGTGATATTATTTTGTCATAGATTGTGGAACACAAATAATCCAGAATTTATTACTGGCAAGTCCATGTACTACGCTGTGTACCCTCAAGATTAGTTAAACAGTTATGTGTCAGCCCCATTGTGAGTCATCTCTGACTAGACATAAATGTGTATTATGTTATCCAAACTTCTTAAAGAAAGATTGTTTCAATACATCGTTTGTAGAGGTTTTGTTTGTTCATTGATAGAATTTGTTCAAATGTTCCTGTGTTCATTGTTGATTAATCTTCCAAAGACATTACAAAGGCAACTGTAGATGGTGCCGCCCATATCCATAGGAGTCTTTCCTATTTAGCCAAACCTCTGAGAAACATCCTTAGATACACACAAAGATGTGGTTCGTAGGTTAGTGCAAATTCACTCAAGTTGACAATGAATATTAATGTTCTAATGGACGCTAATACCCTTGTCTTCTAATCTTATATTTAGTTTAAATAACTCATTTAATATCCACTGAGCTTACTTATTTTTCCATAATGGATTCAGCCACATTTACAATTATGTATGTACACACACACACACACACACACATATGTGGAACAACAATCTTACAGGTATAATTTTTCTTTTATTCCAGAATTAAAAAGAGCTAAACCTAAGGAACAATATTATTCCTTCAACAAACAGAATATTAAGAAAATCAGTGATCATTTCAATTAACTTATTGAACCCTGTATTTATTCTTTAAGTTTATTTTGATAATCCCAACAATGTTACCATGTAAATTTTGTCACCTTTATTTTATATATATGAAAACCAAGAGTTTGTCATTCAAAACCCTGATTAGGTGTAGTGCTCAGAGAAAGCAAAACTTAAAGCAGGTTTTCTAGTAATATACTTTAAATGCCCAGCTCAGTCTTTCTTAAACATTAACATATAGTATCTCCTAGTCTTTCCTAACAAGTGAATAAGGAATTTCTTTGGCTATCGGTAGAAACACAACATTGTCTTATCTATTCAGGATCCACACATGGGTAATTCCTTCAAGATCTGTAACTAGGAAGTTTATTTGTCTAGATGAGCCTATGATGTCAAGGTGTCATGATGTAGGTGTTTCCTCTGGATACCAGCTGGAGAGTCTCAAGTCTCCTTCATTAGCACATGACAACAAAGCTCTCTTCAGTCTAAGGAGTCTTTATTTAACAATAGACTTTATTTTTATATACTAGCATATTTTGAATACAAGTAACATGTTATGTTCACATTTTTTTTCTGAATAGCTGGATAATTTCAGAAACACAAAGGTCTCAGAGGTTATACATTTCAAGTAGAGTATTTACCTGTTTACAAATAATTGCTGACCTTAGGGTGGAATTTCAGGCATAATAAGCTTTCTATTATAAGCAGAACTTGAATGTATTCCTCTTCAATTCCAAACCTTGATGCCACATTGAAGACTTACAGTATTAACAATAATGCCCAGCCTGCTGAGAATTTACTTTTAAATTCCCTGCTTGGATACCTTGGTTGTTTTGAACTGCATTTATCCAAGATGTAGGAAAAAGGTTGTCTTGAATTTTTTAGCATTGTTTTTGTTAATATTTCCAACATTTTGTTTACGTGCTATAAAAATTTAACAGAAACAAAAAGAAAGGAAACTTAAAGATTTCTACCTCTGATTGTGGCCATTTATTGGGTTTTATTCTAAGTGAGGCATCGTGCAAAGCATTTTTAGTATTTGTTTTCCTCCTAAGTTTCACAATGTCTAACTTTTATACACTATTGACCAACTTTTATGAAGAGGGAGCTGATCTAAGGGAAGTAGAATAAATTCCCAGTGGGTATGCTTATAACTTTATCTTACTCCAACTTTTACAGTTTCTTTTGGTAAGAATATTTAGATACCTGCTAATGACTCACTATGACTGCTCTTACAGCACTTAAGAATTGTAGTTTTTCAAGATGCAGTGGCAACTGAGAATCACCAGAGATATGAAAGATTGGGACCTTTCTTTCCTATTTAGTAGTTAGGCTTTGTATTGCTGTGAAGAGATACCATGTCCATGACAACTCTTATAAAGGAAAACATTTAATTGAAATGATGGATTACAGTTCATAGGTTCAGTCCATTATCATCATAGTTTGAAGAATGGCAGTATGCAGGAAGAAATGATGCTGGCTATGTCTTAATCAGAATATAACAGGAAATAGACTGTGACACCAAGTGGTATCTTGAGCATAGGAAACATCAAAGCTCAACCCCACAGTGACATACTTCCTTCAACAAGGCCATACCTGGTCCTCTGAAAGGGCAGCAAGTCTTCTTGCCAGCTGAACTATCTCTTAGCGTCCTGTTTTAAAACACTGACTATATAATGCAATATTTTTTGCTTGTTGCATTAGCTATAGCAGTAATTAATCCAATATTTGAAAAGAACAAAATTAATTAGGTAAAACACATACACCTCAGTTACAAACATATGGAAAGATATTTGTTTCAGTATTGAACCAAACTATTGAACCAATCTATGAAGTTACTGCACATGTGCAGTATTTGAGTGGTTCTGTGATTAGATTATCTAAAGTTGCTGCATATCAAGCACACTTCATTTCTGTTTTGCAAGAAATTGATAATGTGTGCCTGAATTTGTGTAAGGAATTCAGTTATTATAGCATGATTGCTTTAATTTGAATTTTCTTATGGACTTTGCTGGTCAAAGTGGCCCCCTGCATTCAAATTGGTGTGCAAACCCCCTTCTCCTTAATGCTATTTGTATTTCCTCAACATCTCATTCCATTTCTTCTCCAGGATAACTTAAAAATTTCTGAAGTTCAGGAATTGGGTCTCTAATTTCATAATCTACATAATCCCTGACAGGCATGCTCATATCCTTGTCTCCTAGGTGATTGTAGTCCCTCTAGTGATGACATGATTAACAATCACAATACCAAATTCACACCACCCTTTCTGGAAAGAACACCAAAGGAATAGGCCTTTGAGGATAGTTCTAATAAATGATCATTGACTCAAAGTTTGAATACAGTTAACTTAAAGAACATACCTCCTCAAATCTTATGGAAAATCTGAGTATTGAATTCTTGCATATTCTGTGTGGAGTTGAAAACTCTTTTTCTATAACATATACCCATTCATTCTGCTTTTATACTAATGAAGTACCATTCCCCTCTAGAGTAGAAAGGGATTAATGCTCATTAAAGGCATATGATACATACTGAATTATTTAAGTTTCTATGTATGGGTATCCATGAAAGCATATTTGCAAACTTTCTGAAGATGTTTCTTGGAAAGTTGAATATTGACATACTGTTGAGTATTTACATATATTGTTTTAAACACAAAACGCCTATAGGGAATCTCTATTTTGTTTTGAAGAAATTGTCTCCGTCCACTTCATTCTACTCTTATTGGATAATACTGAGATTTACAAATCTTCCTTCTCAAGAAAAATGTAATGACTGTCCTAAGTTTCTTACCTGGTAAACTGGAGAAATAACCATTTCTTGTGTTTTGTTTTATGTCATGTTTCTGCCCAGGAAGCAGAGCAGATATAAAACCTCCAGGCACCATACACACAAACAAAAGTTTGTAACAGAGGAAAGATAGGAATCCTGTTAATGATATATCCTGTACTCATGGGGACTGCCTGAAGAGGTTCATAAACATCATAAATGAATATCAACTAACTGGATCACCTTGCCATGTAAATCACTTTGTAGGACTGGAGATTCTATAGTAATGGAACAATGATGGGAGGAATATACCTTGACCTAGACCGATTTCTTTATGTGTACTTCTTTCCATCTATCTAAACTTCATATCCACAATACAAAAGTTAGATATGTGTGCACACTACTTCTTTGTACTGTCTACTGTGATCTCATTAAATGAACCTCTCCTTGATTTCAAACCTTACTTGTCTTTCTAGTTGATACACTAGGGATGGGTAGTCAAGCTTAGCCTTTTACTGTTAATGGTGGCTGGGCTCTTTGTCTTAAACCTTCCACAACAATGTATTAAGGATAGGTATTTTGGGACCTACAGTGGGAGACTTAAAGAGTCTTATAATGGGTAGAGTTGTTGTTATGTGTCTTCTGATCTTTCATTTGTCCATTTGTGTATTTATTCATTAATTCATCAATTCATTCATTCCTCCCTTTCTTCAGTGATCATGCAAGCACCAGGGAACCTGAAATGGTGACAAATGTCAGCTAAACTTTTCTCATTCACAGAAATGATCTGTAAGAAGAGGTAGAGAATTCTCTGAGGACATAGGCAGAGGAATGATTAACTTTTGCCAGTGAGAGAATGTGATATTGAACTGTAATATAGCACAGAGAACATACTAGCTGTCATTTGAGAAATGTAGAATTTTTTACACACTGTGGAATACAAAGCTCCCTCAATGGGAAGAAGACAGAATGAGGAATAGTCATGGAAATGAAACACATGCATTTTCCAGGGAATGTAAACTTCATGTAGAGTCTCTTGACTCTAAAACAGATTGTGTGCATCAGGCAATCATCAGTCACAGCCTATCCTGCTCCCCGGGAACATCTTATCTTCCAGTTTCGGCATTCAGCCAAATTCTACACTTCTCAAGCAACATGCTTGCCTATTACTTTTGAATGTGTCATTTGAGCTCTCTTGACTATTGCTTCTTTGTAATATCTTTCTTACAACTCTTTCTGCTTTAAAGATTGCTGGGCTCAGATGACAAAAAAGAAAAAGAAAAAGGATGCATGCCTTTAATCCCAGTACTCAGGAGGCAGAGGAAGGCAGATCTCTGTGAGTTTGAGGCCGGGCTGGACTGGAGGCCTCCAAAACAGTACAGAGAAACCCTGTCTCATAAAAACAAAAACAAAAAAAAAAAGAAAGAAAAAAGAAAAAGGAAAGAAATCAAAGGATGAATGAAGAAAATTTTTTCTTTGGGTTCTAGAAACTTCTTAAATATCTGCCAGATTTTGACTTCATTTTTATGGTAACATGTAAACTTGTATTTTGTTTTTGTCAGATATGGTCAAAATGTGCATCAAAAGTTTAGGTGTGGACTTTGCCTCCAGAGTGTGTTTTTTTTTTGAAGGTCTGTATCATTCCTACAAAAAAGTGTTGCTTAGACCACTCTGGCCATGTTTATTCTGATAATAAATACATGGCAAAGTCAGTGCAGGATATCACTTCTTTGATACCTCTGAAAACCAAGATCCTAGGTTCGAGTCCTGATTCATAAGCTTTGTGAGAGATATGAGAAATCACCTAAAACAATGCACATTATTTATTTACTTGTAAAATGAGGATTGGCAATGGGGTCATGTTAAGAGAGGAGTCCTTTCCAAAATGATTTGCACACCAGGGTTCCTTTCTTGAGACTGGGCTGATGCTCTCAATGAAGGGGCCCCATACTGCACTCTACTCTTATCTTCTGCCTCTTGCCCTTGTGGATGCAATTGGAAGGGTTTCTTTACACACCAAATGCCAACAATTTACCTTTAGACATTCCCAAATCTAGAACTATTCAAATAATTTCTCTTCTTTATAAATCAGCCTGGCTCAGATATTCTATTACAGTAACATAAAAAATTCCCAGATATTGATGTGTAGATAATATACCTGATTCACTGGAAGCTTTTCTCAAAGATATCTATTATACATGCAGGTCTTCTTTCTGTCTCCTTTCCAAGACTAAAAATATATCTGGAATCTAATCATCATTTCTCTGTGTTGTGTGATGTCTGAACAAATGACTGCGTTTGAATTATGTCCGAACTAATTCTGGCATTTCTAAACAGTTTGACTCTCAGGCAGAACAGAAAAACATATGAACATGACAGTAAATCTAAACCAGAATTCATTTAGGAGAAATACCATACAGAACAAATGAGAATGATTACTTGGCTGATGCTTATTGAAATATCCCTTCTGTTAGCTTTATCATCAGGCTCAGTTCTCTTAATATCACCCATTTGAAAGTTACCCCCTGGATTCTTTCATTGTTTATTACAGAGAAGATTGAGTTTAGGAGAAAGTAAAACAGCAGTAACTTCTTCACTCAAGTGCACTTTATAGTAATATGACTAAGAAAATTAAGATTCACAGAATATTTACTATACCTGATATGATTCTCTCTTTTTAATGAACTATTACATTTAATCACCATTGCACTGTTCTCAAAGCCTTGATTAGGGAAACTTCTGTGTATTGCAGTTAATACTGAGATGTATATCTGGCAAAAAAGCTGAGAATAAATAATTGTGAGTACACAGGTCTACACAGGACATCTTTATTTACCCCTCTAAGGGTAAGTAAACATCATGGAAGAGAAGGGAGAAAGAATTTAAGAGCCAGAGGATAGAGAGATGTGCTGTGAAAAACATGTGGACATGGAATGGCCATTGTACCAGTAAGGAACTCACAGCAGTAATGATTACAAGACCTTCTGAAGGTCAACCATTTAACATTACATCATTAATGGAGGATAGCCTCATGACTCTCCACCTTTCCAATAGGAGCTATTTGCTGTTAGTGAATGTTAGAAGGGGAGTAGTTTTCTTCTGTAATATTGTCATTGGTTAACTTGCCCATGTTCTCTTGCCAATTGCTCATGACACTTTCTATATACTTTGTGATGCATAAGCATCTTAGCCAAATATTATTTTACTTAAATTATTTCTTGTAGCATATACAAGAGATTCTTTGTGTTTGATTTTTCTTCAGTTTAACTTTTAATTTGATTATAACTTTTTTCCATGATCATTGAATTGTTCTAATTTATCTTCTCTCTGTCAAAGCCCTTTTCATAGTATTCACCCATTAATATGTGCCATGATATGTGTACTCTGTGAGTGGTAGAATCTCATTTTAGAGCAAAAAACTAAACATGGACATATTGAATAGTGATTCATCATGTCCCACATTGAAGGCAATGAGGCCAGCTGGAAAATCGGTGCCTGGACTGCCTTATTGCTATGGGTCATTTCACAGCCTGACAAGTAAATCCTACAGTAATCTATCTTATGATGACAGGAGATGTGGTATCTTATATTTCAACAATATCCCAAGAAGCTTCAAATATACAGCTCAATGAAAGAGAAAGCTTTAAATTGCCTCCCATTAACCCAGAGCCTTCATTCACATCGCATATTGTTGCCCCCAATGAATAACGGAGTATTTCATAATTAAGTTTTGATTGTTGCAATCATCAACAATGAAAAATACCTGAGAGATTTTGGGTTAAGCACCATACTTGATTTATACAGCAAATATTCTTCTGAGAGAGGAAACACAAAACACAGCAAGAACATCTGTTTCTGTGCAACTTACACTTCAAAATTTATTTTTTCTGTTTTTAAAATTTTTGAAGATTGTAATATATATATATACATACATACATACATATCTATAACTATATCTATATCCATACATATATATGTATATATCAGAATGCTTAAAATTCTGAGACTTGAAGGGTACCTTCTCACTGTGTTTTCCTTCTCGTTGGTTACTCTGACCAAAATGAAAGCTATGAACTAAAATTCACATCAGAACATGGGTTAAAGTGCTGTGAGAGCCTTCATTCCCTAACATACTTCAAAAGTTACATAGATTTATATCTCAAATTTGCACTTTATGAAGGTTCCTCGGAAATAACATTATCAAAATTATTATATGAGGCCTGCATTACTTCTCCGACAATGATACAGGAACAGTCAGTAGAAGACCACAAAGTGCTATGCCATATGAAATTTGATGACAAATGTTTAGGAATATTATAAACAACTGGGTCTGAAAATTACTCAGTTCCAATAGTACTGATTATTAAATGGTATACACCCTGGTGATATAACATTTTAAATTATAAATTAATAGTGCAATCATCTTTGAAATGTTTGCTCATATAAAAATAATCATAAAAATAAGCAAATATAATCATGTAAATTAATGTAGGTGAAACTTTTACAAAACAACACAAATTCAAGATAAGAATCCTCAGTAGGACTTGGGATGTAGCTCAAGACAATAGACTGCCTAGAATGCTTAAGGATCAGGTCTCTGTACCAAACCTTTTAGAAAATTAAGACTCAGTCAGGAAAGATGGCATGCATCTGTGAATCCCATCATTTTTCAGGTGAAGGATTTTGTATGATGAGAACCTTGGGACCTTGAATTATGATATTCTCTCTCTCTCTCTCTCATACACACACACACACACACACACACACACACACATGCATACACATGTATATATGCATAATTGTTTAAAAATTATCGGTAGGAGATGCTTTCTTCAATAGACATGAAATTTTAAAATTGCTAATATTATCATTACTTTTAAATATTTTAATTGTACAAATTTATGTGTGTGTATCCAGTGTGATAACTCAATACATCACTCATTGGAAATAGTCTTCCTTTTAACATTTTTGTGTACCCCATAAAAAGATATCTGTGTAAATCTCCAGGAAATGTATTGTAAATACTATTGGACAAATATAATGAAAACAGTACATGATCTGATTTTCTAGCACCATTATTCCAGTTCATTCCTCTGTTTATTTCATGGCACTGGGTATCATCATTAAATCTTTGTTTGAGAGATTTTGTAGCTAGCATGAAAATGTGAGAGGGCGATTTAACACATCTGTCTTTGGCTGTTCTGTCTGTGTTTGTGTTCTGATCAAAAAGATAATAATGAATGGCTTCAGTATACACATCTGTGATAACCCTCTGTCTTAGTTACATTGAATTTGCTGTTATAATGTATACTGACACCAGCAACATAGGGAAGGAAGGATGGGTTTATTTCAGCTCACAGTTCATAGTTGCCCACCATGGCATAGTAGCCTACCAAGGCACCTGGGGCTTCAAGCCCCTGGTCACATTATATTTGTGGTCAAATGGTCACAATGAATGAATGTACCCTAACTCAACTTACTCTCTCCATTTTTATGAATTACAAGATACCAGCATCAGCCACAGTGTGTAGGTCTCAAGTCATAACAAAACAATGGTAACCAGTTGCCCATAGGTATGCACAAAAGGCCACGTGCCAGGAGAGTTTAGAGTCTTTCAAGTTGATATTTAGCCCTAACTTTTATACTCTGCAACTGAATCTAGCAAACATGACAGAGATGTATATTTTTATTGTAAAGTTAGATGGTTTCCATTTTGGAAGCCACATAAAGATTAGGAGTGCTGTGCTTATTTAGGGGAATGTTACATAGACTTGTACATGAACCAGACTTATCTTCCCTCCTTTACTCATCAGTGTTCACATTGAAACACATGTACTCAGTCGCTCATGCATAATGCATCAGTCAACTTCATTTTCAATCATATTGGCAACTTTCACAAAAGTTCTTATTTATATAAAATTTTACTGACAATTTTCCTTCTCCATAACATAGAGATAGCTTTCAGTAAGTAATGAGCGTATATATTTACACATTCCCCTTAAAAAATGACCCCTTCTTTGCACTTCATTTGAAAACTCTCACCTGTGAATGATCATGGTGTGAGTAGGATGATGATACTGCCAAATAGCCTCTTAAAAAGCAAAATGCTTGTTTAACTAAGGAGTATGTGTTACCCAAAAGAATAAAATCTAAAGCCACTTTCAGATTTCATTGACATTCCTATAAAATTGTCAGTCGATCATTTGAAGGTTGTTAACAATATACCATGTAGGAAATCAAGGATGTTTTGTGGTCTCCATGATCAAGGAGGAAGGCAAAACTTTGAGTTGGGGAAGCCTGATGGGGCTAACATGAAAATGCTGTACTTTTCCCTGCTGAGATCTGCAAGGCCATTTATTAGACAGTGAGCATCTCCAACAGATTTTCTCCTTACGAAAGGGTAGTATGAGGTTTGTGTCCATTAAGCAGATTTTATAAAGTCATATATGCAACGCTGAAGAATTAGAATATTTTAACAGAGAGCAGTACCCTGCATTCAATATATTTGTAAGCAATTGCCAAAAGGGAATATAGGCAAACAGTTTCAGTATAGCTGCAGATCATGGGTTTTTAATTTGAGTTCTATAAAAGGACTGAAAAGATTGTACAAACACTCTACATTGTAGCAAAATTGTACATAAACATGTCTGAATTTTTCTCAGCCAAAAAGAGTATCTAGATGTCTTCTATCAGTTTCTCAATGGATCAGTCCAGAAATAAAACAAAAGGAAAGACATATTAATGTTCTAAGAGTGCATTTACTCTATCATCTTTCTGTAGATTAAAAGAGCTCTCCACTGTCTTCTATCCTTAAAATGGTAAGGTTAAGATCACTGACTGCTCTTCCAGGGGTCTTGAGTTCAATTCCCAGCAATCACATGGTGGCTCACAACCATCTACAATTCAATCTGGTGTATATGTAATAAATAAATAAATCTTTAAAAAATGATAACTTTATATTGGAAGCAGTGACTACATGAAAAGTTAGACTGAGAAGAATCAATGTTTATTTGGGAGTCTTCTTTTGTTCTTGGTTACGAGACAGGGTTTCTTTGTATTGTTTTGGAGGCTGTCGGTCCAGCCCGGCCTCGAACTCACAGAGATCCGCCTGCCTCTGCCTCCCGAGTGCTGGGATTAAAGGTATGTGCCACCACTGCCCGTCTGGGAGTCTTCTTAGTCCAGTAAATCTTGTCAAAATGTAGCCACCCTAGGAGCAGAGAGCTATATCACCTTTCTGTTAACAAGTCTAGGAATGAGAAAACGGAAAGGAAAAAAGAGGAAAATAGACAAAACAACATTCTTAGCTTCAGTCATTTGGGATTAACTTATCTGTGGATTCTTTACTATTCATCAGTATCCTGTGGTTTCCTCAATGCTAATCCAACATCCTTCAATTTAGAAACAATAGAACAAAATGTCCTTTACAGATATTATCACTTAGAACATCAACAAATATTGGCAGCTTGCCAGACAAGGAAAGAAAAGCAGTGGGTAATTTGCTGTGTGGTTTGGGTACATATATTTCCCATTAATTCCATGACAAATTTATATGATGATTAAGAGATAGGTCTCATGCAAAATTAGTGGAAATCGTTGGCTGCTAAATACACTGGGACTTCATGAGCACAGCAGAGCTGTTCGGTGAACAAGGGCAGGCTAATTTGATTGGCACAACTTTAAATCAGCTAACTGAAGATTTGTTGTCCCATGATGCCATTCTGGATATTGAACAGGGTGCGCTGAGAGAGACTGAGCTAAGTAGGAAATAAAAAAAAATGGTTAAGGAGATAGATGAGTTAGTCTAGTGCTTACTGAGTAGGCCTAAGGACCTGCATTCAGATACCCAGAGGTATGTAAAAAAGCCAGGTGAGTCAGCATGCACCTGTAATCATGTGCTCAAGTGAGGGTTTGGGAGACAGAAGGCTTTCTATCAGCTACTGTATATATGTGTATATAGTGGTCCTATCATGTCCAGAAGAGACTCTTGCACCAGTACAAGTGCACACTTACCTCTGGCTCTTAAAATCTTTCTGCTGTGTCCACAGTCTGAAAGAGTGTGTTTCCTGCACAAATAAAGTCTATATGGAGGTCAGAGAATGGAGCTTGCCACTAGCTAACCATAGAGGTCTGGAGGTACCTACATACAGACAGGAAGTGAAGTAGCTGGGAAGAAACAGGAAATTGCCCTCCTCTCTGCTGAGATGCTCTGCTGTGGCTTGTTCCTTCTCTCTGATCTCTCAGCATTTCCCTCTATGTCTAACTCTGGCTTTTTATTATGTTGACCAATTAGCATCTCCTTTTACAAAAAAAAAGTTTCTTGTGCCTCACAATTCTAGCCATGAGTGTGGAGAAATAACCTGAGAGGAACCTGAAGTAGCTAGTTTCATTATATCTACTGTCTAGAGCAGAGAAAATGGAATGAAGCATTTATTCTTTCATCTTATACTCTTATACAAATCAGGATCTTCTACCAAGTGAATGGTTCCACCCACAGTGGAAGAGATTTGACATAATCAAGTCAACTCCTTAAGGGCATTTCTATAAGCCAACCTGATCTAGATATTCTCACTGAGACTTTATTCCTAGGTTGCTTTGGAGGCTATCAAGATGACAATTAACCAAAAGGTAAGCAATAGTGGAGAGACCACCTCGAATGCCCATTCCTGATAATGAACTTGATATCTATAACCATCCTGGAGCCTTCATCCAGTGACTGATGGAAGCAGAGGCAAAAACCCACAGTTAAACACTGAACTGAACCCAAGGAACCCAGTGACGGAGAGAGAGAGGAGCCATGAACAATTTGGCAAAGAATGGGCTGGCAAAACCAGCAGAGACAGCTGTTCTGAACAGGGGAGAGCTCTTGGACCCCAGACAGACAGCTGGGAGGCCAGCATGGGACTGACCCAGCACCCCTGAATGTGAGAGTCAGTGAGAAGGCCTGGGCAACCTATGGGGCCCTGGGCAGTGGATCAGTGTTTATCCCTGGCATGCAAATGGACTTCATGTGTCCATAACACAAAGAGGGATGCTCTCTCAGCCTGGACTCTTAGGGGAGTGCCTGGACCCTGTCCTGAGTGAAATTACAGACTCTAGATATCCCCTATGTGGAAGGAAGTGGGGATAGCATGGGAGGCTGGGGAGAATGGTGGGGAGGTGCGGGAGGAGGGGAGGGAGAGGGAACTGGGATTGACATGTGAAACAAGCTATTTAAAATTAAAATAATAAAATAAAAAAAATTTAAAATTACAATTAAAGTTTACTATCATATTGAGTAAGACATCCAACTTAGTGAATATCTGTTAAGTAAAACACTTATGTGCACTCACCATGGGTATGGAAAGAATAGCACTAAAATCACAAATAATTGTTTTGGAATACTTTTCCACTGTTAGAAATCGAAGTCCAGAATTCATATATGATGTACAATCCTTCTACCATGATCTAAATCCCCATAATTATAGAGTGCCTTTAAGCCACTATACACTTATTTTTTCACTGGAATCTCTACTCATTTATAAATTTGGTTGGGTATATCCTTTAATAACTGAGTCATCTCTCCAATCCTCTGTTCATTTACAAGATGCTACACTTTGAGGATTTGTTTCCTTCATGTTTGCTTCTTTTTCTTGTCCATTTTACTACATAAATTTTTATCAAAATATTTTTGTGTTAATGTTTATTATTACTACTTTTTATTTTATAATTTTCAATTTTTACTTCTATTATTTCCTTCCTTATATGTCAGATAATTTAGTGGCTAATACTTTTATACTTTTGATGTGAAAAATTAAATGGTTGTTTCTTTGTCTTTCATGCATTAATATCTTCCAAAGAGAACTGATTCTGTGTCTAATATGCCATAAATTTAATAAAACTCAAAGCAAAGATCTTCTGACTTCTGTTTCCAAATATTTCTGGTTATATTCATTACATACATATGAACCATTGCTAAGATGTTTGAACCTTATTCTCACCCTGCTTTCACATTCTCTTAACTTTCTCTGCTCCTTCCCATCTTCATATTATAATAATCAATAAGATAAAAATGAAAGTATAATCTAATTCATATCTTGGAATCAATAAGATTTTTAGAGCTTTTATAGTTATTGGGAATCATTTTGTGATCCTCAAAAGTCTAATTATTTTAAAGATAGTTCCATTTAAAAATACTAATTCTTTATTATTGAGCACTATTTGGTCTTTGGATAACTTTATTGATTTTCTTATTTATAGACTCTAATGTACCAGGTTTTTCTCTCTTAATTGTTACAAACCTGTGGATTTTTCTTTTATTTTTAAATTAGAAAGAAGCTTGCTTCACATATCAATCTCAGCTCTTTTCCCTCTCCTTCTCCCCCACTTCCTCAATCATCCCAACCCCCCATCCAATCCTAACTCCATTTCCCTGGGAGGGGGAGGCCCTCCATGAGGGATCTGCAAAGTCTGTCATATTATCATGGACAGGGCCTAAGCCCTCCCTCATGTAACCAGGCTGAGAGAGTATCCCTTCATGAGGAATGGGCTCCCAAAATCAATTAATATGACAGTGATGAATATTGATATAATATCCGAGACCTCAAGATTGATGAGGCCACCTCACTGACACCCAAAATTAGGGGGTCTGGATCAGTCCCATGCTTGCCTCTGAGCCATCAGTATGCGGTCAATGAGCTCCCCTTTGTTAAACTCAGCTGTTTCTGTGGGTTCCAAGCCCAGTCTTGACCCCTTTGCTCATCACTTCTCTCTTTCTGCAACTGGGTTCCAGGAGTTGAGTTCAGTGTTTATCTGTGGGTATCGGCCTCTGTTTCAACCAGCTATTTGATGGAAGCTATAAGATGGCTTATAAGGTAATTGTCAATCTCATTATTAGGGAAGGGCATTTAAAGTGGCCTCCCTAATATTGCTTAGATTGTCAGGTGGTGTCATCCTGGTAGTCTCACTAGTGCCAGATCTCTCTTAAAACCAATAATGACTCCCTCTATTATGATATATCTCAACTTGCTCTCTATTCTTCCCCCTGCTCAATCATCATGCTCCCCTATGTCCTCCTTTCCTATCCTCTCGCCCTCTCTCTTTCTCCTTGCTCCCTTCCTATCCAACCATGCTCCCAATCCACTCAGTAGATCCTGTCCTTTCTAAAGGGTAGCATGCATATCTCTTTAAGGGTCCTCCATGTTTCCCAGCCTCTCTAGTGGTGGGATTGGAAGCTGGCAATTCCCTGCTCTATTTCTAATATCTATATATGACTGAGTACATACCATGTTTGCCCTTTTGTGGCTGGATTACCTCACTCAAGATAGTTTCCTATAGCTGAAAGTTATAGAACAAAATGAAACAAACTCACCTGGAGGAATAGATGCCAGAAAATAATCATACTGAGGGCTGAAATGATAAAGTTGTAACACAGGAAACAATACAAGGAATCAATGTAACAAAGAGTTAGTTCTTTGGGACAATCAACAAGATAGACAAACCTTTATCCAAACTAACTAAGATAAAGAGACAGAACATACAAATTAACAAAATAAGGAATATAAAGGGGGACCCAACATTGGACACTGAGGAAATCCAGAGAAACTTCAGGTCATGTGTTAAAAACTTATACTACAAGTGCATGGGGATTGCCTAGAGATTGTCACAGAGCTTCTCATCCCAGAGGGAGCCAAGCACCCCAGACCCCAGGTCTTCACTTCCACCAATGAGACCAGGGGACCAGGTGGGAGACTAGCCACCCAAGATTCCTGGGCTTCTTCTCCACCCACAGGACCAGAACTAGGAAAAGGAATAGAGGAACTACCAGAGTATTGGACTTGCTTGCACCCACCAAAAGGGAACTGTGGTCCCCTAAACACCAGACCAGTAAGGGGCTCTGTCTGCACCCACTAGAAGAAGAGATGGGAAAGAGACAAAACAAAAACACACTCAGCAACAGAAAAACAAATATGACACCACCAGATTCTAGAGACTCCACATCAGCAAGACTCCAACATTCCAACACAAATGAAGCTAAAGAGAATGACCTCAAAAACAACTTCATGAAAATGATAGAGGCCCTAAATGAGGATATAGGAAAAACCCTCAAAAATGGAAGAAAAAAGAATCCAAAAAATGCAAGAAATGGGAGAAAAAAACAAACCAAAAAATGCAAGAAATTGGAGAAAAAAACAAACCAAAAATGCAAGAAATGGAAGTAAGAACAAACCAAAAATTCATAAAATGCAACAACTGGACAAAAAGATAAACCAAAAATGGCAAGAATCAATTCAAACAGTGCAAGTGTTGAAAACTGAAATAGAGACAATAAAGAAACACAATCTGGAGAAAGGCTGGAAATAGAAAGGCTGGGCAAACAATCAGGTACTACAGATTACCAACAGAATACAAGAGATGGAAGAGAGAATCTCAGGTGTTGAAGATACACTAGGAGAAATGGATTCATCAACCAAAGAAAATCTTAAGTCCAACAAATCCCTAACACAAGACATCCAGGAAATATGGGACACGATGAAAACACCAAACCTAAGAATAATAAGTATAGAAAAATGTGAAGAAAACCACTTCAAAGGGGCAGAAAACTTATTCAACAAAATCATAGAAGAAAAGTTCCCCAACCTAAAGAAAGGCATGCCAATGAATGTACAAGAAGCTTACAGAACACCAAACAGAGTGGACCACAAAAAAGTCCCCTCACCACATAATAATCAAGACCCCAAATATGCAGAATAAAGAAAGAAAATAAAGACCAGCTAAGGAAAAAGGCCAAGTAACATATAAAGTCAAACTTATCAGAATTACAACTGAGTTCTCCATGGAAACTCTGAAAGCCAGAAGGTCCTGGATAGATATTCTACCAAAACTAAGAGACCATGGATGCTAGCCCAGACTACTATAAACGGCAAAGCTCTCAATCACAATAGATGGAGAAAACAAGATATTTCATGACACAACTGGATTCAAGCAATACATATCCACTAACCCAGCCCTACAGAAAGTTCTGGAGGGAAACCTCCAACCCAAGGAACTTAACTACAACCAGAAAAACATAGGCATTAGATAATCCCACCTTATCAACAGCCAAAAGAACAAAGGGGAGGAATTCCACACATAATTCCAACACCAACAACCATTTCAAATCAAAGAAGAATGAGCAATCAATGGTCATTGATATCCCCCAATACTAATGGCCTTAACTCAATGTTCTTAAAAGAAACATTACTAAAACTTAAATCACATATAAAGCCCCACATACCTATAGTGGGAGACATCAACACCCCAATCTCACCACTAGACAGGAATACCAGACAGAAACTCAACAAAGAAGCAAGGGGTCTAATAAAAGTTATGACCCAATTAGGGTTAACACACATCAAAGAATCAATGCAACAAAGAGTTGGTTCTTTGAGAAAATCAACAAGATAGACAAACCTTTGTTCAAACTTACAAAACAGCAGAGTGTGAACATGCAGATTAACAAAATCAGAAATGAAAAGGGGGACATAACAAAGGACTTTGAGGAAATTCAGAGAATCATCAGATCATACTTTGAAAACCTGTACTCCACAAAATTCGAAAATTTAAAGGAAATGGATGACTTCCTGAGTAGCTCTCACTTGCCAAAATTAAATCAAGAACATCTAAGCTATTTAAATAGCCCTATGTCAGGCGGTGGTGGTGCAGGCCTTTAATCCCAGGACTCAGGAGGCAGAGGCAGGCGGATCTTTGTGCGTTCGAGGCCAGGCTGGACCGATAGCCTCTGAAACAATACATAGAAACCCTGTCTCGTAAAAACCAAATAAATAAATAAATAAATAAATAAATAAATAAATAAATAAATAGCCCTATAGCCCCTATGGAAATAGAAGCAGTCATCAAAAGTCTTCCAACCAAAAAAAGTCCAGGTCCATATGGCCTCAGTGCAGACTTCTAAGAGAAACTCAAAGAAGAGCTTATACCAATTGTTCTCAAAGTATTCCACACAAAATTCACATGATCATCTCACTAGATGCTGATAAAGCCTTTGACAAAATCCAACACCCATTCATGATAAACGTCTTGGAGAGATTTGAGATAATAGGAACATACCTAAACATATCAAAAGCTATATACAGCAAACCAACAGCCAATATCAAACTGAATTCCTCTAAAATCAGGAACAAGACAAGGCTATCCATTCTCTCCATACCTTTTCAATATTATACTTGAAGTTCTAGCCAGTGCCATATGACAACAAAAGGCGATCAAGGGGATACAAATTGGAAAGGAAGAGGTCAAACTTTCACTATTTGCAGAAGGTATGATAGTTTACATAAATGACCCAATGATCTCTACCAGGGAACTCTTACAACCGACTAACACCTTCAAAAAAGTGGCAGGCCACAAGATAAACTCAAGAAAATCACTAGCCCTAATATATACAGATGATAAAAGGGCTGAGAAAGAAATCAGAGAAACATCACCCTTTATAATTGCCACAAACAACATAAAATACCTTGGGGTAACTCTAACCAAACAAGTGAAAGACCTGTATCACAAGAACTTTGAATCTTTAAAGAAAGAAATTAAAGAAGCCCTCAGAATATGGAAAGATCTCCCATGCTCTTGGAAAGGTAGGATCAATGTAGTAAAAATGGCAATCCTGCCAAAAGCAATCTACAGATTCAATGTAATCCCCATTAAAATACCAGCACAATTCTTCACAGACCTTGAAAGAACAATAATCAATTTTCTATGGAAAAACAAAAGACCCAGGAGAGGCAAAACAAACTTACTCAACAGTTCAACATCTGGAGTCATCACCATCCAGGACCTCAACTCTATTATAGAGCTGTAATCCTGAAAACAGTTTGGTATTGGCACAAAAATACACAGATAGACCAACGGAATCTAATTGAAACCCTGATATTAACCCATACACATATGAACATCTGATCTTGGACAAAGAAGCCAAAAATATACAATGGAAAAAAGAACGCATCTTTAGCAAATGGTGTTGGCATAACTGGATGCTGACATGTAGAAGAATGTGGATATATCCATGTGTATCACCATGCACAAAACTTAAGTCTAAATGGATCAAAGATCTCAACATAAATCCAGCCATACTAAACGTCTTAGAAGAGAAAGTGAGTGGTACCCTTGAACAAATTGGTAAAGGAGACAGCTTCCTGAACACAACACATGTAGCACAAACAGTGAGATCACCAATTAATAAATGGGACCTCCTGAAACTGAGAAGCTTCTGTCAGGAAAAGGGCACAGTCAGAAAGAAAAAAAGGCAACCCACAAAATGGGAAAAGATATTTACTAACTCCAAATCTGACAGAAGGCTGATCTCCAAAATTTATAAATAACTCAAGATTCAAGGCTCCAAAACACCAAAGTATCCAATGAAAAAGTGGGCTACAGAACTAAATAGAGAATTCTCAATAGAGGAGTCTAAAATATCTGAGAGACACTTGAGAAAGTGTTCAACAGCCTTTGCCATCCGGGAAATGCAAATCAAAACAACTCTGAGATACTATCTTACTCCTGTCAGAATGGCTAAAATCAAAACCACCAATGACAATTTATGCTGGAGAGTTGGTGGTGAAAGGGGAACACTCCTCCACTGTTGGTGGGAGTGCCAACTTGTACAGTCAATTTGGAAATTAGTATGGAGATTCCTCAGAAAAACGGAAATAAACCTACCAAAAGACCCAGCAACTCCACTCTTAGGCATATACCCTTAAGATGCCCATTCATACAACAAGGATGTCTGTTCTATTATGTTAATAGCAGCATTATTTGTAACAGCCAGAACTTGGAAGCAACCTAGATGCCCCTCAACCGAAGAATGGATAGAGAAAATGTGGTACATTTACACAATGGAGTATTATTCAGCAGAAAAAAAAAAACAATGGAATCCTGAAACTTGCAGGCAAATGGATGACACTAGAAGAACACATCCTGAGTGAGGTAACCCAGTCACAAAAAGAGAAACATGGCATGTACTCTCTCATATATAGATTTTAGACATAGATCTGGGGAGTCTACAATCCCATGGCCAGAGAGTCTGGGATACAAAGCCTTCATTCAGTGGCTGATTGAAGAAGAGGCAGACTCCCACAGCTAAGCACTGAGCTGAACTCAAGAAAGCCAGTGACAGAGAGGAAGGACTGATGACCAAATGGGTTAAGACTAGGCTGGTTTAACTCCCAGAAACAGCTGACATGACAAAGGTTAGCTCTTGAATCCCATGCTGATGCCTGGGAATCCAGCATGGGACTGATCAAGACCCCCTGAAGGTGGGTGTCATTGAGGAAGCCTAGGTAATCTATTGAGCCTTGGATAGTAGATCAGTATTTATCCAGGGTATACAAATGGACTTTGGGATTCCATCCAACAATGAGAGATGCACTCTCACCCTGGACTATTGGGGGAGGGTCTAGGCCCTGCCCTGGATGAAATGACAGACTATGGACACCCCCATGGATGGCCTCACCCTCCTTGGGGAAATGAGGGGATATTGGTGGGGTTAGTGGGAGGGCCCAGGAGGAAGGGAGGGAAACAGAAAGGGACCTGGAATTGACATGTGAAGCAACATTGTTTCTAATTTAAATTTAAAAATAAAATATAAAAAAACCTATACTACACAAAATTCAAAAATGTAAAGTAAATAAACAATTTTTAGATAGATATTACTTACCAAAAGTAAATCAACAACAGATAGCAATTTACCATACCTATAAAACCTAATGAAATAGAAGCAGTCATCAAATATCTTCCAACCAAAAAAAGCCCTGACCCTGATGGCTTCAGTGCAGAATGCTACCATAAATTCAAAGAAGAGCTAATAACAATACTTCTCAAATTGTTCCTCACAATAGAAGCAGAACGTTCATTGCCAAACTCTTTTTATGAGGTTATAATTACCATGGTACCCAAGCCACACAATGACAAAATTAAGAAAGAGAACTACAGAGAACTATAATACATGAACATTGATTGAGTAATATTCAATATAATACCAGCAATTAAAATACAAGTACACACCATAAAAATCATCCACTATGATGAAGTAGGCTTCATCCCAGTGATGTTTTGTATGTTCAACATACAAAAACCTATCAATGTAATCTACTATATGAGCAAACTACAAAAGAAAAAACACATGATCATCTCAATAGCCTTTGACAAAATCCAACACCCCTTCATGAAAAAGATCCTGGGAAGATCTGGGGTAACAGTAAAATACATGAATATAACAAAATCAATATACAGTAAACCAACAGCAAACACCAAACTAAATAGAGAGAAAGTCATTGTGATTCCTCTAAAACCAGGAACAAGGATGGTCACTCTCTTCATATCTCTTCAATATTGTACTTGAAGTTCTTGCTAGATCAATAAGATAATAAACAGAGATCAAGGGATGCACATTGGAAAGGAAGAGGCCAAACTTTCACTATTTGCAGATGATATGGTAGATTACATTAGTAACCCCAAAACTCTATCAAGGAACTCCTAACGCCAATTAAACACCTTCAGGAGAGTGGCAGGATACAAGATAAACTAAAAAAAAACCCAGCAACTCTACTATATACAGATGATAAATGGGATGAGAAACAGCACTCTTTACCATAGACACAAACAGCATAAAGTGTCTTGGGAAAACACTCACCAAACAAGTGAAACACCTGTATAGCAAGAACTTTGAGTCTTTGAAGAAAGAAACTAAAGAAGATGCCAGAAAATGGAGAGACCTCCCATGCTCTTGGACAGGTAGAGTAAACACAGTAAAAATGGTAATCTTGCCAAAAGCAATCTATAGAAACATTGCAGTCCCCATCAAAATACTTGCACAAATCTTCTCAGACCTTGAAAGAACAATAATCAACTTTAGAAAAGCAAAGGTGTGGATTAAAGTGATTGTTGATACCTATATTTTTTCTTTATTTACTAGTTTTTAAAGATAGGATACAATCTTGCATGTCATAAACCGAATTCTTAGGTGATTCTCATGACCTTAAACTAAGTGTAATAAAATCAGATATCATCCTTTTTTTTCCTTGATGTAGGACTCATGGATTGTTTTTAACTAAAACTATACAAGAAGTGATGGCAGATCAATTGTTAATGACATTTTGTTACATTAAAACAATCAAATATGCATGAGTACATACCATGTTTGTCTTTTTGTGACTGGGTTACCTCACTCAGAATGGTTTCTTCTACTGCAGTCCATTTGCCTGCAAATTTTAAGATTCCATTGTTTTTTCCACTGAGTAGTATTCCACTGTGTGAACGTACCACATTTTCTCTATCTGCTCTTCAGCTGAGGGGCATATAGGTTGTTTCCAGGTTCTGAATGTTAAAAATCATGCAGCTATGAACATAGTGGACAACCATTCTTTTTGTGTGAATATGCATCTTTTTTGTATATGCCTAAGGGTAGAATTACTGGGTCTTGTGATAGACTAATTCCTATTTTCCTGAGAAAATCAATACTGGTTTACAAATTGACTGTATGAGTTGGCAATCCCACAAGCAATGGAAAAGTGTTCCCCTTTCTCCACATCCTCTCCAGCATAAACTGTCATTGGTATTTTTGACTTTAGCCATTCTGAGAGGAGTAAGATAGTGTCTCACAGTTGTTTTGATTTGCATTTCCCTGATGGCTAGAAATGTTGAGCACTTTCTTAAGTGTTTCTCAGCCATTTTAGGTTCCTCTACAGAGAATTCTCTATTTAGTTCTGTAGCCCACTTTTTCATTGGATTCTTTGGTGTTTTGGAGACTTACTTCTTGAGTTCATTGTAAATTTTGGAGACCAGCCCTCTGTCAGATGTAAGTTTAGTGAATATCTTTTCCCATTCTGGTGACTGCCTTTTTGTCTTGTTGACTATGTCCTTTGCCTTACAGAGGCTTTTCATTTTCAGGAGGTCCCATTTATTAATTGATGACCACAGTGTCTGTGCTACTGGTGGTGTATTCAGGAAGCAGTTTCCTGTACCAATTCTTTCAAGGATAGCTCCTACTTTCTGTTCTACGAGCTTTTGTGTGGCTGGATTTATGTTGCAATCTTTGATCCATTTGAATGTAAGTTTTGTACATGGTTCTATCTGCCATATTCTACATGCCAGTAACCAGTTATGGCAGCACCATTTGTTGAAGATGCTTTCTTTTAGCCATTGCATAATTTTAGCTTCTTTGTGAAACATCATGTGCTCATAGTGTATAAGTTAATATCGGGGTGTTCAATTCAATTCCATTGGTCTACTTGTCTATTTTTGTGTCAATACCAAGCTTTTTTCAGGACTATAGCTCTATAATAGAGCTTGAATTCAGGGATGGTGATTCCACCAGACATTGCTTTGTTGAAAAGGGTTTTTTTTTTTTTTTGCTATCCTTCACCTTTTGTTTTTCTATATAAAGTTGAGAATTCTTCTTTCGAAGTCTGTGAAAAAATGTGCTGGGATTTTAACAGGAACAGGAATGCATTGAATCTGTGGATTGCTTTTGGCAAGATTACCATTTTTATTACGTTGACCCTACCTATCCAAGAGCAAGGGGGATTTTCCATTTTTTGGTGTCTTCTTTAATTTCTTTCTTTAAAGAATCAAAGTTCTTGCGATACAGTTCTTTTGCTTGTTTGGTTTGCATTACCCCAAGGTATTTTATGATGTTTGTGGCACTTGTAAAAGGGTGATGTTTCTGATTTCCCTCTCAGTCTTTTTATCATCTGAATATAGTAGTGCTCCTGATTTTCTTGAGTTGATCTTGCATCCTGCTGTAGGAGTTCCCTGGTAGAGTTTTTTGGATCACTTATGTAAACTATCATATCATCTGCAAATAGTGAAAGTTTGACCTCTTCCTTTCCAATTTGTATCCCCTTGATCTCCTTTTGTTTTCATATTGCTCTAGCTAGAACTTCAAATACAATATTGAAGAGGTATGGAGAGAGTGGACAGCTTAGTCTTGTTCCTGATTTAGAGGAATTACATTGACTTTCTCTCCATTTAGTTTAATGTTGGCTATTGGTTTGCTATCCATAGCTTTTAGTATGTTTATGTATGTTCCTGTTAACCCGATCTCTCCCATACTTTTATCGTGAAGGGGTGTTGGATTTTGTCAAAGACTATTTCAGAATCTAATTATATGATTATGTGATTTTTGTTGCTCAGCTTTTTTATGTGTTGGATTATATTGATGGATTTTCATATGTTGATCCATCCTTGCATCCCTGGGATGAAACCTACTTAAACATGGTGGATGCTTTTTCTGATGTGTTCTTGGATCTGGTTTGCCAGTATTTTTGCATCAATTTTCATGAAGGATTTTGGTTTCAAGTTCTCTTTCTTAGTTGTGTCTTTGTGTGGCTTGGGTATCAAGGTTATTGAAGTCTCCTAAAAAGATTTTGACAATGACTCTTCTGCTTCTTTTCCTTTGAAATCTTTGGGGATATTGAGTATAAACTCTTATTTGAATTTCTGGTACAATTCTGCACTGAGGCCTCTGGACCTCGGCTTTTTTTGGTTGAGAGCCTTTTGATGACTGTTTCTATTTCCTTGGGGTCTATGAGTCTATTTTAATTGCTTATCTTTAATTGATTTAATTTTGCTAAGTGCTATCTATCCAGAAAATTGTTCATTTCCTTTAAATTTTTGAATTTTGTGGAGTACAAGTTTTCAAAGTATGACCTAATGAATCTCTGGATTTCCTCGGTGTCCATTGTTATTTCCTGTATCCCAGTGATGGGTGAGGGAGGAGTGATAAGCAAAGGGATCAACACTGGGCTGGTGAAACCCACAGTAACAGCTGCCCTGACCAAGGGTGAGCTCTTGGACACCAGCCTGAGATGCCAGCGTGGGACTGCTCCAGATACCCTGAATGTGAGTATCAGTAAGAAGGCCTAGGCAATCTATAGGGCCTTGGTATTTATCTCCATCATACAAATAGAATTTGGGTGCCCATCCCACAATGAAGGATACTCTCTTAGCCTGGACTTTTGGAGGAGGGCTTTAGCCCTGCCTTGATCAAAATGACAGACTCTAGAGATCCCCCAAGGAGCACCTTACCCTCCCTGGGGAACAGAATAGGGATTGGGTGCAGGGCTGAGGGGACAGGGGAGAAGGGGAGGGAGAGGGATAGAGAGCTGGGATTGACATGTGAAGCAAGCTTATTTCTAATTTCAATAAAAGTAATAAAATGTCTTGAAGAGTCAAATGATAGATAATGTTGCCTGTTAATTTCTTCTAAGAATCTGAATTGTGATTTTAAAATGAAAGTATTTTACAGTTATGAAGAGAAATGAAATCAAATCAACCAATCAAAGAAAACCAAAAGCAAAATCCTTTTTATTTTGTAAAAGGGGAGGGGAGGATAGAGCAAGGAAAAGAGGGGTTGTTTCTATAGCTCAGATCTTTGTACTGTAAACTGTCTAACGAACTGGGCCACGTGGCAGAAGGGATTATGTAACCCCTGGACCCGAGGAATTTCATGACTTGACTATTCCTGGCTTGAAGTTGAATCTCTAGCCATTGGTCATAGCCTTTATTCATACAGCCATAAAGAAACTCTGTCATCATCTGGGTGTATATATTCTTCCCTAGAAAGAAGATAGTGCAATGCCACTTTGAAATAAAATGAAGTATCTTTTATTTTTTTAAGATTTTTTTAAATTTACATTAAAATTAAACTTCAGTTACATACCACTCCCTGTTTCCCTCTCCCTCCTGTCATCTCACTCCCCCAATAATCTCCCCATCTCATGTGCAGTCCACTCCTCAGGGAAGCTCAGAATGCCTAGTTCAGTCTCAAGTCAATGAGCTCCCACTTGCTCAGGTCAGTGGTTTTTGTGCATTTCCCCAACATGGTCTTGACCCTTTGCTCCTCAATCTTCCTTTTCTACAACTAGACCCCAGGATTTCAACTCAGTTATTTTTTGTCTTTAGTTTATTTTTATTAATTTTACATACCAGCCACACCTCCGCCTTTCCACAACCCACCCTAAACCACTCCTCAGAAAGTGTAAGGACTCCATGAGGAGTCTACAAAGCCTGGGACATTCAGTTAAAGCAAGACCAAGTCCCCCCACCCTACACCCAATCCATCAGCAAGGCTGAGCATAACATCTCACCATATAGAATGGGCTTCAAAAAGTCTGTTCATACACTAGGGATAGATCCTAGTCCCACTTTCAGGGGTCCCACAAACAGAAGTTCTTTTAAACCAAAAAACGTGTGTTTAAGGATATCACATATCCAGACAAAAGCTATGCCATCACTCGCTTGGTTTTTTCACCAATGAACTCAGGGTATAGTAAAAATGTTGGAAGTCTGGTGGGAGCGAAGCGACCATAAACTAACTAGGATGTTCCTAAACCCATTCTCCTCAGAAACTGTAAAGAAAACATGTGTATGGTTTTAATGCCAACATTTATGATCAGTTGTTACAGAGTTAACAGAACATGACACCTTGATCTACAATGGTCTAAATATGCTATTTTATCGGTAGTAATGGTTTTAAGGATAACATCAAATGTATTGATGTTCATGTACATTATCTTATCCTTTGCTCTCTGTTCTTGGACCTTATATTCTGGAACTCTGTCATCTTATACATTATTTTGATTTCTACATACTTTATACTTAATGATATTTTTATCTCACATATTATTTTCCTACAGTTTATACTGAAGAATATATTTTCAAGAAGAAGAATTTGTTTCTAAGACTGTTTTGCTGTTCACATTCTATCCAGTAAGAACACTTCACTGTCAGTTGAGGGGTGTGGGTTATTCCATTGTATACTCTTTATCTACTTTCAGTCTTTCTACTCTTTTATAGTTTCACATTGCAGGTTGTGCTTTACTTTTCTGTTTTTTTCTTTATGCTCTTGTTAATGATACATTTGATGATTTTTCCATTGTTAATTCTTCTTTTCATGTATATTTTTATCATTTTTGGTCTTGTTTTCTTCATTTTTTATTTAAGTTAGAAACAAGCTTGCTTCACATGTCAATTCCAGCCCCCTCTCTCTCCTATCCTCCCTTGTCACCGACCAGGCTTCCCAGTCCCCCACCCAATGTCTACTCTAATCCCCAGGGAGAGTGAGACTCTCCATGGAAGATCTCCAGAGTGTGTCATTTCATCCATGGCAGGGTCTAGGCCCTCCCACAAGAGTCCAATCTGAGATACCATGCCTAATTGTGGGATGGATTTGGTCTTTTAAAAAATATGTTGCATTTCTTCATTCTCCTTATTCCCTCCAAATTCTCCCATTTATTCATTTTTTATTTCTTTTTAAAATCCATAATTTTGCTTTCTTTAAGTTTTGTTGTTGTTGTATGTGTGTTTGTTTGTATATATCTAAATAAATAAATACAACCTACTCAGTCTATATAATGTTACATACATAGTATTATGTAGCCAGTTGTGTGTCCTTCTCAGGAAAAAAAAATTCTCCCAGTATCAGGATTTCACCATTAACTATAGTTCTTTGTCCATGTCCAAACTTGCATGTCTACTTATGTCAAGCCTGGTGCCTGCTGATGCATGTAGAACATAAAGCCTTCACCTAAGATTCAGTATCGCTATGCAAAAGATGGTAGAATGACTGTAAGAACCAGAAGAGTAGACTGTTTGTTGTAAGACAGTGTCTTGTAGAAATGTAAGAAACTACATCCATAAAGTCTCTTCAATACAGGTACCTAAACATTGCCTGAGCATGGTCACTTCTCTTAAGTCTCTTATTTCTTTTGATACATTTGGTCTCCTTTTCTCTGATATCATAAAAATATCATTCTTTTAAAATGTGTTTTTATTTTACCCTTTGGGAATTTCATACATGTATGTGGCATAATTTTTTATTATTTTACCTCCCTATCACTCTCTCTTATTATCCTTCCACTCCCACAGAACCTATTTTTCTATGCAAAAGATGGAACCAGAGGCAGACACCCACAGGTAAACATTGAACTGAACTCCTGGAACCCAGTGACAGAGGGAGGAGTCATAAGTAAGGGGGTCAAGACCGGACAGGTGAAAACCACAGAAACTTCAGACCCGAACAAGAGGGAGCTCTTGGATCCCTGAGTGATGGCTAGGAAGCCAACATGGGACTGATTCAGACCCTCTGAACGTGGTTGTCAGTGAGGAGGCTTGGCCAATGTATGGGGCCTTGGGCAATAGTTCAGTATTTATTCCTGGCATACAAATGAACTTTGGGTTCCCCTCCCTCAATGAAGAATGATCTCTCACCCTGGACTCTTGGGGAAGGGCCTATACCCTGCCCTGAATGAAATGACAGACTCTGGATATCCCCTGGGGAATGGAGTGGGGATTGGATGGAGGGGGTGTTGAGGAGGGGAGGGAGAGGGAACTGGGATTTTCAGGTGAAGCAAGCTTGTTGCTAACTTAAAAAAATTTTACTTGCCTGCATTCATTTCTTAATTTGGAGGTGGGGATGTTGCTGAAAAAGTACTTTTAAATTAGGATTGTTTAGTGAACTGTGACTTTTCTTTCTTGTATACATGTCCTGTCTACATGCATTACAAACAGCATATTATTAGCATTTGGAGAGTTAATTTGTACTACCACCAACCTAATTATTTTTCAGTAACTATTTATTCTTCTCTTCCTCCATTTATAGATTCTGTATTGAATAATTTTCA
The DNA here is from genome assembly GCF_017639785.1 of Mesocricetus auratus. Taxonomy (NCBI): domain Eukaryota; kingdom Metazoa; phylum Chordata; class Mammalia; order Rodentia; family Cricetidae; genus Mesocricetus; species Mesocricetus auratus. The sequence goes on from NW_024429266.1 coordinate 170,655,115, forward strand.
GTTATTTAAGATATTCTTATGTTCGAACAAAGTTAATAAAATTAAGAGACCTTCCTTGGTTTTCTTTGTTTGGATATTTTATTCACTGAATAGAGGTTTATGGTTGATAGATGCTTTATTTCAAATAAGATATAATTTCACTGTCTTGTGGCTTCCAATTTTTAATGTGTAAATGTCAGTCAGCACTCAATATTTTCCTTCTTATAAACAAATGTTTCTGCTCGTTTGTGTTCTATTAAGGACTTTTATTTTAAATCTCTAATGGGTGTGGCAGTGTTGATAGGGCATGTCTTTTCTTATTTTCTTTCTGTTTGGTTTCCCAGAATTTATAATTTATAACTTTGCAGCAAATTTGTAATATTCATAGGCACTCTATGGATGAATATTCTATTATTCTTTCTCTTCTATGTCCTCTGAGACTCAAATTATACATAAGTTAAACTTGTTCACACATCACCAAAATTTTAGCTCTTTTTCTCATTTTCATAAGTCTGGATATTAGATAGGTTCCTATGGCTTACCTTTTAGTTTGCTTATTCCAGTTTCAGCTTTCTCACCATAAACTAATTTTATCAATTCTTACTTATATTTGTCTTGGGTTACAATTTGGGGGTTGTATATTAGGTTTTTGTTCTCGGTTTTTTATTTACTTTGGATTGTGTGTGTGTGTGTGTGTATGTGTACACAAAAACAATGGAGGTGAAAAGTAACCACGGGTGGGATTATAGAAGAGAATAACAGAATATACATGACATGAATTAAAAATGGGAAAATTGGGGAGGGGAGACTTTGATTGTTGATCATGGAGGGAGATAATACAAAAGGAGAGGAAGGAGGGAAAAATTAGACTAAGTATGTTTGATGAAGCCCAAAGGAAACATAATATTTAAAATTTACTTGAATTTTACATAGCATTTATAAATTATATACAGACATCTATATCATCTGTAACTATGCCTAACATACTCATATACCTTAAGTGAAGTTATGGTGCTTGGACTGACAATGATCCTCCCATGAGGATTGTCTAGTAAAACCTGAATTTTCATATGGTACATGACAACTCTCCACTCCAGTTATTGGTCAGGGTAATCCAACCATCCCAAAAGTATTGGCTATTGTTGTTACCATTGGTTACTTCTCAGAGGCTGAAGGTATATCCCAATTGTTAAAGTCAATACACACATTTGATGCAGGTCTTGGAAGATTTGATCTGGATCTAACCTGAAAGCCTCATCCTAAATGTATCTTTTTTTTTTATTAATATTTTTTTTATTTTCCATTTTAAATTTAGATAAGAAACAAGGTTGCTTCACAAGTCAGTACGAGGTCCCTCTCCCTTTCCCTCCCCTCCTCCCGTGCCCTCCCCCCATCCCCCCCCGTTATCCCCTCATTCCCCCAGGGAGGGTGAGGCCCTCCATGGGGGTGTCCATAGTCTGTCATTTCCTATAGGGCAGGGCCTAGACCCTTCCCCAAGAGTTCAGGGTGAGAGTGCACCTCACATTGTTCAATGGGAGTCCAAAGTCCGTGTGTATACTTGGGATGGGTACTGATCTGCTGTCCAAGGCTCAATAGATTACCTAGGCCTCCTCACTGACACCCAGATTCGGGGGGGTCTTGATCAGTCCCATGCTGGATTCCCAGGCTGATGCCTGGGATTCAAGAGTTAACCTTTGTCAGGTCAGCTGTTTCTGGGGGTTCAACCAGCCCAGTCTTAATCCCTTTGATCATCAGTCCTCCCTCTCTGGTACTGGCTTTCTTGAGTTCAGCTCAGTACTTAACCAGCCAGTAAATGAAGTTTCTGTTTCCCAGACTCTCTGGCAATAGGATTGTAGGCTGGCACTCCCCAGATCTATGTCTAAAATCCATATATGAGAGAGTACATGCCATGTTTCTCTTTTTGTGACTGGGTTACCTCACTCAGGATGGTTTCTTCTAGTGTCATCCATTTGCCTGCGAATCTCATGATTCCATTATTTTTTTCTGCTGAATAGTACTCCATTGTGTAGATGTACCACATTTTCTCTATCCATTCTTCGGGTGAGGGACATCTAGGTTGCTTCCAAGTTCTGGCTATTACAAATAAAGCTGCTATGAACATAGTGGAACAGACATCTTTGTTATATGAATGGGCATCTTTTGGATATATGCCTAAGAGTGCAGTTGCTGGGTCTTGTGGTAGGTTTATTCCCATTTTTCTGAGGAATCTCCATACTGCTTTCCAAAGTGGCTGAACCAGTTGGCACTCCCACCAGCAATGGAGGAGTGTCCCCCTTTCACCACATCCTCTCCAGCATAAATTGTCATTGGTGTTTTTGATTTTAGCCATTCTGACAGGAGTGAGATGGTATCTCAGAGTTGCTTTGATTTGCATTTCCCGGATGACTAAGGATGTTGAGCACTTTCTCAAGTGCCTCTCAGCCATTTTAGACTCCTCTATTGAAAACTCTCTATTTAGTTCTGCAGCCCACTTCTTAATTGGGTCCTTTGCTGTTTTGGAGACTTGCTTCTTGAGTTCTTTGTAAATTTTGGAGATCAACCCTCTGTCAGATGTGGGATTAGTGAATATTTTTTCCCATTCTGTGGGCTGCCTTTTTGTCTTGCTGACTGTGTCCTTTGCCTTACAGAAGCTTCTCAGTTTCAGTAGGTCCCATTTATTAATTGTTGATCTCACTGTCTGTGCTACTGGTGTTATGTTCAGGAAGCTGTCTCCTGTACCAATTCTTTCAAGGGTACCACCCACTTTCTCTTCTAAGAGGTTAAGTGTGGCTGGATTTATGTTGAGGTCTTTGATCCATTTGGACTTAAGTTTTGTGCATGGCGATAAACATGGATCGATCCGCATTTTTCTACATGCCAGTCTCCAATTATGCCAGCACCATTTGTTGAAGATGCTTTCTTTATTCCATTGTATATTTTTAGCTTCTTTGTCAAAGATCAGATGTTCGTACGTGTGTGGGTTAATACCCGGATTTTCAATTCGATTCCATTGGTCTGCCTGTCTATTTTTGTGCCAATACCAAACTGTTTTCAGGACTATAGCTCTATAATAGAGCTTGAGGTCAGGGATAGTGATGCCTCCGGACGTTGCCTTGTTGAACAGGGTTGTTTTGGCTATCCTGGGTCTTTTGTTTTTCCATACAAAATTGATTATTGTTCTTTCAAGGTCTGTGAAGAATTGAGCTGGGATTTTAATGGGGATAGCATTGAATCTGTAGATTGCTTTTGGCAGGATTGCCATTTTTACTATATTGATCCTACCTATCCAAGAGCATGGGAGATCTTTCCATTTTCTGAGGGCTTCTTTAATTTCTTTCTTTAAAGATTCAAAGTTCTTACGATACAGGTCTTTCACTTAAATCTCATCTAAAGCCCCACACAGTTATAGTGGGAGATTTCAACACACCACTCTCACCACTAGACAAGAATACCAGACAGGAACTCAACAAAGAAGCAAAGGGTCTAATAGAAGTAATGACCCAACTGGGATTAACAGATATCTATAGAACATTTCATCCACATAAAAAAGAATATACCTTCTTCTCACCACCACATGGAACCTTCTCAAAAATCGACCACATACTTGGCAACATATCAAACCTCAGCAGCTACAAAAAAATTGGAATAACTCCATGCATCTTATCAGACCACCATGCCTTAAAATTAGAATTCAACAACAACACAAATTGCAGAAAACCTACAAACTCATGGAAATTGAATAATGCTCAACTGCACCATCCCTGGGTCAAAGAGGAAATAAAAAAAGAAATTAAAGACTTCCTCGAATTCAATGAGAATGAAGACACAACATACCCAAACCTATGGGACACTTTGAAAGCAGTGCTACGGGGAAGTTCATAGCACTAAGTGCTCACATGAAGAAACAGGAAAACAGTTATACCAGAGAATTAACATCACAGCTAAAAGCTCTAGAACACAAAGAAGCAAACTCTCCCAGGAGGAGTAGACGCCAGGAAATAATCAAATTGAGGGCTGAAATCAACAAAGTAGAAACCAGGAAAACAATACAAAGAATCAATGCAACGAAGAGTTGGTTCTTTGAGAAAATCAACAAGATAGACAAACCTTTGTCCAAACTTACCAAACAGCAGAGAGTGAACACGCAAATTAACAAAATCAGAAATGAAAAGGGGGACATAACAACAGACTCTGAGGAAATCCAGAGAATCATTAGGTCATACTTTGAAAACCTGTACTCCACAAAATTCGAAAATTTAAAGGAAATGGATGACTTCCTGTACAGCTATCATTTGCCAAAACTAAATCAAGAACAGATAAGCAATTTAAATAGACCTATAACCCCTATGGAAATAGAAGCTGTCATCAAAAGTCTCCCAACCAAAAAAAGTCCAGGTCCAGATGGCCTCAGTGCGGAATTCTACCACAAATTCAAAGAACAGCTTATACCAATTCTTCTCAAAGTGTTCCACACAATAGAAGCAGAAGGGTCTTTGCCAAACTCTTTCTATGAGGCTTCAATAACCTTGATCCCCAAGCCACACAAAGATACAACCAAGAAAGAGAACTTCAGACCAATATCCCTCATGAACATTGATGCAAAAATACTCAATAAAATACTGGCAAATCGGATCCAAGAACACATCAAAACAATCATTCACCACGATCAAGTAGGTTTCATCCCAGGGATGCAGGGATGGTTCAACATACGAAAATCCATCAACGTAATCCACCATATAAACAAGCTGAAAAACAAAAATCACATGATCATCTCACTAGATGCTGAAAAAGCCTTTGACAAAATCCAACACCCCTTCATGATAAAGGTCTTGGAGAGATCTGGGATAACAGGGACATACTTAAACATAATAAAAGCCATATACAGTAAACCAACAGCCAACATCAAACTAAATGGACAGAAACTCAACGCAATTCCTCTAAAATCAGGAACAAAACAAGGCTGTCCACTCTCTCCATACCTTTTCAACATGGTACTTGAAGTTCTAGCTATAGCCATACGACAACAAAGGGGGATCAAGGGGATACAAATTGGGAAGGAAGAAGTCAAACTTTCACTGTTTGCAGACGATATGATAGTTTACATCAATGACCCAAAGAACTCTACCAGGGAACTCTTACAGCTGATTAACACCTTCAGCAAAGTGGCAGGTTACAAGATCAACTCAAGAAAGTCAGTAGCCCTACTATATACAGATGATAAAAGGGCTGAAAGAGAAATCAGAGAAACATCACCCTTTACAATTGCCACAAACAATATAAAATACCTTGGGGTAACGCTAACTAAATGTATCTTTTATGTAACCAAAAGTTATAGGTAAGCTGCCAAGGAAGACAAGCAATCAGTGGTCTTATTCAGCTGCAATTCCTAGGAATTAAAACAATAACCAGCATGTTTAGATATTCAAAATTTACAATAGTGTCACTCATATCTTCATGGTAAACATTAGCTGTCTAATTGGATTTATGGAGGGAATTCCTGCCTTGTACTAGAGACCTTAGCAGCATTATTTGTAATAACCAGAACCTAGAAGCAACTATGTGCCCTTCAACCAAAGAATGAATAAAGAAGATGTGATATATTTATACAATGGAATATTACTCACTGGCAAAAAGAAAACATGATACCCTGAAATTTCAGACAAATGGATAAAACCAAAAGAAACCATCCTGACTGAAGAAACCCAGACCCAGGGAGAGTAACATTGTATGTAGTCACTCATAAGTGAATATTATATGTAAATCAAAGAGTAGCCAGGCTACAATCTACAACCCCAGAGAAGCTAGGTTAAAAGGGGGACCATAAGAGGAACACAAATGGAAGGCCTCAGGAATGGAAAATAGTTAACATCCCCTGGATAAACTGGGAGGGAAATGGAGAATGGGGACATGAGAGATAAAGAAAACCAAGTTGGGGAAGGAGACAGAGAGGGAGAGCAATAGAAGAGATATCTTGATGGATGGAGCCATTATGACAATAGAGAGAAACCTGGTTCTAGAGAAATTCTCAGGAATCCACAAAGATGACCCCTGCTAAGTCTCCTAGCAATATTTGAGAGGCTGTTGGAATGGGCCTTCGCCTTTAATTGGATTAGTGACTCCCTTAATTGTTATCATGGAACCTACATCCATTGATTGATGGAAGCAGATGCAGTGACCCACAGCCAAGCATTAGTTTGAACTCTGGGAGTTCAGTTAAAGAGGGGAAAGAGGGGCAATATGAACAAGGCAGGTCAAGACCAGAATGGAGAAAGCCATGGAAACAACTACCTAAGCTATAGGGAGCTCGAGGAGGACTAAGGACTGACAGTTGGGGAACCTGAATGAGTTCTAACTAGACTCTCTGGATGTGGGTGACAGTTATGAGACTTAATCTCTTGAGGGGGATGGCTGGCAGTAGTACCAGGACTTATCACATGGCCATGAACTAGCTTTTTGGAGCCCACCCCCTATGGTGGGATACCTTGCTCAGCCTTGGTACAGGAGGAGGTGTTAGGTTCTGCCTCAACTTGATATACACTTTGTTGATTCCTAAGGAAGGCCTTACTCCCTCTGAAGAGTGGGTGGAGTGGGTGACAAGTGTGGGAGGAGGTTTTAAAAGGAAGGGAAAACTGGGATTGGTGTGCAAAATGAAAACTAAATTTTTTAAATAAAAAGAAAAGAAACTCTATCACTTTTGCAACTTCTTAAGGAAGAAACCCTTTTTTTCCCCAGTGAAGTAAAGCATTAATATTTTGCTTCTGACTGAAGTGCCTACCATTTCTTTCCCTAATCTCTTCGATAGCTTTCACATTCATTCCTCGCACTTTACTGAATAAAACCTGATGATTCACAAAGTAAATCCTTCCTAGAAATTAGTTTACTCCCTGTTTCCCTCCTTTTTAAACCACCAACTAGAAAAAGCTTCTTTGGATGGAGGTTAAAAGATTTCCCCTAGAAAACGTCAGTAGAATGTAAGACAGTCTGTGAGAAATTCTCCTGGGAATTATTCTGAGATATTTGCCTCTGTTTATAGCTGCTGATATTGTGGGAAATCCATCTTGAAAACCATTTTTTGACTATGCAGATGCATTGAGATATGTTTTTCCCTCATTTGCTTAAAATTCTTCACTGTTTTTCTTTAAAGTTTTATTACTTACTGAAATAAATTTAATCTGACACATTTTACCTTTTATAGTTATATGTGATGTCATGAATCTGCCATTTTTTGCATCTGGACGTACAATGGGAAGAAGAATGCACTGCACATTTCCAGTTGTGGCTTTTAAACAAAATGTTATATTTTAATAAACTACATCTTAACAGTTTGAAATATAGTGTTAAGAGTTATATTAGGCCGGGCGTTGGTAGCGCACGCCTTTAATCTCAGCACTTGGGAGGCAGAGGCAGGCGGATCTCTGTGAGTTCAAGGCCGGGCTGGACCGATAGCCTCCAAAACAATACAGAGAAACCCTGTCTCGTAAAAACCAAAAAAAAAAGAGTTATATTAGAAATTATATGAAAATCACTGAAGTTTCACCCAGATTTTTTTGTTTGTTTGTTTTTTGGTTTTTCGAGACAGAGTTTCTCTGTGGCTTTGGAGGCTGTCCTGGAGCTAGCTTTTGTAGACTAGGCTGGTCTCAAACTCACAGAGATCCTCCTGCCTCTACCTCCCAAGTGCTGGGATTAAAGGTGTGCACCGCCACTGCCTGGCACACCCAGATGTTTTAATGAATAAATCTCTCAAAAACTCACATAGGAGTTGATCATGAATTTTATCATTAAACAAGAGTTACTGGGTTCCCATTCCTTGTACTCTTTTCAGTCACACATGTAAAAAGGCTTTGCTATACCAAGTTAGTTTTTCATTTTACTTAATGCATTGCCATGCTCTTCCTTGCTGTGAATTCTATCTTATCTATACAGTCTTGAGTATATTTATATTGTACAAAATGTTAACTTGAATCCTTTTATGGCATAGTTTAGTTTTTCTGCTGACTTTACATTCACTCAATTTTCATTCCTGATCTAATTAAGTGAGTTACACATAATTGACTTTGATATTCAATGGAAATTTGGAAACATTTAAAAAGAAAATTTGTAAAACAACCAAGCCCTCCTTGAAGGGTTTTGTGAGCTAAGAGAGTATCATGCCCAAAATATTGATATATAAAGACATAGGTGACAGACCACTTCTTATTTTCATTTTGGAATTATATCCTTTACAATGAGGCTATTGTATATGTATTAGGTACATAACATTCAGCAAGGTGATTAAAAATAATTTACCGAAAAGGAACCAATGCTCCCTTTCTCAATTCTCTTGTAGCAACACTAAGATAGTAGTATAGAAACTGTGTAGAAAAACTAGGGCTTAAGTCAAAAGTACATGTTGAGACTCATACATGATGATTTCAATAGATTTGAGGTCTTATGTCCCACTGTGTAGCACATAGTAGAAACTTCTCAGATGACTCAAAATGCCACGCTGGAATCTTCTCTGGAAATTGTAACATATATACGGGAAGATTCTATCAGAAAGGCTGTGAAAGTATGAAATCAGAATTCCTTAATACGCTTGGTCTTCATGTGTACTTAATTTTTAAATTCTTTTATAGGACTTCTCTTTCTATGCAGGTTATAGTCACATTTTGTGTAATTTCTGGTCATTATCTGAGAAACCAGTTGGCTGTACTTCATAGTTAGATTATGTTAAATGAATCAGACTTATTTTGATTCTGTGGATTCATGATGAGAAGAAAAAAATCATAGAGATGTAAAACTAGGGGTTATAATGGTGGTTTTGATTCTTATAATTTCAGGGTTAGCTCAATAGTACAGGTGGTCCTTATGCTTTGGTGTCCCTGAAAATCACAGGACTGGTTGTCAAGAGTACGGAATGGGATGAAAGATAGGATGATTAAGGATAAACTTGGATCACATTTCAAGGAAGGTTGGAATTTGTGTCTATCTCAAGTCACCATTAAGCTTTCATCCTTAATAATCTGGGTAACTTGTAAGATGCATACATGTTCTGTTTCAAGAGTCTATGTATATCCTGATTTGGAATTTGGTTGTGTTTGAGTTACAAAGACATAGCAGGAAGTGTCTCAGACTGGCCTAATGACTCATCAGTCACAATCTTGTTCAGGATTTGAAGACCTCCAAGAAGCAGATATAGTACAATGCTGAGATGTGGTTAGCATGACTACAAACCAGAGGCAGTATACATGAACTGCAATCTAGTTGGCTTTCTGCTCTGACTTTTAGAAAGAGGAAGGATATGTCTGAATCCTTCTTCTACTCTCCACCTTCTATCCTAATTGTCGGTGGCCAGGACTGTGCAGAGAATTGAATTCTGGAAAACATGACTCCAGTTTGTTAATTTTACCTAGTATTAAATAATAATTTCATTTATGACATGTTCCAGTATAGCTGTGCTAGATGCTTGCTACTTTCTTTTATTTCAAAGTCTACTCTCCTCATAACTGGCAATAAATCAACATGGATAAAAGTATGAGCTTTAATGTAAGCCTGAATTTTCCTGACTGTCTACTTCACCCAGATGACCATATCTGTATCTCTTCTTGGAATCTATGTTTTGTGTTACTTAAACTATATTTAGCGCTGCCCCAGCCCATGGGGCTACTGAGGGATTAAGTGGGATATTGCTATAAATTACGGAGTGGTATTTCTAGCCAGTTGTAAGTGCTCCTTGTAGGTTAGTTCAGGTGATAGGGGAATTTTTTTTCAGCAGAGAACCTTTCCTCCAAAGTGAACCAACATTACACTAATTCTATTCTACAAAAAATGTGCCTTAACTGTTTCAGATGTCCACAAGTACATGTTATTCTTTATTTCTTAAAGCCAGTCTTTGCTATCTAACTCTAGCTTCTCTACCTTTGTTTGTTTCATATGTGCCAATTCTTCATTTATTAAAATATTGCAAAGGGAAGTGACATTTTTCAATGAAAGCCATGTACACCCAGATAAAAGATCAATTCATTATTTCAGGACAATATATTCAAAAGTCACTTATAGCTATTGTTTCCTTCTATGTGCTTCTTCCTGCATATTACTTAGCTAAGGGAGTTAGTAACCTTACCTTAGAAACCTGTAACCAGTCTCAGTGGGTTCCCATCTTGATGATAAAGAAAAGTAAGTAACCACTGCCAATATGTAAAAGAGTGGAACCATAAGCCCAAATAAGTTATCTTTTCTGTAAATTTCCTTGGTCATTGTGTTTTCTAACCATGATGAACAAGTAACTAATATATCCATTGTGGCAGGAAAGGCATAGTGTCAATAAGAAAAAACTAAGACACTACATCTCAGCTGGAGACTCATAAAATAGAGAGAGTGAACTGGAAGTAGGTGAGACTAGAAAGCCCAGTCCTGTTATATACTATCTCTACCAAATCTATATCCTGAACGTTCCATAACTTCCCAAACAACATTGTAATCTGAGGACAACTATTTAAATACATGAACCATTTCTCCTATAGTATATAGCAGATCATTCTTCCATTTATTAGGGTTATTCTTTTCATAGTAATAAACACTCCCCATATTGGGGCTAGGTAGATGGATGAGAACTTAAGAGCACTTACTGTTCTTCTAGAGGACTTCTATTCAGTAGTCAGCACCTACATTGTGATTCGCAGCTCCCCATGCCTTCAGTTCAGTGGGATATCATGTCCTATTTTGTCTTCTGCAGTACATACTCAAAACAAACAAGCAAAATATTTATAGAGGCAGAAGCAGGTGTATCTCTGGGAGGCCAGTCTGACCTACAGAGTCAGTTTCAAGACATCTGGGACTACCCAGAGCAACCCTGTTTTACTCCCAACCCCCAAATACTCATGTGTTTTTAAAAATTACCAAAATATCTTGAGTTGTCTTCCATAATTCCTTAGCATTGGGTTTATTTTTACTTTTTTTCAAATTCTTTTGACTCGTTGAGATTTCCTTAAATACTTTCCTACTATCATACTCTCCCTTTAGTATCTTCCCTGTCTCGACTAGATCATTCCCATCAGATTACAAATTGTATTTTAAATCTCTCATCTAAAATGTATAATGAATAATAAGTCACTAACAAAATATAATGTATCTCCCATTGAAATTACTTTTCATTTATTCACTTATTTTTTTCTTCTTTTAAAATTATATATGTAAGCATGTTTGGCTTGCATGGACTTTTGTGTATCATGCCCATACCTTGTATTTTCAGAGGCCAAAAGAAGATACCAATCACATCCCCTGGAACTTGAGATATAGACAGTTGTGAGTTGCCTTTTAGATGGTAAGAATTTAATTCAGGTCTCAAGAGGTACAGGCAATATTCTTAACTAATGAGCCATTTCTCTATCTCTCTTAACTGATATCTTAACCCTCATCTGAAGATGAACTTCCAAGTTTAGCATGGAGGCACAAGCTTTAATACCAGATCTTGGGAGACAGAGGCAAGTAGATCTCTGTGAGTCTATACCCTGGCTGGTCTATATAGTGAATTCCAGACTAGCCAGGATACATGGTTAGCACTGGTCTCAAAAACAAAACAAAAAGATGAACTTACAAAAATAATTTCCTTTATTAAATGCCTCCAGTTATAAATTTCCTTCATCTTATTAAATATTGGCTTTTGTCTTATATTCCATTGACTTTGTACTGTTCCAAACATAATGGTCTTCACCTATTTGGTTTGATGTGTATGCAATTTTGCCTTGTTGACGTAGGCAATTTCTTGTTGCTTCTGGGACATTTTTGAATTCTTGGATTTTATTGCTAGTCCTTTAGATTCTTTTGAGTTTGATAGCTGTTATTCATTGTCATTGTGTTTCTAATAATGTTGAAGCTTAACAGCCATGCTACATATCTGAATTAATGTTCCATTACAAAACACAGATGTGACAGAAAAGGAAATGGAATGTATAGGATAGAGGAGCTAAGCTTCACCATTCAGATCTTCCTATATCAGTGGTAGAAAGGAATTGTTCTTTAGAGTACCCATATCTCAGGAAAGGTCCATTCACACCTTTGAAATATAACCAATAGAGGAAGAAGAAATTCTGAAAGTTCTATAGTCAGGAGTTAGAGGTATTCTTGTGCCTATTCTCCCCTTAGGATGGCTTCCCATCCTCTGTGACTCACTAAATACATTAAAAATATTTCTCAATTCCTTATGTAATAAAAACCTCAAAGAAAAATGGTCAATCTCTCTGATCCATGATGTTGGTAGCCATTTATGTTGTTCTATTTTTCCATATCTTACTGTTTAAGAAGCTGCATTGTGTGTGTAGCAGGGTCTATTTTCTATTTGGTACAATTATTTTATCTCCTGATTAATTTCTGCTCTCTTGTTACTTAGCTTAATGATACAAATTTACTTTGTGTGCTGATTTGTTTTTCAAACAGTGTGTACTGAAAGCAGCCAACTAAAGAAAATTTTTGCAGAATTATTGCTTGAGTTTGACAAATAAATCTTAGATACCCCAGAGTCTCTCATTTTCCCGTTATCCCTCTTTTATCCCATAAAATTATTTGATTTATTACTTCTGTACAGATGATAAATCACTTTCCTGGTGTACCTTTAAATCAAAACTAAACAAGATAAACTAGTTTAATAATATTTTATTTTAGACTTTCTTCTATCTCCATAACCCCTGGCTTAGCACTGTCATGCATGATATGTCAATGTTATATTTTTTCAAACAGTGTTAATTCCTTATTAGTTTGTACTCCCCTGCTTTCTTTTACTGAAAACAACCACTTAACATTCCTGTGATTTAATCATCCAGTTCCTCTTTGATTCATTCTCTTAACATTGCTGGTACCTGTAAGATAAAATCATACTGTCTTTGTTGATGTTCAAGGCCTTGTAAAATGTAAAACCAGCAGTTAACCAGATTGCTTTTCTATGCTATCACCTTTTTCTCTTTGCAGTAGTGAGAACAAGGAGAATTGCCTTGGGAAATTAATGTTCTTCACCTTTCAGACTATGATGTACACAGATTCATGGGCAGTTTTACCTCCAGCTTCTTTTTATGTGTGGGACAGGCCTGTGCCATCAGAGTATCCCTTGGTCTCATTGCTTGCTATAGAAACTATAAAACATGCAATCAGAACATGTCCAAAAATTGTGATAATTTTGCAAGATTGTTTTCTGTCTGCGAGGTAAGCCTGGAGTTTTAGCTGCCTGCTTATCATCATGACAGGAAAATAAAGCTGACCTGGGATAAGTAGAGAGAAGATTAGTTTACAGTGAGAGGCAAAACTGGGGCTAGGCTTTGATCATAGTTATTAAATGCTAAGATCAAGCCATTCTGGGATATGTAAGCCTCTGAGGTTTTAATTTATAATAACTAAAATCATTCTCTCCTCTTTGAACCCATCCCATCTTCTCTTTCTCTTACTATCTCTGTGTGTCTTTGCTTCTCTTGCTCCCAATTTCTCTTTCATTGTTACTTTTTCTCATTTCCATTGGTACCAAATTTCTCACTTTTGCTTATGAAAGCATTCAGCAATTTTTGCATGTCCATCCACACCTGAGTATTCCATGAAGTGCTCATCTCTAAAGAAAAACTAAGATTACTTGAACACATCATTGCTTCTCTTACTCCATTATCTTGACAATTTCTAACAATAGTTTTTGCTCTACTCTTGTCTATTTATTTTGCTTTGAGGTAATTATTTGCTTTTTCATTCTGTTTTCTTTAAGTTACAAACCAGTAAAGTTTAATAACAATGCCATTATTTTCTATAGTCTTTGTAACATCTTCCTTTTATTAGTTTTCACTATGATAGAGTTTGTATCTGTTTGTAAGGTCTTCTGCTTCCAATATTCTTAACAATGCTAGCTAGCTACTGTGTCTTGTATTTTGTTCTATCCCATCACATGTGTCTATGACTGTCTTGTCTAAATGAACTTGGCCAATATCCGTTATCTAGTTAAAGAATATGTTTGAAATGTGCTCATTTATAGGAGTTTCTAAATGAGAAATGCTAAACTGTAGCATTTTCAGGGATCAGAGTGGTAACATAAAATAAGAAAATCAATGGAAAACCATAAGACTAAATTAACTTGTACTATGCTGAACTTTAACACTGGTTTAATGCTGTTTCCCTTTCCAAACTATATATCTCTTAACTGCAGAAGTCAAACTAAACATAGTAACTGACTATTCTATTCCTTGAACTCATAATAACTGTGTTTTTGAAGGATCACCACTATATACTAGATTTCAGATCATTTTGTTTTTATGAGATAGGTTATCATGCAGTCCAGGCTATCCTAAATTCTTCAGTTCCTTATTTTGACTTACCTCTAACTTACATTGTGGAATTATGGGTATATACCATCATGGCTAGCCCTAGAATTAAATTTCTAATTAGGCATGTTTAATACTAACTTTGGGTCTTCCAGATATACACAAATGATTACAATATATTGTGAACAATGTGTTTTCTGATAAGAATGATTCTACCGTGGTTTATGTGTGTACCAAGTCACTTACTTGTACACCTGGAATATATACCCCTATATATCAAAAACTTCTATACACAGCTTTAGATATTTCTTTTAAAAAATCTATAACAAAATAGTATAGAGCTTTTGTTCTTGTAATTATTCCATAAACAGAATCTTATAATGGTTTATATATTATTCACGTTGTATCAAGCACTAGGCACTATAAGTAACCTGGAGAATATTTAAAGTGTATAAGGGGATAAATATATATTGCATGTAAATATTGTCAGGTTTTATAGAAGGAATTTAGGTATGTGTAAATTCTGAAGTCTTCAGTAAGGGGCTCTAGAACAATTCCCTAGGGACAACTGAGACAATTCTATTTGATTTTAAAGTTTCAAATATATCTCAGCAAAGTTCACTAGAGAATCTGTAGGTATGTGATTCCTGCTCCCTAATACAGACTTACATCAGAATCCAAATGTCCATCCTACTAGAAGTGGCTAATACTATCTGTAAATATTAATGATTGACCATAATTTATAGAAGGGATCATTATGTTTTATCATTTAACTTCTAAGTAATACATGCTAGAGTTCTTGTATGCAAACAAGTATGACATGTATCTTTGTGGGACATATCTGCACTCTTCTTCATCTTAGGGCAGAAAGAGGAGGTTTGTCATTTTGACACCAGCCTATGCTACATAGCAAATTCAGTGAAATAGTACAAACAGTGTCCATCAAATTGAGGCAAAAGAGATCAACACACAACCCCTCAAATACTAACAACAAATTCTAAACATAAGTTTATTATGAACTATATCCTCCTTGTCTTAAAAATTTATATTGGTCAATTTATAGACTCTTACCCTTACCATCTTTAAATGAAATTCCCTGTGTGTTCCTGGATGTTTTGAGAGTATCCAAACATTCATTAATTCTAAGTTCTAACTTAATGTTTAAAACCATTGTTCCTTCTAGCCAGTGTATTGTGGGTCCCTCTCTGCCAAAGTTCAGATTGAATACTAAGAGATTTAAAATAAACAGCCCCAGGCACCAAAGAAGTAACAGTTGTATTTGGAGGAAAAAAAAGAGTTGTATTCAACTCCCAATATCCCACATTCCACATTCACACTTTTGAACTTAGATGGAGCCTTGAAAAGTTCCAGCCAAGGAAAGGCAGACCTTTACAGTCTGGCTAAGACTTAGGTTTGGATTTTATGAGAGGCCAGTCTTGCAGTGTAAGTGACCTCTAACCATTTACAGCTCACTGCTGTCATCATTTATTGAATTTTGTGAGTAAAATGAGGTGCTTTGGGGCATTATTGAATGTGATGATTGCAAAGGTCTCGGGATTTATCCATCAAAAATGTCAGGGGCTTTCCCTGCAGTATTTGATGAGTACTTTGAAGGCTTTAAGGAGGTTTTTTTTTTAACTTGTAAAGATTTATATGGTGTTATAAAGTATGAATGTTTTTCTATGAAAAGTGAGAAGAGCCCAGGTCCCAATCCATTCATCATCTACATTCTGTTTATTTTTGTCTAAATCTCAGTAAGTTTCCCCTAAGATTTTAGATACTTTGTTTGTTTCAGCTTGGAGGAAAGATTTTCAAAATTCTGTAACACATAACTTATAAAACTATCAAACCTGGTTTCACTGTATATTTGCAGCAAGGTCTGTGTTCAATCTTTCCTCATCCCTTTCCCTCAATTCCTCCCGTTCTCTTTCCTCTCTCCTCTCTCCCTCTCCCTCTTCCTACTCCGTTCTCTTCTTCCTCTTTCTTGCATGGGTGCTTGTTTAATGTATAAGCATAGTGGCTGTTCAGGTAAAGAGCAGGAGATGAGGTGCAGAATCCTAGGAAATATGCTTTCTTAAGAAATTTAAATTTTTCTGGACAGTGGTGATGCATGCCTTTAATTCCAGCATTTGGGAGCAAACAGACAGGAGGATCTCTGTGAGTACAAGGCCAGCCTGATCTGCAGAGCAAGTTCCAGGAGAGCCAGGGCTGTTACACAGAGAAAACCTGTCTCAAAAACACACACACACACACACACACACAAAGAAAAGAAAGAAAGAAAAGAAGTTTAAAGTTAAAATGTATCCCTTATATGTCAGTTAAAATATAGTTGTGTGTCAAAAGCTATGTAATGAGTAGTATTTTTAACATTTATAACATTTATATTATTTTATTTTTATTTTTGAGAATTTTATACAGGAACAGTATATTTATATTGTTTCTACCTATTCCAAATTCTCTGCTTTTCAAATTTTCCTGTTCCCCCATACTCTCTCAACTTCACTGCCCACAGCCTCTTCATATATATATGTGTGTGTGTGTGTGTGTTATTTATATATATATATATATATATGTGTGTGTGTGTGGTGGCATATAATCGTATAACATACATATGTATATATGCATACAAATTTCAAGTCTGCTGCTGTTGCTCGGTCTATTTAATGTTGCTTGCAAGTATTTGTGTTTAGATGTGACCAGCTTAAATTTGACAACCTATGAGCTGTTCATCCATGGAGAAGACTGATTGTCCCTTACTCAACAGCCATGACTACCTACATGTCTTTATTGGGGTATCACTTTTTGAAGTTTTCCACATCCAAGTTGAATGCCAACTTTTGTTGTCATTGTGAAGATCTTATTTAGAGACTATCCTGTTTAGATTTAATGTGTATAACCCCTTTCATGTATATAACAATATTTCCTTTGAGATGTCCTTGTCCTATGGCTTTTACAGTTTCTGCCAGATTTTCTGCAATGTCCCCTGACCATTAGGCATAAGGATTGTATTACAGATATATCAGTTTTAGATCAGCATCTTGCATTCAGTTATTCTCTACATTTTTATCAGTTGTAAATTTCTGTAATGGTCTCCATCTACTGCAAAAACAGTTCCTTTGATGAAGGGTAAGAACTACATTTATCTGCAGGTATATGGACATGTATTTAGAATGCAGTTTCAAATTTTGGTAGTTTATGAGCATGGTAGTAGAGGATTTTCCTCTCTATTGTGTCCATGAAATTAATAGCTAGATTATATATGCACACTTATTAAAGAATGGATAAACATATCTGTCCACACAGTCACATTGATGCAGCTTATTACTATTATCATCATTATATTAATTACTGTTACTGGGAAAATCCTCTTGTCATTTGCTCCATCCCATGGTTTAAGAAGTTTCATCAGTGCATCTTATTTGTAGTAGAGTGGCCCAGAAATCAATGTGTAATTTTCAATTTTCATCCACATTTTTAGCTATGTCTTCACTTTGGCCAGCCTATTTCCTTATGTGTAGAGGAATGGCTATGATCACAATGCTTGTATAATGAAAAGATTGATGAAAATTAAAGGGAATGAAGAACTTAAATATCTCATCTAGTGTCTGATACTTAGTAAAACAAACACATCAACTTCTTTCTTTTAAAAAGTATTTTGGAAGCACTGAACAAGTTACTAAAATAATGCAATGTATCAGGGGTACTTTTTTTGAATAAGTTAATTTTTTCCTGTCAGCCAACTCATACAATACAGTATAAAGAGCCCTTGAAGTCTAAATACCACGCATATTGCAGCTATATAGTATAATTCACTATTTCACTATTATAACCACTGCCACTTTGCCATTTGGTGTCAAGTGAATTCCTTCAATGCATCTTTGATCATGCATATTGATGGCTGTTTTGCTAAGTTTCATACTTTCTCAATATTGATTGAAAGTAACTTGTCATATAAGTGCTACTCATGGTGGAGAATATAATCTTCTCATAAAAATGAATCTAAAATTTTCCTAAAAGAAAAAGGAAACAAAACCCCCACAAAATCTTTTTTGTGTTTGTGATTCTCTGTGTGCTTCTGTACCACATTCTTTATTTAATATATTCTATTTCCTATAAGCAAATAGACTGGGATTTCAGGTGTTATTAAATGATATAATGAAATTTTGGAATGAGATTCAGAGAATTGTGGAGAATATATATTTTATATATATAATTTTTGAAATGCTGTGTAAGAGCAACTCAAGAGTAATAAATTAAGTAGTCACAAAAGGAAATGGTTAACTATGCCCCGGAGTACACATTGGAATGTCCACTAAGTTAGGAAATACATGATAGAGATGGAAGTAAAATGGATATGGCCATAAAAATTCCAATACCAATTGGTCATCTCTGAAAACAGATATACAAATAATACAAATAATATTAGACAGATTGAACAAGGTGTCTTTATGAATATAGGGACATATATGCTCATCCGTGCTTTGGACATTGGCTTCTGCCAAATGTAACTAATTTCTATTGTTTTATATGCATTTATGGTTCTGATATACCTTTAGATTTGTGGACTTAGCATAGTAACTATGCATACAAAGTGTTAAGTACTCACTTCCTTCAGTATAAACATTGGTAGACATGGTCTCTTGCTGTGGCTGTTGATCATTGCTACCATGAAGATCAGTTCTGGACTTCATAAATGAGGACTGTTTATTTACCACTCTTCATGCTTCTGAAGGAATGCTTCTGCCCTGCTTTGCATCTGTCAGTACAGGATTAAGTTGCCCATTCTTTAAGGTTTAATTTTACAGGTCTCAGATTTCACCTGGAAAATAAGATTTAATTGATTTGAGAGTTCCCTTATGCATGAGCAATGTCTATGCAATCTGACAAAATGGCAAAACCTTTTCCTTCCTATAGGAATCTATCAATTTGTATGCTTGTCCTATCACCTTGATTTCACATTTGGTCTTGGGCTGACCTAAATGCATGCATATCACTTCCTCACATTTAGTGATTGACACTTGAATTATTATTTGCCAAATATAGGTAATAACAAACAAAGTTTTGTGCTCATTCTAAATAAAGGGACAATGTGTGATGGCAGAAAGTCATGGACTAAGAAGAAAAAAAATATCCTTGTTGCATTTATACTTAAGATAAACTCCTTCCTGTAAAAATGAAGAGGTAAAATAATCATTTAAAACACTTTAGGATGAAAGACCCTGAATTTATAGAAATAAAATATAAGCTTAAACAGGGAGGGCACCCCACTAGAGAACTTGGGAAGTGAACAAAGGACCCCATCCCAGGAACCGGCCATACCACAGAATGGAATGTATGGTTTAGCAACCTTAATTGCAGAAGGGCTGTAAATCCACAAAAGGCCAATTACGGGCTGCCCACCATCTGTGAAGAACTGACCAGGGCATCAGAGATGGGCAAACAAGATTAGTGGGAAACAAGGAGATAACACTATTTACTTAGGGAGAGATAATTAACTCATGCCAAGGTTTGAGGAATTTACAACATGTAGGTCAGGAAGACATCTACTTCCCTGGGTCGGGGGTTACGTACCCCCTTCCTCTGTCACAAGATAGGGACCCCTCCCAAAAATTTTGTGGTTTTTGTCTTTAAAAGCTGATTGTAACTGAACCTCGGGGCCAGTCAGTCTAAAAGCTGACCGAGAGGCCCATCAGCAGATGCCTAATTAAAGCCTCTTGCGTGTTGCCTCAATTGGCATGTGGACTCTTGATTCTTGGGGTGACGAATCCAGCTTGGGGACCCCTCCTCAATGCGGGGTACCCCAACAAGGAGAATGAAAAAATGCACACAATCCAAGATACTAGGAATACTTTTTTTTCAATAGAATATTTTACATTTAATGAATTACTATTTCACCTGACAAATATTTCTTGTTGGTTTGGTTACACTGGACTGAATGATGAAAATTCAAAACTTTGTTAAATGTGAATTTAGCTGAAAAATGAATCAAATAATTGAAAGCATTTATTTACTTGAGCTGTGTAGAAATTACTGTGTCAGAATTCAGGATCTTGAGGGAAGTAAACCAGAATGAACATCTTTGAGGAAATGACCAATGAATCTGTACACATCCCTCTGGCACTTTGTAACACAACAGACAGTTGTTAGGACCAATAAGGAGGGTTCTAGTTCATCTTGCCTCACTATCAGAGAGTTTAAAAACTGTTCTTATTATGTCTACAGACCATAAGGTCTATGTACTTGGCTAGGCAGGATGTTTTGGCCTTGGTAACTGATGTCTTATCTAAATAACAACAGACTTGGGCTCAGGTGTGTTTACTCTTGACCCTGAAGGCTGGCAAGCAGCTAGGTATAGACACCAAATACCTGGAGGATTAAGGGAAGTAGTCTGTTTGCTCCTTATGCATGATAATAGAAGTCTTCTGACATTTTCCCCACTTTTGTTAGTTACTTCAGAATGCTGAAGAATAAACTCTGGATATTCAGTAGTGACAGAATTTGCCCTCCTTACTCTATCCTGTGTCTCTGTCTTCCTCTTGATGTCTTTACCTAGCCTTTCTCAATCCACACTCCCCCTCTCTGGTAAAAATCAGGCAAGTTGGATGACTCAAACTGCAGCCTCACAAAGACAGCTTCCCACAGACAATGTTTAAAAATCCTTTGCTATCCTGAGATGAAGTATGTTATTCAAATTTCACAAAGACCCAACTGTCTTGAGGTATGAAATTTATTCCGTATAGCATTTTGCTTCCCTGTAAATTGTTGATATCCATGTTTACGAACTGTTTGTCTGAAAAGGAATATGCATATGCATATAATTTTGATAGTAGAATGTGCGGATATTCAGATTTGCCATTTCTTATTGTATCTATGCTACCAGGAATGTGTGATTCAGATATTATAGACAACATATAGCCAATACCTGTAACAATGTTTAAAGTTTATGTGGAGATTGAACAAATTAAAATGTAATCAACACTCTTTCCATGAGACACAAAGAAAGCAAATAGAACCAGTGGCCACTTAACACAAAGTACTCCCAAGAACAAATAAAATGGAAAAATGTGCCCTGACTGAAACTGTGTATACTCATTTCCCCAGACTAATAGAAGGATCTAACAAAAAAAACTTTACATACTGATGTACTCAATTTGCAAATACAAAACAAGAGCCATTGTATGCTTTATTATTTAAAATTGAGTGTTTTATCTTAGCCAAGTCCTTGGTAATTGACAACGTATTTTATTAAGAAATTACATGTAAGAGTGATGTAATTATCCAAAATTTTTATTTCTTTGGATGTGAATAAAATTAAGGTTTAACTGCATTTCCATAGGGGTTATAGGTCTATTTAAATTGCTTATCAGTTTTTGATTTAATTTTGGCAAGTGATATCTATCCAGAAAGGCGTGCATTTCCTTTAAATTTTTGAATTTTGTTGAGTACAGATTTTTAAAGAATGACCTGATGATTCTCTGAATTTCCTCAGAGTCCATTGTTATGTCCCCCTTTTCGTTTCTGATTTTGTTAATTTGCATGTTCACACTCTGCTGTTTGGTAAGTTTGGACAAAGTTTTGTCTATCTTGTTGATTTTCTCAAAGAACTAACACTTTATTGCATTGATTCTTTGTATTGTTTTCATAGTTTCTACTTTATTGATTTCAGCCCTCAACTTGATTATTTCCTGCCATCTACTGCTCCTGAGGGAGTTTGCTTCTTTGTGTTCTAGAGCTTCCAGCTGTGCTGTTAATTCTCTAGTATAACTATTTTCTAGTTTCTTCATGTGGGCACCTAGTGCTATGACCTTCCCCTGTAGCACTGCTTTCAAAGTTTCCCATAGGTTAAGGTATGTTGTGTCTTCATTCTCATTGAATTCTATGAAGTCTTTAATTATTTTTTAATGATTATTTGATCAAGGAATGGTGCAGTTGTGCATTATTCAATTTCCATGAGTTTATAGGTTTTCTGCAATTTGTGTTGTTGTTGAATTCTAATTTTAACGCATGGTGGTAAGATAAGATGCAGGGAGTTATCCCAATTTTTTTTGTAGCTGCTGAGCTTGGATATGTTGCCAAGTATGGGGTCGATTTTTGAGAAAGTTCCATGTGGTGGTGAGAAGAAGATATATTCTTTTTTATGTGGATGAAATGTTCTATAGATGTATGTTAATCCTAGTTGGGTCATTACTTCTATTAGACCCTTTGCTTCTTTGTTAATTTCCTGTCTGGTATTCCTGTCTAGTGTTGAGAGTGAGGTGTTGAAATCTCTCACTATAAGTGTTTGGGGCTTTATATGTGATTTAATTTTTAGTAATGTCTCTTTTATAAATGTGGATGCCTTTGTATTTCGGTCATAGATTTTTCAGGATAGATAGTTCATCTTGGTGAATTTCACCTGTGATGAGTATGTAATGAACTCCTTCATCTCTTTTGATTGATTTTATTTTAAAGTCTAATTTGTTAGATATTAGGATTGCTACCCCTGCTTGTTTCTTGGGTCCATTTGATTGGAAAATTTTTTCCCAACCTTTAACTCTCAGGTAATGTCTGTCTTTGAGGGTGAGGTGTGTTTCTTGTATGCAGCAGAAGGATGGGTTCTGTCTTCAAATCCATTCTGCTAGCCTGTGTCTTTTTATGGGTGCGTTAAGGCCATTAATGTTGAGAGATATTAATGACCATTGATTGATCATTCTTCTTTGATTTGGAATGGTTGTTGTTGGGAGAATTATGTGTGGAATTTCACCCCTTTGTTCTTTTGGCTGTTGGTAGAGTGGGATTCTCTAATGCCTATGTTTTTCTGGTTGTAATTAAGTTCATTGGGTTGGAGTATTCCTTCCAAAAATTTTTGTAGTGCTGGGTTAGTGGATATGTATTGTTTGAATCTAGTTTTGTCATGGAATATCTTGTTTCCTCCATTTATAGTGATGGAGAACATTGCCGGGTTTAGTTGTCTGGGCTGGGATCCATGGTCCCTTATGTGTTGGTAGAATATCTATCCAGGGCCTTCTGACTTTCAGAGTTTTCATGGAGAAGTCAGGTGTAATTCTGATAGGTTTGACTTTATATGTTACTTGGCCTTTTTCCTCAGCTGCTCTTAATATTCTCTCTTTATTCTGTATTTTGGTGTCTTGATTATTATGTGGCAAGGGGACTTTTTTGTGATCCACTCTATTTGGCATTTTTAAGCTTCTTGGACCTTCATTGGCATGTCTTTCTAAAGGATGCGAAAGTTGTCTTCTATGATTTTCCTGGATATGTTTTCTGCCCCTTTGAGGTGGTTTTCTTCACATTCTCCTATACCTATTATTCTTAGGTTTGGTCTTTTCATGGTGTCTCATATTTCCTGGATGTTTTGTGTTAAGGATTTGTTGGACTTAAGATTTTCTTGGATGATGAATCCATTTCTCCTATTGTATCTTCAACACCTGAGATTCTCTCTTGCATCTCTTGTATTCTCTTGGTAATGCTTGTATCTGTAGTACCTGGCTGTTTTCCCAGCTTTTCTCTTTCCTGCCTTTCTTCAGATTGTGTTTTTTTTTTTTATTTTCCCTATTTCAGTTTTCAACCCTTGGTCTGTTTTCATTGTTTCTTGCAATTTTCGGTTTATGTTTTCATCCATTTGTTGCATTTTATGAATTTTTTGGTTTGTCCTTTCTTCCATTTCTTGCATTTTTTTGGTTTGCTTTATCTTCTGTTTCTTGCATTTTTTGGTTTGCTTTTTTTCCAGTTCCTGCTTTTTTTGGTTTGCTTTTTCTTCCAGTTCTTGCAATTTTTGGCTTGTGTTTTCTTCCATTTCATGCCTTTTTTGGTTTGTTTGTTCTTCCATTTCTTGCATTTTTTTGGTTTGTTTTTTATTCCATTTCCTGCCTTTTTTGGTTTGTTTTTTTCTTCCATTTCCTGCCATCTTTGGTATGTTTTTTCTTCCATTTCTTGCATTTTTTTTTGGTTTGTTTTTTCATCCATTTCTTTGAGGGATTTTCCTATATCCTCTTTTAGGGCCTCTATCATTTTCATGAAGGTGGTTTTAAGGTCATTCTCTTTTGCTTCATTTGCATTCGAATGCTGGTGTCTTGCTGTTGTGGAGTCTCTAGAATCTGGTAGTATCATATTTGTTTTTCTGTTGCTGAGTGTGTTTTTGTATTTTCTCTTTCCCATCTCTTCTTCTAGTGGGTTCAGAAAGAGCTCCTTACTGGACTGGTGGTTAGGGGACCAGAGTTCCCTTTTGGTGGGTGCTAGCAAGTCCAATAATCTGGTAGTTCTTCTATTCCTCATCCTCATTCTGGTCCCATGGTGGACAAGAAGACCAGGAATCTGGGGTGCTTAGCCTCCTACCTGGTCCCCTGGTCCCTTTGCTGGATCTGCTGGTTTCCTTGTCTGGTTGGTGGAAGAGAATACCTGGAATCTGGGGTGCTTGGCTTCTGCTGGAATTGAAAGCTCTGTGGGTTCCCAGGCAATCTCCAGGCACTGGAACTCAGGCCCAGATGCAGGACCTGTTTTACCTTTTCCAACTGGAACAGCTGGTCCTCTGGTCTCCTGGATCTGTTGGTTTCCTGGACTCGTTGGTGGAAGAGAAGACCTGGAATCTGGGGTGCTTGGCTCCTGCTAGGATTGGAAGCTCTGTGCAGTTCCCAGGCAATCTCCATGCACTGGAATGCAGACCTAGATGCAGGGCCTGTTTCACCTGGTCCCACCAGACCAGCTGTTCCCCTGGTCTCCCTGGATCTGCTCGAAGATCCTGAATTTTTTACTCTAATTTTTGAATCATTTGTACAAGTTTTACATTGACCTGAAGATTTTGAATTTTATCTTTTTTTTTTTTTTGGTTTTTGGTTTTTTGAGACAGGATTTCTCTGCGGCTTTGGAGGCTGTCATGGAACTAGCTCTTGTAGACCAGGCTGGTCTCGAACTCACAGAGATCTGCCTGCCTTCCCTCCCGATTGCTAGGATTAAAGGCGTATGCCACCAACGCCCAGCGAATTTTTGTCTTTAATTTAAAATAGTTTGCTCAACTTCCCTTCTTTTTGACCTATGTTCAAGTCCACTCTTCCAGGATATCGTGTGGATTATGAATCTAATTGTCCACATTAGACATAAATGTATTTGTGAGATGTTATAATCCTCTCCCATGATGTCATTCATGTAATAAACAATGAGATATCTAACATTCCGTAACGTGAGATTATCTGCCATGGTATAGAGTAGGTAATCTTATCAGAACTTAATTACCAGAATGCAAAATTTTACCTCCAATGATCTCTAGTTGAGAAAAGGATGTTTACCTGCAATGATTATGGTTGGCCAGGAAATGGCAGAGGTGTGCAGAAAACACAGTCCCTCCATGAAACCTCAGTATTTTTCCAAGTTAACTGTTGAAACAGTCTAACCAGCTTGTATAGAAAATTAGCAAATGGATTCGGGAAGGGTACAGCCTGTGCAAATTGGGAGACCCTTGGCTAGATAACAGCCATTAAAATTTTCAGGCAGATGTAAGCCATGCAGCCTTTTTAAGTATGTGTGTTTCCATGCTAGCACAGAAAGCACACTCAGGCCCCCATGCTGGGAGTGGCTGGGTGTGGGGTATGGATTTGCTGTGCTTGGTTGTAGGTTGGGGAGAGGGAGGACACAGCACTAGCTTACCAGGGATTTGTGCCCTTCAGGTGACAGGAAGAGTCCCAGGACCAAGCAGTGAGACTTCCTATTGTAGCAGGGAGGAGAGGAGCTAGAACTGCCCTGAATCTGAGAGCACAGAAAAACAAAACCATAGTGCTGCAGCTTTTTGGGACACTGAGGCACCCCAGAAGCTTGCCTCTCTGAGCCCAAGTTTTGGGGGCTGGGTGAATCACTCTGACACAAGCTGAAGCAGAAATATTAAACTACGCAAATTAGGGATGTCCTATGATATTTAATGAAAAATAAGTTACTTACATGATAAGCCAATAAAGACGGTCCACACTCTGCTCTCCAGGTCGAAATGGAAACCCAAAAAGAGAGCATCCCCTCCCCCTAGCTCTATTTACCACTGTACATTCTACATACCCATGAACATACTCACATGGATAAGTAAAATCACTCCCTACAGTTGGAGTTTTTGTTAAGCCCACAATGGCTCCCTCTATCAATGTATCTCTTGCCTTGCTCTCCCTCTCTGTATTTCCCCCAATTTGGCCATTCAGATCACTCAAATTCTTCACCTCTCTCTCCTTTTCTTCTCACCACATCCTTACCTTCTGCCCTCTTTCCCCATGATCCTAACTTAATCAGGAGATCAACAATTAATAAATGGAACTGAGAAGTTTCTGTAAGGCAAAAAACACAGTCAAGAAGACAAAATTGTAGCCTACAGAATATGAAAAGATCTTCACCAACCCCACATCTGAAAGCGAGCTGATATCCAAAATATACAAGGAACTCAAGAAAGTAGTCACCGAAACACAAAATAATCCAATTCAATTGAATCCCCATCAAAATCCCAACACAACTCTTCATAGACCTTGAAAGAACAATACTCCAACTTTATATGGAATACCAAAAAACCCAGGATATCCAAAACAATCCTATACCATAAAGCAACTTCTGGAGGCATCCACCCCTCCCCACTGCCTTCAAGTTATATTATAGAGCCATGGTCCTGAAAATGGCTTGGTATTGGCACAAAAGTAGACAGGTAGACCAATGGAATCGAATTTAAAACTTTGATATTAGGCCACACACTTCTGAACACATGATTTTTGACAAATTAGCTCAAGTTATACAATGGAAAAAAGAAAGCCTCTTCAACAAATGATGCTGGCATAACTGAATACAGACATGTAGAAGATTGCAGATAGACCCATATCTATTGCCATGCATAAAACTTAAGTTCAAATGGATCAAAAACCTCAACATAAATGCAGGCACACTGAATCTCTTAGAAGAGAAAGTAGAAGGTACCCTTGAAAGAATTGGTACAGAAAAATGCTTCCTGAACACAACACTAGTAGAACAGACACTAAGACCAAAAATTAATAAATAGGACCTCCTAAAAATGAAAAACTTCTGTAAGGTAAAGAACACAGTCTGTAAGACAAAACAGCAGCCCACAGAATAGGAAAAGATCTTCACCAACCCTTCATCTGACTAACAAATGATTTCCAAAATATACAATGAACTCAAGAAACTAGCCAGCAAAACAACAAACAATCCAATTAAAAAGTAGAGAATTCGCAGTAGAGGAATCTAAAAGTGCTGAAAGACACATCCTTAGCCATCAGGGATATGCAACTGATAACTCTGAAATACCATCTTACACTGGCCAGAATGGCTAAAATATAAAACATCCAAGACAGTCTATGCTAGAGAGGATGTGGAGAAAGAGAATCACTCCTCCATTGTTAGTAGGAGTGCAAACTTGTATGACCACTTTGGAAATCAATATGGTGGTTTCTCAAAATGGAAATCAGTCTACCTCAAGATCCAGCAATTCAGCTCTTGGGCATACACCTAAAGAATGCACAATCATATAACAAGGACACATGTTCAACTATGGTCATAGCAGTGTTGTTTGTAATAGCCTGAACCTAAAACAATGTATATGTCCCTCAATCAAAGAATGGAGGGAGAAAATGTGATACATTTACACAATGGAGTATTACCCAGTGGAAAAATCAATGAAATCTTGAAATTCACAGGCAATTGGATGGAACCAGAAGAAAACATACTGAGTGAGGTAACCCAATCACAGAGAGACAAACAGGGTATGTACTCACTCATATATGGATATTAGACAATCTACAATCTTCACCATCAGAGAAACTAGGAAACAAAGAGAACCCCAAGAGAAGAATGTATGATCGCCTGAAGAAGGGAAGGGGGACAAGAACTTCTGAACACATTATTTGTATGGGTGGGGGGAAGAAGGATGGTGAGAAGGGGAGAGGGAGAGGGAGAAGGAGAGGAGAACAGGAGGAATGACACAGGGGAGGAATATGGGTGGGCAGGAAAGGTACCTTGATAGAGGGAGCCAATATAGGTTTTGAGAGATATCTGGCATAGGGGAAATGTTATGGGATCCACAGGGATGACCCCAACTTAGAATCTAGGCAGTGGTGCAGTGGCTGCCTTTTATGACCTTCCCCTATGAGACTGATGACCACCTAGTTTGCCACTCCTAAGTCTTCATCCAGTAGCTGACATAGGCAGAAACAGGCACTCACAGGTAAACACTGAGCCATACTCCTGGAATCCAGTTGCAGAGAGGGAGGAGGCATGAGCAAAATAGCCAAGACAGTGATGAAGAAACCTGTAGAAACAGTTGAGCTGACCTAGTAAGATCACAGAGACCATAAGTGGAAAAGTTGGAGAACCAGCATTGGACTGAACCAAGCTCTCTGAATGTGGGTGCCAACTTGGAGGCCAGGGAAGCCTATGGGTCCTCTCACAGTGGAGTCAGTGTTTATCCCTAGAATACAAATAGACATTGGGGGCCTTAGAAATCAGGGAAATGCATATCAAAACAACTCTGGGATACTATCTTAACCCTGTCAGAACGACTAAGATCATTAATGAATGTTTCTGCTGGAGAGGATGTGGAAAAGGGAGAATACTCCTCCACTGCTGATGGGAGTGCAAACTTGTACAACTGCTTTGGAAATCAGTATGGCAATGACATCTTGAAATTCACTGGAAAATGGATGGAACTGGAAGAAACCATCCTGAGTGAGGTAACCCAGGCACAGAAACACAAACACAATATATACTCACTCATAATTGGATAATTAATGACATTAAGCAAAAAAATAATCAGCCTACAGTCCACAACCCTAGAGAAGCCAGGAAACAAATAGGACCCTAAGAGAGAAAATCTACTTATTTTTGATTTGAGAAATATATCAAGAGTTATATAAAAACTATTGGCCAGGTAACTGTGAGAATTCTGAACTCACAAAGGAAACCAAACTAAATAAATACACGAGATTAATTTCTATATACCATCTCTCTTTGTGCTACACAACAGTATTTTGTCTTAGAATCATGTACTAATAAGCAGAGAAGGAAAATTTGTGTTGATTTATAGAGCCATAGTTTTATTTACAAAGAAAGGACAAAATATTTTGTATTACTTAAAACATGTATATGTACATTATATCTATATATAAAATAAAAATCCCTCTATATATTTGCAGCATAAATCAAAACAGGGTAGCTGGGTTAATAGCTCCACTATCTGTGTTTTCAGTGAGAATTCTCACTGTTGATGCTATCTGTAGTCTTCTGTACACTTCCCCAGCAGGCTATCAATTTTCTTTACTGGTTTGCAATCTTCTCGGAAACTGATGTTTACAAATAGGGACAAAAAGAATAGATTGTAATATCAAAGTTGGAAAACAACTGTGTCATGGACAGAAACTTGAGGTGTGTTTGGGTGTGGGTGTGTTTGTATGTTTCTCTGTGTGTGACCCTGGTATTTAAACCCCAGATCTTGTACATGCTGGATAAGTGCTCTCTCACTAACACACACATATACACACACTCACACTCACATACATATTCTAATAACTACTACAAATCAGTTACCCTCTGATCTTTTAGCAATTCTAAGAAGATTACATATGTATTTCTTGGTGAATTCTTCAGGGCTATTGACAGCAAGAAACACTGTTATATTGTAATTCAATTCATTTTCATCCATTGTCATCTTTAAGTCCAATCTAATGGCTACTCTATCATTCCTCTACCTATGAAAAGGAATAATCAAAGGAGGATCAAAGAAAGGATTGTTCACTTCATTGTTCTAAAGAACATTTCTCTTGGTCTACATCCCAAGGGATGTTCATAAAGATTTTTTTTATCATTGCTTACTTTTGGGTGTCTGGCAAAGTCCACCAATGAATGAGTATAAAACACCCCCCAACTTGAAAGTCATACTGTTGTGCAATTTGTGGTGCATACATATACTTACATCATGGTGAAATGGGGTGTAAATGTAAAATAGAATTCATTGTAGACAAAAACAAAGACAGAAAAAAATTGAAGTTCCCCTGAGGCGTTATTATCCTGTGCAAAGATACACAGCCTGGGTATGATTGAACCAGATTTAGCACTGACTGAAGGTGTCCCAGAAGAGAGATTCCATCCCTGAGGCTCACCGGAGTAAACAAGCAAGGTGCATCCATTTAACTGCAACAATAGAAATTCCTTTTAAAGCCAGTAACCTCATTAATACAAAGCCATCTCTGGAACTGGGAGGTTACTCCATTCCCATCTGTTCTTCAGACTCAAAGAAGCTGAACCTGCTTGTCCACTGAAATGGGGAGTGTAGAGCTTCCTTGCCACCCGCATGGGTCTTGATGACTCTCTGGCACATCCATTTGCTGCAAGAAAGCTCTAATTTATCACATGTCTTGGCCAACAAAGCAGCTGGGACCAGTAGTCTTGTTTTGAAAGCCTACTGTGTACCCTCTCCTTTACAGTAGGTACACATCCCAGGTGGCAGTGGAAAGCTACCCTGTACAGTTTGGAAGCCAAACCCTTAAAAGCCCATTGTGTATGTCACAGTGATGCATCACCTTATCCAAGACATGGAGTTCTGCCAAGGTAGCCAGTTGCTAAAAGGCAGAGCTCATCTTTTAAAGGGATGGGTGAAGGCAAATTTAATTTATTCCTGGGGAAAATGTCACCACCACCATCAGTGTACACAAAGGAGACACAATGAAATTTTGCTATGCTCCTGGAAGAGAGAGAGAGAAATGATTTATGACCAAGGAAACAGTATTTTCCCATAGGGAATTTATTTCATTTGTGAAGAGAAAGAGGAAAAATATTTAAACAAGAGACTTACTAGTTTAGTTGATGATCCACAAACCTCCCCAGCCATTTTGGTTGTAATAAAACAAAAAAGTAAACTGGCCTTTAAAATCATTTTTTGATTTCTGTACCAGAGAATGAACAATAAAAAGAACATTTCCCGAAACAAGAACTATTCATGAGCCTTGCTCCCCACAAGGATAAGTACTCTGTTGCAGAAAACACATTTTATCTCATGTTCCTTAATGAACACTGAGTTTTAGACAAACCCACATGCTTGCATAAAATTAGAACTATTAAATACATGCCCTCCAGTCAAGGAAATATATTCCATTTTTGTTTTATTTTGGAATAACAAGTAATTTGTTTTATTGGGGCATAGTTAATATTCTAGATGTATCTTGACATAAGCAAATTCATTAAATCAAATAGAAAATAAATGAAATATCTTTTGTGGTTTTTACTAATAACAATCAATTATAGTATTTATGAAGATGGTTTGGTTAAGTATGTTTTTAATTTGATACATAATCATGTAAGCTTGCCTTTTGTCTAGGAAATGGGTGTGTGGGATGGTATGCTTATACAAGTGGGCATATGAATATTAAAATATAAAGGTCCATATTTTATGTGATCCCCTGGGTGTTATCCACCTCTACTTCTTAAAAGATATTTTTATTTATTATTTTGTTTGTGTACATATGAACATGCATACACAGCTGCCCACAAAGGCCAAAAAGGGTCAAGTTCCCAGCAGTTAGAGTTACAGGTAATTGTGAGCTATCCAACGAAGTTTCTAAGGGCCAAATTCCAGTTTTCTACAAGAACAGCGAGTGTTCCTATCTCTTGACCTAGCTCTTGAGCCTCATTCCCTTGTTCTTCTGAAGCAGGTTCTCTCACTATCTGAATAGAGGTGGCCTTGACCAGGCTGGAGGGCAAATAAGACCAAAGCATTCACTTGGTTGTTTTGAGCCCATCCTAAGATAAGAAGTACACACTCGGGTTTGTACATGGATTTTGATAATCAAACTCAGGACCTCCTCTTGTGTATCAAGAATTTACTGAGTCCACTAAACCGTCTACCTAGCCTCCAAGAGAGTATTTCCCTTTGTCTTTAATTTGTTTGCTAATTGTGTTAGATCTGCTTTTATCCTGGGAGTGTTTCATGCCAGTTTCTGTGGTTTGCACTTGAGAGAACACATAGGAATCACAGAAGGTTGAACCCCCTTATCTGTTACTGTCTTGTCATTTAAAAGTTCCTCATCCTATTACATCTGTATTCTTCAGGTGATAGGAGTTGGTGTTTTAAAATCCCTGTTTTCTGAGCTTATCTTAAGTTGTACCTTCTTTTCTTTCCTTAATTAAATGCCATCATTTGGATATTTTTATTTATCCAAGGAGACAACATTTGTTTAGTTCTTTGGTATTTGTTCATGCAATCTATTCATGTTGTTTTGCTACTTGTTAAGTCCTGCTTAAGTATGATGCTGAAAAAAAAACAAGCCTTATGATTGAACTCTTCTTATCATCCTTATTAATCTGCTTAATTGCAAAATTAACATGACTGTTGAAGGGCTCAAGAATATGCTCCAAACATCTTTACTGGGGAAAAGCATATTCATGGAGAAGATTCAAATTTTCCTGTTTCTTCTTCAAAAAAAGGAGTTGGAACACACAGAGAACATGGAAAATGAAAAGAGATTGGGGAGAAGGAAACTTACCATAAGGGACAGCACAGGGGTGAGAAAGAGGGGAGATGAAGAAGAACCACTAAAACACAATTTGAAACTGACATAATGATCCAACACCTGATATTTTAAATAATAAGAAAATAAGCTAACAAAAATACATGGTCCTTGTACATCAGTAGATTTTTTTCCCAACTGGGAGTAATAGTTGGTAAAATTAAGCAATGTCAAAAAAATAGTCTTTATTTTACCTTAATTATTTCCCTACAATAGTCTAAGCTCAACTAATATGAAATGGCATTTCAGGTTTAGTTTTCATTTATTAGATCACATATACCTTACATCAAATTTGTATGTACATTTTCCTTCATATCTTTCTTATGTCTTATTTAATTTCTAGGTTTACTCAACTCCCTGAAAGAGTAAAGTAAACTTTGCCTCCCTTATACTTTAATATAATCATCTCACAATTTATCATGCCATTCATTGCCTAGCTATACTAATTCTTCTGAAACATATAGGGCTTCTTGCTATTGATAAGAAAACTATGAGTGTTCTTGGATTCACTTATTCTGAGACTGTTGCACTTTAATTCATAACTTTTGTCATTTTAACAGAAACATGTAGGAGAATGAGGGATTGGTAGTGAGAAATCTGTCGACAATATGGTGGATCAAAAGAAGATCCAGGACTATGAGGTTGCCCATCCCAACACCTACCTCTTCTATGTATTGTTGGAGCATATGAAGGGAACGAAATTACAAATCCATAGCTATAGTCTGTATCTCTATGACAAGGAAAAATTAGAACATTTAATAGGAGTCCAGGGAGGGCCCAGTATTGAGAGGGGTTGTTTCTTTGTTTGGTTGGGTATAGTTTTTTTGGGGGGGTTGTTTCTTTGTTTGGTTGGGTGTGGTTTTTTTTGTCTGTTTTGACTTCTAAAAATGTGTTATGAGGAGGTTGCAAAGACAGAGGACAGAAACAAGGGAATGATGAGATAAGGGGGATCAGGATGCCTGATGTGAAATCCACAAAGAAATAATAAAAATGATTTTTTAAATAAATCATCTAAAAATTAATGAAATTAATTCCTGAAAAAAATAAAACAAAAACGCACACAGAGTTAACCACATAGTGGTACAGGTGTACTGAGTGACACATGTGGCTAGAAACTGGATCTTAGTTGGTAATGTTCCTCCATGAAAGAGCAGAATCCTTGTCTTCAAAGTTTGAGGTTCCTTTCTGGGTTTCAGTCCATCTGTTATGCTTGTTGTAGCACAGCTGGTGCAAAGTGGGTTTGGCTATGTGCCTTATATTAGTATTCTATCAACAACACATCCCCTTGTTAGCCAATACAGTTTGCGAACCAGCATCTTGGCAGTCCTGGCTGTCTTTTCTCAACTCCCCACTCTCTCTGTCTTATATTTGTGTATTTGAAAAGCAGTGGATCTAGATCTAATACTTTTGTCAACAGATTGAATTCTAGCTTTGAAATTTCACTGAGTCTAGTTTCTTTCAATGAAGAAGATATATTTTGTGCTATTCATATTAGTCAAACAAGCCATAACCTTAATAGAAACACTTAGAAGATGGGGCATAGACAAATTTAGACATGATGTGCTCAATTATATTTTATACATGTCGTAAGTGGCCTGGTAGAAATAAGACAAAACCTATCACTTCATTATTTGATTAGAGTGTTCTCATTGTACCCAGTTGATCAGTTAAGTCCCTGCTAAGTCTCAAAACAGATTTAGAAAATAGGTACCGAGCAACGATTTCCTGCCATGTACAGACACAGACGTTGCTAGTTGACCTTTACTCCTGTTGCCTTCAAGGCAATTAAGAAATATAATTGTATCTTAAGAAACATAGAGAGAAGAGTAACAGAACAGATGGGTCCAGAAATGTATTTTGACTTGAAAATGAGTTGCATCTTTTGTGAATAGGTCTCTGCAATGTTTGGAGTGAAAATACGTTTCAAATACCATGCAGTCCAAGAGTAATGTAGGTCTTGGGAATTTCATATCTTCTTTAGTTTTTGATAAGTCTTTTCTTATGATCTAGGTGGACACCAAGACTTCTGTTCATTTCAGAATGAAGTTCAGTGTATTCCTCATAGGTTATTTCTAAGGGTCATACTACACATTCTTCTGAGTGGATGTCATTTGCAATCCTTACATTGCTGAGGAAAAGTGATGGAGGATACCTGTAAAAACTAGCATTTTCCTCATGCAGCTCAGTCAGAGAGATCCCTGAATATGAATCTATGTAACACCCAGATTTAGAATGTAGAAGGCTAAGACACACTTTAACACTTCTCCTTCAGAATGAGAAGAGCTATCTACAGTTTTGCTGCTGTAAGAGAATGCCACATTACAGCTTGCAAAGTACAGAAATGGATTCCTTACAGTTATCAGGTTGAGAAGTCTTATCATCAAAATATTTGGCTTCTGGGGAGGGATTCCTGCTTGCTTTTACCTTTTTCTCATGATCCTGAGGCTTTTGTCAGGTCCCTTGTCCTATGAGAATCATCCTATATATTAGAATTTGATACATGAGTTTAGGGGAAATACATCATTCTGATTATAGCATTCAGTCTCTCCTGTTCTTCCAAAATTGATGTCCTCCTCACATGTGAATACATTCATTCCTTAAAAGAAGTCTGCAGGGCTTTCAGTTGTGTCACTGATAACTCCAAAAGCGAAAGACAGGGACCTCATATAAATACCTTCTGTACCAGACATGGAGGGGAAGGCAATTGCAGATACAGTTAATTCTAAGACAGTTTGGTCTTCAGGTATGAAACTATGAAATAAAAAAGTTCTGAGCTGCCAAAATACAATGGAGAACTTATCAGATAGATATTGCTACTAGAAAAGAGAAATAGGAATAAATGATGGCGTCGAACTGGTAAACAAGTCTTGAATCCAACAAGGTGGACAAAAATGAGCTTTCATGAATGAGAATAAATCTGTTTGTCTGTGATGGCTCCCAAGGTCACTGTTTCATTCTGGGCATGCTGAATCTCTGACCCATTAGAATTTTGTCAAAAAAGGATTGTGATCTAAGTCTCTGTATGCACTCTTGCCTAGAACTCAGCCTGGTACATATGACAACTCAATGCCTGATTCTAGGCCCAAGGTTGTCTTCAGTGAGAACCCAGCTTCCCCTTAATTCTGTACCTTGATGATGCCCACAAAGTTATCCCAGGTTTAAATCACATGTACATGGCTCTTCCCACATGTGGCTGTGAGAATATTCCTGTCTCTGAAGTCCCACTAGGCATTGTTCTGCTGGGAGGTTCAAAACTATTCCATTTTGAGCTTATGATGGCAGGTCAAGAGAGAAGTCATGATGGAGATTAATCAACCATTGTCTTGGATAGTGGGTCCTTACTAATGTTAAAATAGCAAATTAAATGTCCTTTGGAGACAGTTTTTTGTTTTTCCTTGAACAGGCTCTCTCATGTTTTGCAATGTATTCAGTCTGACAGTGTTTCTGTTCTTTAAATTCTGCTTCTAGAAACCATACTGAGTGAGGTAACCCAGTCACAAAAAGACAAACATGGTATGTACTCACTCATATGTGGATTTTAGATATGGATCAAGGGAGTGTCAGCCTATAATCCCAGTACCAGTGAGTCTGGGAGACAGGGAGGTTCCCAAGAGAGATGATACCCCAGAGAAGTAGAATGAGCCAAGATCTCCTGAGCAGATTGGGAACTTGGGGGGAGGGGAGAGGGAACCAGGAAAAAGAGAGGGGGTAAGAGGAGGGGAGAAAAAGCATGGGGAGCAGAAAGATTGAGTCAAGGAGAGATTAAAGGAGATCAGGATGAGAGATACCATAATAGAAGGAGTCATTATAGGTTTAAGGAGAGAGCTGACACTAGTGAGATCTCCAGAGATCTACAAGGATAGCATCAACTCGCAAACTAAGCAATAGTGGAGAGAATACATTAATAGCTCCTCCTTGATGATAAGGTTGATGACTACCTTATATGCCATCCTGGAACTTTTATCCAGTGACTGATGGAAGAAGAGACAGATACCCACAGCTACACAATGAACTGAACTCCTGAAACCCAGTGACAGACATGGAGGAGTGATGAGCAAAGGGGTCAAGACTGTGCTGGCAAAACCTACAAAGATAGCTGACTGGACAAGCGGTTTGCTCTTGAACCCCAGACTTATGACTGAGAGGCCAACAGGGGGCTGATCCAGACTCCATGAATGTAGTGTCAGTGAGGAGGCATCAGAAATCTCTGGGGCCTTGGGTAGATCAGTGTTTACCATGGTGTACAAATGAACTTTGAGAGCCCATTCCACATAGAGGAATGCTCTCTCCTGGACACATGGGGAAGGGCCTAGGTCCTGCCCTGGATGAAATGACAGACTCTGGAGATCTCCCCAAGGAGGGCCTCACCCTCACTGGGGAATGATATGGGGATTGGGGGGGCTGGAGAGGGACTGGTGGAGGGACAAGAGAGGAGGCATGGGAGAGGGAGCTTGGATTGACATGTGAAGCATTCATGTTTCTAATTTAAATAAAAGCATATATTGAGGAAAAATTCTGCTTCTATTTCCTTTACTATGTATAAACTTTCAATCATGTCACTCTGTTTGTGTTTTCTTCTCAACAGTCAAGAGATGGCAAGCCATACCTTCTAGCCTTACATATTTCCTGAGGCAAATATGCCACTTCATCTCTAGCAAACTCTACCTTCTACCAAACACTGAAACAAGATTCCAATTAAAGTAAATTCTTTGATGTCTTTTAACAAGGACAGTTTTGTTCTGTTGCATAATCATTGATATATTCCTCATTTCCATTTGTGGCCCCATTTCTGAGGTACTATCCACCCACATTCCACCCTGTATTCACTTCAGAAATATTTACATCATCTCTTAGGAAATCATGACTTTTTACAGCAGCATCTCCACTGTGTAGTACCAGTGTTGTGACTTCAACTGTCCAGGCTGCTATCAGTGAACATCACAGTCCAAGTATCATAAACAGTGCATAAACAGATTTCTAGAAGTTGGTAAACCCAACGTCAAGACAATAGAAGATTCAGTGTTGGTTAATTAAATGAGACTGATCTTTCACTGTATCGTCATGACAGAAAGAGGAATGAACCTTCTTGAATTTAATTAATGTGGATATCACCCTGTATTATGTGGGTTGGATCCTAAGGATTAAATTTCTTCCCAAAGGGCCCACATTCAAGTATTTGGCCCCCGGAGATTAAGATTTCAGTCCAAGAATTTTAAGGAGATACAAAGAGTCAGACCACGGCAACACTTTTGACATCTGTGACACTTCTCAAGCCCATATAGTGTCTAATGACCAGAAGGACCCTTACTGACTATCAATACAGCACTGTGTTTGAGAGAAATACTATAGTTCACAAAGATTCTAACATAATGTTATAGGACAACATTCCTGTCATGTACTAGAAATGATGCTCAACCACACTGTTTGATTTTCTGATGTGTAGTAAAATTTAGTTTATGATACTGTGGGAAGTTATAGATAAATTTACAGCATACCTATAATCACATGATAATATCTTTGATATACCTTTAAAAGTAGGAGAGAAAGCGCATGTCCAACACCGCGTCCCAAAAAAAAAAAAAAAAAAAAACCAACACAAAAGCAGCTGGGTGGTAAGGGTGCACACATTTA
This sequence comes from Mesocricetus auratus, assembly GCF_017639785.1. Lineage (NCBI taxonomy): Eukaryota > Metazoa > Chordata > Mammalia > Rodentia > Cricetidae > Mesocricetus > Mesocricetus auratus. Next base: position 170,693,519 of record NW_024429266.1, read on the forward strand.
ATCCCAGCACTCAGGAGGCACAGGCAGGTGGTTCTCTATTAGTGTGAGACCAGCCCGGTATACAGTTGAGTTCCAGGATACACAGGGCTACACAGAAAAACACTGCCTCAAAACAAAAACAAACAAACAACAAAAACAAAGTCCTGAAATTTAAGAAAATATATTCATTTTAAAGGGGAAAATTCAGGGTCAGGTTTATATTTGTTTGTAAAACTGGTATTGTTTAAAGAGAAAAATGTATGGTATCGAGTTGTCTGGTACCTCTGATGTAAAAATTAAGATGAGTCATGTAATATCTCTTAATAATAGTTTCCTGATAAGCTAATAAAAACTACTTCACAGACGTGTCAATGAGTGATGTGTGAAAGCAGTTTCTGGCAATTAATAAGGACTAATGTGTGATTTTGAAGGGTCTCATCCTAGAACTACAAATGAAATTAGTATTTTTTAGTTTTAGCATTTATTTATTTATTATTTTTTATTAATTCTTTAATTTCAAATAGCTTGTTTCACATGTCAATCCCAGTTCCCTCTCCCTCCCCTCTTCCCGTACTCTGAAATTAGTATTCTTGTAAGCAGAAACTAAACAGAGTCAAAGAATGATATATGAAGGCATGCATACTGGAGTCAAAATCATTATGATCATTTGTACAAAATGATATGGGTATGTACAGTTGTAAGAACCAAAAAACGGGATTGCCTGTATGTCTCTCCCTCACATAAATCCTGCTTAAAATACCATCTCTTACTCTTCCTCAGGACTACTCTTTTATAATCTCCTCAGTGAGATGATACAGAAGTTGTTGGATTTGGATTTTGGCATTATATTAGGAAAAAATGAAGGTATGATCTGAGTTAAAGGCCAGAGGCCTGAAGGGATGGAAGTTCCTGGCTCCAGATTGCAAATGACATACCACCTTCATAAACTCATTGTGAATAGTCACAAATGAGCAAAAATTTTCCTTGCCAACATAAAGAGAAAATCAGTAGAAGAAAATACACTTTCCAGAAAAGATGCTCAAAGGAAATTTTCCTTTTAGCTTTTGGCTAGAGGGTTGCTCAGTTGTCAAAGTGCTGGCTGTGCACATGTGAAGGCCAGAGTTGAGATCACTAAAAGCTCACATAAGTTCTATGTGGATATGGCACGTTATCTTCAGTTTCAACTTCAGCAGAGACATGGGTTGCACAGAGAAGGCAGCCAGGAAGAATGGCTTGATGAAGAGTTACTCTCTCAAAGAATAAGGCGACAGAAAAACTGAGGATGGTCCCTAACATCAGCTTTCAGCCTCTGCATGCATACCAACACATGAAGAAAGGGAAACTTGTCTGAATCATGACTTTATCCAGAGGAAAAGAGAAGCAATCAGAAAGATTATGTAATTGCTAAGTGCTATTGTTTATGAAAGAATAGAAGTATGTGTCTCTTATTACCTGACCTACTATTTTTTTCTTCTTACACTTTGATGCTGATAGCATTAGAATATTGATAATGTATCCTTTCCAACAGTGAAGGAACATTGCCAAAGACGTGATAGAAAGAGAGTAAAACCCAGAAAATAGGGTAAAGAGATGAGAAGTCTGTCTTTCTTCCTTCCTTGTTTTCTTTCTTTCTTTCTTCCTTTCTTTCTTTCTGTCTCTGTTTCTTTCTTTCTGTAAGACACAATTGTAACCATGAATTCACCCCAGCTGTGGTTGCCAACAACAGTAAGGACTCTGCAAAAGAACTGAACTGCCAGTAGTCAAGCAGGTAGATGGAAGGAGGGATTCAGGGAAACTATCCCTCACTTCCAAACTATTGACTGTGAGTCGAGTACAAGAATCAGAAGGTATTACATTCAGTTGTTAGCTTTCTCTTAAGCCTGCCAGACTCCATTGAATAATTCCAAATCAATGGCCCTGATTAATCTTAGTGAGTCACAAAACAAATGAAAAATACATGAATACAGGAGTAGAAAAATATGGAGGAAGGGGAGTTGATATGAATAGAAAAGAGATAAAAGAAAATAGGAGGCATCAGAATGCATTGCATGCACTCATAAAATTGTCAGTGAACATAATAAACGATAAGTAAATATATGAATAAAGTAAATAGTTTGTTGCTTGCCCATTTGAAGCAATATTCAGTGACATAATACTCATGCAGGAATTCAAAGTCTTCTCTAAGGTTTCATTTTAGGAAAGTCATTTAAAGAGATGCAACTTCTAACACAGAATGACTTGTAAGAGGGAGAAGACCAGCACCAGCTTCCTGCATCAGCAGCACTAGTCGCCTCTTTCCTTTCTCTGTGAATGGATATCACCTCTCGTTCCTTCACTGATTTATCCTTCTGGTGGAGACACTGGGCCCACAATGCTCTGCAACAACTATGACATTTTTATGTTTCATGTCGTATTGGTCAGACATTCAAGAGCACACTTACCATTTCATTAAAATCGGCATGAATTTCTGAGGGCTACTCTCTTCCCAAACGAGAGCCAGCATAAGAGCTAACTGCAGATGGCGAAATCCTGTCAAGTCCTTACTTACTCACTGCAGAGGTCATTTGAAATCAAAACAGTTCTAGAAAATACTAATAGTACTTCCTGGTTTCTATGTTTTATTGTATTTTTTGGATGATCTAAATATGCCACATATGTTGTGAATTAACAGACTTGTGAAATGCAGCTCAAGGGTTGGAATCCATTTGTAGTGAGTATCCCCAAGGTACATCCTGAACCTCTGTACATCCTAACAGCTTCATGAACAAAGCAAAATACATATTTCCTCTTTTCCAAGTGGAAGATGACTTAGTCTAATCTGGTTCTGATTACTCATATTTTTTTCTGAATAACTGTCTCTTAGATCTTTCTAGAAGCTTTGTAACCCAAAGTTGACATCTGTTGTTTGAAGAGTCTAAGAGCTTATGCTGCCTTATTTTGTTAATAATAGAGAGGTAGTCAAATCAATGAGTCTGAGAAAAGGAGTTAGGGTTAAGAAAACTTGGTTATGTGTAATAGGGATCCATATATAAATATAAATATATATAAAACCATTATTATTATGTAAAACACCATATCCTGATAGGGAACCATATATACATACATATACATACACACATGTATATATATGAACATAGAAAACCATGATTTAAATGTTGTCAAGTGTTCTTTTAAACACCATATCCTTGTGTTCTGAAATACTTGGTATGAAGTAAATGATTAAAGGCATATGTTAAAATTATCTACATGTTTTATTTATTTATTTAAAACTTCTTGGTAAATGCCTGCTATATCATAAAATATTCTTTTTACTAATTTAGCAGTAGAACATATATATGTAAATATATGTATATACACATATATGTATTGCAATAGATATTATATATACACATACACTATAATAATGATAATGGCTCTGCCACCTGTCACTGTAATTTATTAGAGATGAGGATAAAAGTGAAAGAGGACAGACCAACAAATAAATAAAAATAGTTTTAGAATTTTATGTGTTATAAAATATATAAATTTAATGAGAAAAATGTATGTATGAGTGAGTGATTTAAATTAAACTGAAGCACAGTTCTAATATACTTAGCCTTCTTGTGGTTGGTTAAAAAAAACAAAGCAAAAAGTGGGACTATATTACAGTCATTAAGGTATTTTATTATCTCAGTTCTTGATATTACATCGGACAATGCTGTGGCTACATATAGGAATAGAAAGATAAACACTAAACTGGGTTACCAAATGAAGTTACATAATGCTGCATCATGGAATTGTTTAAAAATAGATAGCACAATTGGGACTTGCATGGTCTGAATGCTAAATGGCTGGAGGTGGAGAGGAAGGCAGTGTAATCTCAGGACTCCTCTACTTATTTAAATATTTAGTAGGTAAATATTTAAACCTGGCCATACCCACAGCATCGTATTTTCCAGAGATGAAGCTTTCATCAGCATCTACATATGAAATACTTTGATGCAGGTACATGAAAAGAAGGCACCACCTTTTTTCCTTGCTCACACTGTAATGTCAGTTCAGATGGAAACTATTCTCTTCTCTCTGATCACCATTTATTGCATTCTGTAGATTAGACCAATGGTCTAGTCGGGTGTGTAGGAGGGAGCTACAAAGTGACAGGAGTCCATACTGTCATTTTCTTGCTTTATCAACATTGATATTACAGTTCAAAGTCAATGGAAACATGGTGTGTTCTCTGAGAAAGGGGTGGTAGCCTTCTCTATGATACTGGGAACAGGTTTACACAATCTTCCCAAGACACTGATAATGAATTTTGATCATATCTACCAGATATATTGGGATAGTGTAGAGCGGAGTCCATCAGTTCAGATGCTCAGTGAAATCTGGTTATAATTTAAATTATGCTGACTCCAATGTTCTCTGATACTAGCTGTTAGAAAAAGAATATAGAAAGCCTTTGACGTTGCTTCATCCAGTGTCAGCTGTGTTCCCAGAAACTTTGCAGTGGCATAGTTTTTGGTGTGAATATAGGACCCATAGGTATTGATTATCACTCCATAACAATGGGCTGGATGCCCTAGGTACCAGTCCTGCAGGACTTCTAGAGAGGACTTTGCTGCTTTGATGCACTTCCTGAAGAAAAGTCAAAAGCAGCAAAAATAAAATCCTTAAGACTTTGAAACTTAGGAAAACTAGTCCTTTCTGTTCTTACTGACTTTCTGAGATACCAATAACAAGGCTTCCAGAACTTGCTGTGTTTGTTTGCTTTGGGTTATTTTGTTGAGTTTGTGTTTTGTTATTTTTTATTTCTCTCTCTCTCCTCTCTCTCTCTCCCTATTATACCTCCCCTTTCCATTATACCCCTCTCTCCCTTTCTATCCTCCCCCTTCCATGTTCCTGCCTTTGAAAGCACCTACTAAAACAATTATTTTTACAGTTTTTCTAAAAGACTACAAAGGATTTTAAGTGGTTTCTGTTTTCTATTTCATAAACTTCTAGCTTGCAATAAAAGAGTGGAAACCAATACATGTTTATCTTTCAATAAGCTATTTTTACACAGAAGACTGTGTTAGTAAATGAAAAAAGGAAGCATGTATGAGTCAGGAAGGTTTAAAGGACTAAGATTTTTTAAAAGATTTCTCACTGCTATATGTTTGTGCATGTGTATTTATGTATATGTAAACACCCATGTGCCACAGTAGATGTGGGAAAGTCACAGAACAATTTGTGAGAGTTCATTCTCTCCTTCTATTCTGTGGGTAGCAGGGATCAAACTGAGATGGTGAGGCTTGGTAGCAAGCTCCTCCTCTCACTGAACCATCTCACCTGTCCTAGGAAAATATTGAAAAAACATGTTATTCGTTCACATTTGTTGTCTTGACTATTTTCAATCACAAACAGTCACATTTGATTGTCTACACATTTTTATACTTTTCATTCATACCATGAGGTATTATGTGATAGAAAATACATAATGACATTTTTTATGAAAACAAATCATCACCAACTAAATCTATTGGCAGTAGCATGAGAGTCTCCTATGTGCTGCGAAATGAGCATGTTTCCATTAAGTCACTTTCAGTCACTATAGAGTGATCCAATTTTCCAATATACTATATCAGTATATTGGTACAGACTATGATGGCTTCACTGCTGAGAATAACTCATGGCCAAGAACCCATCTGCTAGTAACAGAAATATCCAGGGAAGATGTTGTGGTGGCCAGGATTATGAGTTTTATGAACGCCATCTGTACCTCAGAAAAGGACTGACCACAGAGAGTTAGTGTGAGTGGAACACAGCTGCCACTGTTCACGTCTTTGCTTCTTCACGTCACTCAGGCTTGTTCAGAATCCAGGATGTGTGCTACATACTCCACTCATTGCATTTTTCACATAAAACCTAAGGATGACATCGAACACATCATTGCAGGAATGAAGAGATCTATAAAAGTGAGAGATGAAGAAATATATTGAGTTTTGGTAGCTAAGAGTGTAATGATCATAATAGCAGGGAAGAAAGGAACGGATAAGGCAAAGAGATTTCAGTCAGTTTATGTCCTACAGATTCTAACAGGGTCAAGGTTTCAAATATGGTCAGTCAAGTTTAAATCAAGGTGATAATAGGATGCATTCCTGGATTGAGTCTTCTTTAGGTGAGATTAACATAATCTACAGTGCCAAAGATCACAATGAACAGTCTGAAGTGTCTGTGCTGAATCCATCTATTAAAATGTGAGGGCTCTAGCTTAAACATCCCCTATATTATTTGATAGGATAAAGATTCTGAAGAATACAGTAAAGAGTACAATAAAAGCTCAAATGGTTAACCCTGTCTAGAACATATTTCATTACATAGTTTTGATTTTAGTGCAAATTGAAGAAGTTAATATTTTCAAGATGTGTTGAGCATATATATGAGCTCCTCTGCCAAGTGTATATTTTAAGGTCGGGTCTCATGTAGTCCAGGCAAACCTTCAAATAGCCATGTAAAGCTAGAGAAGATTAGTCATCTCTTTCTTTTATCTCTAAATCCTAGATGTTAGGGTCACATGCATGTGTTACCATATACAGCTTATGATGGAGATGTTTCCCAGACAACTTCACATACACTTTTCCAACTGAGCTACATCTTCAGACTCTGGTATATATATTTAGTTGTTTTGTTTACAAGAAAAATGCAAAATCCTGTGGTGATACATTGTTTATGATCTAAAGTCACTGGAGATCAGTTTGCAAAGCCAACCATACTAGTTAGCTATAGAAACTAGATACTGTCAGACTTTAATGATTTCCCCAATAGGAGACCTCAAGCATTCTGAACAGTGAATGGGGGTTTGGATGGGGAGATGGGCAGGGGAGTAGGACAGGAAGGAGAGGGAATTGGGAATGATGTGTAAAATAAAAGTATCTTTAAATTTGAATTAAATATTAATACAAAACAAACTAGACAGTAGCAGCACACACCTTTAATGCCAGGATTTGAGAGAAAGGCAGATGGATCTCTGAGTCCAACACCACCATGGGCTACAGAAGAGTGAAACAGAGCTCATGCCTTTAATTCCAATATCCAAATTTCAAGGCTTGTGACAAAAGTTGGTGTTGTACCAGGTCTTTGTCAGTCTACACATGTCTTTGTTTTTCTCCGTATCAGAATAACTAAATAGACAACATGAGGAAACAGCAATGGACCAGCTAATCAAAGTTGAGTTATCTATGTAAACAGGACTTAAACTCACCTTGACAGTGGGCACTCTCTTCTGTCTTGCCTCCTTAGCTCCAAATTATTCCTTTTCTTTTAAGTTCTAATGAGTGATAGTTTGCCATTATGTTAGGAACAGATAAGTTCAGAATGGCACATATTGGTTCCATACTACAAAATTGACCACTTGACAAAGAAAGCAATGGTTGGTCCCCTTGGGATTAAGTCACTGTATCCTTTTTGCTTATGCAAATCACAGTTATTTTTACAGTACACAGAATCATATCCCTTTTATTCTCTAGTTCTTTTACTTTATTGGCTCTGAGGTGGAAGATGACTCTTCTCCTTCATGTATCATCTCTCCTCTGTTGAAAGCAAGCATATTCCACTATCTAATTTCAAAAATTAAAGGGGATTAATGCATAGCAGCATTAGATCATAAAACTGAGCCTGGAAACTCTGAGCCATTGTGCAGATATCTTTCCTGAAGCTGCCCTCAAATAGAAATGATGACCTGTACATGCTTTGAGAAGATTCACAGGAGAAGATGTGTGTACAAACAAATAATTACATCAAACTGAAGCACATTATAAACAATGTCAGGCCTGCATCAGTATCTCTACAGGGAAGTTTTGTTGTTGCTTAATGGTCTGTAAATATTTTATTGTTAAAACTTTTTTCCAATTCCTTCTTTCATGGATAAACTAAATATTGGGAAAATTTCTTATCATTTCCTTTCTAGTTTGACCAGCTTTAGCTCCATAATTGCATGGAACCTCTCCTTTCTGTATAATTCAATTAGACATCTAACTACTACATAAGCAGTAAAGAAATAGTATCCTCCTGTGCTATGTTTTACTGAAACACCATAACCTTGTGCCCAATGTATTGACTTTGATTTTTTGTAAAGTTCTGTATAAATAAACTAATTTGTATGAGCTATTTTTATATAATACACTTATCTGAAATTTTAAACAGTTTCTGCTGACATAAAACATTAAGTTCTTTCAATACTCAGAGGAAACAGTAGTTCAATTAAAGCTTGTATTAACAAAGTAAAATCCAAGGACTAACTGAATAAATGACTACTTCAAAGCAAAAAGAAAGTGACTCATAACCCATCACCATAAAATTGTACAAGAGAAATTAGAGTCTGTGTCACAGGTTTGTGTTTGTTAGGACATAATTGTTTTGGTTCTCTAAGTGATTATTGGCAGAATTGCTGAAGTACACAATAACTACTCACTTTTCTATTAAATTCACATAAGATAGCAATAGAAAAATTGTACCTGTTTTTCAGTAATATTAAGGATTTGATAATTTTGTTAGCTATTTTTTATTTTATTTTATAATTACTGTACTTTTGGTAGCATTTCTTGGTAATAATTTCAAATAGGTGTCTTCTGAACATCTGATGATCACATCAGTGCAGAAAACTTTGATGTGATGTTTCAAGCAAGTTGTGATAGTGTTCATGAACTGTGGATTGGTGGGAAGGAAACAGTTATAATTCTGTGTGTTCCCTACATGTTTGTATTTATACGAATTAGAAGATTCCAATTGGTAAATTAGTTAACTTTCCTTTTGGGGGTACTCTCTCAGTATTCCTATATTTGCTCCAAAAGTATGGGAAATTCACCCCATTCATATAAATTATTAAAACTCAAGTGATATAGATGTCAAAAACGTATTTTCTTCCAATGCATTTATTGAGCATTTTAAGATTGTGAAATAGTTTGGCACGTTTCCACAATATCAAGGAAACAAAGAAATGACACTCTTTGCAGAATTTAACAGGATCAATAAAAAGACATTTATATAAAATTTTAAGTGACTAAGGATTAGGAAGAAAGCTCAATCAGTAAAGTGCTTTATATGTGGAAACCTCATTTTAATGCCCAGAATACACATTTAAAAGCCAGGACACAAAGACTTATCATCCATGCACTAAGGAAGCAGAGATTGGTGGTTGACTCCTGTGAATCAATGCAGGGAGAACCTAAATAATTATGGGATTGTTTCCCTTTATGTTTTGTGATACACTATATTTATTTATTCATTTTACTTTGTGCTCCTATGTGTAACATTCTGGCATGTGCTTTCTATGGCACCCGTGGGTATTCAATACTCATTTCTTTCCATCTATTACATTAGTTCTGAGGATCAAACACAGAACCCTGAAGCTGTCAGTCTTAGAAGCACATTCTTCTAGCCACTGAGCCATCTCATCTTCCTGGCATCCTTGATTTTCTTCATGGCTTCTCTGGTGGTTTTTGCTTTTGTTTTGCCCATGAAAAAATGGTATTAAGAAAATGATAGGCCGGGCATTGGTGGCGCACGCCTTTAATCCCAGCACTCGGGAGGCAGAGGCAGGCTGATCACTGTGAGTTCCAGACTAGCCTGGTCTACCGAGCGAGTTCCAGGACAGCCTCCAAAGCCACAGGGAAACCCTGTCTCGAAAAACCAAAAAAAATGATAAAGGACTTTAGAAAAAATGAATATTTATCCATCTTCCCCTTGATCAACCTTCAGTTATATATCTACCAAGGTATATTTCCCAGTGATTGGTAGAATACTGGGGTTGTGTTGATGATGATGAGGAGGAGGAGGAAGGAGAGGAGGATGAGGATGATGATATTGTCAATCAAACTGGATATAGAGAAAGTAGAAGTGTTGGGGACCCCTGCTAAATAGAGGTAACTATGAATTGTTTCCCAGATAGCTGCATCTTGATCATGAGTGATATATTTAAAAAATAAACAAAAATGGGGTGTTGGTAAGGTCTTCTTCTTTACAATGAAGTTTGTGAGACCAGAAACTTGAAATAATTTATTTTATTTCATTGCGAGTGGGGTTGAACCAGTTGGACAAGTCAGAAAAGGCATGGTGGAATAAATCTGCTCGTATCAGGAAGACCAGAAGAAAATAGAGAGTGAAAGGAGGAGTGTGAGGATGACATGTTTTGCAAAGACAACCTACAGTGAACTGCTTCTTCAAAGAAGACCCAGCTTCTGCAGTTCCTGCCACTTTCTCGTAGTTCATTCAGTTGTAAATCCATCCACAGAGTATCCAGAGAACTCATGATTCCCTCACCTTCTAGTACCACCATCAATAGATCTCCATGCTTTTAACACAAGAACCTTTGGAAAAGTCCTTTATAACCTCAATCCAGTGGCATTCTCAGAATGACCACGTCTTTTGTTCTGCTTCCTAGATGCTTCAGGTACTTCATTCTTATTCTGCTTCACTTAATATATATTTCTACAGCTAGCTAGAAGTGGTTCTTATTGTTTGTGGTTATGATATAAAAAGGAGGGTATAAGCCCACCAGGAAGCCAGGAAATATGTTATGGATATGTTAGACAGTATGGAGATATAGCAAACTAAATCATAAAGGGCTTGATGGACAGTTTATTATCAGTGAAGGTGGTGGTAACTGTTGCTGGGTTTTGGTCCTTTCCATCTATATTTGACTGTTAAGAGTCTCCAGCGTCAGGGCCTCACTCTTCCTGGGGAGTGATATGGGGATTAGGTGGGGGACTGGATAGGGTCTGGTTGAGGGACAAGGGAAGAGGTGTGGGAGAGGGAGCTAGGGCTGACATGTCAAGCATTCATTTTTCTAATTTAAATACAAACACATATTGAGGAAAAAAAAGTCTCCATCATCACCTGAACAAACTGTACCCTAGATTCAGGAAGACTTCAGAAGCCTCTTCAAAGACATTTACTGTGAAAAGTTTTTGAAGATGACTTATTCTTAACACTAGAAAAATTATCAACAGGTATTTTTACTTGTTTAAGCACAATTTATCAAATGATTTAAAAAGAAAGTTGCATATTAATAATAAATGTGTAATTTCTATCCAAATTTCAGCATGTCTTGGCTTTAATTCTCCTTCAACTCTCATAGGCACACTAAATGACTCTAAATTTAACTTTTGTAATTATTAATTTTACATAAATCAATTTTGAGTTAGTCATTAGTTATTAATGTCACTGTAATTTTCTTTTCCTGTTTGGATTCAAATTTGAATTGAAAAGAAAACCTTAATTGTTGTCTTGAACTGTCTGAGCATTTGGATTTTTTAATAGATGTATATGTACAAGGAACATAGATTTTGAAATAAATGTAAACAAAAAAAGGATCTCCTCCACCCCCAAAAAAAGCTGTTTGAAAAGAACTTTCTAGTTTGTCAGTTGCATAGTTAAAAAATAGTACATCTATTTTATGTAAATTGATAAAAAATCATGTCCTTTTAAAAATTATTATAAAATATATTATATTTAAATTATATAAAATATTATAAAATTAGCCAATTTTCACAAATTTTGACCATAAGGTTGCTCTTCTGTATAGTTAAGGTCAAGTTAGCACAAGCTATAGCCATTTACAAGTTATGACTCTCTCTCGATTGAAAAATTCTTCCATAATATTTGTGTTCAGGCAAGCCTGTGGGGCAATTTCTTGAATAAATATTGATATGATAAAGCCTAGATGCCTGGGTCCTGAGAATTCCCTAGGAAGGAGGTCCTAACTGAGAAATTCTTAAGGGAAAGTCATGCTGTTTTATCAGAGGCATGGTGTTTTATCACAACAAATAAAAGCAAACTAATATAGGACCTTTGCGTCATAAAATCCTAGTGGAAATAAGGATTCCTTAGAGGCATTGTCTTAGTTGATTGACTATTGTTCCTTCAATAGCCAATGGTATTGGCTTAGACTGAACTTATATAAACTGAAGTAGATTGGGAAAGACTGTTCATTTCAAGATGCTAAACTTAAATAATGTTGTTTTTTTCAATGCCTACCAAGTATGAAGTCATTTCATAGAAATAAACAAAAAAAAGAGATAACCCTATCTTCAGGGAATGAACATACACCATTGTGAAGAAGAAATCACAACCCAATTTCTAATAACATACTACTTGACATCTTGTAAGATAGATGGAGTATATAGTAGTGAATTTGAGGTCTAAAATGCATCAAATTGAAATAATCAGAACGGGCTTCTTAAAAGGAATTTCATTTCAAATCTTTCCCAGAAATTTTTTTTGAGAAAAACTTCCTCTTTTGTCAGAGATATAAGGTGGGCAATTGAACAAGAAAAGGCCAAACTTCCATTTTGATAGCCATGACATTCCCGCATTACAAGTAGAAGGTAGAACTCGAAGCTTTTATATATATATATATATATATATATAAAATATATATATATATATATATATATATATATATATATATCCCAGATCAGTTCATCGTACCTCTTTCCCTCATGTGTGTAAGTGAGGCAGAAGTATTTCGTTATCACCATCATCACCCTCTAGTTTACACACCAAAATTTCAGACATGTTGTATTTGACAAACAAAAACTATTTGATTTTTCCCCTATTGCCATATACCAATTCTCAGCAACCTGAAGACACAAAATGGAGAATTTTGTTACAAAAAGGAAACTAAGTCATTTGGATTAAAGCATGCAGAATATTTTAAAGGTTATTCGAAGGAAAGCTAGAATTTTATTGGGCCAGAGCACTGTTTAGTCTGTCAGGCGAAGATATTTGCTATATTCTTAGAAATTAAGAAACAGAGTTCTGTGAAAATTAGTGAATTAAGAAACCTCACTAATTACCACAAGGTAGGGTCCACAAGAAGGGAATGATATTGGAGGTTATCAATATTTGATGCAGCTCCAATTAGAGAATACCAAAACATTAAATATCTAGGCTCAATAGTACAGATTTAAATTTGCAAAGCATATTATAGTTTATGAGGAATTTTTACATCTACTTCCAAAGTATTTTAAGGTGACTGAGAGGACAAATAGTTTGCTTTCCTCTCAAATAATAATACTGTTGTAGAGATGATAATAAGAAATGAATAACAGTTATTTAGCTCTTTAAAGGAAGAGGCCAAGGTTAAGTGGTACTTCTAATAACTGGGTCTCTTGTTTGCTTCTCAGATGACACGCAAACATTGTTCTCATGTCTTTAATAATCACTACCTTCCCTCAATCTTTTGACTGATGCAAAGTGGTTTCTAGGGCAAATTACTTAGAATGATAAAATAGATAATATATGTGCATTCAGTGCTGTTAAAATAAAGAACATAGATACTGATAAAGAAATCTCTCCTCTTCTTTTGTTCACTATTGTGACATAATTTCTCCTGACTCAGTTCATGTTCATGGTCTCTTGTTCATACCTGGGGTGACATTCTATATCTTTTCAGAGTATTTATGTCTATAAATTTATTTTATACACAGTGACACAAAGAATCTTGCTCTTATTGTAGTTAGCAGTCTTAAAATGGTATTATGTAAAGTCTCAAGGTTTCAACTATCTGCACAGCTTGCCATTGTATTGCTACACCATGATCTTGGTAACTAGTTCTCTAAGGCCACTATAATGGGCTGAATGACAATGGCCCTTATAGGTTCATATGATTGAATACTTGTTTTTCTGTTGGTGGAACTGCTTGGGAAGGATTCAGAGCTGTTGTCTTGTAGGAGGAGCTATGTTACTTTGTGCTCCTGTGAATTCTAACCATTCCCAATATCCCTCTCTCTGCCTCCTCCTTGTGGATCAAGGTATGAATTTTCAGTTTTTTCTGCCTCATGCCTTTGCTATACCATTATAAACTAACTCTCTGAAGCTGTAAGCCAAATTTAATATTTTGTTTTATAAGTTGCCTTGGTCACAGTGTTTTGTCACAGCTATAGAAAAATAACTAAGGCAACCATATTTAGAGTTTCTACAGCCTCACACTAAGAGAAACATAATGACTATCCACACATGTTTTATTGAACAGAAACAAATCTATCTGCAGGTGAGAAATATTTTTAAAGTACAATTCCTACAGTTCCTCCAATTGATGTGTTTGTTTAAAAAAGTATGTAAGTGGTTAATTTTTAAGCTGTGTTTTGATAGGAAAAAATTATGTTCAGTGAGACATTGTTCACTCAAAATTACTATTTTCTTCCATTTCCAGAAATCTAGCAATGCTTTTCATTCAGTTTTCTGGTAAGGCTGAGAGTATCCATCATGTTAGTTATCTTTGTAAGCCTTATCCGTTTCCCTGAGGAATTAGAGAATGTTATTTAATGTTCTTCACACTTTAATAGAGGAGTTATCTACAGGTTCTTAAAATGCAAATTCTGAATTTATAGGTCTGGTATGGAGCCTGAGAGTGCATTTCCAATAAGCTACATGGTAATGTAACCCCTGCTGATTGACAGTGCAGTGAGCAAAAGAGATGTGATCAGGGTGGAAGGGTAGAGCTGCTCAGAGGGATTAACAGAAAATTCAATGAGAAAGAAACAAAACAAGCTTGTCTTTAAATTTAAATTCCTCATGTTATGAGCTAGATTTCCATAATTAGTCACCAAAGCATATTTATATATGTGTGAAGTCAACATGGCAATTTTAACTTACCTTACATGAGAGTTTTGATTCTGACTTTTCAACACCATGTGAACTTCATTTATCATATGGAAGACTGAATTCCTATAATACTAAGCAAAGACACTAGCATCTTTATATGCAAGAAATCTTCAGTATGATCTCATAATTTATGTATGTGTGCTAGTAGTGTAAATGTGCAGGCATGTGTATTTAAATGTGGGGGAGTCTAAAAGATAGCCTTGGGTGCAATCCTAACAAACACGTCCCTTTTCCTGTTTGGTAAGTTTGGACAAAGCTTTGTCTATCTTGTTGATTTTCTCAAAGAACCAACTCTTTGTTGCATTGATTCTTTGTATTGTTTTCCTAGTTTCTACTTTATTGATTTCAGCCCTCAATTTGATTATTTCCTGGCATCTACTCCTCCAGGGAGAGCTTGGTTCTTTGTGTTCTAGAGCTTTCATCTGTGCTGTTAATTCTCTAGTACAGCTCTTCTCCAGGTTTTCATGTGGGCACTTAGTGCTATGAACTTCTCCCATAGCACTGCTTTCAAAGTGTCCCATAGGTTTGTGTATGTTGTGTCTTCATTCGCATTGAATTCTAGGAAGTCTTTAATTTCTTTTTTAATTCTTATTTGAATTTCCTGCCTTTTTTGGTATGTTGCTTCTTCCATTTATTTCATTTTTTGTTTTGTTTTTTCTTCCATTTCTCGCATTTTTTGCTTCGTTTCTTCTTCCATTTCCTGCATTTTTTGGATTGTTTTTTCTTCCATTTTTGGTTTGTTTTTTCTTCCATTTCTTTGAGGGATTTTCCTATATCCTCTTTTAGGGCCTCTATCATTTTCATGAAAGTGGTTTTAAGGTCGTTCCCTTCTGTTTCGTTCACATTGAAATGTTGGAGTCTTGCTGGTGTGGAGTCTCTAGAATCTGGTGGTGTCATATTTTTTTTCTGTTGCTGAGTGTGTTTTTGTATTGTCTCTTTCCCATCTCTTCTTCTAGTGGGTGCAGAAAGAGCCCCTTACTGGTCAGTTGGTTAGGGGATCAGAGTTCCCTTTGGTGGGTGCTAGCAAGTGCAATAATCTGGTGGTTCTTCTACTCCTTGTACTCGTTCGGTTCCCATGGGTGGAGAAGAAGAATAGGAATCTGGGGCGCTTAACCTCCCACCTGGTCCCCTGGACCTTTTGCTGGATCCTTTTGTACCTGATCCTGAGGCCAGAACAGGATCTGGTCTCCATGGCTCCTCTGGTTTCCTGGTCTATTTGGTGGGAGAGAAGTCCTGGAGTCTGGGGTGCT
This sequence comes from Mesocricetus auratus, assembly GCF_017639785.1. Classification (NCBI taxonomy): domain Eukaryota; kingdom Metazoa; phylum Chordata; class Mammalia; order Rodentia; family Cricetidae; genus Mesocricetus; species Mesocricetus auratus. Next base: position 170,709,370 of record NW_024429266.1, read on the forward strand.
TGGCTCCCTTCAGGATTGGAAGCTCTGTGCAGTTCCCAGGCAATCCCCAGGCACTGGAACACAGGCCCAGAACCCAGCCTGTTGTACCTGATGCCACCCCAGGAATATCTGTTCCCCTGGTCTCCCTGTCTCCTCTGGTTTCCTGGTCTTGTTGGTGGGAGAGAAGTTCCAGAGTCTGGGGTGCTTGGCTCCCACTGCTGGGATTGGAAGCTCTGTGCAGTTCCCAGGCGATCTCCAGGCACTGGAACACAGGCTCAGAACCTGGCCTGTTGTACCTGATGCTGCTGCCTGAACAGCTGCTTCCCTGGACAACCTGGCTCCTCTAATTCTTTGAAAATTTTACACAATGTATTTTTACATATTTACTTCCTTCCCTGAATCTTCTCATATTCATTCTCCCCACCATCTTCTCCCTATTCACTCAAATTTGATTTTCTTTTTTTATCATTTTTTATTTTAATTTTAAATAGCTTGTTTTACATGTCAATCCCAGTTCCCTCTCCCTCCCCTCCTCCCGCACTCCCCTTCCCCCCCTCCCTCCCACCCTATTGCCCAATCCTTCCACATAGCCCTTCAACCAACGCCAGCTTTTGCTGCCCAACTAGTCTTTCAAGTAGAGTATGCCCTAAAATGTGCTCAAACTGCTATGGGAAGCATCAATAAAAAAGTAATAGAACCTATGTCTGTCTGCCACTCCAGGCTGTGATATTGTCTGACTTGATCTTCTGAAAGTCTTGTGGATGCTTCAGTAGACATTGTTTTACTATTTATTTATCACCACAAAAAGTAACCTATATAAATAGGATGTAGATTTAAATCAATCATTCAAAACATGCCATGGAGTGAAGCCTACATGCCAGCACTCAATGATAAATATAAATTTTGTTCCTATCACCGTATCAACATTTGTTTTGGGATTATTAAATTACTCCAAAATTTATGGGTTGCTATTATCACAAGGTGATGAATCTTCTATGCAATTCTTACAGTTTTCACAGATCATAATAAAACTATTATTTAATTCCTGGCAAATATTCTCTTTAACTCAGTAAGTTGTCACTACATGAAACAGCAAGCATACCTGTTTGTGTAGTCTTCATTGGTACATTAGATTATTGTTTTTTCATGGTGATTTGGACACATAAGGTTTTCCATTTTTTGATACAGGCTATGAAGCAGGCTTGTGGTCCTGAAGTCTATATCTACCTTGCAAGATGTCTTTGACTTCATGCATGCTATAAGCATGCATTTCCTTGTATTCTGTTGTGCTTCAGGTATAAAAAAAACCTGGCCAAGAGTAAATGATGGCCAGGCATTGGTGGCACAGGCCTTCAATCCCAGGAGGCAGAGGCTGGTGGATCTTTGTGAGTTTGAAGCCAGCCTGGTCTACAGAGCAAATTCCAGGACAGCCTCCAAAACAATACAGAGAAACCCTGTCTCAAAAAAAAAAAAAAGAAAAAATAAGAGTAAACAATGAAACCTGGGTGTGAAGTCAAGTCTGTTTGATTCAGAAATTTTGTGAACAACACAATAATTGACTTGTATGAATCCTTTTTCTTCCATATATTTTTATTTAACTTTTTATGTATGTCACTTTCAGTTCCCTTTGCCTCCCCTCCTCCCCAAACCCCAATCCTCCCAACCCATCACCCTCACTACACACCCCCTCCACTCCCCAGGGAGGGGAAAAGCCTCCATGAGGGTTTTTCAGGGTCTGTTACATCATCCCAGGAAGGGCCCAGGTTCTTCTTCATGTGTCCAGGTTGAGAGAGAATCTCTCTACATGGTATGGGTTCCCAGAGTCCTTCTGTATGTCAGGAATAGATACTGCTCCACTCTCCCAAACTAACCTTTCAATGTTCCTTGTTGGAACTGAGTCTTCAGACTCTATGAAAAAGACAGGGAGTTTTGATACATTGAAACATTACTTTAGTGACACACCATATACTTATTACAAGTAGAACAACAAAAAAATTGTACTAATAATTCTATCAAATAATAATCTCCAACATGGTCTTACTAGGCACCCCATGATAAGTAGAATGTAGCTACGATCTTATATAAGAAAATTGTATGGCTGGAAATTGGAATTCAGGCCATTGGACCCCTGCTCCTTGCTCTTAATCACTGCTAACCTGTTTGTACAAATCAAGTCATTGACTTGTGATGGAAAAGTATGTAAAGGGAAACCTTCCCGCCAGCCTGGTTCCAGAGCCACATCAGTCCCAAATAAACACACAGGAGGCTATATTAATTATGAAGCTGTTGGTCTTGCTTGTTTCTTACTGGCTAGCTCTGACTTAAGTATTTATCCCATAATTGTTAATCTAAGTGTTTCTCTTACCAGAGAACTTTCCAGGCTTCTTATTCCTTTGGCAGTTGCATCTTGACTCTCTGTGTTTCTCCTTCCCAGAGTCCTCCTGGACTCCTAGTCCCACCTGTCTTGGTTCCCTATTGGCCAACAATGCTTTATTGACATATACACAGGACTTCCCCTATCAAAAGTGACAGTATTTTCTGTCACAAATGGAGAAACTGAGGCCTTAAGAAAGCAATATGGGCTTGACTCATGACTTTAAGCCCAGCACTTTGGAGGCAGAGGTAGGCGGATCTCTGACTTTGAGAACATCCTTGTCTACAAGACCTAGTTCTAGGACAGCCTCCTAGGCCACAGAGCACCAATGTCTTGAAAAAAAAAGAAAGAAAAAAAAGAGAAAACAATGTGGCAGCTAAAATTAGGTCAGTAGTTTTTTTTTTATTTTCCAGTTTAAATTTAGATAAGAAATGAGGTTGCTTCACAAGTCAGTTCCAGGTCCCTCTCCCATTCCCTCCCCTCCTCCCGTGCCCTCCCCCCAATCCTCCCCCCCCATTATCCCCTCATTCCCCCAGGGAGGGTGAGGCCCTCCATGGGGGTGTCCATAGTCTGCCATTTCATATAGGGCAGGGCCTAGACCCTTCCCCAAGAGTTCAGGGTGAGAGTGCACCTCACATTGTTCTATGGGAGTCCAAAGTCCGTGTGTATACTTGGGATCGGTACTGATCTGCTGCCCAAGGCTCAATAGATTCCCTAGGCCTCCTTACTGACACCCAGATTCAGGGGGTCTTGATCAGTCCCATGCTGGATTCCCAGGCTGATGCCTGGGATTCAAGAGTTAACCTTTGTCTAGTCAGCTGTTTCTGGGGGTTAAACCAGCCCAGTCTTAATCCCTTTGATCATCAGTCCTCCCTCTCTGTTACTAGCTTTCTTGAGTTCAGCTCAGTAATTAACCAAGGGAGTCTGCCTCTTCTTCGATCAGCCACTAAATGAAGTTTCTGTTTCCCAGACTCTCTGGCCATAGGATGGTCAGTAGTTTTAATAAGGTTAAAAATTGGAACATGGAAATGTCAATCCTGAAATCACGTAATTCACAGTCATTTTCTCTATAGTTTAGAGCATTCTTCATTCATTCTGTAGCTACCTGTGGACAGAATAATCATAGCTAGTATCAGAATGATGAAAAATGGTTTCAAGTGCACTTAAAATCTATAAAACTACATATATCAAGTTTTGATCGACTCTCTATTTTTCTTCCTATAATCACTACATACTGTGGAAGGAGATGTCTACTTTTCCTTGGCACTTATTAGGTAGCTGCCTTTACAACTATTTTCATCTAATATCTTCACATCTTATGTTTATCTTTTTTTCTATCAGTAATTTACTAGGAATAGAAGGATAATTTTCTTATTGTACTTCATGAATGTTGTGTGTACTTTGAAATTTAAATAGGATGAAATCTAGTTCTTTAAAATGTACTTAAATAATCGTTTTGCTTTGCTAGGAAGTTCAAGGTACAAAATTAATGCTTACCTCTAATGAAACCTACTTACTTCCGTTCTCTATATTCTTCTTCCTCTAAGACTCCTACTGTGGATCCAAGAGGAGTTACTCAGTCAATATATTACAAATAGAGCTGGTCTGGCAGGACCAGGTACAACAGGCCCTGCATCCGGGCCTGCTTTCTAGTGCCGGGGGATTGCCTGGGACCTGCACAGAGCTTCCAATCCCAGCAGGAGCCAAGCACCCCAGATTCCAGGTCTTCTCTTCCACTAAGGAGACCAGGAAACCAACAGATCCAGGAAACGAGGGGACCAGCTGTTCTGGTGGGACCATGTAAAACAAGCCCTGCATCCAGGCCTGCTTTCTAGTGCCTGGGGATTGCCTGGGAACTGCACAGAACTTCCAATCCTGGCAGGAGCCAAGCACCCCAGATTCCAGGTCTCCCATCCACCAATGAGACCAGGAAACCAAAAGAACCAGCAAAGGGACCAGAAGACCAGGTGGCAGACTAAGTACCCCAGATTCCTGGTCTTCTTCTCCACATACAGGACCAGAATGAGCACAAGGAGTAGAAGAACTAACAGATTATTGGACTTGCTAACACCCACCAAAGGGAACTCTGGTCCCCTAACCAACAGACCAGTAAGGGGCTCTTTCTGCACCCACTAGAAGAAGAGATGGGAAAGAGACAATACAAAAACACACTCAGCAAGAGAAAATCAAATATGACACCACCAGAATCTAGAGACTCCACATCAGCAAGACTCCAACATTCCAATGCAAATGAAGCAGAAGAGAATGAACTTAAAACTAGGTTCATGAAAATGATAGAGGCCCTAAAAGAGGATATAGGAAAATCCCTCAAAGAAATGTATGAAAAAACAAACCAAAAAAAATGCAAGAAATGGAAGAAAACACAAACCAAAAAAGGCAAGACATGGGAGAAAAAAACAAACCAAAAAACACAAGAACTGGAAGAAAATGCAAACCAAACAATGCAAGAAATGGCAGAAAAAGCAAACCAAAAAAATGCAAGAAATGGAAGAAAAAGCAAACCAAAAATGCAAGAAATAGAAGAAAGAACAAACCAAAAAATTCATAAAATGATACAAATGGATGAAAAGATAACCGAAAATTACAAGAAACAATGAAAACAGAGCAAGGGCTGAAAACTGAAATAGAGACAAAGAAACACAATCTCAAGAAAGGCTGGAAATTGAAAAGCTGGGCAAATAGTCATATACTACCAATACAAGAATTACTAACAGAATATAAGAGATGGAAGAGAGAATCTATTTGGTGAAGATACAATAGGAGAAATGGACTCATCAACCAAAGAAAATTGTAAGTCCAACAAATCCTTAACACAAAACATCCAAGAAATATGGGACACCATGAAAAGACCAAACCTAAGAATAATAGATATAGGAGTCCAGGGAAGCAGCTGTTCCACCGGCAGCATCAGATAAACAGGCCGGCTTCCTGGCCTGCGTTCCAGTGCCTGCAGATCGCCTGGGAACTGCACAGAGTTCCCAATCCCGGCGGGAGCCAAGCACCCCAGACTCCAGATCTTTTCTCCCACCAACGAGACCAGGAAACCAGAGGTGGCAGGGAGACCAGGGGAGTAGCTGTTCCAGATCAGGTACAACAGGACCCAGCATAGGGTCCAGGGGACCAGGTAGGAGGCTAAGCGCCCCAGATTCCTGTTCTTCTTCTCCACCCATGGGACCAGCATTTGGACAAGGAATAGAAGAACCACCAGATTATTGGACTTGCTAGCACCCACCAAAAGGGAACTCTGATCCCCTAACCATCTGACCAGTAAGGGGCTCTTTCTGCACCCACTAGAAGAAGAGATGGGAAAGAGACAATACGAAAACACAGTCAGCAAGAGAAAAACAAATATGACACCGCCAGATTCTAGAGACTCCACACCAGCAAGACCCCAACATTCCAATGCGAATGAAGCAGAAGAGAACGACCTTAAAAGCACGTTCATGAAAATGATAGAGGCCCTAAAAGAGGATATAGGAAAATCCCTCAAAGAAATGGAAGAAAAAACAAACCAAAAATGCAAGAAATGGAAGAAAAAACAAACCAAAAATGCAAGAATTCAAAGAAAAAAACAAAACAAAAAAGGCAGGAAATGGAAGAAGAAATGAAGCAAAAAATGCAAGAAATGGAAGAAAAAAAACAAAGCAAAAAATGCAAGAATTGGAAGAAGAAACATACCAAAAAAGGCAGGAAATGGAAGAAGAAACAAAGCAAAAAATGCAAGAAATGTTAGAAAAAACAAAGCAAAAAATGAAAAAAATGGAAGAAGAAACAAACCAAAAAAGGCAGGAAATGGAAGAAGAAACAAAGCACAAAATGCGAGAAATGGAACAAAAAGCAAACCAAAAAATGCAAGAAATGGAAGAAAGAACAAACCAAAAAATTCATAAAAGGCAACAAATGGATGAAAAGATAAACAGAAAATTGCAAGAAGCAATGCAAACACTGCAAGGGTTGAAAACTGAAATAGAGACATTAAAAAAAACACAATCTGAAGAAAGGCAGACAATAGAAAAGCTGGACAGTCAGGCACTACCAATACAAGCATTACCAACAGAATAGAAGAGATGGAAGAGAGAATCTCAAGTGTTGAAGATACACTAGGAGAAATGGATTTATCAACCAAAGAAAACCTTAAATCCAACAAATCCTTAACACAAAACATCCAGGAAATATGGGACACCATGAAAAGACCAAACCTAAGAATAATAGGTATAGAAGAAGGAGAAGAAATCCACCTCAAAGGGGCAGAAGGCATATTCAACAAAATCATAGAAGAAAACTTTCCCAACCTTAAGAAAAACATGCCAATGAAGGTAAAAGAAGCCTACAGAACACCAAATGGAGTGGACCACAAAAAAAAAAAAAATCCCCTCGCCACATAATAATCAAGACCCCAAACTTACAGAATAAAGAAAGAATATTAAGAGCAACTAAGGAAAAAGGTCAAATAACATATAAAGGCAGACCTATCAGAATTACACCTGATTTCTCCATGGAAACTCTGGATAGAGTCCTGGAGAGATATTCTACGTACACTAAGAGACCATGGATGCCAGCCCAGACTACTATACCCGGCAAAGCTCTCAATCACTATAGATGGAGAAAACAAGATATTCCATGACACAACTAGATTCAAGCAATATGTGTCCACTAACCCAGCCCTACAGAAAATTTTGGAGGGAAAACTCCAACCCAAGGAAGCTAACTACAACCAGAAAAACATAAGCATTAGAGAATCCCTCTCTACCAACAGCCAAAAGAACAAAGGGGTGAAATTCCACACATAATTCCCCCAACAACAACCATCGCAAACTGAAGAAGGATGAACAATCAATGGTCATTAATATCCCTCAATATTAATGTCCTTAACTCACCCATAAAAAGACACAGACTAACAGAATAGATTCGAGGAAAGAACCATTCCTTCTGCTGCATACAAGAAACACACCTCAGCCTCAAAGACAGACATTACCTGAGAATTAAAGGTTGGGAAAATTTTTTTCAATCAAATGGACCCAAGAAACAAACAGGGGTAGCAATCCTAATATCCAACAAAATAGACTTTAAAATAAAATCAATCAAAAGAGATGAAGGAGGTCATTACATACTCATCACAGGTGAAATACACGAAGATGAAGTGTCTATCCTGAACATCTATGCCCCAAATACAAAGGCATCCACATTCGTTAAAGAAACATTATTAGAACTTAAATCTCATCTAAAGCCCCACACAGTTATAGTGGGAGATTTCAACACACCACTCTCACCACTAGACAGGAATACCAGACAGAAACTCAAAAAGAAGCAAAGGGTCAAATAGAAGTAATGACCCAGCTGGGATTAACAGATATCTATAGAACATTTCATCCACATAAAAAAGAATATACCTTCTTCTCACCAACACATGGAACCTTCTCAAAAATCGACCACATACTTGGCAACATATCAAACCTCAGCAGCTACAAAAAAATTGGAATTACTCCATGCATCTTATCAGACCACCATGCTTTAAAACTAGAATTCAACAACAACACAAATTGCAGAAAACCTACAAACTCATGGAAATTAAATAATGCTCAACCGCACCATCCCTGGGTCAAAGAGGAAATAAAAAAAGAAATTAAAGACTTCCTCGAATTCAATGAGAATGAAGACACAACATACCCAAACCTATGGGACACATTGAAAGCAGTGCTACGGGGGAAGTTCATAGCACTAAGTGCTCACATGAAGAAACAGGAGAACAGTTATACCAGAGAATTAACATCACAGCTGAAAGTTCTAGAACACAAAGAAGCAAACTCCCCCAGGAGGAGTAGATGCCAGGAAATAATCAAATTGAGGGCTGAAATCAATAAAGTAGAAACCAGGAAAACAATACAAAGAATCAATGCAACGAAGAGTTGGTTCTTTGAGAAAATCAACAAGATAGACAAACCTTTGACCAAACTTACCAAACAGCAGAGAGTGAACACGCAAATTAACAAAATCAGAAATGAAAAGGGGGACATAACAACACACTCTGAGGAAATCCAGAGAATCATTAGGTCATACTTTGAAAACCTGTACTCCACAAAATTCAAAAATTTAAAGGAAATGGATGACTTCCTGGACAACTATCATTTGCCAAAACTAAATCAAGAACAGATAAGCAATTTAAATAGATCTATAACCCCTATGGAAATAGAAGCTGTCATCAAAAGTCAACCAACCAAAAAAAGTCCAGGTCCAGAGGCCTCAGTGCAGAATTCTACCAGAAATTCAAAGAACAGCTTATACCAATTCTTCTCAAAGTGTTCCATACAATAGAAGCAGAAGGGTCTTTGCCAAACTGTTTCTATGAGGCTTCAATAACCTTGATCCCCAAGCCACACAAGATACAACTAAGAAAGAGAACTTCAGACCAATATCCCTCATGAACATTGATGCACAAATACTCAATAAAATACTGGCAAATCGGATCCAAGAACACATCAAAACAATCATTCACCATGATCAAGTAGGTTTCATCCCAGGGATGCAGGGATGGTTCAACATACGAAATCCATCAATGTAATCCACCATATAAACAAGCTGAAAAACAAAAATCACATGATCATCTCACTAGATGCTGAAAAAGCCTTTGACAAAATCCAACACCCCTTCATGATAAAGGTCTTAGAGAGATCTGGGATAACAGGGACATACTTAAACATAATAAAAGCTATATACAGTAAACCAACAGTCAACATCAAACTAAATGGACAGAAACTCGACGCAATTCCTCTAAAATCAGGAGCAAAACAAGGCTGTCCACTCTCTCCATACCTTTTCAACATGGTACTTGAAGTTCTAGCTATTGCCATACGACAACAAAGGGGGATCAAGGGGAATACAAATTGGGAAGGAAGAGGTGAAACTTTCACTGTTTGCAGACGATATGATAGTTTACATCAATGACCCAAAGAACTCTACCAGGGAACTCTTACAGCTGATTAACACCTTCAGCAAACTGGCAGGCTACAAGATCAACTCAAGAAAATCAGTGAAGACCTGTATCACAAGCACTTTGCATCTTTAAAGAAAGAAATTAAAGAAGCCCTCAGAAAATGGAAAGATCTCCAATGCTCTTGTTTAGGTAGGATCAATGTAATAAAAAGGGCAATCCTGCCAAAAGCAATCTACAGATTCAGTGCAATCCCAATTAATATGCCAGCACAATTCATCACAGACCTTGAAAGAACAATAATCAATTTTGTATGGAAGAACAAAAGACCCAGGATAGTCAAAATAACCCAGTTCAACAAGGCAACATCCAGAGATATCACCATCCCTGACTTCAAGCTCTATTATAGAGCTATATTCCTGGAAACAGCTTGGTGTTGGCACAAAAACAGGTAGACCAATGGAATTGAATTGAAAACCCTGATATTAACCCACGCATGTATGAACATCTGATTTTTGACAAAGAAGCTAAAAATATACAATGGAAAAAAGAAAGCATCTTCAACAAATGGTGCTGGCATAACTGGAGGCTGGCATGTAGAAGAATGTGGATCGATCCATGTTTATCGCCATTTACAAAACTTAAGCCCAAATGGATCAAACACTTCAACATAAATCCAGCCACACTGAACCTCTTAGAAGAGTAAGTGGGTGGTACCCTTTAATGAAGTGGTACAGGAGACATCTTCCTGAATATAACACCATTAGCACAGACAGTGAGATCAACAATTAATAATTGGGACCTCCTGAAACTGAGAAGCTTTTGTAAGGCAAAACCACAGTCAGCAAAACAAAAAGACAGCCCACAGAATGGGAATAATATTCATTAACCCCACATCTGACAGAGGGCTGATATCCAAAATTTACAAAGAAACCAAGAAGCAAGTCTCCAAAAAACAAAGGATCAAATTAAAAGTGTGCTGTAGAACTAAATAGAGATATTTCAATAGAGGAGTCTAAAATGGCCGAGAGGCACTTGCTCAACATCCTTAGCCATCCGGAAATGCAAATCAAAACAACTCTGAGATACCATCTCACTCCTGTCAGAATGTCTAAAATCAAAAACACCAAAGACAATTTATGCTTGAGTGGATGTGGTAAAAGGGGAACACCCCTCCACTGCTGGTGAGAGTGCCAACTGGTTCAGCCACTTTGGAAATCAGTATGGAGATTCCTCAGAAAAATGGGAATAAACCTACCACAAGACCCAGCAACTCCACTCTTAGGCATAGATCCAAAAGATGCCCATTTATACAACAAGTATTTCTGTTCCACTATGTTCATAGCAGCATTATTTGTAATAGCCAGAACTTGGAAGCAACCTAGATGCCCCTTAACCAAAGAGTGGATAGAGAAAATGTGGTACATTTTATACAATGGAGTACTATTCAGTCAAAAAAAACAATGGAATCCTGAGATTTGCAGGCAAATGGATGGTACTAGAAGAAACCATCTTGAGTGAGATAATCCAGCCACAAAAAGAGAAACCTGGCATGTACTCTCTCACATAAGGATTTTAGACATAGATCTGGGCAGTGCTAGCCTACAATCCCATGGCCAGAGAGTCTGGGAAACAGACCCTTCATTCAGTGGCTGATGGAAGGACAGGCAAACTCCCATGGCTAAGCACTGAGCTGAACTCAAGAAAGCCAGTAACAGAGAGGGAGGACTGATGACCAAAGGGATTAAGACTGGCTGGTTTAACCCCCAGAAACAGCTGACCTGACTAGCTCTTAATGCCTGGGAATCCATCATGGGACTGATCAAGACCCCCTGAATGTGGGTGTCAGTGAGGAATCTATTGAGCCTTGGGCAGTATCCCGTGTATACAAATGGATTTAGGACTTCCATCAAACAATGAGACATGTACTCTCACCCTGAACTCTTGGGGGAGGGTCTAGGTCCTGCCCTGAATGAAATGATAGACTATGGGTCCCCCATGGAGGGCCTTACCCTCCCTGGGGAAATGAGGTTGTATGTGGGGGGGTTAGTGGGAGGGCACGGGAGGAAGGGAGGGAAACAGAGAGGGACCTGGAACTGACTTGTGAAACAACCTTGTGTCTAATTCAAATTTAAAGTTAAAAATAATATAATATATTACAAATAAATTTCCAGAAAATACAAGAAATATTAAAAAAACATGGGATAGGAAACAAAACAGTTCTAAATATCAATATCCTAAGAAATAATGGCCTTGGTCTATCCAGAAATTCAATATATTAAAAAAACAGTGAATATTTTCCACAAAATAGTAAAGACCCAAGAACCACAAATCCAATATATTAAGTTTATAAATTGCTTTAAATAAAATGGTTAAATTTGAAGGCAGACTGCATAATAAGTGGTGAAGAATGTTATTGTCATTTTTCCATATGTTAATGGAATGGTAGCTTTGGAGGAGATTAGCTTTATTATGTATAATACATATTTATCATGAACAGCTTATGGATGATGGACCATGATGCCTATAACTTATATATAATTAATTCTCTTAAAAGTATGCTAAAATTATATTTTGTTAACATGCTACATCACAATGTCTGGAAAGATAAAATGTCAGAAAATGTTGTGTTTAATTTGTAGACTTTCAGGATGGTCATACATTAATTTTCTGCATGACAAAGTTTATTTTTAATGATTTATGTAAGAAAAATAAACAACCACATCTGCCTTGGCAAAGCAGGAGATATTCTTCATCAGTTATTCTGTAGAGATGCATTCTAAAATATTATATTTTTCTCTCAAAACCTTGCTTCCATATTCTGCCTACAGGGTTGGGTTTCCTTTTTCAGATTTAAGTATTACAACAAAATTTCTATCTGAGTTTTGTTTTGAGAATATCCTCTCCTAAACTTGAAAAAGCTGTACTCCTCCAGGATCACTTCTTAAATTTAACATCACAAATTCTTGATCATATTTGTGAAGAAGGAGCCATAACTTTGCAAAATTCAATAGCCTCCTAAAACTGATACCTAGAATGAAGGCCCTTACTATAAGTGTTGGCAAAGTTCAGATGGCAAATTCTATAAAGTATGACTTAATGTAATCTGTACCAAAGTTCTTCAACTCTGCCTGATTTAGTGGGGGGAAATTAGCCGTGGACACTTTACAAACAGGTACAGATATGATGTATTGAAACTCTATTTACACACATAATTGATCAACCTGACTGAGGAAAGCAATAAGGACCAAGGTCCCTTGTCAGTCACATGAGACTATGGAGAGTTTAATGATGACCTCTGTTTCCTTGAGGATTATTCACAAGTTTCTTTCTCACTTCAGGTCTCATGTTCAATTCTTTTGTTGTTTTAAATTTCTCCATGTATGCATCACACACCACGGAAACTCATATTCATAGAGCATTTCCTGAGCCACATAATTTCTTTCTTTCACCCTATTATGTGATTTGATGATTTTTTTCTTAAGTTTATTACTAATGTTCATATAGAAAACAAATAGTAAGTATATAATCAGTTTATTATTGTAGTGCTGTTAGTTAATTGACTTACTTAACTAAACTTTATAAAACTAAACTTTATTATATAAAAATGCCTTGCAAATAAATACATTACACAACAAAATTGATCATACTGGAAGTTTTATTCAACTTAGTGAACTTATATGCACTTAGAAACAGCATTTGAAACTGAAGCTGTTTAACTTCACATTAAATTTTGCATTTTATATTTTGAATTTTTTTGCCTTTATCCATCACTGAAATAAAAAATTCCATGCCAGAATTAGAACTGGAAAAACAAGCACCTTTATACTCTCTTTGAAATCTTAACGTCTGTTACCAGCGTTCAGTCCTTGGGCATCTGGTTATACTCAGCCCTCCTTGTTCTCTTTTTTTATTAGACTTCATACTTTTTAATGTTTCATCCCCACCTTATCAAGTACCCAGCAGTGGCTTCAATTACTTGTACATATTAGTTAATTACTGCTACAGGTTAAAGGCTCTTTTTAATAAGGGAGAAGCTGAAATGACAGCACAACAAAATGACCAACTTTTATGGTAGAGAGGTAACTTCTGAATGGCATCTCTGAATTAGTCCTTTAAATGCTAAGAAAAATATGATATAGAAAACATTGTATAAAAATGATGTTTGCATCCTAATTTTTTTCCTGGCCATTCTTAGAAATCTAATTCCTTGTCACATTTGGATTTATTCATTTTTTTTATATTTGAGTAAGGAAGTGACTTGAGTCACATATGTCTATTGTGGGGAACTACTTATTTCCTTTGTTGTTTAAGTCAGAGTTCAAGTTGTAAACAATGTGTCACAAATATCACTGAAATGTGTTTACAATTATTATTAATTACAAGAACTATCACTGTACATCACCCATCCTCTGTTTTTGTAAACTTAGATCATTTTGTTTGGGGAATCTCAGTTTTGAATATCTTACTGCTATGTGACTTTCTGAAATTAGAAGATGTAAGGGAATTTATTACTTTAATTAGCTTGAATTTTTCTAAGCTAATTCAGCTCTTTATTTTATATAAATTTTATATAAATTAGAAAGAATCTTATTTTACACATCAATCCCAGTTCTCTCTCCCTCCCTACCCCATACCCCCCACTGACCTCCCCATTCCATCCCATCTGATTTCCCAGCTATTCATTTTTGTTTTTATTTCCCAAAGAAAACATGAGTTAATTTCAGAAAACATCTCCTTGTTCAACTTCATTCCAATCTCTCATGTAGTATATTATACACTGAAGACTTAATGGCAATACTGAGATACTGAGATGCTTTACTAGGAATAGTTAACGATTAAAAAAAAGTTTTCAGTAGCTTTCATCAGCTATATATATGACACACACGTCTTATCAACTCAGTTTATCCAATAACTGAAATCATAATTTAGCAAAATTGAGGCTTTGGTATTCTACTTAAGTTGCATAAAGTATCTGTCTGCTGATTTTTATATTTTTAATTAAAGTTAACTAAGATTTAATACTGATAACATGGAGAAATAAAACATCTGTGAAGATGACAATGTAGAGCCATTTATCTGCCTAATGTTTGGTAACTATTGGATGAGGGGTGATTAAGACCTTTCCTGAAGAAATCAAAGTTTGTGTTTGTGTATTTAAAATTGAGACAATATCAAAAGGAATGGAAAAGGTCAGCCTCATTAACTGAGCTCAATCCAAATAAGCTAAATATCACGTTCAGCCATGCTCATTGTTCCTTAATGGCTAGAAAAAAAATGAAAATGTATTTCTTGTTGCATCCTAATGGGGCATGAAGAAATAAAGGGAGAGAAGTCTTAGAACAGCTTGTTTTATTTATCTGTTGGTCTGGTGTGTGATCCATAACTGGCTTTGCTACATTCTTTACAGATCCAGACAAGAAGGAGATAAATATCATTTTTAAGTTATGCTAAGGCAATTTAAATTTTATTGAACTCTGCTTTCAAATACCTCCCTTATCCCACTGACTATGATTGTGTATTTAAAGAGAAATTAAGGTAGAAATGTGAAATATATTAATCATTTAAGGCAAAGAACCCTCTAGCACAAACAGAATAGTCTTAAGCAATACCTCTATAATCTTTGTATTAAATATGCACTTGAATAGGGATGAGTGTGCATGAATGTGTAAATTTACTACCATAAGCTTATATACTATCTTGTTACTTTTACTCTAGTCCCACCTTTTAAAAGAAACATGACTCTTAATTACCTAAGCAATGATAAACAAATATTCAAGGTTGAAAGTATACTTTCAGTGCATGGTGATAAAAGTAACCAAATAAGGTTTCAGTATATCAGTTGAAAAATAGGAGACAACCCTAGATACTTGTTATCAGACTATATCAGAATAAATATAGGTGCCTGAATATACATTTTACTTTATAGGGGGTTGTGAATTATTAAGGTGCTTGGGAAAGCCAGTGGTGGCATGGAAGTGTTACTTGAGTTTATTTCACCTGGGGATGTCCCAAAGAACTAATAGTGGGAAAACTGGTGGAAAATAACTATAAAAGCATGTGAACTGTTTGGTGTGATATTTCTACCCAGATCTGTGACTGAACTAACTGATATTTAGCAGGAACACATGAGATCTTGGTCAATAACTGTAAGAGTGAAGAAGTCTACAAATAAAACAGGACCAATATTTTTGAATTATTAGGGGAGAGTTAACTGACAAGTTAACAAAATATACTCATTCAATAAAAGCTGACACCACAGTAATGTAGACCCAAACAATCAGCATCTCTCTGGCCTCACATTTCTCTACCTCTAAACATCATAGCCCTTAATTTATCCCCAAATTCCATGCAATGTTAATAGTTTGCTTTGCCAAATGAAACAGTTCTTTTCCACCATAGTTTACTCACTAAAAGAATTCATCTACTGGGAATAAACTTTTGTCATGTTTTCTATAACATTCTGATAGAATTTACCTTCCTAGGTTTCATGTAGATAGGCCTATCTTATGTTATTTTCTTTCTTGGAATGGCTTCTGGCCTTAATTCTAAAAAGCAAATCTTTGCAAGTGTAATGTTTGTGGTAGTTACAAAACCATAATAGATACTACACACTGAATGGCTTCAACAGCAGATATTTATTTTCTAGTACTCACAGAGGTTAGAAGTTCAAGATCAAGGTGCCATATGATTAGTATCATTTGAAGTCCCTTCTGCATTTGCAGATGCCTATCAGTTTGCTATCTCTTTCCATAGCCCCCTCCCTATATACATGTACCTCTGATCTCTTGCATCTTAACTTTCTCTTCTTTTGTGATTATTTTCTTGTTTTCCTGTCTTCAACTATTTGCCTATATTAATATGTTCCTAGTTCCCTAGTAGGCCAGAAGAGGTTTACCATATTATCTAGATCTAGAATTGTAGAAGGTTGCAAGCCCCCTTGTGAGTTAGAAACTGAACCTGGTTCCTGTGACTGTTGATTCAACTCTCCAGTCCTTTTTTTTAAATGAGGACATCATTTCCTTCATTACCACTTTGAAGAATATGTCTCTGACTACCATCACATCATGACACTTTGGGATTATAACTTTCAACATATGAATTTTGAGACACATGTCCACACTTGTTTGGTATCACTGGCTCCATGAGTTTGTAATTTAACGAGTAAACACTGTTTGCTAAGAGAGACCACTCATAAAATACATAAAAATTTGAGGGATTTTGAATTGCACACCATTATTTTAAAGATTTTTTTCTACTATTGCTATCATTATATGACATATGATGCAGCACCAAAATTATTATGAAAGGTTTAGAAAATATATTGGAAGAGAAAAAGAAAAATAATGTAAGAGCTGGAGGATAGCAAGAAATGTTGTGAAATACAAAATTCAGAACATGACATGGCTATGACATTTACAAGCCTATAGAAACTATGGATATTTGTACAAGACTTGCACAAACTCAATCCAGCTAAAATTCCAATATAGATTTAAAAGGAGTTCCCTAGACCCTTAAGCTTACTGAAGACCTGTTGGCATTTGATAGCTACTGGGGGAAGTAGAATAAATCTGTTATTGAGTATGTTGGCCACTAGTAGATTTTTGATTCTCTAGAGGATGGAGCTACATGTACACATATATGAAGTATAATTGGACTTAGTGGATTATAAAAAAATCAAAGATATGAGGTTGGGAGGGAGCCATATTTGGGGGAATTGGGAAGAGCTGAAATGGAGAAATAGATGGATATGATCATGTTCCATTGTGCACATGTATGAAATTCTCAATGAAAAAGTAAATGTAAACTTAAATAAATTAATTTCTAAGAGTTGTTTAAGAAAAATCTTAAAACAAATTGTGTTGCTGTGAGGGTTGATCTTGATTTTCAAGCTAATTGAATTGAAAAGCTCCTAGGAGATGAAAAAAGCACAGCTCTTGGTATGTCTATGAGGGGATTCTCAGAAATGATTAGATAATTAATGCTTTGACATAATGAACTTAATTTACTAGAGGATTCAATATCTGAATAGGATATTTGGAGTTGGAATCATGCACAAATTATGTTTACTTAGAGGAAGTGGGTTAATGGCGAAGGACATTGAAAGCTAAGTCTTGGCCCTAGCCCAGGTATGTTACTACTTTACTTCCTGACTGCTGTGAAATTGTGTGCTTTCTTCTTTTATGTACTTCCTCCACGCTGTTTCTGCCTGATCACAGACCTGAATGTAATTGCGTCAACTGGCCATGAATTAAAATTGTGAGGAAAAATGCGTGGTCACTAAAAGTAACACAACTGTATGAAAATGTTTATATTTTTATTTTGCTTTGCTGTTTTGCAATAGTTAGAAATTTTCATAATCAGTCTCTTGCCATTTAGAACTACAGATCTATAATCTGTCTTTGCATTATAGTCTACCTATATTATACATTTGTGGCTTTATGGCATCCTTGCTGACTATTCTGTAGTCTGTCACAAAACTTTTAGAGTTCAAACCAAGTCCAGGCTGCTTTGCTGAAATTTGCTTTTCTGATATTTTGCTAACTTAATGGGAATCCCTTTGAAACTAACAGAAATAGCTATAGCTGCAGTTATTAAATTCTTCCTACCCCTTCATTCTCCAACCCTATATTACCAATATGATGTTCTTCTTATAAGCCATGTAATATATGACATTAAACAGCAAGAAAAATAATGTTAATTAATTGGAACTAGATGAGCAATCATCTTAAAAACATGATTCCATTCTTTGTTTTTGAATTGCTAATTGTTGAATTATCATAGGATTAGAAGCATTGCCCACTCTTGCTGCAACCCCTGAAAGCCTTGGAAAAGAGACTCTCTTTCTTTACTTTCCCAGCATCTTCAAGGGGCGTTGTAGGAAATGGACTCAACTAAAGTATATCAGTGTTTTATATTAAACAGAATGAATTTTTTTCAAAGAAATTCGATGTTTTTTTTTCATCCATTAACACATGGAATATACTTAGAAGTTTTTTAGAGACAAAAAAAATACATGTTTTGTGGCATAGTTTAGAAAGAGAATTCATGTACACAGACAAAAAGGAAATGGTGTTGAGACAGGAATCAAATACCAATGCTTCCTTTTACATTTATCCATTGAAGTTATTTTTGAAAATTCCTTTAAGCTATTTTTTAGATGTCATGGAAATTTAAACTGCTACTGGATATGGCCCTTAGAATAAATGGCTTTTGGAAAACCCACAGTAATGTAGGTTTGCCTTAGTTGGACTCAAAATAGATATTGAAAACATTGGCTAAAAATGACTTCTCAACTGAGGATTCTTATTATAAGTATTTTCATTTCTTATTTTTAAAAATACTTTAAAATTATTTATTATAATCTTTCACTGTCAAAATTTACTAAAATTATACTTTGGCAATATATATTATACTCTCGTGACTAAGTTACTATATTAGTTTGATTTCTCTATAGAAACTTAGCAAATACATGAAAATGGGTTTATTTCCATGTATATATCTTTAAACATATTTATTATAAGAAACTGGCTTGCACAGTTGTGAATGTTAACAGATCTAAAATCTACAGGATAGATTGAAAGGCTGGCAGCTCGGGACATGTACTACGGTAATTTCAATGAAAATGGTCTCTTGGATAATTCTTGTTTGGGGAGACTGCTCTTCAGTTTTTCAAACGATTGATGAGGACTACCCAGCTTTTACGAGGCAGACCTGTTTTACTCAATGTTAGCAATCTGAATAGTGTGTGACATAATATCTGGGCAGCCATAGATCGTATCAGTTAAAACATACAGTTAATCACTTTAAGTGGCTATTGTTTTATAGGTATTGTTATGATTAATTTAATTGCAATATGTAAGTTTATTGCATATTTAATGATGGATATTTGTGGATGTGTGTGAGCATGAACACATGAGTCAAGTGCCCTCAAGAATGGAAGCATCAGGCAATTGCTAACTGCCCAAATGCCAGACCTGGGTACTGAGAACCAAATTTGAGTCATCTGAAGAAAAGTATGCATTCTTCACTATTGATCCTGTTCTCCATTCTCCTTATCTATTTCATAGCTTGTAAATCATAGGGGTTGTTTCAAAAGACACAAAACCATGATTTGATAGGTAGTCTTTTGTTAGAAAGAATAAATTATATTTCAAGACATTGTGATGTCAGGTTTATCAGTATGGTGTTTCATGGTTTACAAGGCACTTCGCCGTCTGTTAGTACTATTGAAAGATCAGCACTGCTATCTTCCATATTGGGTGTGAACCTTGTCATCAAACCTGCTCAGTGAGGAAAGTGAAGTCAAGGTCAAATAATTATGCAATGAACCTGAAACTAATTTTAAACTAGTGTGAGCAGTGTAATTCATGATCCCATTATTAACTGCAATTCCTTCCATCTTGATGTGTAGAAAAAACCCTCAACTTGATGCTACCATTTTGCAAAAGATTGTGAGAACCACATGGATGATGGTCATTCCTCAGTTTTGATGCTCTAATCCCTGAGCTGCCACTGAACTGTAGTACTTAAATGGAAGTGCCATGAAAGTTTAGAATTGATGCTCCAATTTTACTGATTCTAAGCTTTTTTTCTTTCTCTTTTTATAAATTATAATCCTGAAATACTTGTCACTAAATTGCCAAGTCCTGCTCCTACTACAGTCACCTCTTTTAGTCTTTTCTAAACATTTACCAAAGTGAAATTGACTGAATTATTTTAGAAGGACTCATGATTTCCTAGTGCTATTTGAAGTGACTTCTTTTTTCTCTCCATTGTGTATGTGTGTCTTCCTATATAGACCATCTCTGGGGATTTTATTTCATTCCTTTCTGAGTAAGAGTTCCATTTATACTTTCATATCTGCTATCTCTCTGGCCTTCTTCTCTGTGTCATGTCATTGGGCTTTATTTATTTCCTAAGTATTTAAATAATCATTGCATGTTACCAATCTTGGATACAAGTAGAATAAATCTATGAGTTCCTGAAGTCTTGGAAATTGGATCCTCATGTCTAATATGACAAAGATAAAGTCATGCTTCATACACGAAAAAATGCAATTCACCTACATTTTCAGGCTGTAATAATATTAGGAAAAAGTAAATAATATATTTACTTTTATGTTATATGTCAGTTCATTGTTATGTGCTGTACAGTATATCATATTTAAGTGTTTACACTCTCCATGTACTCTTCTATTGCTTCTTTATTGAACATGAATGTTAAATGATCTTATTGACATTTTCATTATATAACACATGAGGAAATAATTTATTGTACAATATGCTCACTGCAAAACATTGAGAACTTGACTATATGCCCCTAGCACTCAAGCAAAATAAGATACATTGGCATGTGCCTTTAATTACAGTACTCTTATAGAGAGATAAGAGACAGAAACTGTAGAATTCCCAGAAGCTTGTGAACTAGCTAGCCTGGAGAACACAAACAAACAAGAAAAACGTTAACCTATCTCTAACAAGGGGCAGTGTGAGAATCAAGTCCTGAGTTTGTCCTCTAATCTGATATATCAACACTCTAACATATACTCATATGTATACACACACACATATATATGTGTGTGTGTACATGTATATATATATATATATATATATATATAGAGAGAGAGAGAGAGAGAGAGAGCAGAGGCAGTCACAGAGATTGAAACAACGACAGAGAGTCTAGCGAGAAGTTATATTTTAGCAAAAATGATTTAATGATAATTCAAATTACTATCACTTCTCAATATATTTTTAAAGTATATTCTCCACATTTCAACATAACTAGCGATAAAATGGTATCTTGCTGGGAAAGCTATTCACTGTTATGTTTATATAGTCATTCTAATGAACCCTCTTTTTACATCCTGATATTTATCCTGATCACTAAATAATTCCCCTATTATCCATAGATATCTGTTCTAAGAAGCCACTTGTTTTCAGTTTCTGTAAAGATGCCTTATTTAAACTAGGTGAAAAGCCAAGATGGAATGAGTACCTGGTGTTTTTTGGTTTATGAGGTAATGGGAGTTCAAGTCCAGTAATATTTATTGCCTTTCTATAAAAAGCTAGAATACTTTCTCAGCTCCCAATGGAACCTTTCTTTTGCCAAATCTTACTCTTTATAATTCAACAATATGACAGGCTCATTTCTTGCACTGAACAAATTAATTGTCATATAATTTTTTGCTGACTATAGCATTGATTATACAAAAGAAAATATAAGGTCAGTACAGAAACTATATTAGCCAAAAGAGAAAAGTTTTTCCAAGAAAACCCAGTTTTCTTCCTAGTTTATTATTGTATTTGATCACACTTATGAAAATAACTGCCATAATACACAGGAGACGGTTATAGCATAATGTAAAGAATTCTCTCCATATACCATATGACAACTTTATTTCTACTACAAACTGGTGTTATGGGATATATAAGTTATCCTGTGGCAGGATGCTACTAGTGGATTATGTTCCCATATGTTATTTGTTATAGAAAAGCAGAACAATGTTGCAGAATATTTTTTGAAATATTCTGAGACAACTGGAGGAAATGACTCCTCTATTATGCCAGCCATATTTCCTATATTCATATTGACCATTACTTCTCCTTGTTTGCTTTCTGGGAATATTATTCCTCCACAGACAGGCTTTCAGAACAGCAATTAGGAAGAATAACAAGATAGCAAAGGACTACATTTTAATATTTAAATGCTAGGATATCAAAACTATTGTGTGTTTTACATGGTAAATTTCAACTTCCTCCAAGAAAGGATTCTTCTGGACTTGAATGGCTTTCTGTTTCCTGATCTGTTAGAATTATTAGCAGTAGCCAGTTAAGCTTCAATATACAAACCTCACAAATACTGTTGTAAGATGACGATGAAAAATTTGGCTGAGTTTTATTACACACACACACACACACACACACAAATACATTATGAATTTTATTAACTGCCAAGACTTAGCCACAGCCCCAGTGAATGGAGTCGGAACATAATATATCTGAATTCACAAGGCAGTATGGAGGCACTAAACTTCTTATAGGCCTGTCAAAATATTACAGTTATGCTCACTGTAAGGTTGTCAGGGATCACTAGGCTTGAAAACTTGTGCTATGGGTTTTGCTCCTTGACTGAAAGGGCTTAAAAGGTATATCTGCCCCAGGTAACATGGAAAGAAAGTCACCAGTAAAACAGATGGTCAGTGGTATATATGGATACATATAGTCAACAACATGTTGTCAACAATTTCTCCCAGTAACGGCATGCATGAGGGTGTCCTATATGATAAAAGTTATGGAAACTAGTACAGAACTAACCTACATTCCTGATGAATCTAGAAGCAGTATGTGTGTATATATACATCTGTGTGAGCATTTCCATGTTTATGAAGATACTCATGCGTGTGTGTGTGTGTGTGTGTTTGTGTGTAGTACTGAGGTTAACTTTGGTTGTAGTTTTTAAAGATGCAATCTACCTTGGTTATTGTTTTTTATAACAGTATATCTCATTGACCTGAGACTCACTGCCTGGGGTAGACTGTCTCGGCAGCAAGCCCCAGGAAGCTACCTCCCTCGCTACCTTGCTAACACTAGGATCACAAGTATATTCCACCCTTTACAACATGACAGCCTTTTTAACAGGGGGTATGCAGTTCAAGCACAAGTACTTAACAAGGACTTTACCAAGGGAGTTATAATCCCATTACTTTCAGACCAATTTAAGAATTAGTTTTGGTGGTCAATAGTGTCATCATTACAGACAAGTTTAATCTGAACGTTTGTGAACATTCCTTTTCCAGTTTGAAGCCCCTGGCTCTCTGCCTCCCTTTCCATATTCCCTCTATTTATTTTCCGATACAGTTCATACAACATTCATTTAAAAATACTATTATAATACTGTCACGAATTCCTGATGTTAAAAACAATGCAGAATGCAGAATGTGCAATGTACTTTTGTGACTAAAGTGTAAGGAAAGTGCATATGAGGGTTTTAAGGAAAAGGTACTATTTGCATTTTTAAACAGTAGGTGTCATGAAGACTCTTACTAAAATTTTTGGTGATTTGGGAAAAGGAGGGAAGAAATGAGGACACACAAAAATACAGCTGAACCCAAAGAAGAGAAGAAATGTATACCAGGCAAGAGATATTCTGTTTCATTTTGATGAAATGTTTTCAAAGTCCAAGGGAGACTTTTTCTTCTAACCTGCTATATTTATCCCCTCTGCTTCTGAGAAAGAAGAGAGAACAGACAGATATATTTTCTTTTCTCCTTGAAGTGTGTTTCTTGGTACATAGAAAATGTAGTACAATGGCCAAAAGGATCATCATTTTTTAAGGAAGTGAATTTTAAAAGAAAAGATACATAGTTTCTTTCCCAAGCTATAGCTTCATCTCATTACTTGCAAAGGAATTTTCTACAGGGGCAGTAAATTAGAAAATCAGAGGCTGGAGAGGTTGCTCAGGCATTAAGAGTGAGTACTGCTCTTCAATTGTGGGTGTGGGGGGAGAGCTCAGAGGCAATGGCCAGGAGAGTTGGTTCTAACTCCTAGAGTCTAACACTGGGAAATTTATTTTAGGCGTATTTAAACACAGCACACTTTGGGTAATTGTTTTCTGGTGATAATTAACTCAATTCCATGTGTACACAATGCTTAAGAAATGACTACGTCAAAACCCTTGCAAAGTGCAAGTGACATCTTCACAACCCTGTATTCCATAGGTTAACTGAGGAAACATTTTCATAATAAACAAGCTCAAACTAAGGGTTTGGAGGACAGTATGGTGTGGCCACACAGTAAGGGCCAAGGTCACCAGGCTATTAATAAAGTTAGTTCCCAGTATTCTGATAGAAAACAGATTATACATCTCTCCTTTTGAAGAGACAGGCTTGTTGGTTTGACATTTCTTGTTTCTATTGGGCTTTTCTGTGTGTACAAGGACTTACATGCTTCCGACATCCCAGCAGACCCAAGTTCAGGTCCTAGTACCTACATCAAGGGGTTCACAATATCCTATAACACCAGTTCCAGGGCATCTGATAACCCTTTCTGGATTCTAAGGGCACTTACATATGCATATTCTTTTTTTAGTTCCTTTTTTTAAAATTAGAAGTAAGCTTGTTTTACATGTTATTACCAGCTCCCTCTCTCTCCTCTCCTCCCTTGCCCCCACTGACCCCTATCCTATCCATTTGAAGCTAGTCACCAAAACACCAAATTATCCAATTAGAAAGTGGGGTACAGCACAAAATATAGAATTCTAAATGGAGGAATCTAAAATGACTGAAAGAAACATAAGGAAGTATTCAACATTCTTAGACATCAGGGAAATGCAAATCAAAACAACTCTGAGGTACCTTCTTACTCCTGTCACAATGGCTAAAATAAAAAAAAAACGATGACAGATGTGTAGAAAGGGGAACACTTCTCTACTGCTGGTGGGAATGAGAACTTGTACAGCCACTTTGGAAATCAGTATGGAGGTTCCTCGGGAAAATTGGAATCAGTTTACCACAAGATCCAGCAATTCCACTCTTAGGCATATGCCCAAAAGATGCACATTCATACAACAAGGACATCTGTTCAGGTATGTTCACAACATTATTTTTTCTAACAGCCAGAACCTGAAAGAAACCTAGATGTCCCTCAGCTGAAGAAGGGATAAAGAAAATGTGGCAAATTTACACAATGGAGTACTACTCAGTGGGAAAAAAATGGAATCTTGAAATTCGCAGGCAAATGGATGGAACCAGAAGAAACCATCCCCAGTGAGGTAACCCAGTCACAAAAAGATAAACATGGCATGCACTCACTGATAAGTGAATATTGGACATAAAGCAAGGGATCGCCAGCCTACAAACTATACAGTCAGAGAAGGTAGGAAACAAGGAGTAACCTAAGAGAGACATACATGGTTCCTCAGAGAAGGGGAAATAGACAAGATCCCCTGAGCTAAATGGGAGCATGGGGGAGAGGATATGGAGTAGGGGAGAAAACAAATGGATAAGAGGAGGGGAGAGGAAGACATGAGGGAGCAAGGGCAATTGTGTCGGGGAAAAAATCGAGGAGAGCAATTACAGGTTTAAAGAGAAATCTGGCACTAGGTAAAGGTCCATTGATCTACAAGGATGACCCCAACTAACAATCTAAGCAATAGTGGAAGGGCTAACTTAAATTCCCTGCTCTGATAATGAGATTGATAACTACCTTATATACCATACTAGAGCATTCAGCCAGTAAGTGATGGAAGCAGAGGCAGACACTCACAGCTAAATTCTTAGCTGAACTGAAATTCATTTGCAGAGAGGGAGGAGTTATGAGCAAAGGCGTCAATACTAGGATGGAGAAACCCACAGAAACAGCTTATCTGAACAAGGGGGAGCACATGGACCCCAGACTGATAGCCAGGAAACCAACATAGGACTGTCCCAGATTTCCTGAACGGGACAGGATGTCTAGTCAGTCTATGGGGCCTCTGGTAGTGGATCAGTATTTATCCTTATGAATGGACTTTGGGAGCCCACTCCAAATAGAAAGATATTCTCTTAGTCTAGACACCTGGGGGAGGGTCTAGGCTCTGTTCTAAATGATATGACAGACTCTGAAGATTCCCCATGGAAGGCCTCACCCTCCTTGGAGAGCATATTCTTATATACATACACACATACACAACACACACACACACACACACACACACACACACACACGCGCGCGTGCATGCAACTAAAGTTAATCTGAATGAACAAATTATTAAAACATTGCTTAGGTGTTTTTAAGAACATGTGCCTGGCACTGTTACAGATTGATACTTATAGCATTAAAAATATTCTTTTTTCCTTATTTTCTCTGGGAAATGATATTTTAAAATGGGGTACAGAACTAAACAGAGAATTCTCGATAGAGGAGTCCAAAATGGCCAAGAGACACTTGAGAAAGTGGTCAACATCTTTAGCCATTAGGGAAATGCAAATCAAAACAACTCTGAGATACCATCTCACTCTCATCAGAATGGCTAAAATCAAAAACACTCATGACAGTTTACGCTGGAGAGGATGTGGAGAAAGGGAAATGATATTTTAAAATAATGGTTTCAATGCATGATTAAATGTATTTCATTTTATATAATAACAATTAAAAACAAAACTCATTAATGATCATGGTTTTGTAGAAGACGTGTGACACCATAAATTGGTTATTAATCTACTACTGTAGTTTATTGACTCACACACACTTACTTTTTATTAACATGTATATTCACTAATAATTTTGTAGCCCTTTAACTGGGAACCCAATGTTTAATCTGGAGTATAATACCAGGAATATAAGGATGAGATACTATTTCTTTTTCTACTTACGAAACAGTTTAATAAATATTAAGAAATAATAAGATTTTGCCTCTCATATGCCAGGAATTATAGTGAGGATTGACTCCTTTTTATACAGTCGTTCACTTAATTTTTATTTGTGCGCATGTACATGTCTGTGAATGTGCGGTTATGCACTTGTGAAAGTCAGAAGAGAATTTTCTCATTTTTTTCCTTCTGCTTTTAAGGTGTGTTTCAAAGAACAAGCTCAGGTTGTTCATCTTCAAATGGCAAGTATAAGCCACACTGCAGACTTGTGACCACTCATTTTGACCATTAAATCTACACACAACCCAGTTTTTTCAAGAGCCTTCTTCTCAGATTGCTTGCCATCAGCATGATTTGGTGAATGCTCTTAGATAACAGTAAGAAACAAATAAATAAGCACAATTCACACTCACTGACTCCCACTATCCAAATATTTACCTCAACAAGTACATCTGTCTGTCCAGAGACTGTTGACATGAAATTAACAGAAGAAATATTACAGGCCAAATTCATCATGTTTCTGGTGTGAATTCCTAAAGTTACAGTTTTCCAATATGTGTATTATGCTAAAAATTGAGAGACTGGCAGTTTTAAATCAGTAAGTTTGGTAATTATTTTCTGTGAACATTTAGCAAATAATTTCCATAAAAATGTTATAAGCAGACAAAATATACCATTTAATAAATTAAGCCTCATGGATAAAATATCCTTAGCAGTCTTGAAGTCTGTGTATTCAAATAAAGTCCCACAAATTTCAAAAGATTAATAAACATAACATAGTAAGTTAAGTTAAGAGAAACACCTTGGTTTATGAACATAACTTATTTTAATTGACTGTGTTCTCTCAACTTCATTTTGGTTCTGGCATTTGTATAAAAATTTTAAAGTTATTTAAACATCTGCTTTTGTGCAAATTTATGCTTTCCTTCTCTGAATATGATACATATAAAATACCCCATCTGGGCTAAATGCCAACAAGGAACTATGCTTAAGTAATAAGCCCAATTATCTTGCTAATAAACAGCAACTAGAAATTGAACTCCTGTTGGCAGATATATAGGATACTTACACACTAAGTGGGATTAATTAAACTCTAAAAGGAGTCACATTACAAACAAATATAATAATAAATCATCACACAAGTATTAAGGATAGCAATTATCTCATTTTCCCCTTTTTGGCTAATGAAGCTTACTGTTTTGAATTATCAGGAGAAAAGTTTTCAACTCAGTGGCAAGCATACCTCTATGGATAATCTGAGGTGTAAATGTCAGCTTCCAAACTGATAAAAGATGACTTTTGATAAATATTTCACTCTCAAGGCCAAGCAATATGAATGCCAAGTTTCAAACCTGAAAAGGATGTTAGTTAGGTAAATATTTTTTACTGTGCTGCTTCTAGCAAGGTTGAGAATGATGGTTAGGGCAGTTGAGATGTTTCATATCACAGATATAAGAAAGGTTTTATTTTTAGTGAAATGCATTGACTTACAAAGCATGACTGATTTTGTAAAATGTATTTTATGATTTTTTTCAGAAAAAATTATACACATAAAAGCATCTCCACATCAGGTAAAATTAGCTTTTCTTATGAAGTACAGCTTACTTCATTTGAGGTCACTCTAAAATTTTGCCTGAAATTAATACATTAAAATATAAAGAAATTTGTAACAAATAGTATATAGGATATAAATCTTGATTCCTGAATCCTTGATAACATATAATGAGTATAGAACTATTAATTGTTTCTCAACCACCTAAAATATACAAAAGAGTATCCAAATACAAAGACACAAAACAACAAGGATACATGTGAACTACAATCAGGATGGTTACTATTGATAGTCAATTTGCCTCTTTTTATTTAGAAACAATCATTTTACATATCAGTCTCCAAGTTCCCTCTCCCTCCCATATTCCCCGGCCCCTACCAACACCCTCAACCCACCCACACTAACTCCCCAAGAACAATGAGGCCTTCCATTGGGGATCAACAGTTTTTCACATCATTTGTGGGGAGGGCCTAGGCCCCCCTCCTTGTACCTGTGCCGAAATAGTATCCCTCCATAGGGAAAGGACTCCCAAAGTCCATTTGTGCACTAGGGATAAATACTGGTTCCACTGTTAGAGGTCCCATAGACTGCCCAGGCCTCCTAACTGGCACCCCCATCTAGAGGGTTTGGTTCAGTTCAATATAGGTTCCCCAGCTTTATGACTGGGGTCCATGTGCTCTCACTAGGTCAGGTCAGCTGATTCTGTGGATTTCCCCATCTTGCTCTTGACTGCTTTGCCCATCCCTCCTTCCACTCTTCAACTGGATTCCAGGAGTATGGCTCAGTGCTTAGCTGTGGGTGCCTTCTTCTACTTTCATCAGCTACTGGATGAAGGCTGTTCAGGGGTCCTGCTTTGGTCCTATATTGGTTCCCCAGCTGTCAGACTGAGGTCTACTTTTTAGGTCAGCTGTTTCTGCAGGTTTTCCCAGCATGGCCTTGACCCCTTTGTTGTTCATTCCTCCCTATCTGATACTTGAATCCAGGAGCTGGTCTCAATACTTAGCTATGGATCTCTGCTTCTCTTTCCATAAGCTCGTGGATGAAGGCTCAAGGATGGCATTTAAGGTAGTCATCATTCTCATTACAGAGGAAGTGCATTTAAGGTAGCCTCTCCACTATTGCTTAGGTTCCCAGTTGGGGTCATCCTTGTTGATCTCCATACAATTCCCTAGTACCAGGTTTCTCTTTAAACCTGGCTCCCTCAATTGATGCTTCTCTTTTCTTGTTCTCTTATATTCCTCTTCCCACTCAAATTTCCTGATCCCTATGTTCTCCTTCCCCCTTCTATTCTCCCCTCATTTTATTCATCCCCCCCTTCCATCTCCCCACATGCTCCCAATTTGTTCAGGGATTCTTGTCTTTTCCCACTTCATTGGGGAACCCTGCATATTCTCTTAGGGTTGTCCTTGTTTCCTTGCTTCTCTGGAGGTAAGAATTGTAGACTGATAATCCTTTGCTATATATGTAGTATCCATGTATGAGTGAGTAGATACCATGTTTATCTTTCTGTGACTGGTTTACCTCACTTAGGGTGGTTTCCTCTAGTTCCATCAAATTGCCTGCAAATTTCATTGTTTTTTCCTGCCGAATAGTATTCCATTATGTAAATTTACCACATTTTCTCTATCCATTCTTCAGTTTGGAGTCATCTAGTTTGCTTCCAAATTCTGGCTGTTACAAATGATGCTGCTATGAACATAGTTGAACAGATATCCTTGTTATTTATATGAATGTGCATCTCTAGGTATATGCCTGAGAGTGAAATTGCTGGATCTTGAGGGAGACTGGTTCCCATTTTCCTGAGGAATTGCCATACTGATTTCCAAAGTGGCTGTGTAAGTTGGCACTCCCACCACCAATGGAGAAGTGTTCTCCTTTCTCCACATCCTCTCTAGTATAAACTGCCTTTTGTGTTTCTGATTTTAGCCATTCTAACAGGTGTAAGGTGGTATCTCAAAGTTGTTTTGATTTGCATTTTCCTGATGGCTAAAGATGTTGAGAAATTTCTTAAATATCTTTCAGCCATTTTAGATTCCTCTGTTTAGAATTCTTTGTTTAGTTCTGTATCACACTTTTTAATTTAATTATTTGGTGTTTTGGTTACTAGCTTCTTGAGTTCTTTGTTTACTTTGGAGATAAGCCCTCTGTCTAATGTTGGGTTGGTGAAGATCTTTCATCATTCTGTATGGGCTGCTGTTTTGTCTTGTTGACTGTGTCTTTTGCCTTACAAAAACTTCTCAGTTTCAGGAGGTCTCATTTATTAATTGTCAATCTCAGTTTCTGTACTCCTGGCATTATGTTCAGGAAGTGGTCTCCTGTGCCAATTAGTTCAAGGCTCCATCCCACTTTCTGTTCTAAGAAGTTCAGTGTGGCTGGATTTATGTTGAGGTCTTTGATCTACTTGGTCTTAAGTTTTGGGCAGGACGATACATATGGATCTATCTGCGATCTTCAAAATGTTTGCATCTAGTTATGCAAGCACCATTTGTTGAAGATGCTTTCTTTTTTCAATTGTATAGGTTTAGCTTGTTTGTCAAAGATCAGGTGTTCATAGGTATGCAGGTTAATATCAGAGTCTTCAATTCAATTCCATTGGCCTACCTGTCTGTTTTTGTGCCAATACAAAGCTGTTTTGTTCACTATAGCTCTATAGTAGAGCTTGGAGTCTGGGATGGTGATGCCTCTTGAAGTTCCTTTATTTTATAGGGTTCTTTTGGCTATTCTGGAGCTTTTGTTTTTCCACACTAAGTTGAGAATTGTCACCCTTTACAATAGCCACAAACAACATAAAATATCTTAGACTTAACTCTAACCAACCAGGTGAAAGACCTGCATGACAAGAGATTTGAGTCATTAAAGAAAGAAATTAAAGAAGATACCAGAACATGAATAGATCTCCCATGCTCTTGGATAGGTAGGATCAACATAGTAAAAAGGACAATCTTACTAAAAGCAATCTACAAATTCAATGCAATCCTATCAAAATCCCAGTATTTAATATTAACATTAAATTTCTGTGTGTTTTGATGAACTAGAACTAGAAGGTTTTTGTAATAATATTGAATCCCAAGAAAAGTAGACACCATTTCCCTCATTTTACTTAATGGGCTATGGGAAGACAAGTCTGAAAAGAGAAGTAAGTACCCAATGTCAATATTTTTGTCTAATTTCATACACCCATTTCTCAGAATATGTTTGATATGGAATTGGAAAAATCCACTCATTGCCAAAAAATAAAAACCCTCTTGAGCCGGGCGTTGGTGGTGCATGCCTTTAATCCCAGCACTTGGGAGGCAGAGGCAGGCGGATCTCTGCGAGTTCGAGGCCAGCCTGGTCTACAAAAGCTAGTTCCAGGACAGCCTCCAAAGCCACAGAGAAACCCTGTCTCGAAAAACCAAAAAAAAAAAAACCCTCTTGAGATTTTGATCAAATAAGTGATTTAATTAAAAAATAAGTTTGAGGAGAAATTGAATTCCTTAGATAAAATAACTACTTATAATTTTGGTGTATCTTCTAAATCATTTAACTGTTTTATATTGTATGACTATTTTGTGCTTAATTTAATTCTGTAAATTTTGAAATTCTAATTTTCAATTAAATATAGTTTGCTATAGTAGTCAATTTTGATTATCTTTTGACTTTATAGGAAATATATAGTTTTCATAAATGGCTTTAAAAACTCCTAGCTTACTACATGGTATTCAACTATTATCATGGATTAGTGTGTATAATGTAAACATGCTGTATGCTTATGTTCAGTTTTTCAGTGTTTGGATATACCAAAATAATTTTGGTTAAAATAGTGCTGTTCCAGCCAGGCGGTGGTGGCGCACGCCTTTAATCCCAGCACTCGGGAGGCAGAGGCAGGCGGATCTCTGTGAGTTCGAGGCCAGGCTGGACCGACAGCCTCCAAAACATACAGAGAAACCCTGTCTCGTAAAACCAAAAAAAAAAAAATAGTGCTGTCCTGTTCTACCACTCAGAACTTAATACCTTTGAAGTGGAAATGATACATTCTAGTAGTTTTTGCATGGATTCTTTTAATTGCAAACTCTTTTATTGTGTATTCATTCAAATCAGTAACAGAGTCTGAATTTTATGAATGAGTCTAGTCTTTTAAAAAGGAAAGCACTCAGTGTCATTCTAACATCCATTTATTAATATTATGAATTACATTGATGGATTTTCTGAAGTGGATTTTTCCTTGTATTCCTATAAGAAACTTTGTTTAGATTGGTACATTATTGTTCAATATAATGTCCAGTTTATTTAATTCTGGTTATGTATGGCTTTCACTTATTTTCCTAGTGCTATAAATGCAAATTTATTACTTTGTCATACTCTTTTCAGATTTTATTTAAGATTTTCTCTATTTTTAAATATATATTTAACTGCTATATCACTTCACTATATATATTAGCTAGAGTTCATACTTTTAGAAAATATAAAATAAGGGGTCTGTAGAGATGGCTCAGTAGTTAAGAGTACCTTACACTAGAGAGAACATGTATTTGGGTCCCAACTGTCTGTATTTCAAGTTCTAGAGGATACAACATGCTCTTTTAACTTTTTCAGACACTAGGCATATACGAGGTGCACAGACCTATAAATATATAAAATACCCATATACATTAAATATGAATTAAAACTGAAACAAAAAAATGAGGGGAAATGGAGGAGGGCACTGAAGGGGGTATGAATAAGACCAAAATTTAAATGTGCATGTCAAAATAAAAGCCATTAAAATGCTAATCAAAAATTTAATTAAAAACTAGTACAGTGAAGAACCCCTACGTTGGTGCTTGTTGACTGAAGTCTACAGGAAAAAAAATCATGAAAAATTTTCTAAATAATAGTAAAAGAAAAAATGTAACACTTTGAGCAGACAATAACTGTGGGTAATTATGAGCAATAACATGAATACTAACATAGGAATAATTGTAATTGATAAATTATAAAACGGCAGAAAAGTTATTGTACATAAAGCCTGGACTAATGAGGAAGTGGTAAAATGTCAGCCAAAGTGGACCCATATTATTATTCTAAATACATGTTGAAAACTCTAGGATTATCAATTAATTACAAGCAAAATGTTTAATGAAACAAGGAAAAGGAGAATAATATTTTAAAGAGAAAAATATTAGTATACTAGAAAATAGATATTTATGTGGTAAACAATATTTCAACTCTATCTTTTGTAACTTTGAATAGAATGATTTTACTATCATCAATTAAAAATAATGAATACTAAAGTACCTAATAAGATAAAGTCTAACTAACTATCATCTATAAGAAATTCACTTTAAGTTTAATGATATAAATTAAAAGTAATGAGCTAGAGGAAGATGCTGAAAGTTAAACAAGTTTCATCTAAACTAGAAAAATTTTATTTTGGAATTAAAATATTATTAGGGATAAGGATTGATACTCCATATTGAGAATGTGGCTATATCTCCAAGTAGCTTTGCCCAGTCCCTAATGTGTGCATACCTGATAAAACAGATTCCAAAGAGAGAACATACATCCATTAAATTCAAAGAGATATAGAGGAAAACACCATCATGTCTGAATATTTTAATCTCTCTAGTTCTCTCTGTGTGTGTCTTTAATTGACAGATATGATAGATAAAATTTAATGAGAAGATATTTAAATAACATCATGCTTATGTGGTTTGTAGAATTCAATATAAAAGAAAGATTAGACTAATTACAAAAATCTATTTCAGGAGACAGAAGTCAAGTGATCTTTTCCTAAGTCAGTTCATGAAATCAGCTTTGCAGGAGCTATCTGTTCCAACACAGGAAAATATATAGGTGAATATTTCCTTTTATGTATATTTTATATTTTTTATTTACTTTACATAGCAACCACAGCTCTCCCTACCCCTTCTTCCCCCCATACCCTCACTTGCCAGTTCCACCTCTATCTACTACCCAGAAAGTATAAGTCCTCCCATGGGGAGTCAACAAAACATAGCATATCAAGTTGAGGCAAGACCAAGTCTCCCCAACCCCCCACATCAAAGTTGAGCAAGGTATTCCACCATATGGAATGGGCTTCAGAAAGTCAGTTCATCCATTAGGGATAGATCTTGGTCCTACTGCCAGGAGTTCTGCAAACAGACTACACTACAAAACTATCACCCACATGCACAGGATCTCGTTCAGTTCCATGCAGGCTCTCCAGCCCTGAAAGTTTGGGTCAACTGTCTCTGTGAGTTTCCCAGTCAGGATCTTGACCACCATTACTCATATAATCCTTTCTTCCTGTCTTTGACTAGACTCCCATATCGTGGTCTGGTGATTGAATATGGATCTCTGCATCTGCTACCATCAGTTATGGGATGAAATTTCCATGAAGACAGTTAGGGTAGCCACCAATCTCATTAGAGAGGAAGGCCAATTAGGCACCCTCTCCACTATTTATAAGGGTCTTAACTGGGCACATCCTTGTGGATTCCTGGAAATTTCCCTAGAGGACCAATATTTCTTATGAGAATATATGCAAAAATCCTTATGCAATGTAAATATCAATGATGACAAAGCCTCCCACCCTATTGCCACTTCCTTCCACATAGGGGATATCTAGAGTCTGTCATTTCACTCAGGGCAGGGTCCAGGCACTCCCCTAAGAGTCCAGGCTGAGAGAGCGTCCCTCATTGTGTTATGGATGCACGAAGTCCATTTGTATGGTAGGGATAAACACTGATCCACTGCCCAGGGCTCCATAGGTTGCCCAGGCCTCCTCACTGACTGTCACACTCAGGGGGTCTGGATCAGTCCCATGCTGGCCTCCCAGCTGTCGGCCTGGGGTTCAAGAGCTCTCCATACATGTCACATCCAAATGCTACTTGTATAGATATGCAAAACTATTTCAATCTTCAGAAATCTGGTAATTTGGTATCTTAACTCTCCATACTAAAGACAAGAGATGCACAGAAAACATTTAACATAACAGGACATTATTCAGTATATACATAGGAAGAGATCCAAAAGGAAGGAAAGAACACCCAGCCAGCTAGAGATGTAGGGAAACTACCTCACCTTGATAAAAGAATACCTCAGAAGCATTATTTTCTAAGTGGTAAGAATATTTAACAATGGGAAAGTATATTCCTTTCTCCAAGAGTTACGAGCATGACTGAGATAACCAGTTGCATCACTTCTATTTGTAATCACCCTGCAAAACCTAAGAAAGAAATCCTATAGAAGAGATAAAAATATATTACAAGATTCAGAGTAAATCTATATAAGTCTACTGTACCCTTTCATAGCAACAAGATGACTGGAGATTGACTAGTGGTCAAGAACACATTCTGATTTTCAAAGAACCAGCACTCAGTCCACAACCACTACACTGAGTGGAAAACTGCTTCCTGTAACTCCAGCTCCAGTATATCCAATGCTCTCTTCTGGCCTTCACATGCATCATACATGTGAACACACATACACTAATTAAAAGTAAATAAAATAAAGTAACATGCATCATACATGTGAACACACATACACTAATTAAAAGTAAATAAAATAAAGTAAATCTTAAATGCAGTACTAGGAGTGAAGATGTGGCTCAGTGCTTAAGGGCATTGCCTGTGTTTAAAATGACACAATCCTGATTCCTAGAAACCAGATGACTGCTCACAACTGTCCATAACTTCAGTTTCAAAGGACCTAATGCTCTTTTCTAGCCTTCATTGTCACCAAGGATCTATGTACATGGACATGCATGCAGGCCAAAACTTCATATACATAAAACAAAATAAATTAGTACAAATATTATAAGTAATATGCACTTACTATGAAGAAATACTGGATTTATGCATCAACAAATGATGTATAGAAGACCTACATGCAGAAAGTGGTGAAACTCTCATGAAAGGAATGCTGGTCAATCTAAGTAAGTGGAGATGAAATGCTACTTTCCTTGAAATATTCAATATAGTAACAATCTTCCCAATAGAACCATACCTTCACTGCCATACTAATTAAAACTACACCGGTTCTGTCAAATATGAACAGAAAAATTCTGACTTTTAGAAAGATTCAATATCTCAAGCCAGCCAAACAGTACTGAAGAGAAGGTACTCATCAGAGGATGTGCATTGTTCATATTCAGAGTGTACACAAAGCTAGAGTAACATAATGAAGAATCAGCAAGTAGATGAATAGGGTGAAAAGCCCCCAGAGAGTCCCACACTTCTTATTTTATTTTTTTATTTTATTTAACTTTTTACACATGTTACTCCCTGCTCCCCCAACTCCCGACTTCATCCCCTCTCCTCTCCCCAGGGAGCATAAGGCCTTCCATGGGAGATTTTCTTAAATGCCCTCTCCTGATAACGAGATTGATGACTACCTTATATGCCATCCAAGAACCCTCATCCAGTGTGTTGTGATGGAAGCAGAGACAGACACTCACAGCTAAACACCAAACTGAACTCCTGGAGCCCATTTACAAAGAAGAGTGATGAACAAAGGAGTCAAGGCTCGACTGGTGAAACCCACAGAGGAACTGACCTGAACAAGGGGGAACTCATGGAGAGTCCCACACTTCTATGGCCAATTGAGTGATGACAATTGGGAAAAGTTACTTCAGTGGAAAACGGTAGTCAGGTGTCATGGAGAAAGCCAACATTCTGATTTTTTTATTTATTTTTTATTTTTTGATTTTTCGAGACAGGGTTTCTCTGTGGCTTTTGGAGGCTGTCCTGGAAGTAGCTCTTGTAGACCAGGCTGGTCTTGAACTCACAGAGATCCGCCTTCCTCTGCTTCCTGAGTGCTGGGATTAAAGGGACGTGTCACCCTACCCAGCTGACATTCTGATTTTTAAAATGAGTACTTTTACTATCTGTGTATGAGTGTTTTCCCTGCATATATTTATGTGCACATGCCTGGTGCTTGTGCAAGTCAGAGGACAGTATTGGATTCCCTGGAACTGAGGTAACAAATGGTTATGACCTGACACGTGGATGCTGGGAAATGGACCCTGACCCTCTGTAAAAGCAGCCGGCACTTTTAACAACTGAGCCATCTCTCAAGCCCAACAACTGGATAGTCCTATGAAAAAGGAAATTAGATAACCAAAACCCCTTTCACAAAATTGACTCCAAATGGATGACAAACTCTAACAGAAGCCTGGAATAGCAAAACTACTAGGAGACATCACAAGAAACTACATATGTACTTTGATTTGGTAAACTTTTGAAACAATACCAAATGATAGTCCTTAGTAGAAAATCTTGTGCATTATAATTAATTAAAATAGAAAATATAAGTTATATAATGTCTAGAAACATGTTGATTTAATGTTGAGAGAGGAGAGGGATTAGTATAAAGGCATATTTTTTTCTGCCAGAGATAATCCTATTTCTCCCTTTGAAAGACCCCGGCCCAGTATACACAGGCAGCTGAGGCTTATGGAAAATTCCGTTTCCCCCACAGCTCAGCTGAATAGTCATTTTTTATCAGAAGGGAGCTCAGCTCAAGGTCCTAATGGCTGAATGGCTGAATAGTCACTACTATCAGAAGGGAACTCTGCCCAGGGACACAGGTGTCTGCTGTCTGCATAGCCAGCCCAGCAAGATTGGGCAAGCACAGAGACCTATTGTTCCTCAGATAGGGCCAAGGCCGAGACTTGAGTTCCAAGCAAAACCTCAATTGCCCTCGTTCTGAGCCCTAGCCTCATTTAAATTGCCCAATCAGGGTCCTGTAACTAGGCTTCTCGCTTCTGTACTGCGCTTTTTGCTATAAAAGAATCCCCGAGTCCCCAGCTCGGGGCGCTCAGCCCCCCAAGACTGAGATGCCCGGGTACCCGTGTGTAAATAAAGCCTCTTGCTGTTGCATCCAAGCTCGTGGTCTCGTTGTTCCTTGGGTTCGGGTCTCCCTCCCGTGAAAGTCCCCGGCCTGGGGTCTTTCACCTTCATTTAGTAAAATTATCATCATTTTCCCACTGGAACACCATGATGTATTGTCAAACATTGTTTAACCATATATGTAGGAAAATTTTTGGCAAATGAATGTATTTGCTATTTATTTCATTATGCTACTAACCCTCTACCTTGATTGTTTTTATAGTATATCGATCAAATGTAATTTTTTGTTTCAAAGTGATTCTTTTTTGTCTTTGTTTTGCTTTTGAATTTTCATATAATTTAAGAATCTATTTGATGCATTTCTTCAAAAATCTTGCTGTTTTCTGAACAGAATTGCAATAATTTAATAGTATTAATTTGGGACTGTAGTTCTGACTCAGCACTCTGGCCAAGTACTCACACACAGAAGGTTCTCTGTCCCATTCCAGTAAATGTATGCTGATTGGTACATTGTACTGTTGAACTCTTCTGAACTTTGCATTTTTAACAGAATCAGCAAATATGCAGATATTTGTCTCCTTCTACCTTTTATTTTTAAAGAAAAACAACAACAAAAACAGATTTGCACTACATTCTACTACAGATATCTATCTTCAGACTGAGGAAGATAGCTGCACAGACTTTTTTTTAAAGATTATAGTTTAAAATATCACAATTAGGTATTTGATTGTAGTATTATTACTATGCCCTAACTGATTAAGTGTACAGATTTTCTTCTCTTTTAATATTGATCTACACTTACTTTTCACGTCATTTTGCCTGCATTCCTGCTATGAACCGTGTTTCACAATTCATATCTTTGAACAAAGTTACATTTAATTTGTCAATATTATGTTATATAATTCTATTCCAACATTAATGATAATTTGAAACTGCCTTTTTTCTTTCAAGATCTTTCTTAAGTTTTGTGTTAGGGCTCTACAGATCTTATAACATTGATTGCAAAATATTCCTTCCACCTTTCTCTAAAAATGAGCAACTAAATAATCTGTAATTTTCCACAAAGCACCCATGAAATTCAAGAGAATTCTATCCAAATAAGGCTTACTGTTTTTTTCAGTGAGTTATGTACATGTGTACTTGAAAAACCTTTCACTATGACTTACAGTTGCAATATTTAATTGCAAGGATTGTAGGTGTGAGTTTGAGAGCTAAAAGAAGTTTCATGCAAGAAACATGGAAGTAAATTTTACTAATCATATACTAGAAGATATATTTTTAAACATGACTTAATTTATGAATAAACAAATTAACCAGAAAAAATTCAAGCTACAATTGAAGTAAAAACTTAAGTTATACAAGTAACTGGAAAGAGAGAGTGGGAGAGAGAGAGAGAGAGAGACAGAGACAGAGACAGAGAGTCAGAGACAGAGAGACAGAGAGAGAGAGTGAGAGAGAGAGGAAATGTAAAGAAAAAACTAACAAAAAACACCTTCTATTGAGATCACAGACCACCCTTTAATTTAAGGTGAGTCCCATAGCTCATCAGCATTTCATATGAAGTCTACATAGACACCCACTGGCAATTACAAAAGAATGGCACCCATGGTGAAAACTTCTCAGTGCTTTAGGACAGTATAAATTCACTTCATGGTGAGCAATCCTTGTATACTCTAATAAATGCATAAAATAAATGAAGACTAATACAACCAAGTGTGAACCGTGATACAGAACAGCTAGATCCGTTGAAACTGGAGAGATGGTGAAGAGTTTAAGAGTACTGACCATCCTTACAGAGGACCCAGGTTCAGTCATCAGCACCTTCATGGAGCCTCACACTTTCCTGTACCTACAGTTCCAGTAAATACTAACCCCTCTTCTGGTTTACACACATAAATGTTGCACAAATGGTGCAGATTTCACATATACACTTAAATTAAAATGATTTTTTAAAAGTTAGCTGGTATTTACTACACTATTCTGATATAACCATAAAAAAGCATTAGTGTACACACCTGCAATAATGAAGTATAAAGTAATGTAACAAAAAGGGCAAATGTTACAGCATTTGAAAAACCAATAAAATTACAAGATTTTAAAGGGTTCCTTTTTAAACTTACTTATCTTGTTTTTCTAGTAAATAGTCTTGCATGAAATGCTCATCATCAGTATGGAGGAAGTACATAGAATTTAAATTCTGAATGTGAGAATTACATTTTTTTATTTTAATCTGGCCCCTTTGTATTTATAATTCCAGTCATGACATGAAGTCAACAAGCTAGAATAATCATTTAAAGTTTTGGTTTGTCTATAGAAGTAGCACTACTGTGTTTTTCTATGAGAAATGCTACTAACATGTTAGCAGACAGGCAGGACTCTGCTTTTAGAAAATATTCCAACTCAGTGTCTGGAATACTACTCAGCTCAAGAGGAGCATGAAACTAGGCACATTACTAAGTTGTAGCTGTAACAGAGCAATAAGCAGTAACAGAGTAACTGTTCTGTGCTGGGGAGTTTAGATGTGACATTGTGTAAAAGATCATACCAGTAGGGCTTGTAGGTCTGTAGAGACACAGATGAATTCCAAATATAACCAGCAAAGATCAAAGAATGTTTTCTAGATTCGTGACGTTGTTGAAAATGAGTTTTCATTTTGTTTTACAATGATCTAGTACTGGATATTAATCAAACACTTACTTTTAGACATATACTGTGAGATGCCAGTGAAATGGCTAATATGAAAGAGATTTTTAGAGGTGAGAATAATTATGTGTCTTTGATTCTACATGTACTATTGTAAATATTATCTTGCATGGGTGCAGTTGCATTATGAAATTAGTACTTATCATATGCTAATGAAATCTGGATGTAATCTAATCTTTAAGTGGCATTGTTTACTGTTAGGCATGCTTGATTTTTATTTAAAAATTTTTATTAGTTTCTCCTTAAAATATTGTTTTACTTTTGGTCAGAAAGAAGACTTTGGCCTTATTGAAGAAAATACCAAATGGCCTATGATTTGTTGTTACTTTTACTTTGGCAATATTATAGTTCAAGAAAAAAAATTATCAGCTTACACCCTTGTCATAATGGCATGAAAACAAAATTCACAAGAAGTGCTGTCTAATCACCTTGAGGCCCCTCAGTGTGTAATGCTCTGTCTCTTACCAGTTTCAAGTGTTCTCTGAAAGTCTCTGTGTATTCATTAATGAATATCTGATGGTATGAGTATATTCTAAATGCTCATTAAATATTCATATGGTATGAATTCACCCTGTGACAAATGCAATATAGGTGTACAGTGAAATCAATGCAACTTTCAACTGAAACAAACCATCAGCAGGACTCACACAGAAGCATTGATTTTATGGATTACCAATTTGAGAAGAAAAGTGTCAGGCTTCTTTTAGATTCATGATTGTCATAAAATTTACTAGAGGTACTATTCAAATACATCACCTGTGGCATTAATGGGCTGCTTTCTCCTGGGCTTCAATACAGCCACAGGATTGCATGTTCCCTGCAGTGAGTCAATACGGACCTTGTAGGTATATCTCACACTCTAGGGATAGACAGCCTTATCACACTACCTCTCTTCTGATTCAACAAGAGCCACTGTTTTGAAGAAAGGTGTTGAGGCACAGTGCACCATGGAGGCAGCAGGGTAGAAGAACACTAGGGATGAAGTTCAGTGGGGCTTGTTAGCCTGTCCTTTCATTCTTTTGTTTCAAAACCCATGTCCATCATTCATTTGTGACTTGAATATGTGTGCATGGCAACTCCTAGCTATTATCTTCCTGGCTAGATGCATGAACAGGCTTTGCTAAATAGAACCCATGATGATTAAACAGGGGTGCTAAACCCGGCTAAATAGAACCCACGACGATTAAACAGGGGTGCTAAACCCGGCTAAATAGAACCCACGACGATTAAACAGGGGTGCTAAACCCAAGCAAACAGAGTTATATGCTACAGCATAGCTTTTTGTTTGCTAGGATTACTGGGAGAATTTAATCAACTTCTTTGCTGAAATCTGTGGCTGTAAGCATCCTGTTTGCTATTGTAAATATTGCAGGAGAGAATCTGAAAGAAGGAAAATAGCACTAGGAAAACTGATTTGAGACACAGAGTCTGTGACACAGCTGGAACCCCTAAATCTGAAGTGTCTGAAATGCGTAATGTGTCTCGACTCCAATCATTTCCACTGATGGGGTGAGTGACTTTGAGTTTTCACTGCATCATGCTGTGGGCTGAACCTGCCCCAGATATGTTCTGTCTCCGTTACTTGAAGCACACTGGATACAGAACAGCAGCTGCTCTTCAGGTGCAGATATTTATTTTTTGTTTTGTTTCTATTTTTCTAAATAGTTTCAAATTTATAAAAAATGCAATAACAAAATTAGAAAGGAGAAACTTCATATACAGTGTGTCCAAATTTACTTGGCTAATATTTCTTCATATCAACTTGAATGTTTTTTTTCTCACTCATACTTGGGTATGTATATATTAATGTATATATTCTGTGTACATGCAAGTAGGTGTTTGGAATTACTTAGGTGCAATTAGAGATGTAGTTGTGGCTCTCTTATACTAATCACCTCAGTACATTTCTTAAGGGAGATGCTCTATTATTAAAATATCACATCTCAATATTTCTGTTGGCTTTAGAGGTCTAAGTGGATAGTATTTTAACCTAGAGTACAAATTCCAAATTCAATACCTCACATTTGTGTGCCATTTGTAGACACTACCAGCACACACAACATAAGCCAGCACAGAATCAGATATTGTACTTTTTGCCATGTCTCTTTAGATTCTTGTATCCCCAAAGATTTATATACCTTTTACTTTTATTTTCATTTATTATTTTAAAAGTATACAAATTAATTCAGTTATTTATTTCTAGTGGGGGTTGTAGGAGGATGACAGAAGGCATATGGCACTCAGAAGACAATCCACAAGATTTGGTTCTCTACTTCTACCATGTGTTCCCTAGGAACCAAGCGTGGGTTGGCAAACTTGGCAACAAATACCTGTCCTTGATTTTATTTATTGTGTACTTGCAGCTTTCTTGGTGGATTTGACAACTTTACAAAGCTGCA
Source organism: Mesocricetus auratus (assembly GCF_017639785.1). Classification (NCBI taxonomy): domain Eukaryota; kingdom Metazoa; phylum Chordata; class Mammalia; order Rodentia; family Cricetidae; genus Mesocricetus; species Mesocricetus auratus. The sequence goes on from NW_024429266.1 coordinate 170,752,488, forward strand.
TTTATCTAAGAAGAGACGACTACAATGGAGAAAATGCCTCCATATTATAGGCCTTTTGGCAACCATTTGGGGATGTTTTCTTAATTAGTCATTGGTGTGTTACTGAATGGTAAAGTTATACTGAATGGTGAACTTACACTGAATGCTGAAAGAAAACAGGCTGAGGAACTAATGTGGAGCAAGCTGGTATTTAATGTTCCTTCCCTTCTTCAGTTCTTGTCTCCAAGTTTTTGGCTTGAGCTCCTGCACCAACTGCCTCAGTGGTTACACCATTAAGTAAGTGACTTCCCAGAAATGGGTACTTCATGAGTCCTCTCTGTATCTGTGATCATGAATAGACTGGTCCAGTCGCACGCTGGTATTTTGCAGATAATCACAACTTCTCTAAGATCATGAGTATTTTGGCATTTCTGAACAAAATTGTATCTCTTCCATCTTTGAAATAGAGTGCTTCTTATTTTTTGTTTGTTCAATAGTTTGTCATGACCAGGCTTAATTTTTATATCTTTTGACAAAATACTATGTTAGGATGCAGTGTCCTTAAGGAATTACATACATGCCACTTAGAGCCGTATTTATCCATCTGAGATGCATTGCTGGAAACTTCAATCACTAACTACTCATTCTGAGGTGTTCTCCAGCAGATACATCTTTCTCTGCCTTGTTAAGTTTCAAGTCTTTAAGAATACCTTAGAAACCACAAGGATCTCATGATTCTAAAATATTCTAGTAATATATACTTTAATGAGTGACCAGTTTTCTTCTTTTTCTAGTTATTAGTCAGGACTCATGAAAGTACATTATTTTACCAATTGATTTCTTTAGCACAGCTGTATAATAACACATAATTGCTAAGAGCTACAGGACTTGTCTGTAATGCTTAGTAACTTTCCCCTCAATAATGACATATTCTAACCTGTTAAAAAACATCCACTTTTGTCTATATTTACAGTCTTCTTTATACTCTAGTGAAATTACTAATTTGTTCCCAATTTATATAATCTAGTATTTGCAAGCATATCAAATTAATGGAAATATATAGTATTCACTGTGGACACCACATTTCATTCAACCTAATTTACATGTAAAACATATTCTGTGTCATTGATATACCATAGTTTATTTAGCCATCCCACTTTTCCATATCTATCCAGTTTCCAGTTCTTTGCTATTCTGAATAACTAATATATATATATACATATATATTTGTATAAATATATTTGTATCAACCTATATGTGGTAACACTTATGAATCTAACTATTAGATGATATAGAATGGCATAATCCTCTTAATAAACAGTGACAGTGTTCAGACTGGTAATACATTCATATTATCTGCATCTTTGCTTTGATGTGTTCTTTGATTTTTTTCTTTTCGTTCCTTTTTGCATTTTTTAAATTACATTATACAATGTATTTTGGTCATAGTATTTTCTCCTCCCCAAACTCCTTTCAGATATTCCCTAATTTAGTGTTCTCTCCCTATCTCTCTCACTAGAAAAAAGCAAAATTAAAACAAAAAAACTAAAAAAAAATACCTGAGTATGACAAAAAGTACCTAAACAAAATAAATTCACACTCCAGCACAGGCTAACACAAAACGGACTACATGTTTTTTTATTGTCCTTACTTTAATTGTATTCATTCTTTTAGGTATATAAACACATTCTTTGTTGTTTGAAATGGGACTCCTCAGATAGCTCATGGTGTCATGTATCCTTAATTTTCTGAGCAAGACTAGTCTAGAGGACTAAAAATAATAATTGTGTTGTAGTTGTCAGGGGAAGTTGCTGGAAATCAAACCTAGGGGCTTCAGAACAAAAAGTACATACTATACCACTAAACAATACTATTGATTCCTAATGATTTGTATAAGAAGCAGGAGTGATTGGGAAATGCATGAACTCTGTAGATCTCACAGGACTAAAAAAATAGTCTTTGTACATTTCTTTTTCTTCAGAGTATTGAACTTCATTTAAATAAATTTCTATAATCCATAATAATTTTCCAAATAAGCATTTGACTTTTATAATTCTTTAACACTCATTTTTGTGCAGTTACTTTGAGTGTTTATCTGTGTATATAACTATCTCATTGCTCTGATTTTGGAATTTTTCCTCCAACATACTTTAAGAACTCAAGAGGAAAGGAAAACCTATCATATCACATCATACATTCATTTAAGTTGTTCTTTCGTCCTGCCAGGTGTACCCATGTTTCATATTTCACATTTTCTATTTATGGCATTTCTTTAGGGACTGGAGAGATGTCTCAAATATTAAGAAAACTTCTTGCTTTTGTAGGAGACTGGAGTTGATTCTGAGCTTCCATATTGGAAGGGTCGAACTCTAACTTCTTCTGGCCCCTTCTCTGGCATCTATGCTCATCTGTATGCAAGAACACAGAGACCACAAACATAGTCACACAGAAAGAACATTTTAAAAGTAGAATAAATCTTTTAAAAATAACTGCCTTTACCTAGATTTTTAGAGATGCTTCATTAATATAAAAGTCTCATTCCTTCATTATAAAATGACTAGTCTTATCCTTAAATTGAAGGACATTTCCAATATTACTAGGTTATTCTTTGAATGTTTTCCAGCATTTGTTGCCCCTTTGGACTGACATAGATGCATTTACATATGACTGTTGGTCTTTCTGGGTTGCCACCTTATTTGACAGTGTGAGGAATGTAAACCATGTCAATAACCACTAAAACTTTGTTCAGCTCACTAAGTCACTGACTGCCTATCTTTGAGTCTTCTTGTTGTTTCACGTAAATTATTCAGAGACATTATTTGTATTTAGAAAACAGAAGAGGAAAATTGAACAATTCCAGTTGGTCAAGAGTAGGTTTCTACAAACATATTAACTTTTACTTGATTTCCTGGATAGGTCTGATTGCCACCATACAGAAAAGAATTCACTGACAAGACTTTGACCTTCTTTAGGCATAATATACTTCTCATAGAACACAGGATAGTTTAGTGGATGGCAGAAGTAGGTTGTCTGGAGTATTTCATCTGTGTGGTTAAATTCCAAAAAAGCAGAAACATTTTCTCATGTGATTCTATTTTGCTGTAACTAGGAGAGTTCTGGACATACGATGGAAGTTCAATAATTCCTCTGAAAGAATAATTTAACTTGGCAATAACTAAAAACAGAAAAATAATATTTATTCGGTCTTTGAGCTTGATTCTATTTCCCAACACTGGGTTAAAATATACCAGGCATCATTGATAGTTTATGAACTTGAGTTTTGTTAAGCTGAAGCTCCTTGGTTGGGTAGGTTCTATAGCTACCTTAATTGTTGTTTCAAATGAATGATAATTCCATAAAAATAAATATGTTCCATATGATTTGAGAATATATGGGGAGCTTAAAATATTCCCCATATGATAGGGACAGGTAAAAGCAGTTTTGTGAGAATCCTTTGTTACTGTTAATACTTGACTGCTGATGACTTCCTGATATAAAATATAGTGTGTGAGAAAGGAGGACTAACTGTATATGATAAGTTATGCTGGACTGAAAGCCATTATTATTCCCTGTACCACTATTGGAGACATTCCACACAGTTAGATTAGAAGTAATTGAGAAATAGCTATTGTTTCTCCTACCATGGAAGAAAGAGAGAACTACCAGGAAAAGCAATCTCAGAAAATGATCACAGCGAATGTGCTATTAGAAACATGCAATGGAAATAACTGAAAGTGGTGAATGAACATATAATGTTTCATTTTGTGAAGTACAACCTATGAACAGTCATACTTTGGGGCTCATAAAACAGATAAATGGGTCTCTCTCTATTATATTAAATCTGTAAGTCAGGGGAAAACACGGCAAACCAGTAACTTCTTTGCTCGTATTCTATTCATCTGCAAGAGACAGTGAAGATAGCATAATGGAAAATGCTTCCTATTAGGTTTGAAGTCCTTTAATCTATGAACTGAATCCAACAATGATGACTATTGTCATCTCAGGAACTCTGGATCGGCTGAGCTCATCATTCCTTTCATGACTATTACAATCAGAACTTTCCTACCAACATTACTCTTTTTTAATCATTGTCCATCTTAACTTCCTCCATTTATCTCTCAACAAGTTATTTGGGCATGTTGAAGAAGAAAGTTGGAGGAGAAAAAGTGAAAATTTTGCATTTTAAATTGCAATTAATAATTTAGAGCTTTATAGCAGCTGTTGTTCTTAGAAACTGCAACCAAAATCCCATATCAGTAGATTTGACTATAGAAAGAAGAGGATAAACATTCCATGGTGATGTGTGAAAGTGCTGATGAAGAGCAATGGGATGCTGTATCAGACAGCTTTGATTTACAGATCAGCTCTGGTAGCCAGTTTTTTATCTTGACCCATGAATTATTGATATCCTTAGATCAATGAAATGGCTTCCTTTACCTCATCTCAATTTTCACTTCTATCAAAGAATGTTCCTTTCTATGACCTCCCTCAAAAGTAATGGTGTACACAAACATACAAGAAAATTTTCATTGTTCCTTCATAGTTTAGGTAAAACACACACACACACATACACCCACACTCACACACTCACACACACACACACACACACACATACACACTCATCTCCTGTCCACTTGAAGGATTATCCTAATCTTCAATGTGGTGACTATCCCTCACCAGTGCCAGATTTTTTTGATAAGTTTCGGGTGTTTTACAGCACCTTACAGAACTAACTCTTGTGTGGAAAAAAGCATTTTAATCAAATCCAGGCAAGTAAGTCTAGAATAAATACTCAAAGCTCTTCATAATTTGGCCTCAGAATATTCCCTACATCATCACACTCTTCATTAAGATGTAGATGAGAAAAGACAAACTCTCAGATTAATTATGGTTTCCTTTCCTGGGTCTCTCAAGATCTTCTTTTGCCTGGGTAAGAGTGCCATGAACGTGCAGGTCACTCTCCATTCACAGGGTCACTCAAAATCACCGTCTTCTGTCAAGTGCACACACATTGAAGTCCTTTAGCAGTTAATACTGAATACATATGTCCTTGAACTTTGGAAAGTATAAGTTGCAGTAATTTGTATCAGGCGTATGTGAAACCTTCAAACCTGCACATTTGATTGTTTTCCCTCTTGTATTTCTTAATGTTTTCATGTGATCATCGTCACACAATTAAATATGGGTACTTGAACCTTGGATACAATAAGTTTGTTTCAGATTCACATTAAAATTTATTAGGAAAAGTGTTAAAAATAGTCACATACCCTGTGTGGATTGATTATTGATTGATGTTAGATACAACATTCATTTTCATAGATTCAGTGTCTTTTCCAGATATTGATACACCTACAATGTAAATTAATTTCTTTTTTGTGTTTTTACTGTAAAATTTTAAATGTTATTGAATTCCTGTAAATTTATGTAATTGCACATCACTGCAATCCAATTTTAGATCATTTTCAACACACTGAAATTCTTTTCCCCATTTGCAAGTAATTACCCTGCTAGTTCCCAGTCCTATGTAAATAATGTGATTTGATTTTCCAGAATATTATATTCTCTAGAATTTTGGAGTAAAGTTGATTTATTTATCATATATTCAGATTTTTTAAAAGTATCTTTGATGTAAGTCTATGTTTTACCATATAAGCATTTAATATGTAAATTAATGAATAGTTAATAAAAACATAAAACATAACCCAAATCATGAGTTGTTTGGGAAATACAAATTCATTTCAGTGAATTAACATCACACATGTAACAGAGTGATAGCAGTCAAGAAAACTGATGGTATCAGGTGCTAGGAGTGATGTGGAGGGACAGGGGGAGATGTAAGGACAGCAACTTTGAAAACAGAGTATGAATTTTTCTGAATAATTTAAACATAGTGTGAAGCAGCAAGTGATCTGAGATCTCCTTTCCTATGCATCCTTTCAAGAGAAAGATATTTTCCCCACAAATTCTTGTACATGATGCATATCACACCATCACTCATAATAACTAAACTGTGTAATCTTCACAAACGTTAATAAATTGGTAGCTAAGTTTCAAAGGAGATGTTTTTCATTCTATCTCTTTTGGCTAGTAACAGTAACTAAATGATTATGAAAGATTCCACATCTTAAAATATATTAATTTTATATATTTATTTATGTATCTATATTTATATATTTAAATATATAATATCTATAGTCTAACTTGCATCTACTGCCTCTGTTCATAGAAGTTCCCATACATCACAGCTCTTGTATATTAGATTTAAAAGTGATGTTTAAATTGTACTAACATACTAGGTGACATATGAAAATTTTGGAAAAATTAATCCTAACTACAAGCTAATCATAACAGTTGTGCTGGCTGGTTTTATTTCCAACTCTATACAAGATGGAATTATCTAGGAAAAGCAACTTCAACTGATAAAATGCCTCCATCACATTGCCTATAGAGAAGCCTGTAGTGTACTTGGTTGAATAATCATTGATATGGGAGGAAATATCACATAAAGGGAAGTGCTCTCCCCTATCAGGTGATACTGAGTCATGTAGGAAAACAGATCTAAGCAGTCTATGGAAATCCAACCAGTAGGCAATATTGCTTCATGATCTCTGCTTAAGTTCCTTCCTCCAGTTTCCCTCCTTCAGTTCCTATCATGACATCCCTCAGTGATGGAGTGTGACCTGAGTGTTGTAAGATGAAATAACCTCTTTTTCTAAGTTGTTTTTAGCCATGGAGTTTTGAACAGTCATAAAAACATAACTAGGACAAGATTTAAGTCAATTTCATTCAAATATGATACTTAAAACTGTAGCTTTGACACAGTGAGTGCTGAAATATTTTTGGTGATGGTTACAGTGGTGTTGATACTCTATATAATGTAATGTTTATATTGTGATAATGGTGGTTGTTGATAATAGCAAGTATTGAGATGGTATTGATCCTTATTTAATATAGATAGCAATGATGGTAATAGTAGTGATATTGATAAAAATAGTGATGATGATGATAATGAAAATGATGATGATGATATTTATTAAGTGTTAGGTAGTGATTGTCTTGGTATTTTTATTGAGAATATTTCATGACCATGCAAATCTTATAAAGAAAATTGTTTATTTAGGGTTGGCTTGCAGTTCAGAGGTTTAATTCATTGTCATCATGATGGCATGCATGGCATTATGCAGGCATATATGGTCCTGAAGAGGTAACTGAGAGTTCTATATCTGGATCTAAAGGCAGCAGAAAGAGACTGCCACACTGAGTGTAGCTTGAGCAGCTAAAACCTCAAAGCCCATCCATCCTCAGTGACACACTTCATCCAACAAGGCAAGACCTAATTTAATAAGGCCACATCTCCTAATAGTAATAGTATCACACTCTATGGGCCTATGGGGATATTTTTCTTCAATCCACCACAGTGACGATGATAATGACAGTAATTGTGATGATGGTGATGCTGATTTTGTATATTTATGTTATGATTAATTCTGGTGCTGGAAAGGCAATGTTGAAGATTTGCACAACTGATCATTACTGAAACATGAAATGCTATGTGCATTTGCTCACTGATCTCTTGAATGAGGGAGATTGTGTCATCCTGAAGAACAAAACACCTTTATTCTTTTACAGTGCCCAGAGAGTGTTTTTTGAAAATTTTTTGGAAGGAACTAATTTTCATTAAATTTACAAGAAGACATTCCATAAGTTATGTTTGATTTTGGAAATTATACATCCATGCAAATATATGTGAATAATAAGTTATATAAATATTTGTTTTCTTTCTCCCCCCTTGTCTGTCACATTTCATATGGTGTTAGGGGTCCTGACATACTCTTTTGCCATAGGTCAGGTTAAACATAGTTTTAGAAGTATGGCAAGGTGTTTTTCAAACTTCTTCTTTTGTTTTCTAATGTCTGAGTAGTCTGAAAAGATGATCCCCGGTGTCCAGGCTGGGCACTACATTTTGTAAATATGCACAATGAAGATGTGATGAGATGTTGAAGCAATGAAGATCCTTAGTAAGCAGAAGCTACTGGCTTCCCATCTCAGCATATATTCTTAGGTATTAAAACAGCTTGAAAGCAGTATATCTGTATTGCGTGGCTGTGCGCTGAGACTTTCAGCTATGGCAAGGTAAACTGCAACAGGAAGTCTTTCTCTATTGAAGACCCAAATAAGTATAGAAACTAGAAAAATTATACCCTCGACATGGGCACACATTTTAATATCTCACCAGCTTAATGATTTCTGAATCTGATACTTGGATTAATTTGACCAAATGTAAATAGAATCATTGACAGTTCTTGCACTCTTGATAAGACTAGATTAATGGAACTTGCCACACAGACACACAGTCCCTCTGTCATTCAACTTGGTTCATGCCAAACATAGTTCTGTACCTCTCTCTCACTATCCATGAGACTTTAATATCTAATTGATCTTTAAGACCCATCATATAAGGCCATTTTAGCAAAGCTGTTACTGGCTTTAATTTTGTCCTGATCTTTATTCTAAGATGAACTTTAAAAATTCTGGAGGTGTAAACAGTATGAACACCACTGAGAATAATACAAACCAAACAAGCATTGAGTAAATAAATGCAAAGTCATCTGAAAGAATGAGTGACTTGTGCTCATTTTACCTCAAAATTCCAATACCAGCTACGAATGGTGCAACAGCAAATAGAGTTCTCATAGTTGCCACAGGCTCCCTAGTGCAGCATAACCTGCATTTTGTTGTAGTAATGAAAGTAAAAATGGTTTCGCTAATAGGAGAAGAAGACCAGAGGTGTTTCATGAACCATCCAGGGGTAAAAATCACTGATGATAAAATCATCTCTTCATTTTCAGGGAGATCTAGTGTATCTGCGCAAACTTAAAGCCATCATAGAGAAACAAGCTCTTTGTTGATTTCTTTAAGCCTGCCCCACTGATGGAGACATTGTTGTCAGGAGTATTCTGAGGGGACAGTTTTTGTCACTTACCAATAGCCAAGTCAATATTCATACAATTGAATGTGACATTCATGCAACACAAGTTGAGAAACAATCCATCCCCTGCTTAATGAGTAACATTTGCATCTCCTAAAACACTAATAACAAGTTTAATTACTGCTTAAATTAGTAATGATGGCAGCAATCCAAAGCCTACTTACTAAATTCCTTTAGGTAAAATCAAAAATAAATAAATAAATATATATATAAGGACGATTACAAGTTACTTTTAGAGATTATTCTATTGTTTTGTTAACACGATATGAAATCAGAAACAAAACACCTTTTTAAAAGTCTTTTTCCCCAAAAAAAAGTCTTTTTCCCACATGGTACAGATTTCTTTAGGTATCTCTTCCATTTCTGCTCTTTGAACCCTATATTATCCTCCATGTAGTACTTTTTTTTGTTTTCTTTTAAAACAAATATTAGGATAAGGATGATGTCTTAGTGGGTAATGTGTTAGTCATGGAAATTGGCGAGGACCTGAGAACCATCTGGAAGCCAGACATATCAGCACCCATCTGGAATTTCAATGTCCAAATTGTGATACCTGAGACAGAGACAAGTGAATCCCTGGATGTGTACAGGTTAGCTGACCTGGACTTCAGTGGCAAACCATAAGAGACCCTGCCTCAAATAAGGTAGAAGACAAGCCTCCATATACAAGGTCATTATCCAGTCATGACTTATATACCATAGAGCAAACATGTCCACATTCACACATATGTATACATTACACAAACACACACACACACACACACAAACACACACACACCCCTTAAAAATATTAGTGATATCATTTCTTCTGGAGAATTATAACCATAAAGTGGAATAAAGCTGCAAAGCTTTACCAAGATTTTGTATACTCAAAAATTATTAAAATAAATCAAGTATAGCACACCTGCTTAGCCTGTATAGGAGCTGGACTCCTCCAGTGCTATAGATTTTTTAGTTTATTAAAATGTGAGATGACTTAATAGTCTAATTTAAAGTATAATTAGTTAAAATTTGATTACTTCAGCATTGTCTGTTGCTTGAATCTGGTTAAGAAGTATGTACTTTATATTTCTTCACACACAGACACATAAGTGTGTGTATATGAGTGTGTGTGTGTGTGTGTGTGTGTGAAACTTTGGAATTTTATTGCAATTTTATACTACCAAAGTATTTTGAAATTTTCATTCTGCTATGAATTGGAGCAGAAAAATAAAAAATAATATTTGCCATAGATACTTTGAGAATGTCTGACTTTTTATTTGCTTAACATTTAAAAGGGTAAACTTTGTGTTTTATATTTCCTCACTTTAGAAGAAATTTCTTGTGTAATAGAGTTCTCCCCTAATAAGATTTTGCATTGCTCAGGTGTACTTACCATAGGAATGAGTCAAGATTGACATAATATTCTTAACTGAAGATTGGGTTTAATCAGGCAGTTTTTTTCCCACATAATGTCCATGTTTTGTCCTGGGATCTCATAGAGAACCATCATTTTCATTGGTTCTCATGCCTTCATCTCTCTGTGCTGGCAGCTTCTACATGCATTGTCAAGAGGCACTAAGTTTATAAGGACCTGTATTCATCTGTTCAAGCAAAAATTGAGATGCCTGGAGAAGGTACAGCTTTAAAGTTCATGTTCAGGATGTATGTGATCCATCCTTGATCACCAATTATTAGATTTTTCTCAACTGTTCATGGTTAACTCTATTGCAAATGTCATTTCTTATTTGTGTGGGGGGGGATTGGATGTGTGTGAACTTCTCTGTGATAATTATCACAATGATTTGCCTCATGCCTTATAATCATTACAAGGGCACATTTGGGTTTAATAAACAGGGGAAAGCAGAAAAATAACTTAGCCAACATTATCCAAATTCATTTCTTAAACAAAGTAAATTCCAAAACTTAAGCCTGAAAATTAGAGAATAGGGGGCTGAGATTGTGATTCAATGAGAAAGTACTTGCCTAGCATGCATCAGCCACAGGGTTCAAGACCTTGTCCCTCTTTGCCCCACCAAAAAAAGTGAGTTGGCTTCTTGTTTCTTTACATTAGTTTGCTCTCCGTGTTCATCAGTTTCTATGTTCCATAACCTTCTTATCATCTCCTCATTCCCCAGCACTCTTACAGCTGTTGTACTAGCAAGATTATCATTTTTCAAGTGGCACAGTGTCCATAAGGGATGGTTCCAGAACTATTCAAGGATACTAAACGTTATGTATGTCCAAGGTACTTATATAAAATGGTGCTGTATTTTCATACAGCTTACACACTGACCTCCATATACTTTATATCACCAGTGGGTTGCTTACAGTACTGACTACAACATAAATGCTATATAAATAATTGTTATATCAATATATTATTTGGGGGAACAAGTAAAAGCATAGCCCTATAGGGTTGTTTCGGTCTTCACATGTAGACCCTACAGAAAGGAGAGGTATAATGTCACATACTCACTGGAGATTTCAAATTGGAATCTGGAACATTTTCACTAGTGGAAATCTAGGGAGATGACAATCAGGGAATGCTTTAGTACCCAACTGGAATGGCACCCCTGACTTTGATAAGTAACTCCCTCATCAAAGATGGAACATTAAATTCTTTGGAAGACTGACAGAGCCAATACCTCAGGTGAGAGCCCCTCTCACTACTTACTTTAGCAATAAGAGGTTTGAGCTTCTAGTGCACAGAAAGGACTACAACATGGTCACTGAAGCAGAACAGAATATGTCTGATTAATGTATTTCAGTCATCAGGGAGTGTTAAGGGAAACCTTTTCCTTGTGGAGAAGCCTTCCCGCCAGCCTGGTTCTAGAGCTGCATCAGTCCCAAATAACACACAGGAGGCTGTATTAATTATGAAGCTGTTGGCATTGCTTGTTTCTTACTGGCTAGCTCTGACTTAAGTAATTACCCCATAACTGTTAATCTAAGTATTTCTCTTACCAGAGAATAGTTCCGGGCTTCCTACCCCATGGCGGTTACATGTTGAATCTCTCGTGTTTCTCCTTCCCAGAGTCCTCCTGGACTCCTAGTCCCACCTATCTAGATTCCTATTGGCTCAACAGTGCTTTATTGACATAAGACTTCCCCAACATCTCCTCTTTTCTGTTTAAACAAAAAGAAAGGTCTTAACTTTAACATAGTCAAATTGTATATAACAGAACAGTTATCAAGTAAGAACACAGTTACAATATTTTGTCAACATTTAGCAAGCTTTAAAGAAAATATCATCCATCCCATTCTTGTGAGTCTAAAGTTCTATATGTAGCTTATCTTTTATCATAACTAAGGAAAATTATAATTATAACTATCTGTCTTCAACTCCATCAAAGACCACAGAAGGATAATATATAAACACTAGGATTGACAGAGATATCTCACTTCCTGGACAGTCACCTGGAGTTTCTCTGAAACGTTGGGGCATCCATCTTCAGCCCATAAGGCCACAATGTGTCTGGAAGACTTCTCAGCAAAGCAGGAAATTTCAAACTGTCCATCTGCATTGGCAGTCTGTCAGTCATTTTTCTGTGTCCTGCAGAAAGTCTCATAGACTATTACATGAATCAGGAAGCCTGTAAGACTGAGTTCAGCAGTCACTTTCCTGTGGGTCCTGCATGTCCCGTTTATACAGCAACAGTCAAACAGTCTAGGTGAGAGCAGTTTCTTGCCCAAATGGCTAATCTTTCCATGTTAAAGCAAACTCCATAACAAGTTTCTTCGATGCCCATCTCCCTCTCAGATGTAATTGGTGCTGCCAGGAGCAGACATTTCTCATTGCCAAGAAAAACCCTAAACCATTTTAAATGCCATTTTCTGAAGGTCTTTGAAAGGTTTGAAGACTATCTGTCTCAAATGCATCTCTATCTATCTAGAAAACCTAACTTACCTAACTATAAGTTCTAAATATTATAAGTAACTATCTATAGTCTGTATTCAATTATGCATTATGTTTTAAAAGAACAGTATAAGCACAATACTTAATCAAGAGGAGAAATATATACATAACAAAATTGACCTTGAATTTGTATCAATAAATGAAAAACAATACCCATACCATAATTCCCCTTTTTACCATTAAAAGAGATTGGCTGTGATCATTAACCAATTATAAACAACCCCATTTAAATGAAAACAAAGATTTATAAACAAGATGAGAATTAGGACATTGCTCATTCCAAACTGCTTCGTGCTGGAAGGGGGTGCTATTTATACCATGGGGATCATGACAAAACTCAGAAACCTGTATAAGTCCATATTTTCAGGGTCTGTAAGACTGCATCATCTTAGCTGTTTTGATTGTTGGAACATCTGGTCCATTGATTCCGAGGGTCTTGGTTCGTCAAACCACAGAAGCCTGGAAGGAATCCTCAGCTTTTCATTTTCTGTAGAAACATAAGTAAAATCTTCTTTCCCAAGTAACATATCCTTATACTTAAATTTTGAAGTCAAGGCATTTTCAATAGATATAAGTTGAATTAATTTAGCAGCATTTATAATTAAGTGTACTTTAGCAGCTGTTCCTTCCCGAGTAATCAAAAAACTGAAAAATACAATAGCATATAGTATCCAGACTCTCTGTGTATTTACCATCTTTACGTGGCTTATTTATTTATCTATTATTACTTTATTTCTTTTACTTTTATTTATTTTTCTCTGAGACAGGGTTTCTCTTTGGAAATCTGCCTGCCTCTGCCTCTGTAGTAAATCCTACCTGCGTGCGCCACCACAACGCCGGCTTTTCTATTTATTTACTACTTTGCCGTTTCATCTTCTCTCTCAATCTCATGTATATTTTTAAACACACTGTAAACCTTTAGAGGTTTTGTTCATCCAAGCCTGACTTTACTGTAAAGCTTTATGTTTTTCTGGCCACGTGTCTTATCTGTAAAACCTTGGCAGTTTAAACTGCCGGTTTTTCAAGATCGCGGGTGCAAGCGTAACTCCAGCTGCCGGCTTGGAGATGTCACTGCCACTTCCAGCTGTATGCACAACTTTTAAATCGTTAGCAAAGCCTCTTAAAAGAACCTTGCTGGTTTTTTTTCTTTTTATGCCGAGTCACGAAGACTCTGGTAAGTGAGCTGCATGAATCTCGGCTTGTAGCTAGCTAAACAGAGCCCACCTGAGAAAAATGCTGCTATCAAAAATCTGTGCTTCTCTCTGTTCCTAAAATTCCTTTAAAGCTTTTGTTGTTTTGTGTGGAAATTCAATCCCGCTTCTGACAACCATTTTGTTAAAAGAAGCTTTTTCTTTGCTAGCCGCTTTGGTTTATCCCCCGCCAGCCGCCTGGGCTCTGCTGCATTGTAGTCCCCAAATAAACACACAAGATGCTGTATTAATTATGAAGCTGTTGGCCTTGCTTGTTTCTTACTGGCTAGCTCTGACTTAAGTAATTGCCCCATAATTGTTAATCTAAGTATGTCTCTTACCGGAGAAGTTCCGGACTTCCTACCCCATGGTGTTACATCTCGACTCTCTGTGTTTCTCCTTCCCAGAATCCTCCTGGACTCCTAGTCTCACCTATCTAGATTCCTGTTGGCTCAACAGTGCTTTATTAACAAATGTACAGGACTTCCCCCTTCAAGGGAGTACAAAATACTTACAATTCTGAGACTTATTCCAACTTCACTTCTGATTTGCAGTCCTGATTTAAAACACTGGGATCATCCACTATGCTGAGAGGGAATGAAGGCAAACCATCATGAGATGTTCTTAAACACTTCCATGGCAGTTGCAGTCATGATAGCTGCATGACATAATGTAACAGGAGGTTTATCAGAAGAAATGAAGGGGTACTGTGCCCATTTTCTCTTGAGAGATTGCTGTGAATAAAAAAAAAACATTTAATTTATCCTATAAGTAAGGATTCAACAATTGGTACAGGAGACCGCTTGCTGAACATAACACCAGTAGCACAGACACTGAGATCGACAATTAACAAATGGGACTTCCGGAAATTAAGAAGCTTCTGTAAGGCAAAGGACATAGTCAGCAAGACAAAAAGGCAGTCCACAGAATGGGAAAAGATTCAACAATTACCAAGAAGTAATTGGTTCTTAAAATAATATCCTTTTCTGGGTTTTGTGGTAGATTGATTCCATTTTCTTGAGGAAACTCCGTACTGATTTCCAAAGTGGGTGTACGAGTTGGCACTCCTACCAGCAGTGGAGCAGTATTTCCCTCTCTTCACATCCTCTACAGCATAAATTGTCTTTGGTGTTTTTGATTTTAGCCATTCTGACAGGAGTAAGATGGTATCTCAAAGTTGTTTTGATTTGCATTTTCCTGATAGCTAAGGATGTTGAGCACTTTCTTAAGTGTCTCTTGGCCATTTTAGCCTCCTCTATTGAGAATTCTCTATTTAGTTCTGTACCCCACCTTTTAATTGGAAACTTTGGTGTTTTGGACACTTGCTTCTTGAGTTCTTTGTAAATTTTGGAGATCAGCCCTCTGTCAGATGTGGGGTTAGTGTATATCTTTTCCCATTCTGTAGACTGCCTTTTTGTCTTGTTGACTTTGTCCTTTGCCTTACAGAAGTTTTATAGTTTCAGGAGGTCCCATTTGTTAATTGTCGATCTCAGTGTCTGTGCTACTGGTGTTATGTTCAGGAAGCAATCTCCTGTACCAAATCGTTGAAGAGTGTCTCCCACTTTCTCTTCTAAGAGTTTCAGTGTGTTTGGATTTATGTTGAGATCTTTGATCCATTTGGACTTAAGTTTTGTGCAAGGCAATAGACATTGATCTATGTGCAGTCTTCTGCATGCCAATACTCAGTTATGCCATCACCATTTGTTGAAGATGCTTTCTTTTTTCCATTATATAGTTTTAGCTTCTCTGTCAAAAATCAAGTGTTCATAGGTGTGTGGGTTATAATCAGGGTTTTCAATTCAGTTCCCTTGGTCTACCTGTCTATTTTTGTGCCAATACCAAGCTGTTTTCAGAACTATAGCTCAGCAGTTCCACTCTTAGGCGTATATCCAAAAGATGCAAATTCATACAACAAGGGCATCTGCCCCACTATGTTCATAGCAGCATTATTTGTAATCACCAGAACCTGGAAGCAACCTAGATGCCCCTCAACTGAAGAGTGGATAGAGAAAATGTGGTACATTTACCCAGTGCAGTATTACTCAGCAGAAAAGAACAATGGAATCTTGAAATTCACAGGTAAATGGATGGCACTAGAAGAAACCATCCTGAGTGAGGTAACCCAGTCACAAAAAGACAAGCATGGTATGTACTCACTCATATATGGATTTTAGACATGGAACAGGATACTGCCGGTCTGCACTTCCACTGGCAGAGAGTCTGGGAAACAGGAAAAACCTAAGAGATATCTTATGCATGGTACCCCAGAGAAGAGGAATGAGGAAAGATCTTCTGAACAGATTGGGAACACAGAGACAGGTGAGGGGGGAGTGGGAGCTGGGAAAAGAGATGGGGAGAAGAGGAAGAGAGAGTATGTCATGGAGGAACAGGAAGGTTGATTGGGGGTAAAATAGGGGAAAGAGGGAATCATAGGTTAGAAGACAGATCTGGTACCAGTGGGACCTCTAGTGATCTAAAGGGATGATACCAACTGGCAAGCTAAGCAATAGTGGAGAGAACACCTTGAATGCCCATTCCTGATAATGAACTTGATGTCTATAACTATCCTGGAGCCTTCATCCAGTGACGGATAGAAGTAGAGGCAAACACCCACAGTTAAACACTGAACTGAACCCATGGAACCAAGTGACAGAGAGAGAGGAGCAATGAGCAAATTGGCAAAGAATGATCTGGCAAAACCATCAAAGACAGCTGATCTGAACAGAGGAGAGCTCTTGGACTCCAGACTGACAGCTGAGAGGCCAGCATGGGACTGATCCAGACCCCCTGAGTGTGACAGTCAGTGAGGAAGCATGGACAACCTATGGGGCCTTGGACAGTGGATCAGTGTTTATCCCTGGCATACAAACAGACTTCATGTGTCCATAACACAAAGAGGGATGCTCTCTCAGCCTGGACTCTTAGGGAAGTGCCTGGACCCTACCCTGAATGAAATGATAGACTCTAGATATACCCTATGTGGAAGGAATTGGCAATAGGGTGGGAGGATGGGGGGATGGTGGGAGGAGGGGAGGGAGAGGGAACTGGGACTGACAAAAAATAAAAAAATTAAAATAAATAAAACATAAAAAAGGAAAAGCACTATCCTTTTCCTAGAATGTTTGGCTTTTGGGTTGCAATTTTGTTTCTTATAATTAAGAATTTTGAGCATAATATTAAAATTCAGAAAACATAGACAAGGTGCAGTGAAAGACTGAGAAACACACAAGGTAATAGAATCATTCAGCGACGAAGTATGGAAATAGTATCCCTGGCCCTAGAATGCAGATTTTAGAATGTGCAGCAGAAAAATATATTTAGCTAGCCATATTATAAATTACTGAGCTAAAACAGCAAAAAAGAAAAACCCAGCAGAGGTTTCTACTGGTCTTGTAGCAGTTTATGATCTTGGTTAATATAAGGAAACTATGCAATTATATTTTATGTGTCCATGGAGGCACATATGACACAACAGAACACACAAGCTTAAAATACACAAAAGTGGTAGTGCAGCATTGTAGATAGTATGTCTTCCATAAAATGGCATGGGAAGCTGGAAAGGTATCTAAAAAGTTGAGTATATACTACACTCATAACAGAACCCAGTTCCCATAGCCATGACAGACAGCTCACAGCCACCTGTTACTCCAGATTCTCTAACTCCAGGGGATCTAATACCTTCTCCTGGACTCTACGGATTTGCACTCACATGCATATGCCACACATAACACACAGAAAACTATAATTAAAAATAATACAAACCCTTTAAAGAGGACACAGGTTCAAATTTGGATTTGCCTTGATGACAATCCCTGTTCTTTCAAGACAATGCATACAATTTTGTCAATGAAATACATTTTTGAGACTGTAATAACATAACAGAGCATATAATTTCACCAGTCTGTGAATTCAAATTGCACCACCCCATCCAAAGAAATAGAGGAGAGACAAACAATGATATATTTTTCTCTTCTTTTCTTGCAAGGGCTATGAATTTTCACTGCAAAATTAGTTCAACAAGGGTAAAATATGACAAATTTACTTTGAATGTTAGGAGTTTTCAGGAATGAAGACTCAGATCCCTTGAGGAAGTTGTGACTTTTTTAAATGAGGTTCAGTGAAGAATGAAGTAGTTCAGGGCATTGGAGACAAGAAGGAGAATGACCAGAGGGGAATCCTGTAAGGCTGATCTATTTAGATTCTTCTTAGTCTCAATGTGAAGTATTGTTTCCATCCCCTACCAACATAGGAGACAGGACACCCATCTCAAAATGGTTATAGATAGGTTCTATTTAATGAAGTATAATAGAGAATTATTTTATTACCAGGATTCACACAGATGATGGTTTTGTCACATTCCTAATCCTACGCTAAAATGTGTAACAGAAACAATTTTAGGAAGGTTTATGGTCCATCAGCCAGTGATAATCATGGCACCTTGAGTATGCAGATACTGATACTGTTCACTTGACATTCACAGTCTGGAAGCAGAAACAGATGCATGCTGGCTTTCAGCTTGCTTTCTGCTTAATCTTCTCTCTTGGATCAAAGCACCTGAACTATTACTGCTCACAGTTAGAAACATGGTATAATTTTGATAAGAAATATCACCCAACGTTCATATATTAAAAGTATGGTTTCTAGTACAATAGCATTCACAGTTGAGCCTTCAGATGATGACTGGATCACACAGGCTCTGACCTCATAAAATGGATGTGTACATTTATCCACTGATATATTATTGGCCTTTGAGAAGTCAAGGAAACTTTAAGCAGTCAAACTCAAATAATTAAAATGGTCAACGGTCTCAAGCTCTCAAAAGGTCACTTTTGTATGATGCCCCTTATTCTTCACACTTTCTACTCCCTAAAAACAATTAAGTAAGCCTCTCTGGTTTACTTAGTTTTTTGTCATGAAATTCCTTTTCTACACAAGTCCTGAAACAAAAGAACAATGAACTTATAGGTTCTGAAAAGTGAGCCCAGAATATTTTCTATTTTAAGTCAATTTCCTTAATTATTATGTCACAGTATCAAATACTAACAAAACACATTTTTAAAATAACAAATTTATTAAATGAAATTATGACTTCCCAGTCAACTTGTGGATCCTTGACTTTCATTTTAAGGAACTCTTCCTATGAGATTTTTCCACATAAATATCTCAGAAAAGAATATAAATGTATTTTGGAAAGACATTTATTGAAAGTCTTTTGAATTGGAACAAGTGGTAAGTATCATATCCCAGTGATAGGCCTTCTATCATAACTGTAAGACTGTAATTGTTTTAGTGCAACATATGTGTACTGTGACCAGATATCTTGTTGTACATCTTCTCTTCAGTTTAAGTGAAAACTGAGGTAGAATTGAAACTGTCCGCTATTTGATATTCTTAATTTATTATGAAGCCCTTGTTTTGTCATTATGGAGAAAAGAGACACACTATCTAAGGGGTTGAAGTGATGGTGTTCATTCACAATACATATCACATGAACGTTCCAGGGAGAAGTTTGGAAAGTATCAGTTTGATGTTCTGAATTTCTAATGTAGTATTGGTTTAGGCAAATGGGAATACTTAAGCATTATAAGCTTTAATATGTTTATATTGAAGCCAGTATCTACTTTTGATGTTTATAATAAGAATTTGTCATAATGTTGTTGGGCCTATCATAATGGGGTTGCATATGTGTGGGTACATGTTTGCATGCATAGGGAAACCTGGAGTCAACCTCTGGTGTCATTCCTCAAGAACTCTCTACACTGTCTTATGATATAAGGTTTATCACTGGGATGTGAGGCTCACCACTTAGACTAGGATGATTGACTAGAATGAATCCAGGACAAGTTGTCTCTGCCTCTCCAAGACTGGGTTTACAAGTGTCTGCTATCATGGCCTTGTGTTTTACTAGGCTAAAACACTTCCAATGGAACTCAAATGCTCATCTTGCAAAGTAAGTGCTTTAACAAATGAGTTAGTTTGCTACCACTTGCATGGCAAGACTCTCAACAGCTTTCTACATAGATTCCCCGCCTACTGATTCCATGAATTCCGAGATGTTCCCAGAGATTTTCATTCCTGCAACAGAATGCTATATGCCACCTCAAAATATAACAATACGAAGTCAGAACAGTCCAACTAAAAAAATCTCTTTCTTGGGTAGGGCATAAATATGACTTGAAGTGATCACTTTATGTACCTGTAGGAACACATCTTTGACAACAGAATAGGTGATGCTTTGTGAATGGGAAATGAATATCCACAAAGAAATGTCCTAGCTCCTACTCTATACCATGGGTGAGATGACCTCATAACACCAAAGACACTTACTGATGAAGGAGCACCAATTCCAGTTTGAATGGCAAGCATTTCTTTGTTTTTAATACTTTTCTTTTTTATATTTATAAATATTTTTATTTAAATTAGAAACAATTGTATCCAGTTCCCTCTACCTCACATCCTCCCTTGCCCCCCACTGACCTCCATCCCATCCCTCTTCTGCTCCAAAGAAAGGGTGAGAGCTTCCATGGGGAATCATTAAAGTCTGTTACATCATTTGGGGCATTGCCTAGGCTCTCTCCCATGTGTCTAGGCTTAGAGAGTATCTCTCTATGTGCAATGGGCTTCCAATGTCCATTTGTACAGTAGGAATAAATTCTGTTACACTACCAGAGTGCACCTAGACTAACCAGGTTTTCTAATTGACACCCACATGCGGGGGGCCAGGTTCTCTCTTATACTGGTTTCCAAGCTGTCAATGTGCGATCCAGTAGTTCTCCCTTGTTCAGGTCAGCTGTTTCTGTGGGTTTACCCCACCTGTTTTTGACCCATTTGCTCATCACTTGTCCTTTTCTGAAACTGGACTCCAGTAATTTGGCTCAGTGTTTAGCTCTGGATCTCTGCTTCTGCTTCTATCAGCTACTGGATGAATGCTCTAGTATGGCATATAAGGTAGTCATCAATCTCATTATAGGGGAAGAGCATTTAGGATAGGCTTTTCACTATTGCTAGAGTCTTCATTGAGGTCATCCTTGTATGTCACTGGAAATTACCCTAGTACAGGTTTTCTCTTTAAACCAATAATATCTCCCTCTATTAATGTATCACTTTTCTTGCTCTCCTCTGTTCTTCCCAAGACTCAATCTTCCTGGTCCCTCATGTCTTCTTCCCTTTTCCTCTTCTCCCCTTCTCTTTTTTCTAACTCCCTCTCCCCTCTCCCATGCTCCCAATTTGCTCAGGAGATCTTGTCCCTTACCCCATCTCTGGGATACCATGTATATCTCTCTTAGGGTCCTCCTTGTTTCCTGGGTTCCCTGGAGGTGTGGGCTATAGACTGGTGATGCTTTGTTCTAAGTTTAATATCCACTTATGAGTGAGTACATACCATATTTGTCTTTTTGCGACTGGGTGACCTCATTCAGGATGGTTTCTTCTAGTTCCATCCATTTGCCTATGAATTTCAAGATTCCATTGTTTTTTTTCTGCTGAGTAATACTCCATTGTGTAAGTGTACCACATTTTCTTTATCCATTCTTCAGTTGAGGGGCATGTAGATTGCTTCCAGATTCTGGCTATTACAAATAAGACTGCTGTGAACACAGTTGAACAGATGTCCTTGTTGTATGGATATGGGTTCTTTGCCTAAGAGTGAAATTACTGGGTCATGAGTTAGACTGATTCTCATTTTCCAGATGAACGACCATACTGTTTTCCAAAGTGGCTGCACAAGTTTGCACTCCCACCTTCAGTGGAGGAGTTTTCCCCTTTCTCCACATTCTCTCCAACGTAAACTGTCATTGGTGTTTTTGATTTTAGTCATCCTAACAGGTGCAAGATGGGATTTCAGAGTTGTTTTGATTTACATTTTCTTGACGGCTAAGGTTTATGAGCATTTTCTTAAGTGTCTTTCAGCCATTTTAGATTTCTTTATTGATAATTCTCTAGTTCTGTACCCTACTTTTTAATTGGATTGTTTGTTGTTTTGGGGACTAGTTTCTTATATTCTTTGTATATTTTGTAAATCAGTCCCTTGTCAGATGTGCTGTTGTTGAAGATCTTTTCCCATTCTGTAGGCTGCTTTTTTTTCTTTTTGACTGTGTCCTTTGCCATGCAGAATTCTACCTGAAATTCAAAGAATCTTTATACTTTTCCTGAATGATGTGTCATAGCTGGCACCCTCAATGCCTGCCTTTGTTTCAGTGGATAATGATCCTTTTGAAAAAAGGTTTATTAAATTTTTAATGCATTTGTCTACATGGGTATTACACAGGCATGCAGCTAATAACAATGCCAGATGAGATTATTGGATCTCCTGCAGCTATAATTAAAAATGGCTAACATTAGTGCTAGGTACCAAAATCTGGTCCTCTAATAGAAAACAAGAACTGCACCTAACCACTGAGCAATCTCTCCAGCCTTAAACAATACTTATACCTATATTCAAAGCAAGTCTGTGACACTTAACTAATTTCCCTGGAAGTACACTCACATATATACACACACAAATACATTGGTGTAAACACAAACTTATGTGCATGTAATGTTATTAAATATCTCTTATTCTTTTGTTAATCTGTGTTCTCTTATACTAGGCTGACCCAAAAAATAACTGTGAAGAGCAAAATATAATAATAATTTCTCTTCTCTTACCTGTCTTAGTTGTTTCATTTATAAATTATAAAGGACTATAACTGTTTTTCTTTCTTTGCAAAGTGAATTGATGTCTGCAAAGTGCTTGTCATCATGCTTGTCACAAACACTAGCTGTCATCATGAATACACATTGAGCGTTGAGCACAGTTCTTAACACCTGACAATTATTCAGTCAATGGCAACTATTTTTGTTCAAAGTCAGGAATTAGTATTACTAGAAAAAAAAGAAAATATGAATAATGACAAGGGAGAGTCTGATAAAAAGATTGGAAGTCTTGCTGTTTCCAAAACAAATATCAGCTCTGTGATAATGGTTAGGCTGAGTAGGATTCTGTCTGTCAAGCAGGAAAGACGGAATGATGATAGAAACGAAGATATATTTCAGATGAGAAGTAAATGATTTTAGTAAATATGTGATGTTTAACCTGGAAACCCAACTTGATAATAATTAATATGTTTTTACTGGGTACAAAGTTGACTCACTGGATTGGTACAAATGGGGTGCATATATTTCTGACATAGCTTTCTAGATGCCATAGATGAATGTATTCTGTGTGTTTGATTGTTCCATCAGGAGTGAACATAAGCATCATAATTCTGTCAAATCATTTATGCTTAATGCAATTGGCGCTGCCTCTACAAGCAGCAAAGTGAGTTACTTACATAGATATGTAGCTCAGCAAGGGCAGGAAGAGCATTGCATGTGTTAGGATTTTCATATATGTAGAAAGCAGCTTGAGGATATGAAGGCTAATTTTGACAGTTTTAGATAGTATAATTTTAGGTCAATGGACTTTGGGTAACACAGTGAGAGAGAGAATCATGGTGGAAAGTCATAATGGGGTGAGTCTACTCATCTGCACATAGTCCAAACATGAAGGGTTGGGAATAAAGTATGCCTTATAGCAATGCAAACTCAGTGAAGACTTCCCCCAACTATACTTCACCCCTGAAAATTTCCATCACCTCTTAAAATAGTAACATCAACTACAGATGAAGCCCTCAATGCAGCAACATGCCAGGGACAACCCATTTTTAAGTATAATAAGTATTTTCAGACAGATTGTTAAAACGATGAAATGAAAGCCTAGAGTTAAATAGTGGATTCGATGGCAGGTATACCTCATGTTGCCAATAAGACTTTCTTTAGAAACTATATCTCATATAGAAATGAGAACAAGAGACAGAGACAGAATAGGGAATGGAATAGAGAGAGCAGAAAGGAGGGAGAGACAGACAGAGACAGAGACAGAGAATATACAGGGCAACACTACACATAGTATTCAGAAACACTCAGAAAATTACTTTGGATCCAGTTATTTCATTCAACACAATGGGCCAAATCACTGTGAAATCACTTAATGGATAGGTGCATGTCATCAACTTAAAATTAAGTTGCTTATCTCACCATCCAAAAATGTAAGGAGAGAAAAATGGTCAGCTCCTCAAACCTGACAAATTTAGCTAGAATGATAACGAGTTTCATTCTGCTTTAACATTTATACGAAAAAGAAACAGTCTCAAAAGAGAAAGATCCATGGTTTATTAGTCACTCAGCTTTCTGCAACCACTTTTCTGCCAATACAGGAAGTAGGTTCTATTCCATGGGCCACCAGTAGAGAGGTCATGCTGGGATTTTCAGATCCAAACGAGTTATGACATTTAACTTTTCTTTCATTTTTGTGTTTGAACAATAGCAATACAGAAATACAAAATACAGAGCTTCCAATCAAAACTGACAGAGCTGACAGAAGCAGAAATACTAGATGTGTATGTTGAGCCAAAACTGTAGTTGGTAACCCAGGTTTCACTGCTGTGTGGATTATGTTCTGCATCAGTCTTAATCCTAGAATGGTCTCCTCACATAGACTTTAATTTTACCACTTTGAAATAAATATCTACTAGCTCTTTTACTGTTGATTTTATATTTTGTATCTGAGTGCTCTTCCTCCAAACTTGTCTGTGCACCCCATGCATGCCTGGGGCTCACAGAATGTTGAAATTATTCATGGTCATGAGTCTTCATGTGGGTGATGAGAATTGAACACAGGATCTACAAGAGTAGCCCATGCTGTTAACTACTGAGCCATTTCTCCAGTCCATAATAATCCTTATTAAATTAGATACTGATAAGACTAGGGAAAATAGCAACTTGTTTTTCTTCCCCATTAGCATGAAAACATACTTTGGCCACAGAATTTCATTTGTTCAAAATGTTTCTAACTATACCTGCAGTTTTACCAAGTTTCTTTTTTGTAACTCAGACTTCCCACAGGAAATCTGAATATTTCATGATTCTAGAAATTCATCAAGAAAATGTGATTTATCTATTCAACTTATACCATGCAGTGATAACAACATTGGAGTTATTACTATGTGTGGAAATGCAGCTAATATCCTCGTCTAGGATAGCAAAGGTCATGACACTAAATGATTTTTGTGTTAGAATAGTTCATACAATTTTAAGGGCTTTTATTCAGGAGTTAGTTGCTCCGAAGTAGACTGAAATGTCTCAGAACATGAATGAAGTATGTTCCATAGAAGTTTATGAATTGAGTGGGTTGAAAGATACACCTCTCTGAGAAAGTAACCTCTGAATGACAGTGAAAATCTTTGAATAGCTGTGGTAAGAGGTGTTTATGTGACACTATCCCTTTACCTAATGCAGAATAGAAGACTAGGGCTATGGAATGAGGTCGTCAGTCTAGGAAAAGAGTGATTAGTTCTATTAGGGAAAATTATTTATAATGTAGAGAATGTTTAAAACAATTCTTTTACTATCTATATATTGGCTGTAGAGTGCCCATCTTTTGACCCTATACATTTTACCACTGTAACATAAATCTGATTTTAGGCATTTCACATCATAAGTGGATTATATTTAATTATAATCATATAATACATAAATTTATATATAAGCATATATTATATGAGATAAGTGTACATATTCCCTACGTGACTCTACATGGTTATTAGATTCCTTTTTTTAATTTTTATTTTTTTGGTTTTTCGAGCCAGGGTTTCTCAGTACTGTTTTGGAGGCTGTCCTGGAACTAGCTCTGTAGACCAGGATGGCCTCAAACTCACAGAGATCCCCCTGTCTCTGCCTCCCAAGTGCTGGGATTAAAAGCAAGTGCCACCGATGCCCACCTGGTTATTAGATTTCTAGCTCATTTTTATAAATTGGTAACTAATATTAATTAAATAGTTTCCTATCTAGTTATGAAGGCTTCTAAAATCTCATATATTTGTATAAGCTGAATATAATTTGACACCATGTTTCATGTAATAGCAATATCCCTGGAAATACCTGAACTCTACTGTGGAAGCAATGCACTCCTGAATCACTAAATGAAATGATGAGATTATACCCAGAACAGGACATACTTGAAATGGAGAACTCTCATGCTGTTTCAATCATCAGTCTTTGTGTTTCCTTGAGGTTTTCCTAAAATCCCAGGCACTACTGTACAACAGAATTAGTTTGTCAGTAATGAAATATATCCGTGTGTTTTCAGGCAAATGCACTTGTAGCCTGTGTTCTCAGAAGTGTGCCCTTTAGTGTCTGAGATTCTGAGAGACTGTAACTCATTATTTTCTAAAGAAAACACACTTAAAACAATGTTCTGTAACGAATTTTCAAAAATGATTAGCTTCTGAGTCAAATTAGAGTGGCTCATTTATTTATTTACTTTTTCCTGTCACTGAAAAATAAACAGAGTTTGCTGACAAGAAAACTATAAACATCGCACCTTGGACAAAAGTACATTTAAATATTTAGATAATTATGCTTCATAGTTCTGAAAGCATAATAATCTAATTCCATCTCCAGGCATGCTTGATCACAAGGCATCATCTAGTTATATAAGTTGTCATGGTTTACATATTTAATTATGAATAGTGCAAGATTTAAATTCATCTACCATTTTATTTTTATTAGTATTTAAAGATAGAATACATAGTAAATGGTTTTGTTTACAGAATTTTCATACATATTTATAATTTGTAATGTTTTATATTTCTTATTTGTTTCCCTCCCTTTCAACTCTTCCTCTTATAATACCTACAAACAATATTACACCAAACTTGGAAACCACCAGTGGCACAGGCACTGAGATCAACAATTAACAAATGGGACCTTCTGAAACTAAAAAGCTTCTGTAAGGCAAAGGACACAATCAAAAAGACAAAAAGGCAGGCCACAGAATGGGAAAAGATACTCACTAACCCTCCATCTGACAGAGGGCTAATCTCCAAAATTTACAAAGAACTCAAGAAACAAGTCTCCAAAACACCAAAGGATCCACTTGAAAGGTGGGGTACAGAGCTAAATAGAGAATTCTCAGTAGAGGAGGCTAAAATGGCCAAGAGACACTTAAGAAAGTGCTCAACATCCTTAGCCATCAGGGAAATGCAAATCAAAACAACTCTGAGATACCATCTTACTCCTGTCAGAATGGCTAGAATCAAAAACACCTAAGACAATTTATGCTGGAGGGGATGTGGAGAGAGAGGAACACTCCTCCACTGCTGGTGGGAATGCCAACTCATACAGCCTCTTTGGAAATCAGTATGGAGATTCCTCAGGAAAATGGGAATTAATCTACCACTAGACCCAGCAATTCCACTCTTAGGCATTTATCCAAATGAGGCAGGTTCATACAACAAGGGCATCTGCTCCACTATGTTCATAGCAGCATTGTTTGTAATAGCCAGAACCTGGAAGCAACCTAGATGCCCCTCAACTGAAGAGTGGATAGAGAAAATGTGGTACATTTACACAATGGAGTATTACTCAGCAGAAAAAAACAATGGAATCTTGAAATTCGCAGGGAAATGGATAGCACTGGAAGAAACCATCCTGAGTGAGGTAACCCAGTCGCAAAAAGACAAACATGGTATGTACTCACTCATATATGGATTTTAGATATGGATCAGGATAGTGCCAGTCTGCACTTCCACAGATAGAGAGTCTGGGAAACAGGAAAGAACCTAAAAGATATGCATATATGCATAGTACCCAAGAGAAGAGGATGGAGACAAGATCCTCTGAATGGATGGGGAACAGGGCTAGGGGGGGGGTAGTGGGACCTGGGAAGAATAGAGGGGGTAAAGAGGAAGGGAGTTGGTCATGGGGGAACAAGAAGTTGAGGGGGTGGGGGTAGAATAGGGGGAAGAGGGAATCATAGGATCGAAGACAGATAAGGCACCAGAGTGACCTCGAGTGATCTAAAGGTATAACATCAATTGGCAAGCTAAGCAATAGTGGAAGGACCACCTCGAATGCCCATTCCTGATAATGAACTTGATGTCTATAACTATCCGTGAGCCTTCATCCTGGGACTGATGGAAGCAGAGGCAAACACACAACTAAGCACTGAACTGAACCCAAGGAACCCAGTGACAGAGAGAGAGGAATGATGAGCAAATTGGCAAAGAATGGGCTGGCAAAACCAGCAGAGACAGCTGATCTGAACAGGGGAGTGCTCTTGGACCCCAGACCGACAGTGGGGAGGCCAGAATGGGACTGATCTGGACCCCCCAAATGTGAGTGTCAGTGAGAAGGCCTGGACAACCTATGGGGCTCTGAGTTGTGGATCAGTGTCTATCCCTGGTATACAATCTGTCTTCATGTGCCTATAGCACAAAGAGAGATGCTCTCTCAGCCTGGACTCTTAGGGGAGTACCTTGACCCTACCAAGAGTAAAATGATAGACTCTAGACATCCCCTATGTGGAAGGATTTGGCAATAGGGTGGGAGGGAGGGTGGAAGGGGAGTGCGGG
Organism: Mesocricetus auratus; assembly: GCF_017639785.1. Classification (NCBI taxonomy): domain Eukaryota; kingdom Metazoa; phylum Chordata; class Mammalia; order Rodentia; family Cricetidae; genus Mesocricetus; species Mesocricetus auratus. Next base: position 170,780,976 of record NW_024429266.1, read on the forward strand.
AGGAGGGAAGGGAGAGGGAACTGGGATTGACATGTAAAACAAGCTATTTAAAATTAAAATAAAAAAAAGTTTAAAAAAAAGATTTCTAAATATTGCATAAATCAGTTTTTGTTTTATTTAGATGATAAGTAAAAATATTTTATTTAAAAACAGAATTCCAAATAAAAAGCCATGAACTTAATCATAATTTAAAAATTCACCTGGCACATCTCTAAATACCACATACATAGCCTACTGCAAAATGGATTAATAGTCAATCATTCTATTCTGTCATTATAATCACAAATATATTCAAGTACTTCATATATCTTCACATGTATCAAACATTTTTATTTGGTATTGTCTACATTAACAGGTATTAAATACTTTGCCTTGACATGTTCTCTTTCTTCAGAGTGTGTTGGTGTTGCTCCTTTGGCAGAAAAATACCTTACATTGAAGCAAGTTCTGAAATGCTAGAGATGGGAACATAAACCTCTTGGTTATGTTATCAGAATAGAATAGATGCCTGGTCTCTAGTACTGGATTCTTCTTTGTTTTGCCATTGTGGTGAAAAGGCTAAGACCTTCCCTTAGTTAGGGATTATATTATTGCAATGAAAAACCTGACTGTTATCAAGTTTGGAAGTGAAGGATCTATTTCATATTGCAACCCAAAAGTCACACTATATTGCTGCAGAAAGTAAAAAACAGGAATGCAAATGGGGCCAAAACAGAGAGATTAAACTGAAACCGTAAAAGAAAACTGGTTACAGGATTGTTGCCTGTGAATCTCACATCCTGCTTCTTACAGTACCCTGAACTACTTTTCCAAGAATAACACCATCTCTGGTGGGATGGTGGGATAGGACCTCCCACATCAGTCATTAACTAAGACAATATTCCATAGACATGCTCATAGGTCAAACTCATGTAGATGGTTTCTCAATTGTAGTTCGTTCCCTTTTCTCAGATAACTCAAGCTTCTCTCAACTTGTTATAAAATTAGCCAGCACGAGGGTGCTGCTGCACCTTGTTCGAAGGGAATAAACATATACTCTCTATATACAAGGTAACATTTAGGAAAACTTTTCTGCTGCATTATTTAGAATATAAGTGGTAAATTGATAATTATAACCAATGTATTAAAGATACTTAATAAATCTCAAAACATCATAGTTTTGATTACATTGCTTTTGTTAATATATCCCAAACCCAGAAAATACACAATTCATATGACCCAAAGTGATTTTTATCTTTGGAGCAATGAAATTGCCCAGGGTTCCTTTTGCTAAGAGAAAATTAGACATAAAGTTATATCAGAAGAATATTGAGATTTCTGAATATCAGCTGTTTTTTCAAGATCTGTATATGTTTAATCAGTCTGAATTAGCATATAAGATAGAGACACAACAAAGTAAATCAAAGAGAAACCATCAAAGTATGCATATCATCTATTTTTTCCAACTCTATTAAGGGAAATCAACATTCCATTTAATTTCCCCAGTGGCAGGACTCAGCTACTTGACTTCCCAGACAATTCTTTCCAAGAGTTGCTTCACAAACCTACAGGTTAACATCTATCAATCTGAACTGCTTCATTGCATAACCTACAGACCTACTGAGTTCCTGGAGTGGGAAGTGTAGAAAGGCTCTTACACCAATACTTATCAGTGGCTCTTCTCTTAAAAACTACTATGTAGATTAAAAGGTCCCCACTTAAATTTTTTGTCTAATGTTTTTTAAAAATATTTTACATTAAAAAACATTTCCTCCTTCCTCCCCTCCTTCTCCTTTTCCCACCTTCCCCCTCCCAACTCCCCATCCACTCCTCAGAAAATGTGAAGCTTGCATTGGTAAGTCAACAAAGTCTGGCATATCAGTTGAGGCAGGACCAAGCCCCTCCCTGATATATGGAATTTGAACAAGGTATTCCTCCATAGGTAATGGACTCCATATATCCAGTTCATGTACTAGGAATAAAGTCTTGTCCCATTGTCAGTGGCTCTACAGACCGCCCAAGCCACAGAACTGTCACTCACATTCACAGGGCCTGGTTAGGTCCTATGCGATTCACCAGCTGTCAATTCAGAGTGAGTGAGCTCCCAGTAGCTAGGGTCAGCTGTCTCCATGGGTTTTTCCATCATTGTCTTGAAGCCTTTGCTCATATAACCCCTTCTCCTCCCTTCAGCTAGACTCCAGGAACTTAGCCCAGTGCTTAACTGTAGATCTCTGCATCTGCTTCCATCAGTTACTGGATGAAGGTTCTATGATGACAATTAGGGTGGCCCTCAAACTGATAACTGGTGAAAACCAATTCAGGCACCTGCTCCACTGTATTTTGGACTCTTAGCTGGGGTCACCCATTTGGATACATGGAATTTCCCTAGCACCAGGTTTCTCTCTAACCCTATAATGTCTTTATCTATCAAGCTATCTCTTTCCTTGCTCTTCCTCTCTGTCCCTTCCCAAACTCAACCACACAATTTCCTCATGTTCTTCTTGCCCTCCTCTTTATTCCTCTCCCTCCCCTATACTCCCAATTTTCCCGTTAAAACATAAATATCATCCTCAAACTTCACAATCACTCAAGGAAAACTATGAATGAAACTTTTGAAATTAATCTTTTGCAAATTTGATAACTGATGTGTAACATTCAGAAACAAATTATATTTTCTCCAATGTTATGCTCTCTATTATTAAGACTAATAATGTCATTTACGAGCTGTCCCTCTGGCATCATCAGGTAAACAGGCCTGCCTCCCGGCCTGTGTTCCAGAGCCTGCAGATCACCTGGGAACTGCACAGAGCTCCCAATCCCGGTGGGAGCATCAGGTAAACAGGCCAGCTTCCCGGCCTGTGTTCCAGAGCCTGCAGATCGCCTGGGAACTGCACAGAGCTCCCAATCCCGGCAGGAACCAAGCACCCCAGACTCCAGATCTTCTCTCCCACCAAAGAGACCAGGAAACGAGAGGAGGCTGGGAATACAGGGAAGCAGCTGTTCCTGCTGCAGCATCAGGTAAACAGGCCTGCCTCCTGGCCTGTGTTCCAGAGCCTGCAGATCACCTGGGAACTGCACAGAGCTCCCAATCCCGGTGGGAGCATCAGGTAAACAGGCCAGCTTCCCGGCCTGTGTTCCAGAGCCTGCAGATTGCCTGGGAACTGCACAGAGCTCCCAATACTGGTGGGAGCCAAGCACCCCAGACTCCAGATCTTCTCTCCCACCAAAGAGACCAGGAAACTACAGGAGCCAGGGAGACCAGGGGAGTAGCTGTTCCGGATCAGGTACAACAGGACCCAGCATAGGGTCCAGGGGACCAGGTAGGAGGCTAAGCGCCCCAGATTCCTGTTCTTCTTCTCCACCCACAGACCAGCATTTGGACAAGGTATAGAAGAACCACCAGATTACTGGACTTACTAGCACCCACCAAAAGGGAACTCTGGTCCCCAGACCAGGAAGGGGCTCTTTCTGCACCCACTAGAAGAAGAGATGGGAAAGAGACAATACAAAAACAGAGTCAGCAACAGAAAAACAAATATGACACCACCAGATTCTAGAGACTCCACACCAGCAAGACCCCAATATTCTAACGCGAAGGAAGCAGAAGAGAACGAACTTAAAAGCACTTTCATGAAAATGATAGAGGCCCTAAAAGAGGATATTGGAAAATCCCTCCAAGAAATGGAAGAAAAAACAAACCAAAAAATGCAAGAAATGGAAGAAAAAACAAACCAAAAAATGCAAGAATTGGAAGAAAAAACAAACCAAAAAATGCAAGAAATGGAAGAAAAAACAAACCAAAAAATGCAAGAATTAGAAGAAGAAACATACCAAAAAAGGCAGGAAATGGAAGAAGAAACAAAGCAAAAAATGCAAGAAATGGTAGAAAAAACAAAGCAAAAAATGAAAAAAATGGAGGAAGAAACAAACCAAAAAAGGCAGGAAATGGAAGAAGAAACAAAGCACAAAATCCAAGAAATGGAACAAAAAGCAAACCAAAAAATGCAAGAAATGGAAGAAAGAACAAACCAAAAAATTCATAAAAGGCAACAAACGGACGAACAGATAAACAGAAAATTGCAAGAAGCAATGCAAACGCTGCAAGGGTTGAAAACTGAAATAGAGACACTAAAAAAACACAATCTGAAGAAAGGCAGAAAATAGAAAAGCTGGACAAACAGTCAGGCACTACCAATACAAGCATTACCAACAGAATAGAAGAGATGGAAGAGAGAATCTCAAGTGTTGAAGATACATTAGGAGAAATGGATTTATCAACCAAAGAAAACCTTAAATCCAACAAATCCTTAACACAAAACATCCAGGAATTATGGGACACCATGAAAAGACCAAACCTAAGAATAATAGGTATAGAAGAAGGAGAAGAAATCCCCCTCAAAGGGGCAGAAGGCATATTCAACAAAATCATAGAAGAAAACTTTCCCAACCTTAAGAAAGACATGCCAATGAAGGTACAAGAAGCCTACAGAACACCAAATAGAGTGGACCACAAAAAAATTCCCTCGCCACATAATAATCAAGACCCCAAACATACAGAATAAAGAAAGAATATTAAGAGCAGCTAAGGAAAAAGGTCAAGTAACATATAAAGGCAGACCTATCAGAATTACACCTGATTTCTCCATGGAAACTCTGAAAGCCAGAAGGTCCTGGATAGATATTTTACCTACACTAAGAGACCATGGATGCCAGCCCAGACTACTATACCCGGCAAAGCTCTCAATCACTATAGACGGAGAAAACAAGATATTCCATGACAAAACTAGATTCAACCAATATGTGTCCACTAACCCAGCCCTACAGAAAATTTTGGAAGGAAAACTCCAACCCAAGGAAGCTAACTACAACCAGAAAAACATAAGCATTAGAGAATCCCTCTCTACCAACAGCCAAAAGAACAAAGGGGTGAAATTCCACCCATAATTCCACCAACAACAACCATTGCAAATCGAAGAAGGATGAGCAATCAATGGTCATTAATATCCCTCAATATTAACGGCCTTAACTCACCCATAAAAAGACACAGACTAGCAGAATGGATTCGAAGACAGAACCCTTCCTTCTGCTGCATACAAGAAACACACCTCACCCCCAAGACAGACATTACTTGAGAGTTAAAGGTTGGGAAAAATTTTTTCAATCAAATGGACCCAAGAAACAAGCAGGGGTAGCAATCCTAATATCTAACAAACTAGACTTTAAAATAAAATCAATCAAAAGAGATGAAGGAGGTCATTACATACTCATCACAGGTGAAACCCACCAAGATGAAGTGTCTATCCTGAACATCTATGCCCCCAATACAAAGGCACCCACATTCGTTAAAGAAACATTATTAGAACTTAAATCTCATCTAAAGCCCCACACAGTTATAGTGGGAGATTTCAACACACCACTCTCACCACTAGACAAGAATACCAGACAGAAACTCAACAAAGAAGCAAAGGGTCTAATAGAAGTAATGACCCAACTGGGATTAACAGATATCTATAGAACATTTCATCCACATAAAAAAGAATATACCTTCTTCTCACCACCACATGGAACCTTCTCAAAAATCGACCACATACTTGGCAACATATCAAACCTCAGCAGCTACAAAAACATTGGAATAACTCCATGCATCTTATCAGACCACCATGCCTTAAAATTAGAATTCAACAACAACACAAATTGCAGAAAACCTACAAACTCATGGAAATTGAATAATGCTCAACTGCACCATCCCTGGGTCATAGAGGAAATAAAAAAAGAAATTAACGACTTCCTCGAATTCAATGAGAATGAAGACACAACATACCCAAACCTATGGGACACTTTGAAAGCAGTGCTACGGGGAAGTTCATAGCACTAAGTGCTCACATGAAGAAACAGGAAAACAGTTATACCAGAGAATTAACATCACAGCTAAAAGCTCTAGAACACAAAGAAGCAAACTCCCCAGGAGGAGTAGACGCCAGGAAATAATCAAATTGAGGGCTGAAATCAACAAAGTAGAAACCAGGAAAACAATACAAAGAATCAATGCAACGAAGAGTTGGTTCTTTGAGAAAATCAACAAGATAGACAAACCTTTGTCCAAACTTACCAAACAGCAGAGAGTGAACACGCAAATTAACAAAATCAGAAATGAAAAGGGGGACATAACAACAGACTCTGAGGAAATCCAGAGAATCATTAGGTCATACTTTGAAAACCTGTACTCCACAAAATTCGAAAATTTAAAGGAAATGGATGACTTCCTGGACAGCTATCATTTGCCAAAACTAAATCAAGAACAGATAAGCAATTTAAATAGACCTATAACCCCTATGGAAATAGAAGCTGTCATCAAAAGTCTCCCAACCAAAAAAAGTCCAGGTCCAGATGGCCTCAGTGCAGAATTCTACCACAAATTCAAAGAACAGCTTATACCAATTCTTCTCAAAGTGTTCCACACAATAGAAGCAGAAGGGTCTTTGCCAAACTCTTTCTATGAGGCTTTAATAACCTTGATCCCCAAGCCACACAAAGATACAACCAAGAAAGAGAACTTCAGAGCAATATCCCTCATGAACATTGATGCAAAAATACTCAATAAAATACTGGCAAATCGGATCCAAGAACACATCAAAACAATCATTCACCACGATCAAGTAGGTTTCATCCCAGGGATGCAGGGATGGTTTAACATACGAAAATCCATCAACGTAATCCACCATATAAACCAGCTGAAAAACAAAAATCACATGATCATCTCACTAGATGCTGAAAAAGCCTTTGACAAAATCCAACACCCCTTCATGATAAAGGTCTTGGAGAGATCTGGGATAACAGGGACATACTTAAACATAATAAAAGCCATATACAGTAAACCAACAGCCAGCATCAAACTAAATGGACAGAAACTCAACGCAATTCCTCTAAAATCAGGAACAAAACAAGGCTGTCCACTCTCTCCATACCTTTTCAACATGGTACTTGAAGTTCTAGCTATTGCCATACGACAACAAAGGGGGACCAAGGGGATACAAATTGGGAAGGAAGAAGTCAAACTTTCACTGTTTGCAGACGATATGATAGTTTACATCAATGACCCAAAGAACTCTACCAGGGAACTCTTACAGCTGATTAACACCTTCAGCAAAGTGGCAGGTTACAAGATCAACTCAAGAAAGTCAGTAGCCCTACTATATACAGATGATAAAAGGGTTGAAAGAGAAATCAGAGAAACATCACCCTTTACAATTGCCACAAACAACATAAAATACCTTGGGGTAACGCTAACCAAACAAGTGAAAGACCTGTATCGTAAGAACATTGAATCTTTAAAGAAAGAAATTAAAGAAGCCCTCAGAAAATGGAAAGATCTCCCATGCTCTTGGATAGGTAGGATCAATGTAGTAAAAATGGCAATCCTGCCAAAAGCAATCTACAGATTCAATGCTATCCCCATCAAAATCCCAGCACAATTCTTCACAGACCTTGAAAGAACAATAATCAATTTTGTATGGAAAAACAAAAGACCCAGGATAGCCAAAACAACCCTGTTCAACAAGGCAACGTCCGGAGGCATCACTATCCCTGACCTCAAGCTCTATTATAGAGCTATAGTCCTGAAAACAGCTTGGTATTGGCACAAAAATAGACAGGCAGACCAATGGAATCGAATTGAAAATCCGGGTATTAACCCACACATGTACGAACATCTGATCTTTGACAAAGAAGCTAAAAATATACAATGGAATAAAGAAAGCATCTTCAACAAATGGTGCTGGCATAATTGGAGACTGGCATGTAGAAGAATGCGGATCGATCCATGTTTATCGCCATGCACAAAACTTAAGTCCAAATGGATCAAAGACCTCAACATAAATCCAGCCACACTGAACCTCTTAGAAGAGAAAGTGGGTGGTACCCTTGAACGAATTGGTACAGGAGACCGCTTCCTGGACATAACACCAGTAGCACAGACAGTGAGATCAACAATTAATAAATGGGACCTACTGAAACTGAGAAGCTTCTGTAAGGCAAAGGACACAGTCAGCAAGACAAAAAGGCAGCCCACAGAATGGGAAAAAATATTCACTAATCCCACATCTGACAGAGGGTTGATCTCCAAAATTTACAAAGAACTCAAGAAGCAAGTCTCCAAAACAGCAAAGGACCCAATTAAGAAGTGGGCTGCAGAACTAAATAGAGAGTTTTCAATAGAGGAGTCTAAAATGGCTGAGAGGCACTTGAGAAAGTGCTCAACATCCTTAGCCATCCGGGAAATGCAAATCAAAGCAACTCTGAGATACCATCTCACTCCTGTCAGAATGGCTAAAATCAAAAACACCAATGACAATTTATGCTGGAGAGGATGTGGTGAAAGGGGGACACTCCTCCATGGCTGGTGGGAGTGCCAACTGGTTCAGCCACATTGGAAAGCAGTATGGAGATTCCTCAGAAAAATGAGAATAAACCTACCACAAGACCCAGCAACTCCACTCTTAGGCATATATCCAAAAGATGCCCATTCATATAACAAAGATGTCTGTTCCACTATGTTCATAGCAGCTTTATTTGTAATAGCCAGAACTTGGAAGCAACCTAGATGTCCCTCACCCGAAGAGTGGATAGAGAAAATGTGGTACATCTACACAATGGAGTACTATTCAGCAGAAAAAAATAATGGAATCATGAGATTCGCAGGCAAATGGATGACACTAGAAGAAACCATCCTGAGTGAGGTAACCCAGTCACAAAAAGAGAAACATGGCATGTACTCTCTCATATATGGATTTTAGACATAGATCTGGGGAGTGCCAGCCTACAATGCTATGGCCAGAGAGTCTGGGAAACAGAAACTTCATTTAGTGGCTGGTTAAGTAGTGAGCTGAACTCAAGAAAGCCAGTATCAGAGAGGGAGGACTGATGATCAAAGGGATTAAGACTGGGCTGGTTTAACCCCAGAAACAGCTGACCAGACAAAGGTTAACTCTTGAATCCCAGGCATCAGCCTGGGAATCCAGCATGGGACTGATCAAGACCCCCTGAATCTGGGTGTCAGTGAGGGGGCCTAGGTAATCTATTGAGCCTTGGACAGCAGATCAGTACCCATCCCAAGTATACACACGGACTCTGGACTCCCATAGAACAATGTGAGGTGCACTCTCACCCTGAACTCTTGGGGAAGGGTCTAGGCCCTGCCCTATATGAAATGACAGACTATGGACACCCCCATGGAGGGCCTCACCCTGGGGGAATGAGGGGATAACGGGGGGGGGGCGGGGATGTGGGGAGGGCACGGGAGGAGGGGAGGGAAAGGGAGAGGGACCTCGACTGACTTGTGAAGCAACCTTGTTTCTTATCTAAATTTAAAATGGAAAATAAAAAAAAAATAATAATAATAAAAATAATGTCATTTACAAATTATGGTATCTCAGCATCTTTCTCACTTTGTTTAGAGACAGCCCAGGCTGTCCTTCAATTCCATATCCTTTTGCCTGGGCATCATAATCACTGGGATGACATGCATGGGCTTCCACTCTAGGATTCCTGAGCTTTTTATGTACTTTATATCTCATGCTCTGCTCCCTGACTCCTGAAGACTGGATCAAGAAAACACAATTCATTCTCAATGAAACAAGTCAGAAGATCTAAATCTCAGCTCCCTCTGACTTACCTCCCTAGAAAATAGAACAGGTGTCCAACTCTGTTCCTATGCAATCAGCTTAGTATCTTATGAAACAAGAAACAATTTTATCAAATAGTTCTAACTGAGTTTGTGTGTTAAAATACTTCATAACCTGTGTGTCCAATCACTTGTCTACATGGCTACTCATATCTTGTATCATACTTTCCCCCATTGTCACATAAAACTTTGGTAAATGCATGTTTTATGTTTCCATTTTATTAATCTGGCTTTCATTCCAGAGGCTAGCTATTATTTATGTGATACACTTGCAGAAATCAACAAAGTACCATTTTATATAACGCTATGGTCTGATGGGGTAGTAGGTGCTTTGGGATGGCCAAATCTCATGGTTGGCATACACCCATGCCTTCTCTATGGAGGGAGGTCTATTGGTTTCCTTGCTTCCTAACATGTCTTTTGGGAACAGGCTGGCCCAGTATCATCTGTCCTCAAATCTACTGTGATATATTCTGTGTGTCAATGATCAGTCTGCAGGTCATCCCTGATGTTGATGTTGCCTTCTCCATCACTGAGTCACAAAGTAGGGATGGTATTAGGCAACCAACCATAAAATATTGTATGAAACTTTGTATCTTCTAAATTTTCCCATTTTCCCTAAATAACAATAAAATCATCAAAAGGAGTGATTTAGGGTAAATAATATCATTTAAAACATATACAGAATGGTTTACTGTAATCTGAAACTATGAACACACTCTGCTGCTAATAGTCACCTTTCTATTAACTTAGTCATTTCATTTTAAAAATATTTTTACATAGTGCACATCAAAAATATCAGTCTTGTATTTTATCACCTATTTTAAAATAGCTTTCCACTTCTTTTCTTTTGGCTGGTCATTTTTCTAGAGGCAGAAACTGTGACAGATGATCCAATTTCATGAAGCCAAAGCCAGTCAGTCCACTGGTCTCTATCCAGTCCAAGGCACCATCCATCTGTACAGTGTTCTCATTGTGTGCCTCATGTAGAGAAAGAAGCTGATATGCCGTAAACACGCACAAGTTATTTTCCATTTCTTCTTGTTTCTGTGGCAATCAAAGGAGGTAGAGAGTTAAACATTTATTTACTTGTCAAACTGGACAAAATTCTTCAAAAAGAAAAATGATATGCCTCCTTAAGCACGTTAGCAATTTTAGCTATCAAAAGGACCAAAAAAAGAAAAAAATTGATTTCTCTTCAGCCACTTTATTTTTTTTATTCAATGGGTAGTTCCTTTTTTTTCTCTTAGACATTTCTCTCTCTTTCAGATTTAAGAGGTTATTTTAGAATAATTTTTCAATGTTTCTTAGAAACCTAACATTCTCTTGGTAAGTGTCTATTCTGTGCCTGAAATATACAAGTGTTGCAAATGCTCGTAGGCAGTGATACAATAGAGGTTCTGTTTCAGTCATCTCTAGTAAGGTGTTGTTCTGAGGCTTTTCAGAGGCACACGGGAAGAACACGCTAATGGATTATTCAGAGTAGAAGCTGAAATGAAAATATTATTTTTGTAATTTGAATAAATAGACAACATTGTGTTTTTTAATAATTCTTATTTGTGTTTATGTATCTGTGTGTGTGTGCTGGTATGTACATGCATGCATGTATGCTGGTGTGTGTGTTTGTGTGTGTGTGTGTGTATGTGTGTGTGTGTGTTCTGCGTTTGTGTGCTGGTGTCTGCATACAACAGACTACATGCAGAGATCAGAGGACACCTTTCCATGCTGTTTCTTTCCTTTCTGGTTATTTTGAGGCAGGGTAGCTTGTTTCCCTTCTAGTTTCTGCCTTGCTGTGTACTGCAAGCTAACAAGCCCATGATCTTCCCAGTGATTCTCTAGTCCTGCACCTTGTTAAAGGAGTTCTGTAACTACAGATGTGTGACATCACATCTGGATTGATTTTTCTGTGGATTAATGGGATGTAACTCAACTTAGTAAGTGTTCAGAGCATCACTTTTACCTGCTGAGCCTTCTGGTCAGATACTTAGTTATTATTACAAGTTCTATATAACATATAGTATTTGTAGAAGTATCTCCAGATGGAAAAAGAAAAAGGGCACTTTCTCTTTTTAATTTTTATTTTTAAATTTAAATTTAAATTAGAAACAAGGTTACTTCACATGTCAATCCAAGGTTCCTATCCCTTTCTCTCCCCTCCACCCACACCCTCCCATCAACCCCCCTAAAACCTCCTCATTTCCCCAGTGAGGATGAGGCCCTCCGTGGGTGTGTCAAGGACACTTTCTTAATTCTAAATTATTTACTCCTGTAATACAATGTATAAATAAAAAATACAATTTGAAAAAGGAATCCAGAATCTTTTTTGGCTAGCCAAAAGGCTAGCCAAAGGATTTTTTCAGCTCCTTTAGATATTTTTGAACTTAGAGAAAATACACCCTGTAGATATTTTGTATTCATAGACATTTTAACTACGTAGTCATGGTTTTTGTGGAGTTTGCTGTGTAGACCAGGTTGACCTTAAATTCAGAGATCTTCCTGTGTATGCTTCCCAAGTGCTGAGTTCCACCAAACTGGAAATTTGTGTGAATCTTTGGCATTCCATGTAATGAGGGTTTGTGTCATTATCAAACGTCAGACATGGTTAATAAAATCACTTTTTACAGATTTCCTATGTGATTTGCTCACACATATGTGCCAGGACCAGTTTCATTCTCACCACACCATCTTGACTATTTACTTTCTTCCTCTGTTCTCACATACAGAATTCATTACCACACCTGTGGGACTGTCTCAGTTATAGATCACACTGACCCAAAATGCCATTTCCAAAATGACTTGAAATAGAATAGCCATTGCCTGTTTTTATTTTGTAAAATTTCCCATGAAAACCTGCATTGTAGTGCCGAGGAAATGGTCTATAAAGTGATTTCTTCGCAAGCATGAGTACCTGACTTCAAGTTCAATACTCAGAATAGACATTAAATTTAAACTGTGGGAGGAAGAGCAGGTAGCACAGGAAGAGGAATAGGATGAGGAAGAGGAAGGGATGAAGAAGAAAAGGGAACAGACAGGCCTGGTAGGATACTTTTACAATTCTAACACTAAAGTTATCACCCTGAAACCTTCTGGCCACCCTGCCTAGTCACGCCCATGAGGAAACCTATCTCTCATGGAGATTTTCCTCTGGCTGCCACAAGTGTGTGCACACAATTCACATGCATTTCCACTCCTACACATAATTAATTAAAGACCTCTGCCCGTTTTTCTTCTACAGTGCCAAGGAAGGCATGTTGATCAAGTTTATACTTCAGTAGTGTCAAGTTTCTAAGTTAGGGGAGGCCAACTATAGTCTACCAGTAAAAGTAATAATGGATTTTATTTTCTTTAACCTTTGTCCTTTATCATATTTTGTGATATTAGCCATACAAAAGAAAGGGAAGTAATGTGATTGAAAGGGTCACAGTAACCTTGTAATCTTATAAAGCCTGACTAGCTGTTATCTTCTTCTCTGTTGATATATTCTTAGACTTCATCTATACATGAAAGTATTTGTAACAGAAACAACATACAAAGTGCATCTCTGATATAACTCTCACATTGAAAGAGTAAGCCTGAGGCTTGTCATCTATGTCTGCACCATTTTTTCTAGCTCTCCCTTTTAACTTCACCAACATAATCACATTCTTCTGCACTATAAATTAAGTGACATGTGCTATGGGCACTAGAAGGGAGAATGCTTTTGCTTATGCATGCAATGAAAGAAATTTAAATAAGATTAATAGCTACATACTCTTTGGATTTTCATCCCTTTGTCTTTGAAAGCATTATAAATTTTGTGATTTATTTTATTCATTTTCACCAGAAATTATTAATAAACCATTTTTGTGTATAGTAAATAAGATAAAGTCCCTACCCTTCAGGCACTCAAACTCTGGTGGGGAAGACAGAATATCAATGAGGCTTTACAATGCACTATACAAACTCCTGCACATTACTGTATAACGTGTTAGATAACAATAAAAAGAGAGAATCTCAAAATGAATTCTATAGGAGTTACTGTGAAACTTCAATCATATGTTCTGGAATCTTCCTGGTTATTGTCCCCATAAGCAGGACCCCAGAAGAACCAATTCCTCCACAGTTCACAGGCAATAATGCAAACAATAGTTAGTTCTCTCTTTAATAAAACTATGGTGCCTAAAACTATCCTTCAACATGCAAACAGCTAGTTTTACAGAGCTTTAAGCAGACTTTGTGAGAGTCCACTACACATATTCAAAAAAGACCAGGTACCTTTCTAGTAGCTGCATCACTGTGGCTTTCATGAAGAGAGGAGGAAAAAAGAAACAAAGAAGGGTGGCGCAGAGCATGTATTTTCATGACAGTAAATCTTTAGACCTTTTTTGAGCCCTCTTAAAATAGAAAGTGATTGTTCCATTTGAAGAAAAAGCTCTGTGGCTTGTCATTTTGAACGTATAAGCAAAATCAGTTTCCTTCACTTAGAGAACAAATGACTAACCAGGCAAGTCCTGTCTATAGTAACAAGACCATGCAGACTGGAGGAATTTGGGCTTGTGCATGTGCATTTGTGTGTGTGTGTGTGTGTGTGTGTGTGTGTCCCTGTGTATATGTGTGTCTGTACATGTACCTCTGTGTGTGTCTGTCTCTGTTCATGTCTGTGTGTATACTTAAATATTAAAACTATGTGTTTGTTTTCAGTGTGTCATACTTACTTTCAATATGCTACAAAATTTAGCTGCCATTAACCACATATGAAATTTAAAATAAAATTAAATTAAAACTTCATTCATCAAACTAACCATATTTCAGTACCTTTATTAATATTATTTTCATTATTGTATGGGCTAATTGGTATGTCTATGTATGTGCATGGGTGAGGGGTGGTGCTCATAGAGGTCACAACAAGTCAACAGATATCTTTGATCTAGAATTACTGGTTCTAAACATTCTGATTTGGTTGCTGGGAACTGAACTCCAGTCCTATGTAAGTGCAGCAAGTTCTCTTAACTAATGAGCAATAACTCTAGCCATAGAATTTTAGTCTTAATAATTACATTCAGCAAGTGGCTACTGTCTGTATTAGACAGTGAAAATATCTAATGATCCTACCATGAGTGAAAACTTGATTTGAAAGTGGTTATTCCATGAACTGTGGTAAACTCACATCTATTAAGATCTGTGACTGGAAGTTTTGCTGTCATACACTCATTGAGGAACTTATTTGTATAATTTCACATCTATAGATAAATCTTAAAATTCTTTCTTTCTACTCTTATCTTCAAATAAAATTGGCCAGAGTTTTATATTTTCAATGGGCTTCCTATCAGTCAATGCAGGTAACAACCCTGTTCAACTTTCATTACCTATGTTTCAAATATTTTTAATGAAATCAACACCAGTTCAAAAAGGATATCTAAATCATTCAAAAACACAATTGTATAACTATTGTCAAGGCCACAAATTAGGACAATAACATCTTCCAGATAAAAGTGTTGATGTAGCTATGATCTCAGAAAGACAGACAGCTTGAACAAGACCTGAAGGAGTCAAGACATACCAAATTCCTACCACAGAAAAGAAGTGGGCCCAGAATCCTACCTCCAACCAAACAAGAAGCTATTTGTAATTGTTAACTTTTGGGATGTGGAAAATAGTAAGTTTCCTTCAATGGATTGACACTGGGTATATTAACTCTACTACAGGGCAGGCCCCATGCTTAAAAATAGTGGACCGCCACAAGCTGGAGTCCATGGAGGCTTTTTTGTGTGTTTGTTTCAGTTATAGAGTATTGTTTGTTTTGCTAGCAGAGAAAGAACATGAAGTTTGGTGGGTTGGGTAAGATCAGAAAGAAGGAGAGAAAATACATGATCAAAATAATTGTGTATTTTTTAAATATTCTTTTAAAGGAAGAAAAGAAGCTGGGGAGTGATGGCACATACATTTAATTCCAGCACTTGGGAAACAGAGACAGACATATCTGTGAGTTGTAATCCAGCCTGGTGTGCAGAGTTCTAGGACAGCCAGGGCTGTTACATAGAGAAACTATGTATTGAAAACAACACCAACAAAAGAAAGAAAGAGAGAGAGCCAGAGAGAGGCAGGGAGGCAGGAAGGCAGGGAGGCAGCATAGCATTTTGGTCATTTATAGTATTTTCAAAGTACAGAATTTTTAATTCTTTATGTTTTACAAGAAGATACTAAAAGTCACATGGAGCTTGGAAGAGGGTTTACTTGGTAAAATATTTGTGGAACAAATAATGAGGACCTGAGTTCAATCCCCAGAACACACACACAAAATGTGAGGTATAGTCACAGGTATTTGTAATTCTGGTTCTGAGGTGGTAGAGACAGGAGGCTCCTAAGAGTAGTCAGCAAGTCTAGCAGAATCACTAAGGCCTAGCTTCCAGAATTTCAGGAAGCAGCCTGGATGATTCCTGAGGAATGACAGGAGTGGTGGACCTTTGATTTCCACATCTACACAGATGCACACACCTGAACACACCTGTTTGTGCACACATGAGCATGCACACACGCACACACACACACACACACACACACACACACACACATTTCACAGGATAAGGGTATACAGAACATTCATGACCAGTTTATAGAGTACCAATGTCTATTTCAGTGTCCTCCTTCATAATGTTCAGTTTTGCCTTTCCATGCTAGTTGCAGTAATTCTTTCTGAGGTGCTTTGTTTGGAAGGTGCAGACAAAGTCAAAGAGAAGTATCCAAGGGTCAAATAGTAAGAACTGCAGTGAACCTGTGCTGCCCTTTCATGCTTTTGGCTTCTTACTAGCATATTTTATGCAGAAAATCTGAACCATAAACCACCTAAAACCAGAACCCGAATAACTGGACTTATTTTTCTGAATGATACAGCTTTGCTGTTTAACAGTTTGGTCAGTGTGTCTTTCAGATATTTTCCAAATTCAGTGGAGTCAAATTTATGACTAGATACCTGTGACATATATGTGTATGCTTCTGGTGAGGTATCCAGTAAATAAACAACAGAACATATGTTAAATACTTGGGGTGTAATTGCTTATAGACACTTAATTAAATTCAGTATTACATTATTATTATTGTCATTGTTACTTTGACAGTATTGAGAAAAGGTTGTCTCCTTATTATGTGCTGGTAGGACTGGAATATTATTGTCATACTTAAGGCTAACTAATGTAGCTAGTAATAGAATGGTGGCAGCTGACAGATTTTAATACAGTAATAAAGTATTCTTTTTTATCATTTTTTATTTTAATTTTAAATAGCTTGTTTTACATGTCAATCCCAGTTCCCTTCCCCCCCCCCCCGCACTCTCCTTCCCCCCCCCTCCCACCCTATTGCCAAATCCTTCCCCATAGGGGATATCTAGAGTCTGTCATTTTACTCTTGGTAGGGTCCAGGCACTCCCCTAAGAGTCCAGGCTGAGAGAGCATCTCTCTTTGTGCTATAGGCACACGAAGACAGTTTGTATACCAGGAATAGACACTGATCCACAGCTCAGGGTCCCATAGGTTGCCCAGGCCTTCTCACTGACCCTCACATTTGGGGGGTCCAGATCAGTCCCATGCTGGCCTCCCCACTGTCAGTCTGGGGTCCAAGAGCTCTCCCCTGTTCAGATCAGCTGTCTCTGCTGGTTTTGCCAGCCCATTCTTTGCCAATTTGCTCATCACTCCTCTCTCTCTGTCACTGGGTTCCTTGGGCTCAGTTCAGTGATTAATTGTGTGTTTGCCTCTGCTTCCATCAGTCACAGGATGAAGGCTCCCGGATGGTTATAGACATCAAGTTCATTATCAGGGATGGCCATTCGAGGTGGTCCCTCCACTATTGCTTAGCTTGCCAATTGGTGTTATCCCTTTAGATCACTCGAGGTCACTCTGGTGCCTGATCTGTCTTCGAACCTATGATTCCCTCTTCCCCCTATTCTACCCCCACCCCCTCAACTTCCTGTTCCCCCATGACCAACTCCCTTCTTCTTCACCCCCCCTCTTCTTCCCAGGTCCCACTCCCCCCCACCCCTCGCTGTCTTCCCCATACATTCAGAGGATCTTGTCTCCATCCTCTTCTCTTGAGTACTATGCATAAATGCCTATCTTTTAGGTTGTTTCCTGTTTCCCAGACTCTCTATCTGTGGAAGTGCAGACTGGCACTATCTTGATCCATGTCTAAAATCCATATATGAGTGAGTACATACCATGTTTGTCTTTTTGCGACTGGGTTACCTCACTCAGGATGGTTTCTTCCAGTGCTATCCATTTCCCTGCGAATTTCAAGATTCCATTGTTTTTTTCTGCTGAGTAATACTTCATTGTGTAAATGTACCACATTTTCTCTATCCACTCTTCAGTTGAGGGGCATCTAGGTTGCTTCCAGGTTCTGGCTATTACAAACAATGCTGCTATGAACATAGTGGAGCAGATGCCCTTGTTGTATGAACCTGCCTCATTTGGATAAATGCCTAAGAGTGGAATTGCTGGGTCTAGTGGTAGATTAATTCCCATTTTCCTGAGGAATCTCCATACTGATTTCCAAAGAGGCTGTATGAGTCAGCACTCCCACCAGCAGTGGAGGAGTGTTCCTCTCTCTCCACATTCTCTCCAGCATAAATTGTCTTCGGTGTTTTTGATTCTAGCCATTCTGCCAGGAGTAAGATGGTATCTCAGAGTTGTTTTGATTTGCATTTCCCTGATGGCTAAGGATGTTGAGCACTTTCTTAAGTGTCTCTTGGCCATTTTAGCCTCCTCTACTGAGAATTCTCTATTTAGCTGTGTACCCCACCTTTCAAGTGGATCCTTTGGTGTTTTGGAGACTTGTTTCTTGAGTTCTTTGTAAATTTTGGAGATTAGCCCTCTGTCAGATGTAGGGTTAGTGAATTTCTTTTCACCATTCTGTGGCCTGCCTTTTTGTCTGTTTGACTGTGTCCTTTGCCTTACAGAAGCTTTTTAGTTTCAGAAGGTCCCATTTGTTAATTGTCGATCTCAGTGCCTGTGCCACTGGTGTTATGTTTAGGAAGTGGTCTCCTGTACCAACTCGTTGAAGAGTATCTCTCACTTTCTCTTCTAAAAGTTTCAGTGTGGCTGGATTTATGTTGAGATCTTTGATCCATTTGGACTTAAGTTTTGTACAAGGCGATAAACATGGATCTATCTGCAGTCTTCTGCATACCAGTACCCAGTTATGCCAGCACCATTTGTTGAAGATGCTTTCTTTTTTCCATTGTACAGTTTTAGCTTCTTTGTCAAAAATCAAGTGCTCATAGGTGTGTGGGTTAAAATTAGGGCTTTCAATTCGGTTCCATTGGTCTATCTTCCTATTTTTGTGCCAATACCAAGCTGTTTTCAGGACTATAGCTCTATAATAGAGCTTGAAGTCAGGTATGGTGATGCCTCCTGAAGTTCCTTTATTGTATAGGGATGTTTTGGCTATCCTGGGCCTTTTGTTTTTCCATATAAAGTTGATTAATGTTCTTTCCAGGTCCTTGAAGAATTGTGATGGAATTTTGATAGGGATTGAATTGAATCTATAGACTGCTTTTGGCAAGATTGCCATTTTTATTATGTTGATCCTACCAATCCAAGACCATGGGAGATCTTTCCATTTTCTGGTATCTTCTTTGATTTCTTTCTTTAAAGACACAAAGTTCTTGATATACAGGTCTTTCACTTCCTTGGTTAACATTATCCCCAGATATTTGATGCTGTTTTTGGCTATTGTAAAAGGTGATGTTTCTCTGATTTCTTTCTCAGTCACTTCATCATCTGTATATAATAGGGCCACTGATTTTTTTGAGTTTACCTTGTATCCTTCCACATTGCTGAAAGTGTTTATCAGCTCTAGGAGTAACCTTGCGGAGTTTTTTGGGTCACTTATGTAAACTATCATATCATCTGCAAATAGTGAAAGTTTGACTTCTTCTTTTCCTATTTGTATCCCCTTTATCTCCTTTTGTTGTCTTATTGCTGTAGCTAGAACTTCAAGTACAATATTGAAGAGATATGGAGAGAGTGGACAGCCTTGTCTTGTTCCTGATTTTAGAGGGTTTGCTTTGAGTTTCTCTCCATTTAGTTTGATGTTAGCTGTTGGTTTACTGTATATTGCTTTTATTATATTCAGGTACGTTCCTGTTATCCCTGATCTCTCTAGGACCTTTATCATGAAGGGGTGCTGGATTTTGTCAAAGGCTTTTTCAGCATCTAGTGATATGATCATGTGGTTTTTCTTTCGCAGATTGTTAATATTGTGGATTACATTGATAGATTTTCTAATGTTGAACCATCCCTGCATTCCTGGAATGAAGCCTACTTGATCATGGTGGATGATTTTTCTGATGTGTTCTTGAATCTGGTTTGTGAGTATTTTATTGAGTATTTTTGCATCAATGTTCATGAGGGAAATTGGTCTATAGTTCTCTGTCTTAGTCGTGTCTTTGTGTGGCTTGGGTATCAAGGTAATTGTAGCCTCATAGAAAGAGTTTGGCAGTGAGCTTCCTGCTTCTACTGTGTGGAATACTTTGAGGAGTATTGGAATTAGCTCTTCTTTGAATATCTGGTAGAATTCTGCACTGAAGCCATCTGGGCCTGGGCTTTTTTTGTTTGGGAGACTTTTGATGACTGCTTCTATTTCATTAGGGGTTATAGGTCTGTTTAGATTTTTATCTGTTCTTGATTTAGTTTTGGCAAGTGATATGTATCCAGGAAATTGTCCATTTCCTTTAAATTTTCAAATTTTGTGGAGTACAGATTTTCAAAGTATGCCCTGATGATTCTCTTGATTTCCTCAGAGTCCGTTGTTATGTCCCCCTTTTTCATCCCTGATTTTGTTAATTAGCATGCTTTCTCTCTGTCTTTTAGTTAGTTTGGAAAGAGGTTTGTGTATTTTGTTGATTTTCTCAAAGTACCAACTCTTTGTTTCATTGATTCTTCTCAGTGTTTTCCTGGTTTCTACTTGGTTGATTTCAGCCCTCAATTTGATTATTTCCTGGCATCTGCTCCTCCTGGGGGAGTTAGCTTCTTTTTGTTCTAGAACATTCAGCTGTGCTATTAATTCTCTAGTATGGCTGTTCTCCAGTTTTTTCATGTGGGCACTTAGTGCTATAAACTTTCCTCTCAGCACTGCTTTCAAAGTGTCCCATAAGTTTGTGTATTCTTACATGGGCCTTTTTCTTTTATTCTCCTTGAAGTCCTGGGAACAAAGATTTGAGATTCTCATCTCTTAAAGTATTAATTGTTTAAGCAAGAAATTAACTCCATTGGTTAGGCTCAACTTTCTTATCATCATTTGGCTTTGCATATGCACATGTTAACTATAATATTTGAAGCTGTGTTTAGAAAAAGTAAAAAGTCCTGTGTTTTAGGATGATATTGAATTTTTCAATACCTTTATTTCTCAGAACTTTAAGTTGTTTGCCTTGTGAGTTTTGCAGATTTCTACAAGAGACATCATCCTGTGATTGAGTTTTTAAAGACACTTTTCCTCATGATTTCAAGTGTGAATTTTACATTCAGGAATTCTGGTCAACAAAGAATTTTGATATTATCATTTATGACAAAAATATTTAATTGTACCTGTCATTGAAGAATCAAGCCATTGAAATATGCCAAAGGATTATGCTCGGGTTAGATAAGTTCCCTGTTTTAAAAAGCTAATAAGTCAAAATTTATTCAAGGATGAGTTAGTCATAGAGAACTGTGTGTTGCAGTCAGTGCTCAGAGAGTGTTGCTTCATCAGGAACATTCTCAAAGAGGCTAGCTATTCAATAAGGAGAGTTTTCATGAAGAGCATGGTGCTATCCTGGGGAATTCACTTCTTCATACATCTAAGCTCCTTTATAGTTGCTTTTCCTTCACTGTTTAAAAAGATATGCCTCCCCATGGGAAGCCTTACCCTCTCTGAGGAGTAGATTGGGGTGGTTGGGGAAGATAGGAGGAAGCAGAAGGATGGGAGGGGGTTTTAAACTGTGATTGGTATATAAAATTATTTTAAAATAAAAAAGGGAAAAATACTACTCAAAACATATCAGAGTCATTCATCTGACATTATATTGAAAATATTTGATTCTGTTGAAGTCAGTTGGCTGGTATAACAGAATATTATATATGGGTTGGCATAAACAATAGAAATGCATTTTTAACAGTCCTGGATTGTGAATTCAGGGTCCAGGTTCTTGAGTCCATGGTTCTTTTTTCTTTTTCAGAAACAATCTTATTTTACATATCAATAGCTCCATTTCCTCACCCTCTCAACCTGCCATGTTCCCCACAGACCCACCCAACTGATACCCACCACACTCCCCCTAGGATAATCAATTCTTCCATGGGGGATCATCAAAGTCTGTTACATCATTTGTGGGGGGGGACCTAGGCCCTCTTTCATGTACCTGGGCTGCAATATTATCCTTCCATGGGGAATGGGCTCCCAAATTCCATTTGTGCAGTAGGGATAAACACTGGCTCCACTGTAGAAGGTTCCATAGACTTCCCAGGCCTCCTAGCTGGCACCCACATTCATAGAGCTTGGTTCTATCAAATGCTGGTTCCCCAATTTTACAACTGGGGTCTCCGTGCTCTCACTAGGTCAGGCCAACTGTTTCTGTGGTTTTCTCCATCACAGTCTTGGCTCCTTTTCTCATCCCTCCTCCCTCTCTACAAATGGATTCTGAGAATATGGCTCTGTGTTTACCTTTGGGTGCTTGCTTCTGCTTTAATCAGTTACTTAATGAAGACTCTAGGATGGCAATTAAGGTAGTCATCAATCTCATTATAGGAGGAAGGCATCAAAGGCAGCATCTCCACTACTGTCTAGATACTTAGTAGGAGTCATCTTGTGGATCTCAGAACATTTTCCTAGTGCCAGATTTCTCTTTATACCTATAGTGACTCCCTCTACTAAGATATCTCTTTTGTTGCTCTCTTCTATTCCTCCCTTGTCTCAGTCTTCCTGATCCCATTTGTTCGCCTCCCTTCCTCTTCTCCCCTTCTCTTTGTTCCACCTTCCTGCCCATCCACGCTCCGTATTTGCTCAGGGATTCTTGTCACTTTCCCCTTCTCCAGAGGACCATATATTTCTCTCTTTGGGTCCTCCTTGTTCCACAGCTTCTCTGGTAGTCCTTTGATGTATGTCTAATATCCATATATGGGAGAGTATATACCATGCTTACCTTTCTGTGACTGGATTACCTCACTCAAGATGAATTCTTCCTGTTCCATCCATTACTTGTGATTTTCAAGATTTCATTGTTTTTTCTCCACTCAGTAATACTCCATTGTGTAAATGTACTACATTTTCTTCATCCATTCTTTGATTGAGGGGCATCTAGATTGCTTCCAGGTTCTGGTTATTACAAACTATGCTGCTGTGAACATAGTTGAACTTATGTCCTTGTTGTATTAAAGTGCATTCTACTGATTTCCAAAGTGGCTGCACAAGTTTGCACACCCACTAGCAATGGAGGAGTGCTCCCTCCTGTCTACATCCTCTCCATCATTGGTTTCTTTGATTTTAGTCATTCTAACCAGTGTAAGATGGTATCTCAGAGCTGTTTTGAGTTGCATTTCCCTGTTGGCTAACAATGTTGAGCACTTTCTTAAGAGTCATTCAGCCATTTTAGATTCCTTTATTGGGAATTCTCTATTTAGTTCTGTTGCCCAGTATTTCATTGAATCCTTTGGTATTTTGGAGACTTGCTTCTTGAGTTCTTTGTAAATTTTGGAAATCAGCCCTCTATTAGATGTGGGGTTGGTGAAGATATTTTCCCATTCTGTGGGCTGCTGTTTTGTCTTATTGACAGTGTCCTTTGGCTTACAGAAGCCGCTCAGGTTCAGGAGGTTCTGTTTATTAATTGTTGATCACAATGTCTCTGCTGCTGGTGCTATTTTGTGCAGGAAGTGGTCTCTTGTACCAATATGTTCAAGAGTACCTCCCACTTTTGCTTCTAAGAGTTTCAGGGTGGCTGGATTTATGTCAAAGTCTTTGATCCATTTGGACTTAAGAAGTCAAATTTTCACTATTTGTAGATGACATGATATTTTATGTAAGTGACTCAAAAAAACTCTACCAGGGAACTCTTACAGCTGATAAACATCTTCAGCAAAGTAGTAGTACACAAGATTAACTCAAAAAATCAGTAACCCTACTATATATAGATGATAATTGAGCTGAGAAAAAAATAAGAGAAACATCACCCTTCACAATAGCCACAAACAATATAAACTATCTTGGGGTAATGCTAACCAAACAAGTGAAAGACCTGTATAACAAGAACTTTGAATCTTTAAAGAAAGAAATTAATGAAGATAGCAGAAAATGGAAAGATCTCACATTTTCTTGGATTGTTAGGATCAATATAGTAAAGATTGCAATCCTGCCAAAAGCAATCTACAGATTCAATGTGATCCCCATCAAAATCCTAACACAATTCTTCACAGACCTTGAAAGAACAATATTCAACTTTATATGGAAAAACAAAAACCCAGGATAGCCGAAACAGCACTTTGCAATAAAGGAACTTCCGGAGGCATCACCATTCCTGATTTCTACCTTTATTGTAGAACTATAGTTCTCAGAACAGCTTGGTGTTGGCATAAATAGAGAGGTAGACCAATGGAATTGAATTGAAAATCCTGATATTAACCCACACACCTACGAACAATTGATATTTGACAAAGAAAGTAAAGTTATACAGTGGAATAAAGAAAACATCTTCAACAAATGGTGCTGGCATAACTGAATGCTGACATATAGAAGATTGAAGATAGCATCCTTGGTTTTTGATCGAAGTTTTTTCCTAGTTTTTCCATTGCCATCTTCTCAATGTCAACTCAAAGGGCAAAGGGAAAGCAGGCGCATTTTAGTTTTTCTTTACTGTACTGCTTTTTTGTTATTTGTGTTATTTGAATTGAATACAGAACCTTGTGTATTGTATGTAAGATCTCCCCATTCTGCATTGGATAGCAATGTATACAACCTGGGATGAAATTTTTTCTTATAAAATCAGTAACCACATTGAGAGATTACCATCCTCATAAACAAATTGCCTTTCAGGACCTCAATCTAAATAATTTGGATTTTTAACTTTACAACTAAATTTACAGAAACATTCAGTTTATCATGAGTTGTTTTCATTTGCTGTAATAAACTGCCAACAAGCCATGTCTTCATCTGACTACTGCCCAGATGTGAGGTGTGAACAATGTCTGTACTTCTTGGATTTTGGTGTGTATCAAGCTTATGTTAACTTGTGAACTAAGTCATGCTAATATGACCTCAGTTCTTAGCCTTGAATGACCAGGCTCATATTTGCTGATGAGTGCATGCAATAATGTACCACAGAACAAGGTTTCCATCATTTATCACCTATATAAATGGTAGTGGTGCCATAAGATTTTAATGGAGCTGAATAGTTACTATTCCCTGGAGACATTATAGTCACAGTGATAGCATAGCTCATATGCTTATAGTGTTGCTTGTTTAAATGTTTCTGACACCATTCTCACCATATAAAACTATGTGTATATAGTTATATGCTGTGTATAATACTCGATAAGCAACTATGTTACTTGCTTCTGTGGCAAATGGACCTTCTATTCTTATTTTTAAGTATATTCATACTTATGAAAATAAAAATGTACTTTAAAGAATATGCTATTTTCTCCTAGAAGTGGTCTCTTACATTAAAATGTTTACTATAATTGCATTAAGAGAGCAGATGACACATACTAAATAGGTTTGTTAGGGTACATTCGATGTTTTTCACAAAATAATGGCATCACTTAATGTTGTATTTATAAAGTTTATCAGAACCTGTTTTCATTATTAAATATTTCACAACTACCCTTTAACCTATGTCCTGCCCTTTAACCATTCCTCCCATTCAAAATAAAGCAGTATTTTGATGGTTCAGTGACAGACTAATTATAGTAGATCTGCATTTAAGTCAGAAATCAGTATTTAAACTTAGGATTTAAGGGTGAATCATAAGTGATGACGTTGCCCTTAGAACTCCATTTGGTTGTACATAAAATGCTGTGTAAATACATCTGTATATAGAATTCAAACAGCAAAACACATAGAGGGCATACATATTTAAAGTAGAATAATATATCACAGGATGCTTATACTGACATATTCTCAGATACAGATGGGTACTAATTACTTTGCACAGTGAATTAGGAGCATAGTTAATTAGTGTCCTCTAGTCAGGACACTGCTTCTCTTAGACATTTGAGGAATGGGCAGGCAGAAAACCAAGCATATTGAGTTCTTCCCTTATGTTTCTGGTTTCCCAACTGTCTAGATATAGAAAATTCTAAGAAAAAATGAACAAATAGTATGTCTTTTATATGTAGAGTTAGAGATGTTATGTAAATAAAAGAATAAATGTAGAGATTGTATCTTTTGAAATTTTATTTTATTACTTTTGAAAATATATGAGTACTTTTTTTCCTATTTGCACTGCACGCTTTCCTCTCTCCAACTTTTCTCATGTTCCTCCTATTTGCTCTTACATTTATAGCCTTTCATTCTTTAATTTTATTTTTGTACCGCTATATATATATATATTCATGATATATATGTTACATAATATATATTATTCTCCTAAGCCCATTTAGTATTTCTTACATGTGTATGTTTTTGCAGGTGACCTTCTGTGTGGTGAGATATTGTTTATGATTCATTAAAGCTTACCTGAGGATTCAGAAAGCAAAGTCAAGCACAGGAAATAGAAATCAAGCATACAACCTTAATCCCAGAAGTAGGAAGATAGGATGAAGTGGTACACACCTTTAATTGTAGGACTCAGGATTCGAGTGATCTAAAGGTATAACATCAATTGGCAAGCTAAGCAATAGTGGAAGGACCACCTCGAATGCCCATTCCTGATAATGAACTTGATGTCTATAACTATCCGGGAGCCTTCATCCTGGGACTGATGGAAGCAGAGGCAAACACACATCTAAGCACTGAACTGAACCCAAGGAACCCAGTGACAGAGAGAGAGGAATGATGAGCAAATTGGCAAAGAATGGGCTGGCAAAACCAGCAGAGACAGCTGATCTGAACAGGGGAGTGCTCTTGGACCCCAGACCGACAGTGGGGAGGCCAGAATGGGACTGATCTGGACCCCCCCAAATGTGAGTGTCAGTGAGAAGGCCTGGACAACCTATGGGGCTCTGAGCTGCGGATCAGTGTCTATTCCTGGTATACAATCTGTCTTCATGTGCCTATAGCACAAAGAGAGATGCTCTCTCAGCCTGGACTCTTAGGGGAGTGCCTTGACCCTACCAAGAGTAAAATGATAGACTCTAGACATCCCCTATGTGGAAGTATGTGGCAATAGGGTGGGAGGGAGGGTGGAAGGGGAGTGCGGGAGGAGGGGAGGGAGAGGGAACTGGGATTGACATGTAAAACAAGCTATTTAAAATAAAAAAAAACTAAAAAAAAAAAAAAAAAAAAAGAAGATGACAGATCTCTGTGCATGCCAGGCCACTCAGAATTACACAAGAGTGAATCAGTCTAAAACAGAATTATAGCTCACTCCTTTAATACCAACATTAGGGAAGTATACAAGACAAAAAATCAAGGTCTCAGAGAGGCATTCTTTCTCTAGTTACACGGAGAAAAGGCAACCGTTTGAGACTTGGTGAAGAACTCATTCATGGATCAGCCCTGTCAGCCTGAGCTAGAGGTGGGAGCTAGTGGCCAAATGCTTGGCTTTCCTGATATTCAGTTTGAAGCTTGAAGCCCATTGTCAGTCTCTGGGTCTTTTATTATTCACATTATACATCTGGTTATAGAGAAACTAACCAATCAAGGGAATAATCACAGGGACAATGTCAGTCTGCTACAGTGAAAGATGTTCACAACTCAAAGGTTCACTGTACTATGAACTGAAAATTTGTGCTTTCCTGCTAAATTTATGTACTAACTTTAAACCACAATAAGGTATCATTGCATTGGAAGGAAACTATTAAATGCTAAAGTTTAGATGAGGGAATGAGTATTCTGTTCTTTATGGTAATATTATTTCCCTAACAAAATAGGAGTGAGCTTATTGTGTTTATCCACAGGCACACATCTAGAAGATGCATATTTACATAGAGTCAGTACAAGGGGAAATGTTTGAAAGCCTGACAGAAACTCTCACCAGACACTGATTTTTCAGTCACCTTGACTTCAGACCTACCAGACTGTGAAATGTGTCTGTTGTTTGAATTGCATAATCTATATGTAGCTGCACACCAGCCAGAACTAATAAAATTTGCTGTCTGATTTAATTTTTTAATATCAGGGAAATAATGCCTATCCTATATACATGTGAATTTAAAATAATTTCAAATGGCATTGGGAGACCATAAAGGAATAAACTACTCAAATAAATATTCTAGGAAGATTATTGACTGTATCTTTAAATCTATGTGTTCAAAGACACAAATATCAGTTTCATGTAAGTTTAATACCTTATTATTTGAAGTTAACATTGAATTATTTAAATGTAAACTATGATGAAATTTTATAAGCTCAGAATAGATACTAGTTCCCCAGATGATATATAAAGTTGTAAATCTTGAGTTGATATATTTGCTTAAATTAAGATTAAGGAGAGGGCATGTTGAACCATAATCAACCCCAAAGTAGTGAAGTCAATGACTGGAAGTCAATATTTACAACACATGTAAACAAGATAGGTTTAGTACTTCAAATTTATAAAGACGTTTTATAATACAAGACAACAACCAAAGGATTCAAGCAGGAAATTTCTAGAAAACATTGAGCTGGCTGAGCAAATCAATAAATTTACAAGAGTAGAATGTACATTAATATATCAAGGAAATTAATTGCTCATCTATCAGAAAGGCTAAATATTTTAACTTCATAAAATAACAAATGTTAGTAAAGATGTCTGACAAGCTGCTAACACCAATTTTCAGTTCAATTCTGTGGAATGTAGTTTGTAAAAGCCTGGATATTTTCAACACAGTTTTCTCCATAATGTATGACTTAAGAACCATGCTAGTATGTGAGCAAGAAACAGGCAAACTCAATTATAATATTTATTATAATTTGAAAAGAAAATCATAGGGTGAGTGTCTATGAAAATAACTTCTTTTTTAATTTTTATTTTTAACTTTAAATTAAAATTTGAAACAAGGTTTCTTCACATTTCAATCCCAGTTCCCTCTCTCTTTCCCTCCCCTTTTCCTACCTCCTCCCACGATGCCCCCAATAACCTCTCATTTCCCCAAAAAGGGAGAAGCACTCCATGGGGGTGTCCATAGTCTGTCATTTCATCCAGGGCAGGGCTTAGACCCTCCCACTAGAGTCCAGGGTGAGAGTGCATCTCACATTGTTGGATGGGCACCCTAAGTCCATTTGTATGCCTGGGATAAATACTGATCTACTACCCAAGGTCCAAAAGATTCCTTAGGCTTCCTCACTGACACCCACATTCAGGTGGTCTTGATCAGTCCCATGATGGATTCCCAGGCATCAGTCTGGGATTCAAGAGCTAACCCTTGTCAAGTCAGCTGTTTCGAGGGGTTAAAACAGCCCAGTCTTAACCCCTTAGCTCATCAGTCCTCCCTTTCTGACACTGGGTTCCTTGAGGTCAGCTCAGTATTTATCTGTGGGAGTCTGCCTCTGCTTCCATCAGCCATTGGATGAAGGTTCTGTTCCCCAAACTCTCTGGCCATGGGATTATAGGCAGGCACTCTCCAGATCTATGTCTAAAATCCATGTATGAGAGAGTATCTTCTTGTTCATATCTTCTCATTTGTTTCTTTTTGGTTTACGTAGCCTGCACACTTATTCATGTCCGCATGTATTATACTATCCCAAATCTATGAAATGTGAACAAGGATACTTTTAACTTTTATCAAAAAGAAATCAGTCTATGTCAACCCAATATATTAAAACAAAAGCCAATAGGAAGATTACAGGGAAATGATATAAAGTGTCTCTCCCCTGTAGTATGATGTCTTAGATACCTGAAAGAGATGAAAGGAAAGAAAACAAGGGGCTTTTGGAGAGGAGGATCATGACTGGATTAACAACATTCTCAAATAGTGGGACCAGGCAATACAGCCAGAATGATTTGTCAGAACTCAGGATATCAGCTTGGATGAATCAAAAATTCAATGCTAAGAAAACAGAAAGCAAGTGTTACAACATAAGAAACTACAGTTCTCATTAGACACTTATTCTTTGATGGGCAAATTGTAAATGCTGTATATACGCAATATAAAGATTTATGAGAAATGATGCTGTGCACTGTTTAGAGGGAAAAATGCTTTGTTAAGTAATATAAGAACACACTAGAAAAGCAACACAGATGGCTCAGCAGTTGAGTGTTTGATGCTCTTCCAGAGGACTTGTTAAGGGAAATGGCTGCTTCTCAAGGGGACCTGGGTTCCATTTCCACCACCTACATGGAAGCTCACAATGATCTATAACTTGATCTATGGGATATGATGCCCTCTTCTGGCCCCTATAAGTATGCCCTGCAGGTTATACACATATGCACAGGTAAGCACACACACACACATAAAATAAAGTAAACCTTAAAAAATTGTTTTAAAAATAAATAAATAATGGCATAAGAATTTGCCATTGTATATTTCTACATTAACTTTGCAGCTAACAGAAGCAACAGTAAGATAAATGACCCTGTCCTTTATAGTTCTAGTTATAATAATGGATCCTTCAAAAAGTGTCATCTGGAATTCATACCAGTGCATGCTACAGGAGCTTCATATTGCTAGGTGCCTTGTACTGAAGAACCCTTCCTTGAATATAAGTTGAAGATTAATTCAGGGGCCTGATGTTGCCTACAAAATTTCCAAGTCAGGTTAGAGGACTCAGTTCATTTATGAATTCATTGCATGATCAGTGTTTTAGTGTTTATTGTGCAGGAGAAAAACCATCAAATAGAAGCATTAATATGTGTATAGCTTCAAGTTGAACAAAATATTCTTTAAACAAACTTTATAAAGCTAGCTAGGTGTTGATTTAAAAATAAATCAACAACACTGAAGTCGTCCTCATTTTTTATGCTTTCTAGGACAATTAAAATTGTTGCACATGAATTTTCAAGGTCACATGCAGATAAAAGAAGCCACTGGAGAAATAAGAGACCATAGCTTAGTGGGCAACACATTTTTTCTGTGACTTCATTTTCTGTGGTTAAATTTAAGTGGCTACTTTAGTACTTAGAATAATTCATGCCTTTATTATCAAACAGTCTATCATTCAAGCACCAGTACATTGAGTGCCTTCACTGTGCCAATAACTGCAAGGGATAAGGAACAGGAGACAATATAAAAATAAAATTACCTGCACACATAGATTTCATATTTATAGAATTTGTATTTTATAGAGGAGAGGGACATCCTCTTTCCCATAATAAAATATCTGTCTATGAAAGTAACTCACCAGTAATAACGTGTCATCTTTGTGGCTTTGTATGTAAAGAGGAATCCATGGAATGTGTTTACTTTAATAACCTCATTGCGTCAAGAATTAGACATAATAAAGAGGAGTCCTTTAGTTTTAAGTATACAGCTGTTAGTTATCTCCCAAATAATGGTGCTCAACAGGAAGTAATTCCCATGTCTGAAGAGGCCATATCAAATAGAAAAAATCTACAACTGCCATTTTTCTAAACAAATATAACTTTTAACAATATTCCAATTACTTTTCCTCATGTCCACAGAGAAGGTTAATTCTTACTTATCAATTAATTACTGGTCAAAGTGCAGAGCGTAAATAACTAGGATGCCCACTCTGATTTGGTGTATTATAGCACAAAACCCCTACACATAAGGTTCAGGGAACATAATAAATTTGAGAAGAGGGAAGACTGTGAGGTCTAAAGGCCCTGAATGTCTTCTAATAGCGAATGTCTGTTAGACATTAAGGAGGCTGCATCCATGAAATTTCAACATGACAGTCTCTCCTAACAAGATCTACATAATGACAATACCAGCTGACAATCCCATGTAGTTTCACAAAGCCCTATCCCTAGATGAAGAGCTACATAGAAAAAGTGGCTATTGAGGACCAATTTTCTTCAGGAAAGAACTCCCTGCTTGGTCATCAAATCCCATAGTCAGTCATAAACACATTTATGTAAGAGGATCACTATGTGGGCTCAGTAGGTGTTACATGTTTGTGTATTAATAAATAACAATTAGAAAAGAAGATGTCACAACCTTGAGAGGCAGCAGGGGATAATGGAAAAGGTGGAGAGGAGAGTTGCACTTGCAGAGAAACCTAAGTTCAGTTCCCTGTACCCATCCTGCATAGCTTGTAACTGCTGATAACTCCAGCCCCAGAGGAAGCAATTCTTGCTTCTGACCTCCACAGCTGCCTGCACACAAATGGTATATAATTAGACAGACAGACTCACATACTCCCTCAACAGAGTATTACTAGTAGAAAATATAAATGGCCACTTCATAGGGTGTGACCACAAAGACTTTAGGAACCTTCAGGAATGTGATGCCCTAAATCATTTTAAGTGTAGATATAAAAAGGAACTCTGCTGTGTCAATTTCAGCTGTACTGGCACTGCCTGTTCAGACATTTCCTCCCATGTCTATGGAGCCAACTATTTGTACTTGATTTTTTATGTTTTCTGCAAAAAGTTAGTCTCTTCTTCATAATAATATCTGAATAAAATTTAAATCACTCTTATTTTATGTTCTTTTTTTCCCTTCTGGACTGACTTTAGTGTCAAATGGGTGCTCAGCACCTTCTGTAACCCTAAGCTATACCCTCAGAACCTTAAATTTACTCTTGTATTATGATCTTAAGCTGGTCATATATAGGTGTATGTTCAAATGTGCAGCTTCTGCTGCAGTAATTTTATGTGGGACCTTCAAATACAAGTGGGAGTTTGCCAGATAATGAAGTGTGAGGTGTGTAATTCAAGCAGCTATTAGCAAACTAATGATTCATATTAATCACTCAGTGCCTTCCACAGCTTCATGTCCTATAACAACGTCATGTATTTCATTCATCTATCCATTAATTTCGCCATTAATTTACACCATCAGGCTTCAAATATTCATAATTATCTCTGCACAGGACATGTGCTCACAAAAAGAAGAGTGAGCAAGACAGGTGTGGTGTTTACTTTTGTCTTAAATGCCAGTACCAATGGCTAGAAAGGCATTCTATATATGTATTACATCCAAAGAATTACAAAGCATTTGAGTTGTATTAAACAATTAAAAGGAGATTAGAAATATGTAATAACATCATTCTAGCACAGCATCCACACAGTAGTTTACAACCATCTCTAACTCAACACCCTATTCTGACCTTGGTGAGCACAAAAACCACAAACATAGTGAACATGCATATAGGGAGGTCAACAAAAATGTCATCCTTATAAAATATAAATCTAAAAATACAGAATTAATAGTTTTTTGTTTTGAACAAAAGTAGTCACATTTTAGATTTTTAAATTTTTATTATATGCTGTATACATATGTGTTTGTGCATAGATGATGGGGGATGTCCTAGTGTATGCTGTTAATATCTGTTTCTCTTGTTGTTTGATGAATAAAAAACCGATTAGCCAGTAATCAGGCAGAAAGTATAGATGGGACTACCAGATGAGGATGCAGAGATAAGCCATTAGGGAGATGCCACATAGGGAAGCCACTGGGAGGATATGATGCCTGGTATTTCTCCAGTAAGCCTAAATGACATGGAGATATATAGACTAATAGAAATAGGTTAATAATTAAGAAAGGGCTAGACAATAATAATCCTGAGCCATCAGCCAAACAGATTATAATTGATATAATCCTCAGTGTGTTTATTTGGGATTGAATGATGGGAAGACTAGGTTAAGCAGAACATCTGTCTATAATATATAAGCACAGTGCTTTTGAAAACCAGAAGAGGGCATGGAATCCAATGGAATGCACTGATAGGTGGTTGTGAACCATCTGGTTTTGGCTGCCAGAAATGAACTGTGGTCTTCTGCAAGAATATCAAGTGTTCTTAACCACTGAGTCTTCTGTATAGCATCACTTAGTCACTTTTTTTGAGGCCTATTTAAATCTTTTTTTATTATTTATTTTTAAGTTTAAATTTAGATTAGAAACACGGTTGCTTCACAAGTCAGTTCCAGGTCCCTCTCCCTTTCCCTCCCCTCCTCCCGAGCCCTCCCCCCAAACCCTCCCAATATCCCTTCATTTCCCCAGGGAGAGTGAGGCCCTCCATGGGGGTGTCCATAGCCTGTCATTTCATCCAGGGCAGGGCCTAGACCCTCCCCCAAGAGTTCAGGGTGAGAGTGCATCTCACATTGTTGGATGGGAGTCCAAAGTCCATGTGTATACTCGGGATGAGTACTGATCTACTGCCCAAGGCTCAATAGATTACCTAGGCCTCCTCACTGACACCCACATTCAGGGGGCCTTGATCAGTTCCATGCTGGATTCCCAGGCTGATGCCTAGGATTCAAAAGTTAAGCTTTGTCAGGTCAGCTATTTTGGGGGTTAAACCAGCCCAGTCTTAATCCCTTTGGTCATCAGTCCTCCCTCTCTGTTACTGGCTTTCTTGAGTTCAGCTCAGTGCTTAGCCATGGGAGTGTGCCTCTTCTTCCATCAGCCACTGAATGAAGGTTCTGTTTCCCAGACTCTCTATCCATGGGATTGTAGGCTGTCACTCCCCAGATCTATGTCTAAAATCCATATATGAGAGAGTACATGCCATGTTTCTCTTTTTGTGACTGTGTTACCTCACTCAGGATGGTTTCTTCTAGTGTCATCCATTTGCCTGCTAATCTCAGGATTCCATTGTTTTTTTCTGCTGAATAGTACTCCATTGTGCAAATATACCACATTTTCTCTATCCACTCTTGGTTGCTTCCAATTTCTGGCTATTACAAATAATTCTGCTATGAACATAGTGGAACAGACATCCTTGTTGTATGAATGGGCATCTTTTAGATATATGCCTAAGAGTGGTAACAAGATCATTTAGAGGCTCTATGATATACTGTATAGTGGGAAGCTCAATGAAAAACTAATAATTGTATGAATTAATTTATCTTTCTGCTTCTGTATTTCCAAAACAGCTTCATAAAATATATATTTAATTGAAAATAGTTTCTTTTCTCATAAAATATATCCTGATTATAGTTTCCCATTCCTTGACTCCTTCCACTCTCCACTTGCTGCTTTCTGTCTCATGTTAGAAAAGAGCCGACTTCTAAGATTTAATAACCAAATATGACAAAAATAGCCGGGCGGTGGTGGCGCACATCTTTAATCCCAGCACTCAGGAGGCAGAGGCAGGTGGATCTCTGTGAGTTCGAGGCCGGGCTGGACCGACAGCCTCCAAAACAATACAGAGAAACCCTATCTCATAAAAACAAAAAAAAAACAAATATGACAAAAATAAATAAAAGATGAAGCAAAAACGTCCATGTCAAAGTTGGACAAAGCAGCACACAGGAGGAAATGAGACCCAAGAGTATTCCAAAGAGTCAGAGACATACTTATTCTGATAATCAGGAGTGACATAAAAATGCTAAGCTAATAGCTATAATATATGCATAGAGGATATGGTGCAGACCTGTGTAGGCCCTGTTTTTACTGCTTCTGTCTCAGTGAGTTATATTCACCTTGCTTAGTTGATTCAGAGAGCCATGGTGTCTTGGGGTCTTTCATCCCCTCAGACTTTCATAATACTTTCAGGGTTTTCCAAAGCAAAACAAAATTACACTTAGGAGAGAAATTACTGGACATAAACTCAAACATAAGCATTTTAAAATATAATTTTTGCATGCTCTCTCATTTTCAGATCTATAATGAGTTTCAAGTAGGAAAAGCAAAACTGGCAATTGTAAGCAATAACAATATGTTTCATATTTTTACTTTTACTTTTATTTATTTATACCTGTATACCTAACTATTTATTTATTTGTTTGTTTATTGGTGGGCATCCACATTCAATACCACTTCAATTGTGGGGAGAGAGGAGAAATTCCAAACTTAAATTATCCCCTTCAAAAACATGCATCATAATGCCTAAATTTACTTCATTAGTCTTGGTGGCAAATTCCTTTTCTAGTCACCCATTTTGCTGTTTCAGCATTTTACTAAATTATTTATTGTTATTTTGGAATTAGAGTGTGACTAAATTATTTCCCCTTTCCTTTCATACATTCAAACACATTTATATACCCATCTTTACTCTATGTTAAGCCTATGATCTTTTTATCATTAATGGTTGTTACATAAATAAATTCCTAAATGCATAAATATAATCTACTCAGTTTATACCATGTTACTTATGTATCTTTTGGGGACTGATCATTTAATGTTCCGTAACTAATTTGCATTGGTCTTCCCTTGGAAACATTCTTTATCCCAGTTTCAGTTTTCCTTAGTTGCTTGACAGAGGAAGGAGAGTGAAGAACAGCAAGAATGTCTGAAAAAATCAAAAGGAATCATACTAGTATCTATTAACTATCAACTTTAAAGAGCTATATTATGCATATATCTATATCCATCTACATAAATGTAAATATATGTATACATAGTTTATCAGTCAATTCCTCACACCATACTTAGTAACATTATTTGTTTTTTTAGCATTTATTTATTTATTATATATACAGCATATGTCTGTATGCCTACAGGCCAGAAGAAGGCATCAAGTCTCATTACAGATGGTTGTGAGACACTATGTGGTTGCTGGGACTTGAACTCAGGACACCTGTAAGAGCAGGCAGTGCTCTTATCCTCTGAGCCATCTCTCTAGCCCCCATTATTTGGCTTTTAATGCAATGGAATCATCAGTAAAGGTCTGTTTAGTGAAATCTCTGCAACCATCTTAGAGAACTTTGGTGTGCTTTAATATTTAAGTCTGAGTTCACAAATGAATACAGGATAAGTGCTTTATTCATTTGTTGATAATATCCATTACACACTGAGAGTTTCCATCTACTCATCATGGAATATTGGGGAATGAATCAAGACTACACAGCATGGGTATAATGGTCTTATCTTCAAGTTCTGTTTTTTTTTGTTGTTGTTGTTAAACTACTATATCATCTCAAATATATCTGTCCCTTGGCCCATGTCATTTTATGTTTTTCACTGTCTGCTTTGTTCTAAGGGAGGGATTTCACCAGACAGAATTTTAATGATGACCTCTTCCCATTAAAAACAAAATAATGCAAAATTCTAGTAGCCAGAAAAAGATCAGAAGTGGCTACTAGGTAGGGTGTGTAGGAATGGTTGACAAAAAACAAAACAGAAGTCTCTGGGATTTGGTGGAGTTCTGTGCCAGAGCAGGGATAGAAGCTTGGTATCCTTGAAATGAGCTCAGACTAAATGAACCATGTGCTCCAGGTTTATGAGCTAAATTATGTATCAACTAAAAATAAAACTCAGCAGTCCTTTAGGAGAAGACTGAGGTAGATTATTTTGCTTCTAAAGGTGTGTTGCTTCAGTTATACTAAAAATAGATTCTTTTTATTTTTAAAACGAACATATTTTACATACCAATTCCAGTTTTCTCTTCCTCCTTTCCTCCCACTTCCCCCACTCTCTCCCTACCCCACCCACATCCACTCCACAGGCAGGGTGAGGCCCCCACCATGGGGAATCATCAAAATCTGTCACATCATTTGGGGCAGGTCCAAGGTCCTCCTCCCTGTATCTAGGCTGAGCAAAGTATCCCTCATTGGGAATAGGCTTCAAAAAGCCACATCATGAGCTAGGGATAATTGCTGGTTCCATTGACAAATGCTCCAACAGTGAAATAACCAGCCAGCTGTGGTAGCTATGGGAGAATGTTTATGAATGATGCATTGGATTCTTTTTTCATATACTAGATGTTTAACAAAAGTTTGTTAAAATAAAAGACTTTTTCTTCAATGGCAGCAAAACACATGCTTAGCATGTTACTCTATAGGGCTGATAATGAAACAGGCTTAAAGAGATCTTTGGGGGAATTTTTTATTATTATTTTTAAGTTTCATTTTACATTCCAAACTTAGTTCCCCCTCCTACCTCTTATCTTGCTGCCACTTGCCTTCACTGCAGGCCATCTTCACCATGCACTCCACTCCTTCTTAAAGGGCTCCCATGAGGAGTCAACAAAGTGGATGACATTTGTAACAGTGAAGAAAATGTCAGCAATCATTGTCTTCAGTGTACCCACTTGCTCATTACTTCCTTACAAAGTCTGTGCTTAAACCTTCTATTCTTTTTTTTCCTGAGACCGTATTTCTCTTTATTGCTTGGGAGGCTATTCTGGAACTCATTCTGGAGACCAAGGTGGCCTTGAACTCAAAGAGATCTGCCTGCCTCGCCTCTGCCTCCTCCAGAGTTCTGGGATTGAAGGCATGAGCCACCAACGCCCAGCAAGCCTTCTATTCTTTATAGCATCAATGAAAGCTTCTCTCCACATTTGTGTGTTACCACATGTAAAAGGAGACTATTTGAAGGATAAATTGATGCTTAAATTAGATAATTCAAAAAAACAATTTATAACAATAACAGGGACATTTAATCAGTAACAGCTATAGTAAACTTACTTGGTCTTCAATCCCAGACTCCCATTTTCCTCTCCATTTATTGTCAGCATCTACCTCACTTCTTATTTCACAAATTATTATGAAGAAATGCCATTGTAGATCACTTCATGCATATGGCTGGGTGACCAGGAATCTTCCATGTTATTTATAAAGGAAGTGTGAGTCCTTTTCACCAGAACAAAACGTGCATGAGGAGTAAAACATACATAGCAGAGGGAGTGAGATTACTTAAGTAGAGGAAGGTGGATGGCAGACTTGGCAGGGGAATAAAAGACATCATTAACAGTGAATATGATCATAGTACACTAAGACCTGTGTGAAACAGTCAAAGGGACAAGTTTAAATGCAGGAGCTGGAAATATGGCTCAATAGTTTGGAGTGTCTGTTCCTGTGTAGGACCTGAGATAGTCCCTGGCATTAACAAGTCAGCTAAAAGCATTCTGTACCTCCAGCTCTATGGGATTCAGTGTCTTTTTTTCTGGCAAAACTGGGAGCCACTCACTCTCTAAGAGGGTAGATCATCTGGCATTTCACATAGGTATGAAGTTGACTTTTAGTCTAACCTTCTTCTATGCCAGACCCCTCTCTCCAAGTGATGCTCCTTGTTCTCATTTCACAGCAAATGGTAGTTTTCTCAGTCCTAAATCTTTCAGGCACTTCAAACAAAAATTGTCATTCTAATAACTTTCTCTTGAAGTTATTGTTTCCCAGATCACAGGTCATTTTTATTTGTTGTTTCTAGACCCTCAATGGCCTTTGATAAAACTAAGAACCCCTTTCTTTATGCCACCACAAAAATTTGTAAATCCACCTTACTGTAATTGCTTTTAATATTTGATAACTTTGTTTATTAAATATCACTATATTTTTAAATTTTAATGCTTTGGTAAATTCTTTTGGAATACAGTAAATGCAGATAATGTATTTTGAGTCTATTCATTGACTTCTCCCGCTAGTACTCATTACCTATGCCTACTCCTTCCCAAATTCAACAAGTCGAAGTCCAGTTTGTGCTGTTTATATGCTCCTAAATGTGGTGGTGCTAGTCTCTGGAAAATGGCTGACCTATCAGGGTTCATTCCCTTAAAGAAAATCCACTCTTCCAAACCCCAAAACTACCAACTGCTAACAGCTCATGCCAGGTTCTCATTTCTTCTGGCCAACACATTTTCTCTTTTCAAGGTATGTGTACTATTATCAGTAATTTACTGCCCATTTCTGTACTTATTATTATTATTTGATATCTAGGCTACATTTCCCGTTTACCTAATATATATATGTATCAAATCTATAAAGGAACATTTTTGATAATGATATCCTTAAAACACACACACGCATATCAAATTCTGTGAGTTCTCACCACAAATATGATTTTAATTATGCAGAACACACTGCTATCAATTAAATTAACTCAGAAATTTTGTGGACAGGGAGTGAGCTAACTATATAGATTAGGTAAAATTATTTGGGGGAAACAATGAAGTGTACAATGGAAGGAAACAATAAGCTTAGCATTTTTCCAAGTCAAACCCAATTCTGGTATTTTTCTTCTTCCTCTTTGCACTTTCTCAAATCCCTGCAAGTTCTACAAATCTCCTGATAATTGTGTGGTCTTTGTTCTTCCTGATAACTTCTCAGGTCTGTCCACTTCCCCATAATCATTGTCTATCTATTTGCCTTTCTAGGAGTCATAAAAAATAACACTAACTAGTTCAGACTCTGAGCATTGAATCAAAGGAGAAGAGATTTTTGATTGATTAACTTATCTTCATATTGAGTGTCTAGTAAACCTAAAGTAAATGTAGGAAATAGTGGAGCATAAAGATATAAAGAATATATAATTTATGATGGGAGAATCTTTTAAATAATACTGGCTTAATACACAGATTTTCCCTTCATCAGTTAATGTGTGTTAATCTTCTAAGGAGTTTGTTATTTGAAAAGTTCCAGTTCACCTTCAATGCTGTTTCAGGCATTTCACCTCCTGAGACTGATTTCCATGGTTTCTTGATGTTCTGTTATAAACAGTTTTTTCTAGACCATCTTTTCCAACTGTTGTAGCCTTATTTATTTTTCTTAAAGGTCCCAAATTCTGCACTTAGAAATCTGTTCACCTATTTAGTTTAAGTTTCCTTTTCACACACACTGTATCATGAAACCTATTCTCATTTCATGCTAACAGAAGAAACCATGTCTTCTAGGAGCTTCTGATATGCACCCCTGGAAGGGAATCCCAGTACCACAGTCACAAAGATAAAGCAAAATAGCAAGTTCAATTTTCACCATGATGCTAAAGTACATTCTCCAACCCAGTTCCCTCACTATCTCAGATCCAATTCTGTCTGACAGTGGAATACTTCCCATGTGTTTTCATAGGCTCATTTGTGGGTTCATTTCCATTTTAATTCTGATGACAGAATAAATTTTACCCATTATAACTCCGTGTGTGTGTGGGTGCTGTGGTGTATATGTGTGTTACTATGTGCATCTGTGCATATGTTTGCACATGAACATATAGGCTAGAGGAAAACCTCACGTATCCATCCTAAGGAACATTATCAACCTTAGTTAACATACAGTCTGTTGTCATCCCCCAAAGATCATTGACTAGCTTAGATACCTAGATAATGACCTTCAGTTATCCTCCTGCCAGGTAAGTGCTGGGAGTCTATGCTACCATGTCCTGCATTTTACATAATTACTGAAGATTGTGTCCATGTCCTCATGATTACAATGGAATCATAGTAATAATTAAGCTATATCTCCAATCAGTGCATAACCCTTTTGCCCTCTAGATTCTACAAAGACTGGGTCCATGTTTAATAACTAATAGTGCTGGAGTCTGAATAAGAAGCAAGAGAGAAGTGAGGGCACCAATTCACTTACAACATTCCACAAAATTTTTTAGCTTGCTGCTGGAAAGGACATATGTATGCTCTAACCTCAGTGGTTTATATTAATATAACATGTTTGAGATATGTGAGATATAGTTCCCCCAAAGAGAATTCTGTATACGCAGAATCTGAGATGAAGAAAATCTGAGCTCCCCAGGTTCTAGTCACTCATGTTTAAATAGCTTGTTTTACATGTCAATCCCAGTTCCGTCTCCCTCCCCTCCTCCCGCACTCACCTTTCCCCCCAGCCTCCCACCCTATTGCCAAATCCTTCCACATAGGGGATATCTAGAGTCTGTCATTTTACTCTTGGTAGGGTCCAGGCACTCCCCTAAGAGTCCAGGCTGAGAGTGCATCCCTCTTTGTGCTATGGGCACACGATGACTGTTTGTATTCCAGGGATAGACACTGATCCACAGCTCAGGGCCCCATAGGTTGCCCAGGCCTTCTCGCTGACACTCACATTTGGGGAGTCCAGATCAGTCCCATGCTGGCCTCCCCACTGTCAGTCTGGGGTCCAAGAGCTCTCTCCTGTTCAGATCAGCTGTCTCCACTGGTTTTGCCAGCCCATTCTTTGCCAATTTGCTTATCACTCCTCTCTCTGTCACTGGGTTCCTTGGGTTCAGTTCAGTGATTAATTGTGTGTTTGCCTCTGCTTCCATTAATCACTGGGTGAAGGCTTCCGGATGGTTATAGACATCAAATTCATTATCAGGAATGGGCATTCGAGGTGGTCTCTCCACTATTGCTTAGCTTGCCAATTGGTGTTATCCCTTTAGATCATTCGAGGTCACTCTGGTGCCAGAAAAACTATCTCTTTAAGCCATCTGAGGTTAGAGTTGTGTTCTTTACATTCACACATGAATTTGCCCAAAGAGCAAGTCACAGTCAATAATCAGGTTAAGCACTGGAAGCATAATAGCAAACATAAAATAGTTGTATGGAACT
The DNA here is from genome assembly GCF_017639785.1 of Mesocricetus auratus. NCBI lineage: Eukaryota > Metazoa > Chordata > Mammalia > Rodentia > Cricetidae > Mesocricetus > Mesocricetus auratus. The sequence goes on from NW_024429266.1 coordinate 170,823,028, forward strand.
TACCTTATATAAACTAAAATGAACGGCAGAGACAACTTAAAATCATATTATGACTACATTCATTAATTAATTGTAGTAAAACATAATTTTGACTGATTACATATTTCATCACACAGTGTAAGGGACAGCAACAGAAATAGTATGAGAATTATTTTTTACTATAAAGTCAGGGCACCACAGTTGGAAGAGCTCTTACATTTTCTCTCAAATTTAAATGATTATGATTTTGTAACTTAGTGTTTTCACAAACAACAGAATGGTATTTTCAGCAAAAATGTAACAAACTCAGTCTGCATCAATAGATATTTCAAAAACTTAAAAATCAATTCACAATAACTTTGAAATCTTCTCCAAGTTAATGAAATGTACACAACTTTCAATTTGCATGTAAGTAGAAATAGGAGTCAGAAACATGAGTGCTAATCTCAGTCCAGGAACTATTTGTCACTTCCAATTGGGACAGTTTGGCTTTTTATGCCACTCAGTTTGTCCCTGTTTTGAAGAAATGCAGAGGCAGAGCTCTTTTGTAAAGGTCCTTTAAGTTTCTGCAGATGATCTGTTGAGTAGGAGCTCACCCTAGTTGCTGAACGCCACTTCTTCTCACTTCTTTCTTCTCTCCCAACCTTAGCCCATTGTAGTGATTTTATCCAATCTGCAAACACACAAGCCCTCTGCACAGCTAGGGTGTGGGATAGTCTGTAGAGATGTGAAATGTTGGAGAAATCATCTCTAAACATTCCTCAAATCAAATACAAATGACCAATAAATGTGTGAAAAAGTCTCCATATCATTGACCACTAGGGTCATGCACATTAAATCTGTGATAAAATATTGCCACACTGAAAGTTAGGATGATTACTTGAAATTAAATATTGGATTAGGGAGTGGAGTGGAAAAGTTTGGTGACTAGAACACATATAAAAAAAATCCAGTCACTGTTGTATTTGCACACATGCTTGTAATTCCAATGCTGGGAAAATATCCAGAAATGGATCTCTGTGACTTATTGACAAGCTAGCATTAGTGACTTGAGCAGTTCTAGGACACTTAGAGACTCTGTTTAAAAAAAAAGGTTGATATTTGAGGAAGGACACTCAATGTTACCTATGGATTCCACAGCCATGCACACACACACATATATACTTTCACACATGTTCTCATCCACACTCAGGATGCATACACACACACACACACACACAAACACACACACACAGCACAGCAGAGAGAGAGAGAGAGAGAGAGACAGAGACAGAGACAGAGACAGAGAGAGAGAGAGAGAATGCCAATAGTGTTGTGAAGGAAAAGAAGTGCTACTTGTTAGTTTTGGGTGTAAAATAGTATAGCTGCTCCATTGAACAGCACTGAGCTTCAAAATACAAGAAAAAACTACAATGTATTCCTCCAATACTACTGCATGGCATTTATTGAAAATAAGTGAGGTCACAATGCAAAAGAGATATTTGCTTATAACACTTCTTCTAACAGTTGGTATATGCTAATCAGCCTAGGTGCCTATTAATGCATGAATAATAAATCATAGTGTTCCTATGTAATAGACTATTACTAGGGTCGTGTGTGAGAATGTGTATCTGGACGAAGAGGAGACAGATATTGTCTCCTTCTGTTGTATGTGTTCATATAAGTCTCATGGTAAATTACATTAGAGTATACAATGCATTAAGAGGTACTAAGTAAAATTTTTATATCTTCATATGAATTACCAATAATATGAAAAGAGAAGCATCCTTTGGGATATAAAAGAAATTCCTGACACATTCTTTTGTTTGTATGTTTGTTTATTAAATTTTTTTATTTTTATGTTTAAATTTAGATTAGAAACATGGTTGGTTCACATGTCAGTTCCAGGTCCCTCTCCCTTTCCCTCCCCTCCTCCCGTACCCTCCCCCCCACTCCCCCATTATTTCCTCATTTCCCCAGGGAGGGTGAGGCCCTCCATGGAGGTGTCCATAGTCTGTCATTTCATCCAGGGCAGGGCCTAGACCCTCCCCACAAGAGTTCAGGGTGAGAGTTCATCTCACATTGTTGGATGGGAGTCCAAAGTCCATGTGTATACTCGGGATGTATATTGATCTACTGCCCAAGGCTCAATAGATTACCTAGGCATCCTCATTCTACTTAAATTTGTTAACTAGATGATGTTTAAACATGCACAGCATCTCTGATCAGATAAAGACAGTCTTCACCTAGCATGTTAATGAGCTTTCAGAGTGTAAATCACATTTAGAGCATTATGCCAACTCTTTGAACCATATGGGGAGTCTAATGTCATAACCAGTCCATTGGAAATTCTAACTATAAGAAGATATTTCTAACTTGCAAATTGTTGACATTTGCCAATATATTTGCAAATGCCAGGTTGACCAGAGTGAATTACTCTGTGTGTTTTACATAATGTTGAAACAATGAGATCTTTGTATTCAGCAAGGTGGAGACCATATCCTATAGTATTTCCAAGTTTAAATAATAAAGGTAAGTGCTTATTTCAATCACCTATAGAAGAATTTAAGGTAATGGCTATTAAAATTTCTTTCAGCCATTGCTCTAAAGTCTTACATACTTTATTCCTCCAATTATCTTCATTTTGAAATGAAAGCAATCATCTTTCATGTAAGTTACACATTGACTTAAGATCATATGTTTATAATATAGCAGAAAATAATCTACAGATTCTTGTGCTGGTATTACCAGACCAAGTCATCCCCATATGAATTTTAAAGAAATTTAAGTCAGGTCTTCAATATTGCAGGAAAGGAGGGCACACATCTGAAATTTAGGAAAGTAAAGCTGTGATTCTCAGCCAAGTCTTTGCTTCCTAAACCACTTGTGTGTCTCACCACAGAACCAATAGCATTCACCACATGCGTTGCATAAAGAAGAAAACTCTCCCTGCTTTAAATATTTTTACTAAATGTGAAAGGATAATTTGACTTTCAAAACAAATGGATGTAAGAAGCAAGCAGGTGCAGCTATCCTAATATCTAACAAATTAGATTTCAAACTAAAATTAATCAAAAGAGATGAAGATCATTTCATATTCATCATATGAAAAATCCACCAGGAAGAAGTCTCAATTCTGAACATATATGCCACAAATATAAAGGCACTCACGTTCTTAAAAGAAACATTATTACAAGTCAAATCACACATTAAATCCCCCACACTTTCTAGTGGGAGACTTCAACACCCCACTCTCATCACTGGACAGGTCCACCAAATAGAAACTTAACAAAGAAACAATGGAACTAACAGAAATTATCACCCAATTGGGTTTCACAGATATCTATAGAACATTCCACCCAAACAAAAAAGAATATAACTTCTCATCACCACAGAGAACCTTCTCTAAAATCGACCACATACTTGGTAGTAAAGCAAACATCAACAGAAACAAAAAAATTGGAATAACACCCTGTATGCTTTCAGACCACTGTGGCTTAAAATTAGAATTCAACATCAACACAAATTGTAGAAACCTCACAAACTTGTGTAAATTGAGCAATGCTCAATTCCATCATCCCTGGGTAAAGGAAGAAATAAAGAAAGAAATGAAAGTCTTCCTAGAATTCAATGAAAATGATGGCACAACATACCCAAAACTTTGGGATACTTTGAAAGCAATTCTAAGAGGAAAATTCATGGCACTAAGTGCCCACATGAAGAAACTGGAGAAATGCCACAGTAGAGAATTAACAGAACATGTGAAAATACTAGAACAAAAGGAAGCAAACTCACACAGGAGGAGTAGATGCCAGGAAATAATCTAATTGAGAGCTGAAATCAATAAAGTAGAAACAAAGAAAACAATACAAAGAATCAATGAAACAAAGAGTTGGTTCTTTGAGAAACTCAACAAGATAGACAAACCTTTATTAAACCTAACCAAAAGGCAGAGTGAGAACATGCTAATTAATAAAATCAGAAATGAAAAAGGGGACATAACAACAGACATTGGGGAAATCCAAAGAATGATCAAGTCATACTTTGAAAATCTGTACTCCACTAAATTTGAAAATCTAAAGGAAATGGATAATTTTCTGGATAGACATCACTTACCAAAGTTAAATCAAGAAGAGATAAATAATTTAAACAGATCTGTAACCCCTAAAGATATAGAAGCATCCACATAGAAACCCTGCCTCAGAAGAAAGAAAAAACAAAAAGAAAAGAAATAGAAGCAGCCATGAAAATTCCAGGGCCAGATGGTTTCAGTGCAGAATTCTACCAAAAATTCAAGGAAGAGCTAATACCAATACTCTTCAAATTGCTCCAGACAATAGATGCAGAAGGATCACTGCCAAATTCTTTTTACCAGGCTACAATTATATTAGTAGCCAATCCACACAAAGACACAATCAAGGTAGTGAATTACAGACTAATTATCCTCAGGAACATTGATACAAAAATACTCAATAAAATACTGACAAATCGAATCCAAAAACTCATCAGAAAAATCATACACCATGGTCAAGTAGGCTTCATCCCAGGGATGCAGTGATGGTACACCATATGAAAATCCATCAATATAATCCACCATATAAACAATCTGAAAAAGAAAAACCACATAATCATCTCACTGATGCTGTAAAAGCCTTTGACAAAATCCAACACCCCTTCATGATAAAGGTCTTAGAGAGATCAGAGATAACAGGAACATACCTAAACATAATAAAAGTTATATAGAACAAACCAGCAGCCAACATCAAACTAAATGGAGAGAAACTAAAGGCAATTCCTCTAAAATCAGGAATAAGACAAGGATGTCCCCTCTCTCCATATCTATTCAATATTGTACTTGAAGTTCTAGATAGAGCAATAAGAAAACAACAGGAGATCAAGAGGGATACAAATTGGAAGGGAAGAAGTCAAACTTTCACTATTTGCAGATGATATGATAGTCTATGTAAACTACCCAAAGAATTCTACGAGGAAAGTCCTAAACCTTCAACAAAGTGGCAGGATACAAAATTGACTCAAAAAATCAGTAGCCCTACTATGTATATAGAAATAAAGGGGATAGGAAAGAAATCAGAGAAACATCACCCTGTACAGTAGCCACAAACACCATAAAATATCTTGGGGTAACTCTAACCAAACAGATGAAAGACATGTATAACAATAACTTTGAGTCTTTAAAGAAAAAATTAAAGAAGGTCCCAGAAAATGGAAAGATCTCCCGTGCTCTTGGATAGGTAGGATCAACATAGTAAAAATGGCAATTTCACCAAAAGCTATCCACAGATTCAGTGCAATCTGAACGAAAATACCAACTCAGTTTTTCACCAACCTCAAAAGGAGAATCCTGAACTTCATATGGAAAAACAAAAGACCGAGGATACCCAAGGCAATCCTGTATAATAAAGGAACTTCCAGAGTCATCACCATCCCTGACTTCAAGCTCTATTATAGAGCTATAGTCTTGTAAACAGCTTGGTATTGGCACAAAAACAGAGAAGTAGACCAATGGAATCGAATTGAAAACCTGATAATAACCCACACACGTATGAACATCTTATCTTTGACAAAGAAGCTAAAAATATACAATGCAAAAAATAAAGCATCTTCAACAAATGGTGCTGCAGTAACTGGATGCTGGCATGTATAAGAATGCAGATCAATCCATGTCTATCACCATGCACAAAATTTAAGTCCAAATGGATCAAAGACCTCAACATCAATTCAGAGCACACTGAATCTCTTAGAGGACAAAGTGGGAAGTAAACTTGAACTAATTGGTACAGGAGACTGCTTCCTGAATGTAACATTAGTAGCACAGACACTGAGATAAACAATTAACAAATGGGACCTCGTGAAGCTGAGGAGCCTCTGTAGGGCCAAGGACACAGTCAACAACACAAAATGACAGCCCACAGAATGGGAAAAGATATTCACAAACCCCACATCTGACAGAGGGCTGATCTCCAAAATTTACAAAAGACTCAAGAAGCAAATTTCTAGAACACCAAGAATCCAATTAAAAAGTGGTACAGAACTAAATAGAGAATTCTCAATAGAGGAGTCCAAAATGGCCAAGAGACACTTGAGAAAGTGCTTAACATCCTTACCCATTAGGGAAATGCAAATCAAAACAACTCTGAATGGCTAAAATAAAAAACACTAATGACAGTTAATGCTGGAGTGCATGTGGAGAAAGGGGTACACTCCTCCACTGCTGGTGGGAATGCAAACTTGTGAAGTCACTTTGGAGATCGGTATGGAGATTCCTCAGTAAAATGGAAATCAGTCTACCAAGAGATCCAGAAATTCCACTCTTAGGCATATACCCAAAAGATGTACCCTCATACAATAAGGACATCTTCTCAATTATGTTCATAGGAGTATAAGTAATAGCCAGAATTTGGAAAAATCCTAGATGCCCCTTAACTGAAGAGTGGATAGAGACCTTCTGGCTTTCTGAGTTTCCATGGAGAAGTCAGGTATAATTCTGATAGGTCTTCCTTTAATGTTAATTTGTCTTTTTCCTTTGCTGCTCTTGATATTTTCCTGTATTCTCTAAGTTTGTTATTTTGATTATTATATGGCAAGGGAACTTCTTTTTGTCACCCAGTATATTTGGTGTTCTGTAAGCTTCTTGTACTTTTATAGGCATACCTTTCTTTATGTTGGTGAAGTTTTCTTCTATGGTTCTGTTGAATATGTTTTCTGTACCCTGGCTGTATTTCTTCAACTTATTCTATACCTATTATTCTAAGGTTTGGCCTTTTCAACATGTCCCATATTGCTCTATATGTTTTCTTCCCCAGATCTTGTTCTGATTTCCTCAGTGATGGACAGGGACCTGTATATTTAAGCTAAATCAAGCTTCTATCCCCTAAGTTACCTTTGATGATAACATTTATCATAATAACAACAAAAAGAAAGCTTGAACACAGGCACAGGTCACCAAGCCTAGAGTTCTGGGAGATCAAACTCTGTTCTTCAAGCCCATGTGGAAAGCACATTATTAACTGAGTCATCACCCTAGGTTCCCCATTTTTATCTGTTTGACTGTCTCATCTTCATAAACTTGCCATCTATTTTACCATATTTCTAGATATAATAACAATATATCCATAATTTCATTGGCATATTGTAATAAGCTCTTTAATGCATTAAACTATTTTAAAATTTAAAGACACATTTTACTTTGTTTATCCCATTTTTATATTTCTAATTATTAGCTGAAAGTTATCTGAATGTATCTTCTCAAATACTAATGTTTTGAAGCTATTTTAAAACAGAAATAAGAAATGTTTACATACATTTTAATACAAAGCATAATAATTATGAATTTTGTGAATTAGTAAAGTGTATATGATTTTCAGATATAATCCAAAACTACTCCTAAACAAATATATTAATAATTGGATTATAAATTTGTATCAAGTATAAAGATTGAAAAAATTAAAACATCATATGGCTTGACTTTATTGATACTATTAAATTTTCATAGTTTAATTTAGATATTGCCTTATATCATAATCAATATGTCCTGTGATAGAATAAAATATATGTTATTGAATTAGAAATCAGAGTAGTAGTCAGTTAATGCCTAAAGTTTGATTAAGGGAAAAACTCTCAAAAAGAACCCCAAGAACACATTGTTCTACAACTCAAGTAAAGCTGATTGCATGCAGGCAAACAGGTCTGATCAAATTGAAGACTTGTGTTCATGGCCCTTGGTATTCTTAACAATCGCCATCCATTTGTATAACTATGGTTACTTATGTGTATATTTACTTCATTCGCAGATATAACACTTAGCTAACAGGAGTAATGTTGGGATGGAGAGATGTCTCACTGCTCAGAGCATTGCAGCCCTTGCAGATGACCAGGCTTTGTTTCCTAATGCCCGTACTACATAGATCACAACTGTCTATAACTCCAGATTCAGGATATCGAGGTCATCTTCTGACATATGCTGAGATACTAAAAACATAAATAAAAATTAAGAATAAATTTTTAGAAGAAATTATTAGTCTTAATACAAGAAGAAACATAGGAATAAACTAATAAAGGGAGAAAATTTATACCTTATTTTGCTTAATGTGAATACACAAGACAATTAGATTAAGAATGGTAAGCATAGGTCAACAAATAGATGTTGACCATCAGTATAAGGAATGGATTTGATATGGTGAGGATGCCTGCCTTGCAGGTGATTTCTCAATGGCAATTCAGGGAGAATTTCTTTTTATTTTTAGATATCCTTAATTAAGTATTTGACTTAAAAAATAAAGTTGCAACTGAAATGTATCTTTTCTGCCTTGCTTTAACTCTAATATTTGTTTCAAATGAACACTTAGCTTGTTGATCTACCTGCTTCCTTTTAGTATAGAGACACTAATTTGCTGTGTTCATATTGGTCAGAGATAATAGAAGCTCATCAACTATCCTGTCTTGCTCTTGGGTCAATATTGTCTCTAAAGCTAGGCTTTTTGTATTTCACTTTTGAATCTAAGATTTACAAGGACTCAATAATAGTTCTCTGTCCTATTCAGAGGATCAGTGACTAAGTCGTCTCTTGAAGACAATGTCTGTCATGAGCCAGTTTTCTTTCCAGGGGCCAGAAGGTTCTTCCAGTTCAGGTTTTAGTGTGTTATATACCTTGTGTTGTGATACACCACTTTTTATTTCTTCCTTAGTATAATCTATGTTACACTATTCCTGTCTTAGAAGTGGCTGTCAGAGCTTTGCATCATTAACTGTTTCTTAGTGTTTGCTAATGTGACAGACATAGATGGGAGAAATCATGTTCTTATGGGCAAGATGAGTTCCCACATGATGATAGGGTTTTCAAATTTGATCATGGTCAAAGGATTTTCAGAAAGGCTTCTCATTCTAAGAGTTTGATGGCTTAGTCAGCAGAATACTAGAGAAATTTGAATTCAGGGTGTAAGTAACTTTGGACAGTCTCTTATGACTTCCAGCAGAGATGTGAACAAATCTCTCTTCTTCCTTGGAGCAGGTATAAAGACAGAAAAATTAGGAAGTATGTGATTTCACCTGATTTTATCGGTACTTGTTTTAGAATTTTCTCAATTGAGTTGGGATAATGAGCATCGGATCCATGATAAGATAAAATGGTGTGCTGTGTGTTACTGAACAGGTAGGGCACCAGTGAATACCAAAAGAGTAATTCCCCCAGTTTAGCTTGGTGAGTTAATTAGGGGTGAGAGGTTACTTAAGGAAATATGGCTGACTCAGCAGTTGCACTGAAAAGCCCAACCATTGTGGTGAAGAGTCATAAGGATGTATCCCTATAGCTTCTTGCCTAACTTTTAGGCAACTTTATCCCAAATTTTTGGGTTCCCAACAATTAGTTACCTCTTTTATAAACTTAATGAAGAGACTTGTAAATACGGCTAGTTTCCTGAATCTTACTTAGGAAGTGTTTCAATTGGAAGGCAATAGCTACAAGGGACAGAACAAAGGCTGGATAGATGCTTGGATACTGTGTTCAGTGTCATAGTTTGCAGTTATAGTCATAGAAAGGTATAAGCCCTGAAGTGAGTCTGACAAATGAGCTTTTGCCCATGTAAGCTATGTAATATTCTAATAGGAGAACCATTTGCCTGGATTAGCAAACTGGATAGAGTAAATATACAAGAATCAACCAATTAAAACATGTACTGACATCAAAATATGATAACTACCGCTTTGCAGTTGTATCTTTCTGGGTCAGAGTCTCTTAAAACAAATGGTTCAGTTATGTTAACAAATGCAGCCTTATTTTGTAAGCCCTGTTAGAAAAGCCATATGAATTCAGATGACCCCAGTTGTTACCAACAATAATTTCTCTCTAATACTCACTTCTCCTCTGCCACCCCCAAAAATTCTTCCCTGTTGGGAGGTACCTGTTGTCTTCATTTCAGGTTCTTATTTTCTCTAGTGACTATATGTACTTCAGCTGCTTGGCAGATATACTTGGTAGAGTGTTGTCTTTGTCAAGAGCTGAGATGATGGATTATTTTCTTTATCTATACCAAGTAGATCAAAGATAGTATAATATATAATAGATTTTTAACTGTTTCTATTAGATATAAACTGATTATTTTGCTTCTATTGTCTGAGATCATAGTCTTGTGATTACTGGATATCTCTAATATTGATATATTTCAATACAACAAATGGTTTTTGATACCTCATGATATTCATTGGGTGAAATTATATGTTACCAGCTTTGACATCTTAAGTATTCCAAGAGTATTAGCCTAAGTTACCAAAAATCTTCAAATGTGCTAAGTTCCAATAAGTACGGGGATTCTGATATAGCTGATTCATAACTGGTCCTGGGAATGGGGCTGTCTTCAGTGTTCCTTAGTTATTTCACTCTTCAGCCAACATGGACATGTAAAGTTGAACAAGTCAAATGTAACTTCAAGCAACTTAGTAGAGAAAAATGTCCTTTATGCAAATACAACAGTAATTTTCTACTAAGTTGTGTTAAATGCTGTGAAGGAAAATTTCCAGGCCCTCTGATGCTTATACAATGGGTGCCAAATGTTCCCCTTAGGGGAATGAGAAGCAGATTTCTTGGGAAGAAGACATTTGGGGTGACACAAGAAAGGCAAAGGAATTAACTAGAAAATAACAGAAAAGCAATCAGGTAGGGCAGTATGCAGTGTGACTGAAATCTAGATGAGTGCATTATCAGGAAGAAAACAAATGAGGGTTGAGTTAATCACCAAGGAGCTAGTTACAGTGTAATAACTATTAACTGATAACCAATAACCATTATCTCAAGGGCTTTAAGTATGGAATAAATTTTCATTGTATGTACTTTGGAAAGTTCACAGCAGTAATGTCTTACATACACTAACACAGTCAGGTTGGAGGTGGGGCAACAAAGGGAAAGACTGAGCAGAGGTTATTGCAAGAAAGATGGGCATTGATAAGTTTAGGTGGGAGCAGAAGTATAATTTTGGGCATGTGCTTTAATAATTGATTTAGTTTATTAAAATAATCTTGAGCCAGCAGTAATCATACACTTTAAGTATTGACATATTAAGTAGAAGTTTCTTGACTGCTTTCATTATTCCAACAAATTAGTTATTAAGTTAAAATCTTTTGTGAAAGAAAAACTGGATCTTGAGAAATTAAGACATCTTGTTTTAATAATACCCAAAGTACTTTCAATGAAAAAAATCACATTCTTAAATAGTTATCATTTTCCATATTTAGAGTAATATTGGAAATATATTTCTTTAAATTGTTTATAATTGACACTAATTTTACAGGATGGAGTACTGTGTTTTACTCCTAAAATGCACTGTGGAATGACCATATCAGATTCATGAATTTATCAGCTTAACCCGGGGTCATTTCACTGTGAAAAGAATGACATGCACCTTATGGATAATTCTACCCACTATAGTAGGAAAAAACAAAAATAAATCTATCAAACCTTATAAGAAATCAACAAATCCACTAAATAAAGTCAAGAAGAAACAATAAAACAGATGAAGGAAGCAATTAAAACATTTCAAGACCTTAAAACTGAAATAGAGACAATAAAGAAAACACAAACTGAGGGAATGCTGGAAATAGAAAAGCTTGGTGAAAAATCAGAAACTACAGAGAAACTACAGATGCAAACATAACCAACAGACTACAAGAGATGGAACAGAGTATCTTAGGCATAGAAGATAGACTAGGAGAAACAGATTCATCAACCAAAGAAAACCTTAAATCCAACAAATTCCTAACACAAAATATACGGGAAATATGGGACCCAGTTAAATGATCAAACCTAAGAATAACAGGTATAGAAGAAGGTGAAGAAACACAACTCAAAGTTGCAGAAATCATATTCAACAAAATCATAGAAAACTTTCCCAGCCTAAGAAATACATGCCAAAGAAAGTACAAGAAGCTTACAGAACACCAACTAGAGTGGAACACAAAAAAATTCCCTCACTGTCATAATAATAAAATCCCAAACATACAGAATACAGAAAGAATATTAAGAGAAAGTAAGGAAAATTTAAGTAAAATAAAAAGGCCACACTATCAGAATTACACCTGACTTCTCCATAGAAATTCTGAAAGCCAGACGGTCCTAGATATTTATTCTATGAACAATAAGAGACCATGGATGCGACCCCAGACTACAATATCCAACAAAGTTTTCAATCACTATAGTAGGGGAAAACAAGATAGTCCATGATAAAACTAGATTTAAAAAAAGTATGTATCCACTAATCCAGGCCTACAGAAAGTTCTGGAAGGAATACTCCAACACAAGGAAGTCAATTACAATCAGAAAATCATAGGCAATAGATAATCACACTTTATCAACAGCCAAAAGAAAAAAGGGCTGGGAACCACTCACAATTCTACTACCACCAACAAATTCAAAACAAACAAGCATGAACAATCAATGGTCATTAATATCCCTCAATATTAATGATCTTAATTCCTTATAAAAAAAGACACAGTCTAACAATTTGTACATGAAGACATAATTCATCTTTCTGCTTCATACAAGAAACATACCTCAACTTCAAAGGCAGACAGTACCTAAGAGTTAATGCTTGGGAAAGATTTTCCAATCAAATAAACCCAAGAAACAAATGGGGGTAGCAAAGGCACCCGTATTTGTAAGAGAAACACTATTAAAACTCAACTCACATAAAACACTCTACTCTGAAGATCCCCCATAGTGGGCCTCACCCTCTCTGGGGAATGATGGGGGGATTGGGTGGGGGTCCCATATTTTCTGGATATTTTGTGTTAGGGATTCGTTGGACTTGATATTTTCTTTGGTTGGTGACTACATATCCTCTAATGAATCTTCAACATCTGAGATTCTCTCTTCCATCTCTTGTATTCTATTGGTTAAACTTACATCTGTAGTTCCTTTTTACCCAGCTTTTCTATTTCCAGCATCATCTCATTCTGTGTTTTCTTTATTGTTTCTATTTCAGTTTTCAAGACTTGGACGCCTTGGGTTGTTTTCTTCACTTTTTTGTTTGTTTTTTTTTTCTTTATTCTCTTTAGATTCTTTAAGAGATTTGTTTATTCCTTCAATTTTTGGTTTGTTTTTTTTCTTCTATTTCTTTAAGGGATTTTCTTGTTTCCTCTTTGAGAGTCTCTATCATCTTCACAAAATAGTTTTTTTAGGTCTGTCACTTCTATTTCATCTGTGTTGTGCTTTTCATGTCTTGCTCTTGTGGAGTCTCTAGATTCTGTTAGAGTCATATTGATCTTTTTTTTTTCTAGTACATTTTTTTAAATTTTATTTTCCAGTTTAAATTTAGATAAGAATCAAGGTTGCTTCACAAGTCAGTTCCAGGTCCCTCTCCCATTCCCTCCCGTCCTCCCGTGCCCTCCCCCCCCGTTATCCTCTCATTTCTCCAGGGAGGGTGAGGCCCTCCATGGGGGTGTCCATAGTGTGTCATTTCATATAGGGCAGGGCCTAGACCCTTTCCCAAGAGTTCAGGGTGGGAGTGCACCTCACATTGTTCTATGGGAGTCCAAAGTCCGTGTGTATACTTGGGATGGGTACTGATCTGCTGCCCAAGGCTCAATAGATTCCCTAGGCCTCTTCACTTACACCCAGATTCAGGGGGTCTTGATCAGTCCCATGCTGGCTTCCCAGGCTAATGCCTGGGATTCAAGAGTTAACCTTTGTCTGGTCAGCTGTTTCTGGGGGTTAAACCAGCCCAGTCTTAATCCCTTTGATCATCAGTCCTCCCTCTCTGTTACTGGCTTTCTTGAGTTCAGCTCAGTACTTAACCAAGGGAGTCTGCTTCTTCTTCGATCAGCCACTAAATAAAGTTTCTGTTTCCCAGAATCTCTGGCCATAGGATTGTAGGCTGGCACTCCCCAGATCTATGTCTAAAATCCATATATGAGAGAGTACATGCCATGTTTCTCTTTTTGTGACTGGGTTACCTCACTCAGGATGGTTTCTTCTAGTGTCATCCATTTGCCTGCGAATCTCATGATTCCATTATTTTTTTCTGCTGAATAGTACTCCATTGTGTAGATGTACCACATTTTCTCTATCCACTCTTCAGGTGAGGGACATCTAGGTTGCTTCCAAGTTCTGGCAATTACAAATAAAGCTGCTATGAACATAGTGGAACAGACCTCTTTGTTGTATGAATGGGCATCTTTTGGATATATGCCTAAGAGTGGAGTTGCTGGGTCTTGTGGTAGGTTTATTCCCATTTTTCTGAGCAATCTCCATACTGATTTCCAAAGTGGCTGAACCAGTTGGCACTCCCACCAGCAATGGAGGAGTGTCCCTCTTTCACCACATCCTCTCCAGCATAAATTGTCATTGGTGTTTTTGATTTTAGCCATTCTGACAGGGGTGAGATGGTATCTGAGAGTTGTTTTGATTTGCATTTCCCGGATGGCTAAGGATGTTGAGCACTTTCTCAAGTGCCTCTCAGCCATTTTAGACTCCTCTATTGAAAACTCTCTATTTAGTTCTGCAGCCCACTTTTTAATAGGGTCCTTTGGTGTTTTGGAGACTTGCTTCTTGAGTTCTTTGTAAATTTTGGAGATCAACCCTCTGTCAGGTGTGGGATTAGTGAATATTTTTTCCCATTCTGTGGGCTGCCTTTTTGTCTTGCTGACTGTGTCCTTTGCCTTACAGAAGCTTCTCAGTTTCAGTAGGTCCCATTTATTAATTGTTGATCTTACTGCCTGTGCTACTGGTGTTATGTTCACGAAGCTGTCTCCTGTACCAATTCGTTCAAGGGTACCACCCACTTTCTCTTCTAAGAGGTTCAGTGTGGCTGGATTTATGTTGAGGTCTTTGATCCATTTGGACTTAAGTTTTGTGCATGGCGATAGACATGGATCGATCTGCATTCTTCTACATGCCAGTCTCCAATTATTCCAGCACCATTTGTTGAAGATGCTTTCTTTATTCCATTGTATATTTTTAGCTTCTTTGTCAAAGATCAGATGTTCGTACGTGTGTGGGTTAATACCCGGGTTTTCAATTCGATTCCATTGGTCTACCTGTCTATTTTTGTGCCAATACCAAGCTGTTTTCAGGACTATAGCTCTATAATAGAGCTTGAGGTCAGGGATGGTGATGCCTCCGGACGTTGCCTTGTTGAACAGGGTTGTTTTGGCTATCCTGGGTCTTTTGTTTTTCCATACAAAATTGATTATTGTTCTTTCAAGGTCTGTGAAGAACTGTGCTGGGATTTTAATGGGGATTGCATTGAATCTGCAGATTGCTTTTGGCAGGATTGCCATTTTTACTACATTGATCCTACCTATCCAAGAGCATGGGAGATCTTTCCATTTTCTGAGGGCTTCTTTAATTTCTTTCTTTAAAGATTCAAAGTTCTTACGATACAGGTCTTTCACTTGTTTGGTTAGCGTTACCCCAAGGTATTTTATGTTGTTTGTGGCAATTGTAAAGGGTGATGTTTCTCTGATTTCTCTTTCAGCCCTTTTATCATCTGTATATAGTAGGGCTACTGATTTTCTTGAGTTGATCTTGTAGCCTGCCACTTTGCTGAAGGTGTTAATCAGCTGTAAGAGTTCCCTGGTAGAGTTCTTTGGGTCATTGATGTAAACTATCATATCGTCTGCAAACAGTGAAAGTTTGACCTCTTCCTTCCCAATTTGTATCCCCTTGATCCCCCTTTGTTGTCGTATGGCAATAGCTAGGACTTCAAGTACCATGTTGAAAAGGTATGGAGAGAGTGGACAGCCTTGTTTTGTTCCTGATTTTAGAGGAATTGCATTGAGTTTCTGTCCATTTAGTTTGATGTTGGCTGTTGGTTTACTGTATATAGCTTTTATTATGTTTAAGTATGTCCCTGTTATCCCAGATCTCTCCAAGACCTTTATCATGAAGGGGTGTTGGATTTTGTCAAAGGCTTTTTCAGCATCTAGTGAGATGATCATGTGATTTTTGTTTTTCAGCTTGTTTATATGGTGGATTACGGTGATGGATTTTCGTATGTTGAACCATCCCTGCATTCCTGGGATGAAACCTACTTGATCATATTGATCTTTTTATTGCTGCATGTATTCTTATACTGTCATCTTCCCATCCCTTCTTCAAATGTGTGCAGGTGGGGTCTCTCTGTCTCCACTGGTTTCCCAAGACTTCAGTGCCTGCAACTCTAGATGATCTGGCTTCTCCTGGTATTCTCCACACGTATGCAGAGCTAAGTGGGTGGAGGGGGAGGCAAGAGTGTGGTAGGGAAGAAATCTCCTCTTTCCTGAAGCTGGACATGCTGGGTGTGGGGAGAGCCAAGGGTGGGGTCTGGCAGGATTCACTACCTTCCTCTCTGGGTGGGTCCACTCAATGCTGGGAGCATGTGGTGGAAGATCAAAGGAGGGGTCAATGGGCAGGGTTTGGTACCCAGGAGGATCCAAGCTTACCTGAAGCCCGGCACACTGGTTTAGGGGGAGCTGAGGGTTGGGTCTGGGATGACTCATATCCTTCCTTAACCATGTATATTTAAATAGATCAATATTGGGATGTGTTATGTGTTTCTAAAATATAATTTTCATATGTTTGCAACTCTAGAAGCTATGATGAAAGCTACAGCTGTTAATATCAATTGTTTCTACAAGATGTCATTGATTTCTACTCAAAGAGTTCAGTAATTCTTTAATTACCTGTACTTTCTGAAAATATGTCAGTATGCTCTATCTTCAATGGCATTACTAATTAGTTGTTAACTCCAAAATTAACTTTAAATGCTGATGCAGAGTATTGACACATATCTGTCATAATGCATTTGCAAAAGGTTCACAGAATATGAACTCTCAGGAATGAACTCTAATGTGAACTATGAACTCAGCTGCTACTACCACTTCAAAATAAGTATAACCAAGGACCTCTCACCATGGATAGTGCAGAATGCTGTATCTAAATAAATGACCATTTGAATTCACCTTAGCTTCTGTTCAGTTATCCTACAAACATGAAACTATTCAAAAATGGAATTCTACGTAGATGCAAATAATGGCGATTCTTGGTAAATTATCAAAACCTCTGTTGATGAAATGGAAGTCATGCCTGGATAAAACAGGTCTATCTTAGTGAAGACAAATGAAAAAGCTAACCTAAGTATTGTCATCTGGTGCGATTTATGTGAATATTTTATTTATACACCTTCCCTTATTGATTACATATCTCTATCTCTCTTCATATTATTTTTCAGTTTAAAAAAAGCCTCTATTTTCTTTTCTTTTTGACTCACACACAGATACAATGCACCAGAAACAAATATGATAAGCAAAGTGGTTTCTCCTCTCTCTCTCTCTCTCTCTCTCTCTCTCTTTCTCTCTCTCTCTCATTTTTTCTCTCTCTCTCTGTGTATGTGTGTGTATGTGTGTGTGTGTGTGTGTGTGTGTGTGTGTGTGTCTTTAGTTGTGGTGTGGCAAAGGTATGGAGACATCATTGAAAGAGAAAGTCATTAACCAGTAGTAGTCTCAGACAACTCTCAATATCTATCTGCTACTCTGTTGCCTCACAGACCACTTGTTAAGTTTGCTAAGACTCTTCTTAGCTATGAAGCTGTGGCATCACTAATCTCAGGGTTTGGACCAAGATTGATGATAAGATATGTATGTTTTATTTATCATAGTGAGTACCCCAGAAACAGTGTCATAACTACAGTCTACTCTCCATGTAACAATCTCCTAACTACACTGTCTTTAGTTCTTCATTTGAAATTTATAGTTTGTATCCTTTGAGTGGTAAACATCATGGTTCTTTTCCATGCTACAAGGACTTCTAGGGAAATATTTCCGGGACCTCTTTCTCATTAATATTACAGGATTTAAACAGCCCTAAATGCCTCATCATAATGAGAAATGAAAATACCATTTTACAATTATGTTTTTGTTTTATGCCCCTTCCCCAAATTTATGGTAGCTATTGGAATACTGGGAACATGGTATATAATTACATTTCCAGAGTGGTCCTAGAGAGTGAGATTATTATGCCCTTACCCTTATAACTGTGAAGATCTAGCTAATCAAGTCCTAAAACTGACATATCCCAGGACAAGAACACCCATACAAAATTCAGCACACCCAATTAAGCTTGAATTTCCATGAAAGAAAAGAAGAAAAGTCACACATAATTTTCAGGACATTGCATGAGATATATACTAAACTATATTTTGCTTGTTAGATGTTCACTTAGAACTTGGCCCCTCCATGTTTCATTTGCTGTCATTACTAGAACAAGCTGCACCTAAAATCTGTTCATGTTAAGGAAGCTGTCTCCTTTACCAATTCGTTCAAGGGTACCACCCACTTTCTCTTCTAAGAGGTTCAGTTTGGCTGGATTTATGTTGAGGTCTTTGATCCATTTGGACAAAAGTTTCGTGCATGGCAATAGACATGGATCGATCAACATTGGTCTACATGCCAGCATCCAGTTATGCCAGCACCATTTGTTGAAGGTGCTTTCTTTTTTCCATTGTATATTTTTAGCTTCTTTGTTAAAGATAAGATGTTCATATGTGTGTTAATATCAGGGTTTTCAATTCGATTCCATTGGTCTACCTGTCTATTTTTATGCCAATACCAAGCTGTTTTCAGGACTGTAGCTCTATAGTAGAGCTTGAATTCAAGGATGGTAATGCCTCTGGACGTTGTCTTGTTGAACAGGGATGTGTTGGCTATCCTGATTCTCCTGTTTTTCCATACAAAATTGATTGTTGTTCTTTTAAGTCTGTGAAGAATTGTGATGAGGGCTGAAGAGATGGTTCAGAGGTTAAGAGCACTGACTGCTCTTCCAGAGGTCTTGGGTTCAATTCCCAGCAACCACATGGTGGCTCACAACCATCTACAATTCAATCTGGTGTATATGTAATAAATAAATAAATCTTTTAAAAAAAAGAATTGTGATGAAAGGGAAACACTCCTCCACTGCTGGTGGGAGTGCCAACTTGTACTTTGGAAATCAGTATCGAGATTCATCAGAAAAATGGGAATAAGCCTACCACAAGACCCAGCAACTCCACTCTTAGGCATAGATCCAAAAGATGCCCATTCATAGAGCAGGGATTTCTGTTCCACTATGTTCATAGCAGCATTATTTGTAATAGCCAGAACTTGGAAGCAACCTAGATGCCCCTTAACCGAAGAGTAGATAGAGAAAATGTGGTACATTTACACAATGGAGTACTATTCAGCAGAAAAAAACAATGGAATCCTGAAATGTGCAGGCAAATGGATGGCACTAGAAGAAGCCATCCTGAGCGAGGTAACCCAGTCACAAAAAGAAAAACATGGCATGGACTCTCTCATATATGGATTTTAGACATGGAACTGGGGAGTGCCAGCCTACAATCCCATGGCCAGAGAGTCTGGGAAACAAAACCTTCATTCACTGGCTGATAGAAGCAGAGGCAGTCTCCCATGGCTAAGCACTGAGCTGAACTCAAGAAATCCAGTAACAGAGAGGGAGGATTGATGACCAAAGGGATTAAGACAGGACTGGTTTAACCCCCAGAAACAGCTGACCTGACAAGGGTTAGCACTTGAATCCAAGACTGATGGCTGGGAATCCAGCATGGGACTGATCAAGACCCCCTGAATGTGGGTGTCAGCGAGGAGGCCTAGGTAACCTATTGAGCCTTGGGTAGTAGATCATTATTTATCTCGGATACACAAATGGACTTTGGACTCCCATCCAACAATGAGAGATGCACTGTCACCCTGAACTCTTGGGGGAGGGTCTAGGCCCTGCCCTTGAACAAATGACAGACTATTGACACCCCCATGGAGGACCTCACCCTCCCTGGGGAAATGAGGGGATATTGGAGGGTTGGTGGGAGGGCGCGGGAGAAGGAGAGGGAAAGGGAGCAGGACCTGCAATTGACAAGTGAAGCAACCTTGTTTCTAATTTGAATTTATATTTAAAAGTAATATATGTATATAAATCTGTTCATTACCACTCTTAAAACTACCCATTTTTTTAGCTGAGTATTGGTGGCATTCACCTTTAATCCAAGCACTCGGGAGGCAGAGTTAGGTGGATCTCTGTGAGCAAGTTCCACAGCAGCCACCAAAACAATGCAGACCTGTCTTGAAAAATAAAAAATAAAAAAAAATCTTCCCCATTTTCTTTATTTCTATAATTACTTGTTTAAGGACATATCACCTCTGAATGTCTTCTCATTTCATCAAAGAACATTTAGTTCTAATTCATTCCCCATTGAAAATCTTTGGGATCAGCTGGGTGTTGGTGGTGCATGCCTTTAATCCCAGCACTTGGGAAGCAGAGGCAGGTGGATCTCTGTGAGTTCAAGGACAGCCTGGTCTACAGAGCGAGTTCCAGGACAGCTTCCAAAACTATACAGAGAAACCTTGTCTCGAAAAGCCAAAAAAAAAAAAAAAAAAGAAGGAAAGAAAAGAAAATCGCTGGCATCTATGTCCCTTTATTCACTATTAAACATTTGCATAGACCCTAGCTCTCTACCATGGTCTGGTTGACCTAACTAATAAGTATGTTCCCTATGATCATAGCAATCACAACTACCTAACTTAAGCGAATGCCAAGCTAAATGTGTATATGGTGATTGGCTTCACCTTTTTATTATTACAATGTTAACACCAAGGAGGCTAATGAGGTCAAATTGATTTGTAGGGTCAGA
This sequence comes from Mesocricetus auratus, assembly GCF_017639785.1. Lineage (NCBI taxonomy): Eukaryota > Metazoa > Chordata > Mammalia > Rodentia > Cricetidae > Mesocricetus > Mesocricetus auratus. The sequence goes on from NW_024429266.1 coordinate 170,843,652, forward strand.
GAATGATGTGGTATTTGGATGAAAAGAAAATTGTTGGAACTGACAGAGAGCTAATGACAATGAGATTCTTAATGTTGTGATGGTGGAGAGAGATCTAACGGTCTCTTAATGGAGGTTTAAATGAATTTTGCTGAACTTGCCTCAGTTCCTCCTGCTCTTTCATTATGTATAATTTATCACAACTAAAACTATGAGTGTAATTGACAAGCCTGAACTTTGTGATATGTCTTTAGAATCTCTTTGATCACTACCAAGTCCTTTCTATGTATTTACCCTTTCTCCTCTTAAATACAAGCCTGTGTATGACTCAGTCAAAAAGTATAGATAAATCCTGTTGGCTGAGCGTCATACTGGAACTGAAAATACTAATTTAGGGAAAAGTACTAGACATATTTGAGAAAATGTCATTTTCATAAATCATTGTTTGCAGTGGGGAATAATATAAAAACCAAGTGACCAAATGAAATGTATTGTAAGATTTTCAGGATTTGTTTCCATGTTAATATCTTCTCCATATAGCATGTGAAGTTATTACTCATTCTCACTCACTACCATCCACCATATGCAGAAAGAGCTGATCCTCTACAGTAGACTTAGTTATTGATCTGAGATGTGCATTATATTAATTTATTTGATAGCTTTTCAACTTATGATACTGTTAAAATACAGTGGCCTTTTGTCTAGCCTACATGGATGGAGAAGCATTTCCATCTTAAGGTCATATACAATGTTAAAGATGCTATAAACTAAAGAACTTTCAGAGCAGCATGGAGTTGTCAAGTGGGACCAGATTACAATGTTTAACACTGGTCAGAAACATCTTCTTGGACACTAAGGGTTCAAAGCAAAAACATGCTTAAATGGGGAAGACTACATCAGGAAGAGTACTTTAGGAAAAAATATGAACATACTTTGACATGGATGTTGGAGCATGGATAGAAAGATTTGAAGAATGGATCTTTTGATCTTATGTCATGAGTAAAAACAGAGGTGGCACTTAGATATCACTTAAGAAAAAAATTAAATTTAGGTTTTCTTGACTCCAGGGTTATAAGGTGTGCTTCTTATTTCCTTTTTGCTCTTTTGTGGCAGTATTTTTTATAACACGGGATTATTGTGGATTAGATGGATGAATAATGGAAATATCTCTCTACCAGATGGAACAATCTTCTGCATTTCTTTCCACAATTGTTTTCTGCTTCCTTTCTTTATATAGTTTGATTGATATATAAGGCCATAGTAGTTTCTGGAGTTTCCCCGAAAGGGCATAAAATGATTGTACAAACAAGGTCTTGAGATCAAACAATGTCATCTTTTCCAGTTCAGTGTTTTAGAATTCCATAAAAGTTTAACTTAACTTCCATATCAAATCACATTTTTATATTAAAGTGCTAGAATTTATTTGAGTGGGATTTATTTTTGCAGCCAAATAAAAATCATTCCTAATGAGGGTAAATAGTATCTGACTCAAACCAAAGTTTTGTTCTGTTGTTACTATTAATATTGAGACATAACTTAAAGAAAAATAAAGACAGTTCACAAAAAGAGTGTGCGACAGTTGGCAACAGCTGAAGGGCTCCAGAGATAATTTTATAGAACATTGATTAAATTCAAATACATCTTAGATATAGGTGTTTCTAAACCGTTTCTAATTATTGAAATAATTATTTTAACTCATTTGTGCTTAAAACAATGTGAAGATTTTTTAAAAACATATTTGACAAGTTATGTGTCTAGATAATAAGAACCAATCCTAAGCATGAAACTTTTTCTCTAGAAAAAATTAATACAATATATACTGGTCATGATTTATATCCCTAGGTTCCTAGATCTTCCCCCTCTTCACTACCTACCCATCTCCATGCCCTGTCATTCTCTCTTTTAAAACATTCAAATGAAAAAGCAAACAAATAGAAACAAACGCAAAGAACACACAAAAAAGCATGTAAACACACGTATACTGTGAGAGAGGGATAGAGAGAGAAATGGACACAAAGAGAAACAAAACTAAAAGTATAGAAGCAAAAGACCAATAAGACAAAGAAATGCCCAACAAAGCAATTTGAGACAAAAGGTATATAAAAATGTATTAATTTCATTTTATGTTGACCATTTACTGCTGTACATGGGGCCTACCCTAATTGTGACCAATACAATTATTAATAATCTATTAGAGAATACAAATTTTTCTTTTATAACTTTCTCTTCTTGGTTAGTGGTGGGAGCCTATGTTGGCCTTCCCTTTTCTGCATTGGAACTCATTCTGACTTGAAAATGTACAATCCCTGTGTTGATGCCACAGTGTCTATGAATTCATATGTGCATCAGTCCTGTTGTGACTGGAGTAAATTATTTCCTTAGAGTCATCTACCCCTCTTGATCTTACAATATTTCAACCTTCTCTTCTACTTAGCTCTCTGAACCCTGAGAGGAGAGTATAGTGATGATATCTCCTTTTAACTAAGTGCTCCAAAATTTCTTACTCTCCGTATTTTCCAGTTATGATTCTGTGCATTCATAGAAGTGAATCTTGAGGATGTAGCAAGTGACTTATGCAGTTGAAAATAAAGATAAATTAAATGTATATGTTTACTAAGTATTAGATAAAGAAGATCTGGGAATACCATTAGTTTATTTTTAATGCCAAATAAAATAAGAACAAGTCAGTTTCTTTCCTGACACACTGGTTTCTAAAATTAACATTTTGGATTTGTTAGGATTTCTCATTTTACAAAATATTTTCTTATTTTATATCAGTATATAAGAAGGCAGCTCAAAACTAGAATGGTAACTTGAACTACTACATCAAGTTGTAAATAATCTCAAGAAAACCACATGATAACTTGGCTAGCTCAGGAAGAATTTGCCATGAACACAATATTAATTCACAAAAGTAAGCTGCGTGAAATAGAAACAAGAGAACAAACTTATATAAAATGAAAATTGACAAAGATCATTGCAAAGTACAGGAATGAAATACAATCATGTATGGATTCATTTGCATAGTCAGTGCAGCATCAGGGACCATGTGCACTAGTCCCTTCATTCTGGCCACTTGAGTGTATCATTTTAGCCTAAAGATGGTGACTCTTGTAGAAACAATTGAAAATCGCATAGGAAGAAAGGTAGTTTCTGTGTTGATCTGCATGAGACTCAGCCTTTTGTGCACAAACATCAATATATAACTCAACTACAAGGTCATCTATCATTACTACAGAAAACTGACCTGCTGATTAGGTGGTTCACACTTTCTTCTAGAACAGTTTATACTAGCTTCATTTTTACTGGCCCATATGGTTACTAACTCTAGTTTTAGAAGACAATAAGAAAACAATGACTGTTGTAAAAGAGGGATATTAATCACACATTACAACTGATAGCCAATAGAAAATAGCAAGTTCTCTTAGGGTCCTCCTTGTTTTCTGCCTTTCCTGGGGCTGTGTACTGTAGGCTAGTTATCCTTTGCTTTATGTATAATATCTACATGTGAGTGAGTACATACCATGTTTGTCTTTCTGTGTCTGGCTTACCTCACTCAGGGTGGTCTCTTCTAATTCCATGCATTTGCCTGTGAATTTCACGATGTCATTTTTTAAACCTCTCAGTAGTACTCCATTGTGTAAATGTATGACATTTTCTTTTTCTATTCCTCAGTTGGGGGGGCAGCTAGGTTGCTTCCAGGTTCTGGCTATTACAAATAATTCTGGTATGAACATAGCTGGACAAATGTCCTTGTGATATGAGTGTTCATCCTTTGGGTATATAACCAAGACTGCTATTTCTGGGGTCATAAAAATAGTTTGTTTACCAATTTTCTGAGAAACTGCAACACATATTTCCAAAGTGGCTATACAAGTTTGCACTCTCAACCACACTTCTCACAGATGTAGAAATTGAAAATACATCCTGAGTAAATTGGGAGCATGGGAAGAAGGATGATGGTAATAGGTAATTGGAGAGTCAATAAGGGAAGGAGAACATGTGGTATCACGAAGGTTGAGTTGATTGAAGGACAGAGAGGGAGAACAAGGAAAGATACACCTTGATAGAGGGAGCCATTGTGGGGTTAGCAAGAAACCTGGCACTAGGGAAATTCCTAGGAATCCACAAGGATGACCCCAGTTAAGAATCTAAGGAATAGTAGAGAGTGTACCTTAACAGTCCTTCTACTATGATCAGATTGATGACTATCTTAATTGCCATCATAAGACCTTCAGTCAGTCAGTCAGTCACAAAGGAAACAGAGTTCAATTAAGCACTGAACTGAGTAGCTGTAGCCAAGTGTAGAAAGGTTGGTGGAATAATATGAGCAAAGGAGACAGGACCACATTGGGGAGACCCACAGAGACAGCTGACATGAACAAGTGGGAACTTACTAACTCCAGACTGACAGTTAGGGAACTTGTATGGGACCATACTGGGCCCGCTGAATGTGGGTGGCAGTTGGGGGTCTTGGACAGTTTATGGGGTCACTGATAGTAGAACAAATACTTATCCCGAGTGCATGAACTGGTATATTGGAGCCCATTCCCTATGGAGTGATTCCTTGCTCAACATGGATGCAGAACCAAGGGGCTTGGTCCTGGCCCAATTGATGTGATGATTTCCCCTTTGTAGGACTTACCCTCTCTGAGGAGTGGTTGGGGGTGACCCAGGGATCTTGTGATTATCTTTTCTGTTGTTCATGAAGTGAAAATGGATACATTTAAAGCATGCTTCTGTTAACAGGAGGCATATATAGACAGTCTGAGTTTGACTACTGGCTCAGTTAGAATGTGATCTTGGAGATACTACTACAGTCTGTTTAAAGTGCAGGGGTAGGGAAAGAATGAAGGGAATGGGAGGAAAGAAGGGAGAGGGAACTGTGATTGGTATGTAAAATAAGATTATTTAAAAAAAACAATAAAAAAAGAAAACAGGGACCCAGCTGGAGCCAAGCACGCCAGATCCCAGGTCTTCTCTTCCAACAAAGAGACCAGGGGAACAGTGGGTCCTGCAGCAGGACCAAAGTACCAGGTAGGAGAATACACACCCCAGATTTCTGGGCTTTTACTCCACCCATGGGACCAGAACTAGGACGAGGAATAGAAGAACTACCAGAGTATTGAAATTGATTGCACCCACTAGAAGAAAAGATGGGAAAGAGACAATACAAAAACACACTCAGCAACAGAAGAACAAATATGACACCACCAGGTTCTAGAGACTCTACGCCAGCAAGACTCCAACATTCTAATGCAAATGAAGCAGAAGAGAATGACCATAAAAACAACTTTATGGAAATGATAGAGGCCCTAAAAGAGGAAATAGCAAAATCCCTCAAAGAAATGGAAGAAAACACACACCAAAAAATTCATAAAATCCAACAAATGGATGAAAAGACAACATGAAAATTGCAAGAAACAATTCAAACAGTGCAAGGGTTGAAAACTGAAATAGAGAGAATTAAAAAAAACACAATATGAAGACTGGAAATAGAAAATCTGGGAAAATGGCCAGGTACTACAAATACAAGCAATACCAACAGAATACAGGAGATGGCAGAGAGAATCTCAGGTGTTGAAGATACACTAGGAGAAACTGATTCATCAAGCAAAGAAAATGTTAAGTCAAACAAATCCCTAACACAAAACATCCAGGAAATATGGGACACCATGAAAAGACCAAACCTAAGAATAATAGGTATAGAAGAAGGTGAAGAAAACCACCTCAAAAGGGCAGAAAACATATACAGCAAAATCATAGAAGAAAACTTTCCCAAACTAAAGAAAGAAATGCCAATGAAGGTACAAGAAGCTTACAGAACACCAAATAAAGTGGCCACAAAAAAGTCCCCTGCCACATAATAATCAAGACCCCAAATATACAGAATAAAGAAAAAATATTAAGAGCAGCTAAGGAAAAAGGCAAAGTAATATATAAAGTCAAACCTATCAGAATTACACCTGACTTCTCCATGGAAACTCTGAAAGCCAGAAGGTCCTGGATAGATATTCTATCAACATTAAGAGACCACGGATGCCAGCACAGACTACTATACCCAGCAAAGCTCTCAATCACTATAGATGGAGAAAACAAGATGCTCCATGAAAAACTAGATTCAAGCAATACATATCCATTAACCCAGCCCTACAGAAAGTTCTGGAAGGAAAACTCCAACCCAAGGAAGTTAACTACAACCATAAAAAATGGGCATTACATAATCCCACTTTACCAACAGCCAAAAGAAAAAAGGGGTGGAATTTCACACATAATTCCACCACCACCAAACATTCCAAATCAAAGAAGAATGAGCAATCAATGGTCATTAATATCCCTCAATATTAATGGCCTTAACTCACTCATAAAAGGACACAGGCTAATAGAATGGATTTGAAGACAGAACCCATCCTTCTGCTGCATACAAGAAACACACCTCACCCTCAAAGACAGATATTACCTGAGAGTTAAAGATTGGGAAAAGATTTTCCAATCAAACAGACCCAAGAAACAAGCATGGTAGCAATCCTAATATCTAACAAATTAGACTTTAAAATAAGATCAATCAAAAGAGATGAAAGAGGTCATTAAATACTCATCAAAAGTCTCCCAACCAAGAAAAGCCCAGATCCAGAAGGCCTCAGTGCAGAATTCTATCAGAAATTCAAAGAACAGCTTATACCACACAATAGAAGCATAAGGTGCTTTGCCAAACTCTTTCTATGAGGCTTCAATAACCTTGATCCCCAAGCCACACAAAGACACAACTAAGAAAGAGAACTTCAGACCAATATCCCACATGAACATTGATACAAAAATACTCAATAAAATACTAGCAAATCGTATCCACATTAAAACAAACATTCACCATGATCAAGTAGGTGTCATTCCAGGGATGCAAGGATGGTTAAACATATGAAAATCCATCAATGTTATCCACCATATAAGCAAGCTTAAAAGAAAATCACATGATCATCTCCCTAGATGCAAACAAAGCCTTTGACAAAATCCAACACCCCTTCATGATAAAGGTCTTGGAGAAATCTGGGGTAACAGGAACATACCTAAATATAATAAAAACCATATAGAGCAAACCAACAGCCAACATAAAAATAAATGGACAGAAACTCAACGCAATTCCTGTAAAATCAGGAACAAAACAAGGCTGTCCACTCTCTCCATACCTTTTCAATACTGTACTTGAAATTCTATCCAGAGCCATATGACAACAAAAGGAGGTCAAGGGGATACAAACTGGAAAGGAAGAGGTCAAATTTTCACTATTTGCAGATGATATAATAGTTTACATAAATGACCCAAGAACTCTACCAGGGAACTCTAACACCTTCAGCAAATTGGCAGGCTACAAGATCAACTCAAGAAAATCAATAGCCCTATTATATACAGATGATAAAAAGGGCTTAGAAAGAAATCAGAGAAACATCACAATTTACAATTGCCACAAACAACATAAAATACCTTAGGGTAGTACTAACCAAACAAGTGAAAGACCTTTATCACAAGAACTTTAAAGAAAGAAATTAAAGAAGCCCTCAGAAAATGGAAAATCTCCCATGCTCTTGGATAGGTAGGATCAATGTAGGAAAAATGGCAATCCTGCCAAAAGCAATCTACAGATTCAATGAAATCCCCATTAAAATCCCAGCACAATTCTTCACAGACCTTGAAAGAACAATAATCAATTTTTTATAGAAAAACAAAAGACCCAGGATAGGCAAAACAACCTTACTCAACAAAGCAACAATTGGAGGCATCACCATCCCTGACATCAAGCTCTATTACAGAGCTTTAGTCCTGATATCAGTTAGGTATTGGCACATAAATAGACAGGTAGACCAATGGAATCAAATTGAACACCCTGATATTAACCCATACATGTATGAACATCTGATCTTTGACACAGAATCTAAAAATATACACTGTAAAAAGGAAAGCATCTTTAACAAACGGTGCTGGCATAACTGGGTGCTGGCATGTAGCAGAATGTGGATAGATCCATGTCTATCACAATGCACAAAACTTAAGTCCAAATGGATCAAAGACCTCACCATAAATCCAGCCACACTGAACCTCTTAGAAGAGAATGTGGGTAGTACCCTTGAATGAATTGGTACAGGAGACACCTTCCTGAACATAGCACCAGTAGCACAGACAGTGAGAACAACAATAAATAAATGGGACCTCCTGAAACTGAGAAGCTTCTGTAAGTCAAAGGACACAGTCAGAAAGACAAAAATGCAGCCTACAGAACGGGAAAAGATATTCATTAATCCCACATCTGACAGAGGGCTGATCTCCAAAATTTCAAGAACTCAAGAAGCAAGTCTCCTAAACACTAAGAACCAAATTAAAAAGTGGGCTAAAACTAAATAGAGGAGTCTAAAATGGCTGAGAGGCACTTGAGAAAGTGCTCAACATCTTTAGCCACCAGGGAAATGCAAATCAAAACAACTCAGAGATATCATCTTACTCCTGTCAGAATGGCTAAAATCAAAAACACCAAAGACAATTTATGCTGGAGAGGTTGTGGTGAAAGGGGAACACTCCTCCACTGCTGGTGGGAGTGCGAACTTGTACAGCAACTTTGGAAATCATTATGGAGATTCCTCAGAAAAGTGGGAATAAACCTAACAGAAGATGCAACAACTCCACTCTTAGGCATACACCCAAAAGATGCCCATTCATACAGCAAAGATGTCTGTTCCACTATGTTCATAGCAGCATTATTTGTAATAGCCAGAACTTGGAAGCAACCTAGATACCCCTTATCCGAAGAGTTGATAGAGAAAATGTGGTACATTTACACAACGGAGTACTATTCAGCAGAAAAAAACAATGGAATCCTGAAATGTGCAGGCAAATGGATGGCACTAGAAGAAACCATCCTGAGTGAGGTAACCCAGTCACAAAAAGAAAAACTTGGCATGGACTCTCTCATATATGGATTTTAGACATGGATCCGGGGAATGCCAGCCTACAATCCCATGGCCGGAGTCTGGGAAACAGAACCTTCATTCAGTGGCTGATGGAAGCAGAGGCAGACTCCTATGGCTAAGCACTGAGCTGAACTCAAGATATCCAGTGACAGAGAGGAAGGACCGATGACCAAAGGGGTTAAGACTGGGCTGCTTTGACTCCCAGAAACAGCTGACCTGACTCTGACTAGGGTTAGCTCTTGAGTCCCATACTGATGCATGGGAATCCAGCATGGGACTGCTCAAGACCCTCTGAATGTGGGTGTCAGTGAGGAGGCCTCGGTAATGTATTGAGCCTTGGGTAGTAGATCAGTGTTCATCTCAGGTATACAAATGGACTTTAGGCTCCCATCCAACAAAAGAGAGATGCACTCTCACCCTGGATTCTTGGGGGAGGGTGTAGGCCCTGCCCTGGATATAATGACAGACTATGGACACCCCCATGGAGGACCTCACCCTCCCTGGAGAAATGAGTGGATATTTGGGGGGTTGATGGGAGGGCACGGGAGGAGGGGAAGGGAAGGGAGCAGGACCTAGAATTGACATGTGAAGCAAACTTCTTTCTAATTTAAATTTAAATTAAAAAATGAATAAAAACAAATGAACAAACAAAAAAGAAATCAGGGGATAAAAAAGAAAACACCAAGTGTGGACACCAATAGCATGGAATGATTTAAAATAGTGTGCTTTTATGGTATGATGGATATTTAAGGGGAAGAATCTGAGGCCCAGAGTTAGAAGAGTGACTTCTTTAGAAACACCTACTAAATGAAGGAACTGGAACTCAAACCCAAGACTTATAACCTTTAATCTGTTTCTTTCTCTCCTATTGTTTCTTCAACAGAGATTAAAAAGATAACTTAGTGTTCAGAATGTACAAAGTAATTTTGACCTTGCCTAGGGAACTAACTTGCTGAGTGATACAAATGGTATACTAGAGAGGCTGCTAAGTTTATTTTTAGTTCTAGATACAGAGATTTCACAGAATGGTAGAGGTTTCACATGTAGAGCCATGTAATGCTTTGTGATTATCAAAGACTGTCCAGCTGAGACTATCAAAATTCTCCTTGAAGAATTGTCATCTTCCCTTCCAGAGGCAAATGGTCAGGAACTAGACAAACCATCACTCTAGCATCACAAATTGCTTGGTTTCCAGCAATGAGCTAATAGCTGTTTTCTCTTATAACTAGTGGCACACACACAGGGAGTCTAAATACAAAGGGTGACCCAGGGATCTTGTGATTATCTTTTCTGTTGTTCATGAAGCGAAAATGGATACATTTAAAACATGTTTCTGTTAACATGAGGCATATTTGTACAGTCTGAGTTTGACTACTGGCTCAGTTAGAATGTGATCTTGGAGATAGTAGTACCTTCTGTTTAAAGTGCAGGGTCTTGTCTAAAATATGAAAGTGAACCTTGACAGCTCTGGTGTTCTTTATTAAGAAGTTCAATTTTTATGTCGAATGGTATATACAGAAACAAAGATTGGTAGCCCAGCAGTACAGTTAAATTTTCTCTGCAATGTAGTGTGCCTCAAATCAGTTTTGTTAAAGGAATCTCCTGGGACTCCAACACAGCCTGGTGCATTATGTCTAGGTTTGACACCAAAAGTTGATAATTATTAGAAGCTCTTTTCAGTAGTCAGGGACTCAGATATAGCATTTCTCCAGGTGTTGTAAAAGATTAAGATTTAGTATATTTTTCTAATAAAATCTACCTAGAGAAAAGAAAATATGACAAAGAACAGGAATAGGAGAAATGCTAGCTCTTAATTAAAACTTACAGCATTGATAAATCAAGTAAGAGTTGGGAACTGATGATTACAAATAATATTGTATGTTGGTAAAACCATTGCTTCTCATTAAAGCATCTGTATTGTTTAGCTAAGTGGATTATTAATATCTTCATAGCATGGTGTTGTTATGCCTTATGTGGGAAATGACAGCTGGTTCCCCTTTGATGAGCACATCTCCTTCTGAAAATTATGAGGTATGTTTTAAAAGCTCCCCATGTATGATAGATAAAAACATTTGGAGTCTGCGGATTTATCTCAAGTGGCCTGGTGCTTCATTGCCAGCTAAATATGCATTGGTACCTTTAGCAAATGTTTCCCCTTCCAAGTCCTGTACTGTTTCCCTTTCAAAAATGCTCATTAGTTGTATACAACTGTGTTTTGGTGTGATATTTTCATACACACACACACACACACACACACATGTGTATAAAAAGAGCTTTGAAATTCTTCAGGACTGTTTTATTTATGATGCTGTTTGTCAGACTGGGTCAATTCTTCTCTGACCTATATCTTTCTCTTGCCTAATTCTTTTCAAATAAATTAAATAATTATATCTTTACAAAAAATGAAAATTATATTCCTTTGACCTTCCTTTGTATAGGCTTTATCCACTTACCACTTCGTATGATTTCAGTAATGAGCATGAACAAATCTGGATAAAAAATGTATAAAAATACCAACCCAGGATTACTCAAGTTATCTTCTATTAATTTAATTTCCATTTCTCATTCTACTAGTCAGAAGTAATACCTTTGCTTCATATATTCACTTTGTAGTTCCTCCTAAGATGAATGAAATCCTTTATTCTCCAGACTCAAGGATAGCTCCATATGTTGCCATTTTTATTGTGTCCATCCCTTTGTTCTATGCAAGGATTCACTGACTTCTACCACATTGAAAAAAAATCTGGTAAGACTGTTAACCTATAAGGAACTAGGAAACATGTGTGGATAGATGCTCTCTGGCCCAATACCTAATCATGGTAGTTATAGTGATGATAGCAACTAACACTAATCAGATTTTTTAATGCTCATTGTATAATAATATATATTTTCTCATTTTATCCTTTCAAAGTACTGTAAAATAGTTATTATCATTCTTGATTGTTGCTTGTTTAAAAATGTAACCTTGTGGAGAGTAATGAAATCTCTCCAAGTTGAATTTATTACTTGTGGTTCCTCAAGGTTAAAACTTACTTCTATGTGGTATTCCATTCTGTATTTGGGCTTCCTGAGATGATATAAGTTATTTGATGTGAGGAATGGAATTAACAGTACAAGAAGCTCTAATTACAGAGGAAGAAGTAAATAAAAAACAGAAGAAGGAGGATAAAATGATAGAAATAATTTCAGGAAACTGATAAATAATCCTACTATTGACCATCTACTTAAAATACCTACAATACTTGTAAGTTGTTACCTATAATTATGCATATTTTGTCTCAATGAAAATTTTCAATTTAGTGTTACAATATTCTCCACAAAAACCAAAGTCTAAGAAAAAGGGTAATATCATGCATGAAAATAACTCTTTTGATTTGGATTTCGTTGGGGTTGTCCAAAAAGACTTGTAAACATTATTGTTACTGCTGTTAATTACTCCCTACATATGGAAAGTAAGGTAAACACACCAGGCACTTCGTATAAAGACCCCAGATTCCCTTGAACTGGGACTGACCTAAAGCCTCTTCCCTGAAGACCAGCTTTCCAAGTACCACAGAGCCCTATGCAAGCTTCCACAGAAGGAAGCGATCAACATCTCTACCAAAACATTCTGCCTATGAATCACAAAAATAGCATGTCACAATAACCCTGCGTATGCACTGGTGGCATGCATATCTTGGTAGTAACCAAAACCTCTCTAAATTGCCTTTAGATCAACTCAGCAAGAGTGAAATAATGCCTATTACCAGAACTCAACACAATGGCATAAGGCTAGTGAAGTCTAGGATCTTGGAGAAGAACCTACACCCATTCCTTACTAAATCAAAACTACAACTAACTATACTCTACGCTTTTGTCCTTATACTCACAGTTAAGTGTAGCTCTCCCCTCATTTAGGAAACTCCTTTTTGCTGGTGTTGGAGATCATTATAGCATCAAACTATAGAATTCTAAAACCTACAACCAAAGATACTTTTACAAAACAAATCCTATTTCTAAGTCTCAGAAAGCATTGTGATGAAAGATGGAAAGTGGGGAAATAACAAAATGTCTTAAACCTACACAAAGATCTATAGGAAACTCAAGAATGCTGAAAGAAGAAATAATCTTCCCTAAGAAAGACAAAATTGGTTATCTGATACAAATGGTCAGCCCTGAAAAAACACATACAAGTAACATTATAAAGACTAAGTAGATGTACTTATATATCTTTGAATAGTGTGGGGGGGTGGGTGTGTATAAATGGATGTATTCAACAACAGGCAATAAAAAGAGAGGCCAAGAATTGTAAAAATTTCAAAGAGAGGTGGTTACATAGCAGGGTTTGGAGGGTGTTCATAGGAGGGAAATGGAAGATATAAATCACGTGATTGTATTATAATCTCAAAAAATACAAGAAAAAATAAAAAGGATGAATGCTTCAGTTGAAACCCTCCTTTCTTTGTGCCATTAAAAATCAATCCTTTGTGCTAATTTGTCAGGGAGGTCTATATTAGTTTACCATTTTCCATCTGGGAATGAGACTTGCAGCTGTGTTTTCAAGGCAAACTTTTATCACAGCAAACAATTCTACATGCCCTAAAGGTTCAGACATAATGATCTTGATCTATATCAATTTTTTATAATGTGTTCCATATGGGATTTTAAATCTCTTCATCCATGTAAAACTGAATGTTTTCTGTCTTAGCTGGTTTTCTTATGAGGCACTGCTTTGACACATTTTATGGAGTAAATAACTCATCTCATGTTCATTAATATGATTTTATTCCCTGCCTTGATTACCACAACCAAGTTAAAGTTGTCATCAATATGTCTACAACTAAAATAAGTAAATAATTCCCCCAGAACCATATGTGTTAAATAGTAGTTCTGAGTTATGGGTTTTCAGTGGTAGAGGAAAAAAAGAGGACTGGTGATATGGAGTTATTGATAAATGCTGCGTGCATAAGCCAGAACACCTGAGTTAGACCCCCAAAACCCACATAAAAGGTTGGGCAGATCATTCTGCATTTATAATTGTAATCCTAATTATAATTCTAATCCTAATCTGAGACAAGAGGAAGCCTAGAGGTTTCTGACTTTCCATCTAGAATCTAGAGAACCAGTGGCTCTCAACCTGTAGTTTGCAACCCATTTGGGCAGTCATATGACCCTTTTACAAGCATCACCTAAGACCATCAGAAACATAGTTACTTACATTATGATTCATAGTGGTTGTACAATTACAGATATAAGTAACAATGAAAATAATTTTATGGTTGGGAATTACCACAGTATGAGGAACTCTATAGCATTAGGAAGATTGAGAACTTCTGATCTAGATGAATCCATGAGCTCTGAGTTTAGTTAGAGACTGTCTCAAAACTTATGGTAGAAAATAATTGAGCAAGTGACCTGATATTTACTATTTACCTACCGTTCACACACATACATACAAACACCCACACACACACAGGACATGGGACAGGGACACTAGATTTAGCTAGTGAGTTCAATTTTACAAATGAACTAATCTTGTAATTCAGGTAAACAGAAAGTAGGATATTGAAATTCTACGTATGTTAATCTTTTATTGTTCAACACTCTTACTATTTGGGAAGCTGAAAATCTTGTAAAAATGACTCAATTTGTACACAATATTAATAAAACATAATATAGTATCTAAGAAATCTTTATAAGAATATTTCTACATAAAAGTTACATTTGTGTAAATGCATGTTCTATGTGGTGTGTGTGTGTGTGTGTGTGTGAATGATCAGAGTGTGTGAGATCCTTCCCAAATAATATCCTTTGTGGAATTACACTAAATTTGATCTATAAAGGCTAACATACTGCAGCCTTACATAAAGAACTGCAACCTAGTTAAGAAGTAAAGTAGATGAAAGCCTAATTCAGGACTATATCTTTGTAACAGTACCTCTGTTTCAGCCAATCACAGCAACTGAACTATGGTCAAACACAGATAGCCAAATATAAAAACTGTGTTCAAATAAGGCAAACATAAAGTTGTAACCAATGGGAATGCCTCTCTATGTCATTTGCATTTTCTATCTATAAATATTTGCCAACTCCATTGCAGAATGAAGTTTCTCTGGAATTTTTCTGGTTCCAAGAGCTTCCTAAATTATAAATCGTGCTTGGCTCATTTAAACATGGCTAAATTTAATTTATACAAAGTTTTGCTATTACTTTCCACAGAGAGTTATGGAGTGTAAGTCTTATAACAGTGGTTTCTAAAACTAATTCCAAAGTTATTTTTCTTTCATCAGGTAGAAAAAAGAATACCAGGATTTTGGAAAGGCACATGGAAAGGAAGATTTAATGAAACACTATAGTAGGGCATAATTCAACAAGACTAATTCAGAGCTTAGCTGATTTTCTTACTGCTTGTTGTAGCTAGCATGGGTCCACAAATGCAGTAACTTAAATCGAAAAGAAAATTTATAGATTTGCTGGTCTGGAACTTTGTTCTCAAATCAAGGGTTCAGTCAGAATGCTTTGGCTCTGGGTTGGGCTGCATTTAATAAAAGGACTTTAAGCTGAGGTCATCCCAAATAATTTGGATGAGTTCAGTGACATCACAGGGTCCTTAGGAAGAGGAAGGCAGGTGGGTCAAAGATAGAGGCAGAGAATAGTGAGATAATGAGCAAGCCACCTAAAGCTAGCAATGCATGAGACCTCCAGAATTTGGAAAGCCAGGCAAAAGGATCTCCCCAGGCCTCTGTAATACCAGGAAGGAACCCAAGAATAAAGAAACCACTAGGACAAGCAATTGGTTCCCAAGAGCACTTTCTAATATTCCTTAGAAAAAAGGGGGGGTCCTTCCCTAGAAAACTCTAGGAAGGGATAATCCTTGTAGACTAGAAAGTCCTTCTCATCACAAGGAACATTAGTGTGATAATGCAACTACCAAGAGGAACAAACACAATACCCTACCCTGGAAAATCCCCTTCTCCACCCTTGCTGGTTATGTTTGGGGAATTTAAGTGTTTATGCAGTTGTATGAACTATTTACTGACTACCTAAAGGAACAAAAAGAAAGGTGAAGCTAAGCTAAAATATTTCAAATTTCCCTCCAAATTTCAATGCTGGCAGCATCTTAAAAGGATGAAGATAATACCTAGATTGTCTGGTTTTTACTCAGTGCCTATTTTTCACAGGAATATCTGATCTGGGTCCTGTTTAAACAGCATTTTTCAGGACAGGTGTTTTATCCCACAAATAAAAATAGAGTATTAACCACACAATTACATTCACAAATTAAAACATTTTAAATTTGTGTAGACATTTTAGTCTGCAAAATTAAGCTAATGAAATGGGAGCCAGACACAAGCTCATCGAGAACTCTTTGTCAAAAATAGTTAATGTTTTTTCCTAGTTTAATATTATAATTTTCATCATTGCCTTCATTTCATCATTACATATAAATTTGCTCAGAGCATCTTGTGTGATCTTCTTGGTCATGTGTATTTTAAGGTAATTAAAATATATTCATCCATTCAGAAAATGGACTGATGAGTCATATAGACATTATAGTCTCTAAAAAATATCTTAAAGAAAGAGCAATTTTGCAACTGTGTCAATATAATAACATCCTATTAATATATTATGAATATCAGGCTTTCTTTTACCAGTCTTAGATACACACTGTGGTAATAAAAGTATCCATTTCTCCTTCTGGAGAGATATTGTGTAGTACATGTTCCTTTAAAATAACACTTAGCAAAATCCCCACCACCCCTAATAGTCATGAGAGGACAAAAGAAACCATGTATCCCACATAATTCTCAATTAGCTGCTATGTTCAGCTCCATTCCTTAAAAATTGAACAAATAAGCTGTCTCAATATCCTTAGTCTAGACTCTGTGATAATGTATGTTTCTTCAGAATGTTTTTCCTGATTTAAAAAGGACTGAGATCTCCTTTTGTGCATACATTGTCTTCCTGCTTTTCTCCAAGCATGAAACTCCCATGTTAAACACTCCCAAATAAGTAAGTAAACTTAAAAGTCATCCACAACCACCTCCATAGACAGAAAAAAAATGCAATTTATGCTTATGTGTTAAAAAGCAGTTTATGCTGGTGGGTTCATTTCTGGTTTTTCAGAGTAGTTAGATTTTTGGTGACAACAACCAAAATTTTGTTGCTTCTGTGTCTACAGACCAGCTGGACTTCAGATGGACTAGAAAGTATTTGTTTCATTTTAGGTGGCAGAGCTCTTCTTTCCTTTCCCTAAGATTAGTGAACTAATTTTGTGTCCTCATGCAATAATGGTAAACAGAAACATAAAAATCATTCTATCAGAACTCGCAAACTATTGTTCCTCTCCATAAACATCTGGGTAAAGCATATCACTAGCCAAGGATGAAGTTAACATCAAATATACTGAAAATGCTATGACTTCAGTAACATGTATATTTTAAAACTTGCTTTCTTAAATGAGATACATTCCCTCTTGTTACAATAAAATACCTGAGAAGAGCAACCTCAGGAAGGAAGTGTTTATTTGGCTCACATGTTGAAGGTATATCCGCAATGGTTTATAGATCATGGTGGAAGGAGCTTGAGGCATCTGGTCACATTACATCCACAGAACTAGCATGAGATAAATGCTGATTCTGTGCTCACATTTTGTTTGTACTTAGTCCAGAACCCCAGTCCATGGGACAGTGTTACATTTGTAATGTATCTTCCCAACACATTAAATCATTTAATGACTTATAAGAAACAATACCTTCCATAGGCTCATATCCTTAGCCTAGACTCTGTGCTAATGTATGTTTCTTCAGAATTTTTTCCTGATTTAAAAAGTACTGAGATCTCCTTTTGTGCATACAATGTCTTCTTCGAACACTTGTTCTGCGGTTAATGCTATTGTTTGGGGAGGTAGTACAGCCTTGTTGGAGGACTTAAGTCACTGTGAGTGGACTTTGAGTTTTTGTAGCCTTGTTCTGCGTCCAGTTTGTCCTCTTTGTTGTTTGTGGCTAAAAATGTGAACTCTCAGCTTTCTACTCCTTCAGTCGTGCCTCTCTGCCATTATGGTTTCACCCTTGGAATCCTGAGTCATAACAATCTCTTTCTTATGTAAGTCACTATTGGTCATGGAGTTTTATCACAAAAAGGGAAAAAGGTACCTGATACCATCAGTTAATCCAACCTAGAAACTCCCTCACATACTTGCCCAGAGATTGTCCTTGAGGTAATTCTAGGTTCTGTCAATTTGACAGTATTATGCATCATACAGTTTTCACCTAATGTAACTATTTACCACATAGTATAATAAGGATATGGAACTTTATTTTGCTATATTAATACCTGTTTGAATTGGTCATTCTGCCTGCGTATTACCTTGCACAGGAAGTCATCACTGAAGAAATTTGCACAAATACCAAATTTTATCTCCATAATAATAATTATACCAAAGCTCATGTGACCTGTTCTTTCTGTTGCAGCTATTATGGAGGGTCCTGGATGTTGTGCTTAGTTACTCACCTACTTCAACTCATCACTGGGAATCAGTGTGTAGTATTCAGCAGAATTAACATCTAAGCAAGCTGCATGTGAATAGTCATTCTGTGAGCTGATGAATCCTTAGTACTAGACTTCCAAACTTTTTATTCACAAATTTTATTCAGTTATGCCCAATGTCTTTCTGAACTGAATATTTTAATCCAGTTACTCTATGCTCATGATTTTTTGTGATGTATAATGACAAGGAAGACCTTATTGAAAGAACTGGTTTATAATTACGCTAAGATTATATTCTCATTGATGTCAACTAAGCTACTTACAAAGGTAAAAAAAAAAGCTACTTAGTGTTCCGTTTGTCTGCACCTTACATACAGCTCTTTTCTCCCTCTTGATAGACTAATTGCCAGTCCATGAGCACAGTGATTTGTAATTTCTTGCAGGGTTCAGCACCTATGTGACTATCCCACTCACCGAGGTTTTATTAGACTCCTATACTCATTCAACACAGGAAAAAAAATACACCATTTTTATTTCGAATTCATTACCCACCCACAAATGCCCTCTGTATTATACTGCATTGCTTAACATTTTACCTTTGGCACACTTTTGAATGTTGACAATTTTGGGTGACTGTTTTAATGTCTGAAAAGTATTTTAATATGAACAAGATGTAGACCATTGAAATTTAAGGATTATTTTAAAGTATGGGCATTTGTCTGTTGGAAATTTTGTTTCTAAGTGCTGGTACCTATGTTGGATACCCTGGAGCTGGAATAACTAAAGAGCTGCAGATACAGCTGGTTGCCAATGTGGGTGCTGAGATCTGAACACTGGTCTTTGGCAAGAACAGTACATACCCTCAATCTTCCAGCCATCTATCCAGGCCCAGTTTTATGAATTAGGGATGAAGTTTTGTTTTACCTGATGATTTGTAATAATTATAATAATATTTTTATTTAATTAGAGGATATTTAAATTTAACTTTACTCAGTAAAATGTCTGCTGGATTAATGGCTGAACAATGAAGTTTTATGTTACTATATAAAACATCAACAACAGAGGAAATCCCTAATTTTGAATTCAGATGATTTTCTCAGTGTTGGTGCCAAAGTTATCTGTACTTAATAATTTATAAATAGAACCCATAGAGATGACTCAATGGATAAATGTGCTGTTTGCCAGATCAGAAGACTTGAGTTCAATACCTGGAACTCCAACAGTAGAAAGAGAGAACAAATACATGCAAGTTGTTCTCTGACCTCCATGCACATCATGGAAAAACACACACAATAAGTTAATGTTTAAATACAATAAGCATTTCAAAAAAAATAAATGTTAAAGTTTTTGAGTAGCTTTATATGTTGCATTTTTATTTCTGTGTATTTTCTCTCTTAGGATCCTACATGGAGAAAACAAAGAATTCTCTTCTCCAAAAGTCCACAATATTAGCTGTAATACACCCAATATAGGTATCTATTGAATTAAGATAGACTTTATAAAATTACAAGTATAGTTCCTAAAATTGAGGAAATACTCATATACAATCTACTAAATGATGCATGAGAAATTTCTAAATTATTTTGCTTTCTTCCAATTCAAAGATATTAAGATACAAATCCTCATTATTTTATGACCATGATAGGCCAATACAAAGTTGACCTACTGGGCAAGGTAATAGTCTCAAGAAATAATCTTGTTCTATTTTGGAGAGAAATGTACCTCTTTGGCATTCTATTGTTGTTTGACACTCTGACAAAATAAGCACACGCTAAGTGTACTACTATATGTTCTTTGATCCTATAATTTTCCCACACTAATTATCTCTCTAATCTTTGTGACCCTAAATGAGAGATGCTGTGCCTCTTGTATTTTACCTATTCAACAATGATTAGAACCTATCATGTCTAAAGAATAAGTCTTGTTAATTTTTAATTGACTATAGTACTGTGCATCATTTAATCCTACTGACCATTTTAGCAGATATTTTTATTTTCTATGTAAAACCATGTAATCTTGTCAACTTGATTTTTAACAGAGTCTGAATTTGGTTCACTCTGGCTACAGAATACCCACAAGGAAAGTGCTAGATTTGTGTTCATTTAAGTAAATCACAGGTAAGAATCTACTTACCATTGATTATTTTGGGAATAAATATTTCACTGTGTCTTATTCAGTAAGCTAGAAAACAACATGCTGAGTGAACGAATATTGGAGAAAAGGACATACGTCATATTTTACTTTCTACCCATCACTAGGAATTTTGTATGGCAATGGAACTGGGTAGATGAGCATCACTGTATCACTTGTTTTGTTGGCAAAGTAGGAATTTTGCAGTAGTTGAATCTTTGGTCATTTTAAATCACAACTTTGACTTTCCTGAACTTTCTTTAAAGCTTTGTGGGATTTGATATATTTTAGGCCAAGCTTCCTATTTCTTATAGTCTAGCCCATCTACTCTTCATTCTGGAGGCTTCCCTGGATTTTCTAACTCTTTAGTTGCAGCTTACTTCTGCACATTTCATGGTGTGTTGACAGACTTTCCTGTGATTAGCATCTATCTGGAGTCTTCTTTTCTGCTTATTTGCTTGTTACATTATTCATCTCACAGTTTTTCTTGTAAACTTTGGGATGATAACTACCATACTTGTTTTGGCAGTTGTGATGTCTCTTCTTAATTAAATTTCAATTTGCTCCTTCTTTGTAAACTTTTATAAACTTTTTAAAAATGTTATTCTTATATATATGAATGTTTTTCCTTTTGTGTGTGTATATGCACCAATTGTGTTCCTGGTGTTCCCAGAAGTCAGAAGAGATCACAGGTGGCCTGAAACTGGAGTTCCCGATGGCGGTGAGCTGCCACCTGGGTGCTGGGAACTAAATATTGGTCCTCTGCAAGAGAAGTGAATGTAAAGTGCTGAGCTGTTTTCCCAGCCACATACCTCTTCAATTTACCCAAGACTCTCACATGCCCTTAGATGCTAGGGTACATCTTTCAACTAAGAATGACATGTCAAAGCTCCTGAGCAGCTTTTTGTAGTATAATCACAAAACTCCCATAGTTACATTTTCTATAATCATTTTTTCCTATGGAACTGAGTACTGAGTCTGGGGCCTTGTGTGTTCCTGTAAAAACTCAGTATTACCAAATTCTAGTTTCCTCTTCTCCATTTTCCATGTTCTTCTTTCTTTTCACCTTTTCAGTATTATGGATATTAAATCTGGGACTTCTTCAATACTAGCCAAGTAATCAGCTTGCAGAGATGCACCCCCAGTTCTGGTATTCTATTAAAAGCAGGTTTCTGTGTATACAGGCTTAGAAGTTTTCTATCACATCTGGTCACTTCCTACCTTCAGTCTTTCTCAGTCTGTCCTGTTAATGAACCGCTGGAAACTGAAGTTTTAAATCAAAACTATTTTCGTAACCTGTTTCTTCATTTTCATTGAAGAAAATAGCTGGTCCAATGAAATAGCTGTTGCATGGTTGTACAGTTTCTGTAGTACCCATATGAAGAGTATGAGATGCATTTATATTTCTCACTTGGAAAATTCAAATTTTTCTTTGATGTGTTTGAAACTCCCTAAGGTGTTCAAAAGTGTCTTTTTAATTTTCTATGGTTTCAATGACTCTTTATTTTATGCTTGGGACCATTTTTGGGTTCTGTTGTCTTTCCAAATCACAGACTATACTATATATCAGATCCATATTATTCTTAAACATATTCTTTTACTATTTGGACAAACACAGAGGTTGGTATATGTATGTGTCTCTACTTAGAATTAGCTTCTCACAAATTTGTTATATTTAACTGAAATAAAACACACAAAAGCATACTCAGAGAAGAAATGACAGTATGGGAGCCAAGAGAGTTGTAACAGCAACTGACCTGGACACTCACACATGTTAGTATATGTTGCACAGCACCAGCCCTTTGTGTAACTATCATTAATATCTCTCCTTTATAAATCAAGGAAATTATACTAGAAGAAGAGAAATGTATTTTCTTTCGTTACACAGTTAATGATAAAAGGTAAATTATCAGTTGGATTAGACATTGTTGGTAAGCATTGCTCTCAGCAGTCATCAATTTGCCATCTTTGTCATCTTCTTTTCTAATTCTCAGGCCTATCTTTGTAAGTGAAAAGGAATAATTTACTAACTGAAGTTCAGTGATACCTGGCTCAAAAAGTAGAAATTGAATGTAAGCAGTTAGCTAGCATTCAACTTCAGAGAGAGATCGATTCTATAAATACTTAAATGGCTGCATCTAAAAGGAAAAAAGAGAGCTATTTCTACTACACATATTTGCTAACATAAAAGTTGTCTTCAATCGTAAAATGGGAAGGCTTATACAGTGTGGTCATTAGAACCAAAGCACATAGGAAAACTGATTCCTACTACCCTCCAGTTATAGTAAATGATTCAATCAAATATGTAATATTTTAGTATCTTTGTATTTATATCTTTACATTTAAAATGAAAACTACACAGTGAACTTCAGTTGAAATAGTTTTTTCAAATTTATTAAAAGCTATGAACTGAGTCTATAAGGATTTCTAGACTGAAAATGCAAAATCACTTTCTTCTACAAAGAAGGCAAAACTCAGTCCCTTTTGACCTTAATAGAATTTTTAGAAGATTGGGCACTTGGACTTCTTCCATTCATGATAAGAGAGGAGGTAAGCTGACAGAAACAATTTCTTTTTATTTACTGGCCATTGCAGTTGTAAAATATGGCAGACACGAGCCTCCCATAAATCAGTTCTCCTTAGATGAATGTGCCCTGAGAGAGGCATTCTGCCAAGGTTGCCTCACCTCAGCCACATCTCTCTGTAGAACTCTTGCCCTGTCTTTGCCAGCACTTCGGAATTTATTTTAGCTTTAATTCTGAATAATCCTCAATCAGAAGATGTAAATACAGGCTTAGAGTTTTCAGGATGGAAAAAACTCAGAGGGTATACCCTATCCATTGTATTATCTCGGTCAGGATTCTTTCTCCTTGAAAGCATCAAGAAAAAAATATCTCTAAAGTGAATGGTCTTTGTAAATTACTCTTCTAAAGCAGATGCTATTTGATCCAATGATTTTAAACTCCCTTTAAAGATGGCTTCACTTTCTGATGTTCTACTTTTTCTTAATGTGTGCTCGTTCTCAGTTTCTAGTAGTCCCCAGTACACGGAGATGATAATTAGAAATTTGATTTAACATATCAGAGTCCACTCTTTTATTTGGACAACACAGCAGTGCTCCCCAAATAACACAGCCACCCTACAAATGGGAAAGCTCTATGCTTAAAGAATTGGGAGAAATAGGTACCTTGGACAAAGCAAACTATCCACCTGGAGATCCACTTGTACTTGAGTTTTGTGCTTGGGGATAGATATGAATTTATTCACAGTCTTCTACAAATCAGTATCCAGTTATTTGTTGAAGATGCTTTCTTTTTTTTCCATTGTACAAATTTGCCATCATGCTCAAAAATCAGGTGTTCATAGATGTGTGGATTAATATCACAGCCTTCATTCCCAGTTCTTTGATCCACATGTCAATTTTCATGCCAATGCCAAGATGTTTTTTTATTATTGTAGCTCTACTGTACATCTTGAAGATATGGAAGGTGATGCCTCCAAATGTGCCTTTATTGTACAGGATTGATTTGGCTATCCTGGGTTTTTTGATTTACAATAATATGAAGTTGAATATTATTCTTTTGAGGTCTGTGAAGAATTCTGTTGGGATTTTGGTGGAGACTGCATTGAATCTCT
The DNA here is from genome assembly GCF_017639785.1 of Mesocricetus auratus. NCBI lineage: Eukaryota > Metazoa > Chordata > Mammalia > Rodentia > Cricetidae > Mesocricetus > Mesocricetus auratus. Next base: position 170,867,822 of record NW_024429266.1, read on the forward strand.
AGATTGATTTTGGTTAAGATTAACATTTTTACTATGTTGATCCTATCTATCCTAGAGCATGAGAGATCTTTCCATTTTATGGTATCTTCTTCAATTTCTTTCTTCAAAGATTTAAAGTTCTTGTTGTACAGGTATTTTACTTGTTTGGTTAGGATTACCCAGAAATATTTTATGTTATTTGTGGCTATTGTAAAGTGTGATGATTCTCTGAGTTCTTTCTGAGCCAATTTAGAGTTTGTATAAAGGAGGCTATTGATTTTATTGAGTTAATTTTGTATCATTCCACATTACCAACGGTGTTTAACACCTGCAGAAGTTATAGGAGTTCTGTTGAATAGAGGGAGGAGGGATCATATGAACAAGGTTGGGGGTAGTTTCAAGAACATGACAGGGTAAACCACAGATACAGCTCTGCCAGACTAGTGGTAGGCCACAGACTATGGTCTGGCAGTTGGACAATCTGCATGGAACTGAACTAGACCCTCCGAATATGGATGACAGTTATTTGACTTGATCTGTTGAGAGGACCAGAACATATCACAGCTGTATAAACTGGTTTTTGGATTTGATCCTGTATCAACTTGGTAGGTGTCTTTGTTGACTTCCTTGAAAAGCCTTACCCTGTCTGAGGAGCAGATAGGGGTGAGAAGTGAAGGAGAAGGGAGTGGGAGGATGGGGAGGGGCGACTGGGGTTAGTATTTAAAAAGAAAAATATTTTTAAATAAAAATAAAAGGACACTTTAAGAATACTCTCAAGGCCTGGAGTGATGGCTCAGAAGTTACAAATGTTGACTGCTTTTCTGGAGGACCTAAGTTCCATTCCCAGATCCCACAAGACAGCGAAAATCTGTCTCAAAGATCAAGATCTGACAACATCACACAGACATACATGTAGGCAAATTAGCCATGCAAATAAAAATGAACAATAAATTAAAACAATAAGAAAAAATATGCTCTCAAGAGAGGTCAAACAAGCAGCTGAGTATATATGTGTAGAATTGTGCTGGCTTTTTTTTCAATCAGTTGGGTGAGAGTTTTGTGTGATGGGCGAGATTCTGCTTATCTTGGACACCTTTTTCAGTGTCTGTTAGAGTTTCAGGCATTGAGTTACAATGTTCTTCACTGACTTGACTCTCTGAGAACATGCTCTCTGACTCTTAATTCCTATGGACTTTAGTTTTGTAAAACTTGTCTGAGGGTTCTGTTACACAACATGGAGACTATGAAAAATGGATACAATAACATAAGAAGCAATGGCCCTGATAAAGTGGCCTATACAGTTAGGATTATGACTGTACCTTTTTCAATATCATTATTTATTTATTCATTTTTTAAAAATCTTATTTTACATACCAATCCCAGTTCCTCTCTAGTCCTCCAACTCCCCTTCCCCCTTCCCACCCCACCTTGTTACTGCCTAGTAATGTGACAGACTTCATTGATTTCCCCATGGGAGACTTCACCCTGTCTGATATGTGGATAATTGTACTTTTACTGGATTGTACATGCCACTTATTAGCTACTTCTAGGTGTAGTTTAAGGATTTTTTTGTAAAAGGGACATTAGTCAAATGTCAGAGAGCTCACCTGAATAGGAGTTATGTGCCAGTAATAGATATAGCCAGCCTTTTATCTGATAATCACTTATTCAACAGTGTTTATTCAAAGTATACTGTACATAAAAATGTAAGTGCTATAGATATGCTTAAATAACATGGCAGCAACTGCTGTCTTTATTTTAAATGCTACAGAAAGAAATATTTTAAAAGAAGTGAAATAATTACATGGTTTACCAATTGGAGTGGGTGGTACAAGACAATGAAAGTAGCTGCAGCTTAGGAAAGAAGAGAGATTGCAACCTTTGCTAAGATTCTGGGTAAAGGAGAGTATCAGAATACTATAATGCCCAGTTGTATGACTATAATTCTAGTACAACAAAATGATGTCCTAAGCAGAATACTCCAGGTTACCTGGAATCTTGGCTTGTCAAGTTAACACAGATCTAGACATACTCATGAAGCAGGAGCCTCAGTTGAGGAATTGCCTCTATCAGATTGGTCTGATAATTACTGAGTAATGTGGGAGGACCCAGTGGTACCCTGGAGCAAGTAGGCCTTGGCAGTATAAGAGGCTAAGTAAGCCAGGAGAAGCAAGTTAGTAAATAGCATCCCTCCTTGGTCTCTGCTTCAGTTCCTGACTCCCTTGAATCCCTACCTTAGCTTCCTTTTTGATGGATTGTAACCTGTGAGCCAAATATACTCTTGTCTATATAAGTTGGGTTTTGGCAGTGTTCATCACAGCAAAAAGCAAACAAGAATTCCTTACTTAGGAAAGTACTTAAACAGCTTCATCCCTCTATTTGTCTTATAGGGACCTCACTGGATACTTGCAATGGTGGTGTCTACTCACAAACTTCCTATCCCCTCTGCTCCCCTTTTATTCTACACTGTGTATTTCCTACGTCCTCAAACAGCATATTATATATTTGTAATATATATGTATATATATTCTATATCTCTTCCTATAAATATAAAAATATATAATACAGCAATGAATTATTCTGTTACTTAAATACCTACAATACATTCTGACATATAGGCTTTCAGTAATAATTACTTAAGATAGAATAGGAGAGCTATGATGTTGTATGACTGTGATGCCAGCACCTGAACAGTAAAGGCAGTAGGTTTAATAGCTCAAGTTTAATCTATAATAACCTATAAATTCAGCATAATCTTAGGCTACATATGACCTTGCTTCCCTGCAAATATGTACATTTTATTGATGATGTTGATACAAGAATACCTGCTGTTAGATGATCCAAATTACTAGGCTCCAGTGTAATGACACTATACAATGAAAATAACACTATTTTCTAAAATAGAATCATTGTAAAATGACACATTTTTACATACTGTTCAAAGCTCTTACTGTATTTTCTAATCTGAGATTCTGACACAAGCTTCTGATGGCTGTTGTCATATTGGGTAGTTTGACCTTTCCCATGGTCCTCTATGTACTAATCTGAGATTATGCCATTAGTTTCTGTTACTGGTGATCATAGTAGTGAGATAGCTTGACTGTTTCTGTGGTCCTCTATGTACTAATCTGAGATTCTGACACAAGCTTCTGCTGGTAGTGGTCATATTGGGATAGTTTAACTGTTCCTGTGATCCACAGATGGTCAGCTGGAGCCCAATAATGCTTCATCATGGAGTGGGCAAATGCTGAAAAGTCCCCTCAGAACCTGCAGTCATGCCCTGCACTCCTTGATCTGAGAATTTTTCTAGGCATGGGATCTTCTAGAGCTCCATCTTCATTCCACATTTCACATTTTGAGGTCTGAAAAGCTTGTGGGGAAGGACTCAGTTTTGTTTAAGGGGCTGGCCACCAGCAGTTTGACCATGCTCTAGTGAGTGTATGGGCACCAAAAACTCAACTGTTTTCTTCCTCCTCCTCCTTCTCCTTCTCTTCCTCCTCCTCCTCCTCGTCCTCCTCCTCCTCCTCTTATTCTTTTATTCTTATTCTTATTCTTATTCTCCTTCTCCTTTTGGCAGGATTCACAAGAGTGTGGCAGTGAGCCTAGGAGGAGTGGAAAGTGAGTGTGATCTGAGAATATGAAGTGAAATTCGCAAATAATCAATAAAAGCATTATGTAAAAATAAAACGATTGATTCCTTCTTTTCTTTTTCTCTCAATACAGAGTCTCACAGTAATGGAGAGATACTTCTTACCGATCTTATGGTAATAATATCTAGCATATAAAGAGTGGAACTATCATTTTAGCTGTCTAGATTCTTTTTTTCCTTTTTTAAAGTACTACTGTTTTAAAATTGAGGTTTAGAAAATGCAGCTCTAAAATACAGACTAATCCATGTGTGAAGATGGTCCCAGTAAGATATATTTCAGTCCTTGTTATCTTATTTTAGAGTTAGTGGGTATTAGAGACAAGAATCCCTGTTTAATAAGGGAAGTACAGGGACCTACGAGGAGGTTTTAGCAAAGGAACTGAGTCAGAAGAGGTGAGACAGTGGATTTTTGAAACTCCTCAAGAAAAATTTAGTAAAATATCACTTTAGGACTTACTGAGGACTAATACAGATGCTTTTCAACTTCTAGGAATTCTTTTGCTTTTAGATTAAATGGAAAGAATCTACAGTCTCCATGAAATCCTGCAAAGGGTTTTAAAACGGTCGACCTACCCTGTAGGTCAAGCAGGTCCCTTTCATCCTGAGGCAATTTGGCTCTAGGGCTGCAGAATACTTCTAGCCCTCCTGGAAAGCTACTGTGACCAGAACTGAAAGGTGTTGGTTGTGCCTTTCATTTCTGGGCCTTGCCATAGCTCAGCCTTGGGGCAAACACATTACAGTCAGCTCAGAGGTTTAGCACTTTACTGAGGTTGCTTCTGGAAAATTCAGTGTGGAAAATAATCTCAGCAAGAGTCTTCCTCTCAGTCACACGCTTATTTTAGTTTAACTTTATTTAGTGTTATTTCACCTGAGTGTGACGATATGTGTCATAAACAACAGGTGGTTTGCTACAACGTACATGCAAATGACAAAGAACAGTCATTTCTTCCCTTCCCCTTTGATTGAGTTCTGGAGACTGAAATAAATTTGTCAGGCTTGCAAACACTGGGATACACTAAACCATCCCTTATGTTTAGTTTATTTAGTCAAACTGCCTGGAAGGATATGGTATCCCTGTGTGTGTGTGTGTGTGTGTGTGTGTGTGTGTGTGTATCATGTATGTACACATTCACATTTATATACATATGTATGCAGACTAGAGGCAGTCATAAATGCCTTGCTTACTGGCTGTTCTTATTTTTCTATTTGCAGAGTCTTTCACTGGCCTGGAACTTGGTAATTGTGCAAGGCTACCTGGCCAGTGAGTGGCAGAGTGCCCACTATCTCTCCTTCCCTAGTGCTGGGGGTGGCTGAGAGTGGAACTGTGCACCATCTTATCCCATTTTCGTACATAAGTTCTGTGGAACAAATTCATGTCTTCATGCTTGGGTGGCTATCACTTTAGCAACTGAACCCTCTCTTCAACCCTCAATTCGGTTTGTTTTAAAAGACTTCCCTGCCTGTGTGTCTTCTATTCCTTCCTTCCCCTTCCTCCTTTCCTCTTCTTTCTACTTTACTATTCATTCATATGTGAAATAGGCTATTTCTTGAAGAGGGGAGTAAAGGACTGCCATTCATACTCCTCAGAATCGGGGAGGGAGTAACTGCCTGATGGAATAAGTACCTAGAATCTGAAATTAAATGAGTTTTGGGATTCTTTGTTCAAATACAAGAATGGGAATATATGCTAGAATCTAACATCAAACTTCAAAAGATACAAAAATTCACTGTTTTAAGGTTTTTATTTATATATTTTAAGGAAAGAGGCATGTGCTGAGATATATATGTTGAAGTTAGAGGGCAACTTTCAGGGGTTGTTTCATTCTACCATGGAGTCTGGAGTATTGAATTCAGATATATATATATATATATATATATATATATATATATATATATATATTGCAAATGAGTGGGATGTAAGAAGACTGGCCTTCCATGAGATTATAGAACTGAGAGAAATTTCACAATTGAAAGAAAATTTTGTAAAACAAATATCTGGCTGCCATTTAGAAGACAACAAATCCAGGGGGTGGGGGATAAAGACAAATCCAAACATCATCACTTGGTGCAAGGTGTTTTGCCATTAAACTCAGACCAGAAGACAGTTTGGGAAATGGTGGATGCACGGAGAAGTTATTCAACTGTGAGTCTCCAGTAATAATCATGTAATGTATCCCAGGAGATCTATGTTAGTACAGGTCTCCCATTTGTTTTTGCCAGCAGTGGAGATTCATTTGGAATTCAAATTTGCATGATTATCACACAAATGCTGTCTGTTCCCATGGTTCAAGGCCAGCTAGAGCTAAGCATAACAGAAATAAATAATGCATCCCATGGTAAAGATGAAGGCTATTTAGCAAAATCACATGTTGTGGTACTGGAACCATAAGACCACTTTTGTTTGTAAAGAGGTGACTAGGAAGTACTCTGCAAACAGAAACTTTGGAATTTGGCTTCCTGTACTTAGATTGATGGTTTTCAGCCATTGGCTGCAAATATAGATATTTAAATTCTCCTAATTGAGAGAAGGTTGGGAGATGTTTTTTAGAATATAGTAGACAAGGGACAGAGAAGCTGCTAGAAACGCTAGTGTGTAGAACTCCCTGACAACACAGCATTTCATTTTATAAAATATTAATGGTTTCTGAAACTTAAAGTTAACATCCACAAATAAGAGAACACATGTGCCATTTGTCTTCTATCTCATGACTCTTTCCAAGGAACAGAGATGATTGAGGAAGAGGACATGAAATGATTTGTTAAGAGATAGAGGTGGCATGAATCCTGCCACACCCCAACCTTGGCTCTCCCCACATCCGCCCTGCCCTACTTCAGGTGAGCTTGGGTACTCCCTGGGCCCCAACCCCTGCCCATCTCCCCTTCCCAGATCTTCCTGGCTCAGCTCCTCACATCGAGGGGACCGGCCCTGACAAGAAGGACTTGAGTCCTGCCACACCCCATACTTGGCTCCCCCCACATCTGATATGCACCACTTCAAGCAGGAAGGAGGAAATGTCTACCATACCCCACTCTTCCTTCCCCCTTCCCTCTGCTTGAGTGTGGAGAATACCAAGAGAAGCCAGACCACCTAGAGTTGCAGACACTGAAGTTTGGGCTTACAGATGCCACAGGAAGAACAGTGGGACAGAGAGACCCCACCTGCATCCACTTGAAGAAAGAATGGGAAGACGACAATATAAGAACACACTTAGTGATAGAAAGACCGATATAACTGCACCGGAATCTAGAGACCCCACACCAGCAAGACCTGAAAATCACAACACAGATAAAGAAGAGACACACCATAAAATTATTTTATAAAGATGATAGAGACCCTCATAGAGGAAGAAGCAAGAAAATCCCTTAAAGAAGTATAGGTTAAAAAAAGCAAAACAAAACAAAAAATTCAAGAAATAAACAAATCCCTTAAAGAATCTAAAGAGAGCAAAGAAAAAACAAATAAGTGTAAGAAACAGCTTAAACAGTCCAAGGTTTGAAAGCTGAAAGAGAAACAATAAAGAAAACACAGAATGAAGAGACAATGGAAATAGAAAAGCTATGCAAATGATCAGGGACTACAGATATAAGTGTAACCAATAAAATACAAGATATTGAAGAGAGAATCTCAGGTGTTGAAAACTTATTAGAGGATATACAGTCATCAACCAAACATACTCTCAAGTTCAACAAATTCCTAACACAAAATATCCAAGAAATATGGGACACTGTGAAGAAGACAAACCTAAGAATAATAGGTATAGAAGAAGGTGAAGAAATACAGCTCAATGGTGCAGAAAACATGTTCGACAAAATCATAGAATAAAACTTCCCTAACATAAAAAAGGATATGACTATGAAAGCACAAGAAGCCTACAGAACACCAAATAGAATGAACAAGAAAAAGAAGTCCCTTCATTAATATGCCTCAATGTCAATGGTCTCAATATGTCTATAAAAAGTCAAAGGCCAAGAGAACAAATATAAAGACAAAATCCATCCTTTTGCTGAATACAAGAAATACATCTCAACTTTAAAGATAGAGGTTACCTCAGAGTAAAGGGTTGGGAAAATTTTTTCCAATCAAACAGACCCAAGAAACAATCTGGTGTAGCAATCCTAATATCTAACAAATTAGACTTAAAATTAAAATAAATCAAAACAGATGAAGAATTTCATATCATATTCATCCCAGGAAAAGTCCATCAATATGAAGTCTCAGTTATTAACATATGCCCCAAATACAAAGACACCCACATTCCTAAAAGAAATATTACAAAAGTTCAAACTACACATAAAATCTCACACATTGTTATTAGGAGACTTCAACACTCCTCTCTCAACACTAGACAGGACCTCCAGACAGAAATTTAACAAAGAAGAGAAAGAACTATCAGAAGTTATGACCCAATTTGGAGTAACAGACATATATAGAACATTTCATCCAAACACAAAAGAATATACCTTCTTCTTAGTGCCACATGGAAACTTCTCAAAAATCGGCCACATAATCAGAAACTATGCAAACCTCCAGAGATAAAAAATAATTGGTATATCCCCCTGAATCTTATAAGATCACCATGCTTTAAAGTTAAAATTCAAAAACACAAATTGCAGAAACCCTACAAACTCATGGAAGTTGAACAATGCTCAATTGCAACATCCCTTGGTCAAAGAAGAAATTTTAAAAAATTAAAGACTTCTTAGACTTCAATGATAATGAAAACAAAACATACCCAAACTTATGGTACACTTTGAAAGTAGTGCTAAGAGGTAAGTTCATAGCACCAAGTGCCCATATAAAGAAATTGGAGAATAGTAATACTAGAGAATTAGCAGGACAATTGAAAGCTCTAGAACAAAAAGAAGCGAACTTACCCAGGAGGAGTAGACACCAGCACATAATCAAATTGAGGACTGAAATCAATAAAGTAGAAACCAGGAAAACATTTCAAAGAATCAATGAAACAAAGTGTTGGTTCCTTTAGATAATCAACAAGATAGATAAAACTTTATCCAATCTAATCAAAAGACGGAGAGAGAATATGTTAATTAAGAAAATTAGAAATGAAAAGGGAGACAAAACAACAGACACTGAGAAAATCCAGCTAATCATCAGGTCATACTTTGAAAATCTGTAATCCACAAAATTAGAATATCTGAAAGGACAATTTTTTGAATAGATATCACTTACCAAAATTAAATTAAAAGCTGATAAAATTGAAGCAGTCATTTAAAGTCACCCAACCAAAAACTTCCAGGGCCAAATGGTTTCAGTGCAGAATTCTATCAGAAATTCGAAGAAGAGCTAATACCATTACTCCTCAAATTGTTCCACACAATAGGAGCAGAAGGGGTATTGCCAAACTCTTATTATGAGGCTACAATTACCTTGATACAAAAATTCCAAAAAGATACAACTAAAAAAGTGAACTAGAGACCAATATCCCTCATGAACATTGATGCAAAAATACTCAAGAAAATACTGCCAAATCGAATCAAGGAACACATTAGAAAAATCATCCACCAAGATCAAGTATGCTTCATACCAGGGATGCAGGGATGGTTCAACATATGAAAATCCATTGTAATTCACCATATAAGCAAACTGAAAATGGAAAACCACATGATCATCTCTCTAGATGCTGTAAAAGTCTTTGATAATATCCAACACCCCTTCATGATAAAAGTGTTGGAGAGATCAGGAATAACAGGGTCACACTTAAACATGCTTAAACATAATATACAGCAAACCAACATCAAACTAAATGAAAACTCAAAGTGATTCCTTTGAAGCAAGACAAGGATGTTCACTCTCTCCATATCTTTTCAATATTGAACTTGAAGTCCTAGCTAGAGCAATAAGACAACAAAAGGAAATCAAGGGGATAAAAATTGGAAAGGAGGAAATCAAACTTTCACTATTTGCAGACCATATGATAGTTTACATAAATGACCCAAAAAACTCTTCTAGAGAACTCCTACAGCTGATAAATACCTTCAGCAAAGTGACAGGATACAAAATTAACTCAAAAAAATCAGTAGCCCTACTATATATAGATGAAAAATGGGAAGTGGGCTGAGAAAGAAATAAGGGAAGCATCCCCATAAACAAACAAGTGAAAGACCTATATAAGAAGAACCTTGAGTCCTTAAAGAAAGAAATTAAAGAAGATAGCAGAAAATGGTAAAATTTCCCATGCTCTTGGGTGGGTAGGATCAACATAGTAAAAATGGCAATATTTCCAAAAGCAATCTACAGATTCAATGCGATCCCCACCAATATCCCAACACAATTCTTCACAGATCTTGAAAGAATGATACCCAATGTTATAAGGAAAAACAAAAAACTAAGGATAGTCACAACAGCCCTTTACATTAAAAGAACTTCCAGAAGCATCACTGTCCCTGACTTCAAGCTGGATTATAGAGCAATTGTTCTGAAAACTGCTTGGTATTAGCACAAAAATATACAGGTAGACCAATGGGATCGAATTGAAAACCCTGATATTCATCCATACACCTACAAACACCTGATTTTTGACAAGAAGCTAAAGTTATACAATGAAAAAAAGAAAGCATCTTCAACAAATAGTGCTGGTGCAATTGGATGGGGACATGTAGAAGACTGCAGATAGATTCATATCTATTGCCATGCACAAAACTTAAATCTAAATGTATCAAATACCTCATCATAAATCCAGCCACATTGAACTTCTTAAGAGAGAAAGTGGGAGGTATCCTTGTACAATTTGGTACAGGAGAGCAGTTCCTGACCATAACACCAGTAGCACATACTCTGAGATCAACAATTAATAAATGGGACCTCCTTAAACTGAGAAACTTCTGTGAGTCAAAGGACACAGTCAGCAAAACAAAATGGCAGCTGACAGAAAAGATCTTCTCCAACCCCACATCTGACAGAGGGCTGATTTCCAAAATATCCAATGAACTCAATAATCTAGCCACCAAAACACCCAAAAATCCAATTAAAAAGAGGGGTGCAGAACTAAATAGAGAATTCTCAATAGAGGAATATAAACTGTCTGAAAGACACTTAAAAAAGTGCTCAGCATCCTTCCTTAGTCATCAGGAAAATGCAACTCAAAACAACTGTGAGATATCACCTTACACCAGCCAGAATGGCTAAAATCAAAAACACCAATGACAGTCTGTTGGAAAAGATGTGGAGAAAGATGAACAATCCTCCATTTCTAGTGGAAGTGCAAACTTTTATAGCCACTCTGGAAGTCATTGCAGCTGTTTTTCAGGAAAATGGAAATGAATCTACCAAAGATCCAGCAAATCCTCTCCTAGGCATGTACCCAAAGTATGCACATTCATACAACAAGAGCATAAGTTCAACTATGTTCACAGCAGCTTTGCTTGCAATAGCCAGAACCTGGAAGCAACCTAGATGCCCTTCAACTGAAGAATGGATAAAGAAAAATGTAGTACATTTACACAATGAAGTACTATTCAGCAGAAAAAACAATGGAATCTTGAGGTTTTCAGGCAAATAGATGGACCTAGAAGAAACCATCCTGAGTAAGTTAACCCAGTCACAAAAAACAAACATGTTATGTATTCACTCATATAGGGTTTTCAGGCATAGAGAAAAGCCTACAATCCGCACCACCTGGAAGAACTAGAAAACAAGTAAGACCCCAAGAGAATAACTCATGGACCCCTAAGAAAGGAAGGGGAACAAGAAGCCCCCAGCAAATTGGGAGCACTGGGGGGAGAGAGGAGAGAGATGAATAGAAGAGAAGGGGAGAAAGGGGGGAGGAGAACAGGAGAACTGAGGAAGAGGAGGAATGGAAGTGGACAAGAAAGGAGATGACTTCATAAAGGGAGCCACTATAGGTTAGAAAAGAGGTCTGGCACAGAGGAAATGGTAGGGGATCCATAGGGATAACCCCAACTAAGAATCTAGGCAGTTACGGAGAGGCTGCCTCTGATGCCCTTCCCCTTTAATGAGATTGATGACTATTTTGGTTAACATTCCTAGAGCCTTGCACCAGTAACTAATCAAGGCAGAAACAGGCACCCATAGCTGAGCATTGACCCCTACTTCCAGAATTCAGTGTGGAGAGGGAGGAGAGATGACCAAATGAACCAAGGTGTAACTGGAGATACCTGCAGAAACAGTTGACCTGACCTAAAGAGAGCATGCAGACCCTAGCCATGAAGCAGGGGAACCAATATTGGAACAAATCAAGATCTCGGAATGTGAGTACCAGCTAGGAGGCTAAGACAGTCTATGGAACCTCTAACAGTGGAGCAAGGGTTTATTTCTAGGGCACAAATGGACTTGGGGAGACAATTCCCAATAGAGGGATTCTATTGCAGCCCAGATACAGAAAGGAGGGCCTGGGCCCTCACACAAATGATGTGATGAACTTTTATGATCCCCATGGGAGGGTGTCATTATCTCTGGAGAGTGGGTGGTGTGTGGGTTGGGGGGTTGGTGGGAAGCAAGCAAGGATGGGAGGGCAAGGGAATAGGGGAGCAGATATGTAAATATAGGTATTTCTAAAAATAAATAATAAAAAAGAATAATTCATATCTTCCCAGGGTCACAGAAGCAGGAAAAAAAGATATATCAGAGAAACTACACACATTAACTCACAGAAGTTTTATAGCAAGCAAAATGCCTGTTGCAAGTTCTCAAGACAAACTCTTATCTTGGACAGGACAAATGAACACACAGTCCCATGCATAGCTAAGGAACTTTTGGCAACATATAGCAACTGGGAGAGGAGTAGTCAGGTTTTTTTAAGGTTGTAGTCCCTGGCATGGGGGCTATGCTCTTGTGGAAGGACTCACATCTAGGAATGTATGGACAGCATACATTGGGGGCTTGATAGATTTGATAACAAGAAGAAGAAGAAAGAAGAAAGAAGAAGAAGAAGAAGAAGAAGAAGAAGAAGAAGAGGAGGAGGAGGAGGAGGAGGAGGAGGAGGAGGAGGAGGAGGAGGAGGAGGAGGAGGAGGTCAATGAGAAGGGGGGGTCAAAAGTTGCAAAGGGGTGGATCTTGAAGGAGTTGAGGGAAGATGAGTATGATAAAAAATACATTGAATATAATACTCAAAGAACTGAATAAATAATAATCATAAAAATAAGAACAATAGTTTCACTATAGTGAACTGTGAGGCAAACAGATATTTTCATTTGTCTGAATACTGTTTTCCCCATAATTCTTGTAAGATTTACTCAGGAATAGCTGATATTGATCAAGTGTATCCAAACTTTTGATGTTGCAATATGACTTTGTCATCTGTTGATTGCATTTAGAGATATCATGGGATACATGCTATTCACAGCTTGCAGTTGGAATATGCCTGATATATGGAGAAATTATGGAGAGGACTATTTTGAATATGTGTTAGCTGCCCTGACTGACCTGCAGGACATTCAATGTGGGATTGGTGGACACCTAGGAGAAAGAAGGGGGATAGGGAGATACAAGAATGCACACCAAGATAGGATTCTGATCAAGGTGGCGTCTTTATTGATCATAAAGGGATTTATATAGGAGAAGTATGGATGGGAAGGGGGAAGGTGTACTTGCAGCTGCAGGGCAAGAGGTCAGTGGGAGAGGTGGTCTGCTGCATTGCCTGGTGACCTAATCTATAGGGCAAGAGGCCAGAGGTAGGAACTCTTATGTTGCTTGGTATCCTGACAGCAGGGTCCAGTCCTATCTATTACAATTTATTATTGCTCAGGCCTATCTCCTGAGGACCTTGTAGTTTTCCAATTAAGCTAATCTTTAACTGACAGGTAAACCACAATCCTGTTTCTTGGAATTTGCTTTGTCAGAAGAGATGGCAGGGTGGTCTTAGTGTCATGTCTTCTCTATGAGTACGTGATACAGCCTAGCTGACTGATGGCTGGAGGCCCCTGACATCTCCCCCTTTCTGGTTAAACAGAAATTAGGCAGAGCCAGAGTGTAAGTTACCCGAAAAACCACAAGGAAGTTGGAGCCTATCTTTGGATTGATATGAGAGGCTTCATCCCTTACCTGTCATTGGATTACTTTGCCAGCCATCAAAACTCCTATTTTAGGGGAGGGAAGCATCAGAAGGGAGCCCATCCTTTGTCAGCCATCAATAGTGGTTGTTATTTATTTTGTGAGTAAAAGGGCTTTCCAAGGTTCCTGGCTGGGGCTGTGTGGGGCCCATGAGCAGACTATGTGCCTCTGGGGAATTTGTCTCCTTCCACTATGTGGAGATTGGGAACATTAGGCAAAGTTCACCTTCCTCCTTGCCATCACTATTGTCTGCTTTCTTATAAGGACCACTCTTTTTCATGGCAAGCCCCTGATAATGGATCTGGATAGGCCTTGAGACATGATTATTTATTTGCTGTTTAATGAAATTCATCAGGCACCTAACGGCCCATGGGCCAAAAGAAATGAGCAATATAAAGCCTAAAAGGGGGCCTAAAATGTTGGGCAGTAAGGTAAATAGCCAGGGAGAAGTAGAAACCAATTGTTATACCAACTCTCCTGTTGCTCCCTCTCTCTTTTTCTTTTTTCTAAATCCTCTCTGTTTTTCTTCATACTATCTTTGACTCTCCCTGTTTTGTTAACATAGAAACAGATTCCTCCTTGTTTGAGAGCACAAGGAACGAAATCCTAGTGCCTGCTCCTGCAACTCCCAGCCCCAAAAGCATATCTTGTTTAGAATAATAGTTCAGTCAGGGAATCAATTTAACTAAAATGTAAAATATAGGAGCAGAATTTAGGAGGTGTGAGTACATGCAGGTGATAAGGCCATCCTGACAGGCACACTGTTTTCAGGGATCAGATAAGCAGAGATAGTATAGGGAAGAGAGTGAGGTTGCAGAGGTGAGGATGTGTTGAAGAAATTTGGAAACTGGGCAAGGGAGGGGGCTATGCAGTGTCAGGAACACTGGTTCAACATGTTTCACTGGAGCTGGTTTGGACAGCTTTCCATGGTTTCAGGTCCATTTTTCCCCCTGCTCCATGCATCCCACTAAGTTTTGGCAGCCACAAAGCATTGTTTCCTGTAAGAAAACACAAACATTTCCTCCACCCCAAATTGGGTCTTTACCACTGTCTAGTGTATGGATATTTTATCTGACCAGAGCAAAGTTGCTCAAGTTCCATCATGTCAGAATCTGTCTGAGCAGATTATTTTACTGGTATCCTCATTTTTAAAAAAATAAATGAAGAGTATATGTTTTAATGCATCATGTGGAGACAAAGGTGATTTATAGCCATTTTTGTAGGTGGCATGTGACTAAGGTTCATTGTGGATTATGTCTGAATAGCGACACCTGTGACTGTGGAGCCGGTGGCTAAGGCCTGATACTCCGAGTCCCACTAACAGGGGGATGAATTAGATGGCTCTCTTATGTCTAGGAAAAAGATAATCTATGGTCTCACTTCCTGGAATAAATTCCTCATCTGGGAGAAGGTTGGCTAATACACATAACCCTGACCACTTTGTAGGCAACATGGAATATGCCATTTCATTATCACATATAAAAACTTACCAGGTGGGGATTAGTGACATTACTATTACTCTCCCTTTTTAGTTTTTGGGAGTTGCATTTTTAAGGAGGTATGAGAATGTTCTACAGCATTCCTTGAGGATTATAAGGAATACCTGTTGTGATTAATTTTCTATTGAGTACAAAATAGCTGAATGCCTTATTGGAATATCCAGACATACTGTCTGTTCTTTATCACTTTTGGAACTCCCATGTAAGCAAAATATTTTAAACAATGACTTATCATATGCTTGATAACTTTTTCAGTTTGTGTGGTGGCCATCAAAAAGCCTGGATACCTATCAACTGCCATATGTACAGATTTTAATTTGTCAAATTCTGTGACATGAATGTATAAATTTATTGCTATAAATGATTAGGAAGTAGGCCTCTAGGATTCAATGTTAAATTTGTTACAGGTAAATATTGTGGGCACACCTCATTGTTTGACAATTTTGACAAGTAGTCTCTCTAGTTAAACCAAATTGCTTTCCTAGACTTTTGCTGTTTTGAAGATGAAAATTAATGAGACTGCAGAGCACTCTCCATCAGAGTCAAAGCGACCAACTTTGTTAATTTGTTTGTTGACTTGTTTCCCCTAGCCAGTGGGCTGGGAAGGTTTTAACGAGCTCTTATGTTACCCAAAAAACATGGCAACTGCATTTTGAATTCGTTTTAAGTAAATTTTAACCTGATCATTGTTATTTTTAATGTATTAAGGTATCTTTATTATTTGAAGAGCTTTAAAAATATAATGATTGTTAATATACAATTAAATGAATCATTTGCTAGAAGTTGAAAAACCATTGTAACAGCTCACAACTTGACTATCTGAGCTGAACCCAGAGTTGTTTGCTCCACATATTTCTTACTATCTATGACATAACCTGCTCTTCCATTAGAATAACAAATGATAAAAACTAGTATATTTTTTACAGGACTATCTTTTACTATTTTGAAGAATATAAAAGGATACATTAGCTCAAACTGTAACAGCCTTTGAGCTGTTAATTGATTATCAATTCTCCCTGAAAACTGAGCAAAGCAGTTGTCCACAAATCATTGTTCTGAAACAATCAACTTGTTGCTTGGTACAAGTAACATGTATTGAGGGACTAAAAAGTAAAATTAAAAGTTTAAAAACTTGAACCCTAAATCTATACAGAGAGAGGATTGTAAAGTGATTATAAACCTCAGGAAGTATACTTTTTTTTGGTTTTTTGAGACAGGGTTTCTCTGTATTGTTTTGGACTCTGTCCTGGAACTTGCTCTGTAGACCAGGCTGGTCTCGAACTCACAGAGACCCGCCTGCCTCTGCCTCCCGAGTGCTGGGATTAAAGGTGTGCGCAACCAACACCCGGTATCATGAAGTATACTTTAATGGAAGCTTTAATAAGCTTCATGTAG
This sequence comes from Mesocricetus auratus, assembly GCF_017639785.1. Taxonomy (NCBI): domain Eukaryota; kingdom Metazoa; phylum Chordata; class Mammalia; order Rodentia; family Cricetidae; genus Mesocricetus; species Mesocricetus auratus. The sequence continues at coordinate 170,884,374 of NW_024429266.1, forward strand.
TTTTCAACTGCATTGTCTAGGGAGGAAGAAGAATATATTTTATAGGGTTTTTTATTAAATTATGGCTTAGTTGCTGCAGTGGAACAGACTGGAGCATTTAATAAAATACATATATTCATCTCTTATCCCACACAAAAATGTTTCTCAAAAATTCATGTAGACAATGTAAATCAATTTATAACTTCAAAGTTTTTTTGTATCATCTCTACCAGGTAGATATGTGTTACATATGTTGAAGAGAATTTCAACTATATTCTTGAAACTATTTAACTTTTTTTCAAAATACACTTTAACATCTCTTATTAAAATCTTGTTTGATAATGCATAGGGATTCTTACCCTAAGTAACACCACTGGAGAGGCAGAGGTGGGTAAATCTATAATTGTTAAAGACCAGCTCCTCTACAGAGCTTGAGGCCATCTAATGCTGACCAGTAAGACATTGCCATTAAAGAAAACAAGACAATAGCAAGCCAAACCCTTTTACTTGAAGATGTTGAGGGGAAGGATAAAAGAAAGAATTAACATATATTTAAAAATATGTCTCTCTCTTACCTCCCAGGTGGTTGAAATAGTCAGAAGCAAATGCAATTATGTAACAATAATTATTGAGTTATAAACACATACCTTGCGGATCAGGGGCAGCCACCATCTGGAGTAGGAAGTGTTAGCAAGGAAGAGAGTCAGACATTATCTGGGGGCCTTGAGGGAGACAGGAATTGTAAGTTGCCCTTACCTTGACTGTTCAGAGTTAATCAAGTAAAACAACATTGAGAATTGGGTTTGGAAATGCTCACAAAATTACTCATCACAGCTGTGATATCATTGATGACTCATGCAAACATTAAACAATGCCATTCTCTCTACTCATAATTCTGGAGTCTTCCTCAAGCTTGTGAGTCAGATAAATCTGGGGGAGGTTAGAGTAGAGAAGTTTGGAATGTCTGATTAGTGATTCTTACACTTGATTGTATGTCTTCTGTGAGCTGAATGGTTGTGTTCTTTTAAAATGCATCTGTTGAAACCCAGCCCCCAGTGTGATGGTATTGGGGATTAGTATTCTCATCAAAAATGGATAACTCCCTCTGTCTGTCTGTCTGTTTCTCTCTTTGTGTCTCTCTGTTCATATTTCTGTATCTGACTCTGTCTCTATTTTGCTCTATTATTCTTTCACTCCTACTGATAGAAAGAAAGATAGATATATAGATAGACAGACAGACAGATACATAGATACAGTTAGATGGTAGAGATAGAGAAACAAATAGACATCAAGTGATTAACAGCATGATTCAAATTGACTTTGAATACTGACTCCAAGATTCTTGATTTCCCACTGCTGCCAAGAACAGTGAGACCTGCATTGCTTAAGCCACCTATCCATGATGTGTTTGGTAGAGCAGTACAAATTTGCTGGGACAGGGCAGAAATTTCTTGATAGTTGGGGGTGGTGTGGTGGTGGTTAATACACTAGTAAATCTGTTTCCTTTGTCCTACAACTATCATCAGAGGTTCTCATTTCATGGCTCTCAGTGCAGACAACAGCATGACTGTTATACAACCCTAAATGATTCTGTGGGGAAGCAACCTACTTCATGACTAACCTAGGAATCATAAAAGTTACAAAGCAGAACAAAGAGATGTCTTTCTTTCTCTCTTCTTTCTCTTTTTCTGACTTCTTGCCCTACCCCCTCTTCTGCTTCTGTGTAAGTCTTGTTAGTAAGGGATAGATAGCAAATTCTAGAGAAGTGGATAACATGTTAACTACTTATTTACTCTAATTGTTAACCAATCCTTATGTCTATGTTCCTAGGTCCTTGTCTCTTGTTCAAAGAATTGAAGTCCAAACCTAGCTACATTACAAGGTAGGAAGAAAATTTAGTTTGTTTAAATTCTTATATGTATTCGTGCTTTGATTCCAAATGTGTGTGCTGCGAACACATACATGTGAACCTGAATTTTATGCAAGAGCAGCAAGTTTTCTTAACCTATTCCAAAGAAGTATTATCTAAAGCAAAGAAATAGAAAAGATTAGAATACACACAAAGGAGCAGGTGGATATACAAGTAAAGGCAGTCAAGGGCCCTGAGTATTGTCTGTGGCTTCCTTTGGTAAGGTTCAAGAGAGAGAGGTTATTTAGGCTTACAATAATGATGGTTCTTTGTTTTAGGCAGGATGTCTCTTTGTTTTGCAATTGAATTAGATAAACCTTTTCTCTCTGCATGAGTTCCTTCCCACCATGCATCTGGTTTTAATCATATACATATTCAATTACACACTGGCAGAAGATGGTGAATAGGGAATTCACCCTAAACATTCACTTGGGTACTTACTTTTTCTGTATATAGCATGTTTTCCAAACCACTTTAGACAGGATCAGCTCTACTGTACTTGGACCAGGAGATATTTAGAATATGTTTGACTAAGTTTGATGATTATTAAGGAAATGATAAATGTATCCTGTTGTTCATACAAAGACACAAGTTTATTCCAGTGGAAAGTAGGGATCTCAAGTTCCTAAAATCATTGTTTGTGGAGAGGTGTGTTGCATAACATGTACAGCTAATGGAACTAGACTGATAAATACATTATTAGAAAAAGGTATGGGGCTGGAGAGATGGCTCAGCTGTTAAAGGCTAGGCTCACAACCAAAAATATAAGAAAAAGGTATGTATAACCTAAGCCAAGTAGAGTCCTAGGAAGCTGAACTATTCCCTATGTTTGCCTACCTCAAAGTATTTTAATTGTCTTTACCTTCTATAATCTGTTTAAGTCATCTAACATTTCTGGAGCAGATTCTTAATGACTGGTATGAGGATCTGCCAGTTGTGGTGGTACATGCCAATAGAATTTGCTGAAGTAGGGGGCGACTGGGCTACACATTTAGGCCTGGAGAGATTACTCATAATCAAAAATAGAAAAGGACACTTAATCTGCATAAAGAGCTTCACTACCTTGTTTCATTTACTTTTCTACACTTTAATCCCATAAACCTGAAGTTAGAAAAACAGCTCACACTATTTATAGAAATGTCTGGTGGTTCCTAATACTGTGTAACACGAGACTCTCATACAACCTTTACAAAACACTACCCAGGCTTCTTCTTAGAACAAATACAAAAAGTGTTTTATATTTTAATGGTGAGTGGTTGTCAAAAAACAACATAAATTTATTTCTCAAATAATGATCCTTAACACTCACATTAATTTAGGAGGGTCCTAGGATAGGATGCTGTCTGCGACCAAGAAACTTAGCCACATTTCAAAGATATTCATAAAATCCCCAAAGGAATCAGAATAAACAAGAGGAGTCTAAAAACAACAGGAAGTATTTGTAAATGTTGTTCTCTAGCAGGCAAATTTTCTTCTAAAGGAAAACAGGTTAACCATTCTGAATTCACTAGGCACATTTCCTGAGATCAAATATGTAGATAGTGGTTGAAGGGATCCATTTTTTCTCTATTGTGGTAGGCAGGTTTTAGGTAACTAATCAGAGGAGAGTTAGAATGAGTCACATGATAGTCTGTCAGTGGGTTGTGTCAAAAAATCATATATAGTCCCCTGGTACTGTTTCTAATATTATTCTACAATGAAAAGAACCAGGACTTCTTAGAGAAGAAGCTATATTAAGTTTAAGATTTGGAAAGAACATACATGATGAGTCTGGTGCTCAAAAATGTTATAAGAGTATACATGTTATAAGAGATATAGGATCCAACTAAAAAGTGTTCATTGATTAAAACTGGAACACTTTATGAAGAAAAAATCATACTGTTAGAAAATTACCAAAAGTATTTGGCAAAATACATGAGTCTGTGTAATTATAAATAGAATATTAAATAAATGTGAAGAATGAACAGGACATCAAATTAGAGTTATTCTGAATTGTACTCAAGGATGTTATTGTGTGATAGATACTATCCCTGGGGATATATGAACAGACATCTACAAAGGCTATATAGGAAAACACTGACAGACAAAAGTACAGATACTGCCGAAATTCAACAAGGTTAACCAGTGCGTATTTATTGGAGTTCCTTACGGAAATCTGGGTGAGGGTTGCTCACAGGAGCAGAAATGACTCCAAGACAGCTGCATCACTGAAGCCCATCTCAACACAGTGACAGAACAAAAGTACTAGGAACCTAGGGCACACTGCACAGCCTACAAACAGCTCAATGTGTTGGAGTATGTTTTTCCCAAGTACCGCAGTTGGTTTGAACCTCCTTCAGGCAGCTCATTAGATCTCTGCTTCTTCCAGACACCTGTTACCTGAGTGGCTTCTAAACCAGCAGCTCTTAATCTATGAATTAGATATCCTGCATATCAGATATCTACATTGCGAGTCATAGCAGTAAGCAAGATTAGAGATATGAAGTAGTAAGGAAATAATTTTACATTGGGGGTCACTACCACATGAGGATCTTTATTAAAGGGTTGCAGCATTAGGAAGGTTGAGAACCACTGCTATAAACAGTAAGCTTATTTAAGTACAGAAAGAAAAATACCTTCTTCTAGGAATACAGCTAGAAACTTGGATATAAACGGGGGTTAAACATACGTTTTAGAATAGACTTTAGTTGATTCTCAGAAATATTTTACAGGGATTGAAACCTACTGAACAAAACAATTTCTTCACATGGTTTAGCCTTCACAAAGTATCCAAAATTTCCCCTTTCCAGACAGAGATTTGTATTCTTCCCTGTAGATAATTACAAAAAGTGGTCAACAAAGACATTGCCTTTTATAATGAGAAAGACAGAGAATGAAAACCTGAATTCCATTTTAAAAATCTCTGAAAGTATGATGTTATCCAAGGTAGCAGTTGTAACAAAAATGTCTGCCTGTTTTCTTATCGAAGTTATATATGGTAACTTGCTTTGTTTCTATGTGGAAAATTTATTCTGATTTAGCAGCAGTTGCATGCTATAAATAGCAATTAAAGAACAGAGTCATAAACCTTTGAGATTGTCCATTCTGGGGTTTCTTGTGGGTGTCACATGTTTCTTTGGAGGCTTCCATGGATATTAGGGCTAAAGTGGATAAAAATAAATTTCCCCAATTAACTCTGCAACTAACGGAACTGTTCCAAATTATCTAGCTTTGTGTTCTCATATGTATGTGTGTGTCTACACAGGATTTTGGTACCAAGAAAGTGTTTAAACCATCTAACTAGCCTAGCTTCTTTATTATAGTTCACATGTCTGAGACCACTCCAAAGTCAATGATATACTATTCTGATTCCCAGCTCTGTATTCTACATTTGTGTGCTTAAATCTCCCCTCGATGCATCCAGAATGGTGAAAAAATAAGTCTAGAATCTATCTATGTGATTTGTGTTGGTTGCAGCAATAAAGCCCACTATGTGATGTTCCCAGTCTTCCTCAGGGATTGACATATTTTTCTGTGTATGTTTGGTTTATGAAAGTTGTTTTGACTGTTTATGTCACTGTGTTTAGAATCACTTAGGTGATTCACCTTTAAGCATGTCTGTGACCTGTCTACAATGTGAGGATCACCTTTCAACCTGAAGCTCAGTTATTAAGAGTTCCCAGTAAAATGAACTTACAAAGGTCTGCCTTCTCTTCTTCTTTTGGAGCAGGCCCATTGAAACAAGACTCCAGCTTCCCAGGCTTCCATTGTGTACTGAGCACTTGTAATCTTTCATGAGACTTCTAGGCTTTTAGTATCCGATAAGAACTGTGGTGATGCCCAGCATCTTGGGTTAAATAGCTACAGGGTTCACAGCCTCACCAACATGAATGCCGCCAGTGATAGACAATCCAACTTCTTACTGTGAATGCTTGTTGAATAAATCCCCGTATACATTTCACTTTAATATTGGTCCTCTTGAGAGACTTCTCTAATGCTGAGAATTGCATTTTCTTCTGAAAGGGAAAATATAATTTTTAAAAATATGTATGCATTTGTCTACAAGTATATATATATATGCCGCACTAGGTGAATTCAAATGCTTGTAGACCAAAAGATAGTTGTGAGCTCTCATGTGGGTTGCTGGGAACTTACCTCAGATCCTCTAAAATATATAAACTATGGACATACTTCCCCACCATTATAAGAATGCCATTTTACCCCTGCCCTTTTTAAGGATATTCAGGCCAGGCTTAAGCAAAATGCTTTTTTTAGTTTTTTCGTTTTAGCAAAAATTGTTACATTGTTGTTCAAAACTCTTTTGTAAAAAGCATTGTTAGAATTATTACCTGTTCAACACTATGAAGGTTGAAGGATATCAACTCAACAAGATGTGTGATGTCTGTACATCCAGTTATCTCTATGGTAGTCACTTGAATCAATTGTACCAGCATACAAACTTTGATCACTTAGGTGGGGCTTTCGTCACAAAAATTTAGTGCTAGAGAGAATGGACACATAAATACTGCCATGCATTGATACAACCAGTACCTGAATATAATAGAGAAGGAAAAATGTCTTGTGTTTTCATTGAAAAGCCTACAGTTAAGGTGGAAGTAGCCTATAGGATATAGCCTTGAAATGACCTAGCTATATAATTCTTTTAAGTTCCCAATTACCCTTAATCACTGACTCAGCATTTTACAGGCTAATACATAAGCATCTACTCATAATTCATTAAAAATTCAGAGAGAGATGTAATCATGCCCCTGAAAAACATAATTTAAAGAATTTTTAACTCCTGGGGAAAAAAGAAACCATTGTGCACTATAAATACATTTTGCTGAAAAACATACTAAATGTTAATAAATGTAAGTAGAATTGAAACTAAAAGGTAAAAATTAAGAAGAGTTTGTAGAGAAGAAGCTGCACTTAACTGATTAGGAAACTAGTACACACACACACACACACACACACACACACACACTTCCAGATAACTGAATTCTGTAACCTTATGGAAATTTTATTTTATTTTATCTTGTGTATGAGTATTTTACCTGCTTACATGTATGTGTATTACACACATGCAGTTTCTGTGTTTCTGCAGAGCAGGCAGAAGAAGGCTTCAGAACCCCTTCAGTCTCAGGTGGTTGAGTGATGCCAAACGGGGGTGATGGGAATTGAATACTGGTCCTTTAAAATAACATCATGTACCATTCCTGTTGATGGGAATCTCTCTGGCTATGGACTATTTCTATCTTTAATTCAATAACTTTGTAAGGATGTGTACATCTTCCCTGCATAAAAATATATAGCTATGATTATATCATTAGTGAAAACAAGCATCCATATTAGTGAAAGCATTCCATGTCTCAGTGTTGGGGTTCCTTATATATCTTTCTAGCTTTTAAAGTATGTGACATTGGACAGTTTTGTATTTCTGATCCTTGAAGTTCCCATGTATTAAGGGAAAACCATTATAATTATAATACACCCACCCACACAGCCACCAGCCCCCCATGTATCACAAGTTAATTGAGAAAATGAGAGTAAAACTATTAGATGCAAATTACTTAGCAGTTGATATCCAGCATGAAGTAAGATCTATGAGTATCAGAGATGATTGTTGCTGATGTTTAAGGATAGTGCATTCATACACAGATAAGCCATATCTATACCTGTTTGTCAGTATTCACAATTACATACATACACAATTCCTCATAACATGTTCTGTTTTCCTACTTCTAATCTACTATGCCCTAGAAAAATAGAGAAGACATTTTATGGAGTGTGAAATTTAATAGACAAGCAAGAGATGTAAGTAAGCCTTTGCCTTTACTGTAGGGCTCTAGGGGAAAGAAATCTTTTGGCTCTGCATCTGTGTTCATTGTTGAGTTGGGCAATTGCTAGAGACAGCTCACTGTTAGATTGGATGGAGTTATATATGCAGCATCTAAGCCTACATTCTTTCTGACTACATACAAATCATACTATTTTTATGAAATGTAAAACCAAGTGTTTCACTTCATTTGACTACACAATTATCTGTTTTAAGACAATGATAGCTTAAGTAGCCATAATTTTGATGTATTCAGTCATATTAAAGCTTATTTTTCATATCAAATCTGTTAACTAACATTTTTATACAAAGTAAAAGAATTCTTACTAATTTTAACTTTCTTAAAGGTCATTGATTTATGGATTTTTCTTTTTTATTGTATAAAGACAGGATCTTATTATATAGCTCATGCTGGCCTTGAACTCATCATGATCCCCTGCCTCAAAATCTAGGGTACTATGTTATTCTAGTTTGTTCATCTTTCTTTAATCTAAAAGACATGAACACACAATAACATCATTTTGATTGAAGAACTCCCATTTCAAAAGGCAGAGAGCACAATGTTTTCTCACAATGAGTCTGAAAACTTTAGCCAGAATCTTATGAATATGACATAATAGATTCTTCTCAAACAACATCAATACTTAGCAAGAAAACAAAGAGTGTTCTTTTGCTGTAGGTTTTATTAGTCAGTTTCATACAAAGGAAAAGAAAAGTGTGTATTGATTTACAGATGGTGATGATGAATATTTCAAATCAAATCCTGTTCAGAACCTTTCCTCACAGATTTTTTCTCCTTCCTTACACATATTTCAGTCACATGCATACATACCTGTTACTTGATAAAAGGCTAAAATATCATTTTCCTCAAGGTTACCAGGGTCACATACTGTTTTGTCAAACAGTGAAGTGAAATATGATTCTTAAAAGTGATTATAATCTGTTAACATATCTACATGTATAGACTTGAATGTAGAAAATGTAAATAATGCCAAGGCCAGTGTTTTTAAATAGTACATTTCTTTAGTGTGCTGAGTAGTTGGTTATTGCTTTCAATAGTATTATTTTATTTATGACTTGTTTATTTGTGTGAATATTTGTTTTCACTGAGTTGGGAAATAGGTTTGACTTGACTGGACTAATTGTGTTTAAAGTTCTTGAAATACTAGGTGTGTTACACTAAGAATATCTGAGCTGAAAATTCTAAGGATTGTATACAATAGGCGTAGAATGTAAGTATCATTGTCCTCAGCTTGAATAAACAAACTTGTGGTAACAGAGATAAAGAAGAGGAATTTCTCTTCAAATCCTGAACAATTTGAAATTAATTATTATAGGTGAAAAATGAATTAAATTATTTGAAAAACTATTCATAATTTAGAACTTTCTACCTATGATCATATCATGTTCTTCAAAGTGTCAAGAAATCTAAAGACTTTTAGAAACACTATATGTTATCTACTGAATAAATCTAATTTTTTCTTGATTTAACTATGGCATGGCACATTTAGCAGTATTACTTGAATGGGTAATATGAATCGTTAATATCATCTGTAATTTGAGGAAAATTGTATATGGCTTCATCACTAATGTTCAAGAATTCTGGTAGACTAGATGTCTGCTCTGACCATTAGTAACCATTATGAAAGCTGTGGAATTAAGAAAATTCTGCTTTCTACCCAGCAGATCTAAGAAACACTCTTGACAGCTTTTCTCTGTCTCTCCTTTGAGTTGATCTCCTCTCTATTCTCTCTTGACCGGTTTTACTGATTTCATCGTGGCTACATTGTCTTAACCACCCTGGTTCTTGAATGAATGTCTCCCTTATATTTTTACTATTCTGACCTTGGCAACTAGTCCTCCAGTTATAACTGTTTATAAAAGTAATAAAATTTTCCCTGTAGAAAACCTCCTCTCTAAATTGGCCATAAATTGTAATCAGATAATAAATGCCATAAAATTCACCTGTATTCTTGAAGCTTACCTCAGTAGTTCTAGTCCGTCTGAAAATGGCTTTTGGTTCACACAATAAATCCATTAAGCAGGCATATTTCAGGGCACACATTTCTGATGAAGTGAGTCCATGATGAAAATATAATTAGACCAGAATTGCTCAGACTCCCAAATCATCCATAAATATAGAATAGCTCCTTCTCACAGCTCCCTGTCCTCCCCCTTTCTGTATCAGAATTGACAGCTGCTGCATAATATGCATGCCTAATATTCAATGTCTGATAACTTTTATTCTTTGGGACTTGGACCGAAAAGAGTAGACTCCATTAAACTTCATTCTTGCTTGGATGAAGTTCACAGAGATCAAATTGATTATTTCTCCCAAGCAAACCTGCATCATTCATTCATCTCCCCCTTGACTTGAGAGTTACTAATAAACTCACAACACAAGTCTTCATCTTCCCTTTGTATTTTACTGTGGAATTTTTGATTTTAAGTGATGTCAACCAAGCTGTCTCCTAATTTATGCTCCTCCTAGAGACTGCATTTTATTTTGTTCTTGTTTTTTCATCATTATACCTTTAATTTTTCCTCAAGTTCTTTGTGTTCTACATCTCAGCTTTAATCACAAGGTCCAATTTTCAGTTGCTTATTATCATTATGATTTTAGAAGTGATAAAATAGAGACGTAGCCAATTGTAATAATGTTTAGATAACAGAAGACATTACTTCACCTCAGAGAATAATTTTCCTTAGTATTTCAGAATTAAGGATTAGGTTGATAGGATAGGTGAAGTGATGGCTCAATGGTCAAGAGAACTGGCTGCTCTTCCAGAGGACACAGGTTTCATTCCACATGGTTGTTTATAATCCTGTGTAACTACAGTCTCAGGGAATTGGACATATTCTTCTGGTCTCCAAGAGCATGGCCTGCACAGATATGCATGTAAGCAAAATCCTCATACAAAAGAATAAGGCTGATAAATGGAACAGAGTGTAGATTACAATGGAAAAATATCATGAACAAAATCTTATAACGTGAGTTGAATTTTGGACAGTGTGGGAACTTGAGGTGCAAGTTCCTAAGATACAGTATCAAAGTGGGATGTTAGGTATAAAATAAAATAAACATGTAGAAGACCAATTATAAAATACAAACAAATATGTTTGTAGTTCCCTAGACCCATGATGTCTCTCATATGAACCTTTCATTTATTCCCAATGCTAAGTGGGATCTAGTTCCCTATTATATGTAATTTAAACTGTGACTAATCATTTGACTGGGTTAAAAGCGTAGAACAGAAGTGACCATACGTTTATTACAAGAAAAAATATCGGAATTGCTAAGCCCTTGTGTTATTTCCTGTTTTCTTGGAATCAAATCTAATGCCAGGTTGAGTGGTGGAAGACAAGATTGGACAATGGAAACTGAAACAGATGAAGGCTTATGGTCACCTCATCTATAAGCTGATTCACATATTACATGTAGATATCATGAATACAGAAAGCAGTTGCCAACCCGCAGAAATGTATGCTTCATAAATAATTCTTACATTAGCTACTAATCATCAGTCACTATCAGCACTTAGCCATTTCAATAGCATTATTCGAAACATGGGTGTTATGGTACTTCAATTTTCTGTTAGAAGACATTATGATTTTCATTGTGAAATGTCATTTTCTAGATTCTGTGTTTGAACCTTGTTCTTAAGCTATTAGCTCTATTTGGAGAGGCTGTGGTATCTACTTGTTTTTATGACCAAGCTTGGAGACACAGAACACTGTAGGGGAGACTTTGAGTGTTACTACTCAGACTTGCTTCTTATCTTATCTCTGGTACTGGATTGATCAAAATATAATAAGAAGCTCCAAGTGCCTTCCACTAAGGACTAAATCATAATTATATGTTCACAACATGATGTAGTGTATTCCCTGAAACTGTGAGCCATATAAATCCTTCCCCCCTGTATACTATTACTGGAATCTCATAAACACCTCTGAAGGATTTTCTTGATTGGATCATTACAAGCTAAAAAAAAAAGTTACCCCAAGACAGGTCCACAACTTCTGGAATGGAGCTCCTAAAAGGACATGGAAGAAGGAAGGTTATGCTTTTTACCTGCTTGCCTTCCTTCTAAACAACAAGTTATTCCACTCTGCTTTGAGGCATTCCTTTACTGGGATTAGAGCCTACTTACTCATTTTCATTTTATCACTTCTGTTACTTTAAGAACCATGACTACTACACCCCTTTAATGTTTTATTTTCCTCTCAAGTATTTTGTCATAGCAAGAAAATTTAATATAGATAGCAAATCCTGATCACTAAATGAATAACTTGTGAATCATCTCTTATGAATACAAAATAGTATTTGCCTACTTGCCAAGCTACTAATCTAGAAGTCCCTTTCTTTCTATCAAATTGGTTCCAGAATTTAAAATAAGTTTTATGTAGACCTAGACTCCAGAGTACAGAATGATTTATGAACATTTTTACCGGAAGAGGTATTTGGGATAACTACGTCAATTAACTAACTTTCATTAATTAGACTATAGTTTTGTGACTGAATTTCATTTGGAAGACACCAAATGATGTAATTATTTCCTCTAAGATTATGATATTACGTACTAATTTTATTAATCAGGTATTCTTGTAAAATAAAAAATAACAAGTATCAGTAAAGAAATAGAAAAATTTAATGTTTATGTGTCATCCAAAGGACAGAAAATGGTACAGCTGCTATGGAAAAGAGAAATGGTTAATAAAAATATTAATAATCATACCATAATCATACCTTAAATCCTAATTTATATCCATTTATAATATAACACAAGCATCTGGAAGAGATTTATTAACTCCCATATTCAATACATTTCTCATAATAACTAAAATACATAAACAACCTAAAGTTCATGAATAGATGAATTGATTAAAAGTCATGGTTCATATACAAATAATAGAACAGAACAGAACAGGATAGACTAGAATTCAACCCTAAGAAATATAGAGAAATCCTGCTACATTTGATTAAATGTATGCACTTGGTAGACTTCAAGTTACATTAAAAATTCAGGGACAAAATGACAAATGTATAGTTCCATTGATATGAAGTATCTGACGTAGATCTCACTGAAATGATAGAGTACTATGTTTTCAGGCACTAGAGGCAGATGAAAAGGTTTACATCAGTAGATATACATCTCGACTGTGGGATATAGGCAAGCTGTAGAGGTCTACCATAGAACATTTTCCTTGTAATTCTGTGTGTACTTAATGATTCCCATGGAAGAGTGGATTGTAAACTTAAGTTTTTAAGCACAGTAAATAAATCTGATTTATAAGACCTCTTAGCTTTCAATAATTTCTCCATACATTGAAATAGATATTTGAAATATAGCAGTTGGCGGTATTTCAACATAAAATTCCAGTAAAGAGTCACAAAGATGATGTATCACACATACGTCACTTTGTAACGGGGGACTGTTAGTGATATCTTACAGAGAGGAAATGTCAATTTTGCTGTAATATCTATGCCCTTTGCTTGTCTGCTTCTTTACCTGTGTAATCTAATGAGTTCTCTCTAAAGTTACAGTACTCAAGAATATTTATCTCCAGGCAAAAATTATATGGGTTTAATTTTACAAAAATTATGTACCAGAAAGTCTCTTCTCATTCTTCCTCAGGCACTTTCATTATTGCTATTCATATAGTGTATTCCATCACCCAAATACTTTCCCTTAAAATAGTTTCATGAGCCTCTGGATCTGTTTTCTATTAATCAGTAAGAAAGCCAAAAAATTAGTCAAGAAAACAAAGAATAGCAAATACCTATGCATACATATTCTTATGATTTTTATTTTGGTCCAAAATTGTTAGTTATTAAATGATGGATGTTTTTCAGTGTTATCTAGATAGTGAAGAATTTGTGCCCTAGCACCAGGCGCCTGTTTGCCCAAATTCCAGTGTTCAGAAGGATAATCTTAGCTACAAAAATGTATAGAAGATTATATGATTGATTCCATGATGTCTCATAACTTGTAGTTTAGTTGTTTATGTATATTGGGGATATAAGAGGCTTTAGATATATAAAATTCAGAATTCTTTATACAAGACTAGAGTAATAGTTCAGAGTATATATGATTGACCAAATTAAATATAACCTGAGAGGACATGGGACATGGAGCTTGAGCTAAAAGAATGGAGGGGAATTTTAATGTCACAAACCATAATCCTTTCAGGAAGAAAAGAATATATGTAAAAGTTGTGTCATAAATATTGTTGAATATTTGTGAGATAAGAGGGAGATGTACATGGTTTTATCAGTGTATACAGGAAGAAAGTCAAAATTGCAATGAACAGAACTATGGGCCAATGTTCATGTTCACATGAAGATTCAAAACTTTATTCCTGGAAAAACATGACATGAAGAAATGGACTCTGTACAGTAAATATAGTCATTGCAGATTATCAGTATGATTTTTTGCCTCTGACTACATATTACTGGCATTTTAGCCTTGACCAGTGACAGAGGCTAGCAATTGTTTGTACTACCATTTACAAGTCTCATATGTCTGGATATAATGCTATATTTGGGGTCTGTATTGGTCTCCAGGGTGATATTCATGAAAGGAGGTGGAACATAAAACATATGGTCTAGAGCCAAGTTTTTAAAGGGTCATTAGAGCATGTGACCATGTCTCTTCCTATTTCTCTCCATTGTAGCATGCTGCTTGCCACATGTTACATGCTTGCCTAATCATGAACCCAGAAGGAACAAGACTAAATTATATGCATTCATCCTTCCAAGATTATCAATAAAAAGAAACATTTATCCTGTTACAAATTGAGTATGTTACATACTTTATGATAGTGACAGAAAGCTGACAAACTCATATTTTAGCTCTTTGGGAGAAAAGTTAGTCAAAGGATAACAAGACTAGAATATGTATGCTAAAGTAATAGTATCTTCCATAGTGGGTCAAGATAATTTCATGAAAGACAGAAACCCCTTATATCTATAAAGGTCTCTATTGTCTTATCACCCAGGCAGGTGAGTCCACATAAGTGTAATTCTCATCCCTCGTTAAGGAAGCTTCTTAATATAGAAGACAGCAAATGGAAGCTGTCATAGAAATTCCCCATTGAAAGGGGAGTTCTATGTTCTATGTTTACAATATAATTCCTTAAGCTACTTATCAAACAATACAGCAAAGAAGGTACAGAAGTATTATGAGAGCTACAGGGCCAAGATGCCTGCTGCTAGATGGTATCACACCCAGGCAATTGTAATAATGTCTTAAACAAGACATTCATTATGACATCACCAGTAAACATTGCCAGTATGGATGGAGGAAATTTCACAAAGGGCCATCAAAAGCTGAAGTGTTACAGGAAATCAATGATTACCTAGAGAAAGAGAATCAATTTTCTCCAGGGTCTATAGTCCTGAATGGTTAACCATTCCCAAGTGGTTAATCCCAATTTCATGTACATGTGATCAACATTAAATAAGCTCATTAGATCATATCTGTATATTTACATATATATGTTGTATTTATACATTCACACAAACTATATATAGAACATATGTTTTATATAACAAACTCCATGTGTGTGTGTGTGTGTGTGTGTAAAACAATAGTGCTTATAGAAGCAGAGAGTTTCAGAGGTGTTTGGCATGGATGGTAGATGGAGCTGGACAGGGAAGAGGGAAGAAGAGATGGAAATGATGTAACTACAGTACTTAGGTGCAAAATTCTTAAAATAATACTTTACTCATTAAATGCCTCATAAATCCCTCTGCATTTGCATAAGCTCATGTTTTATAAAACCTAGGAAATCTGAAATATTGCAGTCATTCAGTTTTTTTGACAAACTTGTCCCCCGTCCTCCTAAGCTTTGGTACCTGGCAATACAACTGTTATAGTGTAGATACCCAATTAAATGTTCAAGGAATAAATAAATGCACCAGGTCAAATCATGGTACTGTCATGTTGGTCTGAGTGATAGCAATAGTGGATTGTATGTGTTCATTTTGGTCCAAGCCTGGCACTGATCAATACTTTTTTCTGCATCCCTGATTGCTATAGATAGTTACTTTTGAAGAGTGTAATATAACCATAAATCAAACTTATAATCTAAATAAAGCCTACATCACTGGCAATCCATACACATGTACACACACAAGCACACATACACACATACATATGCATAAAAGGATGATGTTTTGTCTTTACATTGATTACTTTGTAAATAATAAAATATTTCAGCCTTCTTGTTAAACAATTATTTTTCTGCTATTACTTATTTTTCAGCTTTTAAAATTACATTCATTTATGGATTGTGAGACAGGGCTTGTCCTTGCTAAGGTACATACTTGGAAGTCAAAGGATAGCCTAAAGAGGTGAGTTCTCGTCTTCCACGTGTGGGTCTGAGGGATTGAACTCAGACTGTCAGGATTGGCAAAGAACACTTTCCCCAACTTGTCATCTGCCTGGCTTGTATTTCCTCTATTACTTCTGAATTTTACTTAATTCCTAAAGAGATGTGTATTCTCCATATAACATTATTTTCACATGAAATCTGTGTTGTATTTTCTGTCTCCTGATCATGCAGTTTTTCTTGAATATATGAGTGATAGGTGAATATATGTGTGTGAGAAGAAGGTGTGCATGGTAAGAATTTGGCTCTTTTTACCTGGGATTGAATATTATCTGGCTGTAGTTTGTCAGTCATCTGCTTTTGAACTGCATTTTTTACATATAAAATTGATGGATAAATATAGTGACTCTATCTGTTTGTCTCTTTTCAGTTGGAGGCCTTACTTTTTCTTCTTGATCTGTTGTCTCAATTCCAGCACAATGTTCATATCTATAACTTTGTGGTATGTGACAATGTGGAGGAAGAAAAGAGCTCAGTCATTTTGCCATTTTAGGTTTGTTAAAAATAACCTTTTACATTTCTTTCTTTTTGAAATCTTTTGCTATATGAAATCCTTGAGTTTCTGGAAAAATAAACATTTTCCAGTGGTTTCTAAAACCAAATTGTACTGTGTGGCGGTCAGTTTGCCTTGCGAATCAGACATATGCAGATTGTGAAGTGTCTTAGAATTCTCAGTCATCCTTACATATAAACCAAACACCAATTTGATATATTTTATGTAGATATTTGTGTTCCACAAATCTTAAGGCAAAATAATAAGATTAATTCCCAAAGTACAAATTAATATCCAATCTATAACTTTATAAAAATGTTTAGATTATTCAAATTCAATTCTCACCTCTGTCTCAAAGGCAACTCTATTGTCCCTGTCCCACTACAGACTCTGTGTGGGAGAAGAGTGGGAAAAGCTTGCTCTTCCTTCTCTAGTTTTTCTCTTACCGAGGCTTCCAGTATCATGTTTGTGCACAGCTTCCATCCAAAGCTTACTAGCTGTTACAGCAGGTTACAGTAGGATACTTATCTTGGTGTAATCAAAGCCAGGTATTATACTCTGACTTTCTTAACATTGCCTAAGCTCTTCCTGATGTTATTGACCCTATCGGGTTCCCATTTAGCTTGCAGCTCTTGGAAAGGAACACCCAAAGTAGGTCCTTCTGGTCAACATCTTATCCAAATAATGAGTTTTTCTTATACAACTAATCTCATTGAACCCAGTGTCAACCCAAGAAACCCAGTTTCTGCCTAATAGTAACTTGAGTACCTGCTTTCAACATGAATGGATACCAGAAAGTGAGTCTTATTCCTGCTAGCTTAATCAGTGTGTGCCCAGGCAAGAATCTCTTTCCATGACTTTTTAAATGTGCTATCAATGTGTTTCCTTAGCTGAGACATTTCTCCATAAGCTTTTGAATGTGTTTTTTTCCCCTGGCTTTCTCTCCTTCATAGCACTCTAGTGGATAACTGAAGTTACTTGATTTTACATCCCTTCCCTTCCACAGTAACTAATTCTGCTTGATTCCAATCACCTTTAATGTGGGACAGAAACAACACCTTGCACATCATGCTGACTGTGTTCTGTGTGAATGAATCCCCTAGAGAAAACCACTGACTATGGTGTCCACATGGATCTTGCCCCCTGGAGGTGTGCAACTGGGAAGCCCTTGATCTGTTCTGCACAGTACAACCATTTCACAATAAGACTGAATGGGTCAGGGCTATGCAGAAAGGACAATTCAGCACACATACTATAAGAATAATAAACTGGTATTCGAGACTTTTGTCCTAGTGAATTTTCTGCATGTGCGGAACTACATGTCGTCCTTTTGCTTTTTCTTTAGCGACTTTCGTCAGGCAAACAAATGCCTAACAAAAAAGAGGAGTAAGATGAAAGCAGGTGTGAAATACTTAGGAGAAAAATGCCAGTCTTTCTGCCATTTATCTTCTTGTTTTTAGCCTCTTCGTCTTCAGAGATAGCTTTTTACTTCAGATAAAGATGGGAAATTTCCAGTTAATGTCAACTCGTATTTCTACCATTAGATGTTAAAAGCAGTGACAGGAAAAAAATTGCAATGTGATTTGTTTACAACATCGCATATTTTAACTTGGCTAGTATTCATAACAAGGATTCATCTGCATTTCAGTTGCACAGATAGAGAATCTGAAGCAAGGAGGTATCTGGAGATTGTCCCAGGCTATGAATTAACAAGCATCACAGTCAGGGCTGAAACTTCACTGTGAGGATACATAAAGCAATCCTGCTTTCCTTGGATTTTTATTGTACTAATTTGTTTTGTTTTGTTTGCTGTGTTTTTCCATGGAGGACTTTTTACAATCCAAGCTGGCCTTGAATTCACTATGTAGCCAAAGATAGCCCTAAACTCCTGATCTTTCTACATCTACTGGCTGTTATCCCTCCTTCTGACAAAACTTGTGCTACCAAGAAGGGAAAAAACTATTTCAAGCTATTTTAAAAGGTGTCTCTTTTCTTGTTAAGTTGTGATGTGTGAAACAAATGTCATACTGCCCTGTGCTTCAGCATCAGTAGACTTTTGAGAAATTTTGTAGCTGGAGTTTCTTCTAGCCTGCTCCTCTTGCTGCTTTGTCCCAAATAAACACACAAGCACTTATATTAAGTAGAAAATGTTTAGGCAGTGACACAGGATTCTTATTGGCCATCTCTGTCTTAGTTATTAACCCATTTCTATTAATCTATATATTGCCACAAGGCTGTGGGTTACCCACAATCCAGCATGTTACTCCTTGGGTAGCTTGGAGTCTCTCAGCAGCCTCTCTTTGCCTTCCTTTTCCCAGCCTTCTACTGGTCTGGTAGCCCCGCCTATCCTACCTGCCTAGCTAATGGATAATCAATGTTTTATTCATCAACAAATAAGAGAAAAATATATACAGAAGGACATCACCCATCAAAATTTCTTTCCTATGGACATCTCTGAAGTAAATTCAAGATTTAATATACATAAGCCATACACTGTGTTTTATAAGGATGACTTTCTGGGTTTTTAGGGTAGAGTATATTTTATTGCATATTATTTATCTTTCCCAAACACACACACACACACACACACACACACACACAAGGGTGTGTATATGGAGGTCAGAAATCCACTTTTAGAAGTCATTTCTCTCCTCCACTTATAAGTCACAGTCACTAAACTCAGACTAAAAGCCATCACAAGAGATCTTTACTCACTAAGCCATCTTGCTACTAAATACCATATTTTCTTCATCTTCCAACCACAGACTGCTGATGGAACTTCACAATGATCATGGTGTTGGTTCTGTACCACATTTTTAATTTAGGCAATATCTTATTATTTCTTAGGGAAAATGTGATATTCTTTCTAAAAAATAGTCAGACTGAAGGATGCTATTGTACATAGTCAACTACATTTAATATTCAATTTTCCTTGGAGTTTACTCTCCTGTCAGAAGCACATACTCTGGGTGATCACCTGACCTTACACATCATGGCTCATGGTTTGTTATATCTTGTCAAGTTCAATCTTATGACATGATGCTTCATTTTCCCCTATAACTATGATTGACTTTTTACAACAGTACTCAAATTTTAGAGCCTATTTCATTTTAATTTTGTGTCACTTTTTCTTTCTGAAATGAGCTCCATAATATATCTGTAGGTTTGACTTGTCTCACTTACAGATTTGTTGTTAAGTTTCATTTGATACTGGATTTTGCTTATCTAGCACCAGGTGAATGATTGAAGAGTAAGCAAGAATATCACATTATGCCTTAGAAGAATGCTCTTTGTGCTCAAACAAAAGGATAAACTTCAGATACTATGGAAATAGTGTTTTGATTTCATCTTGGTTAACTGAAGCAAAAGATGGTAGAAAACAAAAAGGCTGTAGGCCATGAAAGGGTGTTACATTGCACCTTTTGTCCCTATTAAGAGTGATGAATATTTAACTTTCTGCGTGATTTCTGGCCTTCTCCAATCTATGTGTCTAATCATCTGTTAATTTCTATCCCAATGGAGAGCCATCTGTTGGAGACTATATAACTTAGGTTTTATTTTATGTGTATGTGAATATGTCTGAGTGTGTATGTATATATATATCACACAGACACTGTGAGGTAGTTATAGAGAGTGTCAGAATCCCTGAAACTCTAGCTATAGGCTGTTGTGAGGTACCACATGGGTTATAAAAGAGAAGTTAGCATTCTCAGTCACTGAGCCCTTGCTAACCTCTGGACTGAGAAATTTCAAGTGATGGTTCTGTAGACTAATAGATTGGTCAATCACAAAGTCATGCAATCACTAGCTAATTTAAAGAATGCCTTTTTCTGTGCTTTAACAGCACTTGTTAAACAGGAAAGTGCCTCACTTAATAATTTAGCATGTCTTTGTATATGGTAATGTGTGTGTGTGTGTGCGTGTGTGTGTGTGTGTTCATGTGTATGTGTGCACACATGTGCCATGCATATGCACTTTGGACAGAAGAAACACATGCAGGTTGGAGGATAAGCCTGGATCTCTATCCCTATCTTCATATCTTTCACCTCATTTGCCATAAGATTAAGCATTTTGTTGACAAATACACCAGGCTAACTGTCTTGAGAGCTTCCAAGACTCGCCAGTCTCTGCTGTTTCCATATCACTAATGGAATGTTGGCATTACCATATCTGCCATTATGATGTTCTGGAGAATAGGTCTCAGGTCCATGTGCCTTTGTAGCAAGGGATTTGTTTACTGAGATATCTTCTCAGGTTCAAATTCAACATTCACGAAAGAAATTATAAGAGGATATATTACTATGTTTATTGAATAAAACAAATTTGAATGTTTAATTAAATTTTTATGTATGTGAGAAATGAGAATATTTGACTTGTAAATACATTGGGTTACACTTCAAGCACGATATTTAGTGGATCTACCATATTGCATTTTTATCTTTTATTAAGATGTATACTGCCTTACTCTTAACACTGTTTTCCCTGATATACTATAGTAAACTAAACCTTATTTCTTCTGTCGAACAATTCTTGATGCAGGTCCTATCAGAAAGTTTATGCTATAAAGTGTTAATTGTGTTTTCCAGATCCACTCTCTCACCACACTTCAGACTTTCTTATTCCCTCTAAAACACTATCTGGGATTTATGGTTCAACCATAGCCAGCATGTTTGTTGCCCTCCATCAAGGACTGAAAGTGCCCCTGCCCTATTCCCCTGATAGCATAATGAAACTCAGAACTTTCTAACACAAATCTGCCTTCTGCTGCTTCTCACCTAGGGCTTCTCCAGTTAGCCTCATATTTCATCATATGTTGTATTGCTATGCACACTCTCTGTTCATCGGTCACTTAGCTAGCACTTAGATTAGTACCTTGTGGTCTGGCTACAGCAGTAGAAATACCAAGGTAAGCCTTGGGTAGTATTACTGCCTAGCAATGAATTATGGTGTCAACATCATTCACCTAACTTCATCTCATCATGTCAGCATCCTGTACCCTTTCATCCATATAGGAATGACAATGGCAATACAGAAAGATGTGGGGGAAGGGAGGGTTGGGCTTCAAATAGTTTTCCACTGATTATTATAATTGTACCATTTTTTATTGATTTTAGTTTTGGCCTTGCTTAATTAATTTTAGTGTGTAGAAGAAAAGACGGTGAACATAGGAATCAATGTCCTCAGTGGCTTGGGGTTCCACTGAAGAAACTGAAATATTTCTTTCAGAACTTAAGAGAGCTACTGTATTTTTTAGAGTCTTGAGGATTTAACTGTCCTGTAGTAGAAGCCTGTGGTGAGTATGTGTGTGTGTGTGTGTGCCTGTGCATGTGCATGTGATATATGTGTTTGTATGTCAGTGTGTATGTGTGTACTTATACTGACAACATGCTTCTGTGTTGAACCTGGTATTTTATTTTGTCTTTACCTTTCACCCTAATAGTTACATAGCAGTTTTAGTTTTAAGATGTTTTCATTTGTGAATTTATAATTAATATAAATATTTTCCTTCAGTATTCAAGGTTATAATAGTTCAATAACACTTTTAGGAAATCATTTCATAGCAATTTTTTAGCACTTATGATGACCCATTTACATTTCTGCAAAACCCTGGCTGTTGAAAGGTTCAGGCACTACACTGGCCTGCCCTGTTACCTGGAAGGATGCACTTAGGCAACACTCTGGCCAGCCCAGAGTTCTGTGAGAACCATGCAGGTGCAAAGGACCCCTTTAAAGGACCGACCCCTGCCTGATTACACGCTTGCTCTCTTGTGCTCTTGCTCTCTTGCTCTCTTACTCTCATCTCTCTCTGTCTCTCATCTTATCTCTCTCTCTGTTCTGCATGGGTTGGTTACCTGTCACCCCCCCCCGTTCCCTCCCTGTCTACCAATAAAACTCCACGTGGATCATTGAGTCAAGGTCTGTGTGTCCTTACTGGATAAACCTAAACATTTTAAAAACTTGTTGCAGTGAATGTGATGTTATGAGAAACTCACAAGTAACTAACTGTTACAGATACTTTCTCCTTTCCTATTTTGTCTTCAACAGCTTGTTACAAATGTGCTTTGTGTAAGTTGATTGTAATTATTATTATTATTAACTTTTGGGGATTGGGAGTGAGACAAGGTTTCATTTGTAGACAAGACCAACTTAGATATTGTTATGAAAATTCAGTCTGGTCTCAAACCCACAATAATCCTCCTGCCTCATACTCTTGAGTAATGGGATGGCAGACATGAGCCGCCATGCCTGACTTATTTGATTGAGATTTGGCTTGCTCACATTTAGAGATTAATAGTCTCTTTGCCTTTTTCCAGGTATTTTAGGATTTTTAGGTCACTTTTATTTGGGGATAATTTGACTTTACAGATTTTGAGACTGATCTTAAAATCCCTCTGCTATATTCCTTTTATAGGTTATTCATATGGTGATTTTGGCATAAGTACTTAGTATGTTCAATGCATTGTTTCTCATAAGCAGGGAGAGTGGGGAGGACTAGGCAAAAGAGATTTAAGCAACTTTCATTCGAGTACAAAAAAGCTGGTTTTCTTCTTTATTTTTAAGTTTTACAATATCTTTTGAGAATTTCTTAAGATGTATTTTTTATGTTCATTCTCTTTTCCTATGTTTTTCAAGATTCTCTCCCTATCTCAGACATGTTTGCTGCTTGTTATCTAACTCTACTTTTATTTTTTTATTTTACCAATAAAGAATTAGGAGGTAGCTATTGGGATGCAAATCTGCTAGCTCAGAGAGGCAGAGAAAACAGCTGTCTGCTTCCTCCTCTGCCATTGTCCTAGAAAGAAAAACTCCTCCAACTGGATATCCCTCCCTCCTACTCTCTCTCTCTCTCTGTCCTCCTGCTTCTGTGGCTTTCTCAACTGGTTGCTTTGGTTGCTTGCTCCAGTTCTCAAGGTATGGGACTATGGTTGATTTTATTTAATTCTTTTTACAATATTCCAGCAGAAAACTCTTGGATTAATGGTATGTGCTTAGGGCTGAGCCTAACCTCAGCTGGAAGCAGGTTCCTCCAGTAAACAATCCCATCTCAGAGTTGACACTGTGATCAAATATCTCACAACACATGATATTTTTTAAATTTATTTAAAATTTACTTAGTCCTGACCAATAAGATTGTTTCTTTACTCTTTTACTGTTTGATTCATCCATGCTGTACATTTTACACCAATTATGCCATATAAAGGTTAGAAGTATTACCATGTTACTTGAAGTATTAGAAACACAATCATTATAATATATTAAATATTATTTATGCTAGGTAAAATAATGTGGCAACAAATAAGAACTGTAGTTGTGAAAAATGGCCTGTCCATATGCACACAAGTTTATGGAGCCATGGGATGCAAATAGGAAAAAATGAATTTGTTCTAGAAGGAATTGTCTGAGGGATCAGTACAGTTTTTGTCTGTGGAAAGGGGAACACCTGTCATATGTTGAAATTCCAGTGGGTGTTTTTTTTTTTCAGGTCTCAGAAAAGACCTTGTGCTTATCAATTTCAAGTCTGTGAATTGATCAACCGGATATAATAAGTCCCTACTTCTAAAACCTTACATTCATGCTAGCATAGGACCACCTCTTAACCTTAAAGGAAAGAATGCGTGGGAATGACATAATAATGTGGAAAGTATATAGTTTTTTAAAGATCTGACTTTCCTAATAAACAAGATTACTTTTTATGATATCTGTGCACACATATTTACGTTGGGATATTTATGTCATGCTACTTTTTTGAAAACATAAAAAGAAGTCAGTGATGACAAACAAGTATGCAGTAGAATGGAGGCCTTCTCTCAGCATTCAATTAATAAATATTCTTTATAAAATGTTAGTAGATACACCAGACGCTTAAAACTAATAAACACTTTGGTTTGGCAATTTCACTTAAGGAAAAACATGTATGTTTTATTTTCATTTCATGGGAAAATAAAATTAAGCAGAGACTTCTCTGTATATCTTGGGAGGGGTTGCAATTAAATGGGCTGTCTCCTGGCCCAGATCCTAATTATGTCCTTTTTAAACCTTGTTCTTCATTGGCTGTGTCTCTTGGTTGTGAAGAGACAGAAAGAAGAGCCTGCAACCTTTTGAATTAAACTTCATCCTGTTTTTTCTCTAGTGCATTACTCAGCAAAATTTTGTTTTGCAAAAGCACTTTGGATTTAGTTTAGTTTTATTGCAACTGTCAGACACTAACTAACGTAAGTGCTAAAAGCCATAGTGTGATGATATTAAAACTACTTACATTGGGAAATTCAACAAAATCCATGATACAATGTTTTCTATGTCATTTAAAAGTTACTCATCCCTGAATGTGGGTGTCAGTGAGGAGGCCTAGGTAATCTATTGAGCCTTGGGCAGTAGATCAGTACTCATCCCGAGTGTACACACGGACTTTGGACTCCCATCCAACAATGTGAGATGCATTCTCACCCTGAACCCTTGGGGGAGGGTCTAAGCCCTGCCCTGTATGAAATGACAGACTATGGACACCCCCATGGAGGGCCTCACCCTCCCTGGGGAAATGAGGGGATAATGGGGGGTTTGGGGGGAGGGCACTGGAGGAGGGGAGGGAAAGGCAGAGGGACCTGGAACTGACTTGTGAAGCATCCTTGTTTCTAATCTAAATTTAAACTGAAAAATAAAAAAAAATATTAAAAAAATAAAAAATAAAAGTTACTCATACAGTAAAAATATATTTAGACATAACAATGAGGAAACATTGGAAATGAAAAATAATTATCATATTTGTCTCATTGAAGTGAAGTAAATTTTTTTCACAAATACTTCAGATATTTTTCTTGTTACATAAAGAACATGAGAAACTTACCTCCAATGTTGATCACTGAAAACAAAAGAAAACTTTTGATCAGGTGTTGTAATGAAAGCCTGTAGTTCTCAGAGAGTAAGAGAAGGCAGGGGGATGACTAGTTCAAAGCAACCCTGAGTTCAGAGCAAGACTCTGTCTCAAGAAAAATTCAAATTTGAAATTATAATTTTATTAGGTGTTTTCTAAAGGTGTATTTCTGAAGCATAGTACCAAAAAGCATCCAGTTACAGTGTTCAAAACTCTTAATTCAGAGCAGAGTGCTTGTGGCTCTCCTCAGAATTCACTGACCCTCCGAAGCTGTACTCAATCTGCTATAAAGTGACAGCTAGGAGTATAGGGTTATGTTTAGTACCCTTGATAAAACTACTTTTATTTACTTTTATTTATAGGCATGTGTGTGTACATGCTTGTCCATGTGTGTAACATGCATGTACACCAATCACAAAGGTCAGAATAAGAAGCTGTGCCCTGTGCAACTGGAATTAAAGATAGTTATAAGCTGCCATTAAAATCACTAAGTCATCTCTCAAGCCGCCGCAGGCCTCTTTGAACTCCAACTGTACCATTTACAAACTGGTTTGTAATGAGTTTCATATTGTCTGCAGTCTTCAACTCTTCATTTTGTAATTTCTATAATGAAAGTGATTATTTAAGTTGTAAAGATCAATTTTAAAAGGAATCTGATATAAGAGAAAGTGGGAAATAGCCTCAAACACATTGTTACCAGAGTCCTGAATAGAACACCAATAATGTGCAGTATGTTCAACAATTAATAATTAGGGTCCTATGAAATTATAAAGCTTCTGTAAGGCTAAGGACACTCTCAATAGGACAAAACACAAGCCACGCCTTAGACTGGGCTCGAGAAATACTGCTCAAGAAAGGGAGGAAGAACTGTAGAAGCCAGTCGGGTCAAGGATATCACAAGAAAATCCGCATTGTTAACTAACTTTGGCTTATATGAGCTCACAGAGACTGAATCTACAACCATAAAGACTGCATAGGACTCACCTAAGCCCTCTACATATATATGACAGTTTTATAGATTTGTCTTCTTATTGTACTCCCAACAGTGGGAACAGGGGCTGTCCTTGACTCCTTTCTTGCTTTCTGGGACTCTATTCCTCATATTTAATTGCCTTCCCCTACCTTAATACAAGGGGAGGCAGTGGGACCAGGATCCTGGCCTCATACATGAGGTAGCTTTTTGGAGCCCACTCTTCATGGTAGGTTGCCATGCTCAACCTTGATAAATGAGAAAGATGCTAGGTCCTGTCCCAACTTAATTTGCCAGACTTTGTTGACTCCTCATGGGAGCCCACATCTATGAGTAGGAATCCACTAGGAGTAAGGGTTGGGGGGAGATAAGGAGAGTGGGAGGAGAGGTGAGAGGGGGGTAGGAGGGAAACCTGAGGTTGGAATGTGAAATGAATCTTAAAAAATTAAAAAGAAAAATAGTAAACATTTCCAAAATGTTTATTAAAATTAATCCATGGGATCTGTCACAGTCACACAGACATACCTGCAGGTGAAACAACAATGCACATACAAATAAATAAATCTTAAAAAATAAGTAAAAGTATTTGAAATGAGTCCACACAATCTCATGCTATTTCAGGTGTGTGGTGAATGGCACACTCTAGAAATCATTGTTAATGGTAAACTAGAAACAAATAGCCACCAGCAGCTCAACTGAAAATAGTTAATACAACAAAAACAAACAGAAATTTCCATGTTTTAAGAAAGAGAGTTAATTAGGGATGAGCTTATCAGGGATACCGGAGACTGGGTCACATATAAAGAATAAAGATTCATTGCTCACAGTTTTGAAACCAGAGAAGTTGAATGTCAAGGTGCTCATAAGTTTTATGTCGCTCTGGGCCTTCATGTGGTGGGAAGACTCACATAACAATATAGCAAATAGTATGAGTGCTCTTGTCTCTACCTCTTATAAACCAGGAAGGTCACATGGAGTTCCACCCTGTTCACATATTAAAACTACAGTGACATCTCACAGGGCTTAACTTCAGATGGTATTAACAGGAACTCAAGGATTAAATTTCTCACAAAAACACTTGGGGAAACTTGTTTGAATCACAACAGGCCTATATCAGTGTTCTGTAAAAAATCACTATATATAGAAAACTGCAAATATTTGGGGGTTAGTGCCATAGAATTGTATGAATCAGAAGATGAAGTGAACTGGATCAGGTAAAATAAGACCTTTTCTTCAGCATTTCTATTAAGCCAAATCTTTCAATCTGCAGCTGAAATCTCCAAAACCCCTAATGAAATTCTCACTCTCTTTCACATATACACTGTCTATTTTTCAGTGTGTCTGTCTCTCCCTGACCCCCTACCTAATTAAAATATTTGAATATATTTGAAAAGGAACCATTCGATATGAATAAGAAGATATGAAGTAAGAAATGGGTAAATGAGGAAGATAAATGATAGGCCAAAAGAGACTACACACAATAAAAAGATTGTCAGGCATGGAAGCATATCATTGCAATGCACACTGTTGTAGTTTCAAGTAATTTAAAGAAATGCTCTAAAATTTAAAAGAAATTATGTTGTAAAAATATGAGTTTAGGTAATAAATGACAATGGCACATTAACAGAGAAGTAAAAACCCAATTCTCAGACTTTGGAGCAGGAAATAACATCATGGAGATAAGACATTAATATAGAACAAGAAGAACAAATGCAAAAATGCGAGTGGACCAGTGAGACAGTACAGTAGGTAAAGGTCACTGCCACCAAGTCTGAAAATTTGAGTTTGATTCCCAAGGTCCAAATGTGGAAATAGAAAACTGTTGTCCTCTGACCGCCACCTGCATGTAGTAGCATGAATTCAGCCACCTACCCAACACGCACACATAGTAAATTTAAAAGTATGTATACAATGAAATTTTTAAGTAAGGAAAACCAACAAAATGAAAGAAAAAAAGAAACAAAAACTCCATGTAGTTTATTAAACATAATTAATTATGGGCTCTCAGACAGACTGGCAAAAATACAGAGTTGAAGATAAACGACCATATACAACAGAGACCAGTACTCAAAAATGAGATGTGTCAATATGTATTCATCCACCATGAGTAATAAAATGGAAATTGAAAGGTATTCTAAAGTACTATTCATAAGTACACCTTAGAAATAGGAAATGAAATGTTCAAAACACATCATGCCTCGAGGAAAATAAAGTAAAAATGGTTAAAACTGAAACACTTCCCTGTAAACGTGTGAATTTTAAAGATAAAAATATAATTGTTTTGCTACCTTAGCACACAAATCAAATAACTTATAAGAGAGAAACACCAAGCAGGCTTCAGAGCTCTCTATAATATATATCATTAGGAAACAGGTAAGGTCTAAATGCACAATCCTCCAGGAAATGCACTGAGCAAAATGCTTACCTAAATGGATTGTTGAAACATAGAGGTACTGGAAGGTATCTTTGATTACATAAATGCTGGTAGAATACATTTCTTTCAAAATCACCATAATAAAAATATCAAGAGATAACCCTCAGTTGAATAATGCTGGTAAAGTAGATGATGTATCAAATAATATTTGACCTTAAACTTCATGTAACTTTTTAAATTAGTTTTTTGAGGTGTGTTTGTAAGCATATCTTAGTCATTGTCACCTCCTTTCCTAAAGTCATCCTCAATTCACCTCTTCTTCACTAGCTGCCCAACTTTGTGTCCTATTTAAATATTTAGAGAAAAACTTGTGCTGTCTAAATATTCTTGGATATGTGCTCTTACACTGAAGAGTGATTTACTTAGCAGGTGCTACACTCTTAGAGAACAGCATCTCTCCCCTCCAAGAAGTTAACAAATATCTGCAACTCGATGCCAAGGGTGGAGTCCATGTACCCAGTTCTCTCCATGCTAGGATTTGGTCTGGCTTAAGCTTGTATAGGTTTTGTGCATGCTACCACAACATCTACAAATTTGTTTGTGAATCTTACCTGCTTTGTTAAGAAGACAATGTTTTCCTGTACTCATTTACCACCTTTGGCTATTACACTCTCCTTTTCCTAATGATTCCTCTGCCTTGAGTTGTGGTATAGCACATATGTTCTTTTCAATAGTAGGCATTCTTCAGTCTTATTCTCTGTACCTTGACTAACTGCGGGTGACTGTGTTAATCACCATACTACAAATAGACATTTCTCAGGTGAGGGATGAGCAATGAGAAATGCATTTATTTATGGATATATTCCCAATTTATCATTATAAGTCAGTTTAATTCTAAGTCCATTTTGAAACAGGGAAGTAGCATGTTTTCCCAAGGGCCCTGATATATAACCATAGAATCATATACCAATAAGGGTGCCAAATAAGAGTTTCATCCTATAGAATGGGACTGAAACTGAATCAGAAACCATTACCAATGGCCATGTCTTTCCAGGCTGGTCATTATTGTAGATTGTAAGGTTCATATAAAGGTATGTATGATGATTACTTTTCTTATCTAGTAACTTACACAGCACCTTTCATTCCTATGAATGCAAACCAGTAGGGATGAAGGATCCAGATGAGTAATAGTTAAATTTTTCCAAATTATGACTCAAGAAGGTGGTGTTTTCAGCAATCAGGTCTTAATATCAACTTCTGGAGAGAAGCCAAGAGAAATGCCAATAGCTTGGGATCTATAGAAACGTACTGATCAACAACTCAAAAAGAAAAATGCACACCTGTCACTGGGTTTATTTGAAAGCCTATGGTGTGTTGTAGGGGCATTGTTTTCCTGTTATAGGGTAACACCATTTTAATTCTGTTTGAAAATTTTGAAAGTCAAAATGGCATCCTTGTGTCTGTTTCACCATATAAGTGTAATGGCAATGTAGGAATCAATTCAATTTATAACAGAGGTGAAATAATAACTGTCTTCAAATATTATTTCATCTTTACTAATCTTGGCTAAAAGTATTACGTATGTCTGGTACTTCAAATAGTTTAGATTTAAATTTTAAGATCAGATTATTAGAAAACCAGATATTTATAACAAAATCTATTAAACTATGTTAAAAATAAGGAATTAGAAATATATTGATCTTTCATTGACTAGTGCTTTCCAAATAAAAGATTGCACATATTAAATCAAATGACATATATACACTTTAATAATAAAAACAAAAACTAAACACTTCCAAAAGATAGTAACCCTTATGCAACTGAACAAAGAAAATCATAGGAAACAGAAACAATAAAGTAGAAAGAGAAAATAAAGAATAAAATATGAGTCCAGAAAGAATGTAAATCATATTTTAATTTCAATGGGATAGTAATTGTTAGCAGAGAATACTCTCCCAACACTGAGTGTATGCATGAAACCATAAATAATACTAAATTTTAGTATTGTTATTTTTTCTATGTGCATATACCTTTGAAAAAATTAATTTATGAGTTAGGAACAGAGAGGGAGCAGTGACTACATAATGAAGGCATAAATTCGAACAAAATACCATAATAAAACTATGTTAAGGTGGTCTTTCTCAAAATATTGTACATATCATTCTGGATGGGATAAACAGTAAGGGTACACCAGGGAATAAAGAGATGATATTTGGATCGTATGGACATAAGCAGGACACTGAGAGATTTTACCAGGATACTCAGTGCAACATGAATGCTAAACCTTGGTAATTATTCACTTATAACATTTCCCACTTATTGTTTTTAGACTGTGGTTGTTGGCAGGTAACAGAAACCAGAGAATATGAAAGTGATAATGACCTGAGACTATTGCATACTTCAAAAATAAAAGTATTTCACATACTATTACAAATCAAAACCTAAGTATTGCTGGGTTGATGTTAAGAGAAGCTTTTTCCTTGCTAGCTGCTTTGGTTTATCCCCCGCCAGCCGCCTGGGCTCTGCTGCATTGTAGTCCCCAAATAAACACACAAGACGCTGTATTAATTATGAAGCTGTTGGCCTTGCTTGTTTCTTACTGGCTAGCTCTGACTTAAGTATTTACCCCATAATTATTAATCTATGTATTTCTTTTACCGGAGACGTTCCGGGCTTCCTACCCCATGGCGGTTACATCTCGAACTCTCTGTTTCTCCTTCCCAGAATCCTCCTGGACTCCTAGTCCCACCTATCTAGATTCCTATTGGCCAGCAGTGCTTTATTAACAAATGTACAGGACTTCCCCCATCAGTTTGATATTATAAATCTGTAACAAAATTATTTAAAACTGAAAGGACTTTGAAAGCATCCTGAGATCACATACAAAAATCACAGTTCACTCTTTGAGTACAGATGAAGTATCAGGGCAGAATGCATTGAATGGGATGAATTAATGTTTTAGGTTAGGTTTTGCCCATAATGAAATTCCCTTCAGGGCCCACCCTGCCTGGTGCTTGGAGAAGGTTAGCTTATTCTCAAATATTTGTGCAGTTACTATGCTAAATCGTGTTTAAATTAATCAATACTAGAGCATGGAGAACATTAATCTAAAGACTAGCATTCTCATATGAAGGGAGTTTGGAAAAAAGCTTCATACATAGGAGTGAAAAGTTTGTGAGGACAAAAGAGAGAGATTGGTGTTAAACTCCACAAGTCAGAGACAACCAGGAGATACTGGAAATCAAGGAGGAGTTCTCCCCATCTTCAGAGAGAAATGTCTGTTAACAATGGATGCTACAGTTCTAGGCTCCAGAACACAAAGGTCATACATTTCTTTTGTGTTTTCTATGTAGTCAAGTTTATAATATTACATGACACTGGTAAGAGACTCATATACAAGGAAAATGAAAGTCCAATTAATATTTTATTTAATGCTCATATTAAATTAAAGATGAATGCAAAATGATGTTTTAAAAACTATGTTTTGGTTTATATTAATTCATGTTCATAAAAATTCATTAATTTATGTTTATTAGATGTGAATCAGTGTTGATTCATAAACAAAAATTACACTCAATCAATTTTAACTTAAGTAAAAAGAAGGTGCTGCCTTATCTATCTCAGTAGAAAACAGAAAAATATGCAGAAGACTAAATGGCAAAAAAGTGAAATGGTTTTGATGGAAAAAGATGAAAAGTATACCTGGGAGGGAAATATACATGATTTCCTCAGCAAACATAGTACATTTTCCACAATAGTGTGCAGAAAGCTGTTGGTATGAAAAGACAGAGAAACATTTGGAATGTTCAGATTTAGAAAGCAGAGTTCAATATTGAGATACACACTGAGGATGTTGCCATTTGTGCTTGTCTAGATATGGGTAACAGTTGGCAGAATTCATGTAACAGGACAGCAGGACTTACTTAAAGAGAAAAAGAATGAGAGAAAGTACAGAGGACAGGCCCTGTTTTCCATATTCATGTGGTCCTGACTTTGGGTGTTACATCCTGTACACAGGTTATCAGCTACAGACAGACTGAATGCCAAAAGAAGTGAAAGATATTTTAGTTTATGTTCAACACTATATTTGGGTTGAGGGCTGGTAAGATTGCTCAGTGGTTAAGTGAAGTTTCTGCTCTTGCAGAAGACTAGAGTTCAGCTCCAGGACTAATGTTGGTTACCTCTCAGCCATCTCTGTCTCTAGCTCTTGGGGATCCACTGTTTTCTCTAAACTCCATGGGCAGCTGCACTGACAAGTGCACATACCTGCAATATATCTATATCTATATCTATATACATATCTATATATATCTATATATATGTGTGTGTGAGTGTGTATGTTAAAATGACTGGACTTGAGACTTGAAAACTTTAACTTCCACTATTTCCATGTTGGAAATTTTTCATTTAAATATTTAGTGACTAATATACCTCTTGAATTGCTTGATGATACCAAAGTTTACAAAGTATTTAGATGAAATCAGTAGGTGATAATTTATTCTGTTTCCTTTATGACCTATTGCTGCTTTGAATGGTCGATTTGGTTTAGACTCAGTTATTCACAGCACCATTTCCTATTTATTTTTCAAGCAGTACATGTGAAAAATATCCATAAAAATATTAAGTCATCCAAATATTTCACTTTTACCTATATCATATGTAGGTCCAAGTTTCTATTTCCATTTAACTTTATATTCTATCCCTTTATTTTAGAAAAGTGTGAATAAATTGTAGTAGTTCTTAAATTTTCATCATGAACTTTTCCATTCATTCAGCAATATTCATTGTAACCCCAAGATATGGGGACTGGAATATTTATACAGAAGTAAAGTAAATAATTACTTCTAAATGTCATGTTCAGTGTTGTCTTGTAAGAGCTATATATTAATTCAATTCCAAATATATTTTTTTGAATTTATTTATTGATAGTTCTGTGTTGGCATATAAATATGAGTAGATAAACAGGACTTTCAAAATAGGGTACTAATATAGACAAGAATGAAGAGAGTCAGGCAGGCATTGTGACTCATTTCTGTAATCTTAGGGCATGAGAAACTGACTACAGAAGAAATACTGTCCCGGTGAAAACATCTTCTGATACACAGTGAGTTCTAAGGCCATACTGGGCTACACTTTGGGACTTGAGCCTCTGTCTCATAAAAAAAGAGAACAACAACAAAAACCCAACAACAAGAGCACTGACAAATGAGGAAGGACTGATTCACAGGAGTTATATTAGAAATTCAATAGAATGTACCTTACCAAGTCAGACGAGGCAACAATTGTAAAATGTAAAAATTGATGGAAGCCATAATTCATGTGGATTCCTGCCCAACATGAAATTTTAATGGTTTTAAGTGAATGAGAAACATGCCTAATAGTATTGTTCATGACCCTCTTCAAATGTTCTGAGCTACATGTCCTTTCTCTAAACATCTAAGCCTTTTAACATCTCATCCCACAATTAGGATTGCTCTCTCAACCTGGACTCTTGTGGGAGGGTCTAGGCCCTGCCCTGGATGAAATGACAGACTTTGGATATCCTCCGTGGAGTGCCTCACCCTCCCTGGGGAAGGGAGTGGGGACTGGGTGGGGGGGTTGGGGTACCTGGTGGGAGGCAGGGGAGGAGGTTAGGGAGAGGGAGCTGGGATTGACATGTGAAGGAAGCTTGTTTCTAATGTAAATTAAAAAATTAATAAAGGAGACAGCCTTGTTGAGCATAACAGAATTATACCAGTCTCCAGAAAATTATGGTTTGACTTTTTCCATTATCCCCAAGGAACTTGTCTGGTGATAAAGCTACTGGTAATTTAAATATCTATAGACATTTATAAACTGGAAGAATAAGGACCCAGTTTCAGTCCAACCAATCCTGGATGTTGACACTCATTTCTGAGGATCTTTATTCCAAGAAATATGAGATTCCTGAAAATCTGGCTGCTTCCTTCTTATTGGTGGGATAAGATATTCTTCAGAGATTCAGGAAGTTTCCCATCTTATCTCCTTCACATTTGCATTCCATAGAGATTCTCCCATGTACTAGTTGCTGAATTCACACTGTTGGGATGAAATCATGAGACTTTGATTTAATGTATGAGTTGCATTATTCTCAGCTGTGTCATTTGGTGCCTGTATCTTCTCCGCCTGAAAAATGCCATCAGGATTCATCAAAACAAACAAAATTCTCTTAAAATTTACTCTCTCTCTGTAAACAATAAGAAAAGTCACCAGGAAGGGCACAAAGAATTCTGAAAAGGGTATACAAATATGTGAAAGAATAAAATGAGAATCAGTGTTTCCTTTTCTTTAAATCCTTGCTTTCTACAATGTGTTTGTGAAAATTTCTAATAAGGTCAGAGGATAGGTGGCCTTGTTCTTCACATAAAGGAAGAATTCAGAGCAGACATTAAAGTGCTTTGTGTTTTGCTTTATTTACTTAATATTTTGAATATGTACTTATGCTAGCATCTGTGTCTGCCAATTACATAACATTTAGTTATTGATTAAATATAGTACATCAGAGAAGGGGCAGGCTTTGCCTATAACTAGACCCGTGGGATAAGGCTTGTTACTGTATCAACCACTTTTCTGTTACTATAATAAGATTCAATGAAGAAAAAAATCTTAAAGATGGAAAAGTTTATTTTTTGCTTAACTATTCCAGAGGCAGAGTTCATAACTGTAGGGGAGTGTAACACGTCTTTCTCTGCCCCACCACCCATCCACATGGAGGCTTCTTATTAATTATGAAAGCTCAGCTTTATCTTAGGCTTGTTTCTAACTAGCTCCTATAACTTACATTAACCCATTTCTATTCATCTATATATTGTTAAGAGGCTGGTGGCTTTTACCTCTCACCCTTCATGGCTTGCTTCCTCTGTGTCCAGCTAGTGACTTTACCTTTCTCCCTCTCAAAGTGCTCTCTGGCCCCAGAAGTCCCACATAACCTCTTCTTAGCTAATGGTCATTCAGCTCTTTTTGTTGTGATCCTAGCCTTTAATGGCTGAGCCATCTCTCCAGCCCTCATTCAGCTCTTTATTAAACCAATTGCGGTGACACATCTTCACACAGTGTAAAGGGATATTCTGCAACAGCGGAAGTAGGAAACTGAGAGATCACATTTCATTCCCACACGCACATACATTCACACACATACATACACATATACACAATTCATGCACATATACACACATATATGCACACACATGCATGCTTGCACTCACACACTGTCATGTGCACACACACATGATGCAGGCAGGAAGCAAGAAGTAGAATGACTATAATGCCTCAAAGCCCAGTGACATATTTCATCCAGCACAGCTCCACTTCCTGAGGGTTCCACAACTTGCCCAAACACCATCTAGAGACCAAGTGTTTAGGTACCTGAGCCTGCAGGAAACATTTCTCATTCAAAGACCCACAATAAACTTACCTATCAATAAAATCTAATATCAGAGAGAGGAACTCCCTATGTAGCTTAGTGGAACATTACTAGCATAGCATGTGCAAAACCCTGGATTTGGTCATGCCACAAAATAAATAAGCATAAAACAATGTCAGAAAGAGAAGAGAATATATTGCCTGTATTACTGCTTTCTGTTACTATCCCCAAATACCAGAAGGTGGATATTTTATTTAAAAGGTTGGTTTGTCAGCTCACAGTTTGAGAGACTTAGAATTATAGTGTAGACATCATAGTCAATGTGACTTTAAGTGAAAACTTAATGGTGGATGTCACTCAAGGAAGGAATGTTGTAGGGATTATGTGGAAAGATGGATGATTTTGTGAACATTGTGTTTTTAAAGAGAATCAATTCAGATGTGCATGAATATTTTCAAACACCTTCTGGTGTCATGTCCCCAATAGCCTCACAATCTGCCACTATGATTTTCATCATCACCTCGTGTGTGTGTTTGTGTGTGTGTGTGTGTGTGTGTGTGTGTGTGTGTGTGTGTGTGTAAAGCTGGTATAGGTTGAAAATGAGTATCTTCATCTACAAATTTCCATCTTGTTTTTTGAAATAGAGCCTCTTCCTTAACCTGCAGCTCCCTGATTCTTAGCTAGACTTACTGGTCAGTAAGCTCTGAATCCTCATTCCTGAGATTGTGGGTGCATACTGCTGTACCTCTTGACTTTTTAATATCGGTTCTGAGGAACTGAACTCAGATCTAAGTATAGGTTTTCACACTTTAGCAGCAAGTCCCTTTCCAAATGAGCTATCGCAGAGTCACAGGACTCATCTCCTAATGTTTCTGTACCTATTAACATCACCATATTAGGGACTGAGCTTATGACACGAGACTTGAGCAGAAAAGCCAAGGCTGAAGATCATCTGAAAGATGCATGCCACTTATGATAAACTAAAATGACTTTGAATCTAATACTAAAATATAAATAAATTTTGGGGAAGTGTGCCCTAATGGAGCTTCCTTATGTCAATCATATTTCACTCCCTTTCAGTGTTTATAACTGCTTAAAGACAGTTGTGTTGGGGGCTGACACTCAGATGCTCACAGCTTGAAGTGTTTGTGTCACTTCCCTTAATTATTCAGTAAAAGCCGATGGACCAGTGAGTTGGTTATGCCAATGATGGTCCTTGCTGACAAACCTGACAATCTGAGTTTGATATTTAGGACTCATATGGTATAATCAGAAAACCCACTTCTGCAAGTTGTACCCTGGCCTTAATATACATACCATGGCATATATGTGCATACAAACATGCACATAAAACAATTAAATAAAATATATCTTAATGAAAGATTTCAGTCACATTCCTTTTCAACTTACACATGGTAGGGTTATTTTTTTTTGGTTTTTACGAGACAGGGTTTCTCTGTATTGTTTTGGAGGCTGTCGGTCCAGCCTGGCCTCGAACTCACAGAGATCCGCCTGCCTCTGCCTCCCGAGTGCTGGGATTAAAGGCGTGCACCACCACCGCCCAGCGGTAGGGTTATTTCTACCTCAGAAATTAGACTATGGTACAAATCTTTTTCTACTCCATGAGGTTTTCTGAGCACACACTGTATATCTCAATCCAAACAGAACCATCTAAATGTGATCCTTTTCTGTGGATATTCAGTGTTTCTCTTATCCACAAAAACCTCTTTTTCCCTCTGGCTTTATTTGGTCTTCCTATGTATCCCAGTCTCACTTGGTAATATGTAGCATAGGCTAGCCTCTAACTCATGGTGATCCACCTGTCTCAACCTCCTGATTATGGGGATTACAGGCATGAAGCACAACACTCTTCCTGACTTTTGTTATAGTGACTATATGTGAATACCTGATCTTTCTGTTTGAAGAACCTCCAGCACAATTTCCTTTCATTACCTTCACTTTCCCTGTTGTCTTTATGACAAGTTACTGCTTCTGCTTTTACAGTGATATGTAAATTATTCCTGAAACATTTTTATTAAAATTAACTCAATGAAAAGAATGGGTTCATTAAAAACTAGTCAGATGAGACACAAGTGAGTCCAAAATCAAATACTCTCTTCTGATACTAGGCCATAGCATTCTGGGAAATTTTCTAGTATTTATTTTGGACTAAGCCTTACTTTCTTCATAGTCACAGTTTCTGTACTGGCAAAAATCACCTGAGAAGTAAGGCAAGGTTTCAGAGACATGCACTTGTGTTCTCTCTTGCTATCAGTTATTCTCTTTACCCTAATACAACTTCCTGAGCAAACTGAAGCAATGGGTTCTCTTTTTGCTAACAAAGCTCTATTCTGTAAGGGTGTGTATCAAGTTATGAGGTGATAGCATATTTTTCTATCTGAAATACAGGACACCTTTTATTTCTTTGCTATGTTTCTAGATACTTGCAAGGAATCATGTTATGAGTGTCTGGAAGGATTAACTGTTGGCGGGGTAGATGGGAGAAACTGAAACATCACAGCTGCCATCTGAGGGTTATTTCTCTATTTAGATTTGTAGAAGGCAAACTATAGCATGAAGTTGTAGGTGGGACAGTGTCTAGAGCCTTATTACTCTAATTGCTTCCCGTTGACCACTTCATTGATATGTAAGATGCATAAATCATACCATAGCTCAAAAACCAGCTGAATTGTATTATGCTGTGTAGTCTAGAAGAAATGCACAGTATAATCCATTTACATAATTCTCTTCAGAGTCACTTCTGCTAAGATTTAAAAGTGAAAATGATATGGAATTAGTCTTAACTTATTGATCTTCAGTATTTAAATTCCAGCAATGAGTTATTTTTGAAGTCTCTTCTCGCATCCTTGTTCAGCTTTCTAGGCAAGCCAGGAATGGACATACTAAGTAATTTCAGAATCCTTCAAGCAGCAGAGAAGATTAAAAACACTGAATGACTTTTAGAAAGCAAAAAATTTATTTAAACATTTTGACTTGATTTCCATTTTTTATTTGTATAAAGGTAAATCCTGATTGATATCTGAGGCACCACTCAGGCATCCAATGTTACAATGGCTTTAAAAGAGTTAATTTGGCTATAACAGACTTTATGTCAGTTATGCTACCTAGTCATCAAAAAATACATTCACTTTGTAGACTTTTTCATGTATAAATACATGTTCAAGACTTATATTAAAAGATACTGGTATAGACTCATCACAAGACAGTTCTATTATTTTTCTCCTTGCTGCAGCCTAATACCTGAACTGTTGATCCTTATTTGATATAGGCATGTATAGCCTATTGTAAATGGAGTTCTTAATAGGTTTAAATAATAAGATCCTGGAATCAGATTTAGAGGAAAATGCTGAGTGATCAGAGAGAAGAAGTAGCAAGCCAAATTCACCTTTACTTCAATAGCTTCCCAGCAGAGTAGGAGAGCCTGTTCCTGTTTCTTCCTGCTTATATCCTTTCTCCTCCCAGCCATCCCACTTCCTCTCTCAGCCCAGCTATCAAACGTCCTTTCTCTGCTCAGCCATCTGGCTTCCTCTCTTGCCCAGCCATCTCACTTCTTGTCTGTCTGTACAGACTTTCAGACCTCTGTGCTTCACTAGTGGTAAGCTCTGTCCTCTGATCTTCAGACTAACTTTATTTGTACAAGCAAGATAGCACCACAGCCTATTGTAGGTGGCAGCTTTCCTTAGGCAGGAGATCCTAAACCATACACAAAAGCTAGCTAAGCATGTGAGGCAACCAACAAATAGCATCCTTACATCCTGGCTGATTTTTTTCTTTTTTCCCCCATTTTTTTGTAATTTATTTAAATTAGAAACAAACTTGATTGACATGTCAATCCTATCTCTCTCACCCTCCCCTCTCTCC
Organism: Mesocricetus auratus; assembly: GCF_017639785.1. Lineage (NCBI taxonomy): Eukaryota > Metazoa > Chordata > Mammalia > Rodentia > Cricetidae > Mesocricetus > Mesocricetus auratus. Next base: position 170,924,443 of record NW_024429266.1, read on the forward strand.
CACACCCCGCCAACCCCACCAACCCCCCAACAATCCCCCACCCCATTCCCCCTCTGGTCCCCATAGAGGGTGAGGCCTTCCATGGGGAATCTTCAAAGTCTCATATTTCCCAGGCAGTGCCTAGGCCCTCCCCCATGTGTCCTGGCTGGCACAGCATCCCTCCATGTGGAATGGGGTCCCAAAGTCCATTTGTATGCCAGGGATAAATACTGGTCTATTTCTGTCACAATTGATTGCAGTAGCTCCTTGCTCAGTGGTAATGCTGTGTAGACTTTAAAAAGAAAAACAAATCTGGCTTGCCTTCAAATCCTTGCCTTGCCATTTCTTGATAAACCTGCTCTCTGGTAAGTTGCTTTTGGTCAGGATGTTTCATCAGGGGGACAAAAATGAAACTAGAAAAGGTAAAGCTGTTTCCAATCTGTGGATTACACTCAGGGAGACATTGCCAATGGACTATGCAAAGGTACTCCTAGCTGGATACCTGTAAGACAGAACCTCATTGTAATGATCCTTCCCCAGCTCTGTGCCTGCACAAGGTGTGCCCTCATTGAAGCACAGAAATAAACTATTGAATCTACAATGGCTTCTCAAACATTATGGGATTTTGCAAGATTGGGAAGGCTCTAAAGGGAGATAGTTGTGTTTGCAGAGACATTTTGACAAGAACACCAACTAAAAGGCCTCCAGTGCAATTGGGTTCATTGTGATTCAGAGAGTTCTGGGTAAATTATCTCCAGTTATCATGGCATATCAAAGAGTTTGATGGATAAAGGGACATACTAATGAGACTCTTAGTGACATTGTGAAATGAAATCAGAGATTTCTAAGCAACACTTGCACAAGGCTGAGGAGAGGTTTCATCCCATTATCCTGTAATCATCAGCATCACTAATCTTTAGGAATAATGTGCTAATTTTATAAGCCCGTCTTGGCCCATATCCTCCCTAATACTAGGAAAAAAAGTAGTGAAAAAGCATTTGGGTAGAAAAGAGAGTTTTATTAGTCATTACGTATTTTATCACTGTGCATTGTGAAATGTTTTGTCTTATGTTTATTTTGTGAATATGTGTGTTGGTCTAGTGCTAATGTCATGATACCTGTACAGAGCAGAGAGGACAACATTTAGGAGTTGATTCCTCTTCCCATCTGAGGGCTAAACTAAAGTTGACCAGCTTGACAGAAAGTGCCTTTGCCCCGATGTGCAACCTTGCTGGTCTTGTAAAAGTAAAACATACACTTTAAAAATATAATACTCTATTCTTTGAGAAGGTCATATAATGTATTTGAATCATCAGGACCTCTCCTAAAAAACTCTGTGTTTTACCTACCTCATTTCTTACCCAGTTTCATATATTTGTCTGTTAGGTACCTTGTTTGTTTTCTAACCCATGGAGTCCAGTTTTGTTGTTCATATACTTTTGAGTGGAGAGTCATCCTTTGGAAAATGGCTGACCTATCAAAAACTAAACCCTTAAACAAAACTGACTGACACCCTCCCAGGAGAATTAATTGTCAGTAGGTACTCAGCTAAGAAGGGTACTTCATGTCTCTCTCACCATTTTGTCTGGCTTGATCTTAGTAAGACATGCACATACTTTACACAAAGACTGTGAGTTCATGTGTGTACCTTCCCTGCTGCATGCATAGAACACTGTTTTACTATAGCCATCCACAGTCTGTGACTCTTTCAGTCTTGCAAGTCCCTCTTTAGTGATGATCCCTAAGCCTTGGGTAGACTTTAAAAACATCACTTTTGTGTGATAAACCTGTTTATATAACACTGAGCAGCTATATTAGGTAAGCCATTAAAAAAAGAAAGTCTAGCTCAAGTCCAAACTTTATGAATTTGTGTGAACTTTTGTACTGTTAGGATAGTAATTCTGAAGCTAAGGAACTTTCCTTTGATTTTATAGTTTTACTGACAACTACATTTTTATAAAGTTATATAGCATTGAAAAAGAAATTAACATAAGTTAAAACTAGAGAAATGTTTGACTTTATATCCTCTTTCAGGACTCATGTGTCCTTTATCTGCCCTCCATCTTTTTGTTTTATATTGGCTATGCCTCACTGGAAGACTGTCTATTTAAGGATAAGGGCAACATTTGGTTTATCTGTTGTATCATGTCTTCACACAGGGCATTTTGTTGAATAAATGCATCATCCTTCTTTAAATGAGGTTCTATCAGAGAACAGAAATGAATAAGAATATTTAAACAAAGTATTACTTCAAAGAAACTAGTCCTCAAGCCTTGGGCAACATGAGCACAACTTTACTTTCTTTTGACTGTACACTAGTTTATTATATATCCTAAATAAATCATTGTGGATCAGCTATAAAGATTTTAATAACCAAAGATATCAGTACATTTAACGAAGATATAGCACAGTGATTAACAGAGTAGAAGGAGTTGGAGAGTTTTCTGGTACTTTATTACTTCTTGTTTATTTGGGGTAAGTCACTTCTGTATGTGTTCATTTTCACCTATATTTATTCCACAACTCCAACAACCATGTCTGGGTAATGAATAAAGAGAAAAAGCCACTTCTGTAGTAGGAGTCAAAGGTTATTAACTCTGATCCTCATGACAGATAGCATTGGGATCAAAGTAACATACTATAACCACTCTGCATCACAAGTGCACAGAGATAAAACTTGAGAACTTAAAGAAATGACACCTGGTAAAATGTGAACATTATTCTGATTGATCTACTCAAACCTCAAGAACACCAAGCAAGGATACTTTCTCAACAGTTCTGTATGAGCAAACTCCCATTGGCAAAGCTCTTTGTGTGTAATATTTGATGTTTTTAATGACTCCGTCCTATCGTAGGCAAATGTCTGACATCTCCAAAATTTATACATCCTAGAAGAGAGATGACACTAGTAATAGTAACTTAGATTATGGACTGGTTATTCTTTGTCAACATCCCATAATCCAGAATCACCTTGGAAGCGGGAATCAGAATTAAGAAATTGTTTCCATCGAATTGGCCTGTGAACAATTTTATGGAGGCATTTTCTTCACTGCTAATTGATATATGAAGGATGAAACCATTGTTTTAGGCACCAGCCCTAGGCAGGTTGACCTGAGCTTTATAAGAATGGTAACTGAACACAAGCCTAGAAGCAAGCCAGTAAGCAGTGTTCCTTTATGATCTTCCATGTTCATTCATTGGTACCCTTCCCTGTAGGGTAGACTGTAGCCTGTAAGCTAAAATGAACCTTTTCCTCTTCAAGATGTATTGTTCAGTATTTTTTCACAGAAACAGAAAGTCACACTGAAGCAAATTAAATGCAGACCTACCCATTAACTAGAAAATAAAGTTTTCTAACCTTAATTTTGCTCATAACATCTGGCTTTGTTTAAATGTTCCTCAACCCTTTCCCAAAGTGCTATAGAAGTCATCATGCCATAACTTGTGCTGTTTAATCTCATGTATTTTCTCTTTATTTGGCAGCTACTGACTCTTTCTGTTTTTTTCATTACCAGACCTTTACAGTTATTGCCAAAATGCATATCCATTTGACTGCTCCGTTGTAATTTTGTTCACTCCGTCTTTATTACAGTTTGATCAAGTTCTTACTCCTGTGGATTCTGCACTGTTAATCTCTATCTTTTCAATGGTCTATTAACCTACAGATGACATTTTTTCTATCAACACCATCTAGAATTCGCCATTTAGTCATTTGGGCTCCCAAATGTCATCTACTCTTGCTCATTAAAAAATCCCACACTCTCCAATGATTTATTCTGAAAGTGTTAATTAGGAGGCATTTCTATTATTGACTTATATATTTCAAAAGCAAAACCTCAAATAAGAAATACTTAACAAAAACATGCACCAAAGACCTAGTGTTAACTGGGGAAGCGGCATCAAAAATAAAAGTAACATGGAGAATATTATCTCCTTTTCATTGCAGTAAAATGGTAGAATATATTGTCTTAAAAGGCACTAACAGACTCTTTCTTTTTTTTTTTCTTGTGGAATAGGGTTTTCTTTTTTTTTAATTTTATTTTCCAGTTTAAATTTAGATAAGAAACAAGGTTGCTTCACAAGTCAGTTCCAGGTCCCTCTCCAATTCCCTCCCTTCCTCCCGTGCCCTCCCCCACCCCCGTTATCCCCTCATTTCTCCAGGGAGGGTGAGGCCCTCCATGGGGGTGTGCATAGTGTGTCATTTCATATAGGGCAGGGCCTAGACCCTTTCCCAAGAGTTCAGGGTGAGATTGCACCTCACATTGTTCTATGGGAGTCCAAAGTCCGTGTGTATACTTGGGATGGGTACTGATCTGCTGCCCAAGGCTCAGTAGATTCCCTAGGCCTCTTCACTGACACCCAGATTCAGGGGGTCTTGATCAGTCCCATGCTGGCTTCCCAGGCTAATGCCTGGGATTCAAGAGTTAACCTTTGTCTGGTCAGCTGTTTCTGGGGGGTTAAACCAGCCCAGTCTTAATCCCTTTGATCATCAGTCCTCCCTCTCTGTTACTGGCTTTCTTGAGTTCAGCTCAGTACTTAACCAAGGGAGTCTGCCTCTTCTTCGATCAGCCACTAAATAAAGTTTCTGTTTCCCAGATTCTCTGGCCATAGGATTGTAGGCTGGCACTCCCCAGATCTATGTCTAAAATCCATATATGAGAGAGTACATGCCATGTTTCTCTTTTTGTGACTGGGTTACCTCACTCAGGATGGTTTCTTCTAGTGTCATCCATTTGCCACTAACAGACTCTTTCATCTCAATCATTGATTATCTTTTAAGCTTTAAAGTTAAAGGAAATCAGTTTGTTTGCTGGTGAGCATTTGTTTTGTTATTAATAGAAAACAACTTGAACTTGTTTTTCTATTAACCCAAACAAAAATCTGTTTCATTGAAAGGAAACTTTGAGATATGTTAGTGTTATATATATATATACTCAGCAAACCATGGGGAGAGAGGAATAGGTAATTGTTTTGGGGATATAATTTAATGACCAAATGACACAATTTGCTGAATTATTCAATGTGGCATGAAACAGAGAAGCTAGCAGTTGTGATTTGGGCCACTAGGTGCAAGGCAGTACCCATCACTGAGTTGGTAGTAACTTGGAAGGAGTTGGGATAGGGCATGTGAATAAGAAGTTTATGACTTGGAAATATTCCTTTGAGTATTCTTAGCAGATATCTAAATAGACAAGCCTGATGGCTATCAACATGATGATGTCAGAAATGCGTAGTGTACTTTAGAAGAGGTCTTAATGGTAGGGACTGCTGTTTGGTAGTATGGTTTGTGAATCATACTAGCAGAGTGGGAAGGATGGCCATAATAATTGTTAGTGATAATGGCTGTAAAAATTAGTACAAGCTCTAGTATTTTTCACACTATGTAAAATACTTTTCCACCGCGTGTATGCATCTGGCCATACTCTTATATAGGAACATGCTAGAGAATTCCTGATAGTGTGTTCTATAATTTATTTCCTGGGGTGCACAAAAGCTGCATATCCCATTTTCATCCCACAGGAGACATTAACACCACAGGATTTCCAGGAGAGTTGGGACTCAATATTGTCTGAGTGTAGCTTCAGTAATCTCCATGGCTTCTATGAGACATCTTCACATCATGCACTAGCGCTTCCATCCACCTGTCCTCTCTCCTTTCATGAGGCTATTCACTTTTATAATCTGGTATCTGTGTACTTCTCAGCATTTTTTGGATCCGTTCCTATTATCTCTCACAAGGACATTTACTAGAATCTAATCCTTAGATATCTAATCCCATCTTGAAATCAGCTTCAGTTATCCAAACTAAACATAGCAGAAGTATATAATCAGATGTAATCCCACTGAAGGCAATTAAAAGATCTCTGTATACTAGATTGCTTATTGTTTGCGTATTACAGGATTTGGAGAGATTAAGTGATTGTTGTTATCCTCAGCTTGTATTTAACAAGCCTTTATCCTTTGCCTGATGTTTTGAGAAACAAGTGTCAAGACCAAGTCCAGACTTAAAATTCTGGTTCTCTAATAGCACATGGCTTCTCCACTAGGAAGTGCAGTGGTGGTTCTCAGCATGAGACAACTATGCTCAGATAAACTGTTGGCATGATAGACTTTGATATCCTCTATTTAAGGACTAGACATACCACTCACTGTCCTGAAATGTACCATGTAGCCCCAGTGAACAAATGATTATATAGCCTCAGACAGCAATAAGAAATGCTGAGAGTGAGAAAGCTTGAACCTCATAATTTAGAAAAGGATGTAAAGTTAAAGTTAAAGATTTAAATGAGTGGGAGCTGGGAAGAAGAGAGGGGGGGAGAAGAGGAGGAGAGAGTGGGTCATGGGGGAACAGGAAGGTTGAGTGGGGGATAGAATAGGGGGAAGAGGGAATCATAGGTTAGAAGACAGATCTGGCACCAGTGTGACCTCTAGTGATCTAAAGGGATCACACCAACTGGCAAGCAAAGCAATAGCAATAGTAGAGAGACCACCTTGAATGCCCATTCCTGATAGTGAACTTGATGTCTATAACCATCTGGGAGCCTTCATCCAGTGACTGATGGAAGCAGAGGCAAACAACCACAGTTTAACACTGAACTGAACCCAAGGAACTCAGTGACAGAGAGAGAGGAGCGATGAGAAAATTGGCAAAAAATAGACTGGCAAAACCAGCTGAGACAGGTGATCTTAACAGGAGAGAACTCTTGGACCCAGACCGACAGCTGGGAGGCCTGTATGTGACTGATCCAGACCCCCTGAATGAGAGTCAGTGAGGAGGCCTGGGCTACCTATGGGGCCCTGGGCAGTGGATCAGTGTTTATCCCTGGCATACAAACAGACTTCGTGTGTCCATAACACAAAGAGGATGCTCTTTCAGCCTGGACTCTTAGGGGAGTGCCTGGACCCTGCCCTGAGTGAAATGACAGACTCTATATATTCCCTATGTGGACGGAAGTGGGGATAGGGTGGGAGGCTGGGGCAGATGGTGAGGGGAGTGAGGGAGGAGGGGAAGGAGAGGGAACTGAGATTGACATGTGAAACAAGCTATTTAAAATTAAAATAATAATAATAAAAAAGAAGATTTATATGACTGATATGGCATTCTAGACACACATGAAAGTGCACACACACATACACTCACAAAAATACACATACACACATTTATGTTTTTGTGCATAAGTGTATGTATGCATGTGTATGTACACATATATATATGTATATATCACAGGAATTCATGTTCAACATTGTTTTAGGATTCATTTTTATTAGTGTGTGTGTGTATGTGTTTGTGTGTGTGTGTCTGTGTGTGTGTGTGTGCATGTGTCTATATGCTATGTGCATATAGGTGTTCACAGAGGCCAAATGAAGGCTTCAGTCTCATGCAGCTGCAGTTACAGGCAGTTGTAAGCCACATGACATGTATGCTATGAAATAACTCAGGTAATCTGCAAAAATAACATCTATTCTTAAACACTGAATCATCCCTCCATCACCTACACATTTATTTTTCAAGTCACTTAAGGTGAAGAAAATTGAGGCTTGATCCTAGAAAATAATTGAATGAGGGTGGAATCAAGAAATACAACCTAGAACTAGTGCTGTTTTCTATAATTTTCTCTAAACAGAAAATCTATTAGGGGCTGTTACGGCAGCAGGATCAGGTACAACAGGACTTGCTTCTGGGCCTATGTTCCAGTGCCTAGGGATCGCCTGGGAACTGCACAGTGCTTCCAATCCCAGCAGGAACCATACACCCCAGACTCCAGGACTTCTCTTCCATGAAGGAGACCAGGAAACCAGAGGAGCCAGGGAGACCAAGGAAGCAGCTGTTCTGGAGGCAGGATCAGGTACAACTGGCCCTGTTTCTGGGCCTGTGTTCTAGTTCCTGAGGATATCCTGGGAACTGCACAGAGGTTCCAATCCCGGTGGGAGCCAAACACCCCAGACTCCAGGACTTCTCTTCCACAAACGAGACCAGGAAACCAGAGGAGTCAGGGAGACCAAGGGAGTGGCAGTTCCTGCCATGGGATCAGGTAAAACAGGATCCAGCAAAGTGTCCAGGGAACCAGGTGGGAGAATAAGCACCGCAGATTCCTGTTCTTCTTCTCCATCCACTGGAAAAGAGCGAGGATAAGGAGTAGAAGAACTACCAGATTATTGGACTTGCTAGCACCCACCAAAAGGGAACTCTGGTCCCCTAACCACCAGACCAGTAAGGGGCTCTTTCTGCATCCATTAGAAGAAGAGATGGGAAAGAGACAATACAAAAGCACACTCAGCAACAGAAAAATAAATATGACACCACCAGATTGTAGAGACTCCACACCAGCAAGACTCCAACATTCCAATACAAACGAAGCAGAAGAGAATGATCTTAAAACCACTTTCATGAAAATGATAGAGGCCCTAAATGAGGATATAGGAAAATCCCTCAAAGAAATGGAAGAAAAAACAAACCAAAAAATGCAAGAAATAGAAGAAAAAACAAACCAAAAAAGGCAGGAAATGGAAGAAGAAACAAACCAAAAAATGCAAGAAATAGAAGAAAAAACAAAGCAAAAAAATTCATAAATGGCAACAAATGGATGAAAAGATAAATCAAAAATTGGAAGAAACAATGCAAATACTGCAAGAGCTGAAAACTGAAATAGAGACAATTAAAAAAAACACAATCTGAAGAAAGGCAGGAAATGGAAAAGCTGGGCAAATGGTCAGGTACTATGGACACAAGCATTACCAACAGAATAGAAGAGGTGGAAGAGAGAATTTCAAGTGTTGAAGATACACTAGAAGAAATAGATTCATCAACCAAAGAAAACCTTAAGTCCAACAAATCCTTAACACAAAACATCCAGGATATATGGGACACCATGAAAAGACCAAACCTAAGAATAATAGGTATAGAAGAAGGAGAAGAAAACCACCTCAAAGGGGCAGAAAACATATTTAACAAAGTCATAGAAGAAAACTTTCCCAACCTTAAGAAAGACATGCCAATTAAGGTACAAGTATCTTACAGAACACCAAATAGAGTGGACCACAAAAAAAGTACCCTCGCCACATAATAATCAAGACCCCAAACATACAGAATAAAGAAAGAATATTAAGAGCAGCTAAGGAAAATGTCCATGTAACATATAAAGGCAAACCTATCAGAATTACACCTGACTTCTCCATGGAATCTCTGAAAGCCAGAAGGTCCTAGATAGATATTATACCAACACTAAGAGACCATGGATGCCAGGCCAGAATACTATATCTGGCAAAGCTCTCAATCACTATAGATAGAGAAAACATGATATTCCATGACAAAACTAGATTCAAGCAATACATATCCACTAACCCAGTTCTACAGAAATTTTTGGAAGGAAAACTCCAACCCAAGGAAGTTAACTACAACCAGAAAAACATAGGCATTAGAGAACCCCTCTCTACCAACAGCCAAAAGAATAAAGGGGTGAAATTCTATACATAATTCCCCCAACAACAACCATTGCAAATCGAAGAAGAATGAGCAATCAATGGTCATTAATATCCCTCAACATTGATGGCCTTAACTCACCCATAAAAAGACACAGGCTAGCAGAATGGATTCGAAGACAGAACCCTTCCTTCTGCTGCATACAAGAAACACAACTCACCCTCAAAGACAGGCATTACCTGAGAGTTAAAGGTTGGGAAAAAAGTTTCCAAACAAATGGACCCAAGAAACAAGCAAGGGTAGCAATCCTAATATCAAACAAACTAGACTTTAAAATAAAATCGATCAAAAGAGATGAAGGAGGTCATTACATACTCATCACAGGTGAAATCCACCAAGATGAAGTGTCTATCCTGAACATAGATGCCCCAAATCCAAGGCATCCACATTCGTAAAAGAAACATTACTAAAACTTAAATCACATATAAAGCCCCACACAATTATAGTGGGAGATGTCAACACACCACTCTCACCACTAGACAGGAATACCAGACAGAAACTCAACAAAGAAGCAAAGGGTCTAATAGAATTCATGGCCCAACTGGGATTAACAGATATCTATAGAACATTTCATCCACATAAAAACAATATACCTTCTTCTCACCACCACATGGAACCTTCTCAAAAATCAACCACATACTTGGCAACATATCAAACCTCATCAGCTACAAAAAATTGGAATAACTCCTTGCATCTTACCAGCCACTTTGGAATTGAATATAGAGATTCCTCAGAAAAATGGGAATAAACCTACCACAAGACCCAGCAACTCCACTCTTAGGCATATATCCAAAAGATGCCCATTCATACAACAAGGATGTCTGTTCCACTATGTTCATAGCAGCATTATTTGTAATAGCCAGAACTTGGAAGCAACCTAGATTCCCCTCATCCGAAGAGTGGATAGAGAAAATGTGGTATATTTACACAATGGAGTACTATACAGCAGAAAAAAACAATGGAATCCTGAGATTTGCAGGCAAATGGATGACACTAGAAGAAACCATCCTGAGTGAGGTAACACAGTCACAAAAAGAGAAACTCTCTCATATATGGATTTTAGACATAGATCTGGGGAGTGCCAGCCTACAGTCCCATGGCCAGAGAGTCTGGGAAACAGAACCTTCATTCAGTGGCTGATGTATAAGAGGCACACTCCCATTGCAGAGCACTGAGCTGAACTCAAGAAAGCCAGTAACAGAGAGGGAGGACTGATGACCAAAGGGATTTAGCCTGGGCTGGTTTAACCCCCAGAAACAGCTGACCTGACAAAGGTTAACTCTTGAATCCCAGGAATAGCCTGGGAATCCAGCATAGGACCGATCAAGACCTCCTGAATGTGGGTGTCAGTGAGGAGGCCTAGGTAATCTATTGAGCCTTGGGCAGTAGATCAGTACTCATCCTGAGTATACACACAGACTTTGGACTCCCATCCAACAATGTGAGATGCACTCTCACCCTGAACTCTTGGGGGAGGGTCTAGGCCCTGCTCTGGATGAAATGACAGACTATGGACACCCCCATGGAGGGCCTCAACCTCCCTGGGGAAATGAGAGGAAAATGGGGGGTTGGGGGGAGGGCATGGGAGGAAGGGAGGGAAAGGGAGAAGGACCTGGAACTGACTTGTGAAGCAACCTTGTTTCTAATCTAAATTTAAACTTAAAAATAAATAAAAATAATTATTAGCAAATTAAATAAATGACCTCATTAGTTTAAGATAATATATACAAGTAAGCCATGTTTAACAACTTACTCTCCATTACTGTGTTATGTCTCTGTACAACTATTTTACTTCCTTCTCATCACACTCAGTTACAGGCAGTATTTTTGTATATGACCCATGGTTTCACTAAAAAGCATCAGTAGAAAAGAAGAAAATCAACAAATCCATGCACCTGTCCTTGTTCTCATGTGGATATGTCACCTGCCTTGTCTTTGTTGCACCTGAATATATTCTGGGGTTTATGTATTTCTCAAAGCACAGGGGAAAATAATCTTGCACACTAATTAAATGTATTTTGTTATGACCTGAAAAATATCTTTTAATTGATTTTCTCTTATGTTGCCCTGGACAGCCTTGAACTCACAGAGATTCATCTGCCTTTGTATCCTTAGTACTGGTACTAAAGGTGTATGCTACCACTATCCAGCTTCTATAGCTAACTAGTGTGACTGACTTTGAATTATCATCTCAAGTGGCTGTACTAGATCAAAAATAATATATCACCACACATGGTGTCTCTTCATGGCAACAGAAACCCAAGCTAAGATACATGGGGGTCATATGCTTTGCCATCTGCGAAAATCTTTAAGAATGAAACAAAGTATATGCTAATTGGGCTTCACCTGACCAGCCTGATGAAAAAAGGGGGCAATATAATATGACTTAGTAGATATAAGGTCAAGCAGAAGACCTGGTTTACTAAGAACTAGTTCTACTCTCTATGAAGTATATAATAAGCTTAATGAAAACTAACAGGAATGATGACAGCTATTTTCTGTAATATTCTCTCATAATTACATCTAGACTTCAGTTTCCTATCCCTCCTCTCCTTTCAGTCCCTCACCCCACCTCCCCTCTTACCCATATCCACACCTACTACGTTTCTCTTTGTAAATGATCAGGCCTTCCATGGATGTATCTATCTAACATAGTATAACAACTTACAATAATACTAGGCACATAACCTCAATACCATTAGGAGGAAAAGGGTACCAAAACAGGGCAAAAGAGTCTGAGATGGTACCTGTTCCCACTGTAAGAGGCACCAAAGGAATATGAAGCTACACAACCATAACATATATGCAGAGGACCTGTGTCTGACCTGTGTCTCTGTGAGCACCTATGAGCCCTGGGTACTTGATTCTGTGGGTTGTGGCTTTATGGTGTTCTTGACCCCAAAGTTTTCTACAATCCTTCTTCTCTCCCTTCTGCAGGATTTACAAGCTCCACATTATGTTTGACTATTGGTTTCTATTACTGCTCCTATCGGTTACAGGATGAAGCCTATCTGATTATAATTATGCTAGGCTCCAGAAAAGGACTAGATTCTTAATGTGAGAGAAAACTCCATGTGTGTGCTAGGCACCTCAACCTAAATCAGGCTTCAGCTAGATTTTTATAAACTGAACCATACAAATTTAAGAGAAATTATTTCAATAGCTAATTCAAAATACACTCAAACTTTTAAAATTTTTTTATTTATTTGTATTTATTATTTATTTTATGATATTTTTATTTACATTGCTTCACTTATCATTCCCAGCTCCCTATCCCTCCTCTTCATCACTGTCACTCCCAAAGCCCCCCAGCCCCCCACCCAATCCCCACTCCACTCCCCAGGGAGGGTGAGGCCCTTCACAGGAGATCTCCGAAATCTCTCATTTCATCCAGGGCAGGGCCTAGGCCCTCCCCAATGTGTCCAGACTGAGAGAACATCCCTCAGTGTGACACAGGCTCCCAAAGTCCATTTGTATGCCAGGTATAAATACTGATCTACTACCCAAGGCTGCATAGATCGCTGACACCCAAATTTAGGGGGTCTGAATCAGTCCCATGTTGGCCTCTCAGCCATCATTCTGGGGTATAAGATCTTCCCCTTGTACAGGTTAGCTGTCTCTGTGGGTTTCACTAGCCTGGTCTTGACCCCTTTGCGCATCAATCCTCCCTCTCTGCAACTGGGTTCCAGGAGTTCAGTTCAGTGCTTAGCTGTGGGTGTCTGCCTCTGCTTTCATCAGCCACTGGATGAAGGCTCTAGGATGGCATATAAGATAGTCACCAAACTCATTATCAAGGAAAGGCATTTAAGGTAGCCTCTCCACTATTGCTTAGTTTGATAGTTAGCATCATCCTTGTAGATCACTGAAAATCTCACTAGTGCCACATCTCTCCTCAAATCTTTAATGACTCCCTCTATTATGGTATCTCTCATCCTACTCTCCTCTGTTCTTCCCTCAAATTAACCTTCCAGCACCCATGTCCTCATCTTCCCTCCTCTTCTCCCCCTCTTTTTCCCAGCTACCTCTCCCCTTTCCCCATGTTCTCAATCCATTCACAAGATCCTGCCCCATTCCCCTTCTCTGGGGTACCATGCATATCTCTTTTAGTGTCCTCCCTGTTTCCCATACTACCTGGCAGTGGGATTGTAGACTGGCACTCCCCTGATCCATGTCTAAAATCCATATATGAGTGAGTACATACATGTTTGTCTTTTTGCAAAATACACTCAACCTTTTAATATGACATCTAAAATGAGAATCTCTGAAATGAAAAGTACAAGTTGGCTATGTTGGCACACATCTGTAATTCCAGTACTCCAGAGACTAAGATTCTAAAAATATGAGTTCTAGGCTTACACTGGTCTATTTAAAGAATTCAAGGTTAACCTGGACTAAATCCAACCTTAGCAATATCAAGATCCTTTCTATCAAAAAGAGGAATATATATATGCATATATACAGATAGATATATGATGATAGATAAATAGATAATGTCTAAAAATTCAAAATCTGTAACATAGCTTTTCCCTTTATTGAGAAGAGAAATTTCAGTTGATTAAATAAAATACCAGACAATGGTATTAAGACATTGCATGGCAGAGCTTTGGACATATAAGATAAGGACATGAAACACAAAATTATTAGGATAGTAAAAGTATTCTATAGGTACAATGAAACAAACACACATACTATTGTTTATTTGTCCAAATGTAGTTTTACTTGCATGAAAAATTTTCAAAAGTAGTCTTTTAAGCATTCAACTTGTTTGCTTATGATTTATATTATTTACACCTACCTTGAGGGGTAACTGTTTTTCTTGAGATGGTACCATTCAATTACAAGACTAGCCTTTTTAGGCTGTCCCTGTATAGATATTTTGTATTTTGTTTTAAATAACACCTGGAATCATTCCCAGTTAATGAGAAACACATAAGCATCTCTTTAAAAGGAAGATTATTGTGGATGTACCTATGTGAACAGAGAGTTTATGTGCATTCATAGTTAACAGCCCATTTACTGTTTCCAGGTTCTTTAGAGATCTGTGTAAGGCCTTCTTAACTTGCAAATGATTATGGTACAGGCCAAGGTAATGGTAAAAACTTAACAATGGTGTACATTTTATTAATTAGGCATGCTCAAAACCATACAAAAGGGTTCATTGAGTAAAGGACTCTGCTAGAAGATTCCAACCAACTCTGTCTAACAGAATCTATTCTTTGCAGGATGTGTACTTTTAAAATTATTTCAACCCTTAAATATAACTATTTAGAAAGCTTTAACTAGCTTTACTTAGTTTCATCTTCAATGCTGTTAACATAAAAATAATGTTTTTTCAATACGCTCTTAAAATATTCTCCATGTTTTTCATTACTGGAAACACTTCTGAAGTTGGATTAATCATCTTTCCTTGACACATTTGCCAGAACACTGAAAAGGAAGGGAAGGCATGCCTGCAGGAGCAGCATAGGCAAGAACTGAATCCAAGAGTGTTCATTTCTGCTTCACATCTTTCTGGAAACCTTTTCCATGGTTTCCATGTGCAAGAAATAGCTGGGAAATTTTTATCTCCACCCCCTCAAATAACACAGTTCATCTGCTTCCCCCGTTTATACAAATAGGAGAGAGGGAAGCTGTCCGTGATGAACCATGGAGAGTAGGTGTGTGTGAGAGCTGCTATTTGCGTGGTGCTGTAGGGGCTGATGTCACGATGGCTGCCCACACAACAATATGGGGAACCACATTAGCAGCAGGAATCCCAGTTGGCAGAATTACCAATTGTACCTGCTAAAAAGGCAGTTATTTGAGTCAGACATCCTCAGGACACCTTTGAGAAGTCAGTCAATTTTTTTTAATCTTGAGAGATGCATGGTTCCTAAAATGGACTACTATATTTCATAGTCTTTAATAAGTGCAGTGTGGTAGAACAATAAGAGACTATTATATATGTCACTTCTATGGTTATATTATCACAGAGATATGTCAGTCTTCCAGCAGAAAAAGAAATGTCAGAAACACAGGGTTCTATTGGGCAGGAATGAATTTGAAAAACAAGTACTACATAAATTGTTAGAAGAAGACTAGAAGAAATGCTTGACAAGAAATTATGACTTCAAGAAAGTTTGCAATTCATTCTTGATGGTGCAGGTTGCTGCTACAGATTGTCATGAGATTTTGGCAGGAGAATAACAAGTGCAAGGCCAGAGGGGGTGACTTCATGAGATCAGTCTCAAAACAAAATGGGAAAAGAATTAAAATCAAAAGTTCTGAGACTGTAGTTCAGTGGTTAAAAAAAACCTTATGTAACCTGTGTAAGAACCTAAATTCAGTCCCCAGTACCATACACATGCATGCATACACATACTCACAATCACAGGAAGAGCTATCTAGAATTCTTACTGGATTTGGGCTTTTCCAAGAGAGACCTTTGTGGTTGGAGTATTGAAATGAAAGTATTTGCCTGTAGTAACTGATGATGTATCATTATAAGGAACTTTTAGTGAAACAACAGTGAGGTCCTTAGATGACATCCAGGGTTCCCACTCACCCATACATGTATTCCATAGTATTCCATGGAATGGCAAAAATGCTATAGAAAGCAAGCATTTGAGCAAGGTGTCCTGAAATAGCCTCCATAAAAACAGGAACTCTGCTGTAAGAAAGTATGTACTAGGATATGTGTCACTTGATCGTTGCTACCGTGGGACTGCTATGTACACAGTATTACATGGTACCTCCCCTTTTCTGCTATATTTCAACATAAAAAATGGATCTGCCAAGACATTAGTCTTCTTCCTACTTCAGCATATGCTGAACATTTATCTTGGAAAAGTTGGCAGGTCATTCTGACCCAGTCAAATTATCTGTTGTAACAATAAAGTACCATTAAATTCAATTTCTATGTTGTTATTCCAATGTTCTCAACTTCTACTTGGAAGTTCTTTTGAATGCTTTTTATGGAGTCAGCAGAGTGCAGCATGATACTAGGCCCTATCCAGACTCCAAACAGGAAAATACTTAGAAAAATGTCCCATAAATTTAATAGACAAAGGCCACTTATCCTGGGTTTGGGAGACTTCTTGATTGTTATGTACAAATTGTTGTCGGCATCCATTCTGAAGTAGCTGCTGAAGTAATTCTATTGAAGTACTGAACCTCTGTGTTTCCCAGAGATAAAAAATACAACTTGGATAAGGGCTCCTTTTTATCATTTTGTATATGAGTTTCTGGAGATTCTGTTTGCCATGCTATTTGCAATCTGCTCCCTTCTTCACTTGAAAAACCATGTATGATGTTTTACTACATCCTCAAATAGAATCACAGTATCAGTCTCTGTAGATATTCTGGAGTCCACTAACAGAAAATCCAGCTCAACCTAAGCTGGAGATGCTGTACCGACCTGTAATTGCAAAGTTCAGGACAGCCCTGTATTCAAGTTAAGTTGCTTCCCAAAAGAAAGAAAAGAATGAGATCCCATTTCTCTCTATTTCTTGCCAGTCATCTCATTTCACATTACTTACACATACAGGTTTTCCCCCACATGGAACCTCCAAAGTTGTCTTTAATTTGACTTTAATCCCTAAATAGGATTATCGTGCATTTTGTTATTTTTCAAATTAATTGTCATTATGTTTAATGCATTTTTGTTTAAGGTGGAAAACTGAACAGAAAATGTAGAATTCCCACTATCACCCCCTCCAGTTTCTCCTGTTAATATGTTGAATGTAGTACATTTCTAATGTGGATGAGTTAGAATTGATGTTTATTTGTTACATAGAGATCTGTAACACTCTTGGTGTTGTAGCACATAGGTTTTGAGAAAGGTGTGTTGTTATGTAGTTATAATTTCGCTGATGTGATTTTACCATCCTAAAATTCCTATATTCTATATACTTCCCCTTTCCTACTCCATGTTGATCTTTTTTGCAGTCAGGGATATTTATATGGATGCATCAATAGACACTCTAAAGATGCTTTTATCTTTCAATAATATTACCAATTTGAAATCAAGGTGTTTGTAAAATTTCCAGACTTCTTTCTTTCACATAGCAATCAGTACTCATACACCCTCTTCATGACTGATAGCTCATCTCTTTCATTTGCTGAGCAATAGTCTCCTGTACTGAAGTCCAAGTTTGCCTTCCCATTCACTTGCTGACAGATGTGGTAGCTTTAATGAGTTTGGTCTCTGTAAGCTCATAAGTTTGAGTGCTTAGTCTCCAGTTGGTAGCACATTTTGTTGGAACAGGTGCGTCACTCACGGGTGAGAATTAATACTCAAAAGTTTCCTACAATGTACTCTCCCCAGTATAGCCTTGCCCCTTCTTATGTGAGCCTCCAGCTGCTATTGCACCCACTCGCTGCCTGCCTGCTACTTCTGCTGCACCATCATGGACTCTGATACCCTGGAACTACAAATACCAAATACAGATTTTTATATATTGTCTTGGTCATGGTGTTATATTACAGAAGTAGAAATGTTACTATGACAAAATATCTTGAGTTCTTCCAAGTTTGGGTAATTATGAATAAAGCAATTATAAATACATGAATAAATAACAGGGATAATACTGCAAGTGTCTATGAATGGCATGAGGACCAGCAAGACTAACTTCAAAGGTATTGGTCCCCTTTCCATTCTCAACTGAATGAATTAGGTTCTCTTCCTCCAAATGTGTAAGTGCCTCCATTGTGGGTAGTACCTCCATCACTGTCATTAGAATATTGACTAGTTCATAGATGGGTAATGGCATTGTGGTATTTGACTGTAGTTTTAATTTGCAATATTTTAATGTGATCAATCATGTTCTAATAATCATTCATTTTTTAACCAAACGCTGAATCCAAAGGGGACCCATTTTTTAGTCAGATCCGCATGCCATGGTTTTCTCTCGTGCAGGGTCGAGAAAGACAGCTAGTCATTTGCAGATACCAAAATCACCAGAGAAATATTATACACCATTGAATCAGAAAGAGTACCAAATGTCATAGTGATAAACATTCCAGGCACCCACAAAAATGGAAACCACCCTCCTGATCAAGCATAATTATATTTGAGGCAACATTCATATTTAAATCATTCTTCAGGTAAATAAAAATTTTTAGTTTCAAGAGCTTGGGAAAGGAAAGGGGCTTTCTGCCTGTGGACTGGAGGCTAGAATAAATGGTAATGGAATTATAGGGGGTTTGGGGGTTCAATTTATGCATTTTGAAGAAATGAAGATTAAAATAGATTTATTTTCAATATTAATTCAATATTGTCCACATTGATTCATGAGTATATTTAGTTTCTTTCTGTGTAAAAGTTATCACAGAGTGGAAATGAAATAAATAACACCCTAGAGGTCTTTTGCAATTTAAATTAAGCTATTATTCAATGTAATTACTAGTCTGAATGTTTTAAAGTTTCTCTAAATAAGAACTATGGAGGTTGTTTATTCTACAAGATGGTTCATTGCACAATTATGAATAGTCAGTGATGATCATAGTGTATGTTTTAGTTGAGAACATATTTTTGGCAATGAATATACAATGCCCATTAATTTAATCAAAGGGCTTTTTACATGTGTTGATTCAATAAATGTTCTCTGAAATTGAATACATTTGCCAAATAATAGGTTGTCAACTTAAAATGCAAATGAAGGATCTGGATCTTGTACTCGGAAAGACTACAGAGAACCTATGTGTCAAATGCTTCCAATTGCTCACACAAGTAAGTGATGAGACCTGGGAAGTGAGGAAGGAATTCAATGTAAATGTTTTACAGGTTTAGGATATGTGTCCAGTGATTAATTTAGTCTGTTAGTTATCATTAACAAAGTTTAAGCCACGTGCATCTGAACTTTTTTAAATGTGCTTTTTACAGTAGGCTTTATTCACTGAGAACAATTCAAAGAAAACAGTTTGTAGTTCTAAAGTATTCCAAAGACTTAATTCAGGAATAGATACAGATTGAATGTAGTTCTTCTTTGGATCTGTAAAATTATAGAATTACATCAAAAAATCAAACAGACAGTAGACTGTAGTTATATAAAGACTTGTGTGTGTTTATATCCTTAGTAATAAAAATCCTAAACCACATATTTCAGGAGGAAAAGGGAAGGGGGAAGAAGCTTAAAGATTAGAGAAGTAAAGTAGCCAGCCACTAGCTCTTGCTTCTATTAATGCTCAGGCCAAAGGGGCCATTCTCTCCTCAGACTGCCCACTCAGGCTGTACTGCTCCTCAGACTGTTTCTTCAGATGACCATGAGTACGTTACCTCCCTCCTTATATTCCTCTCTCTGCCCAGCCATATCCCTTCCCATCTCCACCTCCTTACTGCTGGGATTAAAGGTAGGTTACTTGTGAGCTCTATTTCTCTTTTAGACTCAATTTCCTGTAGCCCAGGGTGGCCGTGAGCTAACAGAGATCCCTTTGCCACTACTGACTGGCTAACTAGTGTGACTAGTTTTGTGCCCTAATCTTCAGGCAAGTTATATTTGTTAGATCACAAAGAAAATATCACCACAGCTTTCATAACATAAGTGGTTAATATTTTCTAAAATACACTAGAAAAATGAGAAAATGACAATGGTTTATATAAAGGACATTCATTTTCCATATGATGTGAAACTAAATATAGAAATTTCATTAGTATTGCTGTTTGATTTTAGTGTGATAAAACGATAAGAGTAGCAAAACAGGCAACTTATCTAAATACCAATCCCAACAGCTATCACAACACATGCCCAGACAGCACCTTTGCATTTGAAAGGATAAAGTCAGTTTTGTGTCTGCCTTTGTAATATCAAACACAAGACAAAAAGTCATCCAATTAGATTGAAATTAATTAAGTTAGCTCATATTTATTCAGGTAGCCTAAGTTATCCTAAACTGTATGTAATTCATCATCTAACTATTGGCTTTTAATGATGCTGTGAATTAAACACATTATTTTTCACTTCCATTAACAGTTGATGTTGTCCTTTTCATTATGCTATCATTGTTAATTCATTCCCTGCAATTTTGAGACAGTCAACTGGTACATGCTCAAGAGAATGAAATCTACCATGGTTCTGTATTTTGATTATAAATCAATGCTTGTTCTAAATGTGCAAGAGAACAAATGTAGACCCTGGATTGAAGTGAATGTTTTTAAAGACAGAATTTATCAAGCACAGTCTAAACTATCAGAATAGCTTATTTGGATCAGCGAGTTTTACTACAGATAGAGCATTTGATTAAAGGGAAGCAGTAAATAGTCTCAAAGCTGTTTAATCATGCTGCTATTTCATCATGTACAAAACTGAGAAAGCAAAGCAGAGGGTGAAGTCAATATGGAGACAGGTCATATAGCCTTTGTTTTTAAGCCGTAACTGAACTATCCTTGTGGACTGAGGTTTTTCTCAGGGTAACTTTGTTCTATTTCAGTTCCTAAAAGAATTGTCAATTATCCTCCAAACTGTCTCCAGTCTCTCTTGATATAGCTTCTGGCCTTTGATTCTTTGTCTAAAATGAGACAGAATGTTTCCTGGAATGCTTGATTTTGGATGTTTTCAGTGGTGAATACCACATAATAGATACAATTTATTTTTCTCTCTCTTTTTAATTATCAGTTATAATTGTTTCAACAAAGGAGTCACTCACAACTGATATTTGCCAAAATCTATTTATTCAGTTTGATCCCAACAGGAGAGACATCATTATTTGAAGTACAAATACAGGTCTCAATATTTTGTTTATTCAGAAGGGGGCACACTTGTGCTTTTAATAGTAGATGTATTCAGATCTGCTGGTTTATAAAATGTATGGAAACTTCAGAAAATGATAGAACTCCTTGTTATCATGACTTCTTAAAATATGTATATTTGTCAATGTGATATTTTCTATGTGGAATAAATACAAAATTCATTTTTCTCCATGTCTAGAACTTTATTAGATTAAAAACTTTGCAGCTTGTTCTGACAATTATTCTGAGTGATTAGCTTTGTTTTAAATCAGTGGTCATGGAACTAACATAATTTTGACAGCTTTAATCTCTGAGTTCATCAAACTAATATCCTACAAAGCTTTTTTCCCTATTGGTGCTCATTCAAAACACATCCTCATCTGGTGTTAGAATGATGCTGATTCACTTGGAGGAAGAAGACTTAGCATGAGCTTCTTTCTATCAACCCTTCTTTCAGGGGGCTGTGCATCCCTGAGTCATAGTCATCTTGGAGTGATATTAGCTAAGATAAGAGTTTACAAAGCTTAGAAAAGCATAGCGCTTGCCTCATGTTGACATACCAAATCTAATGAAAACATTTGATAAAATATAATAAAGTCCAAGCAGTTTAATATATGTAAGTATCTCTGATAAATATACATGTGCAAATAAAGAGGATGTAGCTAAAATTTTCATTGACTTTTGTAAAAGAAACAACATTGCATTTGGAATCTACATAAAATATGTATTTACTTACATGTCCTTACTAAAATGATTATTTAAAATAATAAATATAAAATATTATTTAAAATAATCTAGTAGAAATTCACAAATCAGTGTGGTCATTTCATACTTCAAAATAATAAGACAGAAAATTCTCATTGAATTCTCAGTGCCTGTGTGTAGAAAGAGCTCTTATTAGGCACATGTGGCTACACCCAAGCAGAATGTTGGAATAAGATTACCATACACTGGATAGGGGTGACATAGGTTAATTTTATTGGGACGAAATCACTTTCATGAGAAACCAACAACCCAGGATCAGTGCTCTAAGCATCCAAACACAGCTGCCCTCTGAGATCTGACAGGAAACCATAGAGAGTGCATGCCTGCCTCTCCTTAGGCCTAAACCCCACGTGTCCTGTCAGCATCTGTGCTCACGCCCAAACAAGGCATGGTCAGTGCTTCAGGTAACATCTCTCCCTACACCTGTGGAAGAGTCTAACTAGCAGTTTCTATAATCTGTCAAAATGTATGTTCAATGAAATGGAATTTTAAACCCAGGTGAAAAACTTGAATTGGTGTAAGCCATGCCAAAACCTCCCTGCTTACTTTCTCATTTCATAGAGTTGGCATGTCATATTTCCTCAACAAGTTCTAAGTCTTTTGCCCTTTAAGCTTACCTCTTTAGGGTCACTGATGTGATGGAGAATCAGATTATATAATAATTGTAGATCTTAATCTGGCAGTGTACATCCTTTGACTCAAGAATCCAAGGAAGAGGTAACTACAATAAGATAGTGATTGCCATGGTGCCTAAAGTAAAAGCTTTTCACCTTGCAAGTACCTTTCAAGGAAAACTAGTGAAGTAAATTCAAATAAAGCCTCTCAAATAGATACTTCATAACTTTAAGTTCCATAAAATTTTGAACAATTACTTATTTTATAGAGCCCAAATACTTAGTGAAGTTGAACACACACACACACACACACACACATACTTGTTGTGGAGTAGCTAATTATATGTGGGAAAACATGTAATTATGTGGTTATGAAATGAATACCTGAATTTTATCCTCTGAATATTGTCTTAACAACTTGTTCTTATATATCTTCTTTTTAATATATGGGATGATATTTTTACTGTTTTAAAATATTATCCTTAAAATGTTTTCAGAAAATACAACAAAAGTGGCTTCAAAACACATTAGCCTTGAAACCAGATTATTTTAGCTTTCACCGACAACTAGATGAAATGCAAATTATAAGTGCATGATAGTTAGGGAAATAGCAGTGAGGGAGAAGGGGTAGTCAGCAAGTAGGAATTTATAGTCAGGAACTGTAGACATTTTCTCTTCTACCATGGAGACCTTAGCTTTCTCTATAATTGACTACCCCAAGGAGGATGGACAATTATTAGCAGGTTTCCTTCCTTCTCTGCCCTTGGATAATTCCAAGCATAAAATTTAGTATAACCTTCTCAGTTTTGCCACGTGTATTGTGGTACTCAGACTGTGAGCTCATTCATGCACTTCAGATTCTTAGGAACTGAGCATCACTATCAAAAACCCATCAGAATCAGTTATCCATATCAGTATTTTACATTTCCTTATTAAACAATGGCATATTTGTATTAGTTTTGATTTGGCATGGGAAAGGACTGGCCAGACTCCCAGCTGGGAGTTACAGAGAATTGTTGTTCACAGAAGGCATAATAGATAGAAACTTCTGTGGTGCCTTTTGAGGACTTTGTCTATTAGCAGGCTCATAACTAAATGTCTTAAGGTCAAAGCAATGGTATAACTTAGCATCTTGACCACCAAACTTTTTGGCTATCACTACATCTACTGTTATTATGAGAAAACTATCTCCTTTGAGAAAGCTGGCTTCGTGTCCACCACATATTTCTTATCATTGGACTCTAATTCTTAGTCCTATGTGGACAAAGTGAGTAAATATTTGTTGAATGACAGGGTAGTGTTGAATCAGTAAGTGTTTCCCCCCTAGACAAAAGAGCAGATGCTTGCATCTGTAGTATGATTGAGATATTTAGTCAGTCAGTATGGAAAACATTCAGTATTTATGTGGGATACAGTTAAGTCTCTTTCTGCTCCTATGTATTAACTTCCTTACCTACGCTACAGAGAAGTTGGAATTTGTCATCACATATACTAATTCTCTTTAAGTACAAGTCTTTGTATCTCTATATGTAGCACTTTATCTTTTTAGCAATTTGAGTTTTGTTTTAGGTTTTCACCTGTATGTCATTGCCTTAATATAACCATTAATTTAATTAACAACCTAATGAATAAAATTATGTGTACATGTGGTTTGCTAGTATATTTTTCAGTGGGCACACATGAGTAAAATGTCCATAGAGGTCACAAGTGGTCTCCAGATCCCGTGGAGCAGGAGCAACAGGTGGTTTTGAACTATTCCACATAGGTACGAGGAATCAAACTCTGAAACCTTGACACATTTTCTTATATTTCTAGTTTCTTTTCCCATCCTGTTAGTCATTTCTCATCTACATATTGAATCTTAATATTTTCTCCCACTATTACCATCCAGGTTTAGAAATATGTCAGCTTTCTTTCAACCTTAGAATTTTGCCTAAGTCTTTTTTCTCCATTGTGATATTCCCCCCCCCCATGATGTTCTTTCTTTACAGAAAACTGTTTAGGTCATTTTTGTCTCATATTCAGAGCCACACTATTCAAAGCAATTTGAATACATTCAGTTTCCTTAATGTGGCTTATAAGATTCTTCTCCATGTAGTTTGTGTCTACTTACTTTTTAGTGTGCAATATTCTTGTAGTTAGTCAAGAGTGCTGCTGTCCTCAGAACATTGTATGACAGCTCCCAATTCAGGATTTTGTATTTGTTCTTTCCATAATGGGAAGATAATTTTGAGATCAATATGCAATATAATGACAGTTAGTACCTATTCCTCCTGATGAACTTAGCTATAGTACCTCTAAGATACCCCATTCCCAAAATAGCTTCTTAATGTGTTCTCTATCATTCATTATAGCATTCTCATCTCTGAGATATATTAATCCTCATGGTCTTTCTTAGTTAATAACCATTCTCTTTTCCCACTCATATACAATCTTTCTATGGACCAGAAAATAGTCTCACTTGATTACTACTGGCACATTATAAACAACAGTGGTAGATACACCTACCATGTGATAGACCTAATCTAGTTGCTCCAGAATGATTGCTTGCAAATTCTCAAAGACTTTTACCTTCCAGGTTTAACCAGCCTTCCTGAGACACATTGCTTGTTCACACTCATCTCCATGAAAGTGTGTAACACCATAATGAAATGATGCCAAGTATGGAAATATCAGCCTTACTAGTATATTAATGTTAAAATGAGATTGTAAACATTAAAGACAATTTCTCAGTGAAAAGACAAAAATAAAAAAATGAATTCCAATTCACATTTTACAGATGAACAGCCATAGCATCATCCTACAGCTACCCAAGGGAACAGTCATTAGGTATTGGAGTCTCATCTGAGCAACATTAAATGCTTTTGTGTAGGCTTTTCCATCTTTAAACTGTGTGTCCCTTACTGAGGAGTCATAATACTTGCAAGGTGTCTCTTGATGTTCTTCTGAGAAAGGACTCCTGGACCACAAGTACCTCTCAATCTTACTGAGGCTATGATAGGTTTTAAGTCCCCTTTCTTCGGCTTCCTCCTCTCCAGAGGCTGGCATTACAATGAAGTCCTGAATACATCCATAATTCAATTTTAGACAGTACTAGGGACCATATCCACCATATCCAGTATGTATAGTATGTTAGGCTGCGCTTTCTACCCACCAAGCCACAGAAAAAAGCATCAATGATGATGTCTCTTTAAAGTAAAAAGGAGAGACAATGTCTACATCTTGATAAGAATTGTCAATGAAGATCTGTTCAAAAACAGCCAATGGAAATGAAAGAATGAAAAATTTTAGACAGAATCTAGCCTTATGGTCAAAATGGTAAGAGAATAAACTACTTATGATGTTTAATGGGGAATTCTAGAGAAGTTAATAGCTTTGTGAGCAAATGCTTCAAACTCTCAGCTCAGGGTATGATTTCCTATTCATAAAACTTTCCAACCCTGGGAGCAATAATTTATACTAAACTTTCCTTCAAAGAAACTGCCAATATTTCATATTTTCCTTTTATTCTTGTTTCCTTAATTAAATAAAGTGTACAGAGAGATTTGGTAGAATTCTATCATTTGTTCGTGTTATACTTTATCAACTTGAGATACTGGGTCTGACTACAGCTGTGGAGGATACTAATGGGTACATTAATATATTGAGTTATACCATATATAAAATCATAGAATCCATGTGTTCAGATATCTAAAGTCCAGTGTCTGTGTTATTTTGTTTAAATTACACTTAGGTATTATACAATTACATGTTTAAATTTGCTCATTTAAACATATAAAGAGAGAGAGAGGCTGGGAGTAGGAGGGAGGGAGAGAGGGAGGGAGGGAGAACAAATCTCAGAGCATAAAAAAAAGTCTTCTGCAAGACCTTTATCATGAAGGGGTGTTGCATTTTGTCAAAGGCTTTTTCAGCATCTAGTGAGATGATCATGTGATTTTTAATAAAAGCTATATACAGTAAACCAACAGCCAACATCAAACTAAATGGACAGAAACTCAATGCAATTCCTCTAAAATCAGGAACAAAACAAGGCTGCCCACTCTCTCCATACCTTTTCAACATGGTACTTGAAGTTCTAGCTATTGCCATACGACAACAAAGGGGGATCAAGGGGATACAAATTGGGAAGGAAGAGGTCAAACTTTCACTGTTTGCAGACGATATGATAGTTTACATCAATGACCCAAAGAACTCTACCAGGGAACTCTTACAGCTGATTAACACCTTCAGCAAAGTGGCAGGCTACAAGATCAACTCAAGAAAATCAGTAGCCCTACTATATACAGATGATAAAAGGGCTGAAAGAGAAATCAGAGAAACATCACCCTTTACAATTGCCACAAAAAACATAAAATACCTTGGGTACCAAACAAGTGAAAGACCTGTATCGTAAGAACTTTGAATCTTTAAAGAGAGAAATTAAAGAAGCCCTCAGAAAATGGAAAGATCTCCCATGCTCTTGGATAGGTAGGATCAATGAAGTAAAAATGGCAATCCTGCCAAAAGCAATCTACAGATTCAATGCAATCCCCATTAAAATCCCAGCACAATTCTTCACAGACCTTGAAAGAACAACAATCAATTTTGTATGGAAAAACAAAAGACCCAGGATAGCCAAAACAACCCTGTTCAACAAGGCAACGTCCGGAGGCATCACCATCCCTGACCTCAAGCTCTATTACAGAGCTATAGTCCTGAAAACAGCTTGGTATTGGCACAAAAATAGACAGGTAGACCAATGGAATCGAAGTGAAAACCCGGGTATTAACCCACACACATACGAACATCTGATCTTTGACAAAGAAGCTAAAAATATACAATGGAATAAAGAAAGCATCTTCAACAAATGGTGATGGCATAATTGGACACTGGCATGTAGAAGAATGCGGATCGATCCATGTTTATCGCCATGCACAAAACTTAAGTCCAAATGGATCAAAGACCTCAACATAAATCCAGCCACACAGAACCTCTTAGAAGAGAAAGTGGGTGGTACCCTTGAACAAATTGGTACAGGAGACAGCTTCGTGAACATAACACCAGTAGCACAGACAGTGAGATCAACAATTAATAAATGGGACCTACCGAAACTGAGAAGCTTCTGTAAGGCAAAGGACACAGTCAGCAAGACAAAAAGGCAGCCCACAGAATGGGAAAAAATATTCACTAATCCCACGTCTGACAGAGGGTTGATCTCCAAAATTTACAAAGAACTCAAGAAGCAAGTCTCCAAAACACCAAAGGACCCTATTAAAAAGTGGGCTGCAGAACTAAATAGAGAGTTTTCAATAGAGGAGTCTAAAATGGCTGAGAGGCACTTGAGAAAGTGCTCAACATCCTTAGCCATCCGGGAAATGCAAATCAAAGCAACTCTGAGATACCATCTCACTCCTGTCAGAATGGCTAAAATCAAAAACACCAATGACAATTTATGCTGGAGAGGATGTGGTGAAAGGGGGACACTCCTCCATTGCTGGTGGGAGTGCCAACTGGTTCAGCCACTTTGGAAATCAGTATGGAGATTCCTCAGAAAAATGTGAATAAACCTACCACATGACCCAGCAACTCCACTCTTAGGCATATATCCAAAAGATGCCCATTCATACAACAAAGATGTCTGTTCCACTATGTTCATAGCAGCTTTATTTGTAATAGCCACAACTTGGAAGCAACCTAGATGTCCCTCACCCGAAGAGTGGATAGAGAAAATGTGGTACATCTACACAATGGAGTACTATTCAGCAGAAAAAAATAACGGAATCATGAGATTCGCAGGCAAATGGATGACACTAGAAGAAACCATCCTGAGTGAGGTAACCCAGTCACAAAAAGAGAAACATGGCATGTACTCTCTCATATATGGATTTTAGACATAGATCTGGGGAGAGCCAGCCTACAATCCTATGGCGAGAGAGTCTGGGAAACAGAAACTTCATTTAGTGGCTGATCGAAGAACAGGCAGACTCCCTTGGTTAAGTACTGAGCTGAACTCAAGAAAGCCAGTAACAGAGAGGGAGGACTGATGATCAAAGGGATTAAGACTGGGCTGGTTTAACCCCCAGAAACAGCTGACCAGACCAAGGTTAACTCTTGAATCCCAGGCATCAGCCTGGGAATCCAGCATGGGACTGATCAAGACCCCCTGAATCTGGGTGTCAGTGAGGAGGCCTAGGTAATCGATTGAGCCTTGGGCAGCAGATCAGTACCCATCCCAAGTGTACACATGGACTTTGGACTCCCATAGAACAATGTGAGGTGCACTCTCACCCTGAACTCTTGGGGAAGGGTCTAGGCCCTGCCCTATATGAAATGACAGACTATGGACAGCCCCATGGAGGGCCTCATCCTCCCTGGGGGAATGAGGGGTTAACGGAGCGGGGGGTTGGGGGGAGGGCACTGGAGAAGGGGAGGGAATGGGAGAGGGACCTGGAACTGACTTTTGAAGCAACCTCGTTTCTTATCTAAATTTAAACTGGAAAATAAAATATAAAAAAATGTATGTATCAAAGTCAAAAATATTAAAAATTCAGCAAAACAAAAAAAAGTCTTCTGGAATAAATTTCAAGCAGATCTAGGGACTAGAGATGCTGAGTTGTGTTTTGAGATACCTATTAAACATCTGGGACAGTAACAATGGGTCTTATCATGTTGGTCATGACTCAGCATTATATTGTTATTTATTGCCTTTGTGCTGAAACTTTATGATAAAATGGAAAGTATACAAGATTAGTTTTTCGATACCAATAACTTTTCTCGGTATTTTATTAATGTTTTATATAATGTTTTTCAACATGTTCACTGACTTTCTCCAACTCTACCTATTCCCATATTCCCACCCTTCCCTCACAACTTCCTTATTTGTTTATTTTTATTTTTGTTTCCCCATAGAGTAAAACTTGTGTTTCTCAGGAGTCTTGGAAATGGGTTCTCTTCTGGTATATGTTCAACCTATCCAAAAGTCACATAATTAAAGAAAAATTTCTTTCTCCCAGCAGTTATAAAGGCAAGTATCTCCTTAGCCAGTGATGTGGTGGGATTTCAAGTATACCTTCTCCCCTGTGGAATTTTATCTAGTTTCAATTTGCACTGACCATGAGCATGCTGTCATAATCACTATGAGTCCATATTTGCACAATACCTGTTATGTCTGAAAAACAATGTTTCTTTGATGCTACTGATCACTTCTCATTGTTATATACTGTATTATTTCTGCTCCATTTCCTAGGAATATCCCTGAACCTTGAAGTAAGGGGTATAGTATGAATGCCCCATTTCTGGCTGTATACTCCATAGACATTTATTCTCTGTATGTTGAGTGATGTCTGTGTTAGTTGATATTTACTGCAAAAAGAAGTTTCCCTCTGAGGACTGGGAGATGCTCTTATCCCTTTAATATGTGTAGTAATAAATTCTTATAAATGAAAATATGAAAGCAAGATTTGAGGATTATTTTTAGAACACAGTGAACTATAATAGCCAGTGGTCCTCACTTCATTAGAAACACCAGTGCTTACTTGTACAACATACACAGATCTGAAATACTTACCTTGGTCAAATTCTTTTTGATATTTTTTTCATTTGCTTGCTTCCTGTTTGTTCCAGTGTGATCCAATGATGTCTGCAGTAGTCTAGTAATCATCATGATAGTGTGTTGTTCTCAGTGTTTGCGAAACACCTGCAGTATGAAGCATCTACAGGATGAAGCCTCTATAAAGAAATTTCAAAGATGAACATGCTATAGCCTCATAACAACCATAACTAAAAGGGTCATCATAGGTATTATTCCCACCAGAAGGATGAGGACATCTCTATTCATAGAGATAAAATATATAAGTTTCCATAGATGTGAAGCAGGACCAGGGAAGAGGGTATCACTCCATGCTTCAAGAACTTGAAAAATCTTAGTTTGTTCTTCAAACAAATGCCCAATACAATAAATTTATCACCCTGGATCCATAATTTCAATCTATATTTTGCTATTTTCTGGAATTTAATACTTTATGAAAGTAGTAAACTAAAAGTGTGATCACCATCCAAGATCACTATGTTTAATCATTTTGCAATGTATAGTGTTTGTCCCAACAAAAAGTTTGGGAATTCTTTTGCTAGTCATAAATCTGAAGTAGGTCGCTTCTGACTCCATAAATCTGAAGTAGGTTTGTGATTTTATTGACTACTAAAAGGCAATAGAAGCAAAGTTATAGGGCTAATAGCCTATGTCAAAAAGTCACTCAAAGAAGATGGAATAGGTATCATAAGATAGGAAGAAATGTGGCCCCAGTCACATACCAACTGACTCTCAATCTCCACCCATTTTGGCATATGACAAATTTATGATATTTAAGGAAGAGGGCTAAAGGTCAGGAGGTCCATCCAGGTGAGGTTAGAACAGGTTGTTGGCTTGAGAAACATAGGCTAAACAATTAGATTTTAAGTACAATACAGAACTGATGCAATTAACATTTACAAGAGAACAATGAGACTAGTACATGCTCTTCCTTGCTTTCAGTAATAAGAATGGAAAATATTCCTTTATTTTAGGAGCTATATTATTAATTTTTAAGCTAAAGCGGACATATAAATATATTCTGAATTTGTGTATCTTGGGTATACCACAGGACTGCATGTAACATAACTTTCATGTTCATTCTCTAATGTTAGCATTGCATCCCACTTCAGTAAGCTTCTGAGGGAGCCATCTAGAGCTGAATTTGTTACCATAATGTGCTCTGAAGTAGAAGGAATTAGCAAAGGTAATGTGGCAAATGTATGTTTTAGTTATGAGATTATAATATAGATGACACGTTTTCCCTTTCCCTTTCCTCCCTTCAAGGCTACCAGCATAACACTTATTGGTCTCTTTCAAATCCATGTCCTATTTTATTCATTAATTATTAGTGTGTGTGTACTGTGTGTGTGTGTGTGAGTGTGTGTGTGAGAGAGAGAGAGAGAGAGAGAGAAAGACAGAGACAGAGAGAGGTAGAGAGACACAGACACAGAGAGGAGATAGAAGGATTTTATGCATATCCAAACCAAGACTCTAGTTCTAAAGTTAATCCATAGAATTTGCTTTCTGTACTCTTAAATACAAAGGTTCAAAGGGGCCCATTTCCATTTTAAAATCTCACTGCAAAATTATAAGAAGTATCTTGAAATCAGGAGTGAGGCAGGCACTCCATCCACAAAATCAACATATAAATGAAAAAAGCACAGGCTTTAGAAGGAGCAAATGCATTTTCAGAAAAGGAAA